>NC_133450.1:114133918-115482418 GCF_048565385.1 Saimiri boliviensis | reverse complement strand
AAATGAAAAATTACTGGATTGAAAAACTGGTTTGACTCATTCGTCACTGAGGTTGTTGGCTAATGAGTAAATTTGCTTGATGTTTGACTGAAACTCAAGGCAATCCTAATTCTTAAGTTTAGCTGTTAATTTCAACCACCTTCCAAATTTCAAACCTGGTCTTCTTCTCCAATTTTACATTTTTAAACCTGGCAATTAATTACTAGATAGTGTTCTTTATTTTCATGTAGGGATTCTGACGAATAGAAAAAAAAGAAGAAAAAATAAAGATAACATATAACCGTAAACTACCTTCAATAGCTGAAAACCACCTAGAAACCCGCTGATCTGATTCAGATAACTCCCGCTTGTCTGTTGGTCTCTCTTCCCTCTTTGCTTCTATTGGCTGCCTCAAAGTTGAACTTGGCTCGACTTTTGGTTCTGCTGCTTTCTGTATGATTGTATCACATAGAATGCTCTCAGCTTCAAGTAATGAAAAATCCAACAAACACTGGCCACATCGAGCTTTATTAACTCACTTAACATGGAAAGTCCAGGGGAGAGCAGTTTCAGGGTTGGGTAATTCATCTGTTCAATAATGTCCTTTTTTTCCCCCTCTCTCTCTTTTTTTCTGAGATGGAGTCTTGCTTTGTTGCCCAGGCTGGAGTGCAGTGGTACAATCTAAGTTCACCGAAACCTCTGCCTCCTGGGTTCAGGCGATTCTCCCTCCCCAGCCTCCTGGGTAGCTGGGATTACAGGCATCTGATACCATGCCTGGCTAATTTTTATGTTTTTGTAAGTAGAGATGGGGGTTTCACAGTGCTGGCGAGGCTGGTGACCTCAGGTGATCTGCCCACCTTGGCCTCCCAAAGTGTGGGATTTACAGGCGTAGGCCGCTGCGCCCAATAATATCTTGAGTAGCTGGGCTTTCCCCTTCTTTTTCCCCTGCTGACTTCAGCGTGCTGGCTTTTGTCCACAGTTCTAGGCATCACCTTGGGATGCAGCACAGCCTGCTTCATCAACACAATATGTTTGTATTTCAAAGAAAGGAATTTTGCTTTCCCAGAACCCCACAGCTAATGAGAATGAAAATTATTATGAGTAGTTTGGGTTGGCTATCCCAGTCCTGGCTGCACTTTTGAATCACTGGGGGGGCTTTGTAAAACTACTGAGGCCTAGACTCATTCCAGTTAGGCTGATTTAACTAGCCTGGATGGTTCTAATGGGCAGCTAGTGCTGAGACCACTGGCTTAGTTTAGTCAAGATTCTCTTATATGGGCAGCAAGCAGTTCAGCCTCCCCTGGGCACTGCCCACCTGGTGCCTTTAAAAATTCAGGTTCTAATCCTAGCAGGAGGTCCAGAGGGATGGTAATCTGGCAGTCAGAGAAGTACGTTTCTATAACCAATCAACTGTACTTTGGCCTGGATTACTTTTGAATTACTTTAGTTTTGCTAAAAGTGAATTAGGAACAAGAGGCAAATTATATAACTTTGCATCAGAAGCCACATTTACCTGTAATCAGCCATCGGAGGCTGAGGAAGATCAAATCATCTTGTGATTTCCTTATCATCACCATCAGCAGCAGCAGTAGTAGCAGCAGCAGGTCTTTAATTTTTTTGCCTGGAAAATAAGAATTATTATATTTATCTTGTGAAGCATGCCTGAAGGGTTGCAGTTCAGAAAACTCTGGAATGGGGCAGGGAGAATTCCAATCTTGGCTGTGCCTCAGATCTCCAGAGATCACAGAGATACCATTTTGTCTTTTCTTTTTTTTCCCCTCCTTGGGCTTCCCTTTTCCTGACTCAGGACAAGGCCTTGGGGTTGGGTGGTGGCAGGGAGAAGGTTCCAGGAGACTTCTCACTGTGCTTCTAAAGCAGCATTATTCACAGTCGTTGAGATATGAAAACAGTATAAATGTCCATTGACAGATGACTGAATAAAGAAAATGTGGTGTATGTGTGTGTCCGTGTGTGTGTGTGTGTGTGTGTGTGTGTGACACACAATAGACTATTATATAGCGTTAAAAAGGAAGAAATCCTGCCATTTGTGACAAGATGGATGAACCTGGAGGACATTACGTTAGGTGAAATGTATCAGACACACAACAACAAATATCATATGATCTCTCTCATTTGTGAAATCAAAAAATCATGAAAACGGAGAGGAGACCAGCAGTCACCAAAGGGACCGTGGGAGGTGTAGGTCAAAGAGTGCCAAGGTGCAGTTATGAAGGATGAATAAGTCTTGAAATCTAATGCACAGCACACAGACCATGTAATGTTAGATACAGATGCTTCTCTGACATAACCTTATTGTAAGTCAAGTAGCGTGCTGAATGTGCATCACTTTGGCATCGTCATAATGCTGAAACATCTTAAGTCAAACCATCATTAAGTCAAGGACCGTCTGTCCTGGAAATCTGCCTATAGAGTGGATTTTAGGTGTTCTTGCCATACAACCTAAAAAAGGGAACTCTGTGAGATGATGACATGTTAACTGGCTTGACTGTAGTTAATTATTTCACTCTTTATATCAAAACATCATGTTGTGCACCTTAAATATATACAATAAAACAAACATACACCGACATGGCCAAATAAATAAGTAAATCTATAAAATTTTATTAGCTGGTTTTATTTCTCACTATCCAGCAAGGGGAGGAAAACCAGGCCACTTTTCTGGCTCTCTTGTCCTGCACGCCCTAATAGTTACTCTTGGGGTCGGGTTCTTGCCTAGCACCCAGTGTCTTGGTTCCCAGAGGTTTTCCTGGAAACTCTCTGAAAATAAATTTCTCCAAAGGGTTTCTATCACAGGCTTGCAGGGCCCTAGTTATTTTACACATCAGTGCTCTTTTTCCCTGGCTGGGGAGGGAGTGACATAACACAGCTGTGTACATCGGAGACTCCAGCCTGGCTGCCAGGTCCTGCCCTCTCCGTCAGAGCCCTTGTCCCCTTGGGATTTTCTCCCAGAGTCCAGTTCTTTCTCTTTCTCCCTCCGGTTCGACCTCCTCTGGGGATTCCCAGCCCACCACACATGTGTGACTGAATATGTGTTTCCATATTCCTTTAACACGTTTTCGTTGGTTGCCCACCATGTGCCAGATACCATCTGAACCTCGAGAACACAGCAGTGAACAAGACTGGCAAGGGCCCCTGCTCCCATGGAACTCACACTTGTGTAGGTGACAGAAGATAGTAAACAAGAAGCAAACCAGACCTAAGGTCATGTCAGATGGTGATAAGAAAAGAAGAGGGGATGGTGGGCTGGTGAACCCTTAGGGTGCATGGGCTATCACAGAGGGGGCATCAGGCATCATCTCTTCTGAGGGGAGATATTTGAACTGAGACAGCAGCAAGAGGGGCTCAGCCACAAGGAAGCTGGAGGAGGAATGTTTCAGACAGAGGCAATAGTGGGTAAGGCCTGCAAGGTGGAGGCAAACTTGGGGTGTTGGAAAAACAGCAAAAAGGCTGGTAAGCTGGAGTGGAGTAGGGTCCAAGTTCATTTTAAGGACACACGTGGAACTTAGGGCAATTCCAGGACATGACTGGACACTTACTTAGTTAAGGGTTCCTGCAGTTGGGAAGTTAGGAGATGTTCTATGCTGGGACCCTTGTCTTCCCAGAACACATGGGACTCTCCCAGTGACACCACTGCGTTTGCCTGAGAGGATCTCACCTTCAACTTTAAGGACAGAGACATCCAGTTTAATGTCCCTGTCCTTAAATTCATTGTGATTCTGTTATTTAAAAAACATGAATCTTTCTTCTATGACAGCCATCGATTTTTTTCCCTACCTTCCAAGAGCTGTCCTCCATTCTCAATCAACAAGAGCCAGCAGGGCTACCTATTCTCTGCATTCCTGGGCAGGGCACGATGTTACAAATGCTCTCAACCAGTGAGCTTTCTGTAGAGTTGAGGATGTTCTACAACATGGGACTTACTTTTGCTATTTATTTTGCATGCTCAAAATTATTAGCCTAGGTTCCCAGTAGAGAGATCGGGTCTGTGACCTGGGCTAGTCTCGATGAAAAGGAAGAGGAAATTCACGCCTCTTCCCCAAAAGTTGGGTCGTTGAGATGATGTAGGCAGTTTTGAGGTGGGGCAGAACTGGGGGGGTGGGGTGCAGGAGGTCGAGGATTCTTCCATTCTGGGTTGGGAATCTACAGTCCCTTTGATGTAACTGCTTGCCAGAGGGTTGAACTATTAAATTGCTTCTGGGGTTCAGACTGTAGAACCCACTGAGGCAGAAATGTGGGAACTTGGTAGGAAAACATAAAGATGACTGTGTGTTGGGTACTTAAAGAAGGTACAAAGTCTTTTCCAGGGAAATTTTGTTAAAAGTGGATCAGGAACAAGAGGTGAATTATATAACTTTGTTTCAGAAGCCACATCTACCTGTAATCAGCCATCGGAGGCTAAGGAGGGTCAAATCATCTAGTGTCTTCCTTATCATCTTCATCAGCACCACCAGCAGCAATAGCAGTAGCAGCAGCAGCAGCAGCAGCGTTCTCTGTCATACTCTATTACTAGAGCTAAAGATTGCATGTGATTATAGACATTTATTATTCTGGTCATTGTTATGGTGATCTTCGGGGCAAGATCTGAGAGGAAAACTCTCTTCTAGCCATATCTAGAGGCCAATTACCTTAAACAGAAAACCGGGGTCATACTCTGTAAAACCTACCAGACCGGCCGGGCGCGGTGGCTCAAGCCTGTAATCCCAGCACTTTGGGAGGCCAAGGCGGGTGGATCACGAGGTTGAGAGATCGAGACCATCCTGGTCAACATGGTGAAACCCCGTCTCTACTAAAAATACAAAAAATTAGCTGGGCATGGTGGCGCGTGCCTGTAATCCCAGCTACTCAGGAGGCTGAGGCAGGAGAATTGCTTGAACTCAGGAGGCGGAGGTTGTGGTGAGCCGAGATCGCGCCATTGCACTCCAGCCTGGGTAACAAGAGTGAAACTCCGTCTCAAAAAAAAACAAAAACAAACAAACAAAAAAAAACCTACCAGACCAAGTAATCCAGAGCTGGGGATGGGGGCAGGATCTTTTTAGAGTAAGACTTGCCTTCCAAGCCACATAACTGTCATCTGGAGCTTGTCACTGCTGACAAACTTCCTCCTTGCTCCCAGCTTGTTCTGTGTCACCCAGGGCTCTCATCAGTAATTTAGCCCTAAGAAGGGTACAGGAAAGATTAAAACAAGGAATGCTATGTGGATGCAGAAATCATTCCCTAAAAGTCTATCTTGCCAGCAAATTTTAAGTGGTAGGAGCTGAAGTGACAACCACAGTTAGCCCTTAGGGTTTCACGGTATGAAGCAAAGGCTTTTTAACTGAGAGAGGACTGAGCACCCATTCCTGGTGTCAGCTCCTGCCACTGGAAGGCTGGCTGGCCAGAATGTGATGCTGTGATGGGGACTGTGTCTCAGCTGTCAGGACCTGGCTTCCAGTTATGAATTCTAGAAGAGAGGAAGGGAGCACCCTACCAGCACACTCATGTTTCGGGTTTGGACTGGAGCAAAGAGCCCGAGTTGCTATTGGCCACACGCTGGCCTGCACTTGTCAGACTGGGCTGATGACTTCCCCCCTGTTCTGTCCTTCACCTCTTATGCCACGGTTTTGGAAGGCAATGTGCTCAGCAAGCTGAACTGCTTCTTGGGTGTGTGACTAGGATGCCAGCCAGGCCAGGGATGCCCAGGACTGGAAGAAGCACAGGGGCCGGACCACATCACAGGCTGCTCAGGAGGCTGCCCCACCGGGGGCTCTGCTGAAGGCTGCAGCCTCTCTGCTGAGAGTCAACCACTGTGCTGACTCACCATCCTTGTGGTTGAGAACATAGCAGCAAATTGGTGGCTCTGATGAGCCCTGGAGCTGCAAAATATAGGCCAGGGAACCTCAGCCGGAAGGGGCTTCAGTTAGCGACAGTTTTTCTATTCTGATACGGAGTGACAAGGGGCCCAAGACGACCTGGGCATTTCCCTCTGTGGTCCCCGGAGGGACCGTGAAACCAGGCCAGGACGCAAGGCTGAGGGCCAGAGCAGTGTCTGTCTGCAGGGGCCTGTTGGGACTGCTGCGAGTCCTGCCTTGCTCTGTTTGACTTTTCTGCTATGGCTGAACCTCGTTCTAGCAGGGTCATCATCTCAGTCCCCTGGTGAGCTTAGCTCCTGCCTCCTAGAGAACTGGAATGACCTTACTCAGACACCTCCAGCAATTTCAGACTGGGGGTTCAGCCTATCTAAGTCAGGGGCAAGGACTGGGGAGTCAAGAGGGCTAAGGGAGTGGGAGGTGAGAGCTACAATCCACATTGTATTTCATGTGAACAGAATCCCCTGGAGTGTTGCAAAACTCGAAGTCAGATGTCCCAGTGGGTGGCACCACCCAGCCTAGACTTTCTCCCCTCCCTGATGCCTCTTATGCCAACGTAGAGTCAGCACATAACACGGTACTTGGCCTTTAAGGTCAGAAATAAATGCCTGGTGAACGTTTACTAGCTTGATAGCCAGAAAGATGTCCCCCTCCAGCCAAAAGATGTTCACATTCTCATTCCCCCGAAGCTGTGAATATGTTGTCTTAATAGGAAAAAAAGATTTTGCAAATGTGGTTAACATCAGGGGTCTTGAGATAAAGAGATTAGCCTGGATTATCCAAATGGGCCCCATCTAATCCCAAGAAGCAGACAGCCCTCCCTAAGTGCAGGCAGAGACAGAAATGTGTCTAGGGGAAGTGAGGTCAATGAGAGGGCTACGAGATCAGGATTCCCTGCTCTGTTGCTGGTTCTGAGATGTAGGAACTATATGTAAGGACAGAGCAAATGTCTTCTAGGAGTTCAAGGTGGCCCCAGCTAGCAACCAGCAAGGACCCCAGTCTTACAATCCCACGGACCTGTCAAGATCAGAATGAGCAAAGAAATAGACTCTTCCCTAGAGCTGCCACCAAGGAACGCTGTCCTGCTGAGACGTTGATTTGAGTCTTATGAGACCCATGGGACTTCTGGCCCATAGAACTAAATTATAGTAAGTGTGTGTTTTATACTGTGAAAGTTTCGGTAATTTTTACAATAGCAACTGATAATTATGTTGCTACTGTAGAAACACGGCGGGGGTGGGGGCAGGACCACAGTGCAGGCTGATCAGGAGGCTGCCTGATAAAATGGAATGTATTCTGTAATTGAAGACGATTTCTTGCCTCTGGTACCCCTACTTTCCTTGGTGGCTGCCAGTGGTAGAGAAGTCCTGTTCCATGGTTAGCTGTGCGCTAGTGATGGGGAGAGTGTCCTCCCTCTGGTCCCAAGTACTTCTTGGCACCCCTGGGTTAACTTTTCTGCTGATGTCCCTTGCCACAGGTGTTGCTAGAGGCCAACCTTTTCAGGAAGCACATGGAACTCTCTGCTGCTTCATAGTCAGTCTGTGGCTCCATCCCAGGCAGGTGCTCCACCCTCATCCCATTTATTGCTCATCTATCCTGTACAAGAAACTTGATGAATTTTATTTTATTTAATTCTAACAACTTTAGGAATTAGGTAATGTTATCGCCATTTGACAGGGAGGAAACCTGAGGCTCAGAGCAAGCGAACATCTCACCCAGGGCCACCAACAAGAGCTCGGGGATTGGAACCTAGGAGATGCTTCCCTTCTCTTCTCCAGGGGTCCTTTTGGGGCAGGCATGTTGTTCAAGCTCCAGCGCATGTCTTCAGACCATGCTGGGTCCAAGGAAATGCATGGATCTCCTCCGTTACAAAGTTTGACTCCAAAAGAAGCCTGGAAGTGGCTTCCAGCTCCTCCTACCTGACTGTGCCCTGTCCTTCACTACTTCCTGTCTCCCCGTGATCCAGCGGCAGACGCATCTGCGGGTGCTGCTGCTTGGGAAAGTCCACCTGGGGGAAGGCATGCCAACCTCTCCTCTCACATCGTCTGGGAGTTCTTTCCCCACCCAAACTCGGCCTGGAGGTTGATGTCGGTGTGGTGCCGAAGATGTGGGGAGAAGCTGCATGTGGCTTCTTACTAGCTCTTTCTTAAAACCTGTCTTTCCCTGCCGTCGTTAGTCTATTTTATAACTCACACTCCAGCAGGAGGGAGGTAAAGGAGCTTACCCTGTTCATGGACCCCGTAACCCCTGGTGGTTATTACCTCATAGCTGGTGCAGTGTCTTTTAAGTGTGGCAGTTTGGTGTAGACTCAGGTGTCTGTTCTTTGCAGTCTTTCTGGGGTTGGTAGCAGAGAAAGAGAAGAGAACAGATTCTCTTACTGATGACTGATTCAGAAGAATCTGATTACTCATGTTCTTCGTGTGCAAAACTTAAAGCCCTTCCACAAATGTATGAGTGGGTGTTATATTGTGATAACCTGGGTATCGCCAAGATGGCTTCCTTGGGGTTTTGGTCTCCTCAGGCCCACCCAAAGGCTCCCTTCTCAATCACGGGGATTGCATTTACTTCATCCCTGGCTTGCTCTGGGCCTCAGTTTCCCTATTCTAGGACAGAAGAAATCTGTGCTTTATATGTATAAAAAATACAGTCCTGATAGAAGTCTGCTGGTGATTTTGGCCCACACCCTCCTCAAGGTTAATAGTCCAAATAATTTCCTCAGGGGCCCTGGGTGGCCTGTTGCAGGTGGACCTGCGAAGTGCCTGGATTTGCTGTGATAGGCGCCACGTCAGCTTTCTGTGGAGATAAGCCCTGCCCCTCGTTCATGCTTTGAGCTTGAAAAGTCTCTTATTCAGCTTTGGAATGGGAACTAGAAAGACTAAGCAGGGCCTCTCAGGGGTTCCTTCTGGGGTCTCTCAGAAGAGAAGCAAGCAGTCTTGGCTGGGACACATCTGAGGTTGTCACTCGGCACATGACCAGGGGCTCAGCAATGACCAGTCTGCAACCATCCTGCCTTTCCCTAAGGGGCTGGGCTCCAGCTGTGGAGGGCGGGAGACTCCTTTGCCTTCCAACACGGTCTGGCCTGTCTCGGGTCTCTGCACGTCTTTTCTTTACCAATTTTGTGGCTGTGGTTAACTTAGCTAACCTTTCGGTGGAATAACGTCTGGTGGCATTCCTTTACATTTTCCAGGTGCTGTTTTTTCCATAACTCCATCTTCTTCAGGACTGAGTTTGGGTCTTCATTTTTCCACCCACAGGGCCTAGTGAAGCTTCGCCCTGGGCTCCAACTTGCCTGCCCCAGACTTCTTGGATGGACGTTGTCAATCCGGTCGTATCGAGAGTGAAGCTGCCACCTAGTGGTCACTGGAGGTGTGCCTGCCTTTTCATGAGCGTCACTGGAAATATCAGTGTTGATGGCTTTCTTCTAGACTGACTTAGAAACTGTGGGGTGAATCAGACCAAACAATTTATTCGCTTCAAATCCTTATTGCAAAGAGGTTTAATATAAAGAAATGTTTTCAAATCAAAATAAATAATGAAGCAAACCTCAGATAGGCATGTACGCCTTTGCCAAACTAGAACACTCATGTTTTCTTTGACTCAATTTAAAGTCAGATGAAGTCTTACAAAGACGAAGTAAATCAACTAACAAACAGCCCAGCAAAAAGTCGATGGGTCATTTTCGCTTATTCCACACAGATCTACTTAGTGCTGGGCTGGCTCTGGTAGACACCCAAGTGTTCCGTGGGAACTCGAGCAGCTCATTATGATACAACGTGGCAACTTAGAATCAGGTGACGGCGCGCAGAGGGAGGAAAACAAAGAGGACCTGCTGACTCTGCAGAGCAGACATTTGAACGGACTTGTCCAGGAAGACTCGATTTAGTCAGGTAGGAGGGACAGAGGGCAGGGAGAGAGTTCTACCCGACTAAGGAAGAGCATGTGTAAGGCCTAGGGTAATGGAAGAGAAGGATGAGTTCAGGTGTCTGGAAGAGGTTGTCTTTGTCGGTTTCCTGTTGCTGTAACAGACTACTCCAGAATGAGTAATTTATAATGAAGAGAAATTTATTTAGCTTATGGTTTTGGAGGCTGGGAAGTCCAGGAGCATGATGCTGTCATCTGGTGAGGGTCATCCTGTGGCAGGGAGGCAGAAGGACAAGAGAGGGAGTGTGAGAAAGAGAGAGAGAGACAGAGAGGGAGGAAGAGGGGCCAGACTCCCTAGATTGCTCACTCACTCCTGTGATAGCAGCGTGAGTCTATTCACAAAGGCAGAGCTCCCATGACCTAATCACCTCTTATAGGCCCCATCTCCCAAAACGGTGACAATGGCAATTAAATGTCAACAAGAGTTTTGGTTGACATAACACAACCATAGCAGATATGTATTATGGCTGAAAAATATCATTAAGTCTAAAGCTTTGTAATGCATTTATTAGCCACTTATTTTAGATATTTATTGGCTACCTATTTTATTCAAAGTAGATATACAAAAGTATGAGACAGGGAGAGCAATTTAAGATGACATGGAGGTATGTTGTAGCAATGTCAGTTCTTCCCAAGTTAGTTTAACAGATTCAAAACAAGCCCAGTAAAAATCCCAGCAGGTTTTTTTCCTTTGTGGAAATTGACAAGCTATTTCTAAAATTCATTTAGAAATCTGGAGCCCAAAATAGCCAAACTATCTTAAAGAACAATACCGGAAGATTCATACTACCACATACAAAGAACTTTAATAAAGCTAAACGAATTAATTGCTGGGAAACCGGCAGCAATTAAAACTGAATGTCCACATACCCTCTGACCCAGCAATTCCATTCCTAAGTACGTGCCCAACAAAAATGCATGTATATTTAATAGAGAGTTATACTAGATTGTTCAACACAGTGGTATTAATAGCTCTAAATGGTGACTATCCAAATGCCTTTCAACCCTGTGATGTCTTTGTACAATGGGATTCTAGATAGCAATGAAAATACTAAGTGATTTACAATTACAACACTCCAGATGCATTTTATAAATATAACGTTGAGAAAAGGATGCCAGACTCAAGGGAATACACATTGTCCAATTCCATTTATATAGAATACAAAAATGGTCCCAAACAAAGTCTTGCTCTGTCACTCAGGCTGGAGTACAGTTGAATAATCACAGCTCCCTGCAGCATTGAATTCCCAGGCTCAAGAATCCTCCTACCTCAGCCTCCTCAGTAGCTGGGACTATAGGAGCCTGCCACCACACTCACCTAATACTTTAAAAAACTTTTTGTACAGATGGGATCTCCCTATGTTGCCCAGGCTGGTCTCAAACTCCTTTGCTCAAGTGATCCTCCTGCCTCAGCCTCCCAAAGGGCTGGAGTTACAGGTGTCAGTCACTGTGCCCAGCCTCAAAAATGGCCAAAATTAATTGTGGTAGATTGATTGCACTAGTAGCTATAATTATTCCTCTCTCTCTCTCTTTTTTAATTGCATTTTATGTTTTGGGGTACATGTGAAGAACATGCAAGATTGTTGCATAGGTACACACATGGCAGCGTGATTTGCTGCCTTCCTCCCCTTCACCTATATCTGACATTTCTCCCCATGCTATCTCTCCCCACCTCCCCACCCCGCCGTCCCTTCCCCATTTCCCCCCAACAGACCCCTACACAGTGGGGTCTAATTCTTCATCTCTTGAAACCCACGCCCTCTGCCTTATGACTGCAACTGCTTTCACTGAAGATGCGGAGTGTATGTCCCCAGCAGGGTCAGAACTATGGTGAGACAATGAAGGCCCAGCCTTAAAATTAAGGAGGCACCAAAACCCTCAATAATCGAGAAAAATAACATTGAATGTACGGTTTTGAAAAATCAAAATTAATGCAAAAAATATCTATCATGAACAAAATGTCAACATTTCAATAAAGGCATAGTTGACCCTGCACTTACATGACTCAGTTTTCTAGGGCCCCCTCTCCTAGCCTCACTCTAATCCCGGCTCTGTCAGATCCTGTCTTCTTGAGCAAAGAGGAGGTCTGCATATTTCTGTTTGTTCTCTTATTCTCGGCTATCACTATGGCCATGCCCTGGCTAGGCTGCTGGGGGCGAGCTGTTCCCCAGCTCCCCATATGCAAGAGTGAGCCTGTGGGGGATCTGTCAGAGCACCGGGAAAAACTATAGGGAAAGGCGCAAACGTTCTGAAAGGTTGAAAAGTTCTGCAGAGCCCAAGGGAGTGGAGGGGGATTTATCTTAAACAGGCTCGTTCACTTTTGTTGAGCAGGTACTGACTTTTGATCATCTGCACATGTGATGTTCCCTGAAAGGGGAACAGTAAATGTTAATTACCTACAGGTCGTGTTTGCTCCAGGTTTTCGGCATCGTGCCTGCGCTGAATAAAAGCGGGCAGCTCAAGCGTCTCGGGCCTGCTCGCTGACCAGCAGAGTCGCGCGGTCACCTCGCTGCTCTTACACTGCATACCTGTGTCCGTCAGCCAGGGTCCACGGGACAGACCTGGCAAGGAAGAGCCCCGCCAAGATGAGCCGACTCGCCTACACACCTGCCCCAGGTGAGTGAGTGACAGAATACTGAAGTTTTGTGATTGTTGGTTATGCAGCAAGAGCCAACCGCTGCACTGAACTAGGTAGTTAAGGGTTAGGATAGAGGTTGCTTTTGGGAGATGAGGCATGAAGTGGGCTTCTGAGGGGCTGCCGAGTTCTGTTTCTTAACCTGGGTGCTAATTACACTGTGGTATTCGGTTTGTGAAAATTTATTGACTTGGATGTTTATGACTTGTACCATCTTCTATATCTTTTATTATTTTTGAATAAAACATTTTAAAGGGTAGGTGACATGGCTCTGCCGTTTTTTCAGGAGCAACTTACTGGGCTAAGATGTGTAAAATGAAAGTTACAAGCACCAGAGACTGAAATAAAATCCAGGATAAATTGAATTTGAAACAATATTCAGAAAATCTGAAAATACTTATTTTGGGCTCTATCCACAATTACTTATGAGAAAGCATTTAGAATTATTTAGACCATTATTTTTAAATTCTGTTATGGTAGACACAATCACAACCTAAGAATATTCTCTGAAACAGTATGTCATTTGGTTTGGTTTTTTGCTGAATTCATCTTTACATGTGGCTTTACACTGGCCTCATCTCAATAAACATGAGGCCAATGTAAATTATTACGATAGTTATTTTTCAAGCATATGATACTGCTTATGTCAGAAGGCTTGGCTTTTCTTTTTCTTTCTTTTTTTTTTTTTTTTTTTTTTTTGAGATGGGGTTTCACTCTGTCGCCCAGGCTGGAGTACAATGGTGCAATTTTGGCTTGGCATACTGCAACCTCTTCCTCCTGTGGTCAAGTAATTCTTGTGTCTCAGCCTCCCGAGTAGCTGGGATTACAGGTGCAGCCACCACGTCTGGCTAATTTTTGTATTTTTAGTAGGCTGGGTTTCACCATATTGGCCAGGCTGGTTTCAAACTCCTGACCTCAGGTGATTCACCTGCTTTGGCATCCCAACGTGCTAGAATTACAGGTGTGAAACACTGTGCCTACCTGGCTTGGTTTTTCTATGCACAGAGATTAGATAGAATTATCATTCAGCGTCGATCCAGGAACAATTTATTATCCATCCAGCCAGTCAATCATCCATCTCACCTGATGGGAAGAAGCTGGCATCTAATAAGAACTGTGATATCCCTGCAGTGGATTCCTTCTTTATCTACTTTGCTAGAATTGACTCTGAAGTAGGTGGGAAGAGCCTGTCATCAATTTGATTTCAAAGAGAAAGTAGTTCTGTTTTAGGAATTGAGATAAAAAGGGGAAAATACATGGCTAAATAATAGCATTTGTGAGGGCTTCCTCCATCTCCTAAAGGAATAACTTCTGTTGGCTTTTCAGAAGACATGCAAACATGTATGAGTTCTCTGGGGGGAAAATTTCCATCTAGTACTAGATGTGCTCTCTGCTCAGGCGTTTGCTGTGCACCTGGCCCTGGTAGTGCAGTGCCCTGCTTTGCATAGCAGATGAGAGCCAGGCATAGTGACAAGCACTTTAATTATAGGAACTCATCTAATCTTTGTAACCCCTCTATGGGGAGGCACTGTCATTATCTTCTCCTTACAAACGAGGACCCTGGAGCACAGAGATGTTGAATCACTTGGCTGAATCACACAGGTAGAACCTAGCAGAGCTCGTATGGAGCCTGGCTGTTTGGTTCATGGTATGTGTTCTTATCAGCAAAACTTGCTTTCAGATCATACCGTGAGTTTCCAATTCCAAAGGAGCTGTGAGAAATCCTCTTCCAGAAGAAAAGAATTACCTTATAAGCAGAGCTACTTTTCCCTAATTTATAGCTGATATAAATCTAAATTTTTAGATACATTTGGCTTGTTGTGGGGTGGGGCATTGCTAGAGTATGAACTTGAGATGATTTTGAAATGAATGACTTAAAATTATTAATGAAAATACTTTAAACCTCTATCTTACACTGTTGTATATTGACTGCTTGTTGTATATTGATTGTGGTGTTTTTCTACTCACTGTTAATTTCCTGAGTCCATGTTTCATAAGTTACAGGTAAAGGACCTTCATAATTGAATCAGCTTTTTTTTTTTTCCTAAATATAGCTGTGGTACCCAGCATGAGTGGTATTCAGCAGGTGCTCAGAGTAGGTGCTTATTGATTAATGGGACTGAAGTAAAATGTTCCAGGTTAGCAGAGATTCTGGAGATAAAAGGAATACAATGAAAATGGTTGGTGAAATTGACTGGCAGTACATACGTAAGTTATGCTGAAAACATTTTTTTTTTGACAGGCAAACAATAGCATATTTGGTCACAAAAAATCTGATAATGAAATTCCTTAGTTTTGCTCCTTTGGTATTCCCTCGGTGTAGTAGCCGCCTCCTCTCATCCTCCCCAACAAGCATGAGTTAGAGTCACAGAAAGTTTCAGGAGGTCACACATCAGATGAGCTTCTTGGATTGTCAGGACGTTTTAGCTTTCAGGAGGCCATGGTTTCCATTTTCTATCTTAGAGTGTTTTCTTTCCTTCTGGGACTCAAACAGAACTCCTGCCACCAATGCACATCCCTGCCCTTTTTTGTTCTCAGAAGGTGAAGTGATGAAGGTTTCACGCAGATGGTGGGAAATCGAGAGGCTATAAATGTCCTGTAATCCCTGACCAGGTGAGAAGGTCTTTCTGGGGAGACCCTGGCTTCAGTCCTCCCTCAGTCAAGGCTGAGGAATCACAGCCAAAAGAGTTCTTGAATGCAGTGGTGACAACAGCTGCCTTCTAGCTCTGTATAATATCTGTCACTGGGGACTGTGTCTGTTATTTAAAACAAAGTGCTGGTTTTAATCTAAGTGGCAACACATTCTTGCCCCTTAATGAAACCAGTCTGCGACTTCTTTCAAGAATTCAGCTAACATTTATGAGCTTCTATTGCAGACAATGTCCAATCCTAGGTGTTTCAGAGCTTGGGAAGTTGAGGGTGCAGACTTGTTCTCTGGTGCATGAGGGGAGTGCAGAGTTATCATATGCATCACACAGTCAGCTTTAACATTGTTGTACGTGAACTCTGAGGGATATGAGAGCGAGAAAAAGACAAAGGGTGGGGAAAGACTGATTTTGACTACGGGATTATAGGGATCTGTTTCCTGGAAATGAGATTCATCAGTCACCCTGAAGAAAACATGCTTTCAAGTCCTGTCTTGGCCCTGGCATTCTTAATTCATCATCCAAATTTGCTGCAAATGCATTTAATTAAGCGTCCAGCCTCCAGCCTTGCTCCACTAGAAACTTGCTAGCCCACTGCCACCATTTATGTTCCCAACTCATCCGGACAGTTCTTGAGCCTGGAAGGAGTTCCTCCTCTGTATAATGGTATCACCTCATTGCCCGTTATGCAAGACATGTTTCTTCCTGGATTCAGAGTTCAGTTAACATTAAAATGATCCTGACTTGCACAGTTCAAACAGAAAGGTTTTGGAAAGAAAGCAGTCATGGATTATACAGTCATCTCTTCAAATCCTAGGAAGTGGGTTTCAGCGTACCAGCATACGCCCCTGCCCCAAGGTTAGCAAAATTTGAGGATGCACAAGTCCCTAATAGAAAATGACATGTTGTCTGGGCACAGTGGCTCACACTGTCATCCCAGCACCTTGGGAGGCTGAGGCGGGTGGATCAGTTGAGGTCAGGAGTTCTAGACCTGCCTGACCAACATGGTGAAACCCCATCTCTACTCAAGATAAATTAGTTGGGTGTGGTGGTGTGCACCTGTAATCCCAGCTACTTGGGAGGCTGAGGCAGGAGAACTCAGGAGGTGGAGGTTGCAGTGAGCCAAGATTGAGCCACTGAGCTCCAGCTTGGACAAGAGTGAAACTCCATCTCAAAAAAAGAAATAAAAGAAAAAAGAAAATGACATGTTTTCATATAAACCACACAATCCTCTCATATTTTAAATTGTCTCTTTATCTGTAGGTTACTTATAATACCTAATACAATGTAAATGTATGTGAACAGTTGTTCTGTATTTTTTTTATTTTTAATATAGTATTCTTAATGTTTTTTTCCCCAAATATTTTTGATCTGCTGTTGGTTGAATCCTCAGATGTGAAACCCATGTATATGGTAGACTGACTACATAAATTGGGCTATTTCTTCATTTGGCAATGATGTACCCAAAAGAAAATACTATAACTGTAAGCAAACTTTGGTAGTAAAAATGCTTACCTTTGATGACCTGGAACTGATGCCACACCTCTTGTAAGCAGTGCAAGACTGGCAAGGATTTGATTGAATCTGTCTTCCTCTATCAATAAGATACAGCTGTGATCTTCCAGCCAATTCCAATTGTGAGCCCACAAACTGGTTGCAGTTGGAATTACCTGGGGGAGAATTCTGAACCTGCATTTTTTTTGGTTTCCAGCTGTAAAGATTCTGTGGCAGTAGAACTACAAGGGCCTGGAAACCTATTTTCACAAAGCTTTCCAAGGGATTCTGTATGAGCCAACTCTGGAAACAATTGTTGCAGAGACTATGTGAGTGGCAGGTAAAATCTAGTCATAAGTGATACTGGATTAAGCTCTTACATGACCTCACTTTCAGGGTTGCTCTCACTCAAGTGACTCACTGCTCATGTAGGGGAGAATGAGGATAGCTTGTTGGGCAGAGCCAATAGTGACCCCAAAGTCAATTCATAACACTTGGTTTGTTTCCACATGGGAGAATATTTTTTGTGCTCATGACACATTGTTAAAGTGAGATTTGGGCAATTGAAATAAATCCTTCCTGCACGTTCAGTACAACTTCCTGCAGGCAACAACAACTTATTGCTTGCCAATCTGTCTCCATTTATTGTTACCCAAGATATGTAACAAGTGATACTAGAAAAAAATCGACCATCTTGGTTGCCATCTTTCTACATCCCTCTTTTCATGTTTCCACGTTGCCTTTTTAAAATATTTTTTTTTAAATCAACTTTTACGTTGGATATGGGGGTCTCATGTGCAGATTTGTTAAATGAGCATTTTGTACCCAGGTTGTGAGTAGAGTACCCAGTAGGTAGTTTCTCAGCACAGGTGTCTCTCCCTCCCCTCTCTATTAATCCACAGTATTTATTGTTACTATGTTTATGTCCTCCTTTTTATAGTCTATAACCATAAGTTGCTTTCAGTATTCCACTAGAAGTGTTCTTGCATATTTACAAATGACTTTTTCATTTGCCTTTTGAAGCCTGCATGTTCTTGCTGGCTTTTAGTGTTACCTGGGTTTACATCACACCGGTGGATTTTAATACTTAGTATAAATCAATGTCTTGGGTGTTGCTGGGAAGGCCACATGCATATTTTTATATTTCAGGTATAGCTTATTGACACCATCGATGGCTAGGTGTACTTTAGTGGCCTGAAAGTAGCTCTTAGCAAGTGCTCAGCATTTTTCCTTTTCTTTTTTTTTTTTGAGGCTCAGTGCAGCACCCAAGAAGGACCAGGAGATGGTGCTGTGGATCAACTTTTCTCCCACATTGAGCCATGCACTTGGTTTTCAGAGAACCCAAGATCATGCGATAAACCTTTTGATTCCTTATTTTCCTAGGGAGGCTAACAAACTGCTCACATTTGTAAACTAAGTAAAATATTTAAAATAAAAAATTTAACTCTAGGGATAAAAGTTGATGAACTGACTTTGAACTTTATTTAAAGCTGTCAGATATTAACTTCACACTGCGCTTGAGCTTGGAGAAGGTAGTGGGTTGAATGTTTACTGGTAACTTTCTGCTCTTAATAAAGAGGTCAGAGAAAGCTCTTGAGGAAGATTGAAGACCAAGCTGAGGCTTCCTGCTGCCGTAAAAGCAGCACAGAGAAGTGATGACAATAAAAATGTAATTTTAAGAAATGCATATATTTTATGCTGTCCTTGGCTTAATCTTGAACATGTTAGGCAAAAGTTGCTATGTACAAAATTAGCATAAGGAGAATATCTGATGCCAAAGGCCACAGGATTTTGCCCAAGTCCATTGTGATGGCTAATGCAGTTGGCTCGCTTTCCTAGCCATTCGGAGATAATGCTAAGAGACTGTTTGGTTTTCCTCTTGTGTATTTATAACCTCTTCTGGTGTTTGTAGTTAGAATGTGGCCTGCTGTAATGGATTTTCTTTTCCTATTTGCATGTAAATAACATGACCATGACCCTGTAAATTTCCCACAAGCAGTTGTAGATATAGGGTGTTGTTTTTCCAGAGGTGTGGGCCTCTGCATCTTTCCCAAGAGAATCTAAGCCAATTAACTCAGTTGGTTTGATCTTGAGCCTAAGACGTCCAAGGTCATGGTAACCATCTGTGGCAAGACCAGTAAAGTTAAAACAGAGACCTTATGTATTCCAGGAACCAGGAGGAATGAGCTGTAACACAGGCAAAGTGTGGTAGTGGTAACATGGAAAGTTATCGGTAACGTGGAAAAATCTAATTTGTGTGGCTCAATATCCCTCAGTGTTTAACAGAGAAGGCACGTGGTGATGTCATCCTCAACAGCGGAGCCATTTATGTTTAGTGAGAGGAAGCACCTTCCTCAGAATAAAGTGTGAACTCATGGTTCCTGACTCAGTTTTATCTGTAGGACTCTTGACACTACAACTTGTATCTCAAGATTTTTCTCTTTTATTCTATCTTTTTTTTTTTTTGCCATGACAGATAATTATGAAGAAATAGAAAGATAACTTTGCTTATGGATATAATCGGGGAAAGGCGTAAGATTCAGTGGTGATTCTCCTACTTGAAGGCCCCTAGCAGCTGCAAAATTTTAGGAACTGTGGAAAATGAGTTTTTCACCATCCCTGCCTGCTTTCTATTGGTTGTCCCAGTTAGCCACTGTAATCCAGATGTGTACTTGAGATTTATAGTTGTTTACTTGGGAAGCAAAATCTATGAAACAGGAAAAGGATCTTTCATCTAAATAACAAATGTTTTTGTTCTAGATGGAGAAGCAAATGCCTTTCTGAGCCCAGTTTCTGGGGCTGGCTGGTTGAATGTCTGGTACATAATAAGAGCTCACATGCATTGACTAAGGGACAGACTGTGTGCTAAGCATGGTGCGAGTATCACTTCTTTTAATACAAAACCTTATGAAATATGTACTTTTTAAAATGATGGATTCTTGTTCTGTCACTCTCCGAGTGGAGTCAGGTGGTAGAATCTCGGCTTACTGCAACCTCTACCTCCTGGGTTCAAACAGTTCTGCTGCCTCAGCCTCCCCAGTAGTTGGGACTACAGGCGTGTACCGCAATGCCTGGCTAACTTGTGTAATTTTAGTAGAGATGAGGTTTCATCATGTTGGCTAGGCTGGTCACAAACTCCTGACCTCAGGTGATCCACCTACCCCAGCCTCCCAGAGTGCTGGGATTACAGGCGTGAGCCACCGCGCCCGGCCATTACCTGCATTTTTCAAGATGAGGAAACAGACTCGCAAACACAGAATAACTTTGCTGAGGTTCCCTGACTGGTAATTGGCAGAGTCATGAGTTAGACCTAGTTCCAGGAACTTGTTCTTAGTGTGCTAGTCTATTTAGACTATAGCTTTTTGGAGACAACCTGATTTCAATCTAATTATTTTGTTTTTTTAAACAAGATTACATATTAGTGATTCCATAAGTGTGAAGTAGGTCCACATTTCTGCATTCAAATATGCCCCTAAGCTCTTCAATAGGCTGCAGGTTCAAGAGGGTGAGGACTAAGACTCTCAGGGCTAGTATTGAAGTTTCTTAGTAAGTGGTGTGTGTGTGTGTGTGTGTGTGTGTGTGTGTGTGTGTGTGTGTGTGTCCATCTCCTTGGAATGTAAGGCTACCTTACCTGGATTGCTCTCAGTTTGGGACTGTGTCATAAATTCTAGGTAGCAGAAAAATCTCACCATTTTATTACAGTAGAATACTTCACTAATCTGAGTGCTCAGATGAAAGTTCTATGGTTAATTGGAAGTATCCTCCTTAAAGGGCGTTTATGGATCCATCTATTGTTACTTGAGCATATTCTCTGGGGCTTCATCCATTCAAAGTATCCTCTTTATTTTCTGTAGCCACACACTATTCTTGCAAAGGAAATTTCTTCCATGTTAATTACATTCTTCCATGTTAATTACAAAGATGATACATCTTTCTTCATACCATTTGTATATGGAAATTTAAAACATAGATAAGGAAAAATTGGTTTTATTAATGTTTAACTTGGGCGGGCACATGATTTTTTGCGGGGGGTGGGGGCGGTCTGGCTCTGTTTGAAATGGAATGTGATGGTGTGATCATAGCTCACTGCAACGTCTGCCTCCTGGGCTCAAACAGTCCTCCCACCTCAGCCTCCCAAATAGCTGAGATCACAGGTGCACACCACCACATCCGTCTAATTTTTTGTATTTTTGTGAGAGGGTTTCACCATGTTGCCCAGGCTCATGGTAAACTGCTGAGCTCAAGTGATCTGCCTGCCTTGGCGAAGGCGTGAGCCACTGTGCCCGGCCCAAGCACATGATTTTAAAGACTGAGAACCTAGTATGACTCCCTTCCTTTCCGGGTTGTTTCTTTTTTCTCTGCAGAGACCTTCCTTTCTAAAAGTGTCTCTTTTGGGGAGACCATGTAACACTTTGCTACAATGACCTGTATAAAGTGGATGTTATTTTAGACAAATGAATTAGGGAGGTGTCATAGAAACCAGACCTGAGTTAGATCTTGAGATACTGTCTATCCTGCCTCTCATTTATCTTTCCAAGAACACAAAGGGTCCCAGAATTTTGCTTATATCTGCTCTGATACAGGATGGCATTACTTGATGTACATTGTATTTCATGTTGGAATGGGGGAAAGTCTCTGTATGTCCTCCATGTCTAGACAAAAGTATTGCTGCTGGGAATGTCTGGTAAGGTTCTCTCCAGTTTCAGCAGATCTTAAGTGGTGGCAGCGTGTCCCGATCTTTTCTGAGATGGACTGCAAGTAATTTCCTACCATAAACATTATCTTAGTATCAATGTATGTGAATGTTAATTCTTGAAAAATAAAATCAGAGGATTGCAAGCTATTCCCATCACCAATAATACTTCTCGATATTCCATGTTTTCTGGAGTAGAAGAGAAAGCTGTGACATTGTATCATTAAATCAAAATGGACACAACCCAGTCAATCTGGGTACCTGCGAGGCCGTGTATTTACATTTGTCTTGGTTACTTTTCAGGGTGGGAGGTGGGAAGTGCATCATGGAAAATGTGGGGGAAAAACTCAGATTTTTTTGAATAATAAATCCAGAGGTAAAGAAGTCCCCAGTCCTTCTCATGAATATTGAGGTTACTTTAAATTTAAAAGGAAATTCTTATTACAGTATAGTTAAGCCAACGTGTATTGGGTCAGCCCGATTCAAAGTTAAATAGACGGATCTAAGTCTGTCTGGCAGGGAGACCTGCCAAGCCACTGGCCCTGCCCACAAAGGGGCGGCACCTTTTGCTGCTCGCTCTGCCATCTTTGCTTCTCTCTTCCTGCTTGCTTTTTCTTCCTGCCTGCTTCACTGACTTGCTCACCACACTCCATGTCTATTCTCTCAACAGAGAGTCTGTCTTCATGCAATGTGGCTCCACGCCAGCAATCACGGAAACGGTGGAAAATTTTCTTGTGGTTGGAGGTGAAGCCAACAGCAAAGGAAGCTGGCCCCTTGTTCTGCTCTCCTCCCCTGCAGACCCCCTCCTCCCAGCCCTGCATTCAGTCTTGGGGCGGAGAGTACAGGACTTGCGGCCAGAAAAATCCTAAAGATTTGTGCTGGCTTTTGCTATCTGAGATGTGCTCTGAAATAGCAATCAAAAAGGCTTTCTGGAGGCTTGGAAGGACAGGAGGGCACCAAGCAAACACAGTTCTCATTCAGAGAAAGCAGCTGGACACCAAAGAAGGGCCCCCAAACGTCTTGAGGTTACTGTGTGGGCCCCCTGCAAACACAGGGGCACAGTGAAATATTTACCTCCATGCCCTGGAGGCCTATCTGGCCCTGTTAAAACTGTGCCCCTGCATGTTTGGGTTAGTTCATTAGAGAATTTCCAAGACTCTTGAAATGCTTGTGGGTAACCTGGAATTTCCTTAGAGACCTGGCTGCTGAGATCACTAGCCACCATCAGGGACCCATGCCTTCTGTGAGGGACAAAGACAGTTGTGTAAAATGAGTCACAGGAAATCCTTGGAAATTCTTCAGCCATAAATTCCTTTTAAGGCACGAATATTCCAATTATAAAAGCTCTAGAGTGGGGCAAAGAAGACCCACTTCTCAATAAAGGCGGAGACATGTATGCAGCCATCCTTGTCTCTCTTCACTCTAAAGCCCAGCTTTTTAATAACAAATTTATTGGTACAGGCTCATATGACTTAAGGGATCGACATCAACTGGCTTTTTTTTTTTTTTTTTTTGAGACTAAATCTTACTCTTTCACACAAGCTGCAGTACTGTGACATGATCTCAGCTCAGCACAGCCTTGAGCTCTGGCACTCAAGCAGATTCTCCTGCCTTAGTTGGCTGAGTAGCTGGGACTACAGTCATGTACGACTACTTCTGGTTATTGCTGTTTTTTTTGTAGAGGTGAGCTTTTGACATGTTGCACGGGCTGGTCTCAAGCTCTTGGACTCAAGTAATCTGTTGGCCTTGGCATCCCAAAGTGCTGAGATTACAGGCATCAGCCACCAAGCCTGGCCTTTAGCTCTCTTTAAGGTTGAGGGACAAAGACCTGATGGGATTCATGAAGATCCTCAAGATCTCATGGCACAGAACATGGCTGAACAGTTGATTTTTTTCTGAACAGCAACGTAACTGATATGGAATGGACCTGTGTGCTCCCTTTGGATTAATTGGAAAGGTCACTCATTTCAGCCTCATTTTGCGCACACTCTTGAGACTCTACAAATACTTTTGGGGGATGCCCCCATTCTTAACTTTCTGTAGTCTTAGCGTGTTCCTTTCTTGTATAGCACCTTTTCTGTCATTTTTGATGCACCTGACAAATTTACTGAACATGTGCCTGTTCCTTTATTAAGTAGTGAGAAAATATGATGAGCAAGATAGACCCAGGTCTCTGCCCCTCACAAGTATAGAGTCACCATAAAGAGGAACAGGGGGTCCCTTTGATGCTGCGTCTGTGGGCGTAGGCTCTAGAGCCCGGGCCATGTTGCTTTTCTTGCCCCTCTCTCCTCCTAGCCATTGTGAGGTCAGTAGCAGTTGAATCAAAGATAATGAACTGATAACATAGTGTCTCCATTTCTAATTGCTTTTCCAAAAGTGACTAAGTACTCAAATAATAAAGTGAGTTTGGTGTAGTGTGTGATGGTTGAGGGTTGGGAACCAAATTGCCTAGGTTTCCATCCGCTTCTACCACTTTATGAGCTGTGTAACCCTGGGAAATATTTTCAAGTCTCTCTGTACTTGCAATTTCTTGTCTTTAAAATGTTGACAATTATATTATCTACCTCACAGGGGTTTAGGGGTATTAAATAAGTTAAAAATTAAAACGTACATAGAGCAATGGCTGTTATCAAAGATTCAATAAAATTAGCTATTGTTAATTACACTAAAGCCCAGGGGCTGGAAAGGACTTGGGAAACCCAGTCTTCAATTCAGATAGTACATTACGAATGAAATCATGGCTGAGGTGGATGGGGGAAGATGACAAGAATAAATGGAAAAGCTTACTCTCTAGATTCTGCCAGTGAGTTGTTTGCATCAGGGCATCTGGGGGTTGCCCAAGAGGTCAGGATGCATGAGAAGTTGAGAGAGGCACGCGGTGGCATTGACCTGCTAGGGTCCTGAGGAGATCTCAACTTCAGAAGGATGACTAGGGGATCTTCTGCCAAGCAGCTCATAAGCACAGTTCCAGTCAACAATTCCCTGGTATATCTATCTGTCTTTCATGGCATATCTATCAGCCCAAAATTGATAACTGGAATGAGTTATTCTGGGTTTGGGGTATAAAACCATGGCATAAATTAGCTGCTATATAGTTTTTTCAGACAGTTGATACATACTATTGTAACACTGAGAGGTCTGTCTGGGAATGATGCTTAAGTTATTGAGGACAGTCCAAACTCTTGGTTCTCCATACCACTTGTAATGCATACAGTTGTTTGTATCCATCTCTAATGAAGGTGGCAATGGTACGTACCCGAGCCACGGTAGAGCAGTCCTGGACTGCAAGTTAGGAGGCCTGGGTTCCAGTTTGGGCTATTTACGTGAAGTCACTTAATATCTTGGAGCCTTAATTTCCACGTATGTCAAATGTAGGCTAAGATTTTATACTTGCTAATGGTGCTTTAAGCTGTCATATGTTCTATCATTTGTGCAACATGCCTCAATATTCAGGGTGCTCAATCATTTATTGATTTACTCACCTATAGAATTATCTGTTAATATTTGACAGTTTTTTAAAAAAAATTGGTTTTGTGAAAGCTATGAAAAGGTTAATTGCACACAAAAACAACAATTATAAATACTTAAGTATCTACCATCCAGGTTTAACAGGTATTAATATTTCATTATATTTAACCTTTATCTTTAAAAATATTATAGGGAAAGTAATTGATTTCCTCCCTCCCTAGCAGTGACCACTATCTTTAAATGAGTATTTATTCCTTTTAAATAGGTTTTTATACTTAGACAGGGAAATACTGTCTCTATAGTATTGAGTTTTGTTTTTTCTAGAGATGGAGTCTTGCTTTGTCACCCAGGCTGGAGTGTAGTGGCGTGATCTCTGCTCAGTGCAACCTCCACCTCCTGGGTTCAAGCAATTCTCCTGCCTTAGCGTTTAGCGTTTGAATAGCTGGGATTACAGGCATGCATCACCACTCTCAGCTAATTTTTGTATTTTTAGTGAAGACGTGGGTTTCACCATGTTGGCCAGGTTGATCTCTGGCTTCAGACCTCAAGTGATCTGCTTGTCTCAGCATCTGAAAGTGTTGGGATTACAGGTGTAAGTCAATGCACTTGGCCAGGATTATTTTTAAAATGAGCATATTGTAAGTTTTCATATTTGGCTCAACTTTATATTTTTCAGGTTCATCTACATTACCACCTACGTAATTATGTATTCATTCATTCACTTTAACAATGACTCAGTATTCTGTTCCATGAAATTATGCCAATTTAACCATGCTCTATTGATGGCATTTAGGTAACTTTCAACATTTTGCTATTGTAAATAACATTGCAACACCCAACTGTGCAGAAGTCTACTTGGGCACATGTGTGAGAGTTTCCCTAGGGTAATTTACCTGGAAGCAAAATTACTTGGAAGAAAATATTTATTTTCAATTTTTCCAGATAATGTGAAATTGCTTTCCAAACTGCTTGTAGATATTTATACTGTCACCATTACTATATGACATCTTGTTTCCCTGCATTTCTTGCCAGCTTGTGTGTTAGAAGACTTTTCATTTTTTCCCAACTTGATGTGTATGAAATAATAGTGATGTTTTTATGGATTTATTGGCTTCTAAATTTTGAATCTTTCTTACCAGTTCTTTATGGTGGATGATGAGTTCTAATTAGGCACATATTTGATTGTTTAAGTTGTGGGGTTATCTGCCAGCTAAGCACTGTGTTGATGTGGTCCTTCTATTTGTGATTTGCAATACCTTCTATTTGTGATTTGCCTGGTGTGGTCGCTCACACCTGTAATCCCAGCGCTTTGGGAGGCTGTGGCGGGTGGATCACGAGGTCAAGAGATCGAGACCATCCTGGTCAACATGGTGAAACCCCGTCTCTACTAAAAATACAAAAAATTAGCTGGGCATGGTGGCACGTGCCTGTAGTCCCAGCTACTCAGGATGCTGAGGCAGGAGAATTGCCTGAACCCAGGAGGCAGAGGTTGCAGTGAGCTGAGATCGCGCCATTGCACTCCAGCCTGGGTAACAAGAGCAAAACTCCGTCTCAAAAAAAAAAAAAAAAAAAGAGCCGAGATGACCCCCACACTGTGAATTTCCTGGATGATGTAGTAACTGTGGAGGAATGTGGGTCATGGGCCACAGTGCTCTGTTTTGTCCTGTAGTTCTGACAATTGGTCTAGATGGAAGATGAAGATGAACCTTGTATGGAGAGCTCTGCCTGTTAGATGACTTGGCCTTCTTGGGCCCACCCAAGTCTCTAGGCTGCAGTTATTTTGGGGAGAAATTTTCAGGGAGTACTAGAGTATGCTAATTTTTATACTAGAATATTGAGTGATAACACAAAGGGATAAACTCTTAAGAGAGATGCAGCATCTTTGGCATTAGAGTATGGGAAAGAGAGCATCCTGATTACAAATATATATTTAGCTAACATGTTTTCTTTTGTTCTTCAATTCCTGAACCTGACTTCCTGGTAGAAAAACCTTGGCATGGGGCTAATGGTGCAGAAAAACAATTATTTTGCACTGGAAACTTAAAAAATTATGAGAGAACATTGAATTCAGTGGGATGTTGGAGCCACTGTGGAAAATTTGAAAAAGGGACAATCATACCCGTAATCCCAGCATCTGGGATTAATTCCATGGGCAGTGCTTCACAGTGAGGTGCACTGAAGATAACAGAAGCGACATCAAACCAACAAATTCCTGGGAGCAGAAGCCACACAAAGGACCAAGCAAGTTACTCCCTCATAGAATAGACACTTAGAATGCTGGTGCTTTAGTTACATTTGGATTCTACTCATGACTGCTTCTACTGGTGAGCTGTTAAGAAAGAAAGAAAAAGAGGTATGTAGCATGGTTGCCCAAAAAGTCATCACCAGTCACTTGAAAAAGGAATGCAAACTGCTGCTACCTTGGTGTCAGGCACCCCTTAATTCTGTGGGGTTAGGTCTTACCTGAGGAATGTGTGGCCTAGGCTCAATGGGGACATAAGAAGGCCTAATAGCTAGATTTTCTCTTTTGCTAGGATGACCATATATGCTGGTTTGCCTATGATGGACTTGGCGTATGCGTTTCTATGGAGATGTTGGTTAGTAGTATACCCATTTACTCTAAAATGTACTGCTTTCTACTATACATCATGTAGTCATTCCATCTTGAACTCGCAAGCCACTCCTGGAAATAGGTGAAGAGTTGTCTGTTCCTGACTTCCCTGTGAAATTGCAAACTCTTTAAGGATAGCAACTACATCCTTTTGACTTTGTGTACCCAATTTTTATCAAAGCGCATTTAGTAGGTACTAAATATTTCAAGAATGAATGGATAAAATTTCACCATAAAGGAGTCCTCCTCCGAGTCATTGGATTAATGAAAGCACCTTGGGGAATTATATTTTGTGTCACTTGTGAGCTTAAAGTGCCTAAAATAGGTGATATGATAGATCACCAAGGAGGAGAAGCTTTGGAACAAGGTGAGCAAGGCCTTTTAAAAGCTGTTGCGCAAAGAGCAGACAGACTGTAGACTATTTTTTAAACAATGCTATATTTTAAAAAGCCATGGTGAGAATGAATCAAACAGCTCTTAGAAACGTTAAAGATAGTTCTTCAGTTCCGAAAGGGCCCCACGTCTAAGCCCTATGGTCATTTCCTCTGCAGTGAGAATATCTGCTGGGAGGGAAACACTCTTTCTTCAGATAAAATCATACATCTATAGCTGGAAGTGTCCTTAGATACTGTCAAGTTTCAATGTTTCTCATGACTGAGAAAATTGGCTCAGGCGGTTTCAACAACTGGCCAAGCCCATAGAGATAGTGTCAGAAGCCAGAGGAACCCTTTGAGCATTTCTTAGATTCAAATAGCATTTAAAAATTTGCCACTGAGACCCAGAATTCTCATTGCAGACCCATTTCCAAATCATTTCAGAAGGATTTGGCTTTGGTTCCTTGGGGAGTATCTTGAAGGGAAGATTGTTTGTCCTGTACCACAAGGGAAAGAGTGGAGAGAGCCTTCTGAACAATTTGGGGGCATAGAAGGGAATGCAGTGGCCCACAGGATGGGAGAGGGCGGATTTTATGTCCATGTTGCACATATTAAATTGACAAAAATGTCCTGTATGGCCCTTGAGACAAAAGCACACCCTTTTCTTTTGTTTGTAATGCTACATAAAAACAGACGGGAACAAATGTTCCATCCGTGAATTCCAAAGTTTGGCAGTTAATAAAGGATCCTGAAATGTGGCATAAATGAAGGCAGATCATCTTGGCTGCTCGTTTCATCACGTGGATAGAAAAATGTTCTGGGTGAAAATAAACAGCCTTGAGGACACAGGGCTGATTCAGGAGGGTGGACTCCAGGGTGGGTGGGGAAGCTGGCCTGTTCTAGCAACTCACTCAGACCTGTCTTCATTAAAGACTTTAGGGAGTGAAGGGCTTGAAGATGAAATTCACAGGCGATTCTGAATGGAGAAATGTAACAAACACTCACAGAATTAAAAGCGTAACCTAAAGGAATTAGAAAAATGGGAAAGGCAGGGACAAAATGTGAATCATCATGGAAAAATGCAAATGGATATGTCTGGGGCAACATAATCCACAAACCAGATATTCGTTGGGCAGAAAAATTGTGAGGTGCGTTAAGAATAGAGAAGTCTGCTGTAAAATGGTGGCTGCTTTCTGACAGTTAAGGTGGGTGGGTGGGCAGGGAGGGAGTGGGCATGGAAGATGGGTGTCCTTACAGGAGGCTTATTCATAGGGGTAAATTGACCTCCTTTCGGGGCCTGCTCCATCTTTATCTGCACCCAATGCTTGCATAGCCCATTCTGATGTCCCAGGGGGTTGGCTGGGTTGAGGTGCATGTCTTGCTCGCTCTTTGAGATGCCTGTCTGGGATAAACAGGTAACATTCTAACCACAAGCCATCTGCTTTGGAGGGAGCCTTCCACACCATATTCTTTTTTCTCTTAATTAAAAATCAAATTTGATTCATCAAAGAGCATCCACACTTGGCTTTGGAAGAAGAGCATGAAAAAGAATTTCTGTCAAAGAGCAAACGTTTCCTATTTATGTCATACAGAGTAACAAATTTGGAATAATTTTGTCATTGTTATTTTGATCTGAGAAATTTGTTACCAAAAACCTTCCTTTGAACCTCACTTGTAAAATTCTAACAATTACAAACTGATGATGACCAGAGATCCTCATTTTCCAAAACAACTCACATGCTTCTCACTCTGGAAATTGTTCTGTTTTGGAAAGTCCTGCAAGAGACCCCATGAAGTGCTTTGTGTTGATGAGGCCTTCAGCTTGAGAACTGAGAAGAAAAACAGCCCTCCACTCCTTTCTTGTTTTAGTAAAGTCCAGGGCCCCTTCACAGGCCTCATTTCCCTAAACATTCACCCTCTTGTTTTGAGCAGCTTTTCAGTTTGAAAAGCTAGGACAGAAATCACGTTCTTAAAACTCTGACCAAAATGACTTGAAGTATAAAAATAGTGGTTTGGATACCTGGGAACTTCTTTTATCCTCAAAATGGATTATTGAGAGGAATTATTCAGAACATAGAAGCTTAAATAGGATATGTAAGTCTTTATAATTGATGGATCGCTTCTCATTGTAACAGAAAACCATGTAATTTTTTCTTTTTTTTTCAGATCTCTATCTTCCTTTAATCACAGTAGCTCTCTATAGGGTAGCAGATGACGACCACCTGAGAAGCTTGTTAATGACTCAGAACTTGGCACACAAAATGGGGTTGTAGCGAGTGGGCTGGGGTCTTGGTGGTCTGTGATCTGGTGATGGAGAGCAAGAGCGGGCAGAGCTGCTGTGTGAAGTCTGGAGTTTACCTAAGCTATTTGATCATTGGTGACCTCACCTGGACCAATGGGGCAAAAGAGCTCCTACATCTGATTACTGATGAGGAGCTTGAGGATGCAGCTGGAGATGCTGTTTCTGGGAAGCTTGGCTTTAAGGCCCACACTTTGAAGTCGTGACCTAGGTAGACCTGGCCCTTGACTCACGTGTGAGAGGAAGACAGCTGGAGTAGAATCTCTGAGCTTCCTGCCTCCCATCCCCACTCTCTTCTGATAACCTGGAAAGCCTATCCTGGATCATGGCTGGACTAGGCCATCCTAAGTTGAGCTCCCAAGGGCTGGAGCTGTATTCCGTTGAGTCTGCAGGAGGACAAGAAAGAGACTGCAGTTAATCATTGGGATGCCAAATCCTGACGTGAATTTCAAAGAGCTAGAAACAAGAAGCAAAGCCAATGGGGTCTGAATAAGGGTAGACAATACTGTCACATATGGATGTGAAATAAGAGGTAAAGAGAATTGTACTGAATAGTGAAAGCCTCAAGCTCAGTTCTGTGCTTGCTTGTGGGTGTGCTTGGGTAACCAGCTCTTGGCTCTGGGTTATTTGGGTGGGCATGTCTGAAGTTCAAGGTCAAGGCAATCCCTGATGTTGGGCTGAAAGCCCCCTTCTGCTTCTGTAGGTCCCCATTAGTATGACCCACCTGGTAGAAAGCTTTGGCTGTCTATGGGGGAAAAAATTGAGATGTGTCCAGTAAAGTTAGTCCCAGGTGGCCCAACATCCATGAAGTCACTCCTGTCCTGTCAAGTGTCCACACCCAGGGCTGGTCCAAAGAGGAATGAGGAGCGCTAAGCTACCTGGGCTCCCGGATGGGTGGTTGGCTGGCATGAATGTGGGATCCATGAAGGCTCCATGCTTTCACTCTGGGAACTGGCAGCTATTTGAATCAAGGTGTGGTCAGCAGCAAGACGAGAGTGGGTGGAAGCGGCCAGGAAAGGGTGGCAACTGGGATTGTGAGGGGCAGAAAGGTGCAAGAGGGCCTGGTTGAATTCACCTGTACCTGCCATTTAATTTTTCCTCAATTTACTTCTGCATGTTTCTGCTCCTACGATTAAAGGCTCCAATTAGGGCCCTTGACAGATTTACATGCCTTTGCTTTATTCAGCAAAGATGTAACTTTCGGTGCCAGTCTCTGCCACCATCTTGATTAATGGTTGACATAACACCGATGATGTTAGAGACAGATACCCAGGGTTACCTCTGATACTTACTTTTGTTTCTTCATTGTCTTCCCTCACCGAAATGTGACTGATGTTGTGACATTTTTTACCACTGCATAACACAGTGCCCGATACATAATTGATTTTCAATAATATAGCTGTTGGAGGAATGGTTTGATGCCTTGTGTACTAGTATGTTCAGAACAGGAGCTACTTTGGTGCCATTTGAGTGAGTGGAACTCTCCTCTGACAAAAGGCAGCTTATGATATGGTCATGTAAGGTGCTTTATGGTATTTAACTTCAGGGGTACACATACAGATTTGTTACATAGTACACTTGTGTCATGGGGGGTTTGTTGTACAGATTATTTTATTACCTACGTATTAAGCCTGGCAACCCTAGTTATTTCACCTGATCCCCTCCCTCCTCCCACCCTCCACTCTCTAGTAGGTCCCGCTGTGTCTTGTTTCCTTTATGTGTCTGTGTGTTCTCATCATTTAGCTGCCACTTATAAGTGAGAATATACAGTGTTTGGTTTTCTGTTCCTGTGTTAGTGTCCTAAAGATGGTGGCCTCTAGCTCCACCCATGTTCCTGCAGAGGTCATGATCTTGTGCCTTATTTATGGTATTCCATGGTATATGTGTACTATATTTTCTTTATCCAGTCTACCTTTGATGGGCATTTAGATTCATTCCATGTCTTTGCTATTGCGAATAGTGCTGCAGTGAACATATGCATGCATTAATGGTTAGGTATTTATTAATAATCAGTATTTGTAATGACCCTCTGCTGATGACCTGTTTTCATGGATGAAAACAGCTCAGATTATCTCTTCAGAGTGGTGGGCAGGGGTTGCAGGCTTCCTGACTTTCTGCCTAGTTTCCATATGATCCAGCAATTCTACTTCTAGTGTATACCCAAGAGAATTTGAAACATGTACCCCCAAAACTTACACCTGAATGTCCATAGCACCATTATTCATAATAGCCAAAGAGTGGACACAACCAGAATGTCCGTCAACTGGGGAATGGATAAGCAAAAGGTGGTATATTCATACAGTGGAATATTATTCATAAAAAAAGGAAATGTCACTAGGTAGATATACCTTAGAACATGATGCCAGGTGAAAGAAGCAGATGCAACAGGCCACATACTGTATGATTTTTATTTAAATGAAATTTCCAGATCAGGCAAATCTGTAGAGATAGAAAGTAGATCAGCAGTTTTCAGGAAATGGGGGAAAGGGAGGATAGGTTATGACTGCTTATGGATCTGAAATTTCTTTTTTGGGGTGATGAAAATATTCTTGAAATGATGATAATGGTCCCACAATTTCATGGACATACTAAAAGCTACCAACTCCTACCTTTGAAAAGGATGAATTTCATTCCATGTGAATCATATCTCAGTATAAACAAAAATTGTTAAGTTGCTACCGTGTAAAGACTCCAAACAAGGAAGGGATCAGATCCAGTGTGCATGGCATCAATGAACAGCAAGAGTTACCTAGATTCAGCAAGAGTAGCAGAGGCTTCGAGAAAAGTTTAGATTAAAGCAGGTGGTAGCCCCTCTCTTCCTTGTCATGACCAAAGACCTCTCAGTGGCGCCAGGCTAGAACTGGAAAGAAGCTGGATCAATGTCCAGGCCAGCCACCCCCACAGTAGCTGTGATGTCCTCCTCCTCCACCCCAGTTGGGAGTTTGCTTCCTTCTCCTTTTGGCCAGCATGTGTCTACCACCATGTCAGTCAATGGCAGACTTCATTTAGGCTTCAGATGTTCAGTGGCTCTGAATCACAAAGTACAACAAACCTCGTAAGAAACAGAAAAATAGTGCACGCATAAATGTTTTCTTGCTGTCTGGGGCAGTCTTACTGTCATTATATCTTATTTCTTCAACGAATTCTCCAAACACCAAATAACTTGTTCCTTGAATTGTATCTATGTTGACTAGTAGACACAATAGGTATGTAACTAAAGATTAAACACAAATTTGGATTTTAGGGTTCAAAAAAGGAATTAGATATGATCGATGCTCTCAATAAGCTTTGGGTTAGTTAGAGAGTTGACTCATAGACTCATGACTGCACAAGGCAGTATGTCACACACGGTGCTAAACGGTAATAGTTAATGCCACTCAGTGACGCTACGGCAGCTAAGGGACAGGAACCTTTTAATCGAACTGCAGTGATAACAAAAGTTTGTCTGTGGAAGAGCTATTATTTGAGATGAATTTGATTCAGATAACCAGAAAGAATAGGAGAAGAAACTCCAGGGCAAACAAATACTAGGCATAAAGGTACAGAGGCCAGAATGCTCTAGCATATCCTGGGAAGTGTGAATTGACTAGCTTGCCAAGGAAGATGTGCTTTGGGAAGCAGAGAGATACAGATTCAGAAAGAAATGAAAAAGAAATTTTTTGTTTTTGAGACAGGAACAGTGTGAGGCATATATTGTTACTTCTTTTGTAGGGTGGGGCTAGATTGGAAGAGCTTTTGGAGATTCACCCATTTTGTCTGCCATTCTTTCTTACTGCATGAAGGAAAAACGGGTCTAAGGCTTCCAGAACCTCAGAGTTGACTATTTTTAACCATAGAAGACTTCTCTGCATGTACGGGGAAGAGAAAACATCAGGCTGCACAAATAGAGCTTTATCTAATGCTCATGATGATGTATGTTGAGAACTTTCTCTGGAAATGTCCTGGATGGAGGTGGTAGAGGAGCTCGGTGTTTATTCTATTATGCAGTTACCCTCACATGGGATGCTCTTGATTTCCAGCTTTGTCCACAATGATGCCATGCATAAATGTTGGCATGGACATACAGAATGGGTTTTCAGCACTGCCGGCTTAGGATTGGCTGCCAGTCAAATTCACAATCCAACTCGTGCATGAACAGCTTTACACGTCTCAGACAGAACGGCTTTGTACCTACTGCATCACCTTGAAAGAGAAATGCACCATTTGTGGTCTTTCTTGACTTAAATGCTTGGCTGTTGAGGGCCGTTTTTATTGGAGTCAGGTAGCATGTGGCTATGGCCAGTAGAAGAACTCTGCTTTTCCATTCTGATTGATGAAGGATGCCATGGAACACCATGGAATTGGGTATGACCTCTTTAAGTGCATGGCTATGTGATTATTTCCTTCAACTTACAGGCCTTTTGTTTATTAAAAAAAACTCCCCTATCTCTTAAAACAGGAAAATTCTTAATTGATAAAATTGCCCTTGGAAAACTAGTGCTTTCTGCCAAGGATAAGGAAATGGGCTATTTTCTCCTAGTTTATGTCTTTGATTGCTCTATGATGGCAGTGATGGACAGAAAACCACGAGTTATTTTCTCCACAAGGAAAGTTCTCTGTGAGGCATAGCAATCCTTGGGTGGGGTTTCCAGACAGACTACCTGGGTTTCCATCAAAGCAAAACTCAGGGATGCAGGGAGGGCAGTCTTTTTACCCTGCACATGCCACAAATATTTCCCTACCTGTATACGTGATTTTTTTTCTGATGAAAATACCCTCTTTCAGCCACATTTGATCCTTCTTTCATGCTCCAAATTCCGTATTATCCCTGTATGAAGCAAGCACTGGTTATTTCAGCCCACGAGAATGACCTTCCCACTGGGCTCCTATGCCCTTACACCCACCCACTCCTCAAAATGGTTTTATTCCTTTTGGATTATCTCCTTGACCCGGTAGCAGACCTCTTAGGCACAGTGTTATTGACAGATGGAATCGACAACAATTGAGAAGGAAGGTGAAAATTTGTAGCTTTGTAAGAGCACAGGAATAGCATTTACATACTTGTTTTATTCCTAGGAAGAAACCTAAGTAGAGAAGGCTTTGCAAACACTGTAAGCATTAGGTGAACATCATCAAATGGTTTTTAGAAGAGGGTGGCCTACAGCACCGTGTTCTGGCTTTGGAAGTGGGTAATTTACCTTTCCCAAACATCTCCCTTAGAAAAACCAAACATGCAGTGGCTGGAGCCACAGTTGACTGAGGTTGAGTTTCTGTGGGATTGACTGGTGAGGAGCTGGAGCCAGGCTTGCACACGGTGGGTCTTAGAACCGGGCCAGAGCCAGGGTGGGAGTGGAGGAGGTTGCTTTCATGTAAGTTTCTTTGCCTGTAAGTCTGGAATTCGGCAAATCTTCATAGCCAGGTTTGAGAAGACTTTTTACTTTAAGTCCTGTCAAAGAATAATGAAACTGAGGTTAGAGTCAACTTATTGATGAACTCTAATGTAAGTTGCAGAGGCACAGATAGTGTGTATCTCTGTCCTTCCCACCATCCCTATAATGTCCCTCTAGTCATACATGTACAAGGGAACCCACTTAAAGAGGGAAAACACCTTGAAATGCACATCTATTCAAGCTTAACATACTCCTCTCTTCCTCTTTTATCTCTCATGTACATAGTCTAACTTGGTTTGCCTATTTTTTTTCTTTAAGCCCCAAATCCAGGGCTACCATGGCATCATAGGGTATCACTTCCTTCAGAAACTCAAAAATCACCTTATTAAAGGGGTCTTCATGGTTATAAAAAATTGCATTACCTACTTTCCACCCTATACCTCAATTATTCCCTCCCCCACTTACCATGCTTTAATTCTTTTACAAATATCTTACGCTGCCTGCCATATCATATATTTATTGTCTGCTTCCCACCCCGCCCTGGAATGTAACCACTATAAAAACGGGCCTTTGTTCTGTTTGCTGATGTATTTTTAGTGTCTACAATAGGGTCATAAACTGAATGTGACTGTATTTAATTGATATTTCAAAAATTAAATACCAGAACTTAGGGAGTTCCTTTTTTTTTCTTACTGTATTTGGGCTCGGGGTACATGTGCATGTCCTGCATCCTGCAGGATTGTTGCATAGGTACATACATGCCATGGTGGTTTGCTGTCTCCATCCCCCTTTCCCCCAGTTGCCTACATCAGGCATTTCTCCCCATCCTCCCTGCCCCTCTCGGTGTCCCTCCTCCCTTCCCCTCCACCCCCAGCACCTAGCCCTGTGAGTGTTGTTCCCTTTCCTGTGCCCAAGTATTCTCATTGTTCATCACCCAACTATGAGTGAAAACATGTAGTGTTTGGTTTTCTATTCTTGTGTCAGTTTGCTGAGAATGATGGTTTCCAGGTTCATCCATGTCCCTACAAAGGACACAAACTCATTGTTTTTGTGGGTCCATAGTATTCCATGGTTCTATATGTGCCACATACTTTTTGTATAGTCTGTCATTGATGGGCATTTAGGTTGGTTGCAGGTCTTTGCTATCAAACAGTGCCACAATGAACATGTGTACATGTGTCTCTATGATAGAATGATTTATAATTCTTTATATACCCAGTAATGGGATTGCTGGGTCAAATGGAACTTACATTTCTAGATTCCTGAGGAATTGCCACACTGTCTTCCATAATGGTTGAAGTAATTGACACTCACGCTAACAGTGTAGAGGGCTCCTTTTTCTCCACATCCTCTCCAGCATCTGTTGTCTCCAGATTTTTTAATGATTGCCATTCTAACTGGCATAAGATGGTATCTCAATGTGGTTTTGATTTGCATTTCTCTAATGACCAATGATGATGAGCATTTTTTTGTATGTTTTTTGGCTGCATATTTTTCTTCTTTTGAAAAGTGTCTGTTCATATCCTTTGCCTACTTTTGAATGAGTTTGTTTTTTTCTTGTAAATCTGCTTTAGTTCTTTGTAGATTCTGGATATTAGCCCCTTGTCTGATAGGTAGATTGCAAAATTTTTTTCACATTCTGTTGGTTGCTGGTTTACTCTAATGATTGTTTCTTTTGCTATGTGTAAACTCTTAATTTTAATTCGATCCCATTTGTCTATTTTGGCTTTTGTTGCCATTGCTTTTGGTGTGTTAGTCATGAAGTCCTTGCCTGTGCCTATGTCCTGAATGGTGTTTCCTAGGTTTTCTTCTAGGGTTTTGATGGTGTTACTTCTTACATTTAAATCTTTCATCCATCTGGAGTTAATTTTTTGTATAAAGTGTAAGGAAGGGGTCCAGTTTCAGCTTCCTGCATATGTCTAGCCAGTTTTCCCAACAACATTTATTAAGCAGGGAATCCTTTCCCTATGTCTTGTTTTTGTCCAGTTTGTCAAAGATCAGATAGTTGTAGATATGTCGCATCACTTCCGAGGCCTCTGTTCTGTTCCATTGGTCTATATCTCTGTTTTTGTACAAGTACCATGCTGTTTTGATTACTGTAGCCTTGTAGTATAGTTTGAAGTCAGTAGCATGATGCCTCTAGCTTTGTTCTTTTTGCTTAGGATTGTCTTGGCTATGCAGGCTCTCTTTTGGTTCCATATAAACTTTAATGTGTTTTTTTCCAGTTCTGTGAAGAAGGTCAATGGTAGCTTCATGGGGATAGTATTGAATCTATAAATTACTTTGGGCAGTATGGCCATTTTCACAATATTGATTCTTCCTAGCCATGAGCATGGAATGTTTTTCCATCTGTTTGTGTCTTCTCTTATTTACTTGATCAGTAGTTAGTAGTTTTCCTTGAAGAGACTTTTTACCTCCTTTGTTAGTTGTATTCGTAGATATTTGATTCTCTCTCTCTCGGTAGCAACTGTAAATGAGAGTTTGCTCATGATTTCACTCTGTGTTTTTTATTGGTGTACAGGAATGCTTGTGATTTCTGCACATGGATTTTGTATCCTGAGACTTTGCCAGTTCCTTATCAGCTTAAGAAGTTTTTGGGCTGAGACAATGGAGTCTTGTAAATGTACAATCATGTCGTTTGCAAATAGGGACAATTTGACTTCTTTTCCTAATTGAATGCCCTTTATTTCTTTTTCTTGCCTAGTTGCTCTGGCTAGAACTTTAATACTATATTGAATAGGAGTGGTAAGAGACAGCATCCTTGTCTAGTGCCAGTTTTTAATGGGAATGCTTCTAGTTTTTGTCCATTCAGAATGATATTGCCTGTGGATTTCTCATAAATAGCTTTTATTGTTTTGAGATCTGTTCTGTCAATACCTAGTTTATTGAGAGTTTTTAGCATAAAGCGCTGTTGAATTTTGTCAAAGGTCTTGTCTGCATCTATTGAGATAATCATGTGGTTTTTGTCTTTGGTTCTATTTATGTGGTGAATTACATTTATAGACTTGTGTATGTTGAACCAGTCTTGCATCTCCAGGATGAAGCCTACTTGATCATGGTGAATAAGCTATTTGATGTGCTGTTGGATTCAGTTTGCCAGTATTTTATTGCAGATTTTTGCATCAATGTTCATCATGGATATTGGCCTGTAGCTTTCTTTTTTAGTTGTGTCTCTGCCAGATTTTGGTATCAGGATAATGTTGGTCCTATAGAAAGAGTTGGGGAGGATTCCCTCGTTTTGTATTGTTTGGAATAGTTTCAACAGGAATGGTACCAGCTCCTCTTTGTATGTCTGGTATAATTTGGCTGTGAACTCATCTGGACCTGGCCTTTTTTTTTTTTTTTTTGTTAGTAGGCTATTAATTACTGCCTTGACTTCAGACCTTGTTATTGGTCTAGTCAGGGTTTCAATTTCTTCCTGGTTTAGGCTTGGGAGGGTGCAAGTGTCCAGGAATTTATCCATTTCTTCCCGGTTTACGGGTTTATGTGCATAGAGTTGTTTATAGTAATTTCTGATGGTGGTTTGTATTTCTGTGGAATTGGTGGTGCTATCCCTTTTATTGTTTTTTATTGCTTCTACTTGATTCTTCTCTCTTTTCTTTTTTATAATCTGGCTAGTGGTCTGTCTATTTTGTTGAACTTTTCCAAACACCAGCTGCTGGATTTATTGATTTTTTTTTGAAGCATTTTTTGTGTCTCTATCTCCTTCCATTCTGCTCTGATCTTAGTTATTTCTTGTCTTCTGCTAGCTTTTGTGTATTTTTGATCTTGCTCCTCTAGCTCTTTCAATTTTGATGATCAGGTGTTGATTGTAGATCTTTCCTTGTTTCTGATGTGTGCATTTATTGCTATAAATTTCCCTCTAGACACTGCTTTAAATGTGTCCCATAGGATCTGGTACATTGTGTCTTCATTCTGATAGGTTTCAAAGAACATTTTTCTTTCTGCTTTCATTTCATTGTTTATCCATTCATCATTCAGGAGCAGGTTGTTCAGTTTCCATGTGATTGTGTGGTTGTGAGTGTTTTTCTTAATCCTGAGTTCTAATTTGATTGCATTTTGGTCTGAGAGACTGTTAGTTCTTCTGCATTTGCTGAGGAGTGATTTACTTCCAATTATGTGGTCAGTTTTGGAGTAAGTGCAATGTGGTGCTGAGAAGAATATGTATTCTGTGGATTTGGGGTAGAGTTTCCTGTAAATGTCTATTAGATCTGCTTGGTCCAAATCTGCCTTCAAGTCCTGAATATTCTTGTTGACTTTCTGTCTCATTGATCTGTCCATTTGTCAGTGGAGTATTAAAGTCTCCCATGATTACTGTGTGGGAGTCTAAGTCTCTTTGTAGATCATTAAGAACTTGCTTTATGTATCTAGGTGCTCCTGCAGTGGGTGCATATATATTTAGGATAGCTCTTCTTGTTGCATTGATCTTTTTACCATTATGTAATGCCTTTCTTTGTCTGTTTTGATCTTTGTTGGTTTAAAGTCTGTTTTATCAGAGACTAGGATTGCAACTCCTGCTATTTTTTGCTTTCCATTTGCTTGGTAAATCTTATTCCGTCTCTTTATTTTGAGTCTGTGTGAGTCTTTGGATGTGAGATGGATCTCCTGAATACAGCACACTGATGGGTCTTGACTTTATATTCAGTTTGCCAGTCTGTGTCTTTTGATTGGGGCGTTTAGGCCATTTACATTCAATGTTAATATTATTATGTTTGAATCTGATCCTGCCATTTTTTACTGGCTCATTGTTTTGCCAATTAGTTGATGTGTTTTTTTTCATTGTGTCATTGTTCTTTATCATTTGATATATTTTTGCAGTGGCTGTTACTGGTTATTCCTTTCCCTGTTTAGTACTTCCTTCAGTAGCTCTTGCAAGGTGGATTTGGTAGCGATGAAATCTCTCAGCAATTGTATGCCCATAAAGGATTTTACTTCTCCTTCACTTAAGAAGTTTTGTTTGGCTGGATATGAAATTCTGGGTTGAAAGTTCTTTTCTTTAATGACATTAAATATTGGCCCCCACTCCCTTCTAGCTTGTAGGGTTTCTGTTGAGAGATCTGCTGTGAGTCTGATGGTCTTTCCTTTGTGGGTAACCCAACTTTTCTCTCTGGCTGCCCTTAGGATATTTTTCTTCATTTCAACCCTGGTGAATCTGACAATTATGTGCCTTGGGGTTGTTCTTCATGAGGAATGTCTTTGTGGTGTTCTCTGTATTTCCTGGATTTGAATGTTGGCCTTCCTCATTAGATTGGGAAAGTTCTCTTTGACAACATCTTGAAGAGTGTTTTCCAACTTGGATTGATTCTCCCTGTTGATTCTCCCTGTCACATTCAGGTACACTGATCAAGCATAGATTAGGTCTTTTCACATAATCCCATAGTTCTTGGAGGCTTTGTACATTTTTTTTCTCACTTTTTTCTCTAATCTTTTCTTCTTGTATTTTATTTCATTGATTCGATCTTCTGTCTCTGATATCCTTTCTTCTGCCTGATCAATTCGGCTGATGAAACTTGCGTATGCCTTGCGAAGTTCTCATGCTGTGTTTTTCAGCTGCATCAAGTCGTTGATGTTCTTCACCAAGCTGGTTATTCTAGTTAGCATTTCGTCTAACCTTTTTTCAATGTTCTTAGTTTCTTTGCATTGGGATAGAACATGGTCTTTCAACTCAGAGAAGTTTGTTATTACCCACCTTCTGAAGCCAACTTCTGTCAATTTGTCAAATTCATTCTCTTTTTTTTTGTTCCCTTGATGGTGAGGAGTTGTGATCCCTGGGGGGAGAAGAGGTGTTGTCTTCTTTGATGGTTTCTTCCTTTCTGTGCTGTTTTTTTCCCCATATTCATGGATTTATCTCTCTTTGATCTTTGAAGTTGGTGATTTCAGGAGGAGTCTCTGACTGGATGTTTTTGTCTGAGGTTGGAGCTGTATCTTTGTTGGCCTCTAGAGGGCGTTGCTGGGCTCTCTCGGGTTCAGTCAGGTTGTTGGGTGGGTGGTCCTTCCCTGGAGCTTGTTTGCAGGTGAGATTGGCCCCACCTTACAAAGGCGTCTCTCCTAGAGCTCGATCTTCCCAGTTGGGGTCAAACTGGTGTATTTGCTGCCAAGCTCTCTAGTGAGGGCTTCAGTTTGAGTTCTGTGGAGGTGGGGCCTGCCAGGCCTTATGGTCTGTTTCCCTGCTTTCAACTCTGCCTCCCTCGTGGGATGGTCCTCCCGCTGGCCTTCGTCCAAACTTCCGGCCAGGTCCATGTGACAACTTGCCGCACCCAGCAGAGCCACTGCTCAGATTTGCGTCAACAACCCACGGCGCCCCGCAGTCTGGCAGGGCTCTAGTTGACCGTGGGTTGTAGGAAGGATGAGGTAAGCACAGGGTCAGAATTGGAGCACCGAGGGGGTGAAGTCCCCGCCACCGCCAGCCGGCTGCATGTTTCAGGTGGGGATTTGCCTCCCCCCCAACCCTGTCTTTATTTGGTCCCCTGGGTGACTCTCACCCTGTGGCTTCTTCCCTGGGATGTTTTCAGTGCCCTATCAGTCCCACTGAAATGAACTGGGCACCTAGTTTGGGATTGTGAAGTCCCTTGTGCTCTGCGTCTCATTCCCTGAGAGCTGCATTCCGGTGCTGCCTTCTCACAGTCATCTTGGTGCCCTCCCTCTCCTTTTTTCTTCTAAGCCCTGTAGTTCTCACTGTTTTACAGCTCTTTGGTGCTGCATTAGTCAGAGTTCTTCAAAGAAACAGAACAGCAGGAGGGGTGTGTGTGTGTGTGTGTGTGTGTGTGTGTGTGTGTATCTTAATACACGTATATATCTTACATATATATGTATCTAAGATACATATTTTTTATGACATGCACATGTTATATGTGTATCTTATATACATATATAAAACATGTATATAAGACATACATAAGATATTTACATTCTATGTCTCTCTCTCTCTTGAGAAATAAATATAGATACATGAAAAGAAGTTGATTATAGAAATTGACTCACCCAATTATGGAAGTCAAGAAGTCCTACGATGTGCCACCTTCAACCTAGAAAAGCAGAGGAGCTTACTGTGTAATTCCGAGTCGGAGACTGAGGCCTGAGGTTAGAGGGGAGAGAGGAGAGGAGATAGCAGGGTGGTGGCCACTGGTGTAGGTCCCAGAGTGAGTCTGAAGACCTGAGAACCAGGTCTGAGGGCAGGAAAAAATGGATGTTCTAGATCAAGAAGACAGAGAGTGAGTAAATTTACCTTCCTCTGCGTTTTTGTTCTCTTTGGTCTCCCAACAGATTGGATGACTCCTGCCTACACTGGTAAGGGGGAATCCTTTCCATTCAATCTACAGATTCGTATGGTAATCTCTTCCAGAAACATTCTCATAGACACACCCAGAAATAATGTTTTGCCAGCTATCTGGGCTAAGTCAAGTTGCACATAAACTTAACCATCACAGGCATCTTAAAATAGAACTTTTTGGTACTAAATCAAATTTTTCTGGTTATTTGCAATGGAAATTTGATATGATACAAATTATTTAATTTTATCTGAAGGCAAAAGTTTCTCTGCTTCTCCCTGTCCTCACCCATGGCCAGTTCCATAGGTTAGATCCAGTCTTGTTGATTTTTTTTTCCAGTCTCAGTGGATCACAGAGGATCATGGCAGCCTTCCCTGAGGTTTGATCTGCTGCTCTGATGCTCCCAGAGCCTGGAAGTAACACATTTTGCTCATGTCTTTGCCCATTCCCCATGGCCGGTTTAGCTCACTGGCTAAAGGTTCCTAACTTTTTATCTCTCTTAAGGGACACCTGATTTGAATGTTATGATGTAATGCGGTGTTGTATAAATTGTAGGACTGTTTATGCATTCCTCTTCAATAATAAAAGGAGGATATTGCTTATCACTTAGATTCTAACATATGAACTAACCTGTTGCATGGGCACGATATGGAAGTGATTGGTAACTTCATGATTTAGATGGTAGTTGAAGCAAAGTACCGTAGTACAACTTTCTTACTCATTACGTATAGATATGCTACAAAACCGTGTTTATGTTAGATAATGGAGTTAACTTAAAAAAAGATTCTAACAAGCTATGGTGATGGACTGAAATTGCAGAATGAAATAGAATAGGGATATATATATATATATATATATATATATATGTATATATAAAACCCTATATTTAGAAAAAAAAACTTGGCTGTGAACAAGATAGAAAAATATAGGTTAAGAGCAGACTTTGAGATTTATTTACCACAAAACATAAATAAACTCTCAGTATGATGAGGCTGCTAACAATAACATCATAACATTTTAGGCTCTTCTAACACTGGTGTGGTATCTGGGTTAGTTCTACTTATCTTGGTCATACCACATCTAAATCACTCCAGTTTGGGCTTTACTTTTTAAAAAGAATATAGATAAATAAGAACTCATAAGTACAGTGAAGAACTTTGATGGAAATGTTAGGCTGGAGAAGAAACTTACTGTTCAGTGGTTGAATTTAAATGTTGGGTGCTTGGCCATGTAGATGACTTCATGCATGTCTGGAAGACAAATGACCCAAGTTACACTCCCATACGACTGTGGGCATTTTATTTATTAGAGCTGCTGAGTGAGGTGGCTGCTCTGTTGAGATGGAGAACTCTCTGTTCTTGCTGGTGTTCAGAGGATGGTTGTCTCCCTCTTAGCAATATAGTAAAAAAAAAAAAAAAAAAAAAAGGTGGAAAGTTGGAGGAGATGATCACCAGCATTGTGTCAACATTAAGATGCTCAGTTTCAGAGTAATTTTTCAGCTTCATAACAATGTTTAGAGAGCCCTAAAACAGGAAGAAACAGAATAGTAAGATCATTTTCAGCCCTGTGGAACCTGCAATCCCTAAGGAGGCTGACTGGATCAGAGGGAAGAGGGAAGACCAGCAGTTCTAATTCTTTTTTTTTTTTTTTTTTTTGAGACAGAGTTTCGCTCTTGTTACCCAGGCTGGAGTGCAATGGCATGATCTCGGCTCACCGCAACCTCCGCCTCCTCGATTCAGGCAATTCTCCTGCCTCAGCCTCCTGAGTAGCTGGGATTACAGGCACACGCCACCATGCCCGGCTAATTTTTTGTATTTTTTTTTTAAGTAGAGACAGGGTTTCACCATGTTGACCAGGATGGTCTCAATCTCTTGACCTCGTGATCCACCTGCCTTGGCCTCCCAAAGTGCTAGGATTACAGGCTTGAGCCACCGCGCCCGGCCGGTTCTAATTCTTTCTTTTTAAAAAAGTAACAGCGTCCCCCCTCTTGCCTTTAGAAAATGAAATGGAACGTAGAACTGGACTGGGAAAATGAATAAAGAGCTAATTTTAGTGGACAGGACCAGGGGCAGCGGCTGACCTGGAGCCCCACCTGCTCAGCTTTTCCCTCACCCACACAGAGGCCCCTGTGCTTCTGTGGAACCAAGGGCGCCCTGGAGTTGAGCATGAAAACCACTGCTAAGGGCAGGCTTGAGCAAAGATGCTTGGATTTGTGAGAGGGAAGGCACTGGAAAATTCTGGGAAAACGTTGTCCAGTCTCTTCGGTCCCATTAGACACACTGTGTCCACCTAAGTTAATCCAGAAACACTTAAAAAAAATCCTGAGGAACTTTTCCAGCCCAATTCCCTTCTATCTAGCTTGAAGTGCTGGCTGCATTTCTTAGTCCCCTTAATTCTGTGTTTCAGATTGACATGGTTTCACTCTGCTTCTTCAGAATAAGTGACTTTGATGGAGAAGTGAATGATGGCTGTCAGTGAGCCAGGAAAAGGAGTGAGGGAGTGATTTATAACAATATCTGTGGCATTCAGCTAACATGGTACATTGAGGAACACTGAAAGCTTTAAATGTGTATCTTGGAAAAGAAGAATAATTGAAAAATGAGCTCACTGTTTTGTTCAGAAAGTTTAGAAAACAACTAAAAGTAAACTCCCTGAAGTGGTAGGAGGAGAAATTGATGAAATGTAATAAACAAGAGCCAAAGGAGCTAAAGAAGATAAACAAGAACCAAAGTAGCTTCTTAGAAAGAATGACAAAATAGAAAACCTTCTAGAAACGTTGAGAAAAACAACCGAGAATGAAAAAAAAAGTATATAGATACCATGTAGATTAAAAACAAGACTGTCCTTTATGTCAATTTGAAAATGTAGACAGCATGCATAATTTTATACTAAAATACAGCTTATTAATCTTGACTCAAGGCATAGACCAGCTGAAGAAACCTGTATATCTTAACCTATAACCTTAAAAAAAATTGAATCACTGCTAAAAACCTCCAGCAAAGGTCATATTTCAAGACTCAGTGATGGACACATTCTCTTTAAAGTAGGGAATGTAATAAAATGACTTGCTACCAGTGCTTCCAGTACTTCACTAAAGGTTCAAGACAGTGCAGTGAGATAAGAAAAAGAAACAAGAGGTGTAAACATTGGTTATGGAAGAACCAATTTCATTGTTAGAAGACATTATGCTTCACATACAAAATCCAAGGAACCTCTTAAAGTATAAGCACCGAGAAGTCAATGTTATTCCTACACATTAATGGGTGTCAATTAATAAACTATAATAGTATGTATGTATACATATATATGTATATGTATATATGTATATATATGTATATATGTATGTATATATGTATATATATGTATATATGTATATATATAAATAGCAATTTGGAGATATATATATATATATATCTCCAAATTGCTATTTATATATACATATTTCATTCAAAGTAGCAAATTGAAAATCTACAAAGTTTCAAAATGTCAATAGTAAACCTACAAAATTTTTAATAGAAGAATTATGGAAGCAAATTAAAGATCAATCAGTAGACCAGTATTAAAATACTTGTATAATCATACACTTGAATATAGCACAACAGTTAATGTGAAATAACTGACTCTGCTTCTGTTAACTTTGAAAAAGCAATTAGGAAATAATTGAGTAAAAATATCAGGATGAAGAATATCTTTAATGTGATACTAATATAAATGGGAAAATGTACGAGATAATGGTACTTATTGCAAGTAGATATAAACATATGCTCTGAAAGCATAAAACATAGATGGGAAAGATTCCATACCAGGCTTAGGATGTAAGTTACCTCTGGGAAGAGAGGGAGAAAAAGGGAGAACAATAGATTGGGAATTCAAGGATTCAATAGTGATGTCTTATTTCTTCAAAAATTATCTGAATCAAATGATAAACAGTGGTAAAATTGGCTTACTCTGGATGATAGGTAGCTAGATACCTGTTTTACTGCCTCTTAAGTTTAATTTATCACACAATTAAATACATTTTAAACAATTTAAAAAGTGAATAGGAGGTAAAGAGATGGACACAAAGTTCATTGCAAGTACTTTGAAGAGGATTGATCATGTATAAGAGAAGAGAAATGCTACACTTTCTTAATGGAGAGGCACTGGAAGATCAAGCTGGTACACGGTTCCCCACTTAGCAGGAATTTACCAGCCTTCTTGTGACTGCTTTCTTCTACATACAGCAATGTCCTGTCTGCAGCATCTCCCAGCTGCTTTTAATCATCAGGGGGATAGAGTCTGTCCATTTACCCAATATACACACAATAAGGAAATACAAGCAGCTTGATTTTCCTTTGAGGAATTAAAAAATAAAAATTACCCTCTGAATCGCTGAAGAAATATTAAATAAAGATTGGTAGCACTGAAGTGCTGATTATTGTACTCTAATTTTTCAAAAGTTAACAATCACTTAAGAGTCTAGTCATTCCCAGAACAACTCTGTTTTCTCAGTCGTTGAGTTTTGTTTCAAGGGACTTGACGTCAAGGTAATGGTTGGGTAATAACGTGGGATAATCCATTTGATGATGGTTTCTGTGTTTACTTTTGTTTTGTCACCTTGATCTACAGATCACACTAATTAGGAGGACACTGGGAGAAAGTCTTCATTCTAAATATTGGAAGAAATTTTTTTTTGTAAGATAATGTGCTTATGGTATTAATTAGAGAGTTAAAACAATCTTTCTGGTAGGACAATTCAGTAGCAGCAATCTAAAATTAAAATGTGCATGATATAGAATGATTGTTATTTCTGAAACCTTCAGAAATACTTTCATATGTACATGAAGCTATAAAAGGAGGTTCACTGTAAAACACATTAATTGTGATAGTGTAGTGTGAACATTCTTGAACACAGAATTGTATGCTTAAGAATACAGTGGCAGAAACTTGGAACTCTTAGCGACTTGCGTTGGTAATGGAATGTAGAAACACATAATGGCACATCTATGCTATGCCATAGTATGGCACTTAAAAGTGAGGTACATCTCTAGAGAGACAAGTTCAATTTATAAGATGTATTAAAAAGTTATAGAAGAATACATATAATATAATCCCATTAAAGTTTTAAAAATCACAAACTCATGTATGTACTAACATGTAAATTTATATAAAAGGTCACAACCCAAACTGTTAATAATGGTACTGTTGAAGAGAGGGTTTCAGGTTGCAAAATAGTGTTTGCCTTAAAAACACATATCTGAATTATGAGCTTTTTTTCTCTTGTAATTTTAAAAAGGCAGTTTAAATGCTCACCAATCTAGGTATATTGGATACAAATTCTGTCTTTTAGACTTTCTGTTGCCATATTGCCTTAAATTAATGATAAAAAGTAATGCTTGCATTTTTCTATTATATATTTTTAAAATAAAGTGATCTATGCTTATTATGGAAAATACAAAAATGCAAAAAGCACAGAGAAAATGAAAATCATAATCTCATCATAATGTACTAATGCTTTCCTTTCTTTTACAAATATCGTTAAGGTCATATGTACAATTTTTATCCTGATTTCTTTTTACTTCCCACATAAATATTTATATTCTTATAAGTTCTACAAAAAAGAATATTCTGCATCATTTACTTAATAATACTTCTCTGGTCTTAGATTTGGTTAAAATAACAATCATAAAATCCAACTCTCAGCACATTTGTATAATCAGAGACCCTTGGGCTATTTGGCCACCATGTGTCTAACATGGGTTCAGTGGAAAGAAAGGAATCTAGAACTTCAAGACTTACTGATGTGAACCAAAGCACTTGTTGGGAAGCAATGGCCAGGAGCTCAGATTAAATTGCTTCCTCTTTCCTAGCTTATGTGTTGGTGTTGGCAAAAATTATCCGTGATTGACGTAAATGAAGCCTACTTTTGGAGACACCTTCTATTTCCCACGTACTGGAGAAACCAATGATCTAGCAAAGAGGGTCCCATACTTAGTTCTGTCAGAAAAGCAGGAGAGTAATTCCTTTTCTGAGGAAACAATCCCTTATCCCCTAAGATCCACAAGAGGGAGACTCTGATGGAGTTTATTTGCTTTAGAAGAAATGTGGGGAGTCCTAAGGCATAAGACGAACCCCGAAGGACCACTTGCAGGTGTGAAAAGTGAACACTTTTCCAAAGGTTCATTAAATCAAACCACTTCCCTTGGAGAGGGTCTCCATGGCGAACCTCACTTCCCTTTTTCCAGGCTAACAGGCGGAGGCAGGAGCAGCAAAGGCCCTGGCTGAGGCCACCCAGGCTGCAATGGAAGTATGGGCTTTATAGCAAAGGCCCCTGTCCCCTGGGCCCACAGGTTCAGGCACAGGAATTCCTTTCTTGGTTTCAGCTGGCGAGGGTTTGAGGTTTCTCTTTTTGTTGGACTCAACAGATAGGGAAGCAACCAAGGCAGTGGAAGCCAGCAATCCTTTACGAACAGTCAGAGTGGAAACCACAAGGCATGGAAGTCCAAGGGCTTTGGCAAGAATGCTGCTTTGTTTTTCCTGTCCCCATATTTTGCTGGCCGATGCCTGGGGCAGAGAACAATAAACAGTGCTGGGTATGGCATGTGCTGTGTGCTGTAAGGAGGTCGGTGGGTTGGATTGGGGCTTCTGTGGAACTGCATCCACCCCATCTGCTATTCTTGCAGTTATTTTGTGGCTTCATCACACGAGCTAGGGGCTCCCCAGATTCCCTGGCTAGGCCGATTTTATTAACAACAATAAAGAGTTCATCTCTACTTCTCAGTAGCATATGTTTGGGCACTTTCTTTTCTGATCAACTGCATTTGCTAAGCCACATATTCTGTGATAAGCAGAGCCTACTGAAGTCTCTGCTGGCTAGGGTCTTCCTGAATCATCCCTCATATATCTGTAACTAAAATGCTGGGGGGAAGCTCAGGTGACCACTCACTCATTCTTTTGTTTGTCCATTTTTTTATTCATTCAATGCATATTTCTTAAGTACTTCTTAGGAGTATATTCTTCCTGGGTCACTGTGCTTAGGGAGATTTCAGAAAATAAAAGCAGGCCTGGCTCTCTCGTAGAATTTTTTTTTTTTTTTCAAAAACTAGGATAATATGAGGCTCTGAGGGAAGCAAGCTGACACAAGAGAACATGTGGCACAATGGCTGGCATCCCAACAGCTCCCTGGCAGATCACAGGCACATGGGCATCACAAAGCTTAACTGCAGCTTGACAGGGAAGCCTGGAATCTGAGGTGCTTAGTAGGGACTCATTTCCAGTGGTCCTCACGGGTGGATGGTGATAGTTTAGCCACAACTTATAGTCCCAGTTGATTACAAGGTAAGGTATACACATTATATAGATGTCACCTTTAGTTAATGTTGTAGAGGTGGCAACTATCATCGGCATCATGATTATAAACATTGCCAAATACAAACTGCTCATCTACACCAGAAGATGGTGGCTCAGACTTCAGACTTTCTTAGTTAAACTAGGTGGTAATATCTATTGAAAAATCAGGGCTCAAATTTCCTTGGTTAAACTAGGTTACAATATCTATTGAAAAATCTTACCCTGGGTGTTAAATGTGCTCTGAATGAAGAGACCACCTAAACAGGCTTTGTGTGAGCAACAAGGCTGTGTGTTCACTCAGTGCAAGTAGGATGAGTCTGAAAAGAGAGTCAGCAAAGGATGGTGGGATAGGAGCTGGTCTTACAGGTTTGGGGTAGGCAGTGGAAACTTACAGTTCAGGGGGATATTTTTTGCAAGCTGGGGGTGGGGGGGTCACAGTTTAGTGTCACAAGGCTGACCTATCAGTTGAGGTAGGAAGACTGGTGGAATGCCACAAGGTTGGTTAATCAGGACCCAGGGTTCAGAATTACAAGGTTGACTTACCAGTTGAGGCAAGAACAATGGTAGAATGTTGCAAGGTTGGTTAATCAGGCACTGCAGGAAGTAGCTATTCTTCTTTTGCGGTTTTCCTGTTATATCAGACTTTCTGGCTCCGGGAGGCTACCTGGAGGTGTACGTGCAGGTCACAGGAGTAACTATGGCTTGACTATGATGTAGTCCTTGGTGCAGTCAGTTCAAAGGACTTTGCACTGGGGAAACAACAGGATCAGGGATGAACTTCTGGGCCTTGATATAAGTTACAACTGAGCCTATAATCCCAGCACTTTGGGAGGCCGAGACAGGTGGATCACGAGGTCAAGAGATCGAGACCATGATGGTCAACATGGTGAAACCCCTTCTCTACTGAAAATACAAAAATTAGCTGGGCATGGTGGTGCATGCCTGTAGTCCCAGCTACTCGGGAGGCTGAGGCAGGAGAATTGCTTGAACCCAGGAGGCGGAGGTTGTGGTGAGCCGAGATCGCACCATTGCACTCCAGCCTGGGTAACAAGAGCGAAAATCCGTCTCCAAAAAAAAAAAAAAAGTTACAACTGAGCCTTAGACCTACTGGGATGTTGCATATTCTTATTATCAATAGTAAGAAGGCTGAACTTTGCAGCGCCTTTGTAGCCCTTGGTGGGATGGAGGATAGAGAGGGTCTAGGGATGACTGTAGTGTCTGTCCCTTGGGCACCCTCTTTTCTCAAATTAACCTCACTTTTCTTCCAGCCTAGTAAGTTGTAAGGTCTTGTGGTCTCAAACCAGAGAAACCCCAGGTCAGAAGATTTGATGGCTAATGCCATGAAAAGCAGGAATTCAGTCTTTACACCTCCACATTCCTAGCACAGCGCAGGACCTGGCAGAGGTGTGAACTTAAAGTAAGTGTGAAGCAAATGAGAAAGGCGCATGTCTGTGGGTCGTGTGTGAAGTGAAATGATCTTATGTCAGTTTGCCTGTGGGAGGAAGGACTGGAAAACAAGTTTTTCTCCCAGATCACCTTCTCTTCTGGGTCAGGAGCAAGGTATCAGAGAACCCTAGCCTCTTCATAGTTTCAGATGTCTAAAAGTAGCTTGGGAAAAGTAGCTTGCAACAGGAAGGACCTGACAGCCATGTTTCCTACATGGGATCAAGTTCCCCAGGAGCCCGTGGAGCCAGGCAGCCTGTGTCTGAGGTGGTTCCAGTTTGTCATTTTTGTCCTGTGTTGCTTGACATTACAACCCTCAGAGTGAATCTGTGTGACTGCTGATCTTGTCTTCCTCCTCACTCTCAAATTCTTCCTGTGAGATTCCTTCAAATTTCCCCAGTGTTTGACCCAAAACTCCTGAAGGGAGGGATATGCATTAATTCTTAGAATTCTATTTTCCGATGTTCTCAGTTCAGTTCATAGTACACGGTTGTGTGGTTTTAATAACAAGGAAGCTCTAAACAATGTTTAACTCATGCATTGAGTACAGCCTGCTCTCGCAGGGAAGCCCCTTTCCCATTCCTGACCAGCCATATACTCTCTGCTTCCTCTCCCCTTCAACCACCCTAGAAATCCCCAGGCCTGTGCACACACATTCTTGCTGGGACCTGAGTGCTGGCAGCTACTGCCTTCTCCTGGAAGTGAATTCCAAAGGCAGAAAACCTCTGCTTCTCCTCCATGGAAGTACACTTTACCCTCCTCAGCATAGTTGTCTTGGAAAACATGGGTAAAGGGAGGATAACGTGCCAGTAGAAAATTGAGGCAAAATAGTAGACAGGCCAGCAGGAGGTTCTGAGGAAAACTATCCAAGCACCTCACTTGCTCCACACAGCTTGACTGGTGTGATCTGTGGCTCGGAGCCCAGTATGGTGCCCCATGGGGAAGATATCTCTGGCTTACAGGGATGACGGAACACTACTAGATTCTGGCTCTCTGGCTGTGGTGCACCCAGGGTTCAGACTTGTGGTGGGTGTGGAAGAGGATAAACTTGCACATGGCACCAAGGTGAGCATCTATCTACCTAGGCAGTCCATTCCCAGAGGCCTCAGCTTCTGTAACACAACCCACAGCTGGAAGACTTTGGGCTGGGATAGAAGGTGGCCAGCTGGTACAGTGTGTCAATGAATGACTTCACACTCGAGTGAGAGCCTGTTTTAGGTACACGGGGATGGGGGTGTATGTGTTCCCCCCATCCTCAAATGCTACTTCTGCAGACGAATGATGAAGGGGACAGAGGTAGGGTATTGAGCCTCACTTCGTCCGTACATCGGGCCAGGTAGGGCTGTTATAAGCACCAGCAGTCCATGCCATACCATGGTGCTGATTAAGAGGCATCATCATTTAGGATTCAGAACTGTGTTTCATGTGAGCTCTGCTGCGAAATCCAAGCAAGCTGCACTGTCTCCTTTTTTACATTTCCCCATTTATGAAATGGAGAGGAAGGAAAAGTTACCTCTGACCCCTCCCTCTCTCACAAGGAGGGGTCTAAATGAGAACATCTTGAACAGTGAGATGCTGTGCCCTTCGCCCCAGCTTTCTTCTACATGTTCATTGCCTTCTGTGACCTGCTGGATTACATGATACTGAAGTAACTACGGATATTAGGGTGGGCTGAGTCCAACTGCAATGCTTCTGTCTTTTCTTGCTGATGATGGTTGTGTCACTAAAAGTTAGGCCTACTCCCTTTTTCTTAGAGTGACCAACTTTTTACATTTGCCAGGACTATAGGGTTTCTGGAAAGCAGGACATTTAGTGGTAAAGCTAGGACAGTCCTCAGTAAACCACAGAGGTTGGTCATCCTACTCCAAGGAGAAATGAGGCAGACAGCAGAATGCTGTTACTCCAAACCTCAGCTTACTTGAGGAGCTGTGTTGTGGGAGATAAAGGAAGATGGATTTAGAAGCTAATATTTTGATTCTCCATTTCTAAACTCCAATTTGAATAGAAATTTCCCTGCCCATTCGCTTTCCAAATCTTTAGCACCTTCATGGAGATATGGTTAGAGTTCTTCATAAAAGACCTTCATCACTCACTGGGACTTGCATGCCCTGAGCAGGACTAAATACCCTTTATTTATTTTTAAATTTATATATTTTTTTCGAGACTAATTCTGGCTCTGTCACCCAGACTGGAGTGCAGTGGCACCATCTCGGCTCACTGCAACCTCCACCTCCTGGGTTCAAGCAATTGGCCTGCCTCAGCCTCACCAGTACCTGGGATTACAGGTGCATGCCACCATGCTTGGCTAATTTTTGTATTTTTAGTGGAGACTGGGTTTTCATCATGTTGGCCAGGCTGGTCTCAAACTCTGACCTCAGGTGATCCACCCACCTCTGCCTCCTAAAGTGTGGGATTACAGGCATGAGCCACTGAGTCTGGCTGGCACCCTTTATTTCTATGATTCCCCCTTCTAGTGTCTTGCTCTCTCACTACATGATCATTTACGCTATCATTTTAAAGGCCTGAGGGCTCAGCATGTCCATGAGCTCATTCAATGTTCCATATACACTGGCCACCAAACATAAAGATGTGAAAGAAGCCAGAATGACATTAGCCCTAGCAGTATAGCCAAAATTGGTGAAAGCTACAGCTTCCATCAATTGTTACCAAAGATAGGAATAGCAAGAGACTTTTAAGATGCTTAGACTTGATAAAAATGGATATCGTGTAGCTCTTGGTAATTGACAAACTTTTAAAAAGCATTAAGAGGTGCCAAGATCAGGGAAAAGCAGAAATGAAGGAATGAGTTTGGAAGAGCTTGTTTGCCTAGTGGTAAATATTCAGTAATGCATTCTTTCGTAAAATACTGCCCTGTCCTTTTTCTGGTATGTCTCCTTCATAGGAGACTGGGTGAAGCCCAAAAATAAGATACTGAACATAACTTTATCCCTGCTGTCATGGTCGTAAAGTTTAGCAACTCCAAACTGGTAATTGGTATATGTGAACTTACACATTCAGCATTAAGCAAAAATAGGTAGAAATCTAGACACTTTAAAATAAAACCTGCCCCTACACCTTGGCTAATCTTTTGAGTCTGCATACCTGATAATTGAAAGCCATGATGTTTATGTGTTTCCAGATGAGATAGTTGACAGCCTTCAACTACCAGTGATGACAGATATTCCACTGGGAGCTTGATAACAGATTCCATGTTGATGGTGTTTTTTCTTTCATAGTTGCTCTTGCATGGAGTAGATGTCTTCCTTTTTCAAATCTCATGAGTGGAAACTCAACCCATCTTCTTCCAGCTGAGAAGAAAATGAGCAACAGCCACTGGAAACAACATGAGCTTCTTGAACACAGGAATATAAACTATGAGAGTATAACCTAGAAAAGTATTTCCTGAAATAAAAGGATAAAACCACAGAGCACTTTCGCAGTCACCAGAACCCGCAGACTTAACACAATCCACATAAGAACTTAATTAGGACACATGCTTGTATATTTACAGAAAAAAGAAAGTATGACAGCAAAACAAAGTTTTGCTAAGATCATTAATGCATTTAGAAATGACTTCAAAGGGGAGCTAGAAAGCATACTTGTTGCCTTGGAAGACTTCTTGGTATAGTTAAAAAAAAATCTTGAAATTCCACAGATAATAACTTACGGATCAACTGGAGTCAAGTCAGGGCTGGGCCGGAGGTATGGCTGATGGAAATTGGTAGCTACTTTACGTCTCATGGCACTTATAACACTGGCAAATGGGTTAGCGTGAGGATGTGAGACCTTCCTATGGCTTTCAGCCAGGTCAAATGACCCACACTCTGATCTACACTACTCCCTCGTCCCCTAAGTTTTTCATAGTGCTGGAAGAATTAATGGTAAAAATTGCTCTGCTGAAGGGAGCAGCCAGGGGGGATTAACCAAGTGGCTAGAATGTCACTCAGAGTCACTGAGAGACTCCGGAAGTCAGGGACTAGGATTTGGTTTTACAGGTAGATCCCCTAATTTATACATTGTACTTACTCTGCCTTGAGCATGTAGGTGTCACAGGAACACATTTACAGTAGGCAGTCATCAGAAAAACTCTTCTTTTTACAGTGACCTTCACGTAGTGAAATCGCTCCCCAGTAATTAGCTCAAGGGTTTGGGAGGAAGAAATCTACTCTGAGTCAATCTCTTTTTCCCTCGAAGCCAGGAAACAGGGTTCTGGTTTCCATCCTGATTACATCTAGCTGTGTGACTTGCTGGATTTCAGTTTTCTTTCTGTAGTATGTGGAATTGAATCATATTCATAATCTGTAAGATTCCTACCAGACCTAACATTCTACGAACTTAGAGTATTTACAGTCCTATCTGGAAATATCTATCTGGGAATACATAAACCTCCCTTTGAGTCTATGACTGAACAACGGCAAAGAAAAAGGATAGAGCCCTGGTTCAGCATCTCCAAGCAGAATTGTTTCTGAGGTTGTTTCTTTCACTTTTGCATGAGGTGTCCAGTGTCTTTCCCAGGGAGCCAGTCAAATGCCAGCTGTAAGCAGTTCTGGGAAAAGAGATGATATAGATTTTAACAATGCAATTAACGCCGTCATGTTTTGACAGCCCTATTCTAGGGGCAAAAACAAGGAGAGATGGGAGATAAGTGTCTCGGTTGATTTTGATCCTCATGACAAAATGCTCTCATTTTGTTTTTCTCCTAAAAATTAAACTGGAAGATGTAGTCACTAGTGCTCTCCATTTGGAGGTAGACCTGGAGTTGCTATGAACCCTTTGCCCTCTTTTACCCTCTTACATAGTTTACCTACAAGTTAGAGGAAAATAATTGCTTATTGTCACTGTTACTGGGCATCACATGCCCACTGGTAATGCATTTCAGTACTCGACTTGACCTTGGCTATATATTAAATTATTCAACATAGCTGTCTTTTTGTTTGTTTGTTTGTTTCCAAAATGAAGGTGAGACCTGGCCCTCCACTTTTGCCTTTACTTCCCTAGTGAAAACTTTCCTGACCAGTGTTGGCTCCTTGAAAAATTGGGATGCACACAAAAGTTAACTTGACTGACTTTCCCCTGTAGTCGCTCAGTTCTCCTGATAGAAGTACATTCCTGTGATGCCCTTTTTCAAAACTAGGCTTTTAATTTTATAATAGTTTAGATTTGCAGAAAAGTTGTAAAGATAGTACAGAGAGCTTCCATCTACCTCAGATCCAGCCTCTCTCCCCTACTGTTAAGGTCCTTCATTAGTATGGCATATTTTTGTCACAGTTTTAATGAACAGATATTGATAGGTCATTAACTGAAGCCCATACTCCATTTAGATATTCTCAGCTTTTAGCTGATGCCCTTTGTCTGTTCCAGGTCCCATCCAGGAAACATTTAATTGTCCTGTGTCTCCTCAGCTTCCTCTTGCTGTGACGGTTTTTCAGACGTTTCTTTTTTCTGGTGACCTTGACGGTTTTGAGGAGTGCCAGTCAGGTAAATTGAAGTGTACTTTTTAAATTGGATCTGTCAGATGATTTCCTAATGATTGGATGGGAAGTACGAGTTTTTGCAGAAAAACTACAGAGGTGAAGTTCGATTTTCCTCACATCATATCAAGGGCATATGCTATTGATATGACTTATCTTCGTTGATAAGTCCATTAACCTTGGTCACCTGGTGGGGGTAGTTTTTTTTTTTTTTTTTTTTTTTTTTCTTCCCCAATGTAAAGTTACTCTTTTCACTCTTCTTTTATACTGTACTGGAAGGAAGTCAGCCAAGCACAGCTACACTTAAGGAGTGGGGACCTAAGCTTTCACAGGACAAAGTAACAACAACATTTTGCATCGGAGGTTTGCCCGATGCCACTTGACAGCTTAAATTTGCTTTCTACAGACTGGGCCTCTTTGGTTTGTATCCTAAACATAAACCCTTTTTCAATGGCTCTTCTCATATGAAAACTGAGTATCTGGTGTCTCTACTCTGTACTTGATTTGATAACTTCTAGTTATTCTGATGAACTCACCCAAGCTTGCTTGTACACAGGGATCAGTGTGTCATCCTTCCCACTTGCAGAGGGACGCTAATGGGAATTCCCTTTGCAGAAAATCTTTAAGCCAAGGAGTTATGTATAGAAAGAACCTTGTTAAACAAAAGCAACTTTAACAGTAAAGTTTGCGTTTAACAAGCTGCTTTAGCTCTGTCTCCCTTGGCTTAGGTCTCTGTTCTGTCTTCGGTTTTTCCTTCTAACTCCCAGGCTGTTTCTCACGTGCCCTTCTTTCTTCATCTGTTCCTTGTTTGCTTTCAAGGCATAGGCTTTGACCTTTCTGGACAGTGTCCATCCTGAGTACCACATGTGAGGGTATCAGGTAAACACCACTACCTCCGGAATCTGTATTTCCAGCCTGGCTTTCTCCCCTAATTTTCTGATCTACATGTTAAAGTATTTACTAAAGGTTTCCATGCAAATGTTATACAGACACCTGAATCTCAATATCCGGAAAATGGTTTTGTGATTGTGCTTCCCTGGCCTGCCTCTCCTCTTACATTTCTAGTTCTTTGTTGATGACCCCATTACCTATAAATGACTTAAAGAGAGGACCTTGTTATTATATATGAGCTCTTCCCCCCAACCACCCACACCTATGGTTCATTAACATCTGATAGTTATGAAGCTTTCAAAATTGTCTCCTACAATTTTACCTTGGGTGGGGGGTGTCCCTATCATATCTCCTACAGATCCCTTCTCCGGATCTCTCATTACCCAGTCCTCCTCCCCTTAAATCTTTGTCAGCACTGCAGGATATCTTTCTAAAATGGCAATTGTGTTCTTTATATCATCAAGAGCTTTGTTCTAAAGATCAAGCCTGGCATGCTGGCCACTGCTGTAAGTCAGTTGAACAGGTGAGAGCCTGTTCTGTGGGCAGTGCTAGACATACTGTGAGACATGGTGAGAAGTTAGGCTCGCTCATGGAGAAACAGAGTAGGGAATACTTGAGCTGGACATGTTTAACTGAGAGGAGAGTTGAACAATGTTGAAATTTCACCTGATGAAATTGAAGACTATGACAAATGTCTCAAAACTTGAGTAACTGACGTCACTTTAAAGATATTAGCAAAGTGGACACTAAGCTGCTGATTTATCCAAATAAATTATTCTGTTTGTGAATTATCTGATTTTCATATTGGCTGGATTGCAAGAATTCTGCAACTTTAATTCACTTTGTTCTCCAAAGCATTTTTTTCACTCTACTCTGAAAGGACTATAATACTAGTATATTTTAGGTTGGTTGTTCCAATTGAGTAGTATAACTTGCTTGGGTCCACCATAATACCATGAATATATGTCCAATAATAGAATAGTTTCTGAGCCAGGTGTGGTGGCCCATTCCTGTAATCCCAGCACTTTGGGACGCAGAGGTGGACATATCATCCAAGGTCAGGAGTTCGAGACCAGCCTGGCCAACGTAATGAAATCCCATCTCTACTAAGAATACAAAAATTAGCTGGGTGTCATGGTGCATGCTTGTAATCCCAGGTAGTCGGGAGGCTGAGGCAGGAGAACTGCTTGAACCCGGGAGGCGGAGATTGCAGTGAGCTGAGATTTCACTACTGCACTCCAGCCTGGACAAGAGGGAAACTCTGTCTCTAAACAAACAAACAAGCAAACAAAAAGAATAGTTTCTTTAAGAACGTTGGAGAAATTATTCACTTGGATAGAGTAATTTTAAACCTTTTATATAAAGTCTTACAAAATGCCAAGTGGTGGTAATCTTTATACTTTGCATTGCCTCTGAGCTGATGAGGCTGGTAAACATAGATTACTAATATTAACACCAATGAAGCTTTTATAGTCTTGTGCTGATAAATGTGGAAAGTCCTCCACATATATTGACTTATTAAATTATCACACATACATGAGGTTGATCCTATTGTCCCTTTTTTATAACTTAGAAACTGAAGCATAGAGTTTAAGCAATTTTCCTGAATTATATAGTGAGGTTACATAGTGAGTAGGTTGCAAAGCAGGGAAACTAGCCCAGGCAGGTGGATTACAGAAGCCACACTCTTAGTTACTATGCTGGGTAATACAAACAATGATTTAAAAATCCCTTTATTTTACACTTCTTTACAGAGCACTCTCATATGTATCATAATCACATCCCAAGGACCTTGGTGATCAGGGTGATGGTGGCATCCTGGATGCCCAGCACCTTGTGCCCTGCTGCTCACTCATAGTCATGCCAGAGTTACCATTACTTACATGGGTATCTGCTCTAACTGTTGGCTTTTCATACTCTGGAATATCTTATTTATTCTGTAAATAAGAAACATTTCTTACATATCATCCCATGTGTCTACAATACTAGACTTGACCTTGGCTATATATTAAATTGTTCAGTATGGCCTTTTTCTTCTTCCCAAAATGAAGGTCAGATCTGGCCCTCCAATTTTGTGTTTCTTTCCCTCTTACATGAAGATCTCTTTATAAATACTTACTGAATTGGATTGCTGTTTTGTAGATGATGACACTGAGTACTAGAGGGTTAATGAGAGCCAGCAATATTAATTTTCCTTGCAAATTATGGGGCTTTATTTTTTTAATCCCTTCCTCTATAGAGATTGACCTTACCATCTTTCTGTGTACTTATCAGAGGCCTCCAAACTGTCTGAGCTGATGAGAGAAGCAAGATCAGGGACTGATAAAATTCAGATAACTTTAAAACGGAATTTTTTCAATAGATACAATTTCCTTCCAGGTGATATAAATGATGTAATCTTTATTGTCATTCCTTACTGGGCAAGTCCTCTCAGACCTTGTTACAGATGTACAGCATTTCAATTTTTCTCTCTGGCCTTAAGTTATATATTACTCGAAGAGATGCTAAGGTAAGTAGGAAAATGTTTAAAAGTGATGAGAGGTAGACATAAGGAGCAGAACAAATTGGTGAATGGAAAACCTGCAACATCTGCATCTGCGCTCCTCCAGTAATAAAGAGGCTTACTGTGTACTTCCTTCATCCATAGTGAGGTACATGTAGCACTCTGGATGAGTGCCCAGAACCAACAGCCCTTTAAGAGACTGGCTGTCGTCTTGCAAAGTAGGCTGGGCAAATCCTCATGATGTCAGGAGTGATGGCCATTGTTACTCTTTCCCATGGGATATAACAATGAGAGGCTCAATAAACAGAGCATGAGCTGAACTCACTTGGTGAAGAAATACGATACCTGTGTTCAACTATCGGCAGTGCAGCTTGCTGTGTGAATTTGACAGTGCAACTTACTATGCGAATTATGCAACTTCTGACATGTCAATCTCCTCACCTTTAAAATGTGCCTAAAATAAGGGTGATCCAGAACTGTTGTGAGGATTGGAAATAATGTCTGCAAAGGTCAGGATTGGAAATAATGTCTGCAAAGGTCAGGGATGGCAAATGGCTTACGTTCGATATATGTAGCTAGGTTTTCTGTATGTTTTCTAGTTTAAGAACCAGTGCTGATAACAGCTTAAGTCAATTCTAACCACTGACTCCACACTCAATCTCTCACTTACTCTTCCCCAAATAAAAGTTGAAGTTGTAAATGATCATTCTCCCAAGACTTGGGAAAGTTGGCTTCTCGATTTAGTTCAATCCAAGGAGCACGTCAGTTTTAAACATGGTTCCCAGGGAGTGTGACTCTGTCTACTCCAAGAATCTCCCAGGCCAGAGCACATCAAGGCAAACTCAGGAGCATGGAATCTGCCAAACCTTCTCTGTCCCCTAATCGCAGTCTATGATTCTTGCACCACCCTGCCCTCTGGGCTAGTCTGACCTCTGTTTTTCACTCCACATTATATTTGGCATTTTTATCACCCGGGCTTGAGCAATTGGGCAAAACCTTTTGGCTACACTGGGTATTATTTCTGAGGAATTTTCCTCAGTGAGCTGCTTGACACCTCGCTGGGTACGAGTGGGTGGTTTTGACAGCTGCAGGGAGAGGTGCCGTGTCCTGGGGTGGGATAGGTGATGAATATGCCATAAATCCCCAGTCTGTCTAGAGCATAAATCTGAGGGCTGCGCAAGTTCCGAGGCAAGGAAATTGGAAATACGGCTCCAGGTAAACAGACCAGAGTCAACAGGAGCAAAGAAGCAAGTCTTGTGGCCCTGCCGTCTACAGCCTGGGGTTGGATGTTCAGAGAGCTGGAGGGCAGGCTGCTTAGGAGTCATCTTTGGTTTTTATGGTTTTGTGAGGTTAGGGAAAGAAAATAAATGCAAGGCAAGGGTGGGACTCCTCCTTGCAGTGGCTGGGGAAAACACTCCCGTGTCCACGGCACCCTGCAAAGTTTCCAGGATGGCTCAACGCTGTTGGCTCCTCCTTCCTCTGGAGGAGTGATGAAAGGGACGCTCAGCGGCCCCACAGGTTACTGGTGGGCAGGTACCTGCCAAAAATGCGAGCTGCAAGTCAGAATGCCTTGGTTCCAGGTCCTGTGTTGCCACTAATCAGTGACAACTGATTTTTGGCCTCCTGACTTCTCTGAATTTCAGTTTCCTCATTTACAAAATGAACAAATAGCCATAGCATACCTACCTCACAAGCTCAAAGGAGATTTTAGATGTCAGATAATTTTGTAAATGTCTTGATTTGTGAAATTGTGTGACTGTGTGAACATTTATTAATAATAAAACAATATCAATTGCTGAACACTTTTTTTTTTTTTTGAGACAGAGTTTTACTCTTGTTACCAGGCTGGAGTGCAATGTCGTGATCTTGGCTAACTGCAACCTCTGCCTCCCAGGTTCAAACAATTCTCATGCCTCAGCCTCCGGAGTAGCTGGGACTACAGGCGTGCACCACCATGCCCAGCTAATTTTTGTATTTTTAGTAGAGACGGAGTATCACCTCGTTGACCAGGATGGTCTCAATCTCTTGACTTCATGATCTACCCACCTTGGCCTCCCAAAGTGCTGGGATTATAGGTGTGAGCCACCGTGCTCGGCCTGCTGAGCACTTTTTAGGTGCTTGACATGGAGCTAGGTGACATACAGGATTGACTGATTTGCAGGACTCAGTGCGAAATAAAAATGCGAAGTCCCTCTTTCAAAAAGAAGGAAAATAGTACAGTTAAAGATACTAAAATGGCTTTTCCTTTCCTCCTTGATCTCTTCATACCTGTCATGGTGGTTTCTATTTGCTATTTGATGTGGCACGTTCTTGGGTATGCAGATACCTGTGGATGAGGACAGACCCTCACCAGCTCCTTTGATGATGTGGTCCATTGGCTGCTGGACTAATGTGCCATGTCCCATCTGCGGTGTGGAGGTCAAAACAGGCATCTCCCTTTCTCCCACCCATGGTGGACTGGTGACCTGGTTATTTGTCCCCTCCAAATCTCATGTTGAAATGTGATTCCCAGTGTTGGAGGTGGGGTCTGGTGGGAGGCCTTTGGGTGATGGGGGCAGATCTCTCAAGAATGGCTTCGTGTTCTTGCTGTGGTAATGAGTTCACGTGAGATCTGGTTGTTTAAAGAGAGTTTAGGCCCTGTCCATTCTCTCTCTTGCTCCCTTCCTATGGTTCCCTCTCTCACCATGTGGCTAGCTTCCCCCTTCACCTTCTGCCACGATTGCAGGCTTCCAAAGGCCTTCATTAGGAGCAGATGCCGGCACCATTCTTTGTGTACAACCTGCAGAATCGTGAGCTCAGTAAACCTTTTTCTTTTTTTAAAATGGATCATCCAGTCTCAAGCATGCCTTTATAAAAATGTACACAGACTAATACAACTGGTAACCCATGCGCTGGGATCCTCTGTGTATCTGGATGGGGTGGGTGACAGGCTTGCCCCTGCTGAGTTGCCCAATAAACACACTCTGGTTCAGTTAGCCCTGGGAAGGTGTCACCATAACCTGCTCTGGCAGGCATAGGCCTATCCCGATCCTCTCTGTACCAGAGTGTGAGGCCCAATTAGTCAGGGGGTGGGTGGCAACGAGATGGAGACCAGGGCACCAGACAGTGGGTAAGTGTGTGGCCAAGAACTTGCCCTGGCAGGTGGTAGGAAGCAGAACCATGGCTGAGCCAGGCTGTAAGGCTCCTGGGGCACGCTCCATTGTCTTAATGGACTTCACTCAAAAAACAGCTATTCAGAGATCTAAACAATTTTCAGGACTGCAGCTGCAGAGCATCGAACCTCCTGTGGGGGGTCCTCTATTGAGCAGCGTTATTGTGAGACTATGTAGGGTGCGTGTCTTGAAGCTAGCCCAGGTGATTATTTCTCCAAGCTAAGGGCAATACTGTAAGGGAGCTCTCTTAACTCCTATACAGTAGAGAAAGAAAGTTAGACTTTAAGTAGCTTGCATCAGTAATGTGGAAGCAGAGATAGCATTTGAGCCCAGGTATAATTTACATGAATCCAACAGGATCTCTCTGGTATCAATAAATATGTAAGTTGGGCTGTTGAACTATACTCTCCTCAGGGTTAGATTAGTAAACTAATAATTGGGTATCATAAACCCCTCAATGAGAAAAGTCACGCTGCATCCACTGTCCAACAGAGGACAATTTTCCAGCAATACCGTGAAGAGTCTGCACTGTTTGATGAGGAATCTAACACCCAAGGTGGTTCCTGACATTTTTCTCATCACTAATTATATTTGCGCATTCGACCATTCAGAAAATAATTATTGAGTTCCTGTCAAAGGCAAGAAGTTTGCTTGGCATTTTTGGGGAATATGCAAGTGATCTCCTTGCATAAGGTCTCCTCTCAAGGAGTTGAATTCTGCCGGGAAACTTGCAAACTCTTTTCTTAACCCAAGTAAGGAAAAGCGTTCTAAGGGAGGAAACAACTATTGCAGTGGGCTGAGGGGCTCAAAGACCAGAGGCCCCTTGGAGGTGATGGAATAAGCTTCCTGGCTGGTGCTATTTAAGATGGCCTTGTGTGAAGGTTGTGAGGAGAGATCATGAGGCGGGTATGGAGGAGGGAACCGCAAAGGCAAATCCATAGAGGTTGGAAAAGCAACAGCCTGTTCTGGGAACTGTCCCTCCTCCAATTCCAAGCATGTGTTTCCATGTCCTTACCTGACCCTGCTCCTTCACCACGTCTGGTTGGTCTAGAGGTATGCTTCTCTGCGACTCTTGGTTCCAAACAGATTCTGAGAATGACGGTGTTGAGACAGAGCAGGAACCCCCTTTTAGGGACCTGTAGACCGCCAAGCATAGAAACCAAGGAAAATCCTGAGTTCTTTCAAGGGAAATCCCAGGCACCTAGCTAGCTCTGAGAAGTAAATATGAACTTGATAAAGAAGGTAATAGTAACCTAAGACAATAGGAGAGAAGTGAGAGTCAGGGGATGCTTGGTTCAACTATAGAAACTAAAGATACTGTTACCAAACACCGGTCAGTCACACGCTGTTTGCAGACTCCAATTAACAAGAGTGAGGTCTGGTGTAAAGAAAATGATTTTTTATTCCAAAGATAGCTTAGGAGAAGAAGAAAAACCTCCCTGCTTTAAGGGTCTGATTCTCTTTCGGAGCAGAAAGTAAGTGCTTTTAAAGGTGGGGCCTACACAGGAGTGGAAATGAGCAGGTGGGGGGTCCACGTACTTGCTTTGGGGCTTTATGTATTGGACAGTCGAGTTGGTATCTTCATGGGCAGGAATACATTGTAAAGATGGCCAAAAACTCTAGTGGGCGTTTTATCTTTTATCTCTTGAGGCAACCTCATAGTGGGTGAGAGTTCTGCTCCGGAGCTTAGAAGCACACAGTCGCATGAACTTGCCCTGTAAGGAGTATCGGGTAAGAAGGAGGTAAAAGGCTATAATCGCATTTCTAAAGAGCTAAGTAGGAAGTGGAGAAAAACAAGGAAGAAAAAGAGAAAAGAGCAAAAAAAAAATAATAATAATCTGTTAGAAAAATGGGGGTAATTGGTTGTGATAACATTTTAACATACGTCCCCAAGTCACTTTTCAGAAACCCAGACCCCCAATCCACTGGCAGATACATCTCACGTAAGAGGGGCCTGAAGGCTAAACTCTGACCACCGTTTTCCTTGTTCATTTTTTCCAGAGGGGTCTGGAGGGAGTCACACCCACAAGCCACAGCTAACATTTTTTTCTGCTGACTTCAAATTTTTAAACAGCTTCTCTTCCTTCGCCAATTGAAAATAAGAAAATCATTGAATACCTAAGACATGTAAGCCTATGCTTCAAAATATCTCACCCTGTTAGGCCAACACTACTGTGTAACTTCTATGTATTGATTTATGATTTTGCCTGAAACGTCTGCATTCCTGAAATTATACCTGCCTTTCAAAACCCTTACTTACAAGCCATTGAGGTCAGGACATAAGTATTAGCTGCCTGTTCCTCCTTGCTTAGTGCCCTGCAAATAAACAACTTCCTTTCTATAGCTGCAAAGTTGCAGTGTGCACATCTGGTCTCACTGCACTGAGTAAGTGAACCCAAGTTTGATTCTATAACAGTATCTTTTGCAGTTGTAGAAGCTGTGGGCTGGCACTTCTGGGAGCTCTAGGCGGTGGTGGTTCCTGACATGTAGGGTATGCCTTATGCTCAGAGAGAATGAATGAAAGTGATGGGACATGCAGAGAAGCAGGGGCAAGTAGTGGGAAGGCAGGAGAGCCTTATTCCCAGTTCTTCCCAAGGCTCAGAGGTTACATCAGCCTTCTGTTCTGCCGCTCTTCCTCCCAGTATCCATTCAGTCACACTCTCTTCTATCTAGGCCACTTTGAGAGGAGTTTGTGTCCTTTGAATCCAGATACTTTTTTCAAATACCAAGGCTGTCACAATGGTTTAGGAGAGGACTGGGGAGAGCCTGCTACAGGTCAAGGGAGAAGATGGAGGGGGAGGGGGCTGCATGTCGGAGCCTTTATGGAGGCTTACGTGATGGACTGAGCTCTTGGGATGTGGTAGTTGTGGATTCACAGAGACAGGCAGAGGTGGTGGACGACGCCAGATTTAAGGGATCACAAGTATTGGGGAGGGGTAACTAAACACAGCACCGTTGCCAGAAACGTTAGGTTAGTTTAGTTTTATGCTTTAAGGAAAAAGAGCTGTTCAGGCATCCACAGTCTTACCCTTAGAGCAGCTGGAAATGTAAACCCATGCAGCAGGTGTAGGGGGTTGCACGCCGAGACCTTGGAGTCAGGCCCCCCTGCCTGTGCCTCCTGTTCACCTGTCCACTAGCTGTGCTGCTCTGGATATGTTACACTGCACCTCATTTTATTGTCAGTAAAATGGAATAATGTCTAACTCAAGATTGTAATATGAATTAAATGAGAAAGTCACTAGTGCCTAGAACATAGTAAATTCTGTAAATCAGCAAAAACCAAAACTGAGCCAAAACAAAAACTTAGGGATTACTGGGCTAAAAATTTCTTTTCCTGGGAAATACTATTCTTTATATATTATTAACACAAAGAAATTGAGGAAAGTAATGCTAATGTGTACTTACATTTTTTTTAAATGTCGAGATTGTGTTTGTGTTCATCAGTAGACAGATATTGTGAGCCATTTGTACACAATGGAAGTTCCAATAATTCATAATTCATATCATATACCCCATATCCTACCTGTTCAAATTTCGAGCTTTTCTCAGGACATTAACAAAGTTATTAGGAAAAATGGACTACCATGGCCAAAGATACCACAGAAAGCCCACCTGGGCCAACATCAGGAAGCAGTTTTGTTTAGAAAACAATTCTACTAACCAACATAAGAAGAGAGGTGGTTTAAAATGCTTCAAACAGAAAATATAACTTGAGTGCGTAACTGTGACTCTAAATTTCCGTTAATTCCATTTAGTATGCTTTGTATTATAAAATACAAAAACTGCCCCCACACTAACCTATGGAATGTTGACACCCACAATAGTTGAAGCTTCCCATGATTTAGTATTTCACTATTTTCTGATGGTACTGAAAGAGAAACAACCAATGACCTGTCCAAGATTTCACATCTACAAAAATAATAATAATAATAATAAAAGGCATTTGCACTCATTGAAGTTTTTAAAATGGGATGAGGTGAGATTCTTTTCTTTTTGAAAAACTGTTTCTAGAGTTGCTAAAATGCATGCATTTGTAAAATACCAGAAAATTTCCTCTGCATTGTACCAGAAGGGAGGTAAGGCCTGGTAAGATGTGGTATGTGATACCACCACACAGACTTGGCATCTTTCTGTTTTACACTATCAGAGACAAAATTCTCTTCATTTTTAGCTTCTTGGTTTGCTATGAGTAAATATTTTTCAGTTTCTTAATTATTTACTTCACCCTTTTTTGCCTCTGCTCCTGTTACTGTGATTTTTTTTTGTCTAAAGACCTTTTTTTTTTTTTTTTTTTTTGCTTTCTTGCTGCATTTTTTCTGGCTTAGTTTCCAATATTGTATGAGCTAAGTTAGCTGACCACCTTGCCTGGCTCCTTCGACTCTTTCTTTTCTGCTTCTTTAACTGAATTAACCTTCTGTTGACTTGTCCTGTCAGATGTAAGTTTCCAGGAAGACGATGCTCTAGAAATTCACACTTAAGGGATGCATAAGAAAAACAAAGAGGGCAAATTATGGCTTCAGAATATTTTGATAAGCCTGTATCTTTGTTTGTATAGTCAACCATGGATTTCCAAGAATGTGGAGGAGGGGGAAAGGGAGGCAAAATTTAATGGGCCAGTTGTAGGAAATAGACTTACAAAGCTCAGAAATATGATCTAGAGGCTTTAACAAAACACACGCTGGGGTGATGCTATAAATAACTGTAGCAGCATGTGGAGTTCATTAAGAGTGGTGGTTCAGGAACCTTGGAAGGTAGCTGCAAGAACAGGCACCCTCTGAGATGTGCCCTTTCACTCACAGACATCACAGATGTCAAGCGTTTCCAGGGGCTCTGGTCTCTCTGCCTCTGCTCTTTGAGAGCAGTGTGGCCACGCCTCACCCTTTGTGAGGCCTGGCTCAGAGTGACCAGAACTTGAAGAACAAATGACTGGTTTGTTAATAGATTTAGCAGAAGGATTTGCACTCGAGATTGGTGAATTTACCATCCTAATTTTTGTTCTCTGTTCTTTCTCATAACTGCTTAAAGTCATGCTAGTTTGTAGTTGTATATAAAAAGAGCAATTGAATATATTTTCTAATGTTAGTTAGCAAAACGGGCTATTTCTTGGATTAGCCCAGCCCCAAGTCTTTCTTACCTAAATTCTTTCTTTGACGCCTAACTAACTTCTTACCTCTTCAGCTTTGGAGTATTTCCTGAATTTCTCAATCCACTTCATCATTTTTTCCTTTTGTTTTGGTCTCCAATGTCTTGTGTTGTAGAAGGAGAATAGCATTTCACAGGCCTGAATTTATTGCTTGGCTGTGACCCTTGTTAGGCTATCTTGCATAAATTCCAGATAGTATAACCTTTTAGACAGGGATTACTTAATGAGTTTTGATTGCTACACTACATTTATATTTTTACTTAATTTTCACTTCAACTGAATAGGAGACCTTACTACCTTTACATTTTACAGGTGGGAAAACAAACTCAGAAAAAGGAACTTACTCAAGATCACATGGCTGGTAGGCAATAAGGCTGTCAGGATTTGAATGTATGTTTTCTACCCAAGTGCTTATTGACCCCAGATTAACTTTTCTGAGCCTTAGTTCCTTCATCTTTGGAAGGAAATAGTTGGGTATTTCAAATGGAAGTAGTTGGGTAATTGACTCAATGAGAAAGAAAGCCTGAAGTGTCGGAATCAAAATCGTCTATATGTAATTCCTTCCTTTTGCTCCTCCATTATTAGGGTTTTATCATATGCTGTCACAGATCTTCTTATGTTCGTAAGTGGAATTTTCACTTAGATCCTGAGTTTTCTGTATGTGGCGGCTCTCGCTCACGCAGACCCTGCAGATCCCATCACATGGCACAGGGGCTGTTGGACAGCACAGACATACAATGATGGTGACTTGATTTGGGTGATTATAGTGTCTCCTCTGCTTTTGAATGCCCCCAGGAGCCTGGCATTATGCCGCTCTATGAGGTTAAGGCAATCTGGCTTTGTTTGTCACATTCTTCTCTAAGTGGAAGTTTGTAACTACACTATTGCCACTGCAGGAAAATAAGTTTATGGAACAAGCGAGTTTCCAAACTATGTGGGTATTTTCTTCAAGGTTTCTTGGGAGTTTAATCTTCCCTTTAGATATCCCAAAGTATTACAGTATAAAAAGAGGTAAAAGTGGGAAAATATGCAGGAGCAGGTAAGTAAGGTGTTTCATGCCTGTCTGAGCTACTCGGTGAGAATTTTTGACTGTAGTTTTTGAGTGAACATCTGAGCAAAAGAGATGCGGCAAGTAAAAGAGGAGAAGAGGGGAATGTTCCAGAAGAGGCGCAACCGGCCCGTCATCAGTCTCTCGCGTTTTCCACCAGTATGGGATATTAGATGATGGGAGTATGTACGTCTGCGGCAGTGACGGGGCAGGGGGCACGAGCCAGTGATTCTCAATCCTGGCTGTGCATGGAAACAGCCTGGGGAGAATGGAAAAAATATCAGAGGCCAGGACCCACCTCGGGCCAATCGAATCAGAACCTCTAGGAATGAGGCCCAGGAAGTTACTATTTGTGAAACAATTTTTCCAAGTCATTCTCAGGTGTTTCTGGGGTTGTAACCTGTCAGGGTTAGCCAGACCAGGCCCAGAAAACAAGCTGTTTTACTGGCAATCTCTCTGGGAGAATTTAATAAAACTTGCTTGTTAGCCTTGAAATACAGGAAGGTGGATAATTTCAGGGACCTCAAGAATGTGCATTTTGTGTATCTTTTTGGAACAGGTAACTACCATGAATTACGTGTATTGACAATAAACGAATTTCCTATAAGAACCATGGATGAGAGGTGTAGGGTCAACATCTTTATGTTCAGGGGTACTACAAAAGTGTAGACAGGACGGAATAAGTGATACCAGAAATAAGCTTGCTTTCTTTATCTGTTGTACATCCATACCTCCAGAATACGGCTCATTCTCACCCTTTTTTTCTCTGATCTTGAAAATAAGGATACTCATTCATTTCAGCCTCTCCATTCTCCTCTTACTAACCCTACCATTCTACTGTGAAGAAGAGTTTACATTTTTAATTTTTCCTTAGAAAGTTATTTTAACCTGCTTTTGGTGACTGAAAATAGCATCATTTGTATTTTCTTTAAAAGCCAGTTAAAAGGTAATGTGATAGTCATGGGTAGGAATGAAAGAATTGTTTGGATCCCCCATCTGTTAATGAGTTCTGTGACATTTGATAAGTTTCTTAATCTCTGAGCTTCACTTTCTTAGTCTATAAAATGGAAAAAATATTTACTTGTAAGGCTGTTGAGATTTATGTAAGTGAATGTATTCCTGACACTGGCCTATAAACCCAATGTCAGGAATATATTCACTTACATCTCAGCAGCTTTTTCAAGTAAATAATATTTTTTCCATTTTATAGTGTATATGTTAAACATATAGGCCGATGTCAGGAATATAATAGTTGTCTGGTAAGCGTTGGTATTGCATTTTTTAAAAAGTACATTTGTTTACTAAATTTCAGAGAGAAATAACTATGTTAGATAGCTATAGAAAGAAGTCAGAATGGAAACACGATACTTACAGAAATTATATTCACATCTGAAGATAAAGCACACATTATGCCAACTATACTGGCCTAGCAAAGCTACTTTCTATTCTTCTCTCATCCCTCATATCTACTAGACCTGTTTGGTCACACAATTTCCAGATGCTGTTCACAGTCCTTGGAATAAATACATAATGAAATTGTCAATGGCTATATTAAGCCAGATAAATCAAGTTAGTTCTAATGCCTAGCTATTTTAGTTTTTTTTGAGGACCAAAAGTAAGAATTCAACTATAAGTTGAATATATACAAATAATAGTTATATTTATTTGTGTATACACAAATAATTAACTCATTCAGTAGTTACATATACACAACTATTTTTATGTATACAAATTAGTATATAAACAAAATTACACAAATTTGTATACAAAATTATATACAAATAATGGTTGTGTTTATGTAACTATTGAATGCGTATCAACTATTTGTGTATACAAAAATGATACTGAGCTATGGAGTAGGTTAGGTGGGTTTATACAATGCTACAACAGCCAACTCTAGAGACATCCGTTACCTTCTGCTTGTAATTTTTCTGTTGACTATGATTGGGTGTCATGTTTAATTTTTTTCCATCTCTGATTTGATCTGGACCAAATAAACTACTTACTCATACTGGGGTTAAACTAAATTGAATTTGGGAAAATAGATCTGATAAAAAGTTGGTAGAATAGAATTATTTCTCAGTCATTTCCATTTCTGAGCACCCACTATGTGTCAGGCACTGTACTCAGTTCTGGGTGTGGAAGCTAAGGACGATGAAGAGCTGGCAAGTGAGCAAGGCAGTAAGGCAGACTCAGGTGGCTGTCCACAAAGGGATTTCTAGCTGCTCCTGGGATCATTTACAGAGATACTCATGTGTGTAGTTATAGTGCATGGGTTGTGATGGGTGTAAGGGTTGCCAATTGAGAATGTTCTTTGCCACCTTTTATATGAGGAGAGCAAAGACGTCTGGAGACGTCCTAATGAATTTTCAATTTGGGAGCTGCTTGGCATTGAGTTACAGTAGGTGGCAGATGGAGTTGCGTGCCAGGTTAATAACGCCAATTTTACAGGCCCACATATGTTAAGGGCCATTTGTGGAAAGGGGGTCTATCCTGGGAGAATTATGATGCAAATGGGCTTAAGTCACCACATGTCCTATTGTTGCTAATGACCACATGTCATTAGCCATTTCTGACATTCAGAAGGAAATAATTGTGGACATATGAAATTGTGGTGTCTGACTCTTTAATAATAAAAGATTTAGAGAAGTGATAGGCAGTTTTGAATCCCCAAAAGTGGTGAGGACGGTATTTAAATCCATTTGACCTCTCTAACTCTTGCAGTTGATCCAAAGGAGATTTTCCCAAGGATCTTTGGAAACAGAATTCATTCTATTCCTACTTGTTTCTAAGGAAGAGGTCATTAAAGAGTCTTCCATCCTTTAACCCTTTTTGTATCCACCAAAACCATTCAGGACATAGGCAAAACCATTCAGGACATAGGCATAGGCAAGGACTTCATGACTAAAACACCAAAAGCATTGGCAACAGAAGCCAAAATAGACAAATGGGATCTAATTAAACTTCAGAGCTTCTGTACAGCAAAAGAAACAATTATTAGAGTGAGCTAGCAACCAACAGAATGGGAAAAAAAATTTTGCAATCTCTTTATCTGACAAAGGGCTAATATCCAGAATCTACAAAGAACTAAAACAGATTTACAAGAAACAAACAAACAAAAAAACTCATTCAAAAGTGGGCAAAGGATATGAACAGACACTTTTCAAAAGAAGACATTTATGAGGTCAACAAATTTATTAAAAAATGCTCATCATCACTGGTCATTAGAGAAATGCAAATCAAAACCACATCGAGATACCATCTCACACAAATTAGAATGGTGAGCATTAAAAAAATCTGGAGACAATAGATGCTAGAGAGGATGTGGAGAAATACGAACACTTTTACACTGTTGGTAGGAGTGTAAATTAGTTCAACTGTTGTGGAAGACAGTGTGGCGATTCCTCAAGGATCTAGAACTAAAAATTCCAATTCACCCAGCAATATCATTACTGGGTATAGATCCAAAGGATTTTAAATCATTCTATTATAAAGCCACATGCACAAGTCTGTTCATTGTGGCACTGTTTACAATAGTAAAGACTTGGAACCAACCCAAATGCCCATCGAAGATAGACTGGACAAAGAAAATGTGGCACATATACACCATGGAATATTATGTAGCCATAAAAAAGGATGAGTTTGTGTCCTTTTTAGGGACATAGATGAATCTGGAAACCATCATTCTCAGCAAACTGACACAAGAACAGAAAACCACCACATGTTCTCACTCATAGGTGGGTGTTTAACAAGGAGAACACATGGACACAGGGAGGGGGGCATCACATACTGGGGTCTGTTTTGGGGGAATAGAGGAGGGACAGCAGTGGGTAGGGAGTTTGGGGAGGGATAACATGGGGGTAAATGCCAGATACAGGTGATGGGGCGATGGAGTCAGCATACCATGTTGCCATGTAGGTACCTATACAAAAATCCTGTATATTCTGCTTGTGTACCCCAGAACCTAAGGTGCAATTAAAAAAAAAATATATATATATATACACACACACATATATATAAATTCAATAAAAATTTAAATTACTATAATATTTGCTTAAAGTCAGTCATTCATTTATGACTTTTATGATTTTATCATATATTTTACCATGTGTAGTATTACTTTGTTAAATTTTTTTTTTCTTATTGAAAATACCTGTAGGTATTGTGGGTAATGTATCACAGAAGTTAATGACTACGTAAAGGTTTTCTATTCATCGCTTGACTTCAGTATCCCAGTTGAGAGCCCTGATCTAGACTTTTTCTATATTGCTTAATTTACTAGATACTTGGAATGTAATATAAGGACATCCTAAGTAGGGGCAGAGCTGAAACTAGAACATTTGACTGGTAGATGTTTATTTTTTTGGCTAATCTGGTCTCTTTTCTAAATTTAAAAAAGGAGAGGAGAAGCTCTTGGCTTTAATGTAGTATTCTGTTTATGCACTTATTGCTAGTAGAGATGGCTGGCAGGTAGATTAAACCATCTTCATTTAGCTAGCAGAAGCCTTGTAAAACTGCCCAGAAGTCAGTAGAAGAAGTCCCCAAAGGAAAAGCAAAAACTTCACTGGAGTCTATTTTAAAGTCTAAGATTTGGTTTAAATAAAACTGTCTACATGGTCATACTAATTTAACAGAAATTAAAAGGTTTTAGTTGCTTGAGATGACTGGAGCAAGAAGGGCTTCAGTTATTTTAATATAGTATGCACAATCTTTCCTCAGTGTGTGTGTGTGTGTGTGTGTGTGTGTGTGTGTGTGTGTGTGTGTTTCGGGAGGGAACTGATAGCCATTTAGAGTAGTTTTTGCCAACTATGGCAGCATTTTTGGCTAAGTTGCTGGGAGTGACATTTGGTGGTGACTGGCCTTTGGGCTGAAGAAAAGTAGCCCATACACTATTTCCTAGTCTACTTGGCTTCAAGAACTATCAGTAGCTTTCTCTCCAACAGAGACTGTGTCCCCACTCTCCCAGGGTGAGGGCTCATCTGTTTACTTCCTATTCAGTGACTGGAGACACCAATCATGAAGACGGGATCTCTGCTCTGACCTTCCAGCTGACCTTTGACCTACTTTCTCAGATCTGTGTTTAGAAGCTGGAAACTCGAGAACACAGCCACCATTTACCCATGGTCAATTTGTCTTTAGTAAAATGAGATGCCATATCTATAGCGAATCTTATTTCTTGACAATATTTTGTTTGCAGTCTTCAGACATAGGCTTGCAATTGCCATGGATCCATTTGGTTCTTCCCCCAGTGGCCTGAAATAGGTATGAGGGTGAAGGGCTGTGAGTCTCTGGCCCACTCTGTTTTTCAATGAATCCTTTGGCCCAGGATAAAGAAGAGCCACATGAGCAGTGGCATGCGCTGCCATCCTGTACCAAGCCTTTTCAAAAGCCAAAGATAGCAGGGATTTGTTGTGATTTGAGATTGGTAAATACTCCTGTGTCTCTGTCAAAGGGTGATGCAGACAACTGACAGGAAGCTGAACATTTCCTACAAGTGCCCAGAGCCAACAGACATCACTGCGCCTCCCTCTCACCCAGTCACTCACAGGGCTGGGTCATATATACGGAGCATGGATGAAGGCTAGATTCTGAGTGCTGCCCTTTGCTGACTGCATGACCCTTGGTGCACACACAGGCTCGTCTCTCAGCTCCTCTGTTCTTGCAAGTCAAAGAAGGGGTTGGAACACTTTTAGAGAGACGGTGTCTTGCTGAATTGCCCAGGCTACAGTGCAGTGGCATTATCATAGCTCACTGAAACTTTGGCCTAATGGGCTCAAGCGATTCTCCCGTGTCACCCTCTCAGGTAGCTAAGACTACAGATGTGCTTCACTGTGCCTGAGTAATTTTTAAATTTTTTTAGAGATGGGGTTTTACCGTGTTGCCCAGGCTGGTCTCCTTCTGGCCCCTAGTCATTCACCTGTCTTGGCCCCTCAAAGCACTGCGGTTGCAAGTATGAACTACTATGCCTGGCACCTTGGTAAGGACACCTTTAGCTCTGAAATTCTGTGACGTGACTATAACTATGGGACCAGGAAAGGAAAGCTGGAGGACCCTGGAATAACACAGACCTCTAAGGAATGTCCAGGCCTGTCTGCATGTTTGCCTTTGGTCACACTCAACACCTGTACCACTTGCTAGCATTTCTACGTGTTTGCTCTGTGACCACAGGCAAATTGCTTAACTTCTCCAGATCTGTTTCCTCTTCTGTAAATTGAGAACAGTAACATCATCTATGAAGGGTTATTGACTTTGGTATTTTTATTTTAAGGACTACATGGTTAATACATTTAAGTTGTCTGGCATAGAATGAGCTGAAGGAGGTGCTCAGATTAGTTTGAATTTTCTTCCCTTTCCTCTTTATCCCCCAATTTGCTTCACAGTGAGTCTTTCCCTGAAGAACTTGATATAGGCTGTGTGTTCTCATGCTCCTTACACAAGGAAAAGGCAAGTAAAAACTTTCCATGTGCTCTTCGCGTTTGCCAAATCCTCCAGATGGGTGCAAGCTGTGCCCTTCTCCTCCCCTCCCTGCCTAGGTTCTCTCCCTGCCTCCTGATGTTGGTTCTCTTGAAGATCTGGTTCCTTGGCCTCAACCTTGATGGATTCTTCTCCAGTTACCTTAGCCAGAAGAACAGTCTTCCGTGTCTGGACTTCTCTCTAGTTAGTCTGAGCATATCTTCTACTCAGTTACAAAATACCATATGTATTTGGCATTGGGACTTACACGTTTTTTGCTATTGAACACTGTGCCTTTCTTTTGTCTCTGCATGTAGATGGTAGATTTCATGACGGCAGGGAGCTTGTGTTTCCAATAGCTCCCGGAACATAGCAAGCCTTCCTCACGTGGGCAGAGTCCACGGTAAAAACAGTACTGTAACTTTACACTTTCCATCTGGTCCCACGACAGCTCTGAGTCTCCTTACCCATGACTCGTACCTTCCTTTATCAAAACCTGATTTCTTTCACAGTTGACCTTGCTGCTGCTTTTCATCACAGAGTAGATGAGGCATCTAAGTTTGAATTTGTGTTACTTTTGGAAAAATGATGATTCTCTTTTTTTATATATATAAAATCGAGACCATGCTTTTCTTTTTGTTGCTGTATGGGGATATCTTTCTGAGGTCTCAAAGATCCAGTCCTCACCCCTCTTCCCTGGCTTTGAAAATGAATGTCACAAACCCTGGATGCCTTTCCATACTTCAAGACCTCATCATTGTATGTCAGGAATTCCTGAAAATGGAAAATACCGGTCACACAGATTAATCTTCATTTGACCTATTCTCCATAGTCAAATCCAAGCCCCTGCCTTAAAAGTTCTGCATTCCTCTGAAGCTAAATGATACAATAAATGACAAAAACATCCTTGCATTTGAGTCACCCCATCTCTTTCTGCTAATATGGGCTTATTCAGCAGATTGGCTCCCAGCAGAGGGCACTGGTTTCCGGGCTCATTTGTGGCCTATTTAAAACAGACAGAGGCATCTCCACGGCGGCTTTGTCAAAGGCCAAGAACATTTTTTCGGCATAGACTCTCAGTTTGCTGCCACATAAACAAATAGAAGGAGTTCACTTTAGCTTCCTCAGTGTTTTGGATTGACAACAAGTGCTAAGGGGGAGGCAGAGGCCAGCACGGCAGCCCGGAGTAGCTAGAAGCCCAGAAGGAAGCTGAGAATTGTTGGCTCTGGCTCCATGCTTAGGGCGAGGCTGTGAGCAGGAGTCAGCCATGAACAAACGTCTGGAAAACCTCTTGGCTGGGTATTTTGCCCATAGATCCAGAGACTGGATGATAGAGGAGTGAAGATTATCTACCTTGGATTCCCTTGCTTCAGTCCAGTGCAGTTCTCACCTCTGGCTACACGGTGAAATCACCTGTAAGGCTTTTAAAACTTGCCCATGTCCAAGCTCCACCCTAGGCCTGGTGAAACAGAATCTCTTTGGGTGAGTCCCAAGCATGGGCATTGTTGAGAAGATCTCTAGGGGATTCTTAGCTGTGGCCACAGCGGAGAACCACTGATTGCTGATAGCAAGAAGCTAAGGTTGCCTTTGAATACCCTGTTGTTTTCTTCACTTCTATAGGAGACTTTTTTTGCTGTTTATAACTACACTCTCGTCATAACTTCTCTAGCTCCTATCCCTCTTAAACAGCCCCTTCACCCTTCAGAGGTTAGAATACGCAAACATACACACACCCACACATATATAAATATGTGAAACTTGTAATATGTATTTTTTATAAGCTTTCAATAGTAAGGGTTTATCTTGACTTTAGTATCTTTCCTATCTTGTGCAGTCTGGGAGTTAGTAACTGTTAACATATTGGGTTCCATACTTGAAACTGGGTATCAGCTGTCTTGTGTCTAGTTCTAACTCTATTGTGTGATTTTGGCCAAGTCCGATAGCCTCTCTGAGCCACAGTTTCTTTACTTCTAAAACAAGGGAGGCAGAGCAGGTGTCTTCCAATGTTATTTGAAACTCTAGCATCCATGGGTAATGGTAAAAGTCACTGCTAAATATATAGAGCAAGTCCCATCGAGGAAGAGAATCATTTTCACATATGTGCTGAAATTAACCTTTTGCCTAGTTTTTAGGTACTGTGTTAAGAACCTCTGGCATTAAAATAGAAACAAATCTTATCTTCTGAACTACCTAGATTCTTGTCCCAGTTCTGCCAGTAAACTCTCTGAGGAAGTCTTATACTGCATTTGTAAAATGAGGAACCTGATCAGGCTTTGTTTCCCAGGTGTTCTGTGGAACCCTAGTCTCATAAAATGGGTCTTGATAGGTGGGGCACAGTGGCTCACGCCTGTAATCCCAGTACGTTGGGTGACTGAGGCAGGCAGATCACTTGAACCCAGGAGTTCAACTCCAGCAACATGTCAAAACCGGTTTCTAGTTAAAATTCAAAAAGTTAGCCAGGCCTGGTGGCTCATGCCTGTAGTTGCAGCCAGTGAGGAGGCTGAGGTGGGAGAATCACCTGAGCCTGGGAAGTTGAGGTGGCAGTAAGCTGTGATTGTGCCACTGTACTCTAGTCTGGGCAATGGGAGTGAGACTCTGCCTCAAAAAAAATTTCTCGATACGAAGACTCAAAAGCAAAAAGAAAAGTGTCTTGATAGAAAAACTCAAATGCTCTGGGGTAAAATGAGTATATGAACTGAAGAAATGCCATACAATATAGCCCTACTCTTGGTAATTCATAATACAAATTAGTTTTAAAGTTTAAAGTTGCACACAATCACTTAGTGAAGAACTCTGCATGATGTTGTTTAAAACAGTTTGCCAAGTAAGTGATCATACATGTCTGACTGAAGAACCATATTCTCAGATTCAAGGAATACACATAGGGAAGTGCTGCTTTCTACCCTTTGGTTTACAGGAAGGCTTGGGCTTTCCCGGAGTTTTGGTATTTTTGATTTGGGGACCCCCGCCCCATTCCTGGGTTGATGTTGCTACTGAAGTCTACACTGCCCCTTCTGTGGGGGCTGTGCTTGCTTCACACGTTCAAACCCAAAGTTTAGCAAACTCTCTGGATGGTTGGGAGCAGATTCGGGGAGATCGTACGTCACCTGTGAAAAAGAATGGAAGAAAATAATTTGAATTATATAAATAATTCACTTGGTAATGCAAAGCTGAAGACAAGAAAGACTGACCTTCCATGGTGCACCATAACAAGGAAGGCCAGGCACACAAAGACCGCAGGGAAGGCAATATTAATATTAGGTCCTTTTCTCTGTTAATTGTAATCTGTGATTAAACTTTGATGGAGACATTTTTTACCTCTAGGATACTGTTTTTCCTCTTCTTGATGGTTTATTCTTACAGAATACCAGTAGGCTAGATCTAGGAGGGATCCTGGAGACCAGAGTCCAGGTAAGGCAAATAAGTTTAACATAGGGTGCCAGCTCTGCCATGCAGTGGCTGCTTGGAGCATTGGATTGAGAAGGACACAGGCTGTATTCTGACACATCAGATGACAGTTCTGTGTGACTCCTGCTGATGACTGCCATCTGTGAGATGGCGACACAATGTCATACAAGCCAGGTATTTGCCGTTCCAGATGTAGGTGAGAAAGTTACTTGCACACGGAAGGATATTTTGGCCAAATGCATGCCATGCGACTGGTTCCTTTTTCCTTTCTCATTTATTGTGCATTAAATATCAACATTCATCATATTTAAAGATTAAAGAAATGAACTTACATACCTTGCAGTTGTTTCAACCCAGTTGAAATATGCACTCACTAAATTTAGATACATGGTGAGAGTTAATAGGGATCTTTCATGCCCAAATTCAAGCCAATAGCTTTTACATTTTTTTTTTATTTGCTTGAATACATGAAAACATGGCCAGAGTTTGCAACCAAAACTGGAATCCTAATTCAGTGTTTCAAAACCTTTCAGATTTTGTTTTTACAATTTTTTTTTCCCCATAGGAAAAGACCACGTATTGACACTAGGGAGCTGTAGCTCCAGCCTCCTAGAGGTCTCTTTGGTCTTTTCAGCTCTGCTTTTAGAGAATTAGTAGAGATACTGGGTTCCAGAGACAAAGGGTGCTTCCTTTTACGAAGGCTGTGCCCCAAACATAGCCATAGTTATCAGGGTCACTGATGGTGGCGGCGGGGGCATTACCCCATTTCAAGACCCTAGTTTCTTTCCTTTGACTTCTGGCTCTCTCCAGATAATGTCTTGGCTGACCCCTTTCAGTTCTGTTGTAAATATCTAGCTGACTTCTTCACTCTGTACGCTACCAGCTTTTTATCTTCTTTTTTGGCAGCCATTCTGGAAATCTTAAGTACAGCACTTGGGAATGGATTGCCTACTGAGATCAGGAAAACTTTCAAACTCAAGCCTCACGCCCAGCTACAGTGAGTGTAAGGCAGAGATGTTTGTCTCAACTGAGTTCCCAAAGTATTTTCCCTAGATGTTATTGACATTCAATTCAGTTGACCATTGCAACATATCTAACTCTCTACTTCTAAAACTGATAGTTTAGAATAAGTTGTATTCCTTTTTTTAAAAAAAAACAATGACTATGAACCAATGTATGTTTATATTTTCATGGAAAATAGCCTAGAAGGTGTGTACCACAATTTAATTGTGGTTAACTTGGAGAATGGGAGTGGAGAGGGAGTTGCAAGCAGGCATTTCCTTTTTACCTCATATGTATCAGTCTTGTTTGGATTTTTTTTTTTTTTTAACAAAGAAACACTTATTTTATAGTTGAAAAATCAAAACATTAAGGAAATTAAAAAAATAATTTACATCTTAGATATGGAGAGACTCCAGAATTCATTTAGTCCCCTGATTCAAAATCTGTGAATCTTAGTTAATTTTATTAAACAATATTGTGTGCATCTGTGTGTGTGTATGTGCATACACCAGTGCAAATTTGTCAATTGTTTTTTCTTAGGACTGTTTTTATTCTGAATTATGTCTCTTACATTTTTTTGGGTTAAAATAAATTTTTATTAAAAAATAAGTGACAATGGATAATTTTTTTAAAAAAAATCATGGATATAAGGAAGAATTGGAGACTCAATATCAGTTTTCAAAGTGGTAGGCATTCATAGACTTATTGAAATCATAGTCTTGGAAATGCTAGGATTATCAACTCTCCCGTTTTATTGATGAAAGAACTGAAACTCAGCAAACTGGTGAAGTGCTCATAGCTGATTTGTTTTCAACATACCACTCTGCCTCTTAACTTAAAAACATGCATTATTGATACAGTAGCTACTGAACATGTAACATTAGACTAGCTGTTCAAGATGAATAAGAAACAGATAAACCCCCCTGGAAGTCACAGTGTGATGTAACGACTGGAAGCATTAGTATACATAACATAAGCTGGATAATTAAAATAATTTTCCCCTTTGGTAAATAAGCGAGCCTTATACCTTCTTATTTATTATATATAATCATTTCTTCATGTATAGTTTATAATGTTTCTTTACAGCAGTCATTTTTCTTAGCCTAGTCTATTAGTCTACCACATTGACATTTTGCCTTGCACTTGAACCATACAAAACATGTAAGTGTTTTAAAAAGTTAGGTAAAGTAAGCAAGCATGTCCATTGTAAAATATTTAAACATTTAAAGGTAAAGAGAAATAAGTATTTTTCCTGCCTACAGCCTGCAATCCCACTCTGGTGTGTGAGGTGAACAATGATTAATAGTTCTGTGTATGTTCTTCCAGAGCATTTTCTTTGCAGTATTTGTATAGATTTGGAGTTACTTATCTTTGTTACATGGCTTTTCTTAAATGATAATGTATTTCTTGCAGAGTGAATTAACTTTATCCCAGTTACAGTGATCCTGTCGTTTCTGAAAATACTCTCAACTAGTCTTTAGGATCCAGTCTCCTTGACAGTCTTACCTTAATACAGACTCTTCTCAAAACCGAGTTGGGTTAAAGAGATTTTTGTTTTATAATCTGCTTATTTGAAAGTTGGAATACATTTTTTCATGAAGTGAGTTACAAATGGACTTTAAGTGGTAGTTACAGCAACACATGAAAAAGTCACTGGTGGAAAGGAACATTTAAAAGAGTATTTACCATATGTGAAAAACCCTGTGCATAACTTTCTATTGTTTCCCTTATTCTTTGCAATATTTTTATTAGGGTGTTTTTCCAAATTATACAGACTCAGTAACAAATATTCAAAGTGACTAAGTAATTTGCCAAGTATCAAGTAGGTTGTAAATGTCAGTGCTGAGACTCAGGTCCAGGTATGTTTGATTCCTAAGCATATACACCTTCCTAGCCCCTGGAAGTCTGTTTAATACGGAAAAGGTGCACACACAGACACATGTTCAGCCTTAGTGGGTGGCATGGAGTTCGTCTCCTCTTCAGGGACTCATAGAGGGAAATATCAGGAAATAAAGGGCCAGAGGTCTGGTTCCACCATGCCTCATTCACAGCCCAATGAATGACTGTCTCAGACCAGAGGATTGACATATTGGCTGTTGCTATATGGTTACGTTCTTGACTCCCAATTCTGGTCAGTAAACTACCTTGCTGGACATTTTCTTTCCCCCTTCCCCATCCCTGCCGATCCATCATCCAGCCTTCTCAGCCTTGCTCTGTGCCTTGTGGGGTTGACTTCTGGGGTTCTGTCAACTAGCTGTCTCCCTTTTCCTTCATCTTCTGTTTGCGTTTATCCAATGGGAGATCAGCAGGAGAGTGGAAGGTGTGAGGGAAGAAATGTCAGGGTATGTTGTCCCCGGGCTCCTTTCCTGTTCGCTCTTTTATATTGGCTGGATTCCCACACCGTAAGCCCTAGTTCATGCTGGATGAATTTTTCTTGTCGCCTCAGCTCTCCCCAAGTCCCAGCAAATACTTCTACCCTTGTACCTTCGAGCCTTGAGGTGGAAACAGCATTCTACTCTTCCTAGCTCAGGGACTTCACCATTTCTCGTTGGTTTAACACAACCTGGCTCATACTTTTGTAAATGCCCCTTTATTAAACTCTCTTTAGTTACCTCTTTTGAATGTGGTGGTGTTTTTTTATTTTATTTTATTTTATTTTATTTTATTTTATTTTGCTGCTGGAAACTTGAATGATCCAGTAAATGAAACCAGGTTTTGTTCTAGAAAACAGATCCTCAAAGTGGGATTGTGAAATTATGTTGCTCATATATTTGATGAAGGCACAGGGCACAGATAATCTCCTTGCCAGAGTGAAATAGATGACACAGTATGTAATGGAATAACAATTACTCAAACTATCAACAGCTGTTACATGGGGATGGAGTGCAGGTGAAGGGCAAGGCATTGGGAGATCATGTGACTGTGACACTGGTTGTTTCACCAGGTGATTTAGATTACATAGATCGTGCCATGAGCTGGCTAGTTATGAAATCCTAGAGAACATGAACAGAGAAACAGACAAATTATTGACCTTTAATGCCCAAATGAGGTCATGAGTAGTAAATCAAACACTTCTTTGGAAGTATTTAAAGACTTTTTTATCTTCTACACAAGCAGGGTAAATATCTCTAGCCCAGGGTAGCTTTAAAAACATGTGCCTCCTATAGCTGCAGGACTAACATGATTGAAGATTATCTGAGGCTAAACACATTTACTGTTCCAACCACCTCTCCCCTGTTACATAGACCTCTAGGGGCTTGCAACTTTGAAAAAGATGGTACATGTGCTGAGGATGCAAATTCACCTGGGATTGACATCTCAGCTCTGACAATTGATACCTGTACAGTATTGGGCAAATGAATCACTCTGAAATAAGTCAGTGCATCAACAAATATGCAGTACTGCTTTGTCTCGTATAGTAAGAAAAAGGCATATATGGTCCCTGAGATACAGGATGGGGATGTTTGGGCAAACACAAAGAAGATTGAGGATTATGAGCCTCAGACTTACCCAGATCCTTTATTGTCTAGGGAAGACGTCCTGCTCCTGTCAGTCACCTTTGAGGCAACTAGCCTAGCCTTATCCTGTGTATCTTCTGCAAGCCTCAGTAGGAGAATCATAGTGTAGGCTTCTAGAATTTTGGAGTATAGCCAAGATCCTTTTTGTACATAATGATTCTCCCTTTAAACGGCATCTGCTTTGCTTCTGCTCTTGAGTTGAAACTAAATGCCAGCCTGTGTTAGTTGTTTTGTGATTGTGGTAAGAAATTATCACAAACTTGGTGGCTTACAATAGCAGAAGGTTGTTCTCTCACCATTCTAGAGGCTGGGAATCTGTGAGGTCTGTCAGTAGGGTCACATTCCCACTGAAGGCTCTACGAGACAATCTTTCCTTTCCTCATCCAGCTTCTGCTGTACTAGGAGTTCCTTGGCTGTAACTCCATCCTTTGCCTCAGTCTTCATATGGCCCGTTCCTCTGTGTCTTTTCTGTCCCTTATCGGATTTAGGGGATACCAAATAATCCAGGATGATCTCTTTTAAAATCTTTAATTCTGTCTGCATAAATGCTTTTTCCAAATAAAAGCACATTTACAAGTTCTGGGGAGCACACACACACACACACACACACACATTTGTTCAAGTTCTGGGATATGTGTGCTGAAGTATAGGTTTGTTACCTGGGTATACATGCACCATGGTGGTTTGCTGCACCTGTCAACCCATCATCTAGTTTTTACGCCCTGTCTGCATTAGGTATGTATTAAGTATTTGTCCTAATGCTCTCCCTCACCTTTCCTTCCACCTCCTGACAGGCCCCAGTGTGTGATGTTCTCTCCCTGTGTACATGTGTTCTCACTGGGGGAGCGTATATTTTTCTAGTCACCATTCAATAATTCATTACACTGTGAAAAGTCAAGTGACCATGTGACCTGAGCTCCCCATAGCAAACTGTGTATCATCTGACCCACTACTCCTACAGGTGAGAACATGCAACAGGAATTTGTCAGTGGAAATGGTACATAAAAACTGGGACTAACATGACCAGGTGGCTTACTCTTTCAACACCCACTCCTGATACATTGCCTCCTCTGAATTTACACTCTGGCCTTATGTAAGTTCTTGATAATCATGTGATTGGGGAGAAAATGTCTGGGCCTGACTTATGTAAAGGTCTTCTAAATATGCAGGCACAAAGCAGACGTGGATAGCCACTGCATTAAGGCTCCAGTTAGTGTGGCCACGAAAGATCCATGGTGAAGGTAAATTATTCCAATTAGAAGAATTTTAAGCAAATATTTGTTCATTTACTTAGGCCACGAGAAGATGCTTCGGGTTTGTATCAATATCTACATAAGCAATGATGAAAAAATCTAGCTAATTGTTCAGGGACTTTAAAAGAGAATGATGTAAAGATTGGTGACAAGGAGAAATGTATGAGGACAGATTTCCAGTAATGGGCAAAGAACACTCTTACCACATAAATGCCCACCAGAGAGAGTTTCATTGTGGTGAGGCTCTTGATAATGAGGTGGACAAGATGAAATCATCCTGTGGCTGTCAGTCAAAATACTTCTCAGCTAGTCTGGTGCTTACTAAACAGTCCCCTTATGCAAAATTGCTATGGCAGCAGGAATTTGGGCTCACTGACGTGATCTCCCCCTCAGTGAGACTGATCTGCCTACTGCCACTGTTCAATAGGTAACTTGTCAACAGCAGAGGCCAATGCTGAGCCCTTGATAGAGGATTGTTCTCTAGGGGGACCAACCCACTACCATATTACTGGACTTTTGCCATCTGAGAGGGGCAGCAGCCTTTTTTTTCCAAAGGAATAGGTATGTATTTTAAAGATATAATTTATTTTTTACTCCCATATTTTACCAGTACCACCATTCCTAGACTTACAGGAATTTTTCCAATTTGTTTTTCCATTTATCCCATGTTATTCATTGAAAAGCAAATAAAGTGTGGCATTGGGTTTACACTTACTAAAATCACTGCCCCATTATTCATATAATAGTGTAATAAACTAATGTAGGCTCAGTTGCAAATACAGGGAGACAATGAGGTATCTCTAGATTTAGAGGTCAAGATAGGATGCTACCTTCCTGATACCCAGAATTCATGGGTTTAAAAATCAAGATGTGGCAGTTAAACAGGTGCTTCTCACCAGTATACCTAAAAACTCACTTAAAGAATTGTTTCCAGCTGGGCGCGGTGGCTCAAGCCTGTAATCCCAGCACTTTGGGAGGCCGAGGCGGGTGGATCACAAGGTCAAGAGATGGAGACCATCCTGGTCAACATGGTGAAACCCCGTCTCTACTAAAAATACAAAAAAAAAAAAAAAGTAGCTGGGCATGGTGGCACATGCCTGTAATCCAAGCTACTCAGGAGGCTGAGGCAGGAGAATTGCCTGAACCCAGGAGGCGGAGGTTGCGGTGAGCCGAGATTGCGCCATTGCACTCCAGCCTGGGTAACAAGAGCGAAACTCCGTCTCAAAAAAAAAAAAAAAAAAAAAGAATTGTTTCCTCCTGCCTCTATGACCTTGAAATTAGTGGTTTTGGACACTCTAGTTTCTAAGGGAAGAATACATCTAGGAGGTGACAGCCATGGTTCCATTAAATAGAAAATTGAGACTGGCTTCTCATGCTGCTGACTCATTGGCAAGGATGAGATACTCTACCTGCCAGAGTGATGGAACTTGTGTATGATAAAGAATGAGTTTCTGCTATCCATTGGAGCAAAGACTGTGTCTGGAGTCCAGAGAATTCACTGAAGCTCCTCTTTGTATTTCTCTACTGTACTGGTATATGAAAAAGTGTAGCATCCTGGTAAATACTGGACAACCATGGATTTGGATTCTGTATAAATACAGTTTGAGTTGTACTACCAGACAAAGGCTTATCTAGCCAAAGTGCTTGCGGAGAGGAAAGGGAATAGGGAAAGGGTAGGAGGAGGAAATTATGATTTTTAGCTTAGGCCTGTGAGCAGGTACAAAAGCAGAGGCTGGAGGAACTGTGCTTGTGTTGCCTGCCCCCACCCCATCTCTTCTTCCTGTGTTTTGTTATTGGAGAGCACTGAGCTTGGCCTGTGTTTTCTGTGTTTCATGTGGGAGTATGAACGAATTGACAACACCTCTTGAGGATGCATCAATTGATGGAAACTGTGTTTTCTGTATTGGGGGCACATAGTTTCAACCAAAGGGGAAAAGTAGATACTGAGAGACAAAAATATGATTGTGTTAGATGCATGTTCTCTGCCCCTTTTGATCTATTTGTGTGTGTGTGTGTGCGTGTGTGCGTGTTTTTACATGGAGTTTTGCTCTTGCCGCCCAGGCTGGAGTGCAATGGCATGATCTTGGTTCACTGCAACATCCGCCTCCTGCATTTAAACGATTCTCCCGCCTCAGCACCCTGATTGGTTGAAATTACAGGCATGCACCACCATGCCTGGCTAATTTTTGTATTTTTAGTAGAGATGGGGTTTCACCATGTCATCCAGGCTGGTCAGAAACTCCTGACCTCAAGTGATCCACCTGCCTTGGCCTCCTAAAGTGCTTGGGTTTATAGGCATGAGCCACTGCGCCTGGCCTCGATCTGTTTTCTGTCCTTCTCTACCCAGTTCTGTGCACTGAGAGGTTGACCTCTGTGAGCCATTTTAACCAGGCTCCACTGCCCACTGACGCTGGGTCGCAATGGCAATGGCAGATGAGAGTGCCAGAGGAGAGAGAGAGAGACCAAGCTGTGCATTTCCTGGCCCCTCCTGTCTGGGCCACAGTTTGGCACTGGCTGCTTTCCTCATTCTGTAGCGGTGGCCCTTGTTAGGCAGTTCTGTTCTACAGCTGTAGTTCTTGTCAGGTCTCAATGACTTTATGTTAAAGGCCTCTGTCACCGTCCTGGTCGTTTTCCCTTAACTCTGTCTTCTAATAGCCCTTTCTTGAAGCTCTCCTCAGTCACCCACTTAAATGAGTGATCTTTTTCTTGCCAGGAGATTCTGACAAGTGTAACAGTCAAGGCCAGACTCTTCAACTCAGGATAGGGAACCTCCTCCTCGTCATCTCTTCTGCCGATGTATCAAGAGCTGATTATCCATGGTCTGTGTGCATGTGTAGAGAGAAGAGCAGATCCAGACAGCTCCTCTGGGTTCTGGTTGCGCCAGAGGAACTAGGAGGGAATAGAAATTTCTTTCTTTTTTTTAGGTTATGAAAATTTCATCTTTGTCTTGCCAATGTGACAAGTCCTTTGCGCTTAAAACACGGTTTACCCTGTTAGCGTTATAGTAAGCAAAGTCCATTTACCATGGTCTTCAAGTGGTAGTAATGACGATAGTCCATTACTAGGCTATAAGCTTGCTTTACCTATCCTTTCAGCACATATATAGTGCATACGTACTCTGTGCCAGACACATTTTAAGTTCTGAAAACACAGAACAGAGCAAAGCAAAGACTGTGCCATTGCAGAGATTATAAACTCACTGAATATAGTTTTGCAGGCAGCAGTATTTGCTGCTCTCTTCTCTCTGGTACTGTGAGCACTGTGGGAGAAACTCATTGAATAAGTATTAAATGAATGAAGATGAGGACTGGAAAAATTAGGAAAATATAGGCAACTTAAACTTACACAGAATTTCCCTACAGTTAGCTCAGTGCATTTTAGTCCCTAAGTGTGTGTGTGTGGTCTTTGCAGTATTGGCCTTTCCCACCCCAAACTATCTAACACGGAGAGACCTGTGAACTCTCAGTCACGGTTTTGCTAGGCTCCTCTCAGTTCTAGGTCAAATATCTGAAACAATCAGGATGCCAGTCTAACTGTAGTTGCTCCAGAATCTGCCCCAGGGCCTCTTACGGGAAAACATCCTGTACCTCTCGTTCCACTTCTCTGGATGTTTGTTGGGACAAGTTCTGTTGAGATGCCTGGGCTCATTAGTCTTCCACATGTCAGTCACTTCTCCACTCTGCAGCCTCTGCTCAACAGGCTTCTCTTCCTCTACGATTCTCTCCATCCTTTTCTCTGATCTACATCTTTTTCTTTTTTAACCTTAGCTCTCTTTCCTTCTTAGATTATTGGTCTGATGTCTGTTAATTGACCCTGGTCCATCATGCTATTAGTAGTTACTGGGAGTCTTGTTGACAGATAGGTGATGTGTCAAAAGGCCAATTCTGTAAAATGGAAACTGAAGGAAACCTAAAACAACAGAGTGGTGAATGAAAAGCAAAGTCATTTATTCCAGATACAACTCATTCCTGGTAGGTCTCTGCTATGGCATTTCCTCTTCACACTCTTTTTTTTTTTTTTTTTTCAGCTTAAGGTCAAATTTAAAAATGTGCATGCTGACATTCGCATTTGTACCTTCTCGTTGTTGAATGGCTGGTGTGTGGTCAGGGTTTTCCAGCTTTTTGTAATTTTGTGTAAAAATGCACTGTGCCATGGAATGGAAAGAGCTATAGGGAAAAAAAATCTTGCTCACAGTACAGCTGAACTCAAAGGAACACTTCAGGCTGTAAAAAATGGCTTTCTGTTTCCTGGGCCCAGCCTATGAGCACTCACACCTTGGAAAAGGTAATCTGGAAAAAGTGAGGTTCGGAAAAGACAGGGATTTTCACATTGCAGCAGAGGATATCCATAGTTTCTCTTCAGGTTTAATTGTATGTGGGTGGTGCACGGTGGTAAGTGCTCATAAATTGTGTACCCTGATATTGAATTCAGCCGCCTCTCTATGTGTCAGTGTGAGCTGAGCTGAAGCCAGTAGAATAGGCCAAAATATACTAGAATGGCAGCCAAACTGATGACAGAGGGTTTGAAAAGTCAGCTATGGAGACCAGTGAACCCAGTTATTAAAGTAATAGATTTCTTGTCCTGAGCCTCTATACAGATGCTGTGTTTCCCCTTTTGGGGTGGGATAGAAAATGAGACTGTACTGCTGGAGAAATTGGCTATAGTCTTTAGTTGAAAAAGTAGCATTTGGTAACTTGGAGAACTATTCAGACTTTTAGTTAAAGCTTGTTGCGTGGCGTTCGTAGGACGTTCACACCGTATTACAAGAGACCATAGACAGTGGTTTTTTCCTTGACTAGAAGCAGCATTATTCATTTTTAGCAGATTGGAGAAAAAAACCTTGAATAAATAAATAAAAAAAAAACCTCTGTGAATTAGAAATGGAGAAAAAAAGGCACCTGAAACCCTCAAAAGGGAAGTAGTAAGGTGCCAGGCAAATATTACCCACTACTGCCTACTACTTACTTTTTACAGGTGGCAACTTTGATTAGAGTTCAGTAGAGAATGTGTGTTCTTCTCTTTCTTTAAATGTGAAGCTTTTTTGAGATTGGAAAGCATAAAGGGAATTAGAGGATAATTGGATTTGAGGGTTGGGCAAATAAAATAGAGATAGTTTGGTTATAGTTGAGATTTTTCTCTTTATGCCTGATACGATATTTGTTTAGTAAGTGATGCAAAATGTTTTGAGGGACAGTTGCCTAGAAATATTCTTGTAAGGATGTAATTACAAGTTTTGGAGGTGCTTGTTAGTTCTGGGACAAAGATTTTTAAATGAAACATTCTTAACCTTCTGGGAAATGGTCAAATTGGGCAGGTAACTAAGTCCCATGGAGGTGATAGTTTCACTGCTGGGCCTCAGTTCAAAGGTTTGTGTGTGGGGTTGGTAGGTGGACTGTTTTGAATACAAAATTATTTGGTGCCATTTAAAATGTTCCCTAGCTAAGTACTCAGGGAAATTATCATAAACAGTGTTGTTGTTGTTTTGTTTTAATGGGGAAAGTGCAAGATGCTTTAGGAAATAATAAAACAACTGACATACTTGTGTCATTCAAGGGAACTGAGAATGAGACCCTTCTTTTTGGAAGTTAAGGTGTGTGTGTAATCTTATTAGTGAGAGAGTCCTTCTTGCTCATCTAGACCAATGGAATCAGGAGGCAAGGCATGGCCAGGCATGATGACAGCAACAGTGAAGACCCCAGGATGGGGAAGCTGAGATCTGCAAACAGAAAATATTAACAGGTACCAAAGAGAGCTTGTAAATCACTGTCAGAAGAAGGAAGGAAGAAGAAATAGCAATAGGTTTCAGATATGCCATCAGTCCTGCAGCTAGAATATAGTAGGTGCTTAGTAAGTATTAGTCAAGAAAATGAAAACGAGTAAAACTAAAAAGTGAGTGGGGGCAGACCAGTGTCACATTATCCAAAGGTCTCCAGATAGATTTTTGGGAAAGCACGTTGATTTTCTTGCTTTTTTTTTTTTTTTTTGAGTCTAACAAAAATGACAGTCCAATTCTTGATCTTAGATTGGGTGCTAGTGATGCCAGTAAGGGTGTGAAATTGCTTAGTGTTCAGGATCTAGGTAGAACTTTCAGGGACTATAGATCTTAGGCAATGAAGTAGTGTGCTGCACTGGGGATGGCAGCAGGGACCTGGGGATGAGGAAGCAGAGATAGCTCAGCGGCTCAGGCATGCTGCTCGCTGCTCTGTGGAAGCTCCGTTGCCTAAAAAGGACTCCCAAGGAATTGTTCTTCCATTAGCAGGCAGTCCAGAGTGGCCGCTCTGCCTGCCCCAGGCTGAAAATATGCTTGGCTTCATAGCATTTTGATGAAAAAAGACAACTTGAATTTCCAAAGTATGAAATATTTTTATTCTTCTGAAAGTGATGCTTTTGCAGAATAAACTGCCTTAGGGCAGTGATTCTGAAATATTAAAAGAAAAAGAATTCTGTATTCCTAGTATTGCCATAAATTGTATTTAGGATAATGTTACTTAAATGTGTACATACAAATATAAACTAGGAATAAACTCTTTATGCTTATAAATATTATACACTTATACAACCAAATTTAATGTCAAATTAAATTCAAACTCCTTGAATTTGGCATGTCTGTACTTCATTACTATGTGCTATGTGATGACTCAATTTTCCCATTACTTTCCGCTATTTTAACTTCCAACAAACTTTGTTCAGTGTGCTGTGAAGTCACTGGCTCTTCAGCTGGCTTTAGTGCAACATTTATGAGTTGTAGCCACTTGTCCTTTTCTCAATCATCCATGGTAATTAATTTAGCACATAATGTCAGATAAAATCTCAATAAATAAGAACTGAAAGTCTTATTTGATTAAAATGTCTCAATTATGAATGGCCAATGCGTTTTAACTTTCTGATAAAATAATTTATGAATAAAAATGGTTGTTGTAGGAAAATTTTTACCATTTGGACATTAGGACATCCATTTATCAGAAATCAGATAGGTTCCTCTATACATTGCAGTCGAACGCTACAACCCAGGTGATCTTGGTGCTAATGTTGTAAACAGAATTTCACCAAATATAATGAATAAGTGGCAGTACAGTTTTCAGGTGATTGAGAGTATGCTAATAATAATTTTCAATTTTAAAATTTTTACTGAATATATTTCAAATATAGGAGAATATGGAAAACAACAAACATATATATATATATATATATATATATATATATATATATATATATATACCGAATAAGTTATAAGATGATTTTGCAGTTATTTGCTTCAGATGTCTTTTTGTCATCCTCATGGTTTTATTTTATTTTTAAAATTTGTATAGAGTAAAATATTTAGTGTTTTGTTGCACAACTCTGAATTTTAACACATGCATAGATTTGTGTAGCCACCACTCGAGAAAAGCAGTTTCATCACTCCCTCCAAATTCCTTTGTGCTTCCCTTTGGTAGTCAAACTTCCCCTTACATCAACGTCTGGCTACTTCTGATCTATTCTTTGGCCCCATAACTCTGCCTTTTCCAGAATGTTATGTAAAAGGAATCTTAAGATAGGTAACTTTTGGAGACTCACTTCTTTTACTCTGTATAATGCATGTTGTGTCTATCAGTACGTGTGTGTGTGTGTGTGTGTGTGTGTGTGTAATGTGTTCCATCGTATGGATGCACCATTCGTTTTGCTCACTGAAGGACACTTGACTTGTTTTTGGCACATATGAATAGTGTTGCTATAAATATTTGTGTACAGGTTTTGTGTAGAAATAAGTTTTAATTTCCACAGTATAAATGACTAGAAGTGAGATTGCTGAGTCATATCATAAGCATGTGTTGAACTTAGTAAGAACTGTCAGATGCATTTCCAGAATGTGTGTACCATCTTGCATTCCCAGTGGCAGCGTACAAGAGTTCTAGTTGCTTCCTTTCCTCATAAGTATGTAGTATTGTCAATATATATATATATATATATATATATATATATATATATATATATTTTAACCATTTTTAAGAGTTATAGGAAGTACCTCATTGTGATTTTACTGTTTATTTCACTAATAACAAATGGTGTTGCACATTCACTCGGAGTTTATTTGACATTCATATACCTTCTTTGGTGAAGTGCTCAATGAAATTTTTAATCTATATATATTTCCCAATTTTAATATAGATATATATGGGATGTTTGCTTTCTTTTAAAGTTTTATTTTACAATCGACAATAATTGTACATATTTATGAGGTACAGTGTCATGTTTCAATACGTATACACATTGTGTGAGGAATGTTTGCTTTCTTGTTGAATTTTGAGAGTTCATTATACACTCTTGATACAAGTTCTTTTTTGTTTGATTTTAGTTTTTAAATTTTTTCTGGGTACATAGTTGGTACATAGATTTACGAGGTACATGAGATGTTTTGATACAGGCATGCAGTGTGAAATAACACATCATGGAGAATGGGGTTTCCATTCCCTCAAGAATTTATCCTTGTGTTACAAATAATTCCAATTATTTTCTTTTAGTTATTTTAAAATGTATTATTAAGTTGTTATTGACAATAGTCACCCTGTTTTGCTATCAAATAGTAGGTCTTGCTTATTCTATTTTTTGTACCCATACAAGTTCTTTTTTAGGTTTGTGTTTTGCAAATACTTTCCTTAGCCTCTGGTGTCTTTTCACTTAGAGGTTATTTTTTTCCTTTTTTTTCTCCAGAGAAATAAAATATTGCAGAAATAGTTATTTTCCATTCCTCCTCTTGTTTTCCCTCTTTCACTAAACTATAAAATTGTGGGTATTTATCATTTCTGTGTGTGTTTTTTATATTTACAATAGACTGATGCATCTATAATGATTTATGGCTTAATAAGTACTATTGAACCCCTACAATGCATTAGTCACCATTCTAGTGATTGAAGAAAAAATAAAGATCAGAACTGATGAAAATTTTAGTCCTTGTAGAGCTTAAATTCAAGTGGGGAGACATAAAAACATATTAAATATATTGGTTTTATTACCTGATAAGTACTAAAGAGAAAAATTAAGTGGGAAGAGGAGACTCAGCATATAATTTATTATTTTTGTTCTTGGCCAGAGAGGGCTTCACTGAGAAGGTGACACTGGGCTGAAGCTCTGGATGAGGTAGCCGATCTCTGGAGGAAGAGCAGTTTAGGCAGGGCTCACAGCAATGCAAAGGCTCTGAGCTTGGAGCATTCCTGGTGTGTTTGAGACGCAGGAGGAAAGGTCTATGTGGCTGGACTGGAGTGCCTTTGGGGAGAATAGTAGGAGAGAAAGTCAGAGGAGTCATGTGCGTGTATGCGTGTGAATGTGGAGGCAGTGGTGTGCTGCCCTGCAGCAGGCTTCTCTGGGGGATAAAAGCCCTGATTTGTAGCATTTTGCTAGTTTCTGTGGTGTAAATGTTGCCACCATGTGCAGTTTCACACTGCCATCCTGGTACATTGAGTGTGGAGTTGGAAGGACATGCACAACAGCACAGGATTCCATGGCATTTCCCCGACACAGCGACAGTAGACCGAAGTCACCTCAAAAGCCTAAAGAACAGCACAATGTGTTAAAATAATTAAAGAGGAATACGATATGAGTATTTCTTTTAAATATAACCTACCCCGTTGTAAGTTGATGTAATTTAACATTTTAAATTGCCATGTTTAATAACTGGCTTACGAAATTCCTGAAAATTTAACAATTGGCTCTTGGAAGCTGGTGTGAACTGGCTCTAGCATTCTGTTGTGTGAAAGGCAACTGGTCATGTGAGGCCTCTTAGTCTATTGAACAAATCTTTTCTTTGTTCTCTGATATGGGAGACCTTTCATAGTTTTGAGCAGAGAAGTGTCATCATCATTTAAGAAAGATCACTCTAGAGGCTGTGCTGATGAAGGCTGTGGGAAGGCAAGGTTAGAGCCAAGGAGAACCACTATAAAGTTGTTGGAGGAATATTGTCAAAGGTAATTCATGGCTTAAGCCAGGGTGGTGGTAGTAGGGGTAGTGAGAAGTTAGAGGTTTCTTTGCCAACGAATTGGATGTGTAACAAGAAAGTAAGAGGGAAGACAAGGATGATTCCGAAGTCTTGGGAATGAGCAATTGGGGGGAGAAAAGGGAACTGTGGTTTACTGAGATGTAGAGACAATGTGGGGAACAGTTTTTGAGGAAAGGTCAGAAACTCAGTTTTTGATATGTTAGTTTGAGATGCCTATCAGACATCCAAATAGAGATGTCAAGTAGTTGGCTGGATATAGGAATCTAGAATTTCTGTTTGGGCTAGAAATTAGGGATTGATCAGTCTATAGTGACAGACATGAGTCTGGATGATAATTTCAAGGGAGTCTGTGTAGATGAAAAGAAAGGAGGCTAGGGGCTGGGCCCTGAGGAAATCCATGATCTGAAGGGGAAGATAAGACTATCAGTTAAGGACTCTCAGAAGTATTAGCCAGCAGGGTAGGAATACAACCAAGAGAGTGGTGTGAGGTCCTGGAAAACCAGTAAAGGGGAGTTGGGGAGTTGGGGAGAGATAGCATGGGGAGAAATGCCAGATATAGGTGATGGGGAGGAAGGCAGCAAATCACACTGCCATGTGTGTACCTATGCAACAATCTTGCATGTTCTTCACATGTACCCCAAAACCTAAAATGCAATTAAAAAGAAAAAAAAAAAGAAAATGCTTCCAGGAGCAGGGTGTGACCAACTATGTCATGAGTTGCTGAGAGAGTAAAAAAAAAAAAAATGAGATTTAAGAACTGACCACTTTTTTGGCAACGAGTAGGTCATTAGCGAAATTAGGTAAGAGTACTTCAGATGGGGTCATGGGGGTGACTGATTGAAGCTGATTAAAAAATGGAAGAAGAAAAGTGGTAGCAATAGACAGTGAATATATACAGCTCTTTTGAGCAGTTTTGCCTTTAGAGGAAAGTGAAAAAGAACAGTAGCTAGAAAGCAGTAGAATGAAAAGAGCTTTTTAAAAAGATATTGGAAGCAATAAATGAAAGCATAATTGTCTGGAGATAGGAAAGATCCAGTAGTGAGGAAATAATGGATGATGAAATAGAAATGCTGCTCTTGAATAGATGAGGAGAAATAGATAAGTGTGTGCGGTAATGAAAATGTCAGTTAACTCTGAGTGGACTCTAAATAGACTCTTCTATCTTCTTATACCAGGGAACCGTTCCCTGCTTCAGGAAATCACTTTGCTGTTTTTCACATCATTATGAATTCATAGTAAACCCATGATTTAACGCGACTGGCAGGTTGTTGTGTTTCTTTAGTCAGCTTGCTCCATTATTCCCTACAAACATTTCATACTGTCCCATTGCCTTCAGTCTGACGGGTTCTACTGACCAAGGTCGACAGATGACCTACTTCAGAAAGAGACACAATCAGAAGTGAACTCCACCAAATTTCTGTGGCTAAATCTATAAACCAGACCTTAATCTGCAAGCCTGTTTTCTTACTGCTGGTAACCACAAGCTCCTTTTTCCTATTATAATGGAAAAGTTGTTCCTCCTTCTCTCCAAGGTGAATGCCCCCATTGGTCTCCTGTCCTTGTCCCCTTCCTCAGTCATTGTCCTATGAATTGTGCCCTTTCTTTCTTGTATTTGTAATGTGCCTTCTTCTGCTGACCCCTTCTTATGAGAGTCTAGACACACTCAGGCCTCTCCCAACTTGTTTCTTATTGGCTGGATAAAGACTTGTCTTTTTGATAATACTTAAACGAGATCTTTTTTTTTCCCAAGCTTGGGATCTTGATCTCTATTTTTATCTGGGATCAGGGCAGACCAGTAGTGACTTTTGGCTAAGATGTCTAACACGTGCCTTTGTCTTTAGGCAGTGTGCCATTGGACTAGTTGAAATTAAAGGTCTCTAAATTGTGCATAGTAGAGGAAGGTCTGTTTTACTCTCCTCCACCACAGGAGATCCATTTCGGTGTATATTTGCTGTACAAGTAAATTTCCCAAAATTTGATCTTAATTCTTCAGTTCAGTTTGGATTAAAGCACAGCTTTTTTTTTTTTTTTTTTTTTTTTTTTTTTTTTTTTTTTTTTTTTTTTTGGTTCCAGGACAAGTAGGGAATGGTCGGCTTCTTTTCTTTGTCCAAAGGCTCTTCTAAGTCGTGAATAATTCAGAAATCAACTTTAGCCTTCTTGTGGATAAAGTTTAAAGAGTGTCCATTGGAATCATCCTCCTTTCCTAAGATGAGTTTTCTACTGAGAAGTCAAGCTATGCAAGATAAAAAGTGCATGATGCTTAGGAAATTTGAAGTTTTCCTTCCATTTTAAAAGATGTACATAAAAAACAACTTCAATCTAAGTCATGTTTCAACTATGTCCTGAAAGACTGAGAAGTGTTGTTTTCATGGAAAATTACTTACTACAGAAAAGATGCTGTAGCTATATTATAATTTGTGGTAGGCAGAGATGCTTCCCAAGGGCTCTATAATTTAAGACTGCAATAATGGGTAAAACTCTGATATCTGAGATCACATTCTCTAGAGTGTGAGCTTCATTTCCAAGGTTCATAGACTTCCTCTACTTCTGTTGCCAGAACTATTTCGATGGATGCTTTGGATGCTGTAGAGGAGTGAGGCAGGAAGAGACAGAGAGAGGCATGTGGGGGGGCGGGGAGATTTAAAGCCATGTTTGTAACTGCCCTTTTCTGTTACCTGACCCCTCGTTTCTTTTCTTTAATTCAGTCAACTTCAGCAGGCCCCAGACACCCTGAACACAAGGTAGAGCCTAAACAGAACATTTTCTGTGTTCAGGAAGCTACCAAAATAGCTTCTGCAAGTTCCATAAAGGGCATTTAGTAAAACACAAAGTAAACAGGCACATAATGAAAGGCTGATGGTGGCTGTGCTGATGAAAAGGGCAGAAAGAAAGCAGCAAGTTTCTCCTGGTCAAAATTCAGCTTCGAAGATTGGACTTGTGTGTATGAAGCAGCCAGTAGGTGATGGAAAAGACAGAAAGGATACAGAGAAAGGAACAAGTTCTTCCTGGTCAAGATTCAGCTTCAAAAAATGGTCTTGTGTCCAAAGCAGCCAGTACCATTCTGCTGGAGCTGGCTTGTCACTTACCCTCTCTAGGCTTCAGCTTTTCAATAAAAGAAGATTGGACCAATGCACCTGTCAACATTAGTTCTCTGGGCTTCTCATGCCTAGGTGAACCCTACATAAAAGAATGATGGAAATAAACACAAATAGAAGTGATCCATTAGCAGGTGAATTTCACCTTTGTCTTCTGGATTCTATGATCAGCGAATTTTCTTTTTACCCATATTTAAAACATTGTTTACAAATTTTCAGTGCTCTTTAACTTGTGTAGCAAATTACACACGCTCTTTGAAAGAGAGTGTAAACTGAAGTGATGTGTAAGTGAAAGCCTTTACCTTTTTCCTTCAGTGTCTTGGCATTGGCATCTAACATGAGATAGTCTTCTTGTTTGAGCTACTGGTGGCAGCTGTAACCATGGCCCCAATTCTAACAGGAATTCACCGTTGAGTGTTAGATCTCTGCTAATCCCACAAGGTGGAAATTGCATCGTTTAGAGAGAAGAGAGCATCTGTGTAGAGAAGAGTGTGTAGTATTCTCTGTATCTAGAAAGTGTTTTCTGAATATGTAGGCATGTGCATGAGCACACACACAGGCCCACGTATACTCTCATGTACGTACAGTCAGATGAACAGGTGCCGCTGGAGGGGAGATAAGATTTTATTTTTGATACTCTCCAACAGGCCATATTTCTTACTGGTGTATGGGTGTCTGTATTTCTGCATAGCCACCAAATGTGACATGAGAGTCCAGATGTGATGGGAACGCCAAGAAGAAAATATAAATGGGAATGCATGGGTTTTTGATTATTGTTTTCTGCTCTTAGAGTCCAGGGCTTCGCCTGGGTGGGGACCCTGCTTTATTCCACTGTCCTTTCTGATCCTTCTTCTCTGTTGTGAGTCATCATTTGGCTTGAGACACTGCAAGGACTTTACAAAGTTCTTTACTTCACAGCTTCAGAATTTGAAGGTTGTACATATAGGCACATTCTAACTACATAGCTCAGCTGGAATCCAACACAACCAGTTTAATTCATAAGCCATGCTTCTCAGAACTGATAGACTTCACCTTTCCTTTGGCTCTACGGTCTCTTTTAGACTGGATAGGTTATACCATGCTAAATCTCCACCTCTAAATCTCAAAAGCTTAAAATAGCACATTGTATTGTTTGCTCATACCACGTGTCCACCAGGGACTGGCAAAAAGACTACTCATTGTAACTACTTGGAATCTAGCTCATGGAAGCTAGATAAACACAGGCCTTTATGATGCCAAAGTCCGGCAAGCAAGTACATGGGGAACTATATCCTGCTGTCTGGAGACGACTCATTTCACTTGCACTCATGTATCTTTGGCTAAAGCATGTTACAGAGCCAAGCCTAATGTTCAAGAAGCAAGCATAGTCTTCACCCAGGATTGGGCAGCTGTTGTTGGTCAACAGCCATACTTAACACTGTTTTTCAGCGGTTGGGCTCATCTCTCTAATTAATCCTCCACCCCTTCTGTCTTTGTTCAGGAACTTCTCTAACCCTCCAAATCTCTTTTCAGGAAACTACATTTAGAATCTCTAAACCATTTCATTTCTAGCAAATATTTGCTTCAATAGGCTCTTCAAGAGGCCAGAAATACAGACACCCAGACACCAGTAAGAAATATGGCCTCTTGGAGACTATCATAAATAAAAATTTATCCTTTCTTTTGATGAACTATATCCAATTTGATTCATATTAGAGTGGGCATCTTAGTGTTTCTTTCGCAAGTGTCATTTTGAATGGATGAAACAATGCTGGAGCATTCTTACCTAAAAGTGAGTTTTTATTACACACACAAGAATAAATTTCTCTGACATGCATATGTATTCACAAGTACTCTTGACATCTGATTTCTGAGATGAGTAGTAATTCTTGTAGTAATTTTTCTCCTACATTCTTGATATTCTGATATGGAAAGGAAACCTGGATTAGAAAATATTTTAATCAGTTTTCTGTTAAAACTTTTTCTATTTCAGTCTTTCTTTCCATATCAGAATGTCAAGAATACAAGAGAAAAATGAGGGGTAGCACCATATTTACAAGAATATTCTGGGTGTATAATTTTTTATTCTACTATTTCTATTTATAGTTTCCCAGAAAGTGCATTAGTTTTCAATATTTATAGGAGGGAGTGACAGTTCTCTCTTTTCTGGATATGCAAAGTTGAAGCTCATGATTGAGCATGCTCTGTGGGGGGTGTGTACAGCTGCATTGTACAGGTAGGGGAAGCATCTGGTTTCAGAAGCTCGAGTGGAAAGTCTCTGAAAAAGTTAAACCAACTGCAGAACCCATGCCCACAAGGGAGGTAATGTTACTTGTGCATACAGCTGAGGAAATTCGCCCACTAGAATTCTTCTGTGTTTGACACAGATCGGATTATCTTCTTTGTGGACTCCTATGGTTAAGATGGAGAGGCAGTGACCAAAATAATTTGATTATAGCATCTTGGTAGTTACATGACTCAACTTATGTTTATTTTTTTCTTCCTTTTTTCTTTGACATTTCAGACATAACAATGCCAGGAACTGTATAGGAACTGTTTCTTTGAATCTCTCTCCAAGACCACTGGTTTCCTTCCTAGGACTTTAGTCTTGGTATCCCTCTTGCTACTGCAAGAGACGGAATTGGAAGTCACTTTGGAATCTACATGTGGGTCCTTCAATCACAGAAACAGACCATATCAGTATGCTTTCCTTCATTCACTTACCTACTCATTCAACAAGCATTTGCTGGACATCTTCTATCTACCAGGCTCGGTGCAGGACACTGGTGACCCGGACACCAACAAGGCACAGGAGAATGAGCCCCTGTCTCAGAATCTCATCAAAATACTTATGAAGAAGGCATGTTTGTATTAGAGGTGAATGACCAGTGCTATAGAACATAGGAGTCAGTGATGTGTTTCTTGGGTGAGCCAAGAAGAGCTACAGAGAGAAGGAGATGCTTGAGAGGGGTCTTAAAGTCACTGAGATTTTGACAAGGTGGAGAAGCTTAAGGGGTTCAAGATTCAGGCAAAAGAAACAGCATGGAAAAAGGAACAAAAGTGAGTAGACATAACATTTTTGAGAACATGTATTTCCAGCTGCCGGAAACATCCCTGATGCATTGATCATCTATGTTTCCCAAAGATATCTTTTCCGTTTCTCCCACAGTTAAAGGTGACCAGGGAGTAAATGTGATGCAAGTTTGATTCAGAAGAGGGAGGCTTGAGTGCCATGGTCATAGGACTGTAGTCGTTCTTCGAGGATCCCTAATGCAGGACAGGTAGCAAGTGGACAGGAGCCCAGGCCCACTCACAGCCAGACAGTTGGGAGTTTGAATCCCTGTCCTGCTCGCAGCCATCTGTGTGATTTAGGCAGGCCTTAACCTCGTCGGGCCTCAGTTTATCCCTCTGTAAGATGGAGATAACCGTACCTTCCCTAAGGACTTGCTGTGGGAAGTCACCAATTGAATGAACACATGCAAACCTGTGGAAGAGGTTCCTGAAATACACTGAGCACTTGATGATTGTCAGGTTTTGTTGTTAGAATTCTTATTTCAACAGTTTTCAAATTATATGTCACTGTCATTATTGAGCGGTAGCTTCATTTTCATGTAATACTTTTTCTCATATACTTGATATTCTGATATGGAAAGGAAGCCTGGGATAGGAAAAGTTGTAATCAATTTTCAGCTAACTAATTTTTGTTGAGTATTTTATTATGAGCAAGGCTCTCTATTAAGAGAGCTACTGAAATAGTACTTTGTAGTGGAGAGAATGTTGGGAAACTTGATTGCAGAATAGCTTTGTGGCTTGTTTGAGCATCAGTGTGAATGTGGTTTTCAGAGGATAATAACAAGTGCATGCTGTGAGAGTGTAGATTTTTTTTTTCATGTTCATTGTCCTCCCCTTTTTCTTCAAGTGAAGACCTTGCATTTATTTAGGGAAATTATTCTTTTCTCACTCCAATCTTGGGATTATGTTGAGTCTGTGGGATTTATAAACATTGACGTGAAAAGTGAATACCACCTCCCCTCCTCTACTCCCTCTCCCCAGAAAGCCAAAGAAACCAGGAAAGAATGTGTGCAACACTTGAGCAGAAGTGAGAGAGAGAAATTGACTATTGAACCATCAGAGGCGTCAAATCCCTCATTCTCATGTTTGAGCCCACTGCATCTGCCTTGGATTATTCTTTGATTCTCTGAGCAAACCCAGTATTTTACTAAGTTTTGATTTCTAGTTAAGCTCCATCAGGTTGGGCTTCTGTCACTTGCAACCAAAGGAGCCTGCCTGCCTTGGAGCATTATTGAGTGTGTCAGATAAGACGAAGTACATAGAGTTCTTTGAAAACCTAAAGCACCACAACAGATGTTCTTTTCACAAAATAACTGTGAAATACAGCTTCTTTCCTGCCAGTGTTGATAATTATTTAAGAACAGAAGGGACCACTGCACTGTCTAAGTAACTGGATTCAGTGTCCAGAGAATATTGTGCATTGAGATGACTTTGGAAGGCTTTAGGGAAAAGGTAGGATTTAAGTGGGCTTAAAGTATAAACATGATACTGATCAAAGTAAGAGAAGGGCTTACTAGGCATGAAGGATATTGGGGGTCAAAGCACCATGGTTTACCTCATTAACAAGTATTTACTGGCCTGCTATGGATTGAACATAGAGAAGTCAAAGCTTGGAAAGATCTTGGAATCTCCTACAGCTACTTGTAGAAGCCACTTAAATGACAGAATACCGAAATAATCTGCAGTATTAAAGAAAAGTCAGCAGAGCCACATTTTACATTCCTGTGGGTCCTCTCTTGTATTGCAAGACCTTCCTTCTTCCTGGTAGCATTTTTGAGACTTCCTTGATGTTTGAGCCAGGTTGGTCTCATGAATGCATTTTTCATTCCCTTTCTTTGGAAGTAAGCAGAAATGGCCAATTCAGAGGAAACCTGTCACCCTCTGCAAGGTCCCTTCTTGACTCTCCACCTGCTATCATGTTTTCCCACTCTCTGGTTACTGGCCTTTTCCAGCTCCCATATTCTTAAGCCACTCTTGTGGCAAAGTCTCCAGGCTTTTGGAAATTACTCTCCCTGAGAAGCCCGAGGCTGTTACTGTTAAGCAGCTGTGGATTTCCACAGCTTTGAGGATCCAGGACAACAACAGCACACATTGTTTTCTCCATTATTTCTTTAAAAAATTGTTTATTGTTACATAATAATTTTACATATTTATGGGGTACGTGGGATATTATGATACACACATACATGTCTAATGGTGAAATCAGGGTGTTTAGGGTTTCCATCATCCTGAACATTTACCATTTCTTTGTGTTAGAAACATTTCAAATCTTCCATCAGCAGACTCTGTCTCAATAGCTCATATTTTCTTCCTTCAAGAAATGGCTGTTAAGTTCACTCACCGTAAGGCATAAGAACATCAAAACCTTAGTTTCCTTGTCTACAAAACATGATTATAACATCTAAGTTTACATGGCTGTTGTAAGAATTAATTAAAACAATGGAAGTGGAGTCACTATATGGAAACATCCCAATAATAAAAGCAGTACAGAAGGTGGAAGAAAGTCTAGTTCTTCTCCGTGACCTGCACTCCCTACCTTCGTTCTGTCCTCCCGTTGTCTTCAAGATTCTTTAGATTCTTCCTGATATATGGGATCTTAATAATTCTAGTACCTGACAGGAAATTAAGGCTCACAGTTGACTAATTTGCTAGGTGTTAGCCCTTCTTATTTCACACTCCTGCTAAATAGATGGTAAAGGCAATGACTACCAGAGAGAGGAACAAGCCTCAGGGTGGTCAGTGGCATGAGGTGGCCATATCCCCACGTGAGATGTGTCCCCTGTGGAGATGGGTAAATTGGGTCATTCAAAGTACCTGGCTCTGGAGAAAACCATGCCAGAAGGAAAGTCTTGTTTTTGATGGCAGAGTCAATCAAGCAGGACCAGCCTGAAGACCAAAAGAGGTGAAGGACAGGGAGGGTCTGGTAGAGTCAAGAAGGGAGCAGACAGCTGGCTGCCACCTGCAGCTGCTTCTCCTGCTTTCAAATCCATCACTCTGCCTTTGAAAGTACCTCCTGTGGAGAAGCCCTTTGGCAAGAAGGTAAGCTGGGCCTGTTCTCAACTTTTCCTCTATTCTCATCCCAGTTGGAAATAAATAACTCCAAGCTGGTTGACTTCCTACAAGTCCAATTTGTTTCAAAGTCCATTTTCTGTCAATTTCATAGGCACATTCTTCCAGGAAAGATGAAACAATTCCATGGAAATGGCTATGGGGGTATGGCCTGTGGACAGAAATAGTTGAGGTTATTGCCTTATGGGGCATAAGCTTCAGACGTACCCGAGAGGTCGAATAGGTGCCTCCCTTCTCTTTTTAGAGATGAGAACACTGAGGCCATAATGGGCAGGCACCTTGCCCAGGGTTTCACTTGCAGGTGTCCTGCCTTTCGAAGTCTCTGAAAGGGAACAAGGGCGTGTCAAAGACCACCTGCTTCAGGGAAAAAAATGAGATGAGAGAGCTGGTCAGCTGGAACTGATCTTACCAAAGGTTGGGTTAAGGAAGTGGGAGTGCATAAGCCAGAGCAAGACAGATTTCTCGGAAATCGAGAAACAACAGAGTAAAACCCAAACTGGGACTTGGAGCAAACAAATCAAAATCAAGAGCCAGTACTGCATGGGGACATAGTGACGCTAAGAACAGCTGAGAATGATTTAGGATCAGCATGGTGAAAAACAAGCTATCTTCAAGTTAATAAAATCAAATGGGAGTTCTAAGAAGTGAAGGCAGCCTCTGGATTGTTTAATGCCTTCCCATTGTAGGGAAACCCTCCACAACCTGGCCTAATAGATGTTTTCCTTAGTCCCTGCTGACTCACCCAAACACAGCTACTTCCAGCTCATCAGATCTAAGGCCTGGATTCTCTGTCTCTGGGGCTTTCCACAGGCTGTCCTGTCTGCATGGAATGCTGTTGTCCTTTCTCAGGTCCAGCCAATTCTTCATATCCTTCAAAGACCAGTTCAAGTCCCACCTCTCAGTGAAGCCTTCCATACACCCTGGCTGAAAGTGTTCTCCCTCTTTGCTGGTCTCCAGTTGCACTGATGCCTGTTCCTACCTGACACACAGATTGATCTGTGCGCAAGCATTCTAGGACTGTCTTCTCCCTCTTACTGAGAAGTCTGTGAGTAATTCATCTGTAATGCATAAGGACCTTACCTGTGTGCCTCACACATAGTACGTGCTTAAAAAAATATCTGCCAAAAAAGCGGTCATCTAGGGGGGTACACATGAGATGAGAGTAGAATCATCATACTTGGCTTCAGCCAGATTCTCACTAGGGGTATCATGTCCCTAAGTAAGAATAAATGTAGAGAAGAGGAAAGCATTCAGAAGAGAGCCACAGAGACAATAAGTTTAAAAACAGGCTCAATAAAGTCAGTTTAAAAGAAAGTAAAGCTTAGGACTTTTCCTGGGAAGTGAGGCACATTTCATTAACCTTTCTCCAGGCCTAAAAGGGGCTTCTGCCCAAAGAATTGACAGCAGCTGCTTTTCATCCCTGATTAAGTCAGATAAGTTGGAAATTAATGTAAACAGAAACAATTCCGATCACAAATAGGGAAAATATTTCTGAGAGACGGTGATTAAACTCTCAGAGGAGTTACCATAGGGATTTGTAGACTTTAGGTCTCCACAGGATTATTAAACAGATTCTTGTGTGTCAAGGCCAGTTTAGTGGCTTCCTCTGGAATGAATGCCATGGAATGAACTTGACAGTCTGCCCTCTCACACCTCCCTGTGCTGGCCCAGGTGTCCACCCTAGGTGTCCCTGGCAGTGAGTTCCAGGCGACTCCAGCAGGGGGCGGCCACGCACAGTGAAAGCCCATAGGTACAGCCGGCCAGAATGGTTTGAAATCGTCAATTTACCAGGTTTGCAAGTGGACAGGGACCCAGGCAAGGTGTGCAAAGATGAGTAAGCACTTTCCATGGGTGTGCTTAGGAAGCCACCACAGGGTTTCTCACTTTCTCCATGCCCCCTGGGTGTTAAGAACAGAAAGTAACTTGGAAAAACCCCCTCTCTGCATTGAGGCACAGTCATTTCCAAAAGTCCTCAGAGCCTGTGCTCCGAGAGTCAGGTGGTGTGCCGAGACTCTTGGGTCTGCTTCTGCAACCCAAGCATGGTGCATAGAATTTTATCAAAAGAAAAAAAGGCAAAAGGTAGAACAATTGGTGGAGGGGAATAATGTCATAGGTAACTCAGAAGAGCACTGTCACTTTTATTTGATTTTAAAGATACATGCACACAGGGCATCTGCCTGCCTATTGTGTTCCCAAGTCTCCTTCCAAGGGATGCTGCTCTAGATGCGTGGCGTTTCCTTGTGCTGTATCTGGCAATTGCAGGCTCTGCTGCCACCTAACAGGCCCGGTGTTGGTGGCTCCATGGTGGAGGTGCCTCCCACCTGTGAAGTGGGGAAGTCTAACAGCACCTCCCAATAGGAATGCTGCGCATTAAATGGGACAACCAATCAGATCAGACCCCCCTCCCAGGGACGGTTCAGTGATAAAATTTACGTGTCAGGCAGTGTGAAATTGCTTCAGCATCCTGCATGAATAAAGCCTGCTTTTAAACCAGTCTTCGAGTTGCTGGGTCCTAGAGTCCTCTGGACTGCTGAAAAGGCTTTGTGTTCTTTTTTTTTTTTTTTTAATTTGAGACGGAGTTTCACTCTTGATGCCCAGGCTGGAGTGCAATGGCGCGATCTCGGCTCACCGCAACCTCCGCCTCCTGGGTTCAGGCAATTCTCCTGCCTCAGCCTCCTGAGTAGCTGGGATTACAGGCACGCACCACCATGCCCAGCTAATTTTTTGTATTTTTTTTTAGTAGAGACGGGGTTTCACCATGTTGACCAGGATGGTCTCGATCTCTTGACCTCGTGATCCACCCGCCTCGGCCTCCCAAAGTGCTGGGATTACAGGCTTGAGCCACCGCGCCCGGCCACTTTGTGTTCTTTTTTCTCATCTAACTGTTCAGCATCTTCCCCTCCCCTCAATAACCCAAGTACATTTCTCCTGTTCAACCTGTCAGTGTATAATAAACATGCTGAGATTTCCCTGCCTTGCCACACTCACTCCCTGGCACAGAAAGCTTTTGAATTGTTTTAATTTTGCATCCCCTTGAGGCAAGAGTTCAGCTCAGAAAATCTAGGTAGCTGCACCCCTAGATATTGCAATGGTGCTGTGTTAAAAAGATGCAACAGACATGAGCCCTGCAGTGGAGGAAGAATTACTGCACTTCGTATGTGGCTCCACATTCTGGCAAAGTTTGAGAGAACTTCCCTTTTGCTGGTTTTCTGCGTCATCTATCTGCTTTCTTTGGGCACTATATGCTCCGGGTTGTTTGTTTTGTGTTGGTGGTATGACTTTAAGCCTACCTCATTCTGACATCCTTCAGATTAGAAATTATGATTTATCTGGAATTGGTTTTATTATGTTACAGTTTAGGCCCACTAGGTTCAATCAATTGAAAACCGGTGGCATTATTCCCAGCAAAAGAGAAGGTTAGCCTGGATGTCTTTCTGTGAAAGACAAGGGATTTTCAACTCTGAGGTTGAACCAAGTTGTTGATAGATTGGAAGATGGAGGTGGGAAGATGGAATGCAGCCAGGGGTAGATATCTTCAACATAGTCCTGGCTGTGGAAACACAGTGCTTTCTTTGGGATTATTTCAGATGTCAAACGCAGCAGGGTTGACATCAATACACAGCAGGCCATGGATTATGGCTGCCTCTAATGACTGTGTTCCACTGTGTTTATTGTTCTGGATGTTAATATATAGAGTAAATGATAGTCCTTTAATTGAAGGTTGGGAATGCCTCATACCAAGGCGCCCGGGTGACACATCATTAACCACTGAAGTGAAACCCAAGACACTTGCTGGCCAGGAAATCACAGCCTTGGAGACCATCTTCCTATTTGTGTATATGGTATGTGTAAGAGAGAGCAGGCCCAGCAGCTGGCCTGCACCTTATTGGCAGTTCTTGATGTTTCTGGGAGGAGAATAACATCATTTAGAAACTAGCAAGAGCATATTAGTTACACAGGAAATCTCAGCTAATCAGAACTTGAATAAGGCACATTTCTACCCAGTGTATGAGCCCAGGAGAGGAGAGAGGGGTCAGCTCTCTTCCTTTCTTTTTAGACATTATTGAAGTGGCTCTTCAAAAAGTTTCTCCAGTTTAATTGTAGAAACCATTTGTGATGCCTCAGTAATAGAGATTGAATTTTGAAATTTCCTACTGTAACTCCTGAGAGAAGTCTTGACAAACTATCAGACCATAAACTGGCCCTAATTGCTTCTGTGGAAAGGTATTATCATTCCCTAATGCTTCTCTAACAAATAGTCACAAGCCCAGTGGCTCAAAAGGACACAGATTTATTACCTTATAGTTAGGGAAGTCTGAAGTCTGAAATGGGTCTCACTTGGCTAAAAGTAAACATTCTTTTTGGACGGTGCTGGGGATAATCTGTTTCCTTGCCTTTTCCAGCTTCTAGAGGCCACCCATACCCTGCGGCTTGGGCCCGGCCCCTTGGCAATTACATCACTCTGATCTCTGCTTCTGTTGTCACACCTCCTTCTCTGGCCCTCCTGCCTCCCTCTTTTGAATGGTAAAGATCCCTGGGTTTGCACGGATCCATGGGATAATGCAGCCTAATCTCCCCATATCTAGGCCAGCTAATTAGCTGCAACTTCAGTTCCATCTGCAATCTTAATTCCTCATGCCATATAACATAACATAGTCACAGGTTCTGGGGATGAAGACATGGACATCTTTGGGGTGGGGGCATTATCCTGTCTGCTGCATAAAGTACAAAGTATAATAAAACTAGATGTATAATAAACCCTTTAAATCATTGGTAAGTGTACAAGTGGTGGAACTGAAGCACTTACTGGACAAAGTAATGTTACTCTAATGGTTACTTGCTCGTGCGTTGCCACACTGTTTTATAATTTGCTTCATTTCCTTGCTATTTGATACATAGTGTGCATTTCTCTGTCACTGTAACTATTGTAATGACAAATTTTCATCTTATTGCACAATCAAAATGACATTGATAGGAATGAACTCCAGAGGCTGGGCCTGAACAGGGAGGTGATCGCTCAGGCCTGGTGCTCAGTCGTGCGACCTGTACCTCTCAACTTTTGCCCTATCTGTTAAATATATGCTATGTCATTAAATGCTTTTAAATCTAAAAAAAAAAAAAAAAAAGGTTCCATGGATTTATAAACCAGGCTAGAAGATAAACACTATTGATGTGGAGGTATAATGATAAAAGGCAGTTTCTTATGTTCTAAGATCAAAAGAAATCAGGTCCTGACACGTTAACTGTAAAATTCAGAAATGATATGGATGTATTGATATCTGCAAATCTGTGGGCATTACAGCTTAAGAACATATGTTTTGGGCTTGGACAGAAGAGGGTCAAATCCTAACTCTGTCACTGCTGGCCATGGGATTTTGGATAGAATATTCAACCATGCTAATGAGTTTCTTTTATTATAAAATGGGGCTAATAATATGCACCACATGGGATATTGTAAAATTTAAGATAATACAACTGAAATGTCCACAGTGGTGCCTGGTACTTAGTGAGTTTTCAGTAAGTGGTACCTATCAATGGCAAAATCCACAATTACTTTTGCATTGATCTAATGTGTGTTAGGAAGTCTCCCTTCTTTTACCTGACTCCTTGTGAGTCATGGCAGGGATGGTGAGGGTCTGTGCTTATTTTTTTTAAATCAAAACAAATACCTAAAATTAAGCATATAAGACTTTACTTTAAAGGCAGAAGAGCCAACATTTTGCATTGTCTTGGGAAAGAGCTCTTAATTAAGTCCTTGTTGACCTAGTATTACTGTTGCCCTCAGGCCTGTGGGTCTGGCACTGTACTGGCTGCTGGGAGGGGAATAAGTCATGGCTGCTGGTTTCCAGGCTAGTGTAGTGACTGGCCATGCAGGTTCACCAGCTGACAGCTAAGGAAGCATGAAAGAATTGAGGCAAGAGATACTGAAGAGAGAGATTATCTGGATGGGGGCGGCGGTAGGACAATGTTTCAGAAGAGTTACGACTCAGATTGGGCATCGAAAAAAGACATGGAGAAGCTGGGAAAAGTAGAGAGGGCACTTTAGGGAGTGGATCTGGGATAACTGACATGAACAAAAATGCCAGTTTAGGGGTTTCATGTTTAAAAGGCAGGACAGATGTTTTAGGTAGATAAATTGTGGAGCAGGAATTTGCAGAGGTGGAATGGGATTGGTTTAAAGAGGGCATTTATCAAGCTAAGTAGACTTAAGCTTCTGTATCTTATTCAGCTTTGTATGGCACATAGTGGGTATTCAATACCATTTATTTTTGTTTCATCCTGACCTTAATTCAACTTAATTTTCTAGACAGGGAGGGACCACAGAAAGATAAGATGAGACACACAAAGTGGCATTGTCAGACCAAAGCAACAAAGGGTGAGATGGACTAAAACAAGAAAACACTAGAAGCAAGACCAGTTAGGACACATCTCCAATGTCCAGCAAATGAAGTGAAGGTCTGATGACAGTGGGGATGGAAAGTGAGGATTGGCAAGGCTAAATAGAAATCTCAGACTTGTTAGCTATAAAATTAGGAATTGATCCTGATGTATTAGTGTCTGGAGAGTCCATGGGGCAGGTTTGTAGAGTGGTGATAGTTTAGCTGCTGATGGAACAATAGCATTGATTCCTGAGGTCCAGGAAGAGATAGGTGTCAAAACCTAAGGGGAAGTATATCAGTTACCTACTGCTGCATAACAAACTAACTTAAAAGAATTCACTTAAAAGAATTCACTTCTCTTAGACAAACCAAGTCACACTGCCAAGTCTGAATTCAAGGAGTAAGGGGAGAGGCTTCACTTCTTAACGGGAAGAGCTACAAAGTCACAGTGAGAATAGTATAATTTGTAACCAATCTAGCACACTCATAGTACAGAGATATTTGGAATGCTCTGTTATGAAGCCTAGTCATTTATTTTTGTATTTTTATAATTTTGTCTACATCAAATTGAGTCATAATTGTATGGCAAATTATACAAGCCTGATTTTGTTTTCATTCTAACTTGCCAAGTGTTCTGTGGCTCCTCATGGATGATACAACCAGATAGTCAATGAAAGGAACTAGGTATTTGATACCGTTTGGCTCTATGTCCCAACCCAAATTTCACCTTGAATTGTAGTTTCTATAATCCCCATGTGTTGTGGGAGGGATGTGATGGGAGATTATTTAATCATGGCAGTGGTTACCCTCATACTATTCTCATGATAGCAAATTCTCCTAAGATCTGATGGTTTTATAAGGGGCATTTCACCCTTTTGCTCGCACTTCTTTTTCCTGCCAACATGTGAAGAGGGATGTGTTTGCTTCCCCTTTCATCATGATTGTAAGTTTCCTGAGGCCTCCCTACTCCTGCAAAACTATGAGTCAATTAGATCCCTTTCCTTTATAAATAATACAGTTTTGGGCAGTACTTTATAGCAATGTGAGGATGGACTGATAGAGTATCCCAGGCTTATCTCATTTCATGCAGTTAGATCCTGTCCCTCCACTGAGCTTCTTGAGGGCCTGACCCATGTCTCTGGCTTTTCCTGATGTCCTAAGGAATCAGAAACATGGAAAGCACTTAAATAGTCTTCACATTGGTGGCAAATTTGGGTTTAGGTTTTAATGCTACCATAATTCACAGTAAAAATAAGATGATGGAAGGAAGCAAGCTGACCTGAGCTATCTTTTTTTTTTCTTTTTCTTTTTTTTTTTTTTTTGAGACGGAGTTTCGCTCTTGTTACCCAGGCTGGAGTGCAATGGCGCGATCTCGGCTCACCGCAACCTCCGCCTCCTGGGTTCAGGCAATTCTCCTGCCTCAGCCTCCCGAGTAGCTGGGATTACAGGCACGCACCACCATGCCCAGCTATTTTTTTTGTATTTTTAGTACAGACGGGGTTTCACCATGTTGACCAAGATGGTCTCGATCTCTTGACCTTGTGATCCACCCGCCTCGGCCTCCCAGAGTGCTGGGATTACAGGCTTGAGCCACTGCGCCCGGCCTCAGTGATTTCTTTATGACTGTAGTTGCTGCACATCTTGACCTTCTGTCACCCTGTTTGATAGATGCAATGTACTGAGCTTGGTGCATCGTGTCCCAGAATTGGGAAAGGGAAGAAATGAAAAACCAGCAGGCCAGTACACTGGCCACTTCACAAAATGCAAGCATCTAGAATTGCTGGCAAGACTCTCTGAAGGCCTGAGTGATTCTTAAAAGTAAGCTGCTGGAGATGTAATTATAACATTGTCATTTTATTATTGTGGGAAGAGCACTTAACATGAGCTCTATCCTCTTAACACATGATATATCACTGTTGACATATCATGTGTTAATTACAGTGTTGTATAGGAGCGTTCTAGAGCTTACTTCATCTTGCTTGACTGGATCTTTGTTCTCATCAGTTAGTAACTCCCCATTTCTTGCTCCTTCTGGCCCTGAGAAACTACCATTTCAATCTTTGATTCTATGGATTTGACTATCTTAGATACCTCATATAAGTAGAATAAAGAAGTATTTGTATTTCTGTGGCTGACTTGTTTCACTTAGCATAATGACCTCAGGGTTCATCAGTGTTGTTACATACATCAGGATTTTCTTCCTTTTTAATGCTGAATAGTGTTCCATCATATGTATACACCACAGTTTTTATCCACTTAACTGCTGATAGATATTTAGGTTGTTCTTACAACTCAATAGTAAGAAAAAAACAACTAATAACCCAATTAAAAGTGGGCAAAAGACTTGAATAGAGGTTTCTCCAAATAAAACATACAAATAATCAACAGATACATGAAAAAATGCTCAATGTCACTAATGCTCAGAGAAATGTGAATAAAACCACAATAAGACACCACCTCACATCTGTTGGAATGGATATCATGTATTACAAAAAAATGAAAGACAGTAAGTGTTGGATATAGAGAAACGGAAACTTCTGCACACTGTTGGTGGATACACAAAAAGACACAGTTGCTATGGGAAAAAAATGTATAGAAGTTTCTAAAGAATTTAAAAATAGAATTACCACATGATCCAGCAGTCCCACTTCTGGGTGTTTATGCAAAAAAATTGAAATCCGGATCTTGAAGAGACAGGAGCACTCCTTTGTTTATTGCAGGATTTTTCACTGTGGCCAAGCATGTTGTCTGCTTACCCCATCTGTGGTACCGTGTAGAGGAAGTGGGAATGCTGAAGATGAGCAAGCCCTGCAGTGGAGCAGTGGTTCCATTAAGTCTGGTTCTAAAAAGACCGCTGCCATCGGCGGGCTGGAATCCAGGAGGATCCAGGCGCCTCTCTTTGTCTTAGAGCCACTCCTCTTCCTGGGGCTTGACTCTGCAGGTGGGTTAGACAATGTTGCTGAAGGTGGAAAGAGCAGGGAGGATCATGGGACAGTCAGAATAGATGAGGGCATCTGGCAGCCTGACAATGACCTGGAGGAGTTGGGCTCAAGCCAACCTGGCCATGGTCCAGAAAGGGGAGTCCAGCACTTGGAATGCAACGCAGGTTTCTCTCAGGTCTGTTTTCTTTCTTCTCTCAAAAACACTGACACATTCGGGCCCAGCCCCTCAGTCCTACCTGTACAACACCTTCCTTACTTTCCCCTCCAAAGTCTTGAAATGGAACTCCTGAGTGGTTGAGCAAGGTCAGTTAAAGAAGAAGAAAAGGAAGATGCACTTCCCCTGCATTTTAAATGTCATTCTCTCAGTCAGAAAGGATTTCTCATAGGAACTCTTCTTCTTAAACAGCTGTATATCAGTTGATTCCTAAATGTACTTTGTATGTTGCATCTCTGTGCCTCTGTTCAGATCATCCTCCCTGCACAGAGAGCTCTCTTTTTCTGTCTGGTGGCCTAACTCCTAAATAATATTTTAATTCCACTGCATCTAGGATGACTTTCCTAATTACTTTAGATTTGTTGATGTTTCCATTCTCTGAATCTCTTAGGTGTTACTATCCATACCATTATCCAGCACATGATATATATAACTTCATATTGGCATTTATTTTCTGGTGTTTAAATCCTGTTTTCTGTGTGAGTCTTTTAAAATGCAAATCAGTGCTTTATACTTCCATATCTCTCCAGTCACACTCGCCTACTGCCTTACACGTAGTAGGCTCTCGGTAAGTGTTTGATGCTCATGGTACTTGAAACGCCATTCTCTCTTCCCCTGATCCACTGCCAGCACTTCTTCTGAGCATTGATCAACTTTTGACCACTCAGATCTATTCCATCTTATGGGTAATACTCTGATTTCCACTGGGGACAGCTCTCACTCATGGTGTGTCCACTTGTTGGGAAGTAATTCCAGTGCCTGCTTGCCACTACAAAATCCCAGAGTGCAAGATCCTTCCTTTCCTTGCCCATTCTTCAAACTAGATCTCTGGCATGTAACCTAAATTTGGCCAAGTAACTGCTCTGATCCAGGTCTCTGAAACTTGAGTAAAGGGTTAAATGGTAGAAGGATGGCTGGAAGCCATTCAGTGCAGGGTGGTGGCAGAAGCATCCCAACCAGACCAGTCTTGCTAAAACAGGGTCTCTCTCCCTCCTTTCCCTGGCCTTTTGGAGCTCCTGGTTATGGTACATTGTCAGACCTAGCTGTCCTACCTTCTGTCAATCATGTGAACCTGCCAACTACCAAATCCTTCCAATGAAATCTCTTTCAAAGTAGCTAGAGGGTGTGAATGGATTTTTTCTTTGTTTATGTTGTTCAAAATGAAGGAATCCTGGCTGATAGACAACTTACTTCTAGCCCTTATCAACCCTCTCCTGGAATACTGCAGTAACTTACTGGATTCTGTATCTTCCATGTTACTATCCTCTAGTAAGTTTTCCGTATTCTTTCCAGAGTTTTAGATGTAAGAAAATTTTAAAGTAAATGCTTACTTAGTCTTACTTTTAAGATAAAAAGTCAACTCCTAAAATTTCTCATGTTCCCATGTCCTGTGCCCATGCTCCAAAATTGAGTATATGATGCAGGGCAAAGAACATGGCATTTAACTTGATATCTACTCTTGAAACAAGTAGCTTAGCATGTTCATTAAACTTTTTCATTATTAGTGTTTTCTTAAACAAAATGGAGAATATATACCTTCTGGAGTGCTTGCGAGAGTTTGACGGGATAATACAGCTCCAGCTTTTGCAGCCTGATAGGTTCTCAGTAGATGTTAACTCCCCTACCTGCCCCTCCTTCCCTAGTTGGGTTTGCTGCTCCCTCATGGATCTTGATAAACTTTGGATGATCTTGGGTTAAGAAATTGGATGCAGCATCAGGGCATTACAGCACTTTGTTTTATGGCATGATAGTCATACATGGCATTTTAGAGAGGACAGTGGGGGAAGAATCCAACGTTGTGTGTTGAAGCAAAAGGATTGCCATTTGCGGCATGTTCCTAATAGCTCTGGTTATACAGGTGGAAGAACAGGGTGCTTTATTATGATGCAGTCAATCTCTTAAGCAAGTGTTCTTTAAAGTATTTTGATTGCAAATTGCAAAAAGTAGTTGCAATTCAGAGCCAGATGCCATGACTATTTCTTGGTTGTCAGCCTTCTCTTAGCAGATAAAAATGATAAGATGAGCAGTCTGTGTGGTATGTGGAAGTAAATGTCCCTACCAAAAGCTATGTGTGCCTATACTCATTTTCCATGGAACCTTCTTAAACTCTTCACATTTGAAATGGCCTATTTGTTCCTGCTGCCAAAGATGGAAAGAAATGTGAGCTAATTATAGAGAGGGAGTTTGTCTAACAGAAGGGCTTTTCACTAGAAGCTGAAGGGAGCTGTTTCCCTTTTGCATCCATAATAGCTTTTGATGGGTTTGAAAAAATACACAGTATCATCTAATAATTTCTAACTTGGACTCACTTGAGAAAAAATAAAATGAAGGGAGTTTTAGCTTACAAGGTAGGGTAAGAATATTTGTGTTGACGTATATGTTAAACTAGCAAAATGAGAATCATCTCTGCTCCACTGGGGCTTGTAAACCAAAATGAACACTATGTATCTGCAAGTAGCAGGATAGACTCACAGAGGCAGTATCACTTTTTGAGATAACAGGATTCTGAATGTCAACCAAATCTATGAGAGTAACCTGCACAGGAGTGTTTTGCTCTGGCAGTGAAATTGTAATTTGCCAGCCTAAAATGATACTCAAGGGGAATGGCAGAGGGTGTTGCGGGAGGAGAGTATTTTTATTTCAATGCAATTAGGGAAGGTTTCCTTGCAGAAGTGATGAATGCTTTCTTTGAGGCATTAAAAAAAAAATCTCTATTCCAAGATCTTGGCAGTTATTTCCAGGAGCTGAGTTTGTTCCCTCTGCCACTTCTCTACACCTCTCCCAATTGTTCCAGATCCAAAGAAGCCGTGATCTTAGCTATGAAGTGTTCAGAGTTCTAAGTTACAACGCCAATGACGCTCTCATCTTACACAGTACCACATCCAAAAGGGGCCCAGGACTTTTCTAGGGATATGTCCTCAAGTTGGAAGCAGGGGCTTTCAGGGCTGAAAGTCTTTTTTGGTCAGAGAAGCCAAGCGGGGTTACATCCCAGTCCCCTGAAGAGGCCACAGAACGTCAGATACATATTTTACATCATAGCGCTCAAGTTTAGACAGCGCTTTGGACAACAAATGTCTTGGGCGGAAATGCCATGTGTGCTGACCGTGAAAATGAAACTTAGAGTCTTCCTCTGTCCTTGAGAGCAGGAATTCCATTATTTGGCCCATATGACCTAAATTTGACTCTGAATATCTTTGGATACCACTAATAACCATGACTATTGAATGGTGGGAAGGTGACGACATGAATTTCCTCAAACTCAGAGGGACATTCCAGAGGGAAACTGGATGACTCCAGTCTCAGCTCTTTTTCTGCTTACCTATCATGGGGAGTGAATTTTACCTCAGCTGGTTCTGGAGCCTTCATTTCTTATCTCTATTAGATGTCAGGAAATGTCTCTAAGCCCTAATCACCCAATGACATTTTATAAAGCACAACATCTAAGCTTCCTTTTTCAGTTGAAATGTTGAGGACTGAAGTCGGAGATAAAGATCCTGTTTCTTTGGCTGCTGGCCAACCTGAATTAAAGAGGAAAAACAACTTCAACAGAATTTGTTTTGAGGTCATCCAAAGAATGTTTTCTGGAACATAAAAAGCATCTATATGCCATTATGATTTTGTTAACTGTTTGCAGTAAAGTTTGAAGGTGTTTGACCTGATCTGAACACCAGTTAACCCACAATCTCTGTTTCGTACATCTACCCTCTGCTGGTGACATGCTCTTATTAATCCTTTGGTCTAGTTGGGTATCTAGTGTGTGGTGGAGCTGAAACAAAATTTTACCCTGTGCAGAAATCTGGGTTCTCCATCTTATTAAAAGATGAAAACATAAGATGGGATATGAGACAGAAGACAGGGCTTTCGTATCCAGTTCTGGGGCTTAAGGACATCCTTAAGCCTCAATTTTATATATAAAATGGCAACAAAGACTTGTATTTGTCACCATCATTGAAAAAAATCAGATGAGATAATGAATTAAAAGTGCTTTGTACATCAGAAAGCCCTGATTAAACAAATACTCCTTCTAAACAAACGGATGAGTCTGACTCCTAATATAGACATGCCAGAGGACTCTTTAAGGATAGATCTAAATTTTGAAAGAATGGAAAGTGGCTCAATCTTAAGTGTCTTTTCATATGACTTGCTCTTTATTTGGACATTTCTCAGAACTGAAACGGTTACCATATTGCTAGTAACTCATACAGTAATTGGAGATGTTCTTGGTGCTGAGTGATAAAGTGACCAGGGTATTATTTCCTGATGGAATTTCCACTGTCTGCTGAGTTTATGTTTTTGTTGGCTTGACTCTTCTATTGAAATCTCCCTGACATCCTGTTATTAGGAAATTTGGGGATTATTTTTGCTTCTGTAAAATGGGGATAATATGTCCTAGGGTTTTTGTGAGGTTTACAATGAGATATTTTCTGTAAAGCACTTATGATGGAAGGTTGTCCACAATGTGTATGTAATAAATGTTAGCTATTACTACTATTGCTAGCATTACTTTGATTACAGTTAGCACTGGGTAAATCACAAATGTAATGGTCACATTCCTCTGTTTGACCAGCCATTGACTAAATTAAGCTTTAAGTGCTTTTGGAAGGAAGAGTATGTGAGATAGGTAAGAAAAGTTGATAAAATTTTATCTCTTTGAAAGTAGAATGACCAGTCATTGAGTGTTTTTTTCCTTCTTTTGAGTGACAGAAATGCCAGCTCCCCGTAAACATGAGAAAGCACAGATGAACAAATAAGGTGCTTCACAGTCTGCTTCTCAGTCACATGTTCTGGGCAAGAGATTCTAATTCTTCAGAATAGCCACTTTTCAAGTTCAAATGGGGCCATCCTTCCTCTCTGGCACTGGCAGTGAGTGCTAGGGTAGTCTATGCTACGTTATGGCAAATTAACTTTAGGGCACAAGCCAATTTTTTGTTTCTATAGAAACTGACTGTGAGAAGATGATGGTCAATGTGTTTTAAGCACTTCCTATTTGCAAGGGACTGCTCTAAGTACTTGATAAAGATCAACTTATTTAGTCCTCAGAAAAACTCTATGAGGTAGGCATATTTAGCATCATTTTCCAGGTAAGGAAACTGAGGCTCAGAGATGTTAAGTTATCCAGAAGTAAATGGTTGTGTCAGGATTAAATCACCAGCGCCTTCATTCTTGATCATTACTCTGTGAAAAAAGGGCTAAGGTATAGTGTTTGGCTCTGGGGCAGCACAACTCTAAGCAGGAAACATCCTCCTTCACAAATGTGCTGGATTCTATCTTATTCAAGTAGAGGTAAAAGGAGCCTTTATGTGTAAACTGAATCTTCTCTCTAGGGTCTTTTGCTGGCAGGGTACCATCATTTCACAGACAGAGATAACTCTTATTGTCTGTGGCTGCTATCTTTCATTTCAGACCATACATCTGGGTTGAGTGGTCGAAATAATGACAGATTATATGCTGCTTTCATTTTTTCCAACTCTGCAAAATAAGAATTTCAGAGTGAGGAAAGCTTCCCAGAGAGAGAGAGAGAAGAAACTTGGTATGTCATGGAGCTGGTAAGTGATATAACTGGGGTTTGAACCCCTATTTCAAGCTCCCTTCTCTACACCCCATAGGAAATAATCCGTAGTCAGTCTGGAGTTGCAGGTGGTGTCAACAGATAATAAGGAAAAGCTACCTGTCAGGTCAAGAGTAGTGTTTACACTTTTGGTAGTGCCAGAACAGACAAGGGTGTGGCACAGAGAAGGGGATACTACCACAGAACAGAAGCGTGTCATTAAATGATGCACTGAGGAGAGCAGTCTCTGATGGACAAAGACCAGCTTGAGACCACCGGTAACACTTTGACTCGGCCTGTTTTAGGTGTTTTGGGTGTTGTTACTCATATGTTTCTAGCCATGTCCATGCAAAGGACATGAAGTCATCCTTTTTATGGCTGCATAGTATTCCACAGTGTATATGTGCCACATTTTCTTTATCCAGTCTATCATTGATGGTGACACTGGTGTTTTAGGTGTCAGTGTAAATGTTGGTTTCCCTGCACAGCCTGTTCTCACTGCCCTCCTTCCCCAGGCACATACTGATATTCCATTCATGGTCCTAGAGCACCCTGCCCTTCCCCATTCACAGCACCATTTCATTTACTCACTCTTTCAACAAATACGGACTGAACTTCTATGTGGCAGCTAATGTTTGGGTGCTGGAAATATATGAATAAAACAGACCCTGTCCTCACAGAGTGAGAGGAAGAAGTCCCATGAAGAAAAGCAGATAATGCAGTAGACAGAGACAGAAGAGAGAACACCCTGATTTCTAAAGTGGTCAGAGAGGGGTCGAGTGAATGAAGGGATGGGGAACATTGCAGGTGTCTAGGGGAAGAGCTTTGCTGGTCTGGAAATAGCAGGTACAAGGGCTTTCCTTGGTGCCTTCAGGTATTTCAGCAGACACTGTGGCCAGGAAATAGATGTGGCTAGTGTTAAAGTTTAAAAAACAACTTTACTAGAATTAATTGATGAGAGTTACCATCACACATGTTCCTCCGTACAACTGCCCATCCAAAGCAGCCAGGCAGCTTTCTCCCCTTTGGTGTCATTTTCCCTGAGCACCCTCCCTCCGGCTCTGCCACTTCCCTCCCATTCCTTCCTTAAAGGACCAGATGACGACTTACCTCTTTTTTAATATATTATTATACTTTAAGTTCTGGACACATGTGCAGAATGTGCAGGTTTGTTAAATAGGTATACACACGTGCCATGGTGGTTTGCTGCACCCATCAACCCATCACCTACATTAGGTATTTCTCCTAATGCTCTCCCTCCCCAAGCCCCTACCCACTGACAGGCCCTGATGTGTGATGTTTCCCTCCCTGTGTCCATGTGTTGCCACTGTTCAATTCCCACTTATGAGTGAGAACATGTGGTGTTTGGTCTTCTGTTCCTTTGTTACTTTGCTGAGAATGGTTTCCAGCTTCAGCCATGTCTATGCAAAGGACATGAAGTCATCCTTTTTATGGCTGCATAGTATTCCACGGTGTATATGTGCCACATTTTCTTTATCCAGTCTATCATTGATGGTCATTTGTGTTGGTTCCAAGTCTTTGCTATTGTGAACAGTGCTGCAATGAATATATGTATGCCTGTGTCTTTACAGTAGAATGATGTATAATCCTTTGGGCATATACCCAGTAATGGGATTGCTGAGTCAAATGGTATTTCTATTTCTAGGTCCTTGAGGAATTGGCACACTGTCTTCCACAATGGTTGAACTAATTTACATCCCATCAACAGTGTAAAAGCATTCCTATTTCTCCACATCCTCTCCAGCCATCTATTGTTTGCTGACATTTTAATGATCACCATTCTAACTGGTGTGAGATGGTATCTCTTTGTGGTTTTGATTTGCATTTCTCTAATGACCAGTGATGTTGAGCTTGTTTGTTGGTCGCATACATGTCTTCTTCTGTGTTTTGCTTTGTTTTGAGACAGTTTTACCCTTGTTGCCCAGGTTGGAGTGCAATGGCATGACTTTGGCTCACGGCAACCTTTGCCTCCTGGGTTCAAGCAATTCTCCTGGTTTCAAGCTAATCCCTCCCAAGTAGCTGGCATTACAGGCATGAGCCATCACGCCCAACTAATTTTGTATTTTTTAGTAGAGATGGGGCTTCTCCATATTGGTCAGGCTGGTCTCAAACTCTCAACCTCAGGTGATCCGCCTGCCTCAGCCTCCCAAAGTTCTGGGATTACAGGTATGAGCCACTGCGCCCATCCCAAATGTTGTCCTTTGAGAAATGTCTGTTCATATCCTTTGCCAACTTTTTGATGAGGTTGGTTGTTTCTTATAAATTTCAGTTCTTTGTAGATTCTGGATATTGGACCTTTGTCAGATGGGTAGATTACAGAAATTTTCTCCCATTCTGCAGGTTGCCTGTTCACTCTGATCATAGTTTCTTTTGCTGTGAAGAAGCTTTTTAGATTAATCAGATATCATTAGCCAATTTTGGCTTTTGTTGCCATTGCTTTTAGTGTTTTGGTTATGAAGTCTTTGCCCATTCCTATGTCCTGAAAGGTATTGCCCAGGTTTGCTTCTAGGGTTTTTACAGTTTTAGGTGTTATGTTTAAGTCTTTAATCTATCCTAAGTTAATTTTTGTATAAGGTCTAAGGAGGGGATCCAGTTTCTGCTATCTGTATATGGCTAGCCAGTTATCCCAACACAGTTGCTAAACAGGGAATCCTTTCCCCGTTGCTTTTGTGATGTTTGTCAAAGATCTATAGATGTGTGACATAAAAGATGTTCTGTGTTCCTAAGCCTCATGCTCTACTACTTCTTCCCTCCCAATTTTTATCCCAGTAATGCTGTGTTGCTTGTAATTCCTCACATGATGCAAGCCATTTCATTCTATAGAGATTTAACATGGTGTGTTCACAATTGGGTATGCCAGTCTCCACCTTTCTTGCCTGGGTATCACAGATCCTTCAAAATCCAGACTGGTTTTCTATTTTAGGACACAGTAAAGTCTCCTTTTTCTGTGCTCATACTATGACCCATGCAGACTTCCATTGTGGCTTTTAACACCTCTCATTGATTCATTTCTCATTGGTTCATTCCTCAAACTTACTTAGAACATATCCTCTGTGCTAGGCAATACCCTCTGCTGGGCAATGTCCTCAGTGCTGGGGAGACTGCACTGGCAAAACCAGATAGTTTCCTTTATGCAAAAAAATGTATTTTAGAAAATCCTTGCACAAACAAAGTCTTAAATGACAGATGTGAAAAGTGCTGTGCAATACAAGAATGTGAACACCGAGCCTGCTGGGTAAGTCAAAGAAGCTTTCGGCCATGAAGGAGACATGTAACCTGCCTCTGGAGGGCTGAGCTGCACTCACCCAGGTGAAGAGAGAAGGGGAAGAATGGTTTATTGAAATTACTGGTTTACCCATCTGTGGTCTCATTCAGTGCTTAAGTCACGTCAGGAGAGATACTGTGTACCTTGCATTATTGTATCCCCAGAACCAAGTGCAGTGCATGGAACATTTATTAATGTCTATTGAACAGAACAAAGCTGCTGAATGGTTTCCTGGGTTTACTGGAGGATGGAGAGAATGGGGCGGGGCTCGGCTTTTGGTTACCTGGAGGGGGATCTGAAGGAGGGAGGCAGAAGCTATCTAGCACCACTCAGCTGCCCTTCACCCCAGTCTTCCCACCGCCCAACTGGAGTTCAGGAAAATGGCCTCCTCCTGCTCCCCGAAGGCCTCCAGAGCTGGTAGGGGCAGGAGCCTGCGGCTGCCTTGAGCAGGATGGGATCTCCCAGGCCCCTTGCCAAGGGACCCTCTTGTGTGCCTGAGAGCTTCCAGAGACATCCTGTGCTGCTGTGTCCACTGTGTTCAAAGTACAAGGTCTTATCAATGAGAACCGTAAAAGCTGGCTATTTGCAGTCCATGCTGCAAGGCAGGAGGAACTCCTGCCATTTATTTACTTCCTGTAACCCTCTTCAGTTTCCTTTATTCAAATTGTCATTTTATTCCCTCCGTTCTTACTACACTGGATTTCTCAGAAGAGCTTCCAAGAGTCTTCCCACAATTACTGTGGGACAACAGTAAATAGTCTACAATTTTCAAGGGCTCAGTATCTTTTAATCCTAAAAATGGCTGTATATTGACCTTTTGCCACCCAGCTGTGGTGTGGTGGAAACTGGGGGGCCCAATCTGAGGGTAAAGTGCCTTGTAATCCTGGATTTCAAGAATGAGCCTGAATTTATTTTCATGTCAGCTCGTGATGATGACTTGTTTCTGAAACTTCGCAGTAGCAATAGATGGAGTGAGTATTCTTAGGGCTGCACAGAGAAGTTTGAAAAGTCCTTCAATTTGTCTTCTTAAGTTGACATAGAACTAAATAGAAAGTAAACAGTTATCTATTCTTTTTTAATATTAAAAGAAATTTATTTTTAATACAATTAAAAGCTTAAACGTATAAAGTAAGAATTTTCTTATTTCTAGCCTATTTTCAGCTAACAGGTAATAAATTTGTTTTGGCTTGTGCTCAAATAAAACATACAACTTATGGCTATCATCCTTGTCATAAGCCTCTTTGTAGCCTTGAAGATAGTTTCCCTCACCAAGAAAAATCAACCCTATTATTTAAGCATTTTACCCCAACCTCTTTCATCTTAGTCCCTAAGCTTTTTCAGCTTAGTCCCTAAACTAAATGTTTAAAACGCAGATTAAATTTCAAAACTGACCCCAGGTCAAGTTGAGAATGAGATGCAAAGTTAAGCATATGTCTCTAAATTTCTAAATAGCTTTCCAACTTGTTCTTTCAGGCTAGCGGGATTCTTTCTGGGTTGAAGTCATGGATTGGGACATACATTTCTGGAGAAACGTATACCATGACTTGCCCATTTTCTAATAACAATCACGTTTTCCAATAGCATATAATCTCCAGAGGACAAAGGATGTTTGCCTTAACTTCTGGCAGTGGCTGGATTACTTTCACATTGGAAAACTGTTGTAGATGGTGGATGGGTCACTCTGAACTGATGGAACCACAATAAAGATTGCAGAAACAAAATAATAATTTAAGTTAAAAATGAAACACTGCCGATTTCTTGAGATGTTATCTAGGGTTTTAGTGGTTTGGTTATTTGTATCTCCATTACTTCTGTACTCTGGATACAGAGATTCCAGGGATTCGGGGTTGGCAATAAAGTTTCATTGTAGCACAGTGAGAAATGTAAACAGCATTACAATTTTTTTGGCAGAACAGAACCAAGCTCTTTTTAATTATGTCTGTGTGGAAACAATGTAACCAACAAAGAAAAAATATGGAGATGGTCTTGTGTTTGGAAAGAGGATGGTAATGGGATGCATTGTTTTGTGTGATGTATTGATTTGGGACATGCATGTGTTCTTAGTGTGCCTGTTTTGAACCCCCTACAAAGTTTCTGTCTATAGGAGATTCAGTGTCACTAATACTTTATGGAATTGACTCTGATATCGGGGTATATTGCTTGATTTTTTTCCTATATTTTAAATAATCTAAGAAGGAGACACTGAAAGCAAGCTTTTCAGTTTCATATTTTAGTTTTGCCACTAAGTGCGTTGCCTTAATTAATACAATTGTGTTGACTTAGGGGTTTATTCCATTTCACTTACCCTGTGCAATGAGGAAGTAAAACAGGAATTTATAAATAACTCAAAACTTAATTACTTATGTGAGGATGGAAAAATATGATTTAACACACACATCGGGGGAAAAACAAGGTTCAAGTAATAAATATGTTTATGATTAATGACCAGAGGAAATTCCATAGCAGGCACATCCAGTCTCACTCACACACAAGGCATGCCACTGACAATCCTGCACATCCTCCCCCTCCATCTCTTCCCCAGCCTCTATTCAAATGCACATTCCCCCAGAAGAATACATGCTCAGACACAGGATAAAATTGGTACAGAAAGCTCATGTCAATTAAATGCCAGATTTTCATGGGAAAGGTGATTAATTGGATCAGCTACAAATCTCTAAGGCAGATCACTGTAAATGGGGCGGGGTGAGGATGTTGTTAGAATTAAAAAGGCGGCCGGGTGCGGTGGCTCAAGCCTGTAATCCCAGCACTTTGGGAGGCCGAGGCGGGTGGATCACGAGGTCGAGAGATCGAGACCATCCTGGTCAACATGCTGAAACCCCGTCTCTACTAAAAATACAAAAAAATTAGCTGGGCATGGTGGCGCGTGCCTGTAATCCCAGCCACTCAGGAGGCTGAGGCAGGAGAATTGCCTGAACCCAGGAGGTGGAGGTTGCGGTGAGCCGAGATCGGGCCATTGCACTCCAGCCTGGGTAACAAGAGCAAAACTCCGTCTCAAAAAAAAAAAAAAAAAAAAAAAAAAGGCAAGAAAAAGCCATCAACAGTGCGTGTAAGGCTGCAAAGTCATGGATTTCCAAGCTGACTTATATAATTGTCCCAGGTTTCAAGAAGGGTTCAGTGTACACTGGTGTCAACTTTAGTCTTAATAGGCCAAATCAAACTTGGGGACTGGGCATCAGAGAAAAATGGTATGAGCATTTTTATTCAGCTGACTGCCCTGGAAAAGGGGAGCCCCCTCTGTGATGACCAGTGTGGCCCAGATAGGACTGACTGTAAGGGTGATTCCAACCTCAGTGCCTCTATTTGGAAGAGGGCCTTCCCCAGGCCTCAATAAGGCAGGCTGCAATTGCACAAAGATTTCCCAAAGAACAGATTTAGATTCTACTATATTATTTTATTTGAGTGTTCAGTAATAATCATTTGGTGTGTCAAGAAAGTACACATAGTGCTTATTGGAGTGTGTTCTTTTGGGTGGTTACTTTTGCATATGAATTTGTCTGCTTTTTCTTGCCATGAATTTATTTTTTATTGGTTTATTTATGATATTCTTTTCAACCTTATTGGTTGTCCAAAGTTCATTCCATTGTGAGATAGCTATATATCCCAGCAGCAGAGGGAAATTGAGGATACTCTGCTTTCTTCTGATTTACCCATGGGACTGGTGATTTATCTTTCTTTACTTATTTTGACTTTTAATAACTGCAAGAATCCTTAAGTGGACTAATTTAAAAAGAATTAGCCCAGCCCTGGCAGAAAGCAATGCATACTTGGAGATCTCCCCTGAGACGTAAAATGTTTCCTGCTAAATTGAATTCAATGGACATGTATGAAAACAAGTTCACAAGGCCTAAGACTTTGGGAAGCCATAAACAATGGGAGGCATCAAATGGAATCCGTGCTTCCAAACTTGGAGTCACTGGTTCATGTGGCGCCAGTGGGGTGAGGGAAGGGTCATAACGCGTTTAAAAGAATCACCAAAGTCTGGAAGAGTGGTCACACAGGCTGATGGTGTGTCACTAATCTCATGACAGGCACCAAGCTGTGCCCACACCAGCTGATGCCAAGAAGATAAAGAGCAGATGGAAGAGCAGGATGTCAAGAGGGAGGTGGGTTCAGAGGGAGTTTGGGCTCCTTACAAGGAAGACCATGTACCATGAGTGGATAATGACTGCCAAAAGAATGACAAGGGAAAATTAGGCTACTGGGCAGCCACTTGGAGCTAAAATAAACAGCACAGGGCACTTCCTCCCTGAAAAACATGTGGAACATTTTTGTGATCAGTCAGAGTTGGCATCAGAGTACATGGTGATACCATAAAACAATTTGTTGTTATAACTGAAAATCAAAAGCCTACATTCTCACATTGAATAATGGCACTCTTTGCTCTATTCTTAAGTGCTATGGTGAATATATACTGAACCTAGAATGTTGTTTTCTCACAGTTGAGTAAATGAAGGGAAGCATTAGAAAATTGATGGAATGCTCTAAATTTTGAAGAATGAAAAGTGAGAATGGTCTTAGGAGTACGCATGGTGGTCTAACATAACACCTCACATGAAACAGGCACAACAAATAATTGTACATAGTAGATACCCGGTAAATACTTTCTTGATTAATAACTGAATGGATAACAGGCTTCAGGGTGGGGAGGATCACTCCTTAGGGGAGATGGCTTTTTTCCTCCTCCAAAAGGAAACCACGAACAAGAGGAATACAGAGTGAGTTCATGCACTCATTCAACCCATATTAAGAGCATGTGTATACCTATGTAACAGACCTGCACATTCTGTACGTGTAACCCAGGACTTAAAGTATAATAATAATAAAATAATAAAGAGCTTTTTATGTGCTTGGTATTATTCTAGTCAATGGGAGTAAAGAGATAAACAAAAAGTATCCCCAACTTCGTGGAATACGCATTCTAGTGAGGAAGACCAATCATACAAAAAAGATCACATATCTATATATGTTGACTAGCTTTAAAAGCTTGGAAGAAATCAAGGCTGAGTCAGGAGATAATGGGTGATGAGAATATGGTGGCATTTTCATGGCATGAACATGTAAGGTAGTGATCATTTGAAATCAGGATCTGGAGGTGACATTTCAGAAAAATAAAACAAAAATGAGCGAGCAACCATGGAGAGACCTGGGTAAACAATGTTCCTGGCAGGGAAAATAGCAAGGTAAAGGCCAAGAGGCAGGATTGAGCTTGGTAAGCATGTCTGGCCTACAAGAACTCCAGGTTGGTTGAGAGGAGTGCAGGAGGGAGACAGTGGAGGGGATGAAGTTGGAGAAACGGGCAGGGGCTGATGATGCGCAGGCAAGGCTGGCTACTTAGGAGCCTCGCTGCAAAATGAAAACGCAAGGCCCCTTGCTCAAAAAGCAATACGAAGTGGCTTTAGAGGTTACTAAAATAGAAAACTTTTTCTTTTCTTCTTCTTTGCTTTTTGCAGTCTCTCCGTTATTGTAATTTTATTTGCTGTTTATGTGTTACTCCCTTGGGTTTGGGACAATTCATGGGGGGAGTACAGACCCTCATGGGCACCTGGGGTCCCTGTTTTGCTACTTAGTGGATGCAAAATCCTGTGACTTCGTGGACTAAGCAGGATTCCTCCCCCTACCAGCCACTAGGCCACCAACCTGTCCTACTGGGCTACAGGGAGAGGAAGTCAGTCTCCTCTTTCCATGGACCCTCCCCACCCAATGTGCTGGGTGGCACCCATGGAATTGTACCTGCTGTGTTGGGATATGCTAGGTTCCTGGATTAGGGGGAGTAAAGGGCTTGCCTTGCTGCCTACCCCATCCTATCTCCCACTGCCTGTCAAAGTGTTGCGGTTGTCTGTCTAGTCTAGATCTTTTCCAGTTGCTAGTCATTAGCTGCCGTAAGTCAGAAAGAGTGAGGGGGAGGCCAAATAGGGCCTAGGAAACCAGGGAGGAGAGAGCAAGCAGCCAAAACCTGTCCTGGGAAGGCACAGAAGAGGAGGGAGGTAGGATTGCCCATGAGCTGAGGCTCCCAGCGCTGAGTACGTGCTCCATGGTTCCCCTGTATTTCACTTAAAAAGCTCAAATTCAGAGGCCAATTGTTGACAATTCAAAGTTATCAACAGTAGAGCATTAAGTACCGAGCACAGGACTCTTCAGGCACATAGCCTTGAGTGATTTCGCTGGTCAAACTCCATGCTGTATGGCACTGGTCATGGAAAGGGCTCTGAGCTTTATTCTAAGTCAGATGGGTAGATGTGGAATGGGTGACTGGGGAGACTGACAGGGAAAGTGATCTGACCAATGTTTTAAAGAAATTGTCTGGCCACGTGCGGTGGCCCATGCCTGTAATTTCAGAACTTTGGGAGGCCAAGGTGGGCAGATCACCTGAGGTCAGGAGTTTGAGACCAGTCTGGCCGACATGGTTAAACCCGGTCTCTACTTAAAACACAAAAATCAGCTGGGCATGGTGGCACACACCTGTAATCCCAGTTATTTGGGAGGTTGAGGCAGGAAAATTGCTTGAACTCGGGAGGTGGAGGTTGCAGTGAGCCGAGATCACACCACTGCATTCCAGCCTGGGCAACAGAGCAACTCTCTCTCAAATAATAAAAAAAATAAGATGAAGAAATTGTCCCAGCAGACCTGATGAGGATGAAAGAGGGAAACCAGGAGGGTTATGAGATGATGGTGGCTTGACTTGAGGCAATGTTGACAGAGGTAATGAGATGTGGTCACATTTCATGTGTGTCATATGTGTTTTGTAAGACGGACTTCTAAGTTAATTTTAAATTATTTTGGAAAAACATGAGGGGATGTTTCTTGTAGACCTGAGGGCAGAAACCACTGACAAACACTTCCATATGTGCCACCATGATGGACCAGGATCAAATATTTCCAGGATCACAAATGGTAGAAAACAACATTTGGGTACAAAGGAGACAATTATTTTAAAATGAAAATTTAAATTATTTTTTTTATTAAGAAATACTTTTTCAACCAAGCAACCATAAGTGCCAAGATTGCATGATTTATATAAACCACAACTTTGGTCTGACAGTAACAAGTGAATTTTACAGGAGAAAATACTCTGGCTGGGCGTGGTGGCTCATGCCTGTAATCCCACCCCTTTGGGAGGTCGAGGTGGGCAGATCATGAGGTCAAGAGATGGAGACCATCCTGGGCAACATGGCGAAACCCTGTCTCTACTAAAAAATACAAAAATTAGCTGGGTGTGGTGGTGCATGCCTGTAGTCCCAGTTATTTGGGAGGCTGAGGCAGGAGAATTGCTTGAACCCAGGAGGCGGAGATTGCAGTTAGTTGAGATTGTGCCACTGCACTCCAGCCTGGCGCCTGGCGACAGAGAGAGACTCTGTCTTAAAAAAAAAAAAAAAAAAAAAAAAAAAAGAAAGAAAGAAAATACTTTGATCTCAGTTCCGGGGCATAGAGAGAAAATCTTTTGCTGAATGTTCACCAGGAAAGATGGTAACCAGCTCTTCAACCTTATGCTAGAATCTTGATTTGTTCACTCTGTCATCTCTTTGAAAGCTGGGTAGGAAAGATGTACTCAGGAGTGCGGCTTGGGGCATCTCCAGCCTGAAGTCCCAGCTCTGTCCCAGCTGTTTATCGGCCCCTGTGAAGCTGTTGGTAGCGCGCTGGTCCCCTTGGCACAAACACAAGCCCAGAATGCACCATGTCAGCTCCCAACTTCCCCCTGTAAGTGGCCTCTCCTCTGCCTGGCTCTGCCTGGCTCTGCCTGTTTGGAGGGATGCCCACCTTTGTATCTCCTGATTCCTTTTCTTTTACTCATCAAGCTGAAAGTAGCCAACTGGGAAGAGAAGGTGCTTTTTTCTGGGATATAATAATAATCCTTATTTTTGACAGTGCTTTCAAAAACATTATTATTTAATCGCTATTAACATTTCCCAGTGGCGTTAACTATCTTGACATAATAAGAGGTGGATGGAGATGAATATTGCAAGGAAATTACATTGCCTTTCAAAATCTCACAGAGTCAAAGTTACTGCATGATCATTAATGAGTAAAAAGTCAAATTTCTAGAAAAAAATGAAGTATAAGAAAAACTATTACCAAGCTTGTATGCTTTAGTTTATTCACCTAAACATTAGAGCTCTAGAGTCAAAAATGTGTTTCATTCCTGAGCCAATGATGCTGTATGATGTGTGGTGGCAGAGAGAATTTTCCACCTATGCTTCCTTACTTGGCAAGAAAATGTTTGAGGTGGTACAAGAGGCCAACCACACATTTTGTATGCAGACCCTGATCTGTCAAGTCCCATGTTTGTCATCTTAAAGCTTTTCTTGGTGGGTATAACGTGAATCTGCAAATGTCCTGGTTATTTTCCCCCATGTGAAATCCCAGGTTTTGTACCTTGGGTATTTTACTGGATTAACATTTCTTTTCCTGGTGTTAGAATAATGAGTGTCGGTGTGGTTTCAATATACCAGTTTGTTTTCCTTGTGATGCCCTCAAGGAAAGGCAGTGTGGAGCAGCCTGTGGTCTGTGGCCACAGGCAGAACCGTACAAAGTGGCACATTGTCCAAGTGCAGAGATAAATCCAAACTCAGGGCTGATCCTGTCAGTTCAGGCAGCTCAGAGACGTGTTTGGCAGCACAGCCGGCACCTTTCTATTAAGCCCAGACGTGTTTCCATGGCAAAGGAACTGTGTCATTAACTGCTAGGGTGTTGCTATGGCATTTGCATGTTATTAAGAGCTTGATGTATATAGAAATGGAAGCATTTTTATATGTTCCGAAGGAATTATCTACTGGTTATTTTTGTGTTGACAAGTCAATATATCTGAAAAGAATCATTGTAATTTAAGTTATCGATTGAATATAACTTATTGCATTGAAAGGATGGATATCTTAATTGTCAAATGTGAAAGGGCTCAGAGGGGATTCTGAGAGTCACCTTTCTCAATATATCTCGTGCTGACATCAGAATAAGAATTTTGTTGGCTACTGAAGAAAATCCCACTTCTCCGTCAGCATAAAGAGATTACTGCAGATGCTAATCCAAGAAGAAATTTGAAAGAAGGTGCTCCCTGTGATGCTCTTGGGCAGTGGGAAACATAAACTGTTCCTGACCCTCTTTTCCTAGATCCCCCTTGTCCGTGCTGTACTATCAGAACACTGGTACAGGGAGCTCTAGTGTCCATGCGCACACTCTAAGGATCTGCACAGGAAACTAACACAAGTCTTCTCTACATCTTTCTTGCAAACCAGTGTTGCCGTGGGTGACAGTAGCAGTATGCAGGCTCCTTTCCCAGGGAACACACTTGTGCCTAAGCACTACCTCCTCATCTCTTTTTTCCTCCCCTACTCTGAGAAACCTTATCAAGTCTAGTCTAGAGCAGGACAACAAGCTCTGTATTAGGCTTTCTATATACATCTATTCAATCTGTGTTCGATGCTAAGGATTTCAGTCTGTTTTGAGACTTAAAAGCTGAAAATTGGTTTATTCATTCTGTTATACTTCTGAGATCTTATCGCCATAGCTGGTGTCTACATTACAGATGAAAATTATATGCGAAAAAGAAAAATGAATGAAAAAGAAAGAAAAAGAGGACACATCAAAATAGTCTGTTGCCTGTTTGATGTACAACATGGTCAGGCACTTCTAGAACATCAAATACTATGGGATATGTTAACACAGTGTGTACCTGTGCAGCTAATTGCCCATAGCATCATTTACTCATCAGTTACCCATATGGTCTGAATTCATGTGATTGTAGATTTGTTAGAGCTCAGAGAGACTTCAGAGTTTATCTAGTCCACACTGTTGTTTTTTCCTTTCCCTTTCTCTTTTCAACAGTAGGGAATTGAAGAACAGAGAATATAAGTAATTTTCACATGGTAACATACATTTTTAAAGGCAGAATCCACAGTAGAACTTGGCCCCTAAGCTTCTATTAGTGATCTCTTTCTGTGAAATCTTGATGCATAGAACGCTACAATGCCAAGTCTTCTACTTCCTTGGCATCACCCCTCATGGCTTCCTCCCTTGAGAGGGACTCCAAGATGGGAGCACACTGAGCATAGACTAAGGGTCCCGTGTGTAAGGAAAGATTATCTGAGCCCATGAAATGGCCTCAGTGAACAAATGTTTAGTAAAGAGAAAGTCACTGGAGGGATCATTTGGAAAGACCATCCAGTTAAATCTGCAGGATTCCAAGATCTAGGCTACTCTGAAAACCTGGTAAATGTTACAAACCCTTTCCCAGAAAAACGCATGTTTGCATGAAAGTCTGCATATACATTTAAATGGTTTGCAGATCACCTAAAACCCAATCTATGAGCCCATTTTAAGAACCGTATTATAGAGATAAGAGCACTTTTTGAGATAGCGGGTAATGCTTGGGAAAACCCCAGAACAGTCACCTTCTCCAGAGCACCACCCTGGTCATTGTAGTAGATGGAATAATTATAAACAGGTTAGTCCAAGGGATATCTCAGAGAATGGGGAGCAAAAACATTTGGATTTTAACTATTTTAAGAGTGAGTTTTGATAGAAAGCTGCACCCACCCTTGGGGGATGGGCTACAGTCTGCCTGGCCAGGGTGAGGCTAATGAGGGCTCAAACAGAGAAAGGACTGTGCAATTGAACAAAGACAATCTTGTTGGCTCCTGAGTTCTATTTGAGCTAATAAGCCATGTGGGAGGGTGTACCTTTGGGAGAAGAGAGCTGTAACCTTCCTTAGCTTAGCAGGAAAGAAGGGGACATTGCTGATTTCCAAGTTCTCTGGTCCTTGGAGACTTTATCCAGTAGTAGTAACTACAATGAAAATATTTAAGAAGCTGGATCTTGGAATTTATATTTCTCATTACTTTGAATCTGAGTCTCTTAACAGGAGGGAAAGGAAGCTGGGGTGAGGGTGGGGGGTCCTGAGGTTGGGGGACAGTGCCCCTCACTCACTATGTAATCAGTAAATACTCTGCACCCTCAACACGACAAACCCTCTGCTGTGTCTTGGAAATAAATAATAAAATAGTGGACATGGTCCCCATCTTGCTGTATAAATTCCATTAAGAGATGTTGACAAGCAAACTGACGGTGTAATGCAGGAAGTGGTACATGGGAACCCCAGGGTAAGGTGTTACTAACCAAGTCTGTGGCGATACTTCTTGGAGGACATGGAGACTTGAAGGATGGTCGAGGTTAGCCAGGTGAAGAGGGAGGAACAGGGCCTTTCAGGTGGAAGAAAATGCCCATGTGACAGCACCAGCTTCACAGAAACTGAGTGAAGGAGGTGAGGGTGAGGAAGGGAGCCAGAAGGGATGAGCTACTACTGTAGGCAGGTAATAGACCACAGAATGAGGTTTTGTAGGATTTTCTAAAAGGTTAGGGCTTGAAGGTGAAAACAAGAAAGGTTATTGAAGGGTTTTATTGTGGAGAGGTGACCCAGTGTACCATTCATCCTAGTGTGACTGTATCAGGAAGAGACATCATGATGGAGTCTCATGTTAGTATGCATTTGCCAAATTATCTTGTCTCTTAGACCTTTAGTGTAAGAAGAAAACAATAGTCTTGCCCCATGTACCTCTTTAGGTTCCCACACAGATGCATCTTACCTGCAGCTTTCGGTGTAGATTTTAGAAATGAATCAACCTTTGCACAGTTTTGTTTCCCATCTCTTCCAATGCAGGCCAGTGTTACAAGTTTGATGCTGCTAAAGATGGTACTGTTACTTGGTGGCCCTTCAGAGAGAATTCTTATGTACCATCCCATGGAAGATAGAGAAGTATGGGAGATAAAACTGTGGACTGTTTCTCCCCTTGCCCTCATTCATGAATCCTCTCCTACCTGCCTCCCTGGGAGGAGAGACTCATCTGATTGCTGAGACAGAGACTAGGCTCTGACCATATGTGACTTCATTTGTCCTTGGTTCTGTTTGGAGCCACTTCTTGTCAGGATCCCACTGCTCTGCTCATGCATTTGAGGCTCATCCAGGTGTACTCAGCCTTTGCAATGGGGAGATCTGGGCTTCCAAGTGTAGACTTTGCTTATGGGAGATTGATTAGGAGCTATGTTTTGGCTGTAGGTCCAGCTGCATTCTCAAATTCAGCTAGCTTAGTCATAAAGCTCATTTTTGCTTTCATCTTTCTGATTCCTATATTCATCTCATATTTGGCCTAAACTCAAGAGGGAAATAAACGAATGTTACCATGTAGAACCTGAAAACTCTGAATATTAGCATCACTGACTTTTCCTTATCTACACATGGATTGCTAGTTTTCTGTCTGATCTTTGCTAAAATCTGAGTGTAGTAATAGACTTATCCTTGTTGATCTAATTCATTTCTTAACCCTTACGAGAAGGCAGTCTTCAAAGTGGGAGAAATCTGGAGAGAGAGGAAGTGTGAGACTCCCGACTACCTTCCACACTCACCTTAGCTAACACTTAACTTCTATCCCTTCTCCCAAGAAAGAAATGAGAGAATGGCTAGCTTAAAGATGTCTCTTATGCTCTCCATTCACAGCATTTAGGAAACTACATGGAGAGATTAGAAGGTAGTAGATAGAGCATGGAGGGGAAAAAGCAAGAGATCTTTCTTACCCTCTTATGTCATCCAGTGTCCAGGGAATTAGTTTTTGGATATTAACTTTATCCCTGGCTTCATCTTATTTGACTAACCTTATCTTGCCTTTCTTTTATTTTCTTGGTTGTCTTAAATCTATTGTATTTCACTACATGCATCTTCAGACACTTCATAAATCCTGTTAGTAACAAAGTAGGAAATAGGTAAATAAATAAAATTTACCCTAAATATTCAAGGCCTTTCAGAGCTGCTTGGCTGCACGATCTTCTTTGACATGTAGAGTTTCATAATTTAGAAATACTCTGTGAAACATGGCAAAGTCCCACATAAGTGAATTCTAAAAGTTAATAATATTGGTGCCATCTTCTACTAATACAGTTTTTTCAGTTATGTTCTTATGTTCAATTCATACTTAAGTTAATTTAATTATTAATTTTAATAGCTATTCTGTTTCTAGGATATGTCCAAAGACCAGTCTCTATTGGTTCCTGAATCTCAAGGTATAGTCTAGTATTCTTTTGGAAATATCTATAGGCAAAGTCTAAACACTCCTTATTAATCAGTTCGGTGTCTCACTGAAGTGTTTTCCAGATTTTGGACTGCAATCTTGGATGATTATAACTCATTTGAAGATGGGATAAGGCAAGATGAGGGCCCTTAGCATCTACCTGCTGCAAATACCAGGTTGGTGTAAAAGTAATTGTGGTTCCTGCCATTACTTTTAATGGCAAAATTACTTTTGTACCAACATAACAGTAGTCAATAGAGAAGTATGAGAAACAATTTTGGAATTAGAGATGGTGGGAGCTCAGATATTAAGCTGAGAAACTTACATTTCTTCAAAAACATCATCTGGTCTGCATTTAGAAACCATTCAGTCCAACAGTGCTATCCTTTGGAAGACTATCTGTTTTAACAAGTGTTTCTGTGACTTTGTCTTCAGCAAGCTTTTATTTGGTGGCTACTGTGTTAGGTGCTAACTGTATCTCTGCCCGGAGTTCTGGCTCTGGTTCTAGTTCCTTCATAGAGTTTTATGAGGAGGGAAATTTGTAGGCTGACTCCATGACCCTGTATTTCAGTTCACTGTTCTTTATTCCACTGACACAATCTTATACCTGATTGTCCCTTTTACACCGAAATTTATAGTCTCATGTCTACATATATTTGTTTTCTGAGTGTATTTTCTTATAGTCCAGAGCACATATTATGCATTGACTGAGCATTTTATTCCTTGAGTTCTTGTTTTCATCTCTATTCTTGTTTACTTTTCTATAATTGCCTATAAGTATGTGTGTGTGAGTGGGTGCACACCCACACCCACACATTTCCATACGTCTGCTGAGTTGGCAGACTGGTAGGCATTGGAAGGAAAAAAATACCACTTGGTAATAACAGATTTGGTAGGAAAACTTTTCCCTCTTTAAGGGTAAAAAGGAGGAACCATGTTCCATATTAAAAGAATGGTACATGTAATTATCATCCCAGCTGTAAATAAAAATACCCCACTGTGGTTAGGAAAAGAAGTCTCATAGCCCTGGGCCTCCAAAAGAATAAGATGCCCGTTTCTTTCAGGGGTCATAGAAAGTGAACCTTGCTTGACCTCAGGGGGTCATGAACATGTTTTCTGTTGATTGTGGATCATTTAGGTTTATAGTCCAAGACAGTGACTTTCCTGTTGTACAGTCGCCCAGAAACAGAAGCAGAATAAGCATGTGCTCTGTGACTTTTTCCACTTCCTTTGAGCCAGTGGTATATTGAACTATTCCCGAAATCACTACAAACACAACTGTCAATTGCATTTGCATCTCTTCCTATCCCCAGTTCCCACAATTTCCAGCAAGGGTGGGAGCACAATATGATTGTGCAGCAGATTGTGCAGTCCATAGCCTCTCCTCTCCTCTTCACCTTGGTAATATCAGGTGAGTAAAACTGGCCCTCCATGCCTTTCACCTCCACCACACCAGCCATCCTTGAGATGTGGAATTCTACAGAAAGAATGTGTATCACCAGCTGGTTGTTAATTAACTGAAAACAATTATGACTACCTGTTCTTTTCTGGGAACTGTGCTGGGTGTTAGAGAGACCAGTATGGAGAGGAGAGGCTCTTCCTGGCAAGGAAGCCATTCATTCATTCAATTCTTTATTCATTTCACGATTATCGACTGCTTACCACATGCCAGACAGTGTTCTAGGTGCTGAGGAATAAAGCAGTAAGCAAAACCCCAAAAGTTGATTTTCTCATGGATCTTAGATTCTAGTGTGAGAAGAGAAATGATGAACAATAAACATAAAATATATGAGGTTATGATAGTCTTCTTGATGTGTCTATCTGAATAGATAACAGTCCTTAATTATCCAGTCAAACACACATCTAGATGTTGCTGTGAAGGTATTTTATAGACATAATTAAAGTCCATGATCACTTGAATTTAAGAGATATTATCCTGGAGAATCTGAGTGAGTCTGATTAAGTCAGCTTGAAAGGCCTTAAAAGCAGGACTGAGGCTCCTCTGGGAGAAGAAATTCATGTGTAAGACAACAGCTTCAGCCCGTGCCCAAGAGTTCCAGCCTGCCCTTATGGTTGGCTTGACCTGTGGATTTTGGACTTATTTATGCAGCCGCCATTATTGTCTAAGCTAATCCCTTGCAGCAAATTTCTTCACGTCATCCGTTATTGGATGTAGTTTATTTGGAATAGGATGAATGTCTAGCTTTCTGGGGTACATGAGGTGATGTCTCCCAAGAGTACCTTACATAAAAAAGAGGCACTCTTTTTTTTTTATTGCATTTTAGGTTTTGGGATACATGTGATGAACATGCAAGATTGTTGCATAGGTACACACATGGCAGTGTGGTTTGCTGCCTTCCGTCCCCTCACCTGTATCTGTCATTTCTCCCCATGCTATCTCTTCCCACCTCCCCACCCCCCCTCCCCTCCCCCATTTCCCCCCAACAGACCCCAGTGTGTAGTGCTCCCCTCCCTGTGTCCATGTGTTCTCATTGTTCAACACCCGCCTATGAGTGAGAATATACGGTGTTTGATTTTCTGCTCTTGTGTCAGTTTGCTGAGAATGATGGTTTCCAGGTTCATCCATGTCCCTACAAAGGATGTGAACTCATCGTTTTTGATGGCTGCATAATATTCCATGGTGTATATGTACCACATTTTCCCTATCCAGTCTATCATCGTTGGGCATTTGGGTTGGTTCCAGGTCTTTGCTATTGTAAACAGTGCTGCAATGAACATTCGTGTGCACGTGTCCTTGTAGTAGAATGATTTATAATCCTTTGGATATATACCCAGTAATGGGATTGCTGGGTCAAATGGGATTTCTATTTTTAGGTCCTTGAGGAATCGCCACACTGTCTTCCACAATGGTTGAATTAATTTACATTCCCACCAACAGTGTAAAAGTGTTCCTATTTCTCCACATCCTCTCCAGCATCTGTTGTTTCCCGATTTTTTAATGATCGCCATTCTAACTGGTGTGAGATGGTATCTCAATGTGGTTTTGATTTGCATTTCTCTGATGACCAGTGATGATGAGCATTTTTTCATATGTTTGTTGGCCTCCTGTATGTCTTCTTTTGTAAAGTATTGTTCATATCCTTCGCCCATTTTTTAATGGGCTTGTTTGTTTTTTTCTTGTAGATCTGCTTTAGTTCTTTGTAAATTCTGGATATCAGCCCCTTGTCAGATGGGTAGGCTGCAAAATTATTTTCCCATTCTGTTGGTTGCCGATTCACTCTACTGACTGTTTCTTTTGCCGTGCAGAAGCTGTGGAGTTTGATTAGGTCCCATTTGTCTATTTTGGCTTTTGTTGCCATTGCTTTTGGCGTTTTGGTCATGAAGTCCTTGCCTACACCTATGTCCTGAATGGTTTTGCCTAGATTTTCTTCTAAGGTTTTTATGGTATTAGGTCTGATGTTTAAGTCTTTAATCCATCTGGAGTTAATTTTGGTGTAAGGTGTCAGGAAGGGGTCCTGTTTCTGCTTTCTGCACATGGCTAGCCAGTTTTCCCAACACCATTTATTAAACAGGGAGTCCTTTCCCTGTTGCTTGTTTTTGTCAGGTTTGTTGAAGATCAGATGGTTGTGGGTATGTTGTATTTCCTCTGAGACCTCTGTTCTGTTCCATTGGTCTATATCTCTGTTTTGGTACCAGTACCATGCTGTTTTGATTACTGTAGCCTTGTAGTATAGTTTGAAGTCCGGTAGTGTGATGCCTCCTGCTTTGTTCTTTTTGCTTAGAATTGACTTGGCAATGCGGGCTCTCTTTTGGTTCCATATGAAGTTTAAGGTGTTTTTTTCCAGTTCTGTGAAGAAGGTCATTGGTAGCTTGATGGGAATAGCGTTGAATCTGTAAATTACTTTGGGCAGTATGGCCATTTTCACGATGTTGATTCTTCCTAACCATGAACATGGAATGTTTCTCCATCTGTTTGTGTCCTCTCTTATTTCGTTGAGCAATGGCTTGTAGTTCTCCCTGAAGAGGTCCTTTACGTTCCTTGGTAGTTGTATTCCTAGGTACTTTATTCTCTTTGTAGCAGTTGTGAATGGCAGTTCGTTCTTGATTTGGCTCTCTTGAAGTCTATTACTGGTGTATAGGAATGCTTGTGATTTTTGCACGTTGATTTTGTATCCTGAGACTTTGCTGAAGTTGTTTATCAGTTTCAGGAGATTTTGGGCTGAGATGATGGGGTCTTCCAGATATACAATCATGTCATCTGCAAATAGAGAAAATTTGATTTCCTCCTTTCCAATTTGGATACCCTTTATTTCTTTTTCTTGCCTGATTGCTCTGGCTAGAACTTCCAGTACTATATTGAATCGGAGTGGTGAGAGAGGGCATCCTTGTCTGGTGCCAGATTTCAAAGGGAATGCTTCCAGTTTTTGCCCATTCAGTATGATATTGGCTGTTGGTTTGTCGTAAATAGCTTTTATTGTTTTGAGATACGTTCCGTCAATACCTAGTTTATTGAGGGTTTTTAGCATAAAGCGTTGTTGAATTTTGTCAAAAGCCTTCTCTGCATCAATTGAGGTAATCATGTGGTTTTTGTCTTTGGTTCTGTTTATGTGGTGAATTACATTTATGGACTTGCATATGTTGAACCAGCCTTGCATCCCCGGGATGAATCCTACTTGATCATGGTGGATGAGCTTTTTGATATGCTGTTGCAATCGGTTTGCCAGTATTTTATTGAAGATTTTTGCATCTATGTTCATCATGGATATTGGCCTGAAATTTTCTTTTCTTGTTGAGTCTCTGCCGGGTTTTGGTATCAGGATGATGTGTGTCTCATAAAATGATTTGGGAAGGATTCCCTCTTTTTGGATTGTCTGGAATAGTTTAAGAAGGAATGGTATCAGCTCCTCTTTGTATGTCTGGTAGAATTCAGCTGTGAACCCATCTAGACCTGGGCTTTTTCTGGGTTGTAGGCTCTTTATTGCTGCCTCGACTTCAGACCATGTTATTGGTCTATTCAGGGTTTCGGCTTCTTCCAGGTTTAGGCTTGGGAGGATGCAGGTGTCCAGGAATTTATCCATTTCTTCCAGGTTTACTAGTTTATGTGCATAGAGTTGTTTGTAATAATCTCTGATGATGGTTTGGATTTCTGTGGAATCTGTGGTGACATCCCCTTTATCGTTTTTTATTGCATCAATTTGGTTATTCTCTCTTTTCTTGTTTATTAATCTGGCTAGTGGTCTGTCTATTTTGTTGATCTTTTCAAAAAACCAGCTCCTGGATTTATTGATTTTTTGAAGAGTTTTTTGTGTCTCTATTTCCTTCAGTTCTGCTCTGATCTTAGTTATTTCCTGTCTTCTGCTAGGTTTTGAGTTTTTTTGATCTTGCTCCTCTAGCTCTTTCAATTTTGATGATAGGATGTCAATTTTAGATCTCTCCTTTCTTCTCATGTGGGCACTCATTGCTATATATTTTCCTCTAGAGACTGCTTTAAATGTGTCCCAGAGATTCTGGTATGTTGTGTCTTCGTTCTCATTGGTTTCGAAGAACATCTTTATTTCTGCCTTCATTTCATTGTTTATCCAGTCAACATTCAAGAGCAAGTTGTTCAGTTTCCATGAAGCTGTGCGGTTCTGAGTTAGTTTCTGCATTCTGAGTTCTAACTCGATTGCACTGTGGTCTGAGAGACTGTTTGTTATGATTTCTGTTCTTTTGCATTTGCTGAGGAGTGATTTATTGCCAATTATGTGGTCAATTTTAGAGTAGGTGTGATGTGGTGCTGAGAAGAATGTATATTCTGTGGATTTGGGGTGGAGAGTTCTGTAAATGTCTATTAGGTTTGCTTGTTCCAGGTCTGTATTCAGGTCCTGGATATCCTTGTTGATTTTCTGTGTGGATGATCTGTCTAATATTGACAATGGGGTGTTAAAGTCTCCCACTATTATTGTGTGGGAGTCTAAGTCTCTTTGTAAGTCATTAAGAACTTGCCTTATGTATCTGGGTGCTCCTGTATTAGGTGCGTATATATTTAGGATCGTTAGCTCTTCTTGTTGCAGTGATCCTTTTACCATTATGTAATGTCCTTCTTTGTCTCTTTTGATCTTTGTTGCTTTAAAATCTATTTTATCAGAGATGAGAATTGCAACTCCTGCCTTTTTTTGCTCTCCATTTGCTTGGTAGATCTTCCTCCATCCCTTTATTTTGAGCCTTTGTGTATCCTGTAAGATGGGTTTCCTGGATACAGCACACTGATGGGTTTTGGCTTTTTATCCAATTTGCCAGTCTGTGTCTTTTGATTGGGGCATTTAGTCCATTGACATTTAGGGATAGTATTGTTATGTGTGAATTTGATACTGTCATTTTGATGCTACCTGGCTGTTTTGTTGGTTAGTTGATGCAGATTCTTGATTGTGTTGATGCTCTTTTACCATTTGGTGTGTTTTTGGAGTGGCTAGTACTGGTTGTTCCTTTATATGTGTAGAGCCTCTTTCAGGAGTTCTTGTAGAGCAGGTTTGGTGGTGATGAAATCTCTGAGTGCTTGCTTGTTCACAAAGGATTTTATTTTTCCTTCACTTATGAAGCTTAGTTTGGCTGGATAGGAGATTCTGGGTTGAAAGTTCTTTTCTTTAAGGATGTTGAATATTGGCCCCCAATCTCTTCTGGCTTGTAGGGTTTCTGCTGAGAGATCTGCTGTGAGTCTAATGGGCTTCCGTTTGTGGGTAACCCGACCTTTCTCTCTGGCTGCCCTTAGCATTTTCTCTTTCATTTCAACCCTGGTGAATCTGACGATTATGTGCCTTGGGGTTGCTCTTCTTGAGGAATATCTTTGTGGTGTTCTCTGTATTTCCTGGATTTAAATATTGGTCTGCCTTGCCAGGTTGGGGAAGTTTTCCTGGATAATATCCTGAAGAGTATTTTCCAGCTTGGATTCATTCTCTTCATCACATTCAGGTACACCTATCAGACGTAGATTAGGTCTTTTCATATAGTCCCACATTTCTTGAAGATTTTGTTCATTCCTTTTTGTGCTTTTTTCTCTGTTCTTGCCTTCTCTTTTTATTTCATTGAGTTGATCTTCGACCTCTGATATCCTTTCTTCTGCTTGGTCAATTCGGCTGTTGAAGCTTGTGCATGCTTCACGAAGTTCTCGTGTTGCGTTTTTCAGCTCCATCAATTCACTTATACTCCTCTCTATGCTGTCCATTCTCGTCAGCAGTTCGTCCAATCTTTTTTAAGGTTCCTATTTTCTTTGCATTGGGTTAGAACATATTCTTTTAGCTCACTGTAGTGTCTTACTACCCACCTTCTGAAGTCTGATTCTGTCATTTCATCACCCTCCTTCTCCATCCGGTCTGGTTCCCTTGCTGGTGAGGAGTTGTGATCCCTTTTAGGAGGAGAGGTGTTCTGGTTTCGGGAGTTTTCATCCTTTTTGCGCTGGTTTCTTCCCATTTTTGTGGGTTTATCCACCTGTTGTCTGTCTCTGTCCCAGGGAGTTGGAGCTTTATGAGTTTCCGTTGCACTACTGCCTTTTTTGATTTTTCTTTCAGGTCTGACCCGCCCAGCTAGCAGCACGCCTAGCCACTGCCTGCCCGCAGGGGCTTTGCTGAGCTGCTGTGGGCTCCGCCCAGCTGCCCTGAGCTCTTCCCTGTAGTCCTTTTTATATGGGCATAGTTAGAACTGTCTCCGCAATGATGGCCCCGCCTCTGTTATGGCGGACTCTCTCTGTTGTGGCAGGTTGCCTCGGCAACGGCGGGTTGCCTCGGCAACGGCAGCCTGCCTCCTTAGGGGTGGAGAGTCTCAGTAATGGCGGAAGCCCCTCCCCCACGGAGCCGGACCGTCCTGGTTCAGCTGTGCTTGGTTTGAAGGGCTCAACCCAGAGGGTTTCCAATTACTGTTTTTGTTTTCGTTGTTGTTGGGGGTGGAGGGGAGGGACCAACCCAGCCTGATCGCCTGGCTCCCTGACTCAGAGTCTTTTCTTTTAAGCTGAACAACCCTGCGTTCCGGTCGCTTGTTGAAAAGGCGCCGGGATCTCCCGTGCTGTGACTCACGGAGTCGGCTCGAACTGTGGCGCCGGCTCCTGGCGGATTTTTTGCCTAGGAATCTCCTGGCCTGATTCGCTATTTCAGATGAATGGGCAACTCTGCTGTCTCAGGGCTCTGCTCACCAGCTAAGAGGGCTCCCAGACCAGTGGCTTTTGTACGGAGAACTGCAGTAACAGGGAGTGGTCACAGCAGCCGCGCGGACGGAATCAGCCCCGCGGGGGCCAAAACAGCCGCACCAGCTGGGACTGCGACGCTGCCGACCCCTCTGCCTGGGTAGCTCCTGGTCTGTGGGCAATAAGAATTCGTCTGGAAATGCGGCGTCCACTCACCCTCTGCACTTGCACTGGGAGCTGAAGTCCTGAGCTGTTCTTAGGCGGCCATCTTCCCAGCATTCTCGTAAAAAAAGAGGCACTCTTGAGTCTGTAGTTCCTGGTTCTAGTTTAGCGTTTTTGCTGAACAGCAAAAGGTTACATTTCCACATCTTCTTGAAATAAACAAAGGCTAGAATGAATCTTTAGTGATTCATTAACTCAAAAGGCATTCTTTTTCATTGGCTACTATGGGCTAACCATAGATGTAGGTGATAGGGCCATATCAGTGAACAAGTAAGGCGAGTTCCTGTCTTTGTGGAGGTCGCTTTACTAGTGGGGAGTTTAGATGGAGCAAATAACATTTATCAAACAGTTTCTATATGCAGGCCCTCTGTCTAGGTAATTAAATATGGAGCAGTCCAGCAGAGGGTAACGTGTGGTCTCCCTGTACATGGGAGGAAACTTGGAATGGGGACTGTGGGCACATGGGAAAATACTGGACTCTACTGCAGCTGGTGATGATGGTAGAGGGCTGAAGGATGCAACTTGAGTCCCAGCCAGGGACTGTGGTTCACCATGAGAAGTGAAGATAAAGAAGTCTTGAAGGAGCTAGAGTTTGGCTAAAATATTAAGGCAGAATTCAGTCTTGGGGAAATAAGTCTTCGATACATGCATCAGGTTTCTAGAAGTACGATACTAAATACAGTGCTAAGAACATTGCCTCGTGCATAACAAGAATGAAATAAATATTTGGCTAGTAAATAGAAAATACAAAATTTACAGAGAATGTGATTTGATATTCACATCAGAACTTCTGAACCAGAACTCTGAAGTCTTCTCATTAGGGTCAAGATTTCATCCAAGGATTTAGAGAGACCTGTACTCTGAGATAGAAGTCAAGTAGCCGCATTGTGGAGATGGGTGAAATTTGGAAGAAGGCTCGTCTTGACTAGCGTGACATGAGGCCCACACTTTGGTTCACAGGCATCACTGCTGCCATCTTACCTGGATACACTTCGGTACCACAACCAGTGGGTGGGACAACTTGAAGTAGATGAGGACTGTAGTAGCTGTTTTCAATACCATCAGCTATTCTTGTTTCCATAGGATAATATAACCACAGATAAACTGGAAGCTATTTGGGGAAGATTTCCTGGGCAGAGCTGAAGTCTGCTAAAGCCTTATCAACTTTTGTATTTATTTAGCTATATCAAAGCTATCACTTTCTGCTGGGATTACAAGCATGAGCCACCACGCCCAGCCATAATAATTACTTTATGGTTAATTTACCAGTCAATATTAAAATGATGTATGGGTGTTTTTTATTGCATTTTAGGTTTTTGGGGTACATGCGAGAACATGCTGCATAGGTACGCACATGGCAGTGTGATTTGCTGCCTTCCTCCCCATCACCTATATCTGGCATTTCTCCCCATGCTCTCTCTCCCCAACTCCTCCCCTCCACTGTCCCTCCCTTATTTCCCCCCAACAGACCTCAGTGTGTGATGCTCCCCTCCCTGTGTCCATGTGTTCTCATTGTTCAACACCGATGAGTGAGAACATGCAGAGTTTGATTTTCTGTTCTTATGTCAGTTTGCTGAGAATGATGGTTTCCAGGTTCATCCATGTCCCTACAAAGGACATAAACTTATCATTTTTTATGGCTGCATAGTATTCCATGGTGTATAAATGATGTATGGTTAATGCTGTTTTTATTATTATACCTTAAATTCTGGGGGACATGTGCAGAACATGCAGGATTGTTACATAGTTATGCATGTGCAATGGTGGTTTGCTGCTTCCGTCACCCAGTCATCTACATTAGGTATTTCCCCTAATACTATCCCTCCTCTCACACCCTATCCTTCTGACAGGACCTGGTGTGTGATGTTCCCTTCCTTGTGTCCATGTGTTCTCATTGTTCAGCTCCCACTTACGAGTGAATACATGAGGTGCTGGTTTTCTGTTCCTGTGTTACTTTGCTAAGAATGATGCGTGAACTCATCCATTTTTATGGCTGTGTAGTATTCCATGGTGTATATGTGCCACATTTTCTTTATTCAGTCTATCATTGATGGGCATTTGGGTTGGTTCCAAGTCTTTGCTATTGTGAACAATGCCACAGTAAACATATGTGTGCTTGAGTCTTTATAACAGAATGATTTATAATCTTTTGGGTATATACCCAGTAATGGGATTGCTGGTTCAAATGGTATTTCTAGTTCTAGATACTTGAGGAGTCACCACACTGTCTTCCACAATGGTTAAACTAATTTACACTCCCACCAATAGTGTAAAAGCATTCCTATTTCTCCACATCCTCTCTGGCATCTGTTGTCTCCTGATTTTCTAATGATCATTATTTTAACTGGCATGAGGTGGTATCTCACTGTAGTTTTGATTTGCATTTCTCTAATGACCAGTGATGATGAGCTTTTTTTCATATATATGTTGGCTGCATAAATGTCTTCTTTTGAGAAGTGTTTGTTAATATCCTTTGCCCACTTTTGGATAGGGCTGTTTTTTTCTTGTAAATTTGTTTATTTGTAAATTCTGGATATTAGCCATTTATCAGATGGATAGATTGCAAAAATTTTTTCCCATTCTGTTGGTTACCAGTTAACTCTGATGATAGTTTCTTTGGCTATGCAAAAGCTGTTTAGTTTAATTAGATCCCATTTGTCTATTTTGGCTTTTGGTGCCATTGCTTTTGGTGTTTTAGTCATGAAGTCATTGTCCACACCTATGTTGTGAATGTTATTGCCTAGGTTTTCTTCTAGGGCGCTTATGGTTTTAGGGCTTATGTTTAAATATTTAACCCATCTTTAGTTAGTTTTTGTATAAGGTGTAAGGAAGGGATTCAGTTTATGCATATGGCTAGCCAGTTTTCCCAACACAATTGATTAAATAGAAAATCCTTTCCCCATTGCTTCTTTTTGTTAGGTTTGTCAGAGTTCAGATGGCTGTAGATGTGTGGCATTGTTTCTGATGCCTCTGTTCTGTTCCATTGGTCTATATCTCTGTTTTGGTACCAGCACCATGCTGTTTTGATTACAGTAGCCTTGTCATATAATTTGAAGTCAGGTAGCATGATGCCTCCAGCTTTATTTTTTAACTTAAGATTGTCTTGGCCATAGGGGCTCCTCCTGATTCCATATAAAATTTAGGGTGTTTTTTTCCAATTCTGTGAAGAAAGTCAGTGGTAGGGATAGCATTGAATGGGGATAGCATTGAATCTATAAATTACTTAGGATGGTATGGCCGTTTTCACAATACTGACTCTTTCTAACCATAAGCAAGGAATGTTTTTCTACTTGTTTGTGTCCTCTCTGATTTCCTTGAGCAGTTGTTTGTACTTCTCCTTGAAGATGTTCTTCATATCCTTTGTAAGTTGTATTCCTAGGTATTGTATTATCTTTGTAGCAGTTGTGAATGGGAGTTCAAATTTTGCCCATTAGTTGATGCAATTTCTGCATAGCACCAGTGGTTTTTATGATTTAGTATGTTTTTGTAGTGGCTGGTACCAGTTGTTCCTTTCTATGTTTAGTGCTTCCTTCAGGAGCTCTTGTAAGGCATGCCTGGTGGTGACAAAATCTCTCAGCATTTGCTTGTCTGTAAAGGATTTTATTTCTCCTTTGCTTATGAAGCTTAGTTTCACTGGATATGGAATTCTGGGTTGAGAATTTCTTTAAGAATGTTCAATATTGGCCCTCACTCTCTTCTGGCTTGTAGGGTTTCTACTGAGAGATCTGCTGTTAGTCTGATGGGCTTCCCTTTGTGGGTAACCCAACCTTTCTCTCTGACTGCCCTTAGTATTTTTCCGTCATTTCAACCCTGTTGAATCTGATGATTATGTGTGTTGGGGGTGTTCTTCTTGGATTATCCTTGTGGTGTTCTCTGTATTTCCTGAATATGAATGTTGGCCTGCCTTGCTAGGTTGGGGAACTTCTCCTGGATCATAACCCGAAGGGTGTTTCCCAACTTGGTTTCATTCTCCCTGTCACTTTGAAGTACATCGATCTAATGTAGATTTTGTCTTTTGACATAATCCCCTATTTCCTGGAGGCTTTGTTCCTTTCTTTTCACTCTTTTTCCTCTCATCTTGTCTTCTCACTTTATTTCATTGAGTTGATCTTCAATCTCTGATATCTTTTCTTGCACTTGATAGATTTGGCTATCGAAACTTGTGTATGCTTCATGAAGTTCTCGTGCTGTGTTTTTTAGCTCCATCAGGTCATTTATATTCTTCTCTTTGTTGGTTATTCTAGTTAGGATTTTGTCTAACCTTTTTCAAGGTTCTTAGAATCCTTGCATAGTGGTAGAACATGCTTCTTGAGCTCAGAGAAGTTTGTTATTACCCACTGTCTGAAGCCTGCTTCTGCCAACTTGTCAACGTCATTCTCCGTCCAGAATTTTTCTCTTGCTGGCGAGGAGTTGTGATCCCTTGGAGGAGAAGAGGCATTCTGGTTTTCAGAATTTTCAGCCTTTTTGTGCTGGTTTCTTCCCATCTTCATGGACTTATCTACACTTGGTCTTTGATCTTTGCAGTCGATGAACTTTGGATAGGGTCTTTGAGTGGACGTCCTTTTTGTTGATGTCGAAACTATTTATGTTTGTTAGTTTTCCTTCTAACAGGCTCCTCTGATGCAGGTCTGCTGGAGTTTGCTAGAGATCCACTCCATGCCCTGCTTGCCTGGGAATCACCGGTGGAAGTTGCAGAACAGCAAAGATTGCTTCCTGTTTCTTCCTCTGGTAGCTTTGTCCCAGAAGGGTGCCCACCAGATGTCGGCCAGAACTCTCCTGTATGAGGTGTCTGTTGGCCCCTATTGGGAGGTGTCTCCCAGTCACGTTACACAGCGGTCAGGAAGCCACTTGAGGAGCCAGTTTGTCCTCAAATGCTAAGCTCAAATGCTGTCCTGGGGGATCTGCTGCTCTCTTTGGAGCTGCCAGGCAGCTGAAGTTTAAGTCTTCTGAAGCTGTACCCACAATCACCCCTTTACCTGGGTGCTCAGTCTCAGGAAGTTGGGGGGCTTTATTTATAAGTCCCTGATGAGCTGCTGCCTTTTTTCATAAATGCCCTGCCTGGTGAGGAGGGAATCTAGTGACACAGTCTGCCTGCACAGGCCTTGCTGAGCTGCCATGGGCTCTGCCCAGTTCAATCTTCCAGGCAGCTTTGTTTATACTGTGATGTTGAAACCACCTGCTCAAGCCTCAGCAATGGTGAATGCCCGTTCCCCCACCAAGCTTGAACATCCCAGGTTGAGCTCAGACTGCTGTGCTGGCTGCAAGACCTTTAAGCCAGTGGATCATAGCTTGCTGGTTTTGATGGCAGGGTGGGACTCACCAAGCCAGATCAGTTGGCTCCCTGTCTTCAGCCCCCTTTCCAGGGGAGTGAACAGTTTGGTCTTGCTGGTATTCCAGGCACCACTGGGGTATGAAAAAACAAACAAACAAACAAAAACCTGCTTCGGCTAGCTCGGTATCTTCCCAAACGGCTGCCCAGTTTTGTTTGGAAACCCAGGGCCCTGGTGTTGTAGGCACTGGAGGGAATCTCCTGATCTGCCATTTGTGAAGACCGTGGGAGAAGCACAGTGTTTGGGCTGGAGTACAGGGTACAGTTCCCAATGGCTTCCCTTGGCTACAAGAGGGAGTTCCCCGGCCCCTTGCACTTCCTGGGTGAGACGATGCCCTGCCACGCTTCACCTCACTTTCCTTGGGCTGCATCCACTGTCCAACCAGTCCCAATGAGATGAACCAGGAACCTCATTTGGAAATGTGGAGACCACTCGGCTTGTGCGTCGCTCTCCCTGGGAGCTGCACACCAGAGCTGTTCCTATTCACGCATCTTGCCAGCAATCTGGTTAACGCTTTTGGTAGGCTTATTTTTAACTTTGTTTTGTGACATATTTTTACTTTTTTGTACTTGAAATGCATTGTTTGGTTTCAGTTTTAAAAATTTTGTACATATTTTGCTCTCTTAAAAATATCAGTTTTGCATATATACAGTTTTGCATATATAGTGTTTATAGTGTCATATATGTGTGTATATATGTATGTGTATCAGATGAAGCATGGTGCTGGTGCTGGCCCTAGAGAGGGGCAGTAGGAAGAGCATGAAGAGCACATACCAAGAAGAAGTATGAAGCCAGGACAGAGACTGTGACTTCTGCCATTATTTATGCTGCCCCCTGGTGTGGGTAGCTCCAGGTCAATGAATATCAAATAAAGCCAAGAGTAATAAAAAGTTAAAGGTAAACCCTGCCCCAGATGGGGGTTGGGCAAGAGGTGCTGGCATCATCAGAAGATCCTGATGGGTGGCAAGGATGGCATAGGCTGGAGTAAAGGGAATAATACCTGCCACAGCCAACACTAACTGAGCACATCCTGTGTATGAGCCCTTTGCTGTGAACTTTATACACTCTGCCTCACTGTTTTCTCACATGGCCCTGAGAGGTACGTATAGTTATCCTCACCATTTAGATGAAGACACTGGAGGCTTTGCAAGATGAGCTCAGATCTGAGAAGCATGCCTGCCACGTAGTAGATATCCTACAGGTATTTCTTAAATGAATAAATAAATGAATAAAACCACCCAGGTGGTAACTGGAGATGCAAGATTGTGCTCAGGCTGACTCCAAAGACAGGCTTCTTATCGCAGTTTTTCTTCAGGGATTTTATTCTGGCAGACAGCATGGAGGCTACTGGAGTCATGTTTAGCAGTTTTGTTTCTGAGCAGGGAATGCCTGAGCTCTCCCTTAAGTAAGCCCGGCTGCCAGAATACACTGGTGGAGTTATGTTACGGACCAGGAGTAGCCTGCTGCCTACTGGTTATCTACATGAAGGAATGCTGTTTTGCTATTTCCCTCCCACTGATGCTGAAATTGAAACGGGGAAGAACTCCAAGTACAACGTAAACGGGGAAGAACTCCAAGTACAATGTATCATTCAAGCGGATGAGGATATCCTCACGGGATCACACTGAGGACCTGCTGAGAACACGCTGAAATAATTATTCTGGCAGATCAGGAATACCTTCTCATCCACAGCCAGCAGCCACGTATGCTAGGCACACACTGTGGTCTGTCTGAGTTGGGTTCTTCCAGAAAATGGGTTCACAGTGGGTATCTGGTGGCTACTCCTGCCAGGAAAGTAGAGTCATTTGTTCGTATACCATAAACTTTAAAAAATATCAGGAAACAAGGACTCCTGGCTGGACATGTGCCTTAAAGACATTCTTCCAAGAGGTCTTTTGCAAGAGATGAGCACTGTGACTCCGGGAATAGAAAGTGTATATCACACCCTCACCCTTGGAAGTGCAGCACGCTCAGAGCCTTGGTCAAGATAGCTCCTGCGTGTTGGTTGATCAGGCTGTGAGGTTAAGGTTCTGCTTTTTAGGGAAATCATGTTCTGCAGTCAGGGCAGGGTGTCAAAATGGTGTGAAAATGGTTCCTTCCATTTTCACCAGAAAGTGAATACTGTGAAAAGAGGGATTGGTTTTTCTGGTTTCAATATAATGTAGTCCTGGTTTAGAAAAATCAGGATCGGAGACTGATGAGCCATTTCTCTGGATTGAGGTTCATATGGTCCTGCCTGAAAAGGCATCATTTCTCTTACATAGGGGACCTGGAAGACAGAGAAGGTAGAGGTTTCTGGGGCCATGAGATGCCTGCTGCAGCAAATGACCAGAAGAGAGAAACCACATGGCAAAGGGACTCTGGCCCAGAGGCATTTCTGCAACAGTAGTGGGGCTAAGTGGACGGCACTATTGTTTCAAAAGTGTACCTGCTGATCTGATTTTGGGTATATATGATTTTAAGAGGCATACTGACCATTGATCTGTTTCTTAGGCTCACAGCCAGAGAGACAGAATCCAAAAACCCAGTGCAGAATTCTTTGTCTAATCCCTTGGCCATTTTGTCTGAACTGCCTCTGAAACACTGATCGAGTTTCTTTCAATGACTGACAAAAGTATTATCCACTTGTGTTCAAATATCTGAAGTTCTGCGTGCTTTCTGCTGCTTCCTGGACACTTTGGTCTATTTCATCTGCTTGCAGGGCCTTAGATTCAAATGTCTTTCAGATCCAAATCCCTAGTCCAAATGTTGAAATCTCTGTTCCAAAAGGTACCAACAGCATCTCAACCCTGATAGGCTCAACTCATGCTCACTCTCCCCAAACACACTTTCTCTATGTTCTCCAACCCAGTGAACAGCACCCCCACTCACTGTTCAAGGCTGAAATAAACCACAAGGGATTCCCCCTTTTCCCTCATTCCCACATCCAATCAGCCAGTAAGGGGTGAGCAACTTTAATTTGCCAATCTCTGGACCTTTCTCCTCGTGTCAATTCTAAACCACTACCCTGGTTCATGCCTTCATCATTTAAACATTTTATTTATTTATTTTTTTGGTCTGGACCCATTAAGTGGCTCCCTAAAGGGCCCCTGTCCGCAGGGCCAATCAGAAGGAGTGTTCTGCATCCCAGATCTCCTGTTGCTCCTCAGCTCACTGGTTTGCCTCCAGCGAGGTGTTTGCAGTCTGGTGTGCTTGAGTCCCTGGATTATTTCTCAGGCTCTCTCCTACCTCCGTCTAGTGGGCTCCCATGGTACACACCCTTATGGGCCCACACTGCACAGGCTCCCACAGACCCTTGTGACTTTCCAAATCCAGTCCCTTTTCAGTCTGACACATATAAATTCATCTTTGAAGCTTTATCTTACCTATCGTCTTCCTGATGCCTCCAGGTGCAAACAGTGTGCTCTCCTTCCCATCCTTACGGCATCTACATGAGGCAGCAATCACTGGACTCAAAAAAGCAAAGGGTGTCAGGAAACATGGGACCTTCTCACTACTGCCACACCTCCATCTGCCACCAGACTGTGAAACACTGAAGGCAGGGATATTGATTTAATTATCTAACATCTATGACATGCTCCAAGAAATGCTTGCTGATTCAGTACAGGAGTGAAGACACTGTGTCTCCTTTTTCTTTTCACATCTGTAAATCCTGTTGGAAAATAATCCTTCCTTGTATTTGGCAGCGGCCACTGCTCCTGTTTGTTTTCCCTCATGGTTTACTCCTCTTTTGCTCTTGGTGACTCTTTCCTCAATGCCTCCTTCCCCACTCTTGCCAGGCTCTTCTGGTGCCCTCACACAAACCTGGTATTTGGTTTAAAATCTGGTCTGAAAACCACCCCCGAAAGTGGAGGTACCCCCAGCTACCTGCAGATTATCCAGGAGTCTGCTACGAGGGCGCATTACCTAGTTTGAGGAGACAAAAACTGCTTGGCTCAGCGTTGGATTCTGAAGGAAATAGCTGAGCTGGGTGACTCAAAGAGTTTGCATTTTGTGGCCACTGCTTTCATAACAAAAGCCCCATTTTAGCCACCTGAACTTAGCTGACTTCAGTTTGTTGTTAGGAAGGCTTTCAGGGCTCACACAGCAACAAAGAGCTCATCTGTGTCTGCTTGGGTGGGAGAGGAGCATGCACCCTGGAAGATCCAGGCCAAGTTTCTCCATTTTAAGGAATAACAGGAAATCTTACTCTTAGTGAACATTTGCAAACCCAAGTCCCCAAATGGGAGACAGTCCTCCATGTGGTAACACCGTGGCAACCAGACATTCCTATTTGATTGGAGAGTATTGCATTTCACATTCTTGTTTCCCCAGGAGCCACCAATGCTGGGCTACCTCAGCACCCTCCCAAAACAAGTAGTCCTCCCTTATTCAGGGGTTTGCTTTCTGTGATTTTAGATACCCACGGTTAGCTGCAGTTGGGAAATATAAAATGAAAGCTTCCCAAAATAATTAACTTATTCATATTAAATTGCTCACAGTTCTGAGTGGTGCGATGAAATCTCTTGCTCACCAGCCCAGGATGCCAATCCTCCCTTTGTCCGGCATATCCGTGCTGTACACACCGTTTACCCATTCATCGTTTAGTACTGTCTCAGGGCTCAGTGGTATCCAGTTTCAGGCATTCACTGAGGGTCTTGGGATGTTTCCCCTTCTGAAAGGGAGGCCTGTTGTAATCAGCATCACTGAATCATTTAATAGACGTTTAGTTCATTAATAAACTACCAATTTTAAGTGAATTAAAAATATAAACATAGTAAAAGAATGAAAAAATAAGCTCGGGGCCAGTGGCGCAATGGATAACATGTCTGACTATGGAGCAGAAGATTCAAGAATGAAAAAATAATTTAAATTTTATCATAAAAATAATTGTTTTATTTGATAATTTTTTTACCAAGGAATTTTGCCCAGCTCAAGGATAGGTAAATCTTGAGTCTTTGGTCTTCACGCTGTTCTCTGTGAGGCTGATGGGCTGATGTCTCACTGTAGAGTTCAGAGCTCCTTCAGATAAAAAAACTGGAAAGGATATTGTCCTTCAAGGCTGGAAGGCAGGATGATTCAACCTGGGAAGTTGAGCCAATGGCCTCAGAATACACTGCTTATGTTTACCCTGGAAAGTAATATAATCTGTTGCAGCATTTGGGTGTGGTGTTTAACGGTCCAGTGGTGGCATTGGCTTTGTTTTCTGAAGAAAATCTTCAGGCTCTGGGGAAGGGTCGAAGTCTGAACATCCAAGCCTTAGCCCGCATGGTCGGCCCTCTTAAGAAATCCTGACCTCTTATCTTCCAGCTTAGGCATCTCCACACTTTGGCTTTGCATGAGAGATTTATTTAGGTGACTCACAATACGGATTGTATTACTGGGATATACTATTTACTTAGGTCCCTTAAATCATACTATCGCTCTTCATTGGCAGTAGAGTCATGAAACAATATTTTTACCTCATTTCTCCTTTGACTAATGTGTATGGGTGGTATTTTTCTCTTCAATAGCAGAATATTTAAGTGTGGGGAAAAGCAGTGTTTATAGCTGGAGTCCATTTCTTTGAATAGTGCTCTCAAAATAAGCACATTCAGTGGCTAAAAGTTCATAGTATTGAATATTCTCACCATTTCTGTCAGCAACAAATCAACTTTGGGAGATACGACTTTGGCCAGCAGTGACTCTGTGTGAATAAACAACATGCAGGCTGTCATTTGAATGCTGCCTCCCTTAGTCAAGTAGCTATACCCTTTATTTATCTCTCTCTCTCTCATAAAGCAAGACTTGAGTAAGTGGGAAAAAATTTAACTCTGAAGACTAGATTTTTAGTGATTAAAAGTAAAGAAATTTGTCAAGCACATCTTCTTCATATATAAACCCTGTGTATACTGAGTTGATTCATATTCATTATGTCTGTGTTGTTATATAATTATCATACATAATGTTTTCTCTTTATTGGTACATAACAGTTTTACATATTTGTGGGGTACGGATGATCTTTTGATACATACACATAATGCATAATGACAAAATTAGGGTAGTTGGGATATCCATTACCTCAAACAGTTATCATTTCTTTGTGTTGGGAACATTATAATTCTTCTCTTTTAGCTATTTTGAAATATACTATAAACTCTTACTATACTTGCCCTACTGCAAACACTAGAACTTACTTATTCTATCTAACTGTATTTTTGTACCCATTAGCCAACTTCTCTTCATCCATTCAACACTTCCCAACATCTGATAATCACCATTCTACTCCCCACCTCCGTAAGTTCAGCCTTTTTAGCTCCCACATGTGAATGAGAACATGTGATATTTTACTTTCTGTGCCTGGCTTGTTTCACTTAACATCATGTCCTCGTTACATCCATGTTGCTTTAAATAATGGGATTTTAATTTTTTATGGCTGAATAATATTCCATTGTGAATTTATACCACATTTTCTTGGTCTATTCATCTTTGGATGGGCACAGATGTTGATTCTGTAACTTGGCTATTGTGACTAGTGCTGCAGTAAACAAAGTAGTGCTGATATCTCTTTGATACACTGATTTTCTTTCTTTTGATTATATATCTGGTAGTAGGATTGCTAGATCATATGGTGGTTCTATTGTTTTTTGAGGGGCTTCCATACAAATTTACATTCCCACGAACAGTGTATGAGAGCTTCCCTTTCTCTGCATCCCCGACAGCAACGGCTATTTTCTGTCTTTTTGATAATAGCCATTTTAACTGAGGTGAGATGATACCTCATTGTGGTTTTGATTTGCGCTTCCTTGATGATTAGTGATGAGCATTTTAAGTAAGTTATTTCAATAGTTTTAAATTTATTTCTGGAAATAATAACGATAATAACAATTATTATTGTCTTTTTTTTAGCCAATATTGTGTGATTAGTTGCTGTTTAATATTTCTATTGGAGATTAAAGGAAGACTTCCTCTCTCTGTATTAGTCAGAATAAGCTAGGCTGTCCTACAATAACAAATAACCTCTGAATCTTAGTTGTTTAAAACAACAATAACGATAGCAATGGTTTTGTTGTTTTTTTTTCCACTCAGGGGCCATGTCCACTGAAGACTGGCTCATTGGAAGTGAGGAGATGGGGATACATTCTTGAATATTCTCACTAAGTGAAATCGGATGAGTTGTGATGATAATTAATTTTAGGTGTCAACTGACTGGATTAATTGGTACCCAGATAGCTGATAAAGCATTACCTTTGGGCATGTCTTCAAGGATGTTTCCAAAAGGGGTTGGAATTTGAATCAGTGCACTGAGTGAGGAAGATCTGCCCTCACCCAATGTGGACAGGCATCATCCAGTTGGCTGAGGTCCTACTAGAACAGAAAGCCAGAGGAAAGGGAATTTGCTCATTCCCTTATGGAGCTGGGACAACTTTATTCTCCTGCCCTTGGACATCAGAACCCCAGGATCTCTATCCAGTCTTTTGAATTTGGGACTTGGACCAGTGACTCCCAAGTTTCTCAGGCCTTCAGCCTTGTGGTGACCTTCAGTTTTGTAGTGAAAGTTACTCTGTTGACATCTCGGGTTTTGAAGTCTTAAGACTTAAAGTGACTCATAATACTGTCTTCCCTGGTTTCCAGCTTACAGATGGCCTGTTGTGAGACTTTTCAGTTCACAATAGCCTCCAAAATCCGGTGAGCCAACTCCTATCTCTTTCTATCTCTTTTCATCTCTCTCTATCTGTCTTATGGTCTCTGTCTCACTGGAAAACTCTAATCCCATGAGGGAGGCTTGTCTTTGGGAAGGGAGTGGCAAATCATGTGCTGGCTATGAATGCTTCAACCCACAAGTTATCATCATGCATATTTCTCTTTTATTCATTATTTTTAAATAGACTTTACTTTTTAGAGCAATTTTAGGTTTACAGAAAAATAATGCAGGAAGTACAGAGAGGTTCCATGTACTGCACTCGCTCCCCTTCCCCTGCCAGAGTTCCCTCCCATTAACATCTTGCGTTTGTTTGGCACAATTTGTTAAAATTCAGAGGCAGTGTTGATAACTAAAGTCTATAGTTTACGTTAGGGTTTACTCTTTGTGTTGTACCATTATGTTCTCATATAGAATATTTTCGCTGCATTAAAAGCGTCTTGTACTCCATGTCTTCATACCTCCCCACCCTCTTCCTCCTGGAAGTCACTGATACTTTTATTGCCTCCACAGTACTGCCTTTCCAGAATGCCATATCACTGAATCCTGTAGTATAGAGCCTTACCATTTTGGATTGGCTTCTTTTACTTAGAAATACACATTTATGTTTATTCCATGTCTTCTTTCTTTTTTGTGAGACAGAGTCTCTCTCTGTTGCCCAAGTATGATCTCTCCTCATTGCAGCCTTGACCTTCTGAGCTCAAGTGATCCTTCCACCTCAGTCTCCCCAGTAGCTGGGACTATAGGCACACACAGGGACACTCAGCTGATTTTTTTTTTTTTTGGTATTTTTTGTAGATAAGGGGTTTTGCCACATTGCTCGGGCTGGTCTGGAACTCCTAAGCTCAAGTGATATGCCCACCTTGGCCTCCCAAAGTACTGGGATTACACGCAAGAGCCAGTGCATCTGGCCCTCTTCCATATCTTTTTGTGGCTTGCTTTTTTTAAAAAAAATCCCTGAAAAATATTCCACTGTATGAATATAACACAATATTGCTCTCAATCATATTTTATGGACCAAAGTAAGCCATATGGCAACCCTAACTTCAAGGGAGTCAGGGAAGGGTACTCCGGTCATATAACTGGAAGAAAAACTAGAACTATTTTGTAAGCAGCAGTAATTAACCCTTCGCTTCCATATCTTGAATGAAGTAACTAGGTTATACTCACCATCAAATCTTTACTTAACAACAACGTGGACCCCCAATTTTTGCTAGGAAAAAAATTAATAAAAGGAGCCAGACCACTCATAATATGTATATATACACGTGTGTGTGTATATATTATACACACACACACACACATATATATATATATGTATATCTCAGAATATGATCTCAAAGAGTGGCTGCAGGCTACCAACAAATCCTCTGTGTCGACCTTGAATACCATGTCTGTGACAGTGTCTTTGGAATTCTAAAGGGGCCACACTTTTGTCAGAGGCCATATACACTTATTAAAGTGAACTAAATATGGCCTAAGAAGGACTCCATACTTTTGTATTTAAGTCCTTATGGACAAACTGTAACCTAACTTAATAGTCAGACAAGATTGAAAACCTAAGAGTATGCGCCAGCAACAATAGCTGAGTCTTGGTCAATGGTAGCAGCCATAATTCAACCACTCATACATTGCTGAGTGTTCATTTTCCTTCAAAAGGCAAATGCTGAGCTGTAACCAATCCAGCTGTTTCTGTACCTCACTTCCGATTTCTGCACACCACTTCTCATTTTTTTTCTATAAATTTGTTCTCACCACAAGGCGTCCTTGGACTTGGAATCCGCTGTGATTTTGGAGGCTGCCCAATTTGTAAATTGTTTTTTTTTTCTTGCTCAATTAAACTCCATTAATTTAATTTGTTTGAGGATTTCTTTTAACACAATATAGTCTCAGAATATTGCTCAGTATTCTCTTGGATGTAGACAGAAGTGGTAACAAATCGGGCAAAGGCCAGTCCAGAAAGCAGACAACCACCAGTTTTCCTAATAAAGAATACTTAATATAGGAATTGAAACACTGAAAGTACAGAGTAGGACCACTGAGGGATCATGGAGCTAGCAGCTGCAGGAAGCAATCACCACCCCTAGGGATGAGAGAACAAAAGGGAGATGTGAAGTGCCTGGGATCCGGAAGCTTGGAGCAGGGCCCTGCAGAGCTGGAAGCTAGGCCAGGAGGGAGGAGTGTTGCCCGGTGGAGCCAGGTGCATCTGGAGACTCAGAGCAGGGACCCTCAAAACAGGGACTTAGCATCTGGGGAGGAGGTTCTGGTTGACAGATGCTGTTACTGAGGGAGTCAGTTTAAGTTCTTGCAGTGAGGAAAATAACTGCAAACTTGAGCTAAGGGCTGCTGGGATAATACTGAAAGGATCAGCAAAACAAAACAAAATGAAACAAAAACACAGAAGGAGCCAATCCTTTCTTCCCGATTCCTTCCAGACTCCCTCTAGAGCCCCCTATTGGCAGCCTAAGAGAGATCCCTCTGGCAAAGCCGAAATGTGGTTTGCAGAGGCTCAGCCCCAGCAGCACAAAGCTGAGAATGAAGGGTGCATGTGGAGCTTACAGGCAACACAGATAGTAAACAAATATTTGGTCCCTGTCACTTATGCTAATATTTTCTCATTACAGCTAGAAGACTCTAAGGAAAGCCTAGGCCAGAGAAAGAGTAAGATCTGACATTGACACGTACTAAAAGCTCCCCTTTTTGGTAACTGTCAGCTAAAAGAATCATCCCAGAAAAATGCTCACCATCACTGGTCAAAAGAGAAATGCAAATCAAAACCACATTGAGATACCATCTCACACCAGTTAGAATGGTGATCATTAAAAAATATGGAGACAACAGATGCTGGAGAGGATGTGGAGAAATAGGAACACTTTTACACTGTTGGTGGGAATGTAAATTAGTTCAACCATTGTGGAAGACAGTGTGGCAATTCCTCAAGGATCTAGAACTAGAAATACCATTTGACCCAGCAATTCCATTACTGGGTATATACCCAAAGTATTACAAATTGTTCTATTATAAAGATACATGCACATGTATGTTCACTGAGACACTGTTTACAATAGCAAAGACCTGGAACCAACCCAAATGCCCCTCAATGACAGACTGGATAAAGAAAATGTGGGACATATATACTGTGGAATACTAAGCAGCCATAAAAATGGATGAGTTCGTGTCCTTTGCAGGGACATGGATGAAGCTGGAAACCATTATTTTCAGCAAACTGACACAAGAACAGAAAACCAAACACTGTGTGTTCTCACTCATAAGTGGTTGTTGAACAATGAGAACACATGGACACAGGGAGGGGAATCACATAGCGGAGCCTGTTGGAGGGTAGGAGAGCTAGGGGAGGGATAGCAGAGCGTAGGGACATTGGGGAGGGATAACATTAGGAGAAATACCTAATGTAGATGACAGGGGATGGATGCGGTAAACTACTATGGCATGTGTATACCTATGTCGCAAACCTGCCCGATGTGCACATGTACCCCAGAACTTAAAGTATAATTTTAAGAGGCCAAAAAAAAAAAAGAATAATCCCAGAAGTATCATCTAGAAGCTCATCCAGCTTGTTTTTTGGCCACCACTGTGTAAGAAGTTAGTCTGAGTTCTTTGCTCTTGCTTTAAGTAGCTTTTAGAGTCTTTTGATACACTTGTACTTGGGACAGAGACAAGAACAGCTCCATGATGGTCTTGGCGTCCCCGGGGTATTTGGAGGGACTTACTATCCATTTCCAGTTCTGAATCATCAAATTCCACTAAATAGCCAACGTAGCCACCAGCCGTTCTTACTTTGCTTTCTTTGCAGTCCTTCCTGTTCCCATTTCTTATTTTTATGTATTTCTCTCCTTTCTTTTCCCTCTTTTAAAATCCTACCCCTTCTTCTTTTCTGCCATTCCTCTGCTTTCCCTGATACCCCTCATTCCTCCTGGGGGACAGCACAGTGTACTTGAAAGAGCTTGAGTCCTGCCCAAGAAGGGCCTAGGATTAAGTTCTAATTCTGATGTTTACTTTATAATTTCAGGCAAGTTATTTTTCATTTTCATTTTTTAAAAATGGAAATAATAGCTAGGATACATGTATTTGTCAGAAGTCAGTGAGAGAATGTATATGTAGTGCCTGATAGATAATAGGTGCTGGTTAAACATGTGCTGCCATCTCTCCGTTTTTCTTTTTAGTTATCAAATGCACCCTTAAGTACATCTTTTGAAAACCAACTTAATACTTCCCTTATGTCTTCTGTCTGCTGCAGAGCCCTGGGCTAAGCCGTATCTTAGACCCAGCCTGAACTCTTCTCCTGCAGTACCAAATCGTTTATTTAATCTGGCCATATTTTATTTAACTCACTTTGTCTTAATCATTTGGAAACTGGGTGAGGTTCAAAATTCAGTCTGTAGCCAGAATTACTGAGCTTGTGTAGTTTAGCTAAAATGGGGGAAAGTTTGCAGCATAAGGGAAAGAAAAGACAGGCTAGGTTTGAATTACTCTGACTGGAACCAGTAGGGAATAGAAGGGTCAAGTCCTAAGCTGACATTTGCTCACACTTCATGCCAGGACCGCCATCAGATACCACTCGTCCTCATGTGCAGACTGGCCCTAGAGCTGGAAAATGGCCACTGAGGGCACAGGAGGGTGGAAATACTATTTTACTCTCAGCGTTAGGATACCTAGCTGGTTATTTACCCTCCAGTCCTTTGGAATCCTTAACTAGAATCCTTGCAAAGTCAGCCAGCCAGCCAGCTAAGTAGTGAGCCAAGCATCACTGAAGAATTAATACATTGTTTTCTCTTTCTTATCCAGTAAGTGCTGGTCAGAGTGAGCCTAGCACCGCCTCTTGAAACAGGTTTCCTCTCCATTTCTTAGGTTAAATTACCTGTCAGTAATCGAGGAAACCAGGGACACCTACTAAAAGTGGAGGCAGGGCTCCTGAATCCTCCGTTTTTGCTCTGAAGGTGGTACCACTGGGCATGGCTAAGTGTGAAGCTGGAGATACTCTTTTTTAAAAAGCTTTGCAGAAGTGACAGTCTAGGCACCCAATGGAGATTTCCTACTGTAGGGTATTTCTGTGATTTCAGAGTCCCAAATTTCACAGTGGTGGTTTAGGGAATGCCTCAGTTTCCTGACTAGCTGGGACTATAATTGTGTACTACCATGCTGAGATAATTTTTGTATTTTTTAAACAGTCAGGGTTTCAACATGTTGACTAGGCTGGTCTTGAACTCCTGGCCTCATGTGATCTGTCCTCCTTGGCCTCCTAAAGTGATGGGATTATAGGTGTGAGCCACCATGCACCATGGCCAAATCGTTTTATATGAACATTTTAATCATCTTCATAACAACTCCACATAGAGGATATTATTTATATTATCTTCATTTTACAGATGAGAAAACTAAGGCTTAGAACAGGGTTTTTCAAATTGGGGGTGTGAAACCATTGATAGACCGTGAAATTTGCTGTATTATGACTAGCATTTATAAAACTTTACATAGAATAGAACCAATCAAATAAATGATGCTCAGAAAATACCAAAAATAATTATTGCTTTATTAGTCTTTTAATTTATATGAGTGTGTGTGTGTGTGTGTGTGTGTGCGCGCGCACACACACAGACTATATAGAATTATGTTAAATATATTTCTTACTGTGGATTACAGTTAAAAAAATTTTGATAAGTCTATACTTGACAGAGTTTAAGTAACTTGTCCAAGTTCAGGTGGTAAATTACAAAGCTGTAATTTGAGCCCATGCAGTCTGAGACCAGAATCTTTCCTCTCAATCTCTTTGCCATGTTGCCAAGTTAACTAAGCATGAGGGAATATATGAAAGGGTATGTGTATGGAGAGGGAAGAGAATGGAGGAAGAGCAGCTGGAGAAGGGAGGAGAAGTCCCAGACTCCTGGAAAATGTTTTGTGTTCCTGTTACTGGGCTCAGGTTGCAAAGGTTTAGCACACAAATGGCCAGTGGTGCTCTCTGGACGGCCCCCAGAACCATGGGTCATGGTTCCCAGCACAGTCCTGCTGGATGCCAGGTGTAATTGCTATTTGCCTCCCCTTGTATTTGCACATCTTTCCTGATTTGAACGAAAAATTATCTTAATTTATTGATGTCATTCCCACAGTGGATTTTAGAGCTGTAAGAGACCTTAAATACAAATCTTTAGTTGTTGGATGTTAAATGTGAGACCCAAGAGGTCAAGTGACATGCTAACGTCACATCAAAGATGGCAGAGAGTGAGACCCAGACCTGGAGCATGCAGGTCTGTGCCTTTCATTGCTTTAATTTATATCACGACCTGGTCCTTTTAGAAGGTGGCGAAGTACGGGCTGGCAGGAAATCTCTGCATGTACCTCATCCTGGATGCTTACTTGAAAACTTGAGAAAAAGGTGTCTCACCTCACCTCTCTAGTATCCATACTGGGTTTCAAGGTGGGCTGGGATTTTCTCAGAGGAGTAGGGAAGTAAGAATGAAGAGAAAGGGGTGTGCCTTGCCTCTTCGCCTCTTGGCTTGTTTTTCTAAGCACAAGATGAAACTTTTTCAGGCAATTTCTTCTTCTTCTTCTTTTTTTTTTTACAAAAATAATTTGGGACTGTTTTCCAGGGCAAGAGTACACTGTGCAGTCTTTGTGCCCACAGCACCTGTAGAAGGGATTGAATTGAAGTTTTGTTCAGGGTCCTGAAAGTTTATGGTCCATTTAGCTGTGAAGCAGAGTTTAATGTTGGCAAACTTTGGTGTTTGTTTTAGTTTCTGAAAGTTGCTAACCATTTTTCCTTTCTTGGGGAGGAGAGCGGGCCTGGCAGGAAAGGCAGGGCCATCACTGGGGCAGGGTGGGTGGGGTAGGCACTGTTTAGGTACAGAATCTTAATGGGCCAGTAGACATGTCCGCCTGATGCCTTTAGCACCCCAGCACTTTAGCCTGACATGCTGGCCCATGGAGCCGAGGCTGCGAAGGCGGAGGAACACTGGTGTTGTCTGAGCCCTTTCCTTCAGCAATTTCATCAAGTGCGGATGCTGACGGATAGCCACAGTCCCCAGAGCCAAGCACACATTCCTGCAAAAGGTAAACGTTTGTCTATTTGCTCAACTCTGCCCTCACTTTGCCACCATCTAAGCCAGATCTGTCATGCCCTCAATGCACTTGGCAGGAGGGAAAGACAGATGGCCATAGACCTGGCTGAACGGTTCCATTTCTGCAGCCCTGGCACTAATCATTCTGGGTTTGCCCCCAGTTTTGTGTAAGACCCCAGAGAAGAGGCCTAAATCCCATCACCTGTCTTGTTCTATGCACTAGCAATAAGCAGATGTTACCTCGAGTCTACAGTAACAACCAGCCTCATTTGGCAATTCTGGAGGCAAATCGCTTGTCAGAAACACAAACACATTTCATAAACACGTTATAATTATAATAATGTGTCAAGGGTAAGATAAGTCTCATGTTCCCACCTCATTTCTTTGTCTTTTCCCCTAATTTCCATTTTCTCCAAGGTTCTTCAGGACCCTGCTGCCTCCTGACTCAGTGATGGCCAGACCTTTCTATCTGACCTCGTTGCCTCCAGGAGGCACTCGCCCCACTCCTCTGCACTTCCTGCAAGTCCACCTCATTCCTGGCTACCATAGGCACAATCTCCTTTTTCCTTAGTGGGAAGAGATCATGTCTAATTCAGCATGGGGACATCAGCACCCTGGTACATAGATGCTCAAATGATAGTTGTTATAAAAATGAATACATAAATCATGGCTGTAGTGTGGGGTTAGGACATGTGCGACGCCTCTAAGTTCATTTTTAACTTCTCTGTATAAAGGTGGAATCCTGGCTCAGGGGAAAGAGCACTGAACTATGAGTCAGCAGACTTGGCTTTGAGTGTTAGCCGTGTCACCGTGTGCCAGCTGTCATGCTAAGTGCTTTGAATTCACTATCTCATTTCTTTCACAAATAACCTAAGAGATAGAAACAATTCTAACTCAGTTTTAAGAGAAGTTAACTGAGACACAGCAGTTCTAGTGGACCTGCCTGAGGCACACAGCTGAAGATTCCCGGGTCCTCTGTGAATTTCAAGCCCATTTGTTTAACAACTGTGCTAAACTGCTCTGCAACCCTGTCTTCAGACAGCCTCCTCCCATGTAAAATGAGTAGCCCGAACACTCCTGGTTGTCTTTAAATTCTATATAGCTATTCTGAGTCTCCATTTCTGATTTCAAACATCCACAGGAACGTACTGTGGAACTCCACTGAATTGTGACTTGTGTTATGAGTTGAGGGAAGGTCAAAGAACAGTAGCGTTCCATTGGGAAGTGGCACACATTTGCAGTCAGCAGATGAAATCTACACTCCTGGCACAGAGCCAACCTTGCCCTCTGTCCTAAGGCTCACTTGCCCATGAGTCCGTTTGGTCCTTTCCTGATCTTCAACTCCTGTCTCATCTCCCCCAGTGGAAGGACAGTATGCAGGCCTGACTCCTTCATAGAGCAGGGGTTGTTCATCTATGAATGTAATTTGTGGAAAGTAAAGGCCCACCTGCCTGAGATAGCTGGTGGGCATTGTATGGTAGACCACATGTTATTAACTAGGGTTCTGATGACATCTTCAGGCCACACTGACTTGAATCTCCTGTGACTGCCCCTCTTCTCAGTCATCTTCTCTGAATTTACTTTCTCTGTTTACACTTTAGATGTTGGATATTCCTATGGCACAGTTCTCAGCTTTCTCACACCCAGAATAGCTTCATCCTTTCTTATAACCAGATCTCACTTTCTCTTAAAATCTCTTATTTAAATTTCCTGCTAATTTTGAAATATGTCCATATCTCTACCATACCCCCCTTAGCATTTTAGAGTTCAGTATCTCCCACACTAAAGCATCTAGTGGTATATTATAGAGCTAAGTAAAATACATGTAGAATAAATAAACTCTGATGCAATAATTAATACGTTAGTACAGGTTTAGGTGTTGGGTAAACTTTCACCAGTCTTTGTGGTGAATAGAACCATTTTAGGCCCTGAAAACAAGGGGCGAGTTGAATTTATTGTTGTTTGCCTTTGGACTATAGTATAGTGTGTGGATCACTGTAGGTGACCAGAAAAAGTACATTTACATTAATGAACTGAATACAGGAGACTCAGGACTGGCAAATTTTGACAGGAGAAAAAAGGAGTTTCACATCTTGAAGTGTTGCCCAGAGAAGGCCAGCCTATGTGGGATGATGCAGTGTGGGACTTGGCTTGTTAGGACCGACATGGGGTCACTGGACTCCATGATAAGAATCGTAATGTAGAAGGGTCCCACGCACAGTAAGCAGTGGAACTCTGCCTGCCTCACTCAATTTGTTAAGGCCATCTCAGGCTCTTAAGACCTTGCCCTTTGTTCCGAGCCTGCAGAGTAATACATACTTTTGCCTATGTCAGATCCTTGGTATTAGCCCAGGGTGATACTTCCATGAAGATTCCGCCAGTTTCCAAAATTTCCTTTTACCTTTTTACACCATAATTTTCCCTGGAGCATAACTCATTGAAGTGGTCCCAGCTGGGTTTTGTGGCTTTCAGTGACCTCAGTACTCAGAACAAACAAGGGCAGCTGGCCATGTGAACACTTAAGAAAGCTTTTAGAAAATATGTTTTCCTTCTCATAACTTGCCCGATGAGCTGGAGTTGGCATGGAGAGAGGCAGGGTGAGATGCTCCAATGCTGAAGATGTCCAGTTGTGTCAGCTGGGGTATATTGCATTTGTATCTCCTGATGCCTGAACCAGAAGGGGTCTTTATCCCAGACAAATCCCGCGTATCTGCAGAACCAATTCCCTTGGCAGAGGGTGGGATGCTTTGTGACTAGGGTATGGGAGGCTGAGTGTTGGGATCTATGAATTCTGTTTCTGCTACCTTGGACAACAGGCACAGAGATATAGACTGTCCTTTTTGGCTTAAATGTATCCTCCTTAAAGTAAGTCTTCCCTTCAACAGAAAGTTCCTCTGCTAGTAATGAGATGAGGATAGTTAGTAAAGTCTATGTGGCATGCTGGCCGAAGGGATTGAGACTAGCTTTAGCCTTGTGCAGAGGGTGAATATGTATAGACGGGCAGCAGGGCCCCAGCCATGATGGGGGATGGGAAATCTGGGTCAGAACTACAGAGGGGAGTGAGGAGTAACGAGGGGAAGGAGAGTCATCAGGATAGTATGGCAACTGGTTGGGTTCAGGATCTGAGCAGTGGAAGTCACTTTAGGAAGCTGAATATGTCCTCATCAGTCATGGCTGAGCAAGTACTTTGAGTCAAGTCTAAGGCTTGAAGGATGGTGGCATTGAGATTGTAAACTCTTTTCTGCCTTTGCTAGAATTATTAGAGGAACTGCCATGACTTGACCTTTGGTTGGTGTGTACTTAGGGGCATTGACTGTGAGACGTTAGGAAATACCAAAGAACGAGGCTTGAATTAAGGGGTTGATGTACCCCTCCTGGATTTATTTTCCATCTATTCATATTCAGTGAATCATCTATCAGGTCTCTTTGGCTGTTCTTTGAAAGCCACATTTTCTTTTAATTTATAGCTGCTTGTGCTCATGGTCTAGTTCTGACTTCCTTAATTCAGATTCTCAACTACATCTCTAAGGCTCTTTCTCAACTGCTACCATGCTATATCTACATTTCTTTCTATAACTTTCCTCTATCTCTAACATACTGCCTTTTAGAACTAAAGTTATTTGATCTCACCAAAAGGAGGCAGAGATTGTATCTATAACTCTATGGTAGATCATTTCTCACATAGCTAGAGTTACAGCCCATTTCACCTTGTCTTAGGCTCCCGATGGAATACATTGAAAACTGAAACCCAGACACACTATCATACAGAAATTTTTAATTTAAATGAATTATAATGTTTCTCTTTTGGAGCATTCTCCATATTATTTAGGAAAATCTTTCCAATCTCAATGTTATAAAGATGATTTTTTAAAAGATTTTTGTATTGAAGTTTTTATGAAGTATTTAATTTTGTGTATAATAAAATGGAACCCGATTTTAATTGTCTTTAAATCTGGATGGCTAGTTGTTTTGACATCATTTTTTGAATTGTGTCTTTCTTCAGTGATCTGTTATAAATCAAGATTCTGAATATGTGTGAGTCTATTTCTAGAATCCTATTTTGTTAATTTTTCATTTCTGGACCAATATCATACCCCTTTAACAATTATAGCATAATCATAAATCTTCATTTCTTGTGGGACATAGCTCCTTTCCATTAACAGCACATCTTTATAGAGTTTTAATTAGAATTGCCTTGAATTTATGCTTGAATTTAGGGTAAATTGATTTCTATTTATTATTCATCCTATTCATTAATATCTTATATCATTCCCTTCATTTGGGTCTTCTTTGATATCCTTCAATAGAATTTTATACTTCTTTTTCACAAAAATCTGTACTTTTGTTAGATTTGTACATATATACAAATATATGTACAAATATATTTGATATATATACAAACACATTAAGTGTACATATGTTTGTATATATGTGTGTATACATGCACACTTAATGGGATCTTATTTGAGATTACATTTTCCAATTATTTACTGTTAATGTATAGAAATGCAATTGACTGAAAAACAACTTGAATTGCTTTTCATTAAAATCTCAGGATGCAAAAATCAATGTCCAAAATCACAAGCATTCCTACACACCAATAATAGACAAGCAGAAAGCCAAATATGAGTAAATTCCCATTCACAATTGCTACAAAGAAAATAAAATACATAGGAATACAACTTATAAGGGATGAGAAGGACCTCTTCAAGGAGAATGACAAACCACTGCCCAAGGAAATTAGAGAGGATACAAACAAATGCAAACAAATTCTATGCTCATGGACAGGAAGAATAAATATTGTGAAAATGGCCATACTGCCCAAAGTAATTTATAGTTTCAATGCTATTGCCATTAAGCTACCATTAACTTTCTTCACAGAACTATAAAAACCTACTTTAAATTTTGATGGAACCAAAAGAGAGCCTGTATATAGCCAAGACAATGCTAAGGCAGAGGGGAGGGAAGCTTGAGGCATCACACTGCTTGACTTCAAACTATACTACAATTCTACAGAAACCAAAACAGCATGGTACTGGCACCAAAACAGATATATAGACCAACGGAACAGAACAGAGGCCTCAGAAATAACACCACACATCTACAACAATCTGATCTGCAACAAACCTGACCCCAACAAGCAATGGGGAAAGGACTCCTGATTTAATAAATTGTTCTGGGAAAACTGGTTAGCCATATGCAGGAAACAGAAACTGGACCCTTTCCTTACACCTTATAGAAAAATTAAACTGGATTAAAGTCATACATGTAAGACCTAAAGCCATAAAAGCCCTAGAAGAAAACCTAGGCAATTGCCATTCAGAACATAGGCATAGGCAAAAACTTCATGACTAAAACATCAAAAGCATTTGCCAAAAAAAAAAAACCCAAAAATCAACAAATAGGATTTAATTTAAAGAGCTTCTGTGCAGCAAAAGAAACTAGCATCAGAGTCAACAGGCAACCTACAGAAAAGGAGAAAATTTTTGCCATCTATCCATCTGACAAAGGTCTAACATCCAGAATCTACAAGGAACTTAAACAAATTTCCAAGGAAAAACAACCCTATGAAAAAGTGGGCAAAGGATATGAACAGATACTTTTCAAAGGAAGACGTTTATGCAGCAAACAAACATACCAAAAAAAGCTCATCATCGTCACTGGTCATTAGAGGAATGCAAATCAAAACCACAATGAGACACCATCTCATGCCAGATAGAATGGCGATCATTTAAGTCAGGAGACAACAGATGCTGGAGAGGATGTGGAGAAACAGGAACACTTTTACACCGTTGATGTAAGTTAGTTCAACCATTGTGGAAGACAGTGCGGCAATTCCTCAAGGTTCTAAAACTAGAATTACCATTGGGCCCAGCAATCCCATTACTTGGTATGTACCCAAAGGATTAGAAATCATTCTACTGTAAAGACATATGCACATGTATGCTTACTGCAGCACTGTTCACAACAGCCAAGACTTGGAACCAACCCAAATGTCCATCAGTGATAGGCTGGATAAAAAAAGTGTGGCACATATACACCATGGAAGACTACACAGCCATAAAACAGAATGAGTTCACGTCCTTTGCAGGAACATGGCTGAAGCTGGAAACCATCATCCTTAGCAAACTAACGCAGGAATAGAAAACTGAACACCACATGTTCTCACTTGTAAGTGGGAGGTGAATATTGAGATCACATGGACACAGGGAGGGAAATATCACACACAAGGACCTGTTGTGGGGTCAGGAGAAAGGGGAGGGAGAGTATTAGGACAAACACATAATGTATTCTAGGTTTAAAACCTAGATGATGGGTTGATGGGTGCTGCAAACCACCATGGCATGTGTATACCTATGTAACAAACCTGCATATTCTGCACATGTATCCCAAGACTTAAAAAAATGCATTTGACTTTTCTATATAGATGTAGTAGTAATACCTTTCAGGTTTTCTATAAGAATCATCTTATCATCTGTAAGTAATGGGAGATTTTTAGTTTTGTTTCTTCCTTTCTAATCCTTAAACAAAATTTTTCTTACTGTACAAATCAGGGCCTCTAATAAATCTTTAAATTCATGCCCATAAAGCTCAGATGAGCCCCAGTGCAATCACACTATATTCCATTCACTCTTCCAGTCTTCTAGAAAACTATATCATACTTCCTTTCTCCTTAAATCTCCAAGACCTGCTTCTTTATCTTTGTCTTCACCCAATTACCTTTAAAAAAAATCTAATTCACTTGGGAAATGATGAAATCAGACTTCTATAGACTCGCAGTTCCCGTCTCCTACCTCTTGCACATGCATCCATGTATTTTGCTTTCGTGAATGTTACCATAAAGGATACATTCCTAGGATGAATTCAACTTGAGCATGGTGTACAGTTCTTTTTATATTTGGATTTGGTTAGCAAATATTTTGTTTAGAATTTTTTAAATCTCTGCTCATGGGAGAGATTAGTTTGTGATTTTCCTTTTTCAAACTTCCCTTGCCAAATGTTGGTACTGATGTGCATACTAGCTTCATAAAATAAGATGAGGAACAACCCTCCCCCCGTTTCTATTCTCTGGAAAATTTTGTTTAAGATCGAAGTTACTTGTTTCTTGAATATTTGGCAGATCTTGCTGGTAAAATTATTTGATAATTTCTTTGTTAAAAAAAGGGCAACTGCTGATTTATTTTTGATGGGTTATTTTGCTTGAATCAATTTTTTGAGGTATGTTTTTCTAGTAATTTTACCATTTGACTGTTTTCATATGTATTAAAGTTACTCATAATATTCTTACATTGAATAACTGCATTTTACTTACACCCACATATTCACTTTCATATTCTTGACATTACTTATTATAAGTGTCTTCCTTCTTTGTTCTTGTTCAGTCCCTGTAAAGACTGTCCATTTTGTAAGTTGTTTTTTTTTTTTTTTAAAAAAAACCTCTCTTTTATGTTTTTGTATTGTATTTCTATTTTGTTACTTTCTACTACTATTATTTTCTTTTTGTACTTTTTCCTCAGTGGATTCTTACCACCACGTTAAGTTTTATCCCTTTCCTCCCCCATTACATGCATTTAAAGCTCCAAATTCCTCCTTAGTTCTGCTTTAGTTGTAGCCAACACATTTTGAAGTTGAGCATTTGATATCATTTAGTTCTGTGTTTTATAGTTTATGTTATGATATCTGCTTCGACCCAATACACATGATACTTCTTCCATATAGGTTTTCACTTTTAATTTTTTATCTTTCTATAGCCTTCTCTATAAATCATACACATCTTTTATTACTTGTAGTTCTAGTTACCTTAGGATATTTGTCTTATCACATAGGTCATCTTTATGCCATTTTCTAATTGGGCATTGGTAGTGAATAGTAAATATTATTGCTTTTTTAATTTTTAAAATTGATTTTATTGTATTTTAGATTCTTTGCCATGGCCAGATGTGATTCATCCTGGGGATGCAAGCATGCTGTTGATTTTTAGATGTTGATTTATATTCAGCAAATTTGATGCATTTATTTATGACTTATACTTGTGTCTTAAACTCTTTGAACAGCTATAATAAAATACCATAAACTGGGTGGCTTACAGACAACAAACATTTATTCCTCCCAGTTCTGGAAGCTGGGAAGTTGAAGATCAAGGCACCTGCAGGTTTGGTGACTGACAAAGGCCTGCTTCTTCATAGAAGCAGCATTACACTGTGTCAACTTCTAAAAGCTTCACTCTCCAACTTCAACTTCTAACGCCATCACCTTGCGGTTAAGTTTTCAACATATGAATTTTGAGGTCATACTAACATCCAGCTTGACCTGTTTACTGTTGTTTTTTCTATGTTGAATGTCATGTCATCTGAGACTAGGACCAGCCTTTTGTGTCTTTTTTTTCAAGTATTCTATGCACTTTTTATTTTATGTTACTATTACGGCATACCTTCTAGACAATCGCAATAAAAGTGATGAGAATGGCCCCACTATCTCTTTTCCTGAATATAATGGAAATTCTTCTAAAGTTTCACTGTGGTGCTTAACTTCTATTCCATCTTCCTTTAAAAGTATGTGAGTGTGAATGTGTGTGTGTGTACACGTGTATATGTGTTTTGATACTTCAGAGACTATAGTACTCAAAGTGACCTTCCCTGGGCTGCCTCGCATCTTGGGTGTTATTTTGGTTTGGACAGTTGGATGTGCCTGCATGCATTTAGAAAAAGTACACAGATTTTCCTAAAGCTGTAGAAGGAAAAAAAAAAACAAAACAGAGAACTCCAAACCACATCCTGATGCCGGCATAGATAAGAGATCTGATCTGAAGGCCGAGTCTATGAAGGGTACATTAGCCTTGAGTACAGTATTGATGCCATCTGTTCTTATTCTTCCTTAACCACATTGTGTCTTCCTAAGCTACCAGAACTCAGGTCTCACTCACTAGCAATTGTAGTCAAAGTTTCCTCTTAAAAAAGCAAAGAATAAAGGAAAAAATGTACATATCTTTTCTTTATAGTAAGTCTTTAGTTGTCTAAATATATTTGCATTGACTAAAATATGAAATACAGATTAACAAAAAAGGAGATAGAAACTACTCTTAACTCTTCCTCCCAGAGGCAATACCCCCCAAACTTTCATTCTTTATCTATGTATATATACCATAAATATGTTTCTTAAGTCATCTGATTTTTGTCAGTCCTGTGCAATGCAATTTTCAGGGTTTTATCGGTAAACAGTGTGTCTTATAGCAGATGTCACCCAAGTCCAACATGACTGCTCAGTAAAGTGTCTGTAAGGGAAAAAAACCTGTTGGCATCTAATTCTTTAGGAGAGACTCTCAGCCCTTTGGGCTGCTGAGGTGCTCTCTGAATCATTAGTGTCCCAACTCATTTACCGTCAAACTAAAACATTTACTAAGAAGAGCAAATAGAGATGGATATACCTGGAGATAAATTCTACATCAGGATTTTTCCAGGGCTTGACTGTGTGCAGTGCCTCACACTTGTAATCCCAGCACTTCGGGATGCTGAGGCGGGTGGATCACTTGAGGCCAGGAGTTCAAGACCAGCCTGGCCAACATGGCAAAACTTCATCTCTTACTAAAAATTCAAAAATTAGCCAGGCATGATGGTACAAACCTGTAATCCCAGCTACTGTGGAGGCTGAGGTGGGAGGACTGTTGGAGCCTACGAGGCAGAGGTTGCAGTGAGCTATGATCTCACCACTGCACTCCAGCCTGGGCAACAAAGGGAGTGTTGTCTCAAAACAAAACAAAAAAGTCTGTCTCAAAAAAAAAAAAAAAAAAAATTTTCCAGGGCTGGACTTAGATATGAACCATAGAAAACTGTCCTTGTATAATAATCAAAAGAAGACAGGCATGCAGTTAAAGTTACCTCATCAATTGAGAGCTAATTAATGGAATAAGTGAGCAAGCACAGAAAAAGAAAGAGCAAACCAGTAGGATGGGTCACTTCTTCCATGGAGATGAAAAGCATTTTTTTTTCCTTCGATTGCATTTTGCCACCCCAGTTGCACAATGGGAGCCCTCAGAATTTTGTTTCCTTAGACCAACAATCTCTGTATGAAAGCCTGATGAACTTTGGCTTCAGCTCTGGCCAACTCTTCAAGACAAACCATTTTGTTGACTTCTGATACTTGAGAGATGCCAGCAGATCAGGCTGAGTTGGCTCCCAGCAAGAATTCTGTCCAAGAATCTTGGGTCCTCTGTGACAAAAAAAAAAAAAAAAAGTTTTTTTGAGAAGGATTTTCTTTACAGACTTTGTGTTAATCTGTTCATCATTTGTGATGGTGTTAAGGACATGAAGCTTACAATAAATTCAATCAGGAGTAAATTTTTCTGGCACATAAAAACTCTGTGTCTAACCCAGTCTATTTTTGTTTTCACTCATCTCCTATGCCCCATAAGGGATATGTTCTAGGAAAGTTCAGTAAATGATGGGCTGTGCATAGCAGCTACTATCTTCCCAAGCCTAACTGCTCTGGGCCCACCTTTCTATTTTTCATAAAGAGGGTAATTCGGCTCTTGGAATAATACGTGTAATTCCGTTTGTCTTCAAAGTCAAAGATATGTGGCCATTCCTTCCTGTGTTCAAAACAGAAGGGAAGGCCAAATCATTTTTCGTAAGTGTTGAGCTGTGTCTGAGCTTCTGGTTCACAACTTGTTTCAGCAAGAAGAGCAGTTAATCATTGACTTCTATTTGAAGATCAGAAAAGTTTTACTTGAGCGTGACTCTTATCTATGGTTTTGCCTACAACCCCATTCTCTTATTTCCACTCACTCCCTCTCCACTAATAGTTTTAAGTGAGAATGGAATCGTTAAGTTGAAAATAGCTCTATGTTCTTTAAGGGGAAGCTTACAGAACATAGAGATTTTTATAAATTTAAATTTTAAGTTATAGGGTACATGTACAGGATGTGGAGGTTTGTTACACAGGTAAATGTGACATGGTGGTTTGCTGCACCCATCAAACCATTAGGTATTAAGCCCAGCATCCTTTAGCTATTTTTTCTTCTAATGCTCTCCTCTCCCTCTCCCCACCCACACCCCTGAGGGGCCCCAGTGTGTGTTGTTCTCCTCCCTTGCCCATGTGCAGAACAGAGACATTTTTAATATTATTCATAACTAAAATTCATTTCAAGGAAACTAGAAATGCCTACAAGAAAGGAGGAGGTTGTTGTATAAATTGTTTACCAGAAATAACTGGTTAAGAGCCAAATCAAACACGAGAAGGCAGAAAATAGCAATATACACCAATTGCATCTAGAATATACACTCACATCAGTGGCCAGAGAACAGAAGTCTGCATCCATAGGATGTGTTAGTCATGGTAGGCTCACTGATGTATTGCACAACCTGAGATTTAAAGCAACAAAAGGTTATTTCTCACTCATGAACCTCTTGGGTATTTGGTAGAGGCAATCCAGTGGCAACTCAGAAACCAAGGAACTCTTCTACATCCGTAGAATCTTCTCTATTCACCTGATGCCTGGGGAAAGAAAGAGGGAGTTGCTTATGGGAGACTTTTGTCAGTGGGGTCAGTTAATGGTACATATTGCTTGTGCTAATTTTCCATTCTTTAAACATTTCATCACATGGCCACTTAGAACTGCAGAGGAGGCTGGGGGAATTTAATTTACTTGCATGTCTAGGAGGAAAAGGAAATGGGTTTTGATGACACATGGCAGGCAGTCTTTGCTGAGGATAAAGACACTTTTTAAGATGAATGTAGAAATGGAAGAATTTCAGTAAGCTTGCTATTCCAGCTGTTCTATCATTACTTCTCTCCATTTCGCCTTTAGCCCTTGCATCTAAGTCTACACCTCTTCCCACGCCTCTAGCTGGGAGCGAATTTAATCTAACCCAGGGAGCTACATGCTCTTCATAGAGGAGGATTTTCCTTTACTGAGTTCTGATCTTCTGGTGGATTTCACTGAGATACTTCACTGTGATACTTTGCTACTGGGGATAGAGAAGCAGCACAAGACTTGATTCCTGCTTTTAGTGAACTTGTGCAATTTCTTAGGCAAGTTAAGACCAATATGTATGAATCAACTAAAGACTAACCTGTCACTGTAGATGACCAAGGTTGAGGGACTTGATGGTCTGGATGACACAGGCCTTTCATATCATCACACTGACAATGTGTCTTAACACTCTCCTGAAAGGATGTGGTGTTAGTCCTTTAAAAATATTGGTATACTTTCTTTGAAATATGCCTAGCCCCAGGCAGCCAAGTAGCTGGGACTACAGGCACACACCACCACACCTGACTAATTTTTGTATTTTTAGTAGAGATGGCATTTCACAATGTTGGCCAGGCTGGTCTTGCGCTCCTGACCTCAAGTGAGCTGCTCTCCTCGGCTTCCCAAAATGCTGGGATTATAGTAGTGAGCCACTGCACCCATCTGAGTGGGCCATCTCAACCACCTTTTTCATTCTACTAAATAAATTGGTTAAACAATCTTGATTATTTAGATTGCCTTTCTTACAGCTAAGGAGACCCCTCATTTCCTCCTCATAAACAGTATAAATTAGGCAAAAGTGATACCAGACTGGTGAAAACTGGGAGATTTGGTTCAGGCCAATCTATTTATTTATTTTCGTGATGATGATAGCTAACTTTTATTGAGTATCCTTTTTAAATTGAGGGATATATATATTTTTAGACCAATCAATTTAGTGTGTGTGTGTGTGTGTGTGTGTGGTCTACATACACTTTATACATACTCTTTTTTGGGGGTCAGATAAAAAAGTAGAGAGCTTTATTCTATTTTGATTCCCAAATTTCTAAGAAACCCTTGCTCTCACAAGAATTCTTAGGTAAGTTTTAGATGAGGAAGGAATCTAAAAATTGAAAAATATAAATGGAATGAGATAATCTAATAGACAGACCACTGTTACCATCTCCCTCCCACCCCCTCCTTGAGGAGTTCTTCCTGGACTGAGGGTCTGGAAGGAGGGGGCAAAGGCTGACTCTCCCAAGTAGACAAGGACTCCCTCCACTGCTGTGGTCCCTGCACTGCTTAGTCTTTCCCAGGACATAGGATTCCTCAGGTTTGCCATCTTAAGCAGGTGACTAAAGAGAATTCTTTGGCTTTGCACAAGGCTGGCTGAAGTTCTGTTGTTGGAAACTGTCTCAGGAGCTCAGGCAGAATTTTTTGTTTTTAAATGATTTATGAGATCCCAAATGCCACCATTAGCACTAGATGATTAAATTGGGACATTTGTTTGGACTGCTCTGACAGGGTTATATACTACCCCAAGGGCCTCAGGTGAACATTGCACGCCATTGCCATCATCGCTTGGACGTCACCAGCAGGAAATATCAGAAGCCTCCCAAAACAGTCTGTCCTTCTGAGCTTTCCAGAGAGGACTTGGCAGACAGAAGAGGTCAGCTTTGTCTGGATTGGTACCTGGCCTGGAAGTCTTTTACCCACTAAATCCAGAGTTCCACCAGGCTGGAAGGGGGCTGGGCAAGTGCCCTGTGGTAGCACTATTAAGAACAGAGTGTCACCGCCTGTCAGGTGCCCTGTGTCAGAGGTGACTGTAACTGCTGCCTCCTCATTGATCAGATTAGCCAGGCACTCACTGGTGTTGAGTTGCAAATGTCTGGATTTTGCTTCCCCTTGGCAGCAGCTCCTGGGATAGGAGAGAAAACAGCTTATAAATTCTTTAATGATTTTTGGAGCCAAAGGCAGCTTACAGACTGGATTTTCAAGTAATGTTATTTAAAAGGTTCCAAGGGACATGAAGGTAAATAGCTTGAAAAATAGGGGGAAAGTTATTTCTTTCCTCCTCTGAGAACGTTACATAGATTGAATTAACCTCTAGTTCATTCTTCTTGTGATTATGAGACACAGAAGAGAGCATTGTGCTGAGTGTCTGGGCCTCACTTGTGCAGCCCCTGCCCTTTAGTCTCACTGAACGTTTCTTTTTTGAAGAAACATTTGGAAATCAGAATTTTAAAAGTTGTTTTTTTTTTTCAGATCAATATATGTGCTTGCAAATATCTAAATTTCAGCTATTAAATATCATTGGGGATGTGTAAGGAAGTTTTATGACAAAATGCACAATGTATAATCTACCCTGAAGATCTTCAAAAGAAGCTGGTTATCAACTCAAAAAGGGTGTTTCAGAGAAGGAGCAGGTATTAGGTGGAAGGGTGGATGAGATGATTTACAGTCCTTGCTGGTCCTAAAATTCTGTTATTTTATTTAACCTATATCAGTTTGAATATTTGAAAACTAATGCATTACTTTTTAATGGATGTGGAAATGATGCTAGGTAAAGCATTAATTTTGTTTTCTGTATTCCCCTGCAAAAACCTCTTATTAAGATTGGGGCACTTTTCTATTGCTTAGTGCTCATAATCTTTATCGCATGGGATACTTCTGATTTTAAACCTCCAGACTCTCTGTACTGTAGGTCTACCTTTGTTTGACATATGGCCTGTTCTGACTTGAGATTTAGGGGATATTGACACTTCACTGATAGAGCAGGGCGGTGTCAGTGATGAACAGAGCAAGCCACGAATGAATATGTAGAAGCCATGTAGGAAACTCTAGATTTTCTAACATCTTGGATAATTTTGAGTTTTCTTAGCCTTCAGTATTTCAGTCCAAAGAACCCCTCCTTCTTCAATGCCTTATTCTTTATATTAAAAAAAAAATCACATCAAAATGTGCATGTATTGATTATGGGTTTAACCACTATTTACCATTACTTTGAATTAATTCTCCCAAGCCTCGTACATACATGGCATTAGCTCAGGTTAATTTCCATGGCTGCTGGGGGACCAGTCATAGGGCTTGATTCTCATAGCTGTAGGGATGGAACGGGAATGAGCAGTGGGTCAAGACCCTCTGCCTCGACTTCCTGTTGTGGTCCTGCTTTCCTGGGTGCTTTTTATGATGCTGATATCTCTCTCTCTCTCTTTCCCTCTCTCTCTCTCTCCCCCTCTCTTTCTCCCTCTGTCTCTCTCCCTCTCCCTCTCTCCCCCATTTCCCCACGCTTTGCTGAGTTTCTCAATCTAACCTCTGAAATGGCACTTAATGGTGAAACCCTTAAAAAAGAAACACTTGTCTTTCCCCTTCTCTACTGAGTAAATCTCTCTTCTTCATAAGCAATTTGATATAGAAAGTAAAATGCTGAGTTCATGGATGAGAAGGCAGAACCAGATATCATATAGGAAAATCCATTTTTGAAACAAATATTTAGTTCACATTTATCAGAGTATAATTTCAATGAGGTAAGAGATCTTGTGTATTTTTCTCACTGACATAACTTATGTGCCTTAAACTGTCAGTGCCCAATCAGTATATGTTGTGTGACTCTGCTGTATACCAAGCTTGTCTTCAGAGAACATGCTGCCTTACATAAGAGGCACCAGGGGTATAGGATTTTATAGAGATAAGTTTACAATGCAATTATAAAATGGAGAGGGGGATGATTATCTGCCTGGTGAGGTCTGTGGCAGCTTCACAGAATAGGTGATATTGGTACTGTGTGTTAAAGGACAGGTACCTTTGCATGGAGTTGGGACATCACAGGCAGAGGGGACAACATTTATAGAAATGGAGGCATGTGACTGCACATTGTGTTTGGATATGGGCTAACTACAATTTGGGCTTCCCTAGTGTTCCTTTACACAATTTGTCACAACTTTCTACTTTTGTCTGTCATTCATTCATTCATCCATCCATACTAGAGTCAACAGGCATTTCTTTTTTCTTTTTTTTTTTTTTGAGTCAGAGTCTTGCTGTGTTGCCCAGGCTAGAGTGCAGTGGTGCAATCTCAGCTCACTGCAACCTCCACCTCCTGCATTCAAGAGATTCTCTTGCCTCAGCCTCCCAAGTAGCTGGGATTACAGGTGCCCACCATGATGCCTGGCTTATTTTTGTATTTTTAGTAGAGATGGTGTTTCACCATGTTGGCCAGGCTGGTCTCAAACTCCTTGACCTCAAGCGATCCACCCACCTTGGCTTTCCAAAGTGCTGGGATTACAGGCATGAGCCACCATGCTCAGCTTCAACAGGCATTTCTTATCAACCAGGTGTTAGAAATAATTCTAATTCCTAAAACTATTTTAACATTCATATAGTTCCAAAAAAGAGCCCAGATAGCCAAGACAATCCTAAGCAAAAAGAACAAAGCTGGAGGTGTTAGGCTACCTAATTTGAAACTATACTACAAGGCTACAATAATCAAAATAATGTGGTATTGATACAAAAACAGATAATGGTGAAAGGAACAGAATAGAGAACCCAGAAATAAGATCACACATCTACAGCCATCTGATCTTTGACAAACCTGACAAAAGTAATGAGGAAAGGATTTCCTGTTTAATAAACAGTGCTGGGAGAACTGGCTAGCCATATACAGAAAACTAAAACTCGATCCCTTCTTTACACCATATGTAAATTATACAAAAATTAAGTAGAGCAATTAAAATTTAAATCTTAAACCCCAAACTCTAATAACCCTAGAAGAAAATGTAGGTAATACCATTCAGGACATAGGCACAGACAAAGATTTCATGACCAAAACATCAAAAGCAATTGCAACAAAGCAAAAATTGACTAATGAGATGTAATTAAATTAAAGAGTTTCTGCACAGCAAAAGAATCTATCATTGGAGCAAATGCACAACCTACAGAATGGGAGAAAATTTTTTGCAATCTATCCATCTTTCAAAGATCTAATACCCAGAATCTACAAGGCATTTAAACAAATTTATAAGGAAAAAAACCAATCCCATTAAAAAGTGAGCAAAGGACATGAACAGAAACTTCTCAAAAGAAGACATTTATGTGGCCAACAAACATGAAAAAAACTTCACCATCCCTAATCATTAGAAAAATGCAAATCAAAACCAAAATAAGATACCATCTCATGCCAGTCATAATGGTGATTATTAAAAAGTCAACAAACAACAGATGCTGGTGAGGCTGTGCAGAAATAGAAATACTTTTACGTTGTTGGTGGGAATGTAACTTAGCTCAACCATTGGGAAGAGAGTGTGATGATTCCTCAAAGACCTAGAAATAGAAATACCATTTGACCCAGCAATCCCAATACTGAATATATACTCAAAGGAATATAAATCATTTTATTACAAAGATACATTCATGGCATCCATATGTTTATTGCTGCACTATTCACAATAGCAAACATGGAATCAACCCAAATTCCCATCAATGATAGACCATATAAAGAAAATGTGGTACATTCTCCCTATGAAATACTATGCAGCCATAAAAAGGAACAATATCATGTCCTTTATAGGGACATGGATGGAGCTGGACATTTTAGTTTGAGGATGATGGCTTCCAGAACATTAATGCAGGACAGAAAACCAAATGCTGCATATTCTGGCTTATAAGTGGAAGCTGAACAATGTGAACACATAGACACTGGGAGAGGAACAGGACACACTGGGCCTGTTCAGGGTAAGGGGCGGGGTGAGGGAGAGCGTCAGGAAAAATAACAAATGCATGCTGGGCTTACCACCTAGGTGATGGGTTGATGGATACAGCAAATCACCACAGCATATGTTTACCTATATAACAAACCTGTATATCCTGCACATGTTACTTGGAACTTAAAAAATAACATAAAAAAAAATCTAATTCCTGAGAACATAGCAATGAGGAAGTGAAATAAAGTCCCAGCTTCCATGGGGCTTACATCCTAATGAGGAGAGAAAAACAAGTGATGAATTATAAAAGGTATAAAAAATAAAACAGGATAAAGAGATGTAGTCTAATGAGGGGGGTGATTTTAATCAGGGTAGTCAGGAAAGGATATATGTGATAAAGACATTTTCATAGAAACATGAATAAAGTAAGAAAGTGAGCTTTGTAGTTTTCTTTTAAATCATTGTAGGTACAGTCCTGTTAGCCTTGGAGAAGAATGAAATCAAAGAGGGATCTCCTAGTTGACTGATGTGGTCATTTCTAGGAAAGAGACACCTTGGGACTGTAGATCCAAACTGCAAACTGAACTGACTCACTGAACACCATTAATGTGATTGCTCTGTCCAGGGGCCAATGGCTCAGGGCTGGGACCTGGACTGGGCTGAAGAGGAGGTACATAAACAACTCTGGATAGGTGAAAGGAACCTGCTTCTTTGGTTTTCAAAGGAAAAAAAAAAACAACAACTCATTTTGTAGGAGAGGCTGCTGCTGAAGTTGCTGGAGAATATCTATCAACTGTTGAATGATACGCAAACAGAAAGTGGATTTTAAATGTTCTTTGGGGACAGTTACAAGAGCTTTCTATGAACACACTTTGGGTGGAGTGATCACGCATGTCACTTTGCCTCAGCTTGATTTGTAATCGGAATAAAATAGACGTTTATGGTCTTATTGCAGGTATTTATAGATTTTTTTAAAATGTTTCTTCTTCTTGCTGATGAAGTATGCTGGAAAAGGAGCCCCATTAAACAGAGTCAGTGCTTCAGCTGGTGTAGAAGCTTGTTGCATGTTAAATGTTTTATAGCTGAATTTTACTACATTCAAACTTCACAGAGACATTTATGAACCTTATTGTATGCTCATGTGAAATGAGCCCAGAAAGGTATTTCTGACTTTATGGGAATGGAACTTTTCATTGTATGGAACATTCAAAAAGCTGCTGAATGCCAGAGTTCAAAGAGATTTCACAAATGTCAATTCCTTTAATAATGTTTGAGACCTTAAGAAATTGCTGATGACTTCTACGTCTTGCATCTAGCTTCTTTTTCTTTTGCTTCAGTTTTGGAAAACATGTACAGTTGTCTCAGTAAGAGGAATGTGTGGAGTTTGTGGTTTATGCTGTATTCATGCCAGGGTAAGAAGAGAGACCCTGTTTATTGCTGGAGGAGACATATAAGGAAAATACAAGGAGGAAAATATCATTTAATAGATAAACACCCATGCCCAGCTTGACATTTTTCTAACCCCTTCAAGGACACACATTCCTGAAGATCTGTGAGTCAGCCCTTAGAATATATTTGGAAGATTAACTGTTAACTTGCCTTAGGGAATTTTCTGCCATGCTGACCCATGGAAACTTAGGCCTTTCAATGTCTCATTCATTCATAACTAATATATTCCATACTTAATGAGTTCTTACTTTGTGTCAGACGCTGTTGTAGGTTCAGATGATAAGGAGAGGAAAGCCACAAATCTGAAAGAGTTTATGGTTCAGTCCTGATGATTAAGCAAAGAAATAGGCAAAATAGTTATCTGATTACAGATAAGAAATATCTAACTTAGTCATATTGTGGGAGTTGGTAGATTTCAGGGAGAACATCAGGAAAGAATTCTGGGAGGAAGCAGCCCCTGAATTGGGTCTTCAGGGATGATAAGAGTTAGCCAGAAGATGTTCACATTGTTATATGTGCACAGTGCTAAGACAGGCAGTAGGAAAGATACGTACACATTCTGACATCAGCAAGGAGTGTGCTTATTAAAGAATTGTTTAGAAAAGTGGGACTTGGGCTGGGCGCAGTGGCTCATGCTTGTAATCCCAGCAACTTAGGGAGGCTGAGGCAGGTGGATCATGAGGTCAGGAAATCAAGACCATCCTGGCTAACATGATGAAACTGCATCTCTACTAAAAATATGAAAAGTTAGCTGGGTGTGGTGGTACATGCCTGTAGTCCAAGCTACTCAGGAGGTTGAGGCAGGAGGCAGAGGCAGTGGTTGCCTGGAGGCAGAGGTTGCAGTGAGCCAAGATTGTGCCACTGTACCCTACCAGGGTGACAGAGTGAGACTCTGTCTAAAAATAAAAAAAGGCGGGGGTGACTCAAAATGGAAATCTGCTTTTCATGGGGACCAGTTGTGCAAAGCTCAACTCTTAAGTATATAATCCCATTTTCTCACTGTACTTATTTATATTATTATAATAGTCTTAATATTTGCATTGTACCAATGGTTTATACATTGTTTTCAAGCATATGAAAGTAATTAATTTTCAAAGAAATCTGGTGATAGTGGGATTATATTACTTTATAGATAAAGAAATGGATCAAAGAGACATCAAGTGACTGCCTGAGGTCACGTAGCCAAAATGTAGCTTTATTGAGCCTTCTTAATAGTTGATTGACTTGACATATATGTATTCAATACTGTATGTACAGGTGTGTTTACTCAAGGCACATTTACAGGGTACATACTATATGCCAAGCAGGCACTTTCTGGGGATACCACAGTGAACAACGAAGATAATTTCAGATTATGATAAATGCTGTAAAAACAGACACAGTCTTAGTGTGACTGGAGGCAGGAACTGCATTTTTACATAATTGCTTTTATTTTCTTGGGCCTCTAATGTTTATCTAGGGTTTATTTCTTTTTCGGTGTTTATCTAATGTATGATATTCAGTGGAAATCTACCAAGTGCTCCCATGAATAAATGGCCATCTGAGGTTGTCTGCTGTTTTCATCAATGTGTAAGAAATAATAAGAGCTCCTATTTGTTGAGAGACCTGCAAGTGCTAGCCTCTTTGATGAATACTTTTTTATTAGTCTCATTTATGGGATATTGGTAGAATCTATCAAAGCCCCAGGATTGTTTCCCAGATGATCTTTTATGACTTGGAATGTGTATTGATCATTTTCCTCCCAGAGGCACGGAACAAATCCCAGGATAACTCTCTGTTCCAGCTGCTTAGATGTCCAGCTAATAGCTGTCTCTGCTGACAGCAACCAGCAAAGGCAGCTGTCCTAGAAAAACATCCCTTCAAAGTTTTTTTCCTCTGTAGAGCTTGTTTTGTTTTGTTTTGTTTCTCCAAACCTTAAATTCTGGTGAGAATGCCTCAGTATTTATTATTAAAACATGTCTGGGGATGATGTTAGTATGTTTGTATGTTCAACAGCCAAAGGTAATCGCAGGTAGATAGTCATACAGGACACTCTCCAAGCATGTCATAAGGCCTCACTGATCCCAAAATGTTATCGGCATCGTCAGCCTGCAATCACACTGCCTTCCTCTTTGCCATGCCTGACTCTTCAATATTAGAGTAAAAGTCCAAACACAGAGCTGTAGGTAGGGCTCCTGGAGGAGTACGATGGTCCCAAGAGGGAAGGAGGCCTTGCTGCTCCATCACAGCAATCTGGATGTCTTAATCAGTTAGTGAATTACAGCTCAGAAATCTAAAAGAACTGGGCTTATGCATATTAAAGATGGGCAGATAAACCATTTCAGGATGGATTCAACAGTGGCAGTCCTGGAGGAGATGCCAGTGCAAGAGCACTGGGCCAGGAGGGGAGCCCTGGGTGGTCACAGCTCCCTCCTGCTGTTCCTCTTTGTTACTTTCTGTGAGGGTTAGCCTTTGAGACTGGGACATTGAAAAGGCTCTGAAAAACATGACATTGACCCAGCACATAGAGCCTCTTTCAGTTACTCCCTCTTGGGCTTTGGGCAAGCTACGTAAGCTTTTTGAGCCTGTTTCTGTATCTTTAAAATGGAATTAAAATATTTACTTTTTATTTGAGATTTAAAGCCTCTCAGCCTTTTTTGAGATTGAAATAATAGATGATGTCTTAGCCTCTTTAAAGAGATATGTGTAAGTTTGTCTCACCACTGGCAGTTTGCTGCACAGAAGCTCAGGAATGTGTGGCATTATGGAAATGCTTCAGAAGCAATCCCTCTGGCTCTCAAGGATTCACAGATAAGACTCAACAGAGTAACTGCTGTGTTTGCAACGACAGCCTGGCTTTAAGTGATCCACTGACTGAAAGTATTTATTCTTCTCCAAACAAGGGATGCAATTTGGTTTTTGCCCATTTGATATGAAACATGCTAGGTTGGCAGCATTTGAGCTAGCTTCGAGTTGGTGGCCTTTCTAATATATTTATAGCGTATATAGGCCTAGATAGGATTGCTTTGGTTTATGCCATGATTCCTGTTTCAGACAGCAATAGGAGGAATGGTTTCACTCAAAGTCTAAATTTGAGCCATTTATTCTTGGGACTGTTACCATGATAGGTATTGAGAGGCTAAAAGATGTGTTAGTGGATATAGTAGGGGCACTATAGAGCATAGCTATATAGAGAGAGACAAGCTCTACAAAGCTGAAGCTTAATTAATGGCTTAAAGACTAAACCGTGGGGTAATAAGGAATATCAGCTACTATAGAGCAATGTGGTAGGCAGCCAGAACCTAAAAAGGCCCCAGTGTGCCACATCAGTTCAGGATACTCACATATGCCTAGGGAAGACAGCACTGCTTTAAAGCATCCAGTCAAACATGCAGAGAACAGCATGGACAAGTCTTTTTGGCTTGAAGGATCATTGTCATTTATATAAAATGCATGCATATGATTACACATACTAATGAGAAGCGAGGGACAGCGGCTGGGTGGTCCCAAGTATTTATCATAGCTAAATTGTTTATTTGGTGTCACTTAAAATAACTGGCTTCTAGACATAAATGGCTCAGATGAAACCATAAAACTTGAAAGCTGTTTTGGCTGTTTCCGCAAGTGATAAAGTTCATAGTGAAATGGCTCCAGTTGACTTTTTAGAGACATACATAGCTGCATTTGTGCAAAACAGGAAGTTAACCGCTGAGCCTCTCAATTTATTTCTTTCACATCTTTAGAAAAAAGAAATAACCTCACAAGTTGTAAAACTGTGGGATACAAATATCCTTTTTTGAAGGATGTGGGATGGGATAAGATCTGGATCCTATGTTCCGATAGTAAGAAAGCCAAGTTTGCGGGCAACTTTACTTCTGTTCTGAGTGTTGTGTTTGGGTTCTTTTTCTCACGGCTATGGCTGTGTCCTTTGAAGAGAAAACCCATGAAGACTGGCCAGTGATCCAAAGAATCACGTGTTGCCAGCTGCTTTCATAGCAGCCTCCCAGCCCTTGGTGTTTTCCAAGTGGCTAATACCACTGATTTAAATGACCTCTCTTGTTCCCCAAATCAGGTTAACTTGACAGAGCTTTTCAGTAATGCTAGACAAATCAGAGAGATTTGGTGAAAAATCAGCTATTGTCAGAAATTGACTCCATCATGGAAAATTCTTATTGACAATCTTCTGGGGGTACAGGATCCAAGAGGCAATGCAGTTTTCCATCATCTCTGATATGAAGCAGCAAGAAGTGATCTGCTATTCCTGGCTCCTAGGTTCATAAGCTGTTCCAAGAATTTTCTGCTTATCCTTGTCTTGATATGAGTACTGTCCTTGGCTTATGAATCCATCGCACTGCTGTGTGGTACAGCTTTCTTGGTGACTTTGTTAGAAAAATAAGTGTCGTCAGAACACTTTTAGAATAAATCATCTTGGTTTTATCTTTCACTGAAGACAGTCAACACTGGTCTATTTTAACATGCTAGTGGTATGGTGGTAAAAAACTTGGTATCTGTATTAGTCCCTTTTCATGCTGCTATGAAGAAATGCCTGAAACTAGGTAATTTATAAAGAAAAGAGGTTTAATTGACTTACAGTTCTGCATGGCTGAGGAGGCCTCAGGAAACTGATAATCATGGCAGAAGGCACCTCCTCACAGAGCTGCAGGAGAGAGAATGAGTACCAAGAGAAGAAGGAAGACCCTTATAAAACCATCAGATCTGTGAGAACTCACTATCTCAAGAACATCATGGGGGAAACTGCCCCCATGATTCAGTTATCTCCACCTGGTCCCACCCTTGACATGTAGGGATTATTACAATTCAAAGTGAGATTTGGGTGGGGACACACAGCCAAACCGTGTCAGTATTCGATACTAGACAGCCCTGCATTTGAATTCAAGATCCCCACATATTAACTGTGTGGATGTGGGCAAGTTTCTTCAATACCGTAAGCCTCATTTTTTGACATCTGAAAAATAGTACCTCATTCATAGGGTTGTTTATAAGTATTTAATTAATGGGAATTAATTATAACATGAGAATATATTTAAAAGGGAGTACTCCAAGCACTCATGCTTTGAAAATTAGGAAAGATGCGTTATTATATTTAAGGTATAATCCTGGGTCCCCTGAAGCAAAAGATGAAGAGATGATCTTGGATTGGGAGTAAAAAATAAAGAAGTGATTGAATTTTTTTTCTTTTGAAAGAAATGAATATTTTGCAGTTGAAAAAATATTTCGCTAACTAGATTGAAACTTCTCACAGTTGATGTGAGCCAGCACAGCTGAATATCTGTTATTTGGGGCTGGACAGTGAGGGATGCCATACAAAGCTCTTCTGTGTCCAGATTGAGTAACAGCCATATGATACTCTCAGACATACCTTCTCAAGCCACATGACACATTGCCATGCCAAGCACGGAGAGTCTGTATATTTCTCTTTCCTGTTATTACACATTCCATGCTGATTCCAATGTAGAATGAGCATTTTAATAACTTATGTGTTGAAAATTGAAACTAGTGAGACAAACTCTTAGGGACTGGCTTTTAATAACTGGGAGAATGAGATGAGAGAGAGAAGCCAGACTTATGTATTTCCCTCTGCTCTAACTAGGAGTCCCAGAAACAAATACTGAGCACCCACTATCAATGACAATGTGCCTTGTAGAGAAGGCACAGCTATCCCAGGAATAAGTAACTATGTCTATAGGTAATAAGCAAATGAACTGTTGAATATATAGTCAGAGTACAAATTTAGAGCAAACATAGAAAGCTGGAGCAGAGAGTTTGGTTGTGTTCAGGTCTGTAGTGTGAAAGAATCTACTGTTTTACCAAAACAGCTTTTGATCCTGTATTGCAGGCTTTGCACATGAGGCAAAATGTTACTTAGAATTTTTTTTTTTTTTTTTGAGACAGTCTCACCCTGTTGCCTAGGCTGGATTGCAATGGTGCAGTCTCAGCTCACTGCAACCTCTGCCTCCTGGGTTCAAATGATTCTTCTGCCTCGGGCTCCTGAGTAGTTGGGATTACAGGCACCCACAAACATGCCCAGCTAATTTATTTTTATTTTTATTTTTAGTACAGATGGGGTTTTACCATGTTGGCCAGGCTGGCCTCGAACTCCTGACCTCATGATCTGCCTGCCTTGGCTTCCCAAAGTGTTGAGATTGCAGGTGTGAGTCACTGCACCTGCCCTATTTGGACCTTTAAGAGTGGGATCATCATGATTCCGAGGGGCAAGGAGGCAAATGATGTCCTTTGGAGGTGCTGGCCAAATAAAATACCTTCCAAGGCAGCACCTTAAAGCTGGAAGAGAAGTGAAAAAAGAGTCCATGCAGATGATGACATACCCAGTCCTGGGAGCAAAAGGTGGAGGTGGCATGGAGGGGTAGAAGTGGGTGGGGGATGGAGAGGCAGGGCTTCATCACATGAATCAAGAACCACAGAGGTGACAGCAGAAAACAACGATGTGAGTGTCAAGTGTGCAGCACGTAGAATCTGAGGGAGAAAGGACAGAGCATGAGGACACTTTCAATGAAGAGGAGGGAAGATCTCTATGGTACTTTCCTGTTATCAAATTTCTTGTTTCATTGTATATATTGAAGGTGTCCAACATCATGTCATGTTTTGATATACACAGTGAAACGATTACTACAGTCAAGCAAATTATCCTATCATCTTCCACTGTTATTTCTTTTTGAGGTGGGATCACCTAAAAGCTATTCTCCTAGCTGATTTCCAATATACAACACAATACAGTCAGCCTTCTGTATTTGCAGGTTTCACATCTGTGGATTTAAGCAACTGCTGCTTTAAAATATTTGGGGGAAATAAAACAAAAATAGCACAATAAATATACAAATAAAACAATGCAGTGTGACAACTATTTATATAGTGTTTACATTATATTAGGTATTCTAAGTAATCTAGAAATGATTAAAAGTGGACAGAAAGATATGCCTAGGTTATATGCAAATACTATACCATTTTAAACCAGGGACTTGAGTATCCATTGATTTTGGTATTGGAGGCAGGGGCAAAGGTCAGGGGTTTCCTGGAACCAATCCCCTGCAGATGCAGAGGGATGACACTATGTAAGTTGGCTTGGAAATACACAACTTTGTAGGTCTTACACATGCTGATAATGTCTTTTCCTTGCCTTTTTTATTCAGACAACATCCTGGCACCCTCCTCAGTTTTGGCAGTCCACCTTAGAGATACAGAATTAATCCAGTTTATTATGAACTACAGTCCTTGTGCTGTACATGAGCTCTCTAGACTTAATCTCCCTCCCCGTTCTGGTTCTACTCTAGGTTCCCCCCACCCCCACCCCAGGAGATGGGGTCTCAGTCTTCTACTGCCCAGGCTGAAGTGTAATGGTATGAACATCATAGCTCCCTGTAGCCTTGAACTCCTAAGCTTCCAAGCAGTTGGGACTACAGGTGTATGTGCCACTCTGATTTTTTTTCTTTTCCTTTTTTTTTATTTTTTTTTTTTAAAGATACGGGGTTTTCTGTTGCCCAGGCTGGTCTCCAATGTCTGACTTCCAGTGATCCTCCTGCCTCGGGAGACTGAGTAGCTGGAATTACACGTGTGAGCCACCGCTTTTGGCTGTTTCTATATATTCGATGTTTACATTTTATATTCCACAGGGAATCATACACTGTTTTTGTTTTTGTGCCTGGCTTGTTTCACTTAGCATAATGACTTCCAGATTCATCCATGTCACAAATGGCAGATTTCCTTCATTTTAAAGGCTGAGTAGCGTTCCATATTATCCTGCAATTTCTTTATCCATTCATCTCTCAAAGGACACTTAGGTTGTTTCCATATCTTGGCTACTGTGAATAATGCTGCAGTGAATGTGTGAGTGTAGATTTCTCGACAGGGTATTGATTTCATTTCCTTTGCGTATGTAGTTTTTCCATTTTTCATGTTATGTAAGATGGAATCAGTCAGGATATTGTCAAGAAACAGGTCGCATCCTAAAAATGAATAACATAATAAGAGCTTAAGAAAGTATGTTTGAAGTTGTGGGCAGAGTCCAGGGAAGCCATAGGGAGCCTTCAGGGTGGGGAGCATTTTCACTCCCACCTGAAGGGACAAAGGGAGGGAGAAGTTCCTGGAGCCCAGGTAGATAGCACCAGGTGGACAGGAGCTGCAGCAGGGCTCACAGTCTATCTCCAGGTCATGGGCAGGGGCACAAGCGAGTAGAATTGATCTTTTCACTTCCCATAACTCTGCATGTGGTACTATGTTCATTTCTGCTTGGTTTCATTCTCCCCTAAGACTTGAAGGAACAGGGAAAGAAGGAGAAAGATCCATGGGATATTTTTTTTGAACTTCTCTTTGCAGCCATCAAAGGGGAAAGTGAACAACCACAGGAGAACTGTGACATGATGGTGGTCAGGAGGGTGGTGAGACATGGGGATTCCTTGAGCCTTCACAGATGGCCCTGAGGCTTCTTTCCACAGGACCATCTGCAGGTCTGCTTGATTTACAGTCTTCTTTTGCCTGCTTTAAGAGTGTTCATTGAAACTTCACACCCTGAAATACACCTACCTGTTTTGCTTTGAATGTCCACTGTGAGAAACACAACAACATACGCATGACTCAAAAGAAGGAGAAACTTTCAGACTGCCTCTTCCTTAGCCACAGGAGCTGCTTTGGCTCTGTTTACTGAATCCTCTTATTCTTGGTGAATTCCAAAAGGAAGAGGGATAAGAAGGCAGCTCTCACTATATCTCGAAAACCAAAAATAAAACTGAGACAGACAACACCTTTCCATTTCATTAAGCATGTGGTAGGGAAGAGGTGGGGGTTTAGTAAGTGTCATATTGAAGTCAGGCAGATGTGGCTTTAATTGTTGGCTTTGTGTCTAGTTACATGATATGGGCAAATTACTTGATCTTACTGAGAATCAGAATTTTCGTCAATAAAATTGAGTTGTTTTGAGAACTAAATATGACATTTAAAGTGCTTAGCATGGTATCTGGTATATACCAAGTACTTAATACATATCATCTATTATTACTGTAAATCATCTTCTGTACCAATGTCTGCTTAAGAAATATTTGTCTTTCTTAGATTCAAAAGTTGTAAAACTTGTCTGTCCCTAATCCCAATATATGTATTGGTATTCTTTTCTGGTTCATTATGACCCCGACTACCTCCCTTCCAACCTCCCCTGCTCTATTTCCTTTTCTCAGGCACTCCTCGCAGGATTTGGACTTTTCTGAAAAATGGTTTCATGGCCCCAACTACCTGCAGCCAAACAGTAAGTCACCGTTATTTGGCTTGGCTATTTGCTTGACATCAGTCTACTGCTGGTGGGCGCCTGTGCTTTTAAAAAGATCTTTCCAAATGATAACAAACTTCCAGTTACACATTTGGTCCCTTAAATTTATTAGGTCCACTGCAATGAATAAACTGTCCTTGTTGCTTGTTTCCAAGAGCAACTCTGGCTTTAAACAAATCAAATTTCTGTACATTTTTAGTATCGTTTTTCATTTTATATTTAAGGGAAAAATACATGAGCTCTTCTTTTCTGAGGAAACTGTTTCTACAGTTATTATCACTGAGTTTCTTTTGCTTACCTTCAGTTTAGCTTAAGTGGTATTAAAGGGGTTGATCCTTGACTCCTTTGCTTTGTATCCAGAAAAACCAGTAATGACATATTCAGTCAGACAATGGTCTGTTATGTCATCTTGGTGCAGGTACATATTTATTTGTAAAATAATTTTTCTTTCATAAATATCATTTGGAAAATGTTAAAATTTATTTACAGTTCTGGCTCTATATTCTTCTTTCTTTAGCTCTATAGCTAATATAACATGGGCAGAAATGCCAGATACAGGTGATAGGGGAATGGAGACAGCAAACCACCTTGCCATGTATGTACCTATGCAACAATCCTGCATGATCTGCACATGTACCCCAGAATCTAAAGTACAATAAAAAAAGTTTTCATTTTTTGACTTTATCTTTTTCTTCTTTAGAGAGGTTGATCCTTTCCTAACTTCCAAAAAAAGTCCTTGTCTGTCCTCTTCATCTGTAATGGGTGAGAAAATGACAGCAACAAAAACCAAAATCAAAACCAAAACATCCATCCATTCTGTGTCAACAAGAGATGCATTCCCTTGGTTGTCCTTGATCTCACAGGACTTACTCCCAGTCACTCAGGCACAGCCCTTGGAGGGGCATGGACCTTGGTACTCCATTCAGAGCTGCTCATCAATGCCTGATGTTCCTGTTGAGGAACGTTCTTGGCAAGGGGAAGTGATTCTCTTCTCTTCCGCTAAAGACTCATGAAACAGCTTTCAGATGTCTTTACTCTGATGTGGGTCTTCAAAGAACAGATCTTCTTATCTTCCATACTTTTCTAAGTAATGGGCAACTTGGCCTTTCTCTGCCATTATTTAGACACTTCTCTCCTCCTTATTAGTTTATTTCTTTATAGAATGTGGCCAAGGTAGTTGAGAAATCCAGCTCCTCCTATTGAGGTGCTAGCTGAACATAGGATTTCATTGCCCTAGTACCATCTAATTATCTAACTCCCCAATCTCCATCCCCAAGCCTTCCTTGGTTATTCTTATTTGGGAAAATACATATATTTTGGTTGTAGGTTTTGAAGGTGGGAGAAAGACAAAAAGTCTATGTTGGGGGCTTTTAGGGTGAAAGATGATGGGCCACTTTGTCGTACGGGTTTCTACTCAGAAGTCTGAAAGCAGAAATGAAATATTCTTGACCACAGCAGCATGTTTATGTGCTCACTATTTCTTCCTTGAGGCCTTCTTCTTGTCTTCCTCATCACACGCAGGATGGGCAACTCAGGTCTGTGTGGCCCAGGCTCTCTTTCCTCAGCTGATTTCTCCTGCTCTGTCTCTTTTGTCAGGTGCTGTCTTAATCTCTTAGTGCTGCTGTCACAAAATACCAGAACGTGGGTAATTCGTAAACAACAGAAATTTATTTCTCATGATTCTGGAGGCTGGGAAGTCCAAAATAAAGGTGCTGGCAAGTTAAGTCTGGTGAGGGCCCAGGCTTTTCTTCCAAACTGGCATTGTGCGGATGCATCCTTCAGTGGGCACTAATGCTATGTCCTCACACGACGGAGGGAAAGAAAGGAAAAAAAGGCCTATCTCGTTTCCTTGAATATTTTTATCGAGGTACTAATCCATTCACGAGGGCTCCATCCTCATGACCTAATCACCTCCTAAAGACACTACATCTTAATATAATCGCATTGGCAAATAACTTTTAACATATAAATTTTGTGGGGGAATGTTCAGACCGTAGCAGATGCTTTCTCTTTCCCTTAAACATTACTGTTTCCTAAGGATTCTGCCTCACATTCCTTCTTTTGATAGATTTCCCCCTGCAGTCATCTATTCTGAAAGGGCTCACTTTTCACTTATTTTCCTATGAATTTCTACATCTGTGTCTCTCATGTTGAATTCCAGTTCTACATTTTCAAATGACTCATACATGGACAATGCACTGTCAGCAAATCTCAACATTTGTAAGGTAGAACTCTTCAGATTTTTTCATTTTAATCTCCTTTCATAACCTTTATTTGTCAAGGACACACCTTTAGGCATCCAGATTCAAAATGTTAGAAACATCCTAAATAGCCTCTTTCACTTAATCCCCGCTTACCTACTCAGTGACTTAATCTTGTATACCATTTCATTATAATCACTTTCATATATGTCCTTGCTTTTATTTTTAAAATGACTTTTGAACATATTTTTCCTATGAAAGCCATTTTTATGTGTATTGCAGGAAACAAAGCTGAAAAATATAAAAAAGTATACAAAACATATAATCTATAATTACACCACACAAAGATAACTATTTATCCATTTTCAGTCCTCCTTTCCTATGCATTTATGTAGCAAAAAGATGGAATCATAATGTTATCAGTTACTCTATTTTTTAACAAGAAACTATAAACATTTTAAATGTTGCTAAATAATTTTTGTTTGCTGTATGTTTCATACATGTGTCACAATTTATGCAAATATCCTCTAATGCTGTGACTTTATTACCCTTATTTTCCCTATTAAAATAATATTTGAGGTTTAAGATCCAAGATTAGGAGCAGCTCAGGATTGCAGCTCCCAGTGAAAGTGTGTAGGCTGCTGCAGGTGATCCCCAGGCACGCAGGGCCTGGAGTGGACCTCAGCAGTCCTGCAGCAGAGGGGCATGAATGTTAGAAGGAAAACCAAGAAGCAGAAAGAAATAACTTCATCATCAGCAAACTGGAGGTCCACTCAGAGACCCAGTCTGAAAGTCTACAAACAACTACAAAGATGACAGGTGGATAAATCCACAAAGATGGGAAGAAACCAGTGCAAAAAGGATGAAAACACCTGAAACCAGAACGCCTCTCCTCATACAAGGGATCACAATGCCTCGCCAGCAAGGGAACAAGGCTGGATGGAGAATAAGTCTGATGAATCAGCAGAAACAGGCTTCAGAAGGTGGTTAATAGGAAACTTCTCTGAGCTAAAAGAACATGTTCTAACCCAATGCAAAGAAACTAAGAACCTTGAAAAAAGGTTTGACGAAATGCTAACGAGAATAAACAACTTAGGAATCTAAGTGAATTGAAGGAGCTGAAAAACATAACACAATAACTTTGTGAAGCATACACAAGTTTCAACAGCTGAATTGATCAAGCAGAAGAAAGGATATCAGAGGTCGAAGATCAACTCAATGAAATAAAACGAGTCACTAGTTCCTTGCTTTGTCCATTCGAGGGGGTCATGGCTCCCTGTTTGCTTCTGTTTCCTGTGGATGTAGGTCTGTGTACTTGCACTGAAGGATTATTTACTTCAGTTGTTTTTGTCTGGCTTATTTTGATTTATATTGGATATCTTTGTGTAGAGATTCTTTGTAATTTGCCTGTTGATTTTCTAATTTTTCCACTAGATTGCTTCCTCCTTTCAGGCAGTAGCTGGCACCCTAAGCCTAGATTTGCCTTGGTTCTAGTAAGTTATCAGAGTACTGTCTGTCCTGAAAATATGGGAGGTCTCAAAGGGAATATCCTAGTAGTATGGGAGGGCTGGCTAGGGTTTTGTGCCCAGAGACCTATGGAACAAATCTCCTACAGCATACTGCTGCTAAATAGCCACTCTGATTTGGCATCTCCTTTGGCTGAGTTACAGAGCAGAATTCCTGGAATGGGGGATGCTAGTCCTCTTGACTTTGTCTCTGGCTGTCCTCAGGGATATTTCTCCCTTCAGACATGTCTGATGCTTCCCTTGGGTTGATACAGGGACAGATCTCCTGCTAATAAATTCAGATGGTGAGGAATCTGGTTGTCTACTTTTATCTTTTTCTAGTGTAGAAACCATGAGTTGCAAGGACATTTTCCATGCACTTGATGCTAAGCTGATTGTGAAGAGGGGCATCAGGGATATAAAAGTCTGATTTTCTAACTGTCTACTTGGAGTTGTTTCACTTATCTGTAACTTCAGGAACTCTCGTCCTCATATTTGAGTTTGGGATATTTTGTTCGTTTTTGTTTTTCTGTGGGGGAAGATTTATGCCAGCTTGCTTTTATCCTGCCATTTTGGAAGTGGAAGGCTCTCTTTTCATTTTCAATCAGAAATTAGAAATTATTTACTATTTTTTCCTATGGTTTCTTATTTGACCTATGGGTTATTTCAAAGCAGGTTGTATAATTTCCAAATGTTAGGAACTTTCCAGATATCTATTATGTTATTCCAAATATCTATTAAGCATCCCTCATGTCAGAAAAATATTTTGTATTCTTTGTATCCTTTGAAACTAGGTTATGATTGGTTAAATTAGATTATATGGTCTATTTTGTTTATATCATTTAGACTATACCATATGGTCTATTTCAGAGAATGATCCAAGCAAAGCTGAAAGAAATGTATATTCTGCATTGTTGAATGTTCTGCAAAGATCAACTAGGTCAAATTGCCATGTTGTTACATCTCCTATAATCCTCATGGGTATTTTTTTTTTGTACTGTTCTATCAACTAAGAAAGGAATGATGAAATCTTGGTCCAACACTGACAAGATTTTTTCTTAGTGATTTATGTAGATTATGTCTTTGTGTGTGTGTGTGTGTGTGTGTGTGTGTGTGTGTGTGTGTGAAAGAGAAGTTCTGCCCCATTCCTACTCTTTCTTTTGAAAACCCAATGGGGGATCATGGAAAAAAAAAGGTGGTGAGTGCATGCATTCCTTTTATTAGTCCTCTCGTTAATTATAGACTACATTTTCCCTTTCAGGGTTTAGTACATTTGCCACTTAAGGTTTTATTAAAATTTCTGTTTCTTTATTCTTACTCACTTGTATGGCATTCATCTCCATAGGTAAAAGAGTCCACATATTCCATTTCTCCTTACAGGGTATACTCATGACTTGGAATTTAGGTTACTAGTTGCCTTGCAAAGTGAGCCCTTTAATAAGTTGAAGATAATTTCTGATTTTAGGATTTTATAGAGTATCTGGCTTTTTCTTTTTAGAAAGATAAAACTCACCTGCAGTTTTCTAAATTTGAAGTGAAACTGTCAATCAAATTTTAATGCTTCTCATATATAATTTTAGGCAGTCATTTGAATTCATTTACAAAGGTAACTGATTCCATCAATTTTGGAGTTTTTCCTAGGTTTTGCTCTGTAAATTGACTTGCTCTTCTGGTTTATGATTTAGCTTTAAGGTCTTCCATTTACCTTGTGCTTTCTACCTTCTAAAACTTAATTTTATCTCTTTTTTCTAATTCTTTTGTCCCAGTAGAGACAAAAGAATTAGAGAAAAGAGATAAAAAGAGATTTTTTTAAAAAAGAGATAAAATAAATGGAGATAAATTAAGAAAAAAAGAGATTAAAAAAGACTTTTTTTCCTTAGAAAAAGATAAAAGGGTATTATTTAAATTCTGTTCTATCATATTATTTAAATTCAGTTCAGTTAATCCATCACACTGATTGATTCAGGATCATATATTCTCTACTATTTCAAGCTGTCAGAATAAATCTCTCAGCTAGGATCTCTAGATCTTCCTCTTCTATTCACTTTGATTTTTAAATACTGTTTACATGCTCTAGAGCAATTCTCTGATTTTATATTCTGATTACAATTATTCAATATAGATTCTCTTTTTAAACTGCCCTTAACAATGTTCTTTTTTCTTTTTCTTTTTTTGGGTAGTTGGGGGATGGAATCTCTCTCTGCTCTGTTGCTGAGGCTGGAGTGCAGTGGTGTGACCTTGGCTCACTGCAACCTCTGCCTCCTGGGTTCAGGCAATTCTCCCACCTTAGCCCAGCTTCCCAAGTAGTAGTTGGGATTAAACGTGTGTGCTACCATGCCTAGCTAATTTTTGTATTTTTAGTAGACATGGGGTTTCACTATGTTGGCCAGGCTCATCTCAAACTCCTGACATAAGGTGATCCTCCAGCCTTGGCCTCCCAAAGTGCTGGGATTACAGGCATGTGCCACCATGTCCGGCCAACAATGTTCTCAATAGAGAGTAATACAGAAACCATCATCCTCAGCAAACTGACACAAGAACAGAAAATCAAACACCACATGTTCTCACTCACAGGTGGGTGTTAAACAATAAGAACACATGGACACAGAGAGGGGAGCATCACACACTGGGATCTGTTGGGGGGAACTAGAGGAGGGACAGCAGGGGGTGGGGAGTTGGGGAGGGGTAACATGGGTAGAAATGCCAGATATAGGTGATGGGGAGGAAGGCAGCAAACCACATTGCCATGTATGTACCTATGCAACAATCTTGCATGTCTTCACATGTACCCCAAAACCTAAAACACAATGAAATATATACTTTAAAAAAAGAAAACGGCAAGACATTATTATTATTATTATTATTATTATTATTATTATTTTTGAGACAGAGTTTCGCTCTTGTTACCCAGGCTGGAGTGCAATGGCATGATCTGGGCTCACCGCAACCTCCGCCTCCTGGGTCAGGCAATTCTCCTGCCTCAGCCTCCTGAGTAGCTGGGATTATAGGCACGTGCCACCATGCCCAGCTAATTTTTTGTATTTTTAGTAGAGACGGGGTTTCGCCATGTTGACCAGGATAGTCTTGATCTCTTGACCTCGTGATCCACCCGCCTCGGCCTCCCAAAGTGCTAGTATTACAGGCTTGAGCCACCGCGCCCAGCAATACATTATTTTTGTATTCTTCTTTGATGATTGCATAACATCTTTAAGGCCTAAGTGGAATTCTGTATTTTCCAAATTTCACTTTTGATTTCTATAGATTTATTATTCCAATATTATTGAAATTTTCTCAAAGAATAATACCGATTCCTTTAATCTTTGAAATAATTCTCATTTTCTTTTACAATTTTTAAAAACTTTTTGATTTATAATTTTTTAGAATGCACTATTCAATATTTGAAACCAACACAAAAACAATTATATTTCAATAAGGCTATTACTAAAAATATGCTACACAAACAAGATAATTTTCGTATAGGACACATGGATTATTTTATTGATATTTACATTGTCTTGAAATGGAGCATTTGCTAATATCTGCCATCTTATCAGAAGTTTCCCAAACAATAACTTTTAACATTTAATTAAAATGTAAATTTGACTTAAAAAATTTTGTGTAAAGACACATTTGTAGGTTATCAAAGGGAGTTTAAATTTACCTATCAAATGCAAAGATTTCTCCATTGGTTATATATTTAAATTTTGCTACACAATAAAGATTTTAATAAAAACATTCTATTGGTTAATATAAAATCAGATTTTATACTCCTTTTGGTTTTCCAAAAAGCTTTGTCACAACCATCCATGACTCATTTTAGGAAAATAATTGGTGTCCATGTATTCTCATTGTTCAACACCCACTTATGAGTGAGAACATGCAGTGTTTGGTTTTCTGTTCTTGTGTCAGTTTGCTGAGAATAATGGTTTCCAGCTTCATCCATGTCCCTGCAAAGGACACGAACTCATCATTTTTTATGGCTGCATAGTATTCCATGGTGTGTACCATAGTTTTTTTTTTATCCAGTCTATTTTTGATGCGCATTTGGGTTGGTTCCAAATCTTTGCTATTGTAAACAGTGCTGCAGTGAACATACATATGCATGTGTCTTTACAACAGATTGATTTATAATCCTTTGGGTAAAGGGATTGCTGGGTCAAATAGTATTTCTATTTCTAGATATTTCTATTTCTATTTCACCCAGTAATGGGATTGCTGGGTCAAATGGTATTTCTATTTCTAGATCCTTGAGGAATCGCCACACTGTCTTTCACAATGGTTGAACAAATTTACACTCCCAAAGGGCTAACATCTAGAGTCTACAAAGAACTAAAATAAATATACAAGAAAAAAACAAACAACTCCATCAAAAATTTATGAAAGACACTTTTCATAAGTTATGAACAGACACTTTTCAAAAGAAGACATTTATGTGGCAAAAAAATATGAAAAAAATGCTTATCATCACTGGGCATTAGAGAAATGCAAATCAAAAACCACCATTGATATTTTTATCCTTTTGAAGTTTTATTTCAAATCTTTCCAAATTTGGACAATGTTGATAGCAAATAAATAATTTTAATGACTTTGTTTAGAACCGTCAGAATTAAATTTGGAATTTAAAAGTTTTATCCAGGCAGAATTTATCTTCATAGAGTAGAGCATGGGCTTGGGGGAGAAGACAATCACTCTTGGTAAGAAACTGAACACAGGCTATGATTAGTGTATGAGGTTGACACTGAAAATTATGAAACTGGACTTTGGCAGTGACTTCAGCTCGAGAGGAGAAATTGTGTCAATATCACATTTGTGGCTCCAGCTTCCTCCCTGCTTATTTACTAATGATATACACTAGTGAGCAGACAAGTCATTGTGGAGCACGTGGCTCCCAGCTGGTGAATATAGTCTGAGATGATGCCTTTTATAAAAATGTATGCTCTGTAAGGCAAAACTTCTTGTGGTGTTGATGGGCTACAGGGGAACTTTCGGACTTCCTGGGTGAGCTTTAAAGATGTTGTGTTTCTAGTCTTTAAGAACAATACAACTCTCAACCTCAGCTGCACATTAGAATCTCCTAGGGAATTGTTCCCAAATCCTGACACCTAGGCTTCCAAGAACAATTAAATCAGAATCTCTGGCGGGTAGAATCCAGGAATCATAAACTTTTAAAAATTCCTTAAATGATTACAGTGTGTAGCCAAAATTGAGAACACTAATATGAAAATTAAAAAGCCTAGAAAAAGCTGAAACATGGGGTTTCAGGTGGAGAATGGACAATAAAACCACAATGGACAATGAAACCAATAAGGTGCTACACTTAGACTGAAGATACCCAAGTGAGGTATTTCCTTTCATTTAATACAGTGTTTCTTAAATGTACTACACTTTCCTCTTAAAGCAAATGAATTTGCTGGACTTGAGTATTCCCTTGACACAAATGATTTTTATTACATTTTTAATTAAGCATATTCAAAATAAATATTGTAATAGATTCCTTATATTAAAAATAATTTATGAAATTATATAATCAAAGAAATTTAGATTCAATAAAAACAAAATAAAAAATCAGTAAGAGTAAAATCAGCAGCATTAATTAAAAATGATTGCATAGTATTTTGCTGCCATGCAACCACAGTGATTTGATTTAATTTAAAAGGAAAAAGATGTAATTTTAGTTATGGTCCTATCTGTAACATATTAAAAAACGACTAAAGAACTAAAAAAGTATTAAAGAAAAATGCATTAAAGAACTAGATTCCTCCTTCAGATAATCAGATGTCAGACCTTTCATTCATCATGATTACCCCCTTACTTCTCCCTAGTTTCTGCTTTCTTACACATTGTTAAAATTTCTTTCTTGCTATATAGATCCCTAATTTTAGTTGGTCAGGGAGACAGATTTGAGACTGATATCCTTAGTTGGTCAGGGAGACAGATTTGAGACTGATCATCCTTAGTTGGTCAGGGAGACAGATTTGAGACTGATCATCCGTCTCCTCAGCTGCAGCCCCCAATTAAAGTCTTTTTCCTTAGCAATAATCATAGTCTCAGAGACTGACTTTCTGTGCAGTGAGCAGCAGGACCTAGATCAAACCCCAGGTGTTTTGGTAATAGTATAAATAGAAACTAATGATCCTAGTACTTTGATGGTTCCAGAAAATCAGACATCCTAATAATCAAAGTCTTTGTAAGGTAGCAATACCAGAATGACAATATTAATGCTATATCACTTGAATATTTTGTGAAGCTGTCATTTACCTGATGTTGAGATTAGTTTTAAGATGTAATTGAAATCTTCAACAATGGATATCTAAAGTAATGTTTGCTGGAATCTTTGAGTTTAAAAGCATTTTGGATTTTCAGGTACTATTAATGAACTAGGGCAGGGTGAGAACTACAAGGAAAGCATTCAATTAATAAAACGAACAAGATAGTGAAAATGGTACTCAAGTGGGTCAGGTTATTTTGAGTTAAACAAACCTATGTATGAGTTTGTGTGTTTTGCTGTCAGTTAAAAGGAAGTCATCAAGATACTCCTAAGCATGTTTACCTTGTGTTTTGAATGTTATCGAGAGGAAAACAGAAAATAAAATATTCTCATAGAAAACTTGTGATGTAGCAAACTACATCAGTACATGTAAGGATCCTCAGGGATCTGTAAATTTTAGAGGGAAATGTTTTACATAAGAGAGACTAATCAAAATAACTTAGCAGACTTTAGCATGTTACTATTTATTTTCATCCCTGGTTACATAAGAGCCAGGCAATCAGACTGCAGTGGCTCACATCATGCTTCTGGAAATTGAGCATGAGCTCAGCAGTGGTCAGAATTCCTTCATGCATGTAGTGAAGGCAGAGCCATTCCAAAAGTATCTGGGGAGAGGGGGCAGCCACTGAATCTACCCTAATACTTCATACCTTCATCCCTCTCAGACTCTAATTTTAGGCCTATCTGATGTGGAAGCAGTGGAAGCAGAAATTTCTAGATGAGAAATATCTAGGAAAAAACACAGAAAAACTATATGCCTGGGCATACCGTGATAACCATAATTGAAATGGTGGAGGCAGGGTAAGAAGGCCAATGATTTGGTCATGCTTGCACAAACATTGACAAGACTGTTTTAAAATTTTTTCTCGTATTGCTGTACAGAAATGCGATACAATGGTATTATGTGGCTACATATATCTTGGAATTTCCAAGTTTTAATAATCAGTGCCAATAAAATAATATTCTGGAAATTCCATTATCTTGTACACAGTAACTGAAATATTCGAAACTGTATTTATTACAATAAAATTATACAGGTCAGAAAACATCAATAACCCCAAAGACAGGAAAACATAGCCTGTGGAATATTATGATGACTCGGGGGCCTGCAACTCAAAGGCCACTTTTTTCTTTTTTAAATTATACTTGAAGTTCTGGGGTATATGTCCAGAATGTGTAGGTTTGTTACATAGGTATACACGTGCCTTGGTGGTTTGCTGCACTCATCAACCCGTCATCTACATTACTTGTTTCTCCTAATGCTGTGCCTCCCCTAGCCCCTCACCTTCTGACAGGCCTTGGTGTGTGATGTTTCCCTCTCTGTGTCCATGTGTTCTCATAGTTCAGCTCCCACTTACAAGTGAGAACATGTGGAGCAGGGGTCCCCAAACTACAGCTCACGGGCCGCATGCAGCCCCCTGAGGCCATTTATCCAGCCCCCGCTGCACTTCAGGAAGGGGCACCTCTTTCATTGGTGGTCAGTGAGAGGAGCACAGGATGCATCTGCATCCTATGCTCCTGGAGTACTGTAGGTGGCGGCACCGCAAAGCGTGGTGTCACTCACGTACTGTACTACTTCCAGTGACGCGGAACGCACTCGTCACGGCTCTGGAAGCGCATCATATGACGCATATCAGGTCTGCAGCTGTGGCGCCCCACATCACTGGAAGCAGTGTGAAATAACAGCAGAAGTAGGAAGAAAGGCAAAGCACTATAACCATTACTACACAGTACAATGGCCCCCATACTCCCCCAAATGTACAACAACATAATGGCCCCTATAACCTCCCTTTGCCCAAAAGTCTCCCCCCACATTACTACACACCGTGTTTCCCCTATTGTAAGACCCTGTCTTAGGTTAATTTTACCCCCAAAAGATGGGAGTTGTCTTATTTTTAGGAGGTGTCTTATAATAGGGGAAACATGCAGCAGTGGGCCTCCCACAGAAGAGGCCCACCGCTGTTGCAGATGTCCAGGATGCTGTATACACAGTGTCACTGGCTGATCACCGCCATCCCTGTATACAGCACTGGAGGCGGTGCTGGGCCTGTGACACTGTATACCGCTATCTGGGATAGTGGAGGCAGCAGCGCTGGCTGTGAAGGGTGTCACACCTTGCATAGTCCGGCCCTCCAATGGTCTGAGGGACAGTGAACTGGCCCCCTGTGTAAAAAGTTTGGGGACCCCTGATGTGGAGTTTAATTTTCTGTTCCTGTGTCATTTTGCTGAGAATGATGGTTTTCAGCTTCATCCACATCCCTGCAAAGGACAGGAACTCATTCTGTTTTATGGCTGCATAGTATTCCATAGCTTATTTGTGCCACCTTTTTTTTTTTTTTATCCAGTCTATCACTGATGGGCATTTGGGTTGGTTCCAAGTCTTTGCTCTTGTGAACAGTGCCATAAAAAACATTTATGTGCATGTGTCTTTATAGCAGAATGATTTATAATCCTTTGGGTGTATACTTAGTAATGGGATTGTTGAGTCAAATGGTATTTCTAGTTCTAGATCTTTGAAGAATTTCCACATTGTTTTCCACAATGGTTGAACTAATTTACACTCCCACCAACAGTGTAAAAGTGTTCCAATTTCCCTACATCATCTCCAGCATCTGCTGTTTTCTGACTTTTTGATGATCACCATTCTAACTGGTGTGAGACGGTATCTCATTGTGGTTTTGATTTGCATTTCTCTAATGACCAGTGATGATGAGGTTTTTCTCATAATTTTGTTGGCTGTATGAATGTCTTCTTTTCAGAAGTGTCTGTTCATATCTTTTGCCCACTTTTTGATGGGGTTGTTTTCTTCTTGTAAATTTGTTTAAGTTCTTTGTAGAATCTGGATATTAGCCCTTTGTCAGATGGATAGATCACAAAAATTGTCCCTGATTCTGTAGGTTGCATGTTCACTCTGATGATATTTTCTTTTGCTGTGCAGAAGCTCTTTAGTTTATTTAGATCCCATTTGTCTATTTTGGCTTTTGCTGCCATTGCTTTCGGTGTTTAGTCATGAAGTCTTTGCCCATGCCTATGTCTTGAATGGCATTGCCTAGGTTTTCTCCTAGGGTTTTTATGGCTTTAGGTCTTCTGTTTAAGTTTTTAATCCATCTTGAGTTAAATTTTGTATAAGGTGTTTCAGCTTTGTACATATGGCTAGCCAGTTTTCCCAACACTATTAAATAGGGAATCATTTTCCCATTTTTTAAAAAAATCAGGTTTGTCAAAGAACAGTTGGTTTTAGGTGTGTGGCATTATTTCTGAGGCCTCTGTTCTGTTCCATTGGTCTATATATCTGGTTTGGTACCAGTACCATGCTGTTTTTATTACTACAGCCTTGTAGTGTAGTTTGAAGTCAGGTAGCATGATGCCTCCAGCTTTGTCCTCTTTTCTTAGGATTATCTTGGCTATAAGGGCTCTCTTTTGATTACATATAAAATTTGAAGGAATTTTTTTCCAGTTCCGTGAAGAAAGCCAGTGGTAGGTTGACGGGTATATCACTGAATCTATAAATTAGTTTGGGCAGTATGGCCATTTTCTCAATGTTGATTCTTCCTATCCATGAGCTTGGAATGTTTTTCCATTAGTCTGTGTCCTCTCCTAATTCCTTGAGCAGTGGTTTGTAGTTATCCTTGAAGAGGTCCTTCATACCTTTTGTAAGTTGTATTCCTAGATATTTTATTCTTTGTCGCAATGGTGAATGGGAGTTCACTCATGATTTGGCTCTCTGCCTGTTATTATTGTAGAAAAATGCTTGTGATTTTTACACATTGATTTTGTATCCTGAGACTTTGCTAAAGTTGCTTTTCAGCCTAAGGAGATTTTGGGCTGAGATTATGGGGTTTTCTAAATATACAATCATGTCATCTGCAGAGAGAATTTGAATTCCTGTTTTCCTAAGTGAATCCCTTTTTTTTTTTCTCTTGCCTGATTGCCCTGGCCAGAACTTCCAATACTATGTTGAATAGGAGTAGTGAGAGAGGGCACCCTTGTCTTGTGCTGGTTTTCAAAGGGAAAGCTTCTAGTTTTTGTCCATTCAATATGATATTTGTCATAAATAGCTCTTATTATTTTGAGATACATTCCATCAATACCAGTTGAGAGTTTTTAGCATGAAGCGCTGATGAATTTTGTTGAAGGCCTTTTCTGCAATAACTGAGATAATCGTGGTTCTGTTTATGTGGTGAATTATGCTTATTGATTTGCGTATGTTCAACCAGGCTTGCATCCCAGTGGTGAATAAGCTTTTTGACGTTGATGCTGGATTCGGTTTCCCAATATTTTATTGAGGATTTCTGCATCAATGTTCATTAGGGATATTGGCCTCAAATTTTCTTTTTTTGTTGTGTTTCTACCAGGTTTTGGTATCAGGATGATGCTGGCCTCATAACATGATTTAGGGAAATTTTCCTCTTTTTCTGTAGTTTGGAACTGTTTCAGAAGGTATTGTACCAGCTTCTCTTTGTAACTCTGGTAGAATTCTTCTGTGATCTGTCTGTTCTGGACGTTTTTTTTTTTTTTTTTTTTTTTTTTTGGCTGGTAGGCTATTAATTGCAGCCTCAATTTCAGAACTTGTTATTGGTCTATTCAGGGATTTGACTTATTCCTGGTTTATTCCTGGGAGGGTTTATGTGTCCACGAATTTATCTATTTCTTCTAGATTTCCTAGGGTTTTTTTTTTTTTTTTTTTTTTTTTGGTGTGTGTAGAGGTGTTTATAGTATTCTCTGATGGTAGTTTGTATTTCTGTGAGATCAGTGGTAATATCCCTTTTATCATTTTTTACTGCATCTATTTGATTCTTCTCTCTTTTCTTTATTAGTCTGGGTAGTATTCTATCCAGTTTGTTGATCTTTTCAAAACACCAGCTCCTGGATTCAGTAAGTTTTTGAAAGGTTTTTCATGTCTCTGTATCCTTCAGTTCTGCTCTAATCTTGGTTATTTCTTGTCTTCTGCTAGCTTTTGAATTTCTTTGCTCTTGCTTCTCTAGTTCTTTTAATTGTGATGTTAGGGTATCTATTTTAGTTCTTTCCTGCTTTCTCTTGTGGGCATTTAGTGCTATAAATTTCCCTCCACACACACCTTTAAATGTGTCCCAGAGATTCTGGTATGTTGTTCCTTTGTTTTCATTGGCTTCAAAGAACATCTTTATTTCTGCCTTCATTTCATTATTTAACCAGTAGTCATTCAGGAGCAGGTCGTTGAGTTTTCATGTAGTTGTGTGGTTTTTGAGTGCGTTTCTTAATCCTGAGTTCTAATTTGAATGTGCTTTGGCCTGAGACACTGTTATGGTCTCCATTCTTATGCATTTGCTGAGGAGGGTTTTATTTCCAATTATGTGATCAGCTTTAGAATAGGTACAATGTGGTGCTAAGTAGAATGTATATTCTGTTGAATTGGGGTGGAGAGTCCTGTAGATGTCTATCAGGTCTATGTGGGCCAGAGCTGAGTTCAAGTCCTGGACATCCTTACTAATTTTCTGCTTCATCAATATGTCTAATATTGACAGTGGGATGTTAAAGTCTCCCACTATTATTGTGTGGGAGTCTAAGTCTTTTCGTAGGTCTCTAAGAACTTGCTTTATGAATCTGGTGCTCCTGCATTGGGTGCATATATATTTAGGATAGTTGGTTCTTCTTGTTGTATTGATCCCTTTACCATTGTGTAATGTCCTTCTTTGTCTCTTTCGATCTTTGATGGTTTAAAGTCTGTTTTTGTCATAGAGACTAGGATTGCAACCTCTGCTTTTTTTTTTCCCCCCTTTGCATTTGTTTGATAAATGTTCCCCATCCTTTATTTTGAGCCTATGTATGTCTTTGCACATGAGATGGGTCTCCTGAACACAGCACACTGATGGGTCTTGACTGTTTATCCAATTTGCAAGTCTTTTTCTTTCAATTGTGGCATTTAGCCTGTTTATATTTATGGTTAATATTGTTATGTGTGAATATAATCCTGTCATTATGATGCTAGCTGGTTATTTTGCCTGTTAGTTGGTGCAGTTTCTTCATAGTGATGTTGGTCTTTACAATTTGGTATGTTTTTGCAGTGGCTGGTACAAGTTGTTCCTTTCCATGTTCAGTACCTACTTCAGGAGCTCTTCAAGGGTGGGTCTGGTGGTGACAAGATCTCTCAGTATTTGCTTGTCTGTAAAGAATTTTATTTCTCCTTTGCTTATGAAGCTTAGTTTGGCTGGATATGAAATTCTGGGTTGAAAATTCTTTTCTTTAAGAATGTTGAATATTGGTCCCCACTCTCTTCTGGCTTGTAGGGTTTCTGTCAAGAGATCTGCTTTTGGTCTGACGGGCTTCCCTTTGTGGGTAACCCAACCTTTTTCTCTGGCTGCCTCAAGTGCCACTTTCTATTCAATGCAACACATTGTGATTTTCTGTGCATAAACGTGTGCCATTTCTGGCTGTTATAGCAACAAAACTAAGTTGCCTTGCAGTAAAAAAGACAGTGAGATTTGCAGGTTCTGTTGTACATAGTTGCTTTGCCCTTCCTCTCAAGTTTTTAGCATTTCAAAATTGAGCTGCACATGACATTTATTTGACTGTTATAATGACTTTTAAGGATAGAAAAAGCACTTACACTTTAAATAAGAGTTCAAAACAAAACAAAAAACCTTCTCTACTTAAGAAATGTGGTGAATCCAGGCATATATTTTGCATGCAGGTGACTGAATTACAATAGGAAATTTGACATCTTTTTTATATAAGTCAAAAGCAATGGCAATTTAATTGCCACCATCTCTGTAGTTCCCTATGTTTTAATAAAGACAGTCTGCTTTCATGGATCTGGGGTAACAGGAGAGTAATTCAATATCAAGATGTTAAACCCAATTTCATTTTAGGTTTTGGGCCCTACCTCTCAAGTAGTTTTATATATTTATGAATTGAGTTTTTATCATCTTGAACAAATATTGGAACAAATGTGAAATGTGCTATAGACACCTTAATTAAGAAATTATTTACATGATATTTACATGATTCACAGAGATAAAAATATTATAATCCTCAATTTCTGTGAGGGTAGAGTGAAATTCATACAATAGGGTACACAGTCAAGAAGAATATAAATTACTACAACATATTTGCTAGGAATTTCAAAATAGGTGTAAGAGCCTGTATATTTTTATATCTTTGAAATCAATTCTTTTTCTGGAAATTATTCTGAGGAAATGGTTGAATACGTGAACAAATACAGATAAGTTCATAAACATTTCTAGATAACTTTTTAAAAAACATTCTGACAAAGCTAGACATGATGTTCAATTACTGGGAAACAAAATTTGAATACATTTTACTAGGTTGAACCACATCAAACTGAAATTTTTTGTTGGTGAAAAGATTAAATATTGGCAATTTCATGTGAGTCAATCTAATAAGATAAATACACAATGGAATATTATTTATACAGACTACTTTTAGTGTTGTGAGTAGATGTTTATAATTTTGTACAAAATGGAGTACAAATTCATATTCCCAGTCTGCCTTCAAATACAAACACACACACACACACACACACACACACACACACACACACATACACACACCCTTTAGATGGTCTGTAATGACCTTTGAGTGGTGGGATTTTTTTCCCTTTTGTATGTTCAACAACAGGATGGTGTCACTTTCATAATCAGGAAAGGGGTTCTAATCACACAAAAACATAAAGTACCATTTTTCCAAACAAGGAATGAGCACCTGCCTCATCATCTTCAGTCTCAAAGAACTTCAAAAGTTAACTAATTCTTGACTTTTTAGATCAAGTGTAAGAATAAAGAACTGAAACAAGCATGATACATGGAGAAATTTATTACTATGTCTGAAAAAGAGGAAAATCACAGGTTTTCAGTGTTTTTAAGTAATAAAACTCCTTAAGGAAGCATTTCTACTTATCTGCCAAAGTGAAAACCAACGTTGAGGCAGACAGTGTCATCATGTACATTACACATGTTCTTAAAACACACACACAGAGCGTAGGTTAGAGAATGACAGCACTGCAATATTTATTCTAGAACTGCTTCTCAAGTTGACAAAATACATCTGGAGAGATGATCAGCTAAAGTTGTTTCTTTTATTTGATATTCAAAATGAATACACTGGAAATCTAGTACCCAGCCTTAATTGATAAGAAAAATAAATGGTAGTGAGGAAAGGAGGCTCACTAAAGAAAGAGAGAGCAAAGACACCCCACGTGTACGAAATACTCAGTTGCCAGCCTTCTTTTGATTTGTACACTTTTCTCCTCCCACCTACTTAAAAAGAAATCAAGGATCACATTAATCTTAGGCGACTTATGTCTTTTGGTTCACATATTTCCTTTTTGTACATTTCCATTTGCTCACTCAGGAAAAGCAAAGACTAGTTGTTGTTGGAGTTTGCTTGTTTGTTTGTTTTTTAAGATGGAATCTCACTGTGTTACTCAGGCTGGAGTGCAGTGGCGCAATCTCGATCTTGGCTCACTGCAACTTCCGCCTCCTGGGTTCAAACAATTCTCATCTCTCAGCCTCCCAAGTAGCTGGGATTACAGACACCCACCATCATACCAGCTAATTTTTTTTTTTTTTTTTTTTTTTTTTTTTGGATTTTTAGTAGAGACAGGGTTTCACTATATTGGCCAGGCTCAAACTCCTAATCCTGTGATCCACTTGCCTCAGCCTCACAAAGTGCTGGGATTATGGTCATGAGCCACTATGCCTAGCCAAGCCTAATTGTTTATAGCATTTTGACATTGTGTTATTTCTGGATCCAATGGCCATAACCACCATTCTGATCATTTTTAAATGCCATTTAGGCATTTAAGTTTGTTTCTAGGAAACTTCATAAAGGACTTTAATTATCCAATTAAGATTTCTAAAACTTTTATGTAGGCAGACAAAGCTGCTAAGAAGATTTTCAAAATAAATCTTCTCTATTTGTGAGCTGGAAACAAACATTTTTGAACCCTAGAATACTGGAAGTTTAGAAGATGGTCTAAATAATGCTGAGTTTACAATCTGAGAAAAAGCATCAACTTAATTTCTTTAGGAGCTACCGTCACTGACTTTTTGGCACACTGAGAGCTACTAGCAATGGCTGCTTCTTGAAGGAGATTTTTCACATTGGTGCAGCTTTGTAGAAAAATAATATTTATTTTCAATTTACTTGGCTTAAGGTTTCCTTCCTTTACTTTCAGCCTTTAAACACACCAGCACAATTTTCTCCTGCAGTGGGGGCTGGGGCATGTGAGGACAAGGTGTTCGTGTTGGACTTAAATATGGCCATTTTGCTTTGTAGGTTAGAAAGCTGTGATTACAAGTCTAAAGTCACGGGTATAATTCCTACATGGAGCTTCATCTTCTTTTCTTTGAAGAAGACCCCAAAGGAAGTAAAAATTGCCCAAATAAAATCTGGTTAGAGATGAAAACTTTGCAAGTCCAAATTAATGATGTTGCTTTGAGTGTGACATGGTGATAGGTGACAGAAAGACCCAAGTTGGCCAAAGACAGCACAGCGATGCCTGGAGAGGCATCGAGAAAGGCGGGTAGACCACCGAGGCAAGGGGAAGCATTGTACAGACTGCGTGATTTTTGCCTAAGTTCACTGCTGTGGCCAGATCACAACAAACCCATTCCAGTTACAAAGGAAACAACTCAGAGGGTGGCAGGGCAGGGGTACCAGCTTGGGATCTGGTATTTATCTGTTATAGAGCAAGATTGTTGAGTAGGAAGACCAGAAATCATACTCTCAAATATGTACCCCAGATTACAGCTATGATTTTGGGGAGAAAATAGTGTAGACTAAAGCCTCTGGGGTTACAATCACAATACAGGGTCTGCTTTATCTACCTCTGCGCAACCCTTTTTTCAAGAATGCCATATACAATACAGAGCAGCTGCAGTGCACCAGAGTTACCGTAGGCCTTTTATCCATCCCTGACCTAGGAGGACCAATTATGTATGTGTTAAGTCTTGTCAAGTGAGCACATTTTCTGCAATACTTACTAAAATGAAAAAACAAAACCCTCCTCCTATGATCATTTCACAGTCCTTTTCAAAAGCCTTAATAACTCTTATCTGATGAAGGTGGGAGTGGGGATTATCAAAAGAGGCAAGACAGAGGCACCTTCTGCAGGACCATTCCACCCTTCCTTGACGTCCGACTCCAGGAGTTGGCTATATACCTGGAAACTTGTGGGTTCACTACTTTCTGAATTACTTTCCAGTTTTCAAGCACCAGTTTCTGGCTCAGTGATTCCCCAAGCCTTATTTTGACTCCCAGGATGTAGAACTTCCATTTGAACCCAGCCCTATACTGTACTTTCTTGAGTGGTTCAGCTGGACACTAGGCTTATCCCTAACATGTCACAGAACTTTCTACTGCAGAGGACTGCTTAGGCCTGCAAAGGACAAGATTATGGCCTAAGCTAAATTAGTTCCTGATGTTATCAGTTCCTCTCTCTCCACCCCAACCCATCCCACCCCACCCCCACCGCCCTCTTTCCCTTTGATTATTTACACGGCTGTGCAGGGAAAATGAAGGTAGCAATAAAATCATGCCTGCCAGGCTATGCATATCCCATCTTTAAGAGAGTATATTCAGTTAATATGTAAATAAAAATTAATACTTTCTCCAACTGCTATTCTTAATCCCTAACCACCCTAACAGCTCATACCTCATGGTGGGGTTCAGGGGTTGGGCAGGGAGACAGAGGCATGCCTGTCTGAGGAAACCTGCCTTCTATATGGAGATACTTCTCCTTGGACATTTTTAATATTATTTTGTTCTGGGGGGGCTCTTGGGATCCTGTGACACGAAGCAGGAATTCATGACCCCAGTGGTGTATATGTGCTTCCCTTAATAGTTTGATGTCAAGGAAACTGCTTTTGCAGCCCCTCTGTCAAAAAATAGATAAACACCAACAATTTTATACATCGAACACATCACCTAGATGAAAGCAAGGCATTTTATGTCAAAAGCGTGTATAAGTTATCAGTGGCAATACCTAATTAATACATTCAGAGAGTGGAACAGTGGTTAGCAGGGGTTACGTTCTATCCTTAGGCAGGGGTTTGAGCCCAGGGATCAAGGCTGCAGTGAGCTGTGATTGTGCCAGTGTCTCCAGCCTGGATGACAGAATTAGACCCTTTCTCCAAAAAAAATTGATAATGTTCCTTTAAGTTAACCTCTTTTTATATGGCAGTGATTGTAACAATACTATAAAATATATTTGAATTTGCTTTATTAGATGCATTTCTGAATATGATCAGCTAAAGGGATTTATATATGATATTTTGAATTATGTATCTCATATATGCTTTAACTTGGGAAATACAGACTTTGTCTTACAGAAATTACATCTATCTCATCATGTCATGATAGGGATCATGCTTAACCTTGACTCAGAAGAGCTATCTGAATTCAGTCATTTTTGCCATAGTTGTGTAGGAGAATACAATTAATTGTACAAGGAAAAAATTCCAAAGTTGACTAAAGCCAAAAGTATATTAAAGTGCACCATATATGTAGTGTATTTCTTCCGAGTCTTCATACATTTGAAAAGGCTTAATTGTGAGTTCCTCATGGTGTGATTTCATTCTCTTAAGAATGGAGCTTCTGCCGGGCGTGGTGGCCCAGGCCTGTAATCCAAGCACTTTGGAGGCCAAGGTGGGTGGATCACCTGAGGTCAGTAGTTTAAGAATGGAGCAAGACTTGCTCAGTGCACTAGCTGAAAGAAACTATTTTTTCTCCCCTTCTCCTCTCATTGTCTCAAAATGTGTGTGTGTGTCTGCATCCATGTGTGCCAGTGCGTGTACGTGCACATGTGCACACTTGGCCTCTAGCTATTGGTATTGGAAAGTGTTGCTCACCTACTTCCAGAGAAATGTTATTTTAAAGTAGCAGCTAGAGATGTAAATTAATTCAACAGGATTTCCTCTGGAAAGCCAGTTAGAAATGGTTTGAAGAAATTCACCTGGATGTAAAGTAATGTTTTATTTTCGTTTCTTTGTTTTCCACCCCTAGAGAGTCACACAGTAGATTGTCTGGAGTGTCTTGGTAGAGATGCAGTATAGACTGGAACCCAAAAACCCAAAAGCCAGAGAAAGCAGTCCTGACACCCATATATGTAAATGAAGTCATTACTATGAATCATAAAACACAGAAAAACAAAGTTGTTCTAAAAGGTATTTACCCAAGGTAATATGGATTTGTACATACATCTTCTGTGAGTGTCTCCAAGTATGTGTTAGCTGAAAAATAAAAATTTTACCAGGAATTTGTAGAATTATCTCCATAATGGTCACCAAGGAATTTACACATCAGATGGGTACCCTTGCTATGTATACTTTCAACTCTGCAACTCCATGTTCTGTGAAACTGTCTAAACAAGCTTTTATTTGTTTTGTAATTTTGAAAACACTATTTTAGGGCAAAAGACTGCTTGATTCAATCTAGATAAGCAAATACTCTAATTTATATAATTACCTACTAAATACAATATTTCTTGTCCTATTTGTCCTCATTATTTTGAAAGAATGGAAGCCAGCATTTAACAGCCAGTGAAAACACCAGAAATCAATGGAATCATTCAGAAAGAACTTTGGTCACTTGCAAAGGTGCAGCATTTAAAAAAAATTTAGTCTGCCTGTTATAAGCAATTTAAAACTTTCTTATTCTTCCTTATTTATGTAGACTCGCAGTTTCTGACTAACCAACCCCTTTTTTAAAAAAACCAAGAGTTTATTTAATTAATGGACAGTGTAGATAAAAATACAGCTTCACAGTATATACTTATGAACCACTGGAGAGAAGTAGTATGGCTAGTTTAAGAAGAAAACATTTGTTTAGGAATGAAAGGTTTTCTTTTCTACTGGATTAAAAATTTATATCCTTTTAATCAAAAACAAGATATATTTAATATTTCTATTTTTGTGCACATTTATATGTGATATATATACACAATTAAAATAAGTTTGCTAAATTACCTATTACTATTAATATCAAGGTATAAATATTAGATCCCCTCTCCAAGGTCTAACACACATGCTCTTCCTGATAAAAAAGAAAAAAGAAAGCTCAAATAAAAAGGTCAACTATCTTTACTCATATGATGTCTGTTTTAATAAAACCCAGTCACAAATGTCTTTCCCAAATCTTGCAGAAGTTATGAATTAGTGATTAGTTGCACTTGCACCATGGGCTTGTTGATTAAGGTAGTGGATTCAAGCTTCCTGATGAAAACATTTACCCTAATTCTCCCCAAGCCAAACATAAACACACAATTCAAAACAAAGGATCCCCCATTTTTTTTTTTTTTTTTGCAGTTTTCATGTAATCTGTTTCCACAACTAAAACACCACTGGCTAACAACAGTAGCAGCAGCAACAAAACGCAAAAGGAAAATTCTCATGGGGAGCTGAGTGTTACCAGCAGAGTGAAGCCCTTATGGCTAGAAGCAGAAACAAATAAAAACAACAATCCTAGAATTTTAAGACCCCAAATATGAGGGAGAAATCCAATGAATAACTTTACCTCTTCCCTATTCTAACTGGACCCAGTGAAAATACTTACTTTAAATGGAATAAGCGGACAAAAAGATGATGTTGTCTGATGGACAAAAAGAATCCTGTGGTAAATACTGACCCAGAGGATTTGGCACTATCTATCTAGCTAGCTATCCATCCATGCATCCACACATCCAACCATCCATCCATCCACCTACCTACCTACTCACCTACCTACCTACCTATATCTGTCTAAATTATTTAATATATAGTATACTTAGATATTATGTAATACTAGTCTTATTTAATATAATTTATAATACATGTATAAGATAATATTACTATTTGATTATATTACATTATATATCATACCTTATATAGTATATTGTGTGTGTGTGTGTGTGTGTGTGTGTGTGTGTGTGTATGTATATGCAAAGAATCTAGGGAGCCTCCTATTGCCATATTCAGAAATCTATTCTGTGCCATAGTTAGATCCATTGTCAACCTATTTCTTACTGTGCATCAGTCCTATGGGTTTGTTTTTTTCATTTATTGATCTAAACATTTTGTGGTCTTTAGATCCTCTGTATTGCCACCCTCCCACACACACATACAAGGAATAATGTATAAATAATTTTATATAATAAAACAGAGGTATGCCTTAGAGATACTGTGGGTTTGGTTTCAGACCACCACAATAAAGCAAATATTGCAATTAAAGGAATCACATGAAGGCTTTGGTTTCCCAGGGCATATAAAGGTTATGTTTACAATATACAGTAATCTATGAAGTGTGCAATAGCATTATGTTTAAGAAAGCCATGTATATATCTTAATTAAAATAACTTACTGCTAAAAATTGCTAACAATCATTTGAGCCTTCAGCAAGCTATACTATTTTTGCTGGTGGAGTGTCATGCTTTGATGTTGAGGACCGCTGACTTATCAGAGTGGTAATTGCTGAAGGTTCCTGTGTCTGTGGCAATCTCTTAAAATAAGACAGTAATGTTTGCTACATTGATTGACTCTTTATTTCATGAAACATTTCTCTGTAACATACACTGCTGTTTGACAGTGTATCATCCACAGTTGAACTTCTTTCAAAATCAGAGCCAGTTTTTCTCAATTCTTGCCACTGCTTTATCAGTTAAGTTAATGGAATATTCTAAATCCTTTGTTGTTTCAGTAAGGTGCACAGCATCTTCACTAGGAGTATATTTTGTTTCAAGAAACCACTTTCTTTGCTTATCCATAAGAAGCAACTCCTCATCTGTTCAAGTTTTATCATGAGACTTTGGCAATTCAATCATATATCTTCAGGCTCCACTTGTAATTATGGTTTTCTTGCTATTTCCACAACATCTGCAGTTACTTCCTTCACTGAAGTCATGAGTCTCTCAAAGTCATCTATGAGTGTTAGAATCAACTTCTTCCAAGCTCCTGTTCATGTTGTTATTTTGAGCTCCTCCTATGAATCTCAAGTGTTCTTAATAACATTGAGAATGATGAATCCCTTCCAGAAGGTTTCAATTTACTTTGCCCAGATCCATCAGATGAATCACTATCTAGGAAGGTAATTTAAACTGAAAGTCACCTAACAAGAGGGTCAGTCTGTCCTTTGAAGCTTTGAAGCTTTGCATTGATTTTTCTCTAGCTGTGAAATCTTAGATGGCATCTTCTTCCAAAATAAGGCTGTTTAATCTACATTAAAATTTTGTTGCATCGTATAGCCATCTTTATTAATTTTCTAGCCAGATCTGTGTAACTTGCTACACCTTGTACATCATCAGTACTTGCTTCTTCACCTTGCACTTTTATTTCCCAAATTTTATTTAAGGTTCAGGGGGTACATGTACAGGTTAGTTACATGGCGAAATTGCATGTTGTGGGAGTTTGGTGTACAGATTATTTTTTCACCCAAGTAATGAACTACCCGATAGGTAGTTTATTGATCATCAACCTCCTGCCATTCTCCACCCTCAAGCAGGCCCCATTGTTTATTATTCCCTTCTTTATGTCCACATGTACTCAGTGTTTAGTTTGCACTTGTAAGAGAGAATATGTGGTATTTGGTTTTCTGTTCCTGGATTAATTTGCTTAGGACAGTAGCCTCCAGTTTTATCCATGTTGCTGCAAAGGACATGATCTCACTCTTTTTTATGGCTGTGTAGTCCACAGTGGCTGAACTAATTTACCTTCTCAGTAGCAATGTGTAAGCATTTCTTTTTCTCTGCAACCTTACCGGTTTGTTATTTTTTGATTTTTTAAATAATAGCCATTCTTACTTGTGTGAGATGGTATTTCATTGTGGTTTTGGTTTTCATTCCTCTAATGATCAGGGATGTTGAGTTTTGTTTCATATGTTTGTTGGCTATGTGTATGTCTTCTTTTGAGAAATGTCTACTTATGTTTTTTGCCTATTTTTAATGGAGTTGTTTGCTTTTTTCTTACTAATTTGTTTATCTTCCTCACAGATTCTGGGCATTAGGGCTTTGTTGAATGCATAGTTTGCAAATATTTTCTACCATTCTGTAGGTTGTTCATTTATTCTGTTGCTTTGAAGAAGTTCTTTAGTTAGATCCCATTTGTCAATTTTTATTTTTGTTGCAATTGCTTTTGGTATCTTTGTCATGAATATTTGTCCGGGGTTATGTCCAGAATAGTGTTTCCTAGGTTTTTTTCTAGGGTTTTAGAGTTTTAGTTTTTACATATAAGTCTTTAATTCATCTTGATTTTTGTGCATGATGGAATGAGGTGTCCAGTTTCAATCTTCTACCTAAGTCTAGCTAGTTATTCCAGCACGTTTTTTGAATAGAGTGTATTTTCCTCATTGTTTTTGTTAACTTTGTCAAAGCCCAAACAGTTGTAGGTGTGCAGCTTAATTTCTGGGTTCTCTAACCTGTTCCATTGGTCTGTGTTTGTTTTTGTATCAGTACCATGCTGTTTTGATTACTGTAGCCTTGTAGCATCATTTGAAGTTGGGTAATAATGCTTCCAGCTCTGCTCTTTTTGCTTAGAATCGTTTTGGCTGTTCAGGCTCTTTTTTGGTTCTGTATACATTTAAATTTTATTTTTTTGTTAATTCTGTGAAAAATGTCATTGGTAGTTTGATACGAATAGCACTGAATCTGTAAATTGCTTTGGAAAGTATGGGTATTTTAATAATATTGATTGTTCCTGCCCATGACTGTGGACTGTTTTTCCATTTGTTTGTGTCACCTCTGGTTGCTTTGAGCAAATGTGTGGTAATTCTCATTGTAGATTTCTTTCACCTCCTTGGTTAGCTGTATTCCTAGGTATTTTATTCTTCTGTGGCTAATGTGACTGGGACTATGTTCTTGATCTGGCTCTTAGCTTGGATTTTGTTGGTGTCTAGAAATGTGATTTTTGTATATTGATTTTGTATTCTGAAATGTTGCTGATTTGTGTATCAAGATCTAGGAGTCTTTGGGCAGAGACTAGGGGTTTTCTCAGTATAGAATCATACCATTTCTGAAAATGAGAGCGTTTGAATTTTTTCCCTCCCCATTTGGATGCCTTCTATTTTTTTTCTTCTGCCTCATTGCTCTGGCTAGGACTTCCAATATTATGTTGAATAGGAATGGTAAAAGTGGGCATGTTTGTCTCAGTCTGGTTCTCAAGGGGAATGCTACCAGTTTTTGCCTATTCAGTATGATGTTCACTGTGGGTTTTTGATAGATGACTTTTATTATTTTGAGGTATGTTCCTTTGATGGCTAGTTTATTGAGGGTTTTTAACATGAAGAACATTGGATCTTGTTAAACATAGTTTCTGCAGCTGTTGAGATGATCACGTGATTGTTACTTTGAGTTCTGTTTATATAATGAATCACATTTATTGATTTGTATATGTTGAATCAAACTCACATACCTGTAATAAAACCTATTTGATCATGGTATATCGCTTTTTAGTTTTTTGATATGCTGCTGAATTTGGCTTGCAAGTTTTTTATTGAGGATTTTTGCATTTATTTTCATCAGCAATATGGGTCCGAAATTTTCTTGGTTGTGTCTCTGTCATGTTTTGGTATCAGAATTATGCTGTCATCATATAATGAGTCCTCCCTCCTCAATTATTTGGAATACTTTCAATAGCATTAGTACCAGCTCTTCTTTATATGTTTGGTAGAATTCAGCTGTGAATGTATGTGTTCCAGGACTTTTTTCTGGTTGGTAGATAAATTAATTACTTATTTTTTAATATACTTTCAGTTCTGGAGTACATGTGCAGATCTTACAGGATTGTTACATAGGTACACACATGCCATGGTGGTTTGCTGCCTCCATCCCCCTGTCACCTACATTAGGTATTTCTCCTAATGTTATTCCTCCCCAATCTTCCCACCCCCAGCTATCCCTCTCCTGGCCCCCTAGCCCCAATGGAGCCCAGTGTGTGATGTTCCCCTCCCTGTGTCCATGTGTTCTCATTGTTCAGCATCCACTTATGAGTTAGAATATGCGGTGTTTGGATTTCTGTTCTCGTGTCAGTTTGCTGAGAATGATGGTTTCCAGATTCATCCATCTCCTGCAAAGGACATGAACTCATCCTTTTTTTATGGCTGCATAATATCCCATGGTGTGTATCTTTATCCAGCCTATCATTGATGGGCATTTGGGTTGGTTCCAAGTCTTCGCTATTGTAAACAGTTCCACAATGAACATGCATGTGCATGTGTCTTTATAATAGAATGCTTTATAATACTTTGAGTATATATCCAGTATTGGGATTGCTGGGTCAAATGGTATTTCTACTTCTAGATCCTTGAGGAATCACCACACTGTCTTCCACAATGGTTGAACTAATTTACACTCCCACCAACAGTGTAAAAGTATTCCAATTTCTCCACATCCTCTCTAGCATCTGTTGTCTCCTGATTTCTTAATGATTGCCATTCTATCTGGCATGAGATGGTATCTTAATGTGGTTTTGATTTGCATTTCTCTAATGACCAATGATGATGAGCATTTTTACGTAAGTTTGTTGGCCACATAAATATCTTCTTTTGAAAAGTGTCTGTTCACCTGGTGCGGTGGCTCAAGCCTATAATCCCAGCACTATGGGAGGCCGAGGCAGGTGGATCACGAGGTCAAGAGATCGAGACCATTCTGGTCAACAAGGTGAAACCCTGTCTCCACTAAAAATACAAAAAATTAGCTGGGCATGGTGGTGCATACCTGTAATCCCAGCTACTCAGGAGGCTGAGACAGGAGAATTGCCTGAACCCAGGAGGCAGAGGTTGCGGTGAGCCGAGATCAAGTCATTGCACTCCAGCCTGGGTAACAAGAGCGAAACTCCATATCAAAAAAAAGAAAAGAAAAGAAAAGTGTCTGTTCATATCCTTTGCCCACTTTTTGATGGGGTTGTTTTTTTCTTGTAAATTTGTTTTAGTTCTTTGTAGATTCTGGATATTAGCCCTTTGTCAGATGGGCAGCTTGCAAAAATTTTTTCCCGTTCTATTGGTTGCTGGTTCTTGCTAATGCTTGCTTCTTTTTCTGTGCAGAAGCTCTTAAGTTTAATTAGATCCCAGTGTGGGTTAATGTTATTTTAATCTTTGAAGTTGCTGTCCTTTGGATAGAGCTTTTTGCTTTTATATTCTTTGCTCTCCAGCGGGTTTGACTGTGGTGTAAGTTGAGTTGAGTTGACTGGCTTTCTTTCTGGATTATTTCAGGGAGCCAAGACTCAGCTCAGCACTCCCAGGCTGCATGCTCTAACCCTGGGGGACTGAGACCAGGCCCACTGCTTTGTTCTCTTCCCCTCGAGGTAAAGCACCTGCTGTGCTGTAGGAGCTGAATTTTTTCCAGTCTGCTGGGAACAGCACTCCAGTCTCCAGTATGGGACGCCAGCAAAAGTACTTCACTGGGGCAGTGGCCCATGCTCACATATGTGTGCACGCACCAAGGGTAGTTGGGCAGTGAGGTCCATGAGCAAACATGTGCAGGCAAAGTGGTAGAAAGAGGCTGTGGGCAACTGTGCATCAGCAAAGCAGTGGGGGGAGGCTGAGGATGGGTGCCCACTGGTGGCAGCACATCTGTAGAAGCTCTCTTATGTTAGGTGGGTTCTTCCAGTGAAGGAGCTGTGGCAGCAGTTGCCACTAAGTGCCCTAATTGGGCTTCTGTGACTGGGTTACAGGTGGGTGCAGCCAGGAAGGGACCCTGGAAGGAAGCAGCAGACAGGAGGTTGTTCACACCAGACAGGCCCCAACCCATGGGCAAGATCACCATGTTTTGTCCAGTTTCAACAGTCAGCAATGACCAAAAACTATCTAGAGGAGCATGGCAAACCTTGGAGGATGAGTGTCCGTGGCCATGCTCCACTACATTCACACCCATGCCAAACCCTCTAGGTTCCCCACAAGCTGGAGTCCTATCCCTGATAAATTTCAAACTTGTTCTTCCTGCAAGTTCAAATGTCTATGGGGGTCCTTGGGTCTCCTGAAGCTAGGATTATGGAGCTTGTGGTGAAACTGGGATACTCTAGGTCTATGAAACTCATCCATTTCCCTAGGAACTATTCAATGCCATGAACAAGTTCTGGTACCCAGAAACGCTGTGTGAATTTTCCCAGGTTCCTCCCCACCTCAGCCCAGGGTCTACATCCTCCCTTCATCTTGTCTCAGTGCCTTCCTTCTGAAGATCTGCTTGTAGTGTGCCAGTCTTTTTGATGGTCTGGTCTCTCAGTGGAAGAAATTCTTCCTGGCTGCATCTCGTTGGCCATTGTGGTTTCCATCCTGCCTTCACTTTTGCATAACTTTTATGTTATGAAGATAGCTTCCTTCTTTAAACGCCATGAGCCAACCTCTGTTCACCTCAAATGTTTCTCCTGCATCTTCCTTACCTCTCTCAGCCTTCATAGAATTGAATAAAGTTAGGGCCTTACTTGGAATTAGCCTTTGGCTCAAGAGAATGTTATCACTGGTTTAATCTTCTATCCATATCACTAAATCTTTCTCTGTGTCAGCAATAAGTCTGTTTCACTGTCTTATAATTCATGTGTTCACTGGAATAGCACTTTTTACTTCCTTCAAGACTCTTCCTTGGCCTTCAAAACTTGGCTGTTTGGTACAGGAAACCTAGCTTTCAACCTATCTTGACTTTCATCATGGCTTGCTCTCTAAGCTTAATCATTTTTAACTTTTGACTTAAAGTGAGAGACTTATGACTCTTCCTTTCACTTGAGCACTTAGAGGTCATTGTAGGGTTATTATTTGGCCTAATTTCAATGTTATTGTTTCTCTGAGAATAGGCAATCCTAAAGAGAGAAAGAAACATGAGGGAATGGCTGGTCTATGGAGTAGCTAGAACACACACAACATTTATCAATTAAGTTTTTCATTTTATATAGACACAGTTACTGTTGCTCCCAAACAGTTACAATGATAATACCAGGTATGACTGATCACAGATCACCATAGAGACATTATGGTGTTGGAAAACCTTGAAATCTTATAAGATTTTCCAAAATGTAACACAGAGACATGAAGTGAGCACACACTGATGGAAAAATGGTGCCAAGAGACTTCTTCCATACAGGGTTGCCACAAACCTTCAGTTTGCAAAGAGCATGAAATCTGTGACACAATAATGCAAAGCACAGTAAAAGGTATGCTGTATATTACATAATAACATTGCATTATATTACACAGATGTTATACAATCAAATATATTATCAAATTATCATTATATTATGTGTAATATATGCTATTATATATCATGTCATATATTATACCTTGTTTGTATATGTGTACATATTCACTGAAAAAGAAAGAGCTACTGAAAATGACGGGTAATATAAATGAATAATTCAACAGAAGATTTAAAGACAAAAACTAGAATTAAAAACCAAAGATTAGAAAATGAGAGGAATATCATTTTAAATTGTTACATAATTATTATACATATTTATGGTGGTACATGTGATATTTTGACACATGCATACAATGTGTAATGATAAAATCAGGGCAGTTAAAACATGCTTTGCCTCAAACATTTATCATTTGCTTGTGTTGAAAAATCATTAGTCAACTAACTAATAGGAGTTTCACAAAGAGAGAATACATGGAAGTCTCAAATAAATAATAACATTACTAGAACCAAAGGACAAAAGTCCCCAGATTGAAAGGCCCTGCTTAATATTAAGAAGAATAAAATTCAAAAAGAGAAAATATGCACTGGACTGATGACACAGTAAGAAATATGCAAACACAAATTTGTTCACTGAAGCACTATTCACAAAAGCAAAGACACGGGATCAACATAAATGCCCATTGGTAATAGACTGGATAAGGGAAATGTGTTACATATACACCATAGAATATTATGCAGCCATAAAAAAGCACAGGAATAGGTATTTTGCAGGTACATGAATGGAACTGGAGGCCATTATCCTTAGCAACCTAATACAGGAACAGAAAACGAAATACCACATGTTTTCACTTATATGTGGAAACTAATTGATGAGAACACATGGACACATAGAGGAGAAGAACACACACTGGGGCCTATTGGAGTTTGGAGGGTGGGAGGATGGAGAGGATCATGAAAAATAACTAATGAGTAGTAGGCTTAATACCTGGGTAACAAAATAATCTGTACACAAACCCTGATGACACAAGTTTACCTATGGAACAAACCTGCACTTGTACCCCTGAACTTAAAAGTCTTTTTAAAAAAGAAATATGCCAACAATAGATAAAACTGTGGCACAGAACAGATTTCTGAATACAGGAATGAGGGCTCCCTGGATCTAATGTGCCTGGTACAACTCAGCCTGAATTGTACAGAAGGCAGTGAGCCTATGCTCCAGAGTTCCACCAGCCTTGCCCCCATCTGTGCAGTTTATTGAGAGCACTAGATTCTAGATTCGCTTTCACAACAGATGCAGGAAGCATCAGGGAACTTTGCTAACATGAGATTCTTTGTTTTGTAACTCTTTTTTTTTATTTATTTATAGTGAAACAAGTGACAAATCTGACTTGTTTTTGCTAATCTTCAAAACTGGGCAAAGCTTTATAATTTGGACAAAAGTTTATGAATCAAAAACTTTAGAACACGGGCATAAAGATAATATATATGTGCATCCAGAGAAATAAAGTACATCATATACAAAGGGTAAGAATCAGAATGGCATAGAATTCCCTAAGAAGAACCAGAAATGAAGACAGTAAAGTAATGTTTTCAAAATCTTGAGGGAAAATTGTTTCCAAATCTAGCGCCACTATTAATCAAATATAGGAAAAATAAACGCATTTGCAATAAGACATCTAAAAATATATCACCCTGTATCTTAGGAAGAAGATATTATTTGCCAACATGTGGAGTAAAAGCAAAAACAATAGACATTTGATCTATGAGTAGAAGCAAAGGAAGCTACCAGCCTGGTAGTGAAGTGAACTTCTAGGATCACAGCTGCTTGGCAAATCTAAAGAGTCACCATTCTAGAGAAAGAGAAGTTTTAGATTTCTGATGGAAGTTTGGGGATAAATCAGTGGTAGGTCAATTTAAAAAACTATTAAAATAGACAGTGATTAACCCTAGATGGGAAAAAGCAAGCAAAAAGGGAAATGTAATTATAGTATACTATTTGACTCAGGTCATGTGAAAAATATTTACATGGTGCTGTGAATGAAAGCATTCAGTACTGATCTTGTCTCTTGAGTGCTTTAGCCAAGTCATAATAGCAATATTTAGCTCTGGTCAGTGACATGTTAGCCAATCTTGGGTGGGCTCCATTTGCTTCTCTGCACTCAGTGTGAGGCTTACCTAAAAAGATACATGCACTGCCATGCTGAGGTGTAGAAAACATTCTTTCCTTCCTCTTGCCTTGCCCATTGCCATCTCTTGGCTTCCTGACTGGTCTTGCTTACTGGCCATATTCCTTAATCGCCAGGTGACTAATTAAAGTTGAAAGTGAGTCAGCTTCTGCATTGTCACAATGGACATGGATGACTGGGGGAAACCAATTTCAACTTTGGCTCCACTGCACTTCCTGGAGTTTTTCATTTTTATTTCTCTTCCATCTATCTCCAAGCCTTGGTCTCCAGTACATGCTCTGTGCTTCCGTTTTCTCTCCACTTCCATAAACAAAGGTTAAATAATGATGCAAGAGACCCACATTTTGTTTGGTCTGAACAGAGTTTTAACTTTTTTGTAAGCATTTAAAAAAAAGAGGGAATTTACATAAAATCTTAACTTTTGTCTTTTCTTGAAGAACTGTTATTCAAACCCCATTGATCATGCATTTGGACATGGGTACAATGGACTGAAGCTGAGTAATGATATAGCATCTGCTTTTGTATTTGCCACAGTCACAATGCTCTGCACTTTTAGCCCCAGCCTACTCCACTCATTTATGCAATTCCCACCCTTGCAGGCATTTTGGTTCAGAACTCCTGTCCCAGAGTCTGATTTCTGTATTAACACTGAAGTGATGCAACTTTCTTAGAAGTTAATGCTTCTTGCTATTATGAGTAGTCTTTTTGCAGAAATAAGTCTTTGTTACATTACTGTACTGGTTGAATTTAGTGTTACTTAAATGAGATTCCTGTTCTGTGAGAGGCAATATAGCCCCAGAACTGTGACCCCATGAATTTCTATGTTGAAGCAGTTCTGATTGTACACCATTTTGCTTGCCTTTGAACTTGATCCAATAATGTTAATTTTGCCATTTGTAAATGTTTGATTTTGTGGCTCTGTTTAAATAATGGTTTGTGGCTATTCTTTGATTTACTTTTCATTCTATCAAGGACCTGAACTTTTTTTTTTTTTTAACCAGTCCTTACAAGGATGTGGAGTGCCTTGTAAGGACTCTCTCTGATATAGAGACTGGAGGCATGATATAGAGACTGGAGGCATGAGTGTTGGTTTTCTCCTTTACTGCTAAGTAGATGTGTGACTTGGGAAATATCACAACTTTTCTGAGATGCAGACTTTCTTCATGAGTTTAAGGTTTTATAATTTTCAGTAAAATTTTATGTACATTATCTAATTTGATGCTTATGTTTTACAAATGAGGAATGTTCTGAAAGAAACCAGGAAAGAACATAACAAAAAAAACTACAGACAAATATCCCTGATAAACATAGATTCAAAAATCCTCAACAAAATACTAGCTAACTGAATCCAACAGCATATCAAAAAGATAATCCACCATGATCAAGCGGGTTTCATACCAGGGATGTAGGAATGGTTTAACATATGCAAGTCAATAAATGTGATACACCACAAAAACATAATTAAAAATAAAAATCATGTGATCATTTCAATAGATGCAGAAAAAAGCGTTTGACAAAACTCAGCATCCCATATGACTAAAACGTTCAGCCAATCAGCACAGGAGGGATATACCTTACGGGAATGAAAGTCATCTATGACAAACCCATGGCCAACATAATGAATGGGGAAAAGTTGAAAGCATTCCCCCTGAGAACTGGAATAAGACAAGGATGCCTGCTTTCCCCACTTCTATTTACCATGGTACTGGAAGTCCTAGGTGGAACAGTGAGAAAAGAGAAAACAATAAAGGGCAGCCGAATCAGTAAAGAGGAAGTCACACTGTCACTGTTGGCTGATGACATCATCATATACCTAGAAAACCCTAAAGACTCCTCCAAAACCTCCTACAAGTAATAAATAAATTGAGCAAAGTTTCAAGATAGAAAATTAATGTACACAAATCAGTAGCTCTTCTATACACCAACAGTGACCAAGCTGAGAATCAAATCAATAATTCAACCCCTTTTAAAATAGCTGCCAAAAAATACTTAGAAATGTACCTAATCAAGAAGGTGAAAGACCTCTACAATGGAAATGACAAAACCCTGCTGCAAGAAATCATAGATGACACAAACAAGTGAAAATACATCCCATGCTCATGCTTGGGTAGAATCAATATTGTGAAAATGACCATGCCATCAAAAGAAATTTACAAATTCAATACAATTTCCATCACAATGTCACCATCAATCTTCACAGAACCAGAAAAAACAATTCTAAAATTCATATGGAACCAACAAGGAGCCCATGTAACTAAATAAAGACTAAGCAAAAAGAACAAATCTGGAGGTATCACACTTCTTGACTTAATACTATACTCTAAGGCCATAGTCACCAAAACAGTATGGTACTGGTATATAAATAGGCATATAGACCAATGGAACAGAATAGAGAACCCAAAAATAAAACAAAATGTTTAAAGTCAAGTGATCTTTGACAAAGCAGACACAAACATAAAATGGGGAAAGGACACCCTATTCAACAAATAGTTTTGGGATAATTGGCAAGCCACTATCAAGAAGAATGAAACTGGATCCTCATCTCTCACCTTACACAAAAGTTAACACAAGATGGATAAAAGACTTAAATCTAAACTCTGAAACCATAAAAATTCTGAAAGATAACATTAGAAAAACCCTTCATGACCAAGAGCCCAAAAGCAAATGCAACAAAAACAAAGACAAATCGATGGAACTAAACTAAAAACTTCCTGCACAGCAAAAGAAATAATCAGCAGAGTTAACAGACAACCCACAGAGGGGAGATAAGCTTCACAATCTATGTATCTGACAAAGGACTAATATCCAGAAACTACAAGGAACTCAAATCAGCAAGAAAGAAAAACAGTCCCATCCAAAAGTGGGCTATGGACATAAATAGACAATTCCCCAAAAAAGATGTATAAATGGCCAACAAACATGAAAAAATGCTCAACATTACTAATTATCAATGCAAATCAAAACCACAATGCAATACCCACTTACTCCTACAATAATGGCTATAATCAAAAAGCAAACAATAATAAATGTTGGCATGGAAGTGGTGGAAAGGGAACACTTTTACACTTTTGATGGGAATGTTATTATTCTTTTTAAGACAGAGTCACACTCCATCACCCAGGCTGGAAGTACAGTGGTGTAATCTTGGCTCACTGCAACCTCTGCCTCCTGGGTTCAAGCAATTCTCATGCCTTAGCCTCTTGAGTAGCTGGGATTATAGGCATGCACCACCATGCCCAGCTAATGTTTATTTTTTTTGTATTTTTAGCAGAGACAGGGTTTCACCATGTTGGCCAGGCTAGGCTCGAACTCCTGGCCTCAAATGATCCACCTGTCTTGGACTCCCAAAGTGTTGAGATTTCAGGCATGTAATCTCCACCAGGACTGGACTATTGGTGAGAATATAAACTAGTACAACTACTATGGAAAACAGTGTGGAGATTCCTTAAGTAACTAAAAGTAGATCCACCATTTGATCCAGCAATCCCACTAGTGGGTATTTGCGCAGAGGAAAAGAAGTCATTATATGAAAAAGATACTTACACACGCACGTTTATAGCAGCACAAAAATAGGGAAACAGCCCAAATGCCCACCAATCAACAAGTGGATAAGGAAAAGTGTGTGTGTGTGTGTGTGTAATATGTATTTTATATATATAACATATATATATATAAAACATATATATGTGCACACACACACACATCACAGAATACTACTCATCCATAAAAAATAATGAATAATGGCATTCACAGCCATTGGATGTGGATGAAATTGGAGTCCCTTAGTTTAAGTGAAGTAACTCAGGAATGGAAAACCAAACATTGTATGTACTCATTCATAAGTGGGAGCTACACTATGAGGAGCAAAGGCATAAGAATGATCTAATGGACCTTGGGGACTCAGGAGAAAAGGTGGGAGGGGTTTGAGGGATAAAAGACTACACATTGGGTACAGCATATACTGCTCGGGTGATGGGTGCACCAAAATCTCAGAAATCATCACTAAATAACTATTCATGTAACCAAACACCACCTGTTCCCCAAAGACCTATTGAAACAAAAAAGATATACAGAAAAGAGTAAACAAACAAAAATAATAAAAAGGCATACATTGATTTCTTTTTTTTTTTTTTTTTTTTTTTTTTTTTTTTTTTTTGAGACGGAGTTTCACTCTTGTTACCCAGGCTGGAGTGCAATGGCGCGATCTCGGCTCACCGCAACCTCCGCCTCCTGGGTTCAGGCAATTCTCCTGCCTCAAACTCCTGAGTAGCTGGGATTACAGGTATGCACCACCATGCCCAGCTAATGTTTTGTATTTTTAGTAGAGATGGGGTTTCACCATGTTGACCAGGATGGTCTCGATCTCCTGACCTTGTGATCCACCCGCCTCAGCCTCCCAAAGTGCTGGGATTACAGGCTTGAGCCACCGCACCCGGTGATTTCTAAATCTCACATAACTCCGTTTCCCTCCACTTCATTCCAAAATCACCCCATAGATAATGTTTTTCTTTCAGTTTCTTGTTATACTTCCAGTGTTTCCTTGTGCAAAAAATAAACAGAACAACATATGTACCTTGAAAGAAAAATGATTTCCCTTGGATCATGTGACGGTCCACAACAGGGTGAGAGCTGACAACTCAGTCTTCTATTTTCTGTGAGTCCTTATTCCATCATGCAAGGGGTCACTCCCTAGCAAACTGCCTTCCTTGAGGTAAATGTTCTACAATTACCAGTTTGAAAAGACAGTGACCTCTTCTGTGCCAGCTTTAACCAAACCCTTAAATATCATTCACATTCTGAATAAGAGAAGTGATAAGTGGGCTTTTATTTATCTAGGCTTTGCTGCTTCTATTTTTCATGTTCAGTTTGATAGTCAGAACCTTTTGCTGTTTACTGTATCACCAGTGGTTGAGCACTTGGTTAATAATAACACACAAGTATGTCTAATCAGTGAATTAATTGTATGTATGCTGAGCATAAACATTTATAATTCAAATGTGGACGCTTTTGAGACAGGAAGTAGCTTTACTAATAATTACTCTTGAACAATGCATATAAATTTGAGTAACAACTCTCTTCCTTCTGTAAAGCATTAACACAGTGCCTGGCACATAGTGAGTGTTCAACAAATGATAACTTTTAGAGGAAGCTTTATCAAAAGAAGTGAAAAGAGTGACAATTTACTGAAAAGTATACTTAAGAGCTGTTCCCTTCAAAATTAATATGCAGCAATGGGCTCTGGTGAGAAAAGTGTTGTCCTTCTTGTTCTGTATGTGATGTGGAATGTGAAGTCGGCTAGACTTTTTGCCTAAGAAGCAAACTGGGAATGTCAGGAATTTTGGTAGAAAATCTTCCAGGTTAAAATATTTTCTAAGGAGAAGAACTTGGGAGACCAAGGTCCATGGCTACAGAAAAATCAGTGTACAATTGGGAATACTGGAACTAATATTTTAAACAGAATACTAGAATTTAGAGTCAACTTTTTTTTCAGGTTATTTGAAGTATTTTTTATTGTGTGGTCTTACTTCATGGAGGAAGAGAGTGAAGTTGGAAATGTTTTTACTTTGTCCCAGGTGACTCTCCCAGGATTAGAAGATGTGCTCCCACTTTCTAATGCCATTTCTCAAGGAATACATAACTTGCTTTCTTACTGGTGGTGTATAGGATTATCTGTACTGCAGGAATACCTTTATAAGCTATCATTTTCCTGGGGAGCAGGCATGCTGAGAGGTGATTCATCTTACTCCCTCCCTCCCAACGTGAGATTTTCCTCCATCTCTGAGGTCTGATTGCTAATGTTTCAGCACCAGCTGCAACCCAATCCTTCAGTGAGAACAGCTGAGCTAAATTAATCTAAATTTATAGCCTTTGCACCCCAGATATCAATCTCGTGGGTAGTTAACGCTCCCTGAGCCAGGCCTGGATTCCAGAGCTCCTTATCACTGTCCCCATTGTACTCTTGCCCCCAAGCTGCAAGCAGCCTTGTGGGCATCACAGAGCTCCAAAAACATTTGTCCCCACAGCCGGCTGGCTTCCTCAGGCCACTGCACCTAATGAGCTGGCCGTTGCCCATAAATCAAGTCAAGCATGCACAGTTCAGGCTTTCATCAGGTGAGCCCTGTTCAGCAATGCCTTTGAAGGAGGGGCCCCTGTGGGCTGCAGAGGCTGTGCACTGCCTAGATAAACACCCCATCTCAAAGATGTTGTTCTGTTTTGCAGACAGGCTTGTCGTTAGTGGGAGGAAGCGTGCTGGGTTGCCAAGTACCAGGGCTGAACTGATGTGACTTGGGAGCCAAGGAAAAGAAACACACATGCTCACATGCATCCTTCCAAAAAGCCTGACTGGAGACATGAGGAGAACAGAAGGCAGAAAAGAGGTAGAACCCATCCTCTCACCTGGAGATGTGCTAGCATCAGGCAGTGAGCAGAGATTTGGCACGTGCGGCCCTGATGGGATCTGTCATGAGGACCCTGAACAGTGTCTTAGACACACTGAGTGCCAGCTTGGGGCCCAGCCTCCAGTGCCTTTCCACTTTCTTCTTGCTGAAGCCTTCCCAGGCTTCCTTACCTGCTTGTCTTCTATGCCCTCCCTTGTAATTACAGTCTGCAATGATCTACTAGTAACTGACAGAAAACAAGGAAGAAAAATAGCAAATGCTAGTTTGTTATGCTTTTACTTTTTTGAGCCACCTAGGGCAAACTGTTTTTTACATTGGCTTTGAATCTCTCTCTACTTAGTACTCAGCAAGTGCTCAGTAAATTCTACATGGGTTTTTCTAAATTTCCTCAGAATTATTTCATTTTTATTCATTTATTAATAATAACAATATCTAGTAAATATTTACCAAATATCCAATATTTACCAAGTACCAAGATGCTGTTCCAGGTGTGGGGATAGAGTGCTGAATTAGAGAGACAAACTCCTTCCATTCTACGGGAGAACAGACAATCATTGAGAAACCAAATGTGAGGCAATTTCAGATAGCAATGCTGATGGAATTTCAGATGGGTATTGGGAAATGATTGGTAATAAAATTTAAATGGGAGGGGAGGTAAAGAGGGTTGCTGGTGGTGATGGCAGTGGTTTTTGAAAAGTAAGGCATTTGGCAAGTCACTCCTGGAGTGATCACGTTTCAGCTGAAGACTATTTGATATGAGGAAGCAAGATACCTGAAATACAAGAATTCCAGGCAGAAGAGAATCAAATACAAAAGTCCCCAGGTGGGATGAAAAAGGTCCCCTTCAAGTACAGGGAGATGAGGAGGGAGGAAGGATCATAGTGAGATTACAGTAAGAGAGCAGCCTGGTGGAGGAGATGGGGTTGGAGAGAAAATAGGATAAATGCCTCTCATGAGTGCTGGGAGGCAGGACCAGATATGGTCCCTGTCAGCCTCTGAGTGAGGCTACCCCGTGGCGCCAGCAATTATGATCCTCCTTATAGGTTTGCAAATTAGGTCTCAAAGAGGCCAGAGGATTTGCTGGAGTTCACACAGATGCTAAGTGACAGAACAAGGATTTGAAGCCAGGACTTAATTCTGAACCCATACTTTATCCACAGTAGTTTCCTCCTATCTAAGCCTTAAGGAGATGAGGATTTTGTTAGGGTGACAAAATTTAATCATAAGAATAATGAGAGCAAACAGTATGATTCATGCTCATTTGAATTGCACAGTGCTGCTGGTGGCTACTCTACCATTTCAGGATTTTTGTTTTGCTGTTTTGTTTTTCTTTTAAGCACTTGGTAACAGACCCTCCAATAATTGTTAAGAGAAACAAAATTTATTGCAGCCTCTGATAAAGTGATTCAGAAAGCATCCACTTCAGTTATTCTCATATCAGCTTCCATGGCCCCAAGTTCTTATCTCAGTGTCATTGGCACATGGCAAAGACAACGAAAGGTCACATGCATCCAGGCTAAGGCACACTTCAGAGAAACAGAGGCAGTTCTCTTCCTTAACAGGAAATGTGTATCACTTGTGTGAGTCTTCATAGGAATGAAAAAATCTCAAGGGAGTAAAACATTTCTTTATTGCTATGAATACTTCAGCGTTTTAAGAAATATTTCAAGGAAGGAGTTGTGATTAGAAAAGTTTCTAATGAGAGTTCCTGTGAATTTGACAAAAGGAAGTGATATTTGACAGTAAAGGTGATTAATGGAGCTGTGGGACAGAGGCCAATGAAATTCATTTCTTCCCTTTCCTCTGGAGAGTTATTAATGAGGCCAGTGACCTTCTCCTTCTCAAACTGAAATTTTACTCTGTCAGTCATTGACTTCTTTCCTAGTAAAAACAAAATAGAACATAGCTATTCAAATTCTTGTTACAAATACTCCATCAGGTCTTGCAAGAGATTCAGAGCTGGATAATATATACTCCCCTATATAATAGCAGTCATGAGAGCCGAACTAGTGAGTTAACAAACAGATCTTCTCTCACTGATTTTAAAAATCTGCTTTATAACACTTAGTGAAATCTGATACAAGGTGAAGAATGCAGAGATAATATGTGAATTCGTATTAATAAGTTATGAAAGAGAGTAGTTGGAATGTTTAAGTGAAATTTTGAGTTGGTGATGAGGAGGGAACTATAGAAATGAAAACAACTATAATCTTTAAACAAACATATAAGATGGAAAAGTATGAGGATCATTTGTTCCAGATTATCCAACATATATGGAGTAGAGCATAAAAGTATGAAATACAAGTAGACTGAAGCATATTGTAGATGATCTTGCATGTCTGAGGGTAGAGTCAATTCTCTACTCAGTAGGCAATAGGAAATTATGAAAAGTTTTAGAAATAAAATTCCTGTTTTGGATGTTTGCCACATGTTGGCAGCCATCATTTGGATTGGGGGATGAAAGGCAATAGTGACATATTCAATTTGAGAATTTCGTAAACAATCTGAGTGAGAGATGATCAGGACTTAAATTAAGATGGCCACAGTGGTAATAAAAAGAGGTAGGGGGTATGAGTGGTTGTAGAATTATTGTCTCCTCTAATCTATGTCTTCTTTCATCCCTCTGTATCCAAAGTAACTAGTTAAAAGTTAGAAAAACTAAGGGACCCATTGATGGGTCTTTAAAAAGAAAGTACTGAGCACTTGCATTTCAGTAGAAAATGCTTATTAATTAAGATGTTAATAAAAATGTTAATAATTCAGATCCAGCTCGTCTTGACCAATTGGGTATGTTTCCTTGTAGACAATTTTGTTTAAAAAGTTGAGTCCATTTAAAGAAAAATCTTTAATTAATTAAAGAGAATATGGCAAAAACATCAAGTTGCTTAAGAAATGACCTAAGTTGGAACACTAATTTAGATAAACAGGACTGACTTTTCTGTGCCCTAAAATTATACTGAGCTTTCCTGCACTGAATTGTGCAGTGACCCACCAGACATTCGCCCAAATCTTCATATTTAACGTGAGGCTGTCTGGAGGGTCTATTACCAATTGCTTCTCTTAACAATCTTCTAGGGCCAAAACAGGGAGTTCAAGAAACACTGGGGTCACCTGCTGTATTAAAAAAGAATCACACTGAACCTGGTGTCTAATAATTGTGGCATATATTTACAGTTAATATTTAATAGCTTGATTCTTAACTATGAAAATGCCACAATGAATTGTCTAGTTATAATGTGTAGAAATGCAACGGTGCAGAATTACTATCATTGGAATCATTGATAAAAGAGATGTGCTGCATATACCAAGTGTGGCACTAATATAGGGGTGACATTCCTTACCACTGTAGCTGCTAGACACAGGCTGTTTGGGAATCGTAGAGAAATTGCATGGAAAAAGGCTTGGAGAAAATGTTCTCTCATTACAAAATCTACCATCTTGCTGACTGGAAAGTTATGGAAACAGTTGTAGCCCTTGGCCAGAAGTGACAAGAGACTTCTACGACCTGTCCTTGTATTCTCCTAAACCTGGTCTGTCTTTCTGCCAGAACTTCCCTTCTATTCAGTCATGGATGTTTGCTTTTCCCCTGAAAATTGGCTTTTCTTTGCTGGAGCCAGGGATGATCACTGGTGCCTTCAGAAAGAGCCCCCTTCCACCTCCTACCTCATGGGCACGTGGTACCTCTGGCGCCCACCAGCCCCAAAAGTTCTTGCTCAGGCTTTATGGGCATTTCTGTCAAAGGCCAATTGTGACAGAACTTGAGAAAAATAACAAAACGCTGTCCCCTCAAGCCCTCTAAGGAATGTGAAAACAGGAGTGGGGACACATAGGCTCTTTGTGCCCTCAGGTACACGGTGTCAGCTCCCTTCTCTGGCTGGCAGGGCTAAATGGCAGAATACAATCAAATGCTCAATTGGGCTGTGTCGGGTGAGTTGGGACAGAGGATGCATTTTATTTAAAGAAAGTAACATTGTGCCTCCTGCCAAGGTGAGGTAATTTCCTTCCCTTCTCTATACTTCCTAGTGTTCCAGATTTATACATTTTTACAGTATTTGCCAAAGCTCACCTAAAGAAAGCAATTCTCAAATAAAAAACTTAAAGAAATATTTTTGTTCAGGGCCCAGACCCATAAAGAATAACTACCATGGGCTTAAGAAATTCCAACTAAGTTTTACAACTAATTACTTAAATAAACCTATTAAACAGACCAGGTTTGTCTCACTGAAAAAAGACCATAAACATAGAACCCACCCTCAAGTTCGATACAGTCCATTAGAAAATGCCTCATGCCACCCCATCTTCCCACTGGCTTTATATTATTTTGTCTTTGAAACCAATACACTTGTGTAAATTTGAATCTGTAGGTTTATTTATGAAATAATATAGTAATTACTTTGCAAGTACTAGAGAAACAAAGCGTCTGTTTACAGAAAGTCAGAGATTTCTTTTTAATCATTTGTGAGCCAATAAGAACTTTAATATGATCTGGACATTCTCCTAAAAAGCAATAAGGAAACAAATAACCACCTTTCAGGTGAATTGCCTGTTTTAGAGTACCGAACAGAACCAAGTAATAACTCCCACCTGGGTTAGGTGTGTCAATATTTCTCCCGAGAATTACTCTAGTGATTGATTGCAAAGTCACCAACTCATGGATGCAGCCGCTATAGAGAACAAAGGGGCAGGCTGAAGTTACCGTATCTGTAGTGGGCCATTCACTTCACACTCTCACTTAAGTGAGAGCTACAGCTCCATAGAGGAGCTCGCTTTATAGTTTCGGAAGCCCAAGCTGATTGAGATTAGGTAGCTCGCCCAAGATTCCCAAAGCTAAAAAGTGGTCCAAGATATATCTAGTGGTATTATTATCTCCTTAATCAATTTTTAAAACTGTTCAATGTATTCAACTGCACATTCATTTTTATATTCTCTAGGACCTGATACACAAATAATAGCCTCTTAAAGGAATCACAGGGTTTTGAAAGTAATTCATTTATCCACACATTCTTCAATACTAGAATTCATAGCAAGTTTGAGTAACAATGTGCAATAGTTGGTACAGAAGAGAGAATTATTCTTTCTACACTGGGCGAAAGATGGTGGTGTTCATTTTAAAGAAATGGCCTAAATCTTTTAAATGTAAAGACCTTTTTTATTTGTCAAAAAGATTTGGGTACCCCATTTCCCTTAAGATAATGCTTGTTTAACATCTCGTAATTGAAAACATACATATCCACTTAAAATTGATAACCATTTGAAATAAGCATTTTATTTCATTAACCCATCTACAAATATTGGCAAAACTCCAACTCATAGCCTGGAGGTGGAAGAGTGCCTAGCAGAGTCTAGAGACACATGGTCCCCATAGCATTCCGTCCCTGGGCATCTGTGACCTCAGGCTGAGAAACGCTGTTTCCAAGATCAGGAAAGAGGAGAAGTGTGTGGGAAAAGGAGGTGCTGATCTGCAGTCTGCCTTGGAGAGCAGGGACTCTGAGGACATCGTAGCTCTAGAAAGGAAGGGGTACAGTGGGCTCACTTGGTGATGACTTAAAGAAGTTATTTGATAGAGGGTTAATTTCCCCGTGGCCTGTGTGAGTTTCCTGGGGATTCTATAAAAATTATCACAAATTGGGTGGCTTAAAACAACAGGATGGTTTCTGTCACAGTTCAGTTCTAGAGGCTAGAAGTCTGAAATTAGGGTGTGGGCAAAACTGCTCTCCCTTCAAAGACTCCAGGAGAGAATTCTTCCTTGCCTCTTCCAGTTCTGGTAGCTCTTGGAATTCCTTGGATTGCTCCTAATCACTCCGACCTCTGTTCCCACTTCACATGGTCTTCTCTTCTTCTGCTGTAGCTTCTCTTTTGTCACTTGTAAGATCACTTGCTATTGGATTTAGGTCAGATAACCCAGGATGATCTCTTCTGCAAAGATCCCTTTTCCAAATAAGATAATATTCATGAGTTCCAGTATTGAGATGTGGGCATTTCGGGGAGTGGGGAAGAAAAAAGAAGGGTGCAATTCAACTCATTATGCAGCCCAACAGCTCACTTAATGTCCCTGATTTCCTTCCTTACAAGGAAAATTATGGTGCAGAGAGGATTAGGAAGTGATGGTGTGGGCTCAGGGTTGGTGAAGGGGACTGGGTTCATGGGTCTGGTGACTGCTGAGGAATATTCCATCATCTGGCAGCTGGCTTCTAAGGCCTATAGAAATGTACTTTATGTAGATATACACTAAAACATAAGATACATTTTAATTTTTTTCTGATTGTGGTAGCAATGCATAGTCATAAATATATTATTGAAAATATCAAATACCACTAAAAGAAACGTGATAAATGAAAGCAGCAATTGCCTCCATAACCAGGAAAGACATGACTTTTGGAATGTTTCCTACCTCTTCTCTCCTTACCTTGTCTCTCCCTATGAATTTCGGACTCCATCGATTAGATTCTACTAATTTAACCAAGTTAAATTACTTAAATTTAATTCAGCTCCATGTTTAATTTTTAAATATGACATTAACACTTTTGATATACAGTGCCACTTGATATCTATTAATGAAGGATCAAGATTTATAAATTTCAGTTTTCTAAGATAATACTTGTATTTTTTCCAAGATGAAATAACATTTTCCCATAAAATGTTTTATACCTTCATTATGTCTTTATTGTAATCCTGTTTTCTGGTCAATGTTTGCTGTTTAAGACAAACATAATTAAATGGTGTGCCATAGATGAGAAAAAAAGGAGGGGAGAAATCATTTTACATGTCCGAATATAAATCATTCATCTTAATTATCACAGACACCACTACCATTTCTACTATCATCATCAACACCCTTCCCCTTTCCTTTAATTGTTCCAATTTGCAGGGAAAGTAAATGCTTTATACAGTATATATAAACTCATTGAATACTACCACAGCCCACAGAGCTAGGCAGATTTCTACAAAATAAGAATAAGCTTAAAAAGCACAAAGCAGTTTGTCTCAAACAACACAGCTGGTAAGTCACAGAGCTGGGATTAAAGCCCAAACCATATAACCTCAAAGGCATTAAGCTGTCTAACCTCTGGGAAGAGGAGTTATTTTGATACTCAGTTTTTTCCGGGCAATGGATGCTTACACTCTTGTCGTTTCTCACCTTATTCTCTTTCCATATTTAGATGCATATGTTCTGACCTTACTCTTTATTATCTCCTTTAAGGTTTTTTATTGAGCTTACAAAGTAAGTTTTCACATTTTTTATTTTGGCAGAAAGAAAGCAATTCCCCAAGCTCCTAATCCTAGAGAAGAGAGGGTGCAGTGAAACAGTGAGATTGCCATTGGATGGAGCAGTGTCACAGACTAAGAAAACTGACACCCCAGTATTCTTCCCCCTTGTTTTTCTTTGACCCCTGGTATTTCAAAAGAGTGGCAACTATGTACAACTCATCTCACATTAGGTGCTAAAAAAATTGTAAGGTAATTGAGTATTGACTTTATTAACATATTTGATGAAAGCATGTTACAAAGATTTACAAAATACATTCTATAAACCTGCCATAATTTCATTTAAAATTAAATGTTATTCATGTGCTATTTCACTGTACGGGTAACTGACAACCTTTAAATGTGAGAAATAGTAATGCTATGCTAGTATATTTTTACTAAGAGTGTATAGGTTGTGTGTGTGTGTATTATTTTATTACACACACACACACACACACACACACACACTCTTTTTTTTTTTTTACCAAATTAGATTATAAACATTTCCTCCTGTCTGTTTTTTTTAATGTGTACATGGCTGAGTAACATTTCTTTTTATTACTACCATTATTTATCCCTTTTCCTTTAGACTATTTCTTTCATTCTATAATAAATAATGCAGAAAAGGACTTTTTTGGTATGAATATTTGTCACCATCTCTGATTACCTCCCCAGCATAGGTTCTACTAAATAGATTTTATTGCATCAAAACTTATAAACATTTTAATGCTCTTGATAAAAGTAACATAGTTGGTTTTTAGAAATAGTTTACCAATTTACACTTGTTCTAGCATTTCTTATTTCTCATATCATTGCAAGAAAGGATCATTTTTAAAAACGATTTGCTAGTGTTAGAGAAAGAAAATTATACTTTGCTTTACTAGGTAGTTTTTATTACTGTGGAAGGATATTTTTTCAAGAAACTATGTCTTGGCTTTTGCATATTCTCTTTTGTGATAATGTTGATACTTATACTCTATGTATTTCAATGGATTTTCTCTGAAATTCCAGATGATTCTTTCACCTTCTGGATATGATGATAAAGAATGTCACCTTTATATTAGTAGCACATTTGGAATATGCAGCAAATCTGTCTTAACAGTAATGCCAGTTATGGTAATTCTGCACCTTGTGCCCCTTTCAAGTACAAGGCTCAAATTACCATACATATATAAGGGTAAGGCCCTGGGTGGGGGACAGGCTTGCTGGGTTGGCCTGGGTTACCCAGTGTTCCTCAGCTCCTTCCCATGTTTATAAGTCTGTCTTTAACCACAGAGCCACCGGAAGGCCTTCTTTCATTAAAGCCTGGAAATGGCCGTAGCAGTATATGAGACCTCTTCGAAGGAAAACAATCTCCATTTCTCATGGGTCAGCAAAGAATTGAACAAAGACTTGCTGTGGGCTTTAGGTACACAACGAAGGGAGAAACTAAGACAGCATCTGGAACAGAATAAGCCTGGGAAAATATCAAAACCGTCCAAACAAATGATTCCATCCTGGGGTCCCAGAACATAAAGGCATAGAAAGCAGTTCAGAGTCTAAGTGAGTCGTAACTGAGGACCACCAACGGGAGAGGCTTCTCCTTGAGGGTGGATTAGGGAAAATCCAAGTGGAGAAATCCCCTTCATAGAGTCTACTCCTTTTTTTTACAGAGGCTTGGCCTCTATTGAGCTAATGAAGGGTCCTTAGCAGGTCTGAGCTGATCAGTAAATCTGAGGATGATTGGTTGCAATGGTGACTTTGAGGCACAGTAAAATACTAATGTGCTTTTTGAATCATTATAAATATATATATACATATACTTTTTTTTTTTTTTTTTTTGAGACGGGGTTTCGCTCTTGTTACCCAGGCTGGAGTGCAATGGCGCAATCTTGGCTCACCACAACCTCCGCCTCCTGGGTTCAGGCAATTCTCCTGCCTCAAACTCCTGAGTAGCTGGGACTACAGGCACGCGCCACCATGCCCAGCTAATTTTTTGTATTTTTTTTTTTTTTTTTAGTAGAGACGGGGTTTCACCATGTTGACCAGGATGGTCTCGATCTCTTGACCTCGTGATCCACCCACCTCGGCCTCCCAAAGTGTTGGGATTACGGGCGTCAGCCACCGCACCCGGCTATAAGTATATTTTTTTACTATACTTTATGACATGTAGAGTTCTAACTGTTTTTATTTCTAATTCTTTAAACATACATGGACTCTAGACAGCAATATTTGATTGTCTACAACTTAACAATCATGAGGGCTAATGGATTTTATTGCATAGCTTCTGTCTCTTCGATTTTAATCACTTTAAGAGCAAGGGACTGGTTTTTCTACTTTCTTTGGCCTCCCAGCTGATGGCATTTGGAAATGGATTCTGACAGCTTGGAAAAGATACTCTATCTCTGAAAGGTACAGCAGACCAGCTCACTAAGCAGGGTCTGGCCTTGGGTTTCAAATCCTGTGATGAGACACTCAATCTTAACTTGGTGTACCTTGGCACTTGGTACTAAGGAACTAAGCATACTCCTGGCACTAATCTTAGTAACAGCACTTATCAACCAAATCATTGTGTAGTTAGACACTGATTTGGCATGTTAATGAATAATCATGATTTGGCTTACCTGAAGTCCATTTCAGGAACTAAATCTTAACTTAGTAATAACCTTAGGATCAAGCTTTTACTGCACAGAGATGCATGTCTGCAGATAGTACATCATTCCATTATTCTTTGGCCTGGTGTGATGTTTATGATGGATCTTAAACCTTTGGCAAGAATGTTTTACACCTTCCCATTTGTTTTCAATCTGTTTTAGATAGGTAAGTTGTAGGACTTCATTGCTACAGTCTAACTTCTTTGGTTAATTATGTTTCATTTGAAACAAATCTGGGTACAATTTTTGAGGACTTCCTTATCCAAAACTCTGTGATCAAAATCCTTTAGAACAATTGCTAGTGTGAATAACAAAGTTCTCTGTTAAAAATAACAACTTTTGGCCAGGTGTGGTGGCTCACGCCTGTAATCCCAGCACTTTGGGAGGTCAAGGCCGGCAGATAACTTGAGCTAAGGAGTTGGAGACCAGCCTGGCCAACATGGTGAAACGCCATCTCTACTTAAAAAAAAAAAAATTGACTGGACATGGTGGCTCATGCCTGTAATCCCAGTTACTGAGGAGGTAGAGGCATGAGAATCGCTTGAACTTGGGAGGCGGAGGTTGCAGTGAGCCAAAATCACACCACTGCACTCCAGCCTAGATGAGAGTGAGACTCCATCTCAGAAAAAGAAAAAAAAAAAAAACAATTTTTAAAACACCAACATTTTGGCTGGGCATGGTGACTCATGCCTGTAATCCCCATGCTTTAGGAAACTGAGGCAGGAGACTGCTTGAGCCTAGGAGCCTAGGCAGTGCAGTATGCCCAAAGTATTTATTTTGCTTACTGAATATATTTAATTTGGATTGTCCAATATTTTGTTTCTTTTTATTTCAGAGTAGCATTCTATCATATGGATATATCACTGTTCATTTATTCATCACCCACTGAAGGACACTGGATTTGTCATTAAATATAATACTAACTTATCTCTCCATACTGTCATTCTCCAGAAATGCCTATTTCTGAAAGGAAAATATTATGAGATAAAATAAGATTTTTAGGCAGTGTAGCAAATGCCATGTCTCTCTCTCTCTAAAATGTGTGTGTATATATATATAGACACACACACATACAAGCATGTGTGTGTGTGTGTATAAAATCGGACATGGCAGTACATGAGTAGCTACTTGGGAGGCTGAGGTGGGAGGATTGTTTAAGTTCATGAGTTCAAGGATACAGTGAGTTATGATCACACCAGTGCACTTCAGCTGGGGTGACAGAGTAAGACTCTGTCTCCAACAACAACAACAACAACAACAACAACAACAACAAATCAACTTTTTAAAAGTAATAATACTTTTGCAAGAAATTATTTGTTTTTAAGGATTGTTAAAATGTATTTTTCTCAGCTCTTAAAAGTCAAGGTACTTTTGACAGTGGGTTTACACCTAAAACAAAGAAAAATAGACTTATATCTAGTAAGTTAAGTTTGAGTTGGAAAAAGAGAGGTACTTTCTGGAGCATCCTTAGCATTCTCTGACCTTTTAAGCACTTCCCAAAAACTATGCTTAAGAACTGGCTCATAATATTTCCTTCAGTACCCATGAAAATATTTTGATGGAAATTTTACTACATGGCATTTACTACACTTGCCTGAAAATCTTATTTTGTCTCACAATATTTTCCTGTCCAAAGGAGGCATTTCTGGATAGTTACAGTATAGAGAGAAAACTCAGAATTATATTTAATGACAAATCAAATGTCCTTCAGCACGTGATGAATAAATGAACAGTGGTATATCCGTATGATAGAATGCTACCCAGCAATAAAAGAAATGAAATATTGGACAATGCAAATTAAATATATTCAGTAGGCAAAATAAATACTTTGGGTTTAATTTGAAACTAAGCAGAAAAACTCCAGGCACCTTATTATAAGTGAACATTTATACACATGATAGTATTTATAATCAGGGTCCTATTTCAGGTTTAATTACAGTAGGTCATTTTGTTAATTTGGTTTACAAATTCCAAAGAAAAAGTTTTTATATTTTATTCCTGTATTTATGTTCTCATAATACATATCTACATGGCATTAAAATTGGTTGGAAGTCAGAAATTATGTCAAAATTCATCACTTTTTAAAAAACTTGATGCTGACCAATTAGGAAGATAGAGAAAAGTCTATCACTTGAACCTGGAGGACATTATGTTCCGTGAAATAAGTCAGGCACAGAAAGAGAAATACCGTATGTTCTTATTGATATGTAGAAACTTTAAAAAACAGAACTCATAGAAGTAGACAGTAGAATTGTGGTTATTGGAGGCTGGGAAGGATAGGAGGGAGAACCAGATAGGGAGAGGTTGGTAAATGGATACAAATTAATTATAGCTAGATGAGAGAAATAAATTCTAGTGTTCTACAGCACTACAGGGTAAATATAGTTGACCATTACTTATTCCATATTTCAAAAAGCTACGAGAGGATTTTGAATATTCACAATAAAATATAATGTTTGAGATGATGACTATACTAACTACCTTGATTTAATCATTACACATTGTACATGTGTATCAAAATGTCACTCTGTGTCCTTTAAATATACAAAATGATTATACATCAACCAAAAATAATATATGTCATTGAATTGAATAAATTATTTTAAAAGTTTTAAATATGTGTAGGATGTGAAATTAAACCATGCACAAGGAAGAGCATAAAATAGTCTGCTGTTTTTAAGTAGCCTGTTGTTTTGAAATAAGTAAGGAAAATAAAATTGTCTTACTACCTGATGATAGTTTCTTTTTGCTATGCATGATCTCTTTAGTTTAATTTGATCCCATTTGTCTATTGTGGCTTTTGTTGCCATTGCTTTTGGTGTTTTAGTCATGAAGTCTTTGCCCATGCCTGTGTCCTGAATGGTATTACCTAAGTTTTCTTCTAGAGTTTTTGGCGTTTTAGGTCTTATAGTTGTTTAAATCTTTAATCCACCTTGAGTTAATTTTAGGAGTTAATTTTCATATCAGGTGTAAGGAAAGGATTCAGTTTCAGCTTTCTGTATATAGGTAGCCAGTTTCCCCAATACTGTTTATTAAATGGGGGAATCCTTTCCCCATTGCTTGTTTTGGTCAGGTTTGTCCAAGATTAGATGGTTGCAGGTGTGTGGCACTATTTCTGAGGACTCTGTTTTCTTCTATAGGTCTATATATCTGTTTTGGTACCAGTACCATGTTGTTTTGATTACTGTTGCCTTGTAGGATAGTTTGAGGTCAGGTAGTGTGATGTTGCCAGTTGTTGTTGTTGTGGTTGTTGCTGTTGCTGTTTTTGCTTAGAATCTTCTTAGCTATACGGGCTTTTTGGGGGTTCCATATGAAATATAATGGATAAAGCCAACCACTTTGGCATGTGTATACCTATGTAACAAATATTATGTTCGGCACATGTACCCCAGAACATAAAGTACAATTAAAAAAGAATACAATTTTAAATGAACCTTTCAATTTTGCCTATACATATTGCAATACTGACATTTTTCTAAAACTGCTTGAGTCAAATGTGGTCGTTTATATTTTCCTGACTATGAAAAAAAATGAATGTACCCCAAAAGCCAAGCAATGCCTAGCATAGAGGAGCCATTCAGTAAATATTTGTTTAATCCATGTGCCATTGTTCATGGCAGTGTAGCTAAGATTCTTATTTTTAAAATACTTTCTAACTAATAAAGTCATATAAATATACACATACATTTTATATAAAACTATAAACTCTTTATAAACTCTCTGAGATTATATAATAAGGGCTTCCTTATCCTTTGACATTGGAAAAGAGAAAATCTTGTTTTATCACTGTAAAACATTATAACTTAAATTTTAACCTGATATCAGTTAATTATCCTTTTTATCATTTAATTAATAGAGTTCTCACATTTTCTCAAAACTTTACCTAGTTCAGAGAGAAACTTGATACCAGTTGCTTTACGGTAGGGCTGTCTAACTTAGGTAGACTTCAAAGTAGTATTAAGGAAGTAATGTTAAACATAATCAAAATTTGTATTGTAGATTAAACTCAAACAAATGTAATTTAAGACTGAAATTCAGCAAGGTATGATGGCTCACGCCTGTAATCCCAGCACTTGGGGTAGCCAAGAGGAGAGGATCCCTTGAGGCGAGGAGTTTGAGACATGGGCAAGATAATAACACCCTGTCTCTACAAAAAAGTAATTTTTTAAAAAGAGTGAAATTTTACTGACATAGCCATTGAACAACACTGTGGCAAACCCTATGGCACAGAGATCAACCTGGTGCACCCTTACGCACTGTATGAAATATATGCTGTTGCACGTTCTTATATCATGCATGAAATTGTATAAGGTAGACTCTGATGAGTTGAAGATGTGTACTACAAGCCCGAAAGCAATGAACAAGATAAAATTTGTAGTCGCAGCCAACAATGGAAAGAAATAGAGTCATAAAACTATTCAATTAATCCAAAAGAAGACAGAAAACAAACAGCAAGATGATAAATCCAATCTTCTGAATAATCACATAAATGCAAATGGTTTAAGCACCACTATGTAAAGGCAGCAACTGTCACATTGGATTGAACAACAACAAAAAAAGACCCAACTCTCTGTTACCTATAAGAAACGTACTATAAATATAAAGATTCACAGGTTTAAAGTTAAAGGATGAAGAAATATTTAGAACTTGTAGGCTACTGGGAATAAAAAATGTTATAGCCACTCTGAAAATAGTTTGGTAATTTATTATAATGTTAAATATACATTTACCATATGACCCTTTAATTGCACTCCTAGGTATTTATCCAAGAAAAAATAAAAACTTACATTAACAAAAAAAAATTGTAAGTAAATGTTTATAGCAATTATAGAAAATTATATATAATTGGTTTAAATTGGACATAAATGTTCTTCAGTGGGTGATGGATAAAAGAACAGTGGTATATCCATATGACAGAATGCTACTCGGCAATAAAAAGGAATAAAATATTGGAAAATGCAAATTAAGTCTAAATTAAATACTATTAAACATCTATTGAAATTGGTAAAATTAAAGACTGACTGTAAAAAATTTTGATGAGACTATGAACCAAGTAAAATACTGGTTAGATCATAAAACAGTAAAAATATGTTGGCAAAGAGTTTGGCAGTTTCTTAAAAAGTTAAGCATACAGTTGTCATATGACCTCGTTATTTCACTCTTGGGAAATTACTCAATTGCAAGGTCCACAAAAATCTTGTACATGACTGTGATGGTTTCACAGGTGTATAATATGTCAGATTGTATCACATTGTACTTGTTAAAATTTACAGTATATTCTATGTAAAGTATGCCTCAAATAAAATTTAAAACATTAAAGATGTTATAAAACCTTGAAAAAGTACTTTTTCCAAGTGAAATACAGCTAATGCAGTGCTTGGAAGGTAATTTATAGCCTTTAATACAAATATTATAAAAGAAAGTGCTAAATTTTAATGATCTAAGCCTTCATCTTAAGAACTTGAAGGATAGCAAATTAAAAACAAAGTAAATGCAGAAGAAAGGAAATAAAGATGAACAGAAATTAATGAACTATATACAATAGAGAGTATCAACAAAGGAAAAATATTTATCATACAAAGCCTTATAAAACTAATAAACTCATGGTGAAATGGATGTTAAAAAGATGAAACGGGAGCATGCATGTTAATAATCAAGATCAGGAATGAAAAAGGAGACATAGTGGTCATCCAGTGGTATGCTGTAGCAGGCTTATGCTCCTTCATGAGAGCTGGTTGCTAAGTTTTCAGGAATTCGCAAGCCAATTTTTAAACACAGTAATATTAAAATTAAACTATATATACTTTCAATCAAATAAGTTAAGAACAAAGGCACTTTGTAGTTACCACAGTTTATAGTATCTATGTTCCTGTGGGTGTTAACATCTATTGCATCTGTATGGTAGAAATACTACATAATGTAGTGCTACTGCACATCTCTTACCAATTCTGTGGTTAATAGTGTCATACTGGTCTCTTGCAACTGGCCACAGTGGGAGTATTTACACTATGGAAGTCAGCAAATTCTTCAAAATCTGGGCTTGATTTATTGTTTTCTTGACTGTTTAGATGATGAAAAATAGATAAAATGTTAACAATGCACAGTAATCTAAAAAGCATGTCAAGTCTCTAGCCATTTACATTACAAATAGCACAAACATTTAAAGAAATAGTCTTCAGATACCTGAAAGCTAATATCCAATTCAGTAAAAAAGTTTTTCCTGTCATGAAGAACAAGTGAAGCTTCTACATGCATAATAGTGAGGCTGAAAGAGAGCATTCAGTTTAATGAATGAACATTCATTAATGATTCATTAAATTAAATCCATTAATCATTCATTTAAAAAATGTAATGAAAATGTGAGAAATGATTTAATAGTAGATAACATATTAGATTTAATAAAACTTGTTTTTGGAAAAGATATAGTACATTAGGATGCGCCTCCATAGTCAAAATAAGGTTGCTGTGCAACCATAGATCAGCTATGGATAAAAGAACTTTGCAAAAAAATTTTTAAAAATTCAGTGAGATCAAATGTTAAATAAAATTTACAATAAAGATTATGTGGTTTATTTCATTATTTATAAATTACATGTTATAGATGCTTTATATCAGTAAAATTTATAATAAACTTATATATACACAAATGCATACGTCATATGCTGCTTATTAATACATTTACCATCATGCCATTGCAATAATTCTACAAATGTTAAATAGAAAAAGAAATTTTTCTAATAATGTAAAAATATAAGTGAAATTGATAACTCCCTAGACTATCACAAGTTGTCAAAACTGACACAGAAATATATGAGTAGATTTTTATTAAAGTAATTTAAAAATAGTAACTATTTTCTGACAAAGAAAATCCTGTCTTCATTCATCAGTGATTTCTACCAAATTTTATGGCATATATAATACCAATCTCATATGAATTCCTTCAACATATATATTATGTAACATATATATACAATATATATTACATATATATATCATTTTCTACCTTATTTCAATAAATATCAGAAAACTGATAAAATTCAACAACCATTTATGGTAAAACTCTGTTAGCAAACTAGGAATTGGAGGGAACATCCTTAATCTGATAAAGGTTATCTACAGAAACTCCATAGTAAACATTATCTATAATTGTAAGGTTTTAAGCCTTTTTTAACTATGATCAGAAAACGCAGTTGCTTATTTATCACTGTTCTTATTCAGCATCATGCTACTGATTCATCCAGAGCAATAATATTAAAAAATAAATATATAAATTTTAGAAAGAAACTGTCATGTTTCACAGATGCCACAATCTTCAAAATGTAAAAATAACATACAGAAAAATTTATAATAGATTTAACAGAATTGTTGGATAGAATTTACTGTGTAAAAATCAGTTATATTCATACTACTAGAACCATCAGTTAGAAATTAAATTTTTAAAATACCATTTACCTTAGCATCAAAGAGTAATAAATGGAAAACAATTCAACAAAGATGTGAGAGATCCCTAAACAAACAAAATGAAAATATAAAGGAAAACGAGAATTACCAAAATAATCTCAAACTTGGAGGACCTCTACTGCCAGATATCAAGATTTATTTAGAGTATTTAACACAGGTTGTATTTTGTGAGAATAGCAGATAGATGAAAACTATGTGTAAGAAAGAGACTTACACACAGTTAGGCATTTGACTTATGGCAAAAATGTCACTGCAGAACAGTAGGGAAAGAAATAGTTCTTTCCCATATAAATGTGCTGGTTCAATTGGTACCCAAGTAGAAAAATAATATTGTAGGCCAGGAATTAGGGCAGAGTTCATCTGGGCAATTTTTCTGCTTTATGCAGCATCAGCTGGGGTAGATCTTTTAGAATTGGATGATATACTTCAAAGAAAACTAATTCATATTGATGACAATTTGTCAATGGTTGCCACGAATCTTGGTTTCTCTCCTCATAAAGCTTTCCTGGGGTTGCTTGGACTTCCTCACAGCATGGTTGCTGGCTTTCAGGAACAAGGGTTTCAAGAGACAGAAATGTAGAAGTTGTTTATTTCCTAATGCCTGAGATAGAAACTGGCTCTAGATTACTTCTGTTCCAATCTATTGGCCAAATAGGCCACAGAGGCTGCCTAGATTAAGGAGAAGAGATACAGAATACCATATCTTGAAAGGAATCATGTCAAATAATTTGTGACAGAACTCTAATCTTCCATACCTAGAGTGCCTCAGAATAATTTCCTTCTGCTCCCCTGTGTCATCTCCAGACTTCAGTGTGTGATTTCCATGCACTCAGTGAAAGTCCATGGAAAACTCTTAGCAGATGGGTGCTAAAATCATTTATTGGGGCTCCTTGTGATTCTGATATGCCAAGCCAGCCCTCACATGCCATTAAAAGTTCTCAAAAAGTTTGGCTCATGTCTTCTTATACTGGTGTGTACAGCCAGTAAGTTACATTGGATATTCCTCCTTCTCTAGAAGCTCCACTAGGGATGAAAAAAGTCATGGGTATCTTCTCTCCTAGGAAGAGCTTGTCATTTTATGGGATGTAGTTCATTTATATTTATTTGCATCCTTACCTCTCTGATGATTTTTTTTAAAGCTATGATTTTGTAGATTATTTGGCTTGTTCTCATTGTTCGTAGAGTAACTGACAAACTCCAGGGTTTTCCATGTCCCAATAAGAAATAAAAAATTCCTGTAAAATTACTGATTTGTATACACACTTTCTATATTTTTCTTCTTTCTGCTTTGCTCTACAAGTTTTTAAGCCCATTTTCTTCACAGTATGAAATATGAAGGTATCTCATAACAGTTACCATATTCTCAATATTTTTCCCTTTATATTAGATTATCAATATTGATTAAGAGATCTGATCCCTTTAACTAGTTCATGGAACCTTCTCTGACATTTTAGTTTTATTCTTTCTTAGGCTTACAAAACATACCAGCTTTTCCCCCAAATTTTGTTTCTCTAAATAGCTACATAACATATGCTGATTTGAAGTTTTTCTTTAAAAGACTGAAATTTACTTGTAGTTTTATTCTGAATCACAAATTATATTTTATCTTTTAATTCATTTCCTTGTGATAAATTTTTTCTTACCTCTTTCCCATGAATCCTCATTTATTTACTATCTAAATTTATAATCATCATAAAAATTAGAATGCCTACAAGAGCAGGGCCATATAGAAGTTAGAATAGATACAAAATAGCAAGTATATATTCATAACACTTGTTTATGTGTTGTAAAATATTGGTAGAATATTTTCTAGAGTTCTCAATGCTTCCTTTCACCAGTGAAGATTTATTTAAAAACCTTTGCATGGTTGACACATGTTTTAGAATATGATTTCATTTTCTTCTTAGTTATGGAAAGAAGATCAGGAATTACTTCTACCTATTTTCTCTCCTTCATATTACTTGAAGTAACTTTTAGGGTTGGAAGTGATTTTTGATACATTGTTAAAAGGTAGGATAACATTACTGTACTTAATGAATTTTCAATTTGAGTTAGGATAGCAGATTTTTAACATGATTCCTTATTTTAAAAGTAACAGTGGTTTATCCCTATAATAATTGCTTGTGAAAATAAACTACTACAATACAGAAATACCTCAAAAATAAAACCCTCCAATTTATATTCTCTTTGCCACAAAGGGGTTCCTCTCTATAGGCTAATGTTGTGAAAGAAAACTTCTCCATTGATGATCAAAGAGAGAAACACAAAGTCATGCAGACATATAATTCAGTGCGGAAGAAACAACAGAAAACATCACCTCTTACCTAATGAGTGAGGCTGACATTTTACCTTTAATACTACAAGTGATGTTGAAGAATTAAAAGCAGACCACATTCTTGTTGTTCATAGAAGTCTCTTGCAAAAGAGAGCTACTAGCATCTTCCATTTCAGACAGGTGCCAAATGTACAGCATTATTATTTTGTCCTAAGCTGCATAGGAAGTTTTTGGTAGCCGTATGCCTGGGTTGATGTTTGAAGGGAAGTTATGCTAGTGGAAGAATCCGAGGAATATAAAATTTGTCTTAATTGGGACTATTTTTGCAGTTCTGATTTTCGGTAAGGACTATTATCTGTGAGAAACTCTTGCAAATTACTGAATTAATTTTGTTGTGTAAGTGGCTACTATTTTCAGCCTCACACTATTCCTAAAAATCATCCTTTTTTATAAGGATTTGTGTACATGTAATGTGTGTGTGTGATGCGGGCAGGCATCAAGTTATGCAAGTGGTCGAGATGGTAAGGAGCGGCTAAGAATAAATAGAATAAGATGCCATAGTTCTTTAGTGGCATTACATCTGTGTCTACTATTTAATTCTCAGTCCCAAATTCTACTTATCTTTCAAGTACAGTGAAAGGCTTACATCAAACGTGAACTCTTTGCTTTTGGTCATTCCCTACTCTCATATCTGAATTTCTAAAACACATTTCATATTTATATTCCATACTCATCTTAGGGTTCAACTGCATACCACTTAAAATTGTTTCTAATTTTTTTTTCACATGTTTTAAAACTGTAGTTTTCTCTCAAAGAATCCTAATCTTAGGGGAGGTCTTTGCTTTTGTGTGTGCATGCCATGATTTCATGATAAAAAGCATAAAAAGAAAGTCTAAACACAGCCAAGGCTTGACCTAGACGCGTGGGTGACTCCAGACTAATTGGTACCATTTCAAAATGAATTTAAAATACTTATTTAACGTTTACTTAAAGATGTAGAGAGACTGATTTTATGGTAGTAAAACGGTATATAGAAACAGATTTGTGTGTTAATTCACTTTGCTGCCCAAAACAGAATCGAAAGTCTGGGGAAAAAAATAGCAGATTTTTCTGTTTTTCTATAGATCTTATTCTCTCTTCTGTTCTTTTGTGATTATCCAAACCAGACAACTTCTTGGCAAGCTTATCAAAGATTTAGATAATGAAAGAAATTCTTCAATCCCATGAACAGCATTGTGCTGTTCCATTTATTGGTCTCTGAGTTTCAGCTGCCAGCTACTGCTGTCTTCTGGCTGACTGCAACCGCACGTGTGTGTTGAAAAACAGAGGCACGTCCTTGCTGGTGAGGAGTCTTTACATTTCCATCTGAAGCACTGTCTGTCTGCTTCAGCTGAACTTGCACAATTGGTATTCCTGTCATTACATAAAAAGTCACTTGAGAAAATCTAACTCAGCAACCCTCCTACTTCTAATGTATTCTAGGGATATTGTCACGTCCCCATATCAGTGCTTCAGGTAACAGTCTAGATGGCCTACCCTTTGTCGGATTTTGTATCTGGCATTTAGCAACTCTTCTTTCTGGGGACTGTCTTTTTCCAAAAGCCAGTATGTATGGCTGCTGTATTCTAAACTTAATTTGCCTTTTTAAAATGTGACTTTTTATTTTACTTTGTTTTTTATTTGATTTTAATACAGAAGAGGCAAAGGAAAGCATTATAAAAAAACGTAAGTTTAAAAATCGGATCTAGCAACAAATGCTGAATTTGCCAATCTCTACCCCATGACTCTTGACAAATCATTTTAGCCTCCCTGCTTTCAGTTTTATCATTTGTAGAGATATTAATACTAGCCTTGCAAAGTTGTTGGGAACATTAGCAATATTAAATCTCCATGTTGCTCTTTGTGAATGATAGCTAATTACTTTGCTAACACATACTATGAAATTTTTAATTCATCTTTTGACAAGCACAAATTATGTAAAGATGGCTTAATGTCATTAAAAACCAACTAAAATTGTTTGGAAAATAATTATTTACTCATTTGTTCAACCAAAATATATTAGGCTCTATTAGGTGCCAGACACTTATACTTAATTTTTTCACCAAAATTTAGATTTTAAAAAATCATACATAAATATAACATGATAAAGTTCTGAAAGTTTTTGTGTTTGTGTGTATGTACACACCCATGTATGGATATAGTATGTATTCAGGCCTATAAAGAAAGATGTAAAATTTTAAGTACACATCCTCCTCTCTTCTACTTGGCTGACCTTCAAAGGTAACTAGTATTTATAGTTACTTGTTCATTCTTCCTTCTCTCCTTGGGGAGTGTGTGTGTGTGTGTGTGTGTGTGTGTGTGTGTGTGTGTGTGTAAAACATTTCCCCTTTGTTTATTGAGATATAATTTAAATGTAGTGAAATCTGCATACCAAAAATTTAAAAAGTCATGATAAATACAAGCCTTTATATGCCCCTCCAAATGAATCAAGTTATAGAATATTATTACGCCAGAAAGTTCACTCATGTTCCTTCCCAGTCAATCCCTGCTCCAATCTCACGTCGTAGGCCATGACTCTCCTGACTGCTAATACCAAATCCTTACCTGTTTCAGGATTTAATGTAAATGGAATCATACAGTGTCTTATGTCTGGCTTCATCTACTTAGCAAAATGTTTTTGAAATGCACTCATTTTATTGCATGCATCAGTGACTCATTCATTTTCACTATTCCACAGTGTAAGTATACCAACATTTGTCTAATACTTGATGGATATTTGAATTGTTTCCTGTTAAATTATTATAAATAACATGAATATGAACATTCATATAAAAGTATTTTTGTGGACTTGTGCCTCTATTTCTCATTGAAGTGAAATTCTTGGGTCATAGGATAGATGTATGTTTAACTACCAGCTTTCCAAAATACCTGAACTACTTTACACTCCTACAGTGTATGAGAAATCCAGTTGCTATACATCTTCAGTATATAGATCTCCTGTATATTAAGTAATTTGTCATTTTAGTTCTAATTTACATTTTCCTTATGGTTAATGATTTGGGTCACCTTTTTATGTGGATAGTGGCATTTGTACATTCTTTTGTAAAGTGTTTGTTTAAATATTTTGCCAACTTTTTAATGTGGCTGTTTATCTTTTCATTATTGAGTTGTAGGAGTTCTTTATGTTTTCTGGATACAAATTTTCTTTTCAGATATATGTATTATTAATATTTTCCCATAGGCTCTGGCTTCCCTTTTCATTTTCTTAATAATGTCTTTTTTAAACATGTTCTTAATTTTAAGGAAGTGTAGGACAATTTATCTTTTTTTTTTTCTGTTTTCTAGTGAGACCTTTTTCTATCCTGTCTAAAAATCTTTGCTACCCCCAACACTGCAAGGATAGTCTCCTCTGTGTTCTAGAAGTTTTAGCTTTTATAATTATGTTTATGATTAATCTCAAATTAAGTTTTAAGTGTGGTATGAATAGTAGTCCGGGTTCATTTAAAAAATACAGACATCCAGTTGTGCCAGCATGACATTTTCAAAATGCTTTTCTTTCACTTTAAATTGCTTTGGTGCCATATAAAAAACACTGTGACCATATGCTTGTCATTCTGTTTTTAGACTTTTGATTTTATACAGTTCATTTTTACATTTGTTCTTAAGTTAATACCACATTGTCAGGATCTCTGTAACTTTACAGCAAATCTTAAAATCAAGCAGTATAAATGCTCCAACTTTGTTCTCCTTCTTGAAGATTGTTTTGCTGTTATAATGCCTTTTGAAATTCTGTATATATTGAAAATCAGTCTGTCAAAATTTCTTTTAAAAAGCTCTAGAGCTATTGCACACATATTGTTAAATGCCTGAGTATTAGGTACCTATTGATTCTCTTGTAGATGCTATTGTTACTATTTTACTTTTTTCAGCTGTTCACTGCTCCCTTGTTAAAATACAGTACATTTTTGTATTTTAACTTTGCTTCCTATGGCCTTGCTAAAATCACTTAATGGATTTAGGAATTTTGTTGTATTTGCCTTAGGATTTTTTTTTTGTAAGTAATCTTTATATCATCTACAAATGAAGATCACATCTTTCTTACTTTCCTATCTTCATACTATGTATTTATTTAGCCTGGTTGTGCTGGCCAGAAACTCTACCACAATGTGGAATAGAAATGGTGAGAGTAAATATGCTTGTGTTGTTTCCCATTTTAGGCAGAAAGTATTCAATTCATTACCATTTAGTATGATATTTTCCATAGGTTTTTAAAAATTAATAGACTTCATTTTTGAGCAATTTTAGGTTTACAGAAAAATTGAACATCAAATACAGAGGTTTCTATACACTCCCTTTCCCTACTCCCAATTTCTTCTTTGATTAATATTTTGCATTAGTATGGAATATTTGTTAAATTGAGACACAGTTATTGATACATTCTGTCTTGGTCCATTCAGGTTGCTGTAAGATAATTCTATAGACTGGATAGCTTTTAAACAAATAAAAATTTCTTTCTCACAGTGCTGAAGACTGGGAAGTCCAAGATCAAGGTGTCAGTGGATTTGGTGTCTGGTGAGGGCCCATTCTCTGGTTCATAAAATGATTCCTTCCTACTGTATCCTCACAAAGTGCAAGGGTCAAACAAGACCCCTCAGGCCTCTTTTGTGAGGTCACTAATACCATTCATGAGGACTTAACCTTCAGACCTAATTACCTTCCAAAGGCCCTTCTTCCTAGTGCTGTCTCGTGGGGGATTAACCATCATGACAGTGTCATACAGGACAATTTGACTGTCCTAAACATCTCTGCTGTGCTGTGCTATAGATTTTTTGTAGATGATTGGGTGTCCTTAACCTTGAACAGGTTGAGGAAGTTCCCTTTATTTCTAGTTTGCTGAGGATTTTTACCATGAACGAGTGTTGAATTTCATTAACTTATTGTTCTGCATTTATTAAAATAATCACATGAGGGTTTCTTTTGGCCTTTATTGTGTTAGCATAGTGGTTTATATTGATTGATTTCCAAACAGTATACTAATATTGCATTCCAGGTAATCCTCAGTTGGTCATGGTGCATTAAAATTTTTTTATATTACTGAATTTAGTTTCCTAATGACTAGTTAAGAATTTTTATGATTTTTGCATGAAGAATATTTTTCTATAATTTTCTTATGCTTTATCTGAATTTGATATTAAGGTAATATGTCATAAAATGAGTTTGGAAGCATTTCTTCCTCTACTATTTTCTTGAAGAGTTTGTGCAGTCAGTTATTGACACAAACAGTTCATAATCCCATATTTTAAAAAGACCCTTTTGATCTCTATGATGTTCCTGTTTTCATATGCATCATATGCATTCTAAATATTTTTCCACTTTAAAATTTTCAACTGTCTCTGTTTTGATATGTTTGAGTCTTGCTTTTTTTTTTTTTTTTTTTTTTTTTTAGACAGAGTCTTGCTCTGTCACCAGGATGGAGTGCAGTGGCTCAATCTAGGCTCACTGCAGCCTCCACCTCCCTGGTTCAAGCAGTTCTCCTCCCCCAGCCTCTCGAGTAGTTGGGACTACAGGTGCATGACACCATGACCAGTGAATTGTTGTATTTCAGTAGAAACGGGTTTTCACAATGTTGGCCAGGATGGCCTCAATCTCTTCACCTCGTGATCCACCCACCACAGACTTCCAAACTGTTGAGGTTACAGGCATGAGCCACCATGCCATCTTGTGTCTTGCTTTCTTTTTTACTTATTATGATATTTTAAATTCTGGGGTAAATGTGCAGAACATGCAGGTTTGTTACATGGGTATACACATTCCATGGTGGTTTGCTGCACCCATCAACCTGTCATCTATATTATATATTTCTCTTAATGCTATCCCTCTGCTAGCCCCTGACCCCACAAAGGCCCCAGTGTATGATGTTCCCCTCCCTATGTCCACGTGTTCTCACTGTTTAACACCCACTTATGAGTCAGAACATGTGGTGTTTGGTTTTCTGTTCTTGTATTAGTTTGCTGAGAATGATGGTATCCAGCTTCATCCATGTTCCTGCAAAGGATGTGAACTCATCTTTTTTTAAGGCTGCATAGTATTCCGTGGTGTGAATGTGCCACATTTTCTTTATCTAGTCTATCATTGATGGGTATTTGGGTTGGTTCCAAATCTTTCCTATTGTGAACAGTGCCGCAATAAACATACATGTGCATGTGTCTTTATAGTAGAATGATTTATAATCCTTTGGGTATATACCCAGTAATAGGATTGCTGGGCCACATATTTCTGGTTCTAGATCCTTGAGCAATGGCCACATTGTCTTCCATAATGGTTGAATTAATTTCCACCCCCACCAACAGTGTAAAAGTTTTCCTATTTCTCCACATCCTCTCCAGCATCTGTAGTCTTCAGATTTTGTAATGATTGCCATTTTAATTGTCATGAGATGGTATCTCGTTGTGATTTGATTTGCATTTCTCTAATGACTAGTGATGATGAGCTTTTTTTCATGTGTTTGTTGACTGCATAAATTTCTTCTTTTGAGAAGTGTCTGCTCGTATCCTTTGCCCACTCTTTGATGGGATTGTTTTTTTCTTACAAATTTGTTTTAGTTCTTTGTAGATTCTGGATATTAGCCCTTTGTTAGATGGGTAGATTGCAAAAATTTTCTCCCTTCTGTAAGTGGCCTGTTCACTCTAATGATAGTTTCTTTTGCTGTACAGAACCTCTTTAATTTAATTAGATCCCATTTGTCTAGTTTGGTTTTTGGTTGCCATTGTTTTCGGTACTTCAGTCATGAACTCTTTGCCCATGCCTATGTCCTGAATGGTACTGCCTAGGTTTTCTTCTAGGGTTTTAAGTCTTAAGTTTAAGTCTTTAATACATCTTGAGTTAATTTTTGTATAGGTGTAAGGAAGGGATCCAGTTTCAGCTGTCTGTATATGGCTAGCTAGTTTTCCCAACACCATTTATTAAATAGGGAATCTTTTCCCCATTGCTTGTTTTTGGCAGGTTTGTCAAAGATCAGATGGCTGCAGATGTGTGGTATTATTTCTGAGGCCTCCATTCTGGTCCATTGGTCTATAGCTCTGTTTTGGTACTAGTACCATGCTGTTTTGATTACTGTTGTCTTTTAGCATAGTTTGAAGTCTGGTAGCATAATGCCTCCAGCTTTGATCTCTTTGCTTAGGATTGCCTTGGCTACGTGGGCTCTTTTTTGGTTCCATATAAATTTAAAGTAGTTTTTTTCCCTCAATTCTGTGAAGACAGTCAGTGGTAGCTTGATAGGGATAGCAATGAATCTATAAATTATTTTGAGCAGTATGGCCATTTCACAAGATTGATTCTTCCTATCCATGACCATGGAATGTTTTTTTCCATTTGTTTGTGTCCTGTCTTATTTCCTTGAGTAGTGGTTTGTAGTAGTTCTTGAAAAGGTCCTTCACATCCCTTGTTAGTTATATTCCTAGGTATTTTATTTTCTTTGTAGCAATTGTGAATGGGAGTTCATTTATGCTTTTGCTCTGTTTGTCTATTATTGGTGTATAAGAATACTTGTGTTTGTTGTACATTGATTTTGTATCCTGAGACTTTGCTGAAATTACTTACCAGCTTAAGGAGATTTTGAGCTGCGATGATAGAGTTTTCTAAATATACAATCATGTCATCTGCAAACAGAGATAATTTGACTTCTTCATTTCGTGATTGATACCCTTTATTTCTTTCTCCCTCCTGATTGCTCTGGCCAGAACTTCCAATACTATGTTGAACAGGAATGGTGAGAGAGGGCATACTTGTCTTGTGCCGGTTTTTAAATAAAATGCTTCCAGTTTTTGTCCATTCAGTATGATAGTAGCTGTGGGTCTGTTATAAATAGCCCTTATTATTTTGAGATACAGTCCATCAATACCTAGTTTATTGAAGAGATGTTGAATTTTATAAAAGACTTTTTCTGCATCTATTGAGATAATCATGTGGGTTTTGTCATTGGTTCTGTTTATGTGACAAATTACATTTATTGATTGATTTGCGTATGTTTAAGCAGCCTTGCATCCCAGGGATGAAGCTGGCTTGATCGTGGTGGATAAGCTTTTTGATGTGCTGCTGGATTTGGTTTGCCAGTATTTTATTGAGGATGTTCACATCTATATTCATCAAGGATATTGGCCCAAAATTTCCTTTTTTTGTTGTGTCTCTGTCAGGTTTTGGTATCAGGATGATGCTGGCCTCATAAAATTAGTTAGGGAAGATTCCTTTTATTTCTTTTGTTAGTAATAGTTTCAGAAGAAATTGTACCAGCTCCTTATTGTACCTCTGATAGAATTCAGCTGTGAATCTGTCTGTTCCTGGAATTTTTTTGGTTGGTAGGCTACTAATTACTGCCTCAATTTCAGACGTTGTTATTGGTCTATTCAGGGATTTGATTTCTTCCTGGTTTAGTCTTGGGAGGGTGTGTCTCCAGGAATTTATCAATTTCTTTGAGATTTTCTAGTTTATTTGCATAGAGGTGTTTATATTATTTTCAGATGTTAGTTTGTATTTCTGTGGGATTTGTGGTCATGTCCCCTTTGTCATCTTTTATCGTGTCTTTTATCCCTCAAATGGATCTTTATTCAACAATCATGAGTAATAAAATAATAAGACAAAACTCCATTAACACCAAAAGTAGATTTTACATTTACAAAATATGTGAAGTAGGCAAATTATGCAAAGGAGCATGGAATGCATGCAGTTTCAGCTCAGGGCCTTGGTGGTAGGATTCCTGTGGAATGTGTAATGATTGGCAACTCCTCTACAAGGGCAGTGACTTCTGAACTTGAAGCAGTCCAGTGGTAATTTCATATCTATCTGTTTGCTGATTTATGTTTTATTTATTTATTTTTATTATGCTTTATATTCTGGGGTACATATGCAGAACATGCAGGTTTGTTAAATAGGTATACACATGCCATGGTGGTTTGCTGCATCCATCACCCCATCATCTACACCAGGTATTTCTCCTAATGCTATCCCTACCTTATGCCCCATCTCCTGCTCTCACTCCCCTAGACCCCCACCCCCTGACAGGCCCCCGTGTGTGATGTTTCCCTCCCTGTGTCCTTGTGTTCTCATTGTTCAACACCTACTTCTGAATGAGAACATGCAGTGTTTGGTTTTCTGTTCTTGTGTCAGTTTGCAGAGAATGATGCTTTCCAGCTTCATCCATGTCCCTGTAAAGGACATGAGCTCATCTTTTTTTATGGCTGCATAGCATTCCATGGTGTATATTTGCCATATTTTCTTAATCTAGTCTATCATTGATAGGCATTTTGGTTGGTTCCAAGTCTTTGCTATTGTGAATAGTGCCACAATAAGCACATGTGTGCATGAGTCTTTATAATAGAATAATTTATAATCCTTTGGGTATATACCCAGTAATGGGATTGCTGGGTCAAATGGTATTTCTAGTTCTAGATCCTTGAAGTATTGCCACACTGTCTTCCACAATGGGTGAACTAATTTCCACTCCCACCAACACTGTAAAAGTGTTCCTATTTCTCTGTATCTTTCCAGCATCTGTTGTCTACTGATTTTTTAATGATAGCCATTCTAACTGGAATGAGATGGTATGTCAATATGGTTTTGATTTGCATTTCTCTAATGATCAGTGATGATGAGCTTTTTTTCATGTTTGTTGGCTGCATAAATGTCTCCTTTTGAAAAGTGTGTGCTCATATCCTTCATCCACTTTTTGATGTTTTTGTTTTCTTGTAAATTTGTTTAAGTTCTTTGTAGATTCTGGATATTAGCCCTTTGTTAGATGGGTAGATTGTAAAAAATGTTTTCTGATTCTGTTGGTTGCCAATTCACTCTAATGATAGCTCCTTTTGCTGTACAGAAGCTCTTTAATTAGATCCCATTTGTCTGTTTTGGCTTTTGTTGCCATTGCTTTTGGTGTTTTAGTCATGAAGTGCTTGCCCAAGCCTATGTCCTGAATGGTATTGCATACATTTTTTTTAGGGTTTTTATGGTTTTAGGTATTATGTTTAAATCTTTAATCCACCTGGAGCTAATTTTTGTATAAGGTATAAGGAAGGGATCCAGTTTTGGTGTTCTGCCTATGGCTGACCAGTTTTCCCAACACCATTTATTAAATAGGGAATCCTTTCCCCATTGCTTGTTTTTGTAAGGTTTGTCAAAGATCATTTGGTTGTAGATGAGTGGTGTTATTTCTGAGGCCTCCGTTCGGATCCAATGGTCTGTAGCTCTGTTTTGGTACTAGTATCATGCTATTTTGATTACTGCAGCCTTGTAGTATAGTTTGAAGTTGGGTAGCATGATGCCTCCAGCTTTGTTCTCTTTGCTTAGGATTGTCTTGGCTTTGTGGGCTCTTTTTTGGTTCCATATGAAATTTAAGGTGGTTTTTTCCAGTCGTGTGAAGAAAGCCAATGGTAGCTTGATGGGGATAGCATTACTTAAATTACTTTGGGCAGTATGGCCATTTTCACAATATTGATTCTTCCTACCCATGAGCATAGAATGTTTTTCCATTTGTTCGTGTCCTCTTATTTCCTTGAGCAGTGTGGTTGGTACTTCTTCTTGAAAAGGTCCTTCACACTTGTTATTTGTATTCCTAAGTATTTTATTCTCTTTGTAGCAACTGTGAATGGGAGTTCACTCATGATTTTGCTCTCTGTTATTAGTGTATAGGAATGCTTTTGTTTTTGCACATTGATTTTGTATCCTAAGACTTTGCTGAAGTTGTTTATCAGTTTCAGGAGATTTTGGGCCGAGACGATGGGGACTTCTAAATACACAGTCATGTCGTCTGCAAATAGAGACACTTTGTCTTCCTCTTTTCCTAAGTGAATACCCTTTATTTCTTTTTCTTGCCTGATTGCCCTGACCAGAACTTCCAGTTACTATGTTGAATAGGATTGGTGAGAGAGGACATCCTTGTGCCAGTTTTCAAAGAGTACGCTTCCAGTTTTTGCTCATTCAATATGATACTGGCTGTGGATCTGTCATAAATAGCTCTTATTATTTTGAGATATGTTTCATCGATACCTAGTTTATTGAGAGTTTTAACATAAAGGGCTGTTGAATTTTGTGGAAGGCCTTCTCTGCATCTATTGAGATAATCGTGTGGTTTTTGTCTTGGTTCTGTTTACGTGATGGATTACATTTATAGATTTGTGTTTGTTAAACCAGCCTTGCATCCCAGGGATGAAGCCAACTTGATCGTGATGGATAAGCTTTTTGATGTGCTGTTGGATTCTGTTTGTCAGTGGATACTGGCCTGAAATTTTCTTTTTTTACTATGTTTCTGCCAGGTTTTGGTATCAGAATGATGTTGGCCTCATAAAATGAGTTAGGGAGGCGTCTCTCTTTTTCTATTGTTTGGAATTGTTTCAGAAGGAATGGTACCAGCTCCTCTTTGTACCTTTGGTAGAATTTGGCTACGTACCTGTCCGGTTGTAGAATTTTTTGGTTGGCAGGCTACTAATTGCTACCTTAATTTCAGGCCTTGTTATTGATCTATTCAGGGATTCAACTTATTCCTGGTTTCATCTTGCATGGTGTAAGTATCCAAGAATTTATCTATTTCTTCTGGCTTTACTGGTTTATTTGCATAGAGGTGTTTATAGTATTCTCTTGGTAGTTTGTACTTCTGTGGGATCAGTGGTGATACCCACTTTATCTTTTTATTTTTTAAATTATTATTATTATTTTTGCATCTATTTGTTTCTTCTCTCTTTTCTTCTTTTTAGTCTGGCAAGTAGGCTACCTATTTTGTTGATCTTTTCACAAAACCACCTCCTGGATTTATTGATTTTTTTGAAGGGTTTTTGGTGATTTTGTCTCCTTCAGTTCTGCTGTGATCTTAGTTATTTCTTGCCTCCTGCTAGCTTTTGAATTCGTTTGATCTTGCTCCTCTAGTTCTAAAATCGACACCCTAATGTAACAATTAATAGATCTTTCCTCCTTTCTTTTGTGAGCATTTACTGCCATAAATTTTCCTTTGCATACTGCTTTAAATGTGTCCCAGAGATTCTGGTACATTGTGTCTTTGTTCTTTTTGGTTTCAAAGAACATCTTTATTTCTGCCTTCATTACATTATTTATTCTGTAGTCATTCAAGAGCCAGTTGTCCAGTTTCCATGAAGTTGTGTGGTTTTGAGTGAGTCTCTTAATCCTGAGTTCTAATTTGATTGTACTTCCTTTGAGAGACTGTTTTCTATGATTTCCATTCTTTTGTATTTGCTGAGGAGTGTTTTACTTCCAATTTTGTGGTCAGTTTTAGAGTAAGTGTGATGTGGTTCTGAGGAGAAGGTATATTCTGTGGATCTGGGGTAGAGAGTTCTGTAGATGTTTATTAGGTCTGCTTGGTCCAGATCTGAGTTCAATTCCTGGATATCCTTGTTAATTTTCTGTTTCATTGAGCTGTTTAGTATTGACAGTGGGGTATTAAAGTCTCCCACTATTATTGCCTAGTGTCTAAATCTCTTTGTAGGTCATTAAGAACTTGCTTTACGTATTTGGGTGCTCCTGTATTGGGTGCATAGATATTTGGGATAGTTAGCTCTTCTTGTTGCACTGATCCCTTTACCATTATGTAATGCTCTTCTTTGTCTCTTTTGATCTTTGTTGGTTTAAAGTTTTTTATCAGAGACTAGGATTCTGACCCCTACTTTTTTTGTTTTCCATTTGCTTGGTAAATCTTTCTCCATTCCGCAGACCAGTAGGTTCCCTCTGGTGCCTACAATACCAACACCCTGGGTTTCCAGCACAAAACTGGGCAGCCGTTTGGGAAGACGCCAAGCTATGCACAGCTGTTTTTGTTTGTTTCTTTTGTTTTGTTTTTATACTCCTGTGGCGCCTCAAACATCGGCGAGACAGAACTGCTCATTCCCTTTAAAAAGGGGGCAGAAGCCAGGGGGCCAAATGATCTCACTAGGTGAGTCCTACCCCAGTGAAGACCAGCAAGCTAAGATTCACTAGGTTGAAATTCTCACAGCCAGCACAGCAGTCTGAGTTCAATGTGGGACATTCGAGCTTGGTGGTGTGTGCCATTGCCAAGGCTCGGGTAGTCCCTTATCAGAGCTCCAGTGCTGTGCTGGGAGATCCATTGCTCCCTTCATAGCTGCCATGCAGGAACTTTTAAGTGTCCTGAAGCTGTACCCACAACTGCCCCTTTTCCCAGGTACTCTGTTCCAGGAAGATGAGGGCTTTATTAATAAGTCCCTGATGGGCTGCTGCCCATCTTTTCAGAGATGCCCTGCCTCATGAGGTGTGAGTCTAGTGATACAGTCTTCCTGCAGTGGCCTTGCTGAGCTGCCGTGGGCTCTGCCCAGTCACTGTGTAAATTTCCCAGTGACTTGTTTACACAGGCAAGGTTAAAACCGCCTACCCGAGCCTCAGTGATGGCAGGCACCCCTTACACCACTGATCGAATGTCACAGATTGAACTCAGACTGCTGTGCTGGTAAGAATTTCAAGCCAAGGGATCTCAGCTTGCTGGTCTTCATTGGGGTGCAACCCACTAAGCCGTATTACTTGGCTCCCTGGCTTTAGCCCCCTTTTTCAGGGGAATGAACAGTTCTGTCTCACTGGCATTCCAGGTGCCACAGGGGTATGAAAACAAAACAACACAAAACAAGCAAACAAACAAAACTGCTGTGGGTAGCTTGGTGTCTTCCCAAATGGCTGCCCAGTTTTGTGCTGGAAACCTGGGGTGCCAGCGTTGTAGGCACCAGAGGTAACCTCCCAGTCTGCGGGTTGTGAAAACTGTGGGCAAAGTGCAGTATCTGAACCTAAGTGCTAGAGTGCTGGGAAAAGTCTCTAATGGCTTCCCTTGGCAAGTAGAGGGAGTTCTCCAGCACCCTGCGCTTCCCAGGTGAGGTGACACCCCACCCTACTTCAGTTTGCCCTCCTTGGGCTGCACCCACTGTCTAACCAGTCCCAATGAGATGAACCAGGTACTTCAGTTGGAAATGCGAGATAACCCGCCTTCTGCGTCACTCTCGTTGAGAACTGTGCACATGGGAGCTGTTCCTATTCAGCCAATCTCTGATTTCTATTGTGTCTATTTGATTCTTTTTTTTCTTTTTTTTTATTGCATTTTAGGTTTTGGGGTACATGTGAAGAACATGCAAGATTGTTGCATAGGTACACACATGGCAGTGTGGTTTGCTGTCTTCCGTCCCCTCACCTGTATCTGTCATTTCTCCCCATGCTATCTCTTCCCACCTCCCCACCCCCTGTCCCTCCCCCATTTCCCCCCCAATGGCCCCCAGTGTGTAGTGTTCCCCTCCCTGTGTCCATGTGTTCTCATTGTTCAACACCCGCCTTTGAGTGAGAATATACGGTGTTTGATTTTCTGCTCTTGTGTCAGTTTGCTGAGAATGATGGTTTCCAGGTTCATCCATGTCCCTACAAAGGACGTGAACTCATCGTTTTTGATGGCTGCGTAATATTCCATGGTGTATATGTACCACATTTTCCCTATCCAGTCTATCATCGTTGGGCATTTGGGTTGGTTCCAGGTCTTCGCTATTGTAAACAGTGCTGCAATGAACATTCGTGTGCACGTGTGATTCTTTTTTTTTCTTTATTAATCTAGGTAGCAATCTATCTATTTTGTTGATCTTTTCAAAAAACCAGTTCCTGGATTCATTGATTTTTTTTTTAATGTTTCATGTCTCTATCTCCTTCAGTTCTTCTCTGATCTTAGTTATTTCTTGTCTTTTGCTAGCTTTTGCATTTGTTTGCTCTTGTTTCTCTAGTTCTTTGAATTGTGATGTTAGGGTATTGACTTTAGATCTTTCTTGCTTTCTCTTGTGGGCACTTAGTTCTATAAATTTCCCTCTACACACTGCTTTAAATGTGTCCCAGGTATTCTGGTATATTGTCATTGTTCTTACTGGTTTCAAAAATCATCTTTATTTCTGCCTTCGTTTTGTTATTTACCCAGTACTCATTCAGGAGCAGGTTGTTCAGTTTCCATGTAGTTGTGTGGTTTTGAGTGAGCTTCTTAATCCTGAGTTCTAATTTGATTGCACTGTGGTCTGAGAGTCTGTCTGTTATGATTTCTATCTTTTTGCATTTGCTGAGGAGTTTTTTATTTCCAATTATGTGGTCAATTTTATCATAATTGTGATGTGGTGGTGAGAAGAATGTTTATTTTGTTGATTTGGGGTGGACAGTTCTGTACATGTCTATTAGGTCCATTTGGTCCAGAGCTGAGTTCAAGTCCTGGACATCTTGTTAATTTTCTGTGTCATTGATCTGTCTAATACTGACTGTGGGGTGTTAAAGTCTCCCACTATTATTGTGTGGGAGTCTAAGTCTCTCTGCAGGTAGTTAAGAGCTTGCTTTATGAATCTGGGTGCTCCTGTACTGGGTGCATATGTATTTGGGATAGTTAGCTCTTCTTGTTGCATTGATCCTTTTACCATTATGTAATGCCCTTCTTTGTCTCTTTTTATCTTTGTTAAAGACTGTTATATCACAGACTAGGATTGCAACCCTGCTTTTTTCTTTTTCTTTCCATTTGCTTGGTAAATCTTTCTCCATCCTTTTATTTTGAGGCTATGTGTGTCTTTGCACATGAGATGGGTTTCCTGAATGTAGTACACCAATGGCTCTTGACTCTATATTTTATTTTGCATGTTGTGTATCAAACAATTTCAAAGGCTTTACTTTCTTTTGCAGTGTTCAATCTTTTTTTTAGTGTATTTACTGTATTTTTCATTTCAGACATTATATTATTTCGGCCCTAGATTATTTTTCTTTTTTGGTGTAACTTTTTCTCCTCTGAGATTTTTCTACATAGTCTCTCACTGGATCCATATATTCCTTTCTTTTCCTTTGGAAGGTCATTTTCTCCTAAATTTTGCATATGTATTGTCATTGGCCCTGTTTCCATTTACTATTTTTTCTTTATTATAAATTATATTTTCTTCATTTGTATATGTCTCATCTTATTTTACCATATGTTGGATATTAAGGATATTATGTTTATTATTATTATTTTGTTTTTAATTTTTTTGAAGTGCTTTCAACTTTTAGATTCATGGGGTGCATGTGCAGGTTTGTTACATGGGTTACATGGGCTTACTGCATAATGTTCGGGATTGTAATTCTAATGTACCCATCACCAAAATACTGTACATTGTACCCAATAGCTAATTCTTCAGCACCCAAGCCCCTTTCACCCTTCCTCCTTTTGAAGTCCCCAGTACCTATTATTTCCATCTTTATGCCCATGCGTACCCATTATTTAGCTCCCACCTGTGAGAACAGGCGATACTTGATTTTCTGCCTCTGAGTTAGTTCACTTGGGATAATGGCCTCCAACTCCATCTACGTTGCTGTAAAACACATTGTTTTATTCCTTATTTTGGTTCCATAGTATTCCATAGTGTATATATACTACATCTTCTTTATACAGTCAACCATTTTTGGATACTTAGGTTGGTTCCATGACTTTGCTATTGTGATATTTTGATAGCTATAGTTCTGTGATAAACATATGAGTGCAGGTGTTTTTTTCATGTAATGATTTCTTTTCTCTTGGGTAGATACCCAGTAGCAGAATTGCTCAGTGGAATGATTTTTGATAAAATCGACAAAATAAACAATAAGGATAGGACACCCTGCTCAATAAATAGTGCTGAGGAAACTGGCTAGCTATATGCAGAAGAATAAAACTGGATCGATCGATCTCTCTCTCTCTCTCTGTATACAAAAATTAGCTCTAAATGGATTAAATACCTATATTTAAGACTTGAAACTAAAAATATCCTAAAAGAAAACCTAGGAAAAACATTTCTGGACATTGCCCTAGGCAGATAATTTATGATGAAGATCCCAAAAGCAAATGTAACAAAACAAAAAATAGACCAATAGGACTAAATTAAAAAACTTCTTTGCAGCAAAATAAATAATCAAAAGAATAAACAGACAACCTGCAGAATGGGATATCTGTAATTTATACCTTTATCAAAGAACTAACATTCAGAATCTACAAGAACTCAAACAAATCAATAAGAAAAATAAAAATATTTAAAAGTGGGCAAAGGACATAAATAGATATCATACATCATGAACTATCAGATAAATGCAAATTAAAACTACACTGAGATATCATCTTACACCTGTCAGAATGGCTATTATTAAAAAGTAAAAAAAAAAAACACAATGTTGGCATGGATATGGAGAAATTGGAATGCTTATACACTGTTGGTGAGAATGTGATGCAGTTCAACATGTACGGAAAACAGATGGAGATAAAGAACTAAAAATGGAAGTACTATTTGACCAAGGATGATATTTTTTCTTGAAGACAGGTTTTTTTTTTTTGAACAGTGCTTTATTTTGGAAATTAGTTGACTGATTGGAGAATCAGCTTAATTCCAGCAAAGCTTGGTTTGGAGTTTTGTTGAGGCTACTCTAAGATTATCTTTATGCTGGGATACAGTAGCACTTTTCTATGGTATCTAGTTGTTGAGGTCTTAACCAAATGACCAGGGAATTAAGAAAGGTCTCTTGGGAGGCTGAGGCGGGCGGATCACGAGGTCAAGAGATCGAGACCATCCTGGTCAACATGGTGAAACCCCGTCTCTACTAAAAATACAAAAAAATTAGCTGGGCATGGTGGTGCGTGCCTGTAATCCCAGCTACTCAGGAGGCTGAGGCAGGAGAATTGCCTGAACCCAGGAGGCAGAGGTTGTGGTGAGCCGAGATCGCGCCATTGCACTCCAGCCTGGGTAACAAGAGCGAAACTCCGTCTCAAAAAAAAAAAAAAGAAAGGTCTCTATTTCAACACTGTATGGTCTCCAGAATCTCCTTCCAGCTCACAATCCTTCAGTAGCTGCCTTCAGTAGCTGTTATCCCAAAATTTTTCAGGGTTTTAAACTTTACATGCACAGCTTAGTTTCAAGGGTATATATCATATACAGCTTCCTTCCCTCCAGTACTGTGCCCTTCAAATTCTACCTTCCCTAGAAGCCCTGAATTTTTACCTCTCTTTCATTTAGAGAGATTGTTGCTCTCTACTTGGTCTGTGCTTTCCTGCACCCATAGTTGGTAAGGTTTTTTGAAGTAGGAAACCATGGCAAACTTGGAGCTCATTCATGTGTTTTCCTTTTTTCAAAGATCAGAGACAACTCTGTCTTGTCTGTTGTCAGATTCTTAAACAGAATTGCTTAAAAATTATTTTGTTTCCTTTTTTGTTATTTGAGATAAAGAAGGTAAGTCTGACCTATTACTTTTATGTTTATGGTTGGAAATGAAAGTTCTTAAAAAGAATTTTTATGGGGAGAAATACCAGATATAGGTGAAGGGGAGGAAGGAAGCAAATCACACTGCGATGTGAGTACCTATGCAACAATCTTGCATGTTCTTCACATGTACTCAGAAATCTAAAATGCAAAAAAACAAAAGAATTTTTACTTTTTCGGTGTCCCAAAAGTTTGCTGCAGGTTTTTAAAACTAATACATCTTAGAAACATTTCCATATCAGTATATGTGAATCTGTCTCATTTTCAAAAAATAGTTCCCTTATATATCATTAAATGCCTTTACTGTATTTTATCTAAACATCCCCATTAATAGATATTTAGTATTTTGCCTATTGTAGAGAATGCTGCAATAAAAATATACCAGTAGACTAAATTTATGGTAGTGGAGTTGATAGATCAAAACAAGAAATATTTGATATTTTCATAGCTAGTAAGTACCCTGAGAGTGCCATTTTATATTCCTGGCAATAGTGAAAGACAGTTTCTGTTTTTCATACTCTCTCCCATACAGATAGTATATGACAATAATTTAAAAGTAGTAAAATTATGTACATTCACTTGTGTTAATGGAAATTTCCCAGCGATTTTGTAAGCTGATATTTTATGCTGAGTCCTTTTTCCTCAGTGACATTTGACAATGTTTGAGGCATAAGAATTAGTAAAAAATTACTGAATTAATTTGAACAGACATGGTAAATTTTTACACTTTTTAAAATAGCAAGATAATAGAGTTACATTATTAGAAAGACTGAAAAAAATAAAGAGCTCTGGCACTAAAATGGTTAATCAAAGTTAAGAGATATCCATTATTGACAAGAGCAGCTCTGGCTGGAGTTCCATGGAGGAGATGTCAGACTAGCTCGCTGAGGTTTTATAAATCTAAACCCTGATCTATATTTAACCACTTTCCTCTGATTATTTACTCCTTTCTATTCCAGCAGTCTGAAATCTTGAGAGGCATGTTTTCACAAGTGGTTAGAAATGAGGTTTAGGTAGGTTAGTTCAAATACTTCTTCCCTGTGATCTAGGGAAGGTAATTGAGACTTTTTCAAAAAATACTCAGTAGATTAGCCATACAGTTTGAGGCTTGTTCTAGTTTCCTTTATAGACTCTTTTATGTTCATTCAGAGCCTTCAAGAAATTAAGTACAGAAATAGAAACAAGAAAAGAAAGACAAGGAGGGTCACGGAATCCAAGTAATTTCTGCAAATAACTATAACACACCTGGAGTCCAGATTGCCCTTTGTATCTAGTTGCCACAAAATCTAAAAAAAGTAATTTATAAGCATAATTACTTCAACCAAATATCAAAAAGAAAAATATTCACAGAAGACATATGAATAAAATGCATGCATCACTTGGGCAAGTCATCGTACTTTTCAGGGTCTTTGTTTTACTTCTGTTTGTATAATTTTAAGACCACTGATTCTTTAGTTGTTGTTGACACAGAAACTACAGAGAAGGGACAGACTTTGAACTAAGCCTTAGGAATTGAGAGAAATTGCTAAGTTAAACTAGAAAGGAAAGCTATTTCAGGCAGGAAAGAATATCCTTTTTAGGAGGATACCCTTTACTCTTGAAGACAGGGTTAGGCTCTCCTCCCCTGGGATTCTGCTGTACTGTGTATTTGTTTCTGATGTCAAGATTTTATTTGATTGCATATGTAATACAGTTTGGCTGTGTCTTCACGCAAATCTCATCTTAAATTGTAGTTCTCATAATCCCCAGGTGTCCTGGGAAGGACCAGGTGGGAGGTAATTAAATCCTAGGGGTGGTTACCCTCATGTTTTACCTGTGATAAGTGAGTGAGTTCTTATGGGATCTGATGGTTTTATAAAGATCTTCTCCTTTGCTTGGCACTCATTGTCTCTCCTGCTGCCTTGCGAAGAAGGATGTTGTATTAGTCTGTTCTGACACTGCTTATAAAGACACACTCGAGACTTGGTAATTTATACATAAAAGGAGTCAGGCAATTCTCATGCCTTAGCCCCCTGAATAGCTGGGATGACAAGCGTCTGCCACCATGCTCAGCTATTGTTTTGGGTTTTTGGTTTTTTTTTGTATTTTTAATAGAGATGGGGTTTTGTCATGTTAGCCAGTCTGTCTGGTCTTGAACTCCTAACCTCAGGTGTCACCCACCTCGGCCTCCCAAAGTGCTGGGCTGGTATTACAGGTATAAGCCACCGTTCCCAGCCTGTTAAAATAATTTAAAGTGAGGAAGTTTACTCTATGTAAGTGCTTCTGATCCTTTGTTAATTTACATCCTAAATAGATTGCTGAATTCATGTGTTTCTAATAAACAAAAGATTATTTAAAAATCACAATTTTAAAAATTCAACCAGAATTTTTAAGCAGTAACTGAGATAATAAAACACAAAAATATGCCTAAATTAAAATCTAGTTTTAAGCTATTACTGACATAACCTTAAAATATAGTCATCAACTAAAAATAAAAATCAGATAAAAACAAACCTATAAGTTTCTTAAATTCTAAAGTATTATTTCAAGTAGTAATTTTAAATTGTTTCATAATTTTTTAGAACTGTCTCACAATTCAAGTGAATTTTATTTTTGTTGTATTCATCATTTGGTATAAACTTCTTAAAACTTTTGGTTCTATATATGCTAAGCATTATTTATCTTTTTCAATAGTAATGATGGCTTTTTTAAAACATAATTTTCAAAGCTTGACCATTTATTATGTATCACAATGATGATTAGGCAAGTGTTTTAAAACTTGGTGGTTTTAACTCAATTGCAGATCATTTCATTTTTATATTAAAATCTGTGTATTCATAGGTTATGATGCAGCAGGTCTATTTCTTGGGAGATAGCTTCTCGCAGCTTCTCATGAAGAAGCAGCAAAATAAAACCAAAGGACAATCTTGCTTGTTTAGATTTCCTGCAGGGAAGAAAAATAATTTTCTACATGGCTAAGAATTTCTCTCAGATTTGAAAATAGCATTTTGTTGTTGGATTAGGAATAAACTCTGTGGATTTAATTCTCTCTTACGTCTTGTGGGAAAAATCAGATGTGATTAGGACTTGAGGTTCTAACATGAAACACTCAATGACATGTATAGAAGCTATTTGAGCAAAAAAAGTCCATACCATGACTCTATTTTATTACCAAGCAGCCTAGCCACCTTGCTTATGAACTAGATGGGATTTAACTAGGACCAAACTCATTTATTTAATATTTACTTCAAAACTAGCAGCATCTTCATACTGTCTTTTAAAGATTTCCATTTATATTTCAGATTCAGGAGAACATGTACAGATTTGTTCCAGGATATATTGAGTGGTGCTAAGGTTTCGGCTTCTGTTAACCTCATCGTTCAGTTAGTGAACATAGTGCCCAACAGGAACTTTTTCAGCCTTTTCCTCCCTGTCTCCCTCCATTCGAAGTCCTCATTGCCTATTGTCTCCATCTTTATATCTGTGTGAATCCAAGATTTAGCTTTCACTTTTAAGTGACAGCAAGTGATATGTGGTTTTCTGTGTCTGTATTAGTTCACATAACATAAACTACCTCCAGCCACACCCATATTGCTGTAAAGAGGACATGGTTTTGTTCTTTTTGTGGCCGTGTAGTATTCCATGGTGTTTATGTACCACATTTTCTTTATCCAGTCTATCATTGATGGGCAACTAGGTTCATTTTAAATCTTGGCTATTATAAATAGTGCTGCAGTGAACATAGGAGTACATGTATTGTTTTGGAAGGGTGATTTATTTTCCTTTGGGTACACACTCAGTAATGGGATTGCTGGGTCAAACAGTAGTTGTATTTTTAGTTCTTTAAGAGATCTCCAAACTGTTTTCCACAGTGGCTGAACTAATTTTAATTCCCATAAACAGTATGTAAGTGTTCCCTTTTCTCTATGACATCTATTATTTTTAACTTTTCACTAACAGCCATTCTGACTGGCTTGAGATATGATCTCAGTTTAGTTTTAATTTGCATTTCTCTGATGATTACTAATATTTGAGCACTTTTTCGTGTATTTTTTAGTGGATTGTATGTCTTCTTTTGTGAAGTATCTGTTCATATCCTTTGCCTACTTTTTAATAGGATTGTTTTTCTCTTGTTGATTCATTTAAGTTCCTTAAAGATTCTGGATTATTCGTTGGATAGTTTGCAAATATTTTCTCCCATTCTGTAGGATGTCTGTGTACTTGTAGAGAGTTTATTTTGCTTTGTGGGAGCTCTTTAATTAAATCTCATTTGTCTATTTTTGATTTGTTGCATTTGCTTTTAGGATCTTCATCATATATTCTTTGCCTAAGACAATGTCTAGAAGAGTATTTCCTAGACTTCCTCTACAGTTTTTACAGTTTGACATCATACATTTAAGTTTTTAGTCCATATTGAATTAATTTGTGTATATGATGAAAAGTAGGGGGCCATTTTCATTCTTCTGCACATGGCTAGCCAGTTTTCCCAGCACCATTTATTAAATAGGGTGTCCTTTCTCCACTGTTTATTTTTGTCAACTTTGTTGAAGATGAGTTGTTTGTGGGTGTGCAGCTTTATTTCATGGGTTTCTATTCTGTTTCATTGGTCTATGTGTCTATTTTTGAACCAGTACCATGCTGTTTTGGTCACTGTAGCCTCATAGTATAGTTTGAAGACATGTAATTTGAAGTCTGAAGCTTTGTTCTTTTTGCCTAGGATTGGCTTGGCTATTTGGGCTCTTTTTGGTTTCATATAAATTTTAGAATAGGTTTTGCTAATTATGTGAAAAGTGATGTTTGCAATTTGATAGAAATAGTGTTTACTGTGTAGATCACTTTGGACAGTATGGCCATTTTAACAATATGGATTCTATTAAGCCATGAGCATGGAGTGATTTTCCATTATCTGCATCATCAATACATTCTTTAAGCATCCATTTTTATTTCTCCTTGTAGAGATCCTTCATCTTTTTAGATGTCTCAGTAGGTATTTTATTTTTGTGGACATTGTAAATGGGATTGAGTTCTTGATTTGGCTATCAGCTTGAATGTTATTAATGTCTGGAAATGCTACTGATATTTTTACATTTCTTTTGTATCCTGAGACTTTGCTGAAGTAATTTACTAGCTCTAGCAGTCTTTTGGTGGCATCTTTAGGATTTTCCAAGTATAGGATCATATTATTGGTGAAAAGAGATAATCTAACTTATTATTTTGTTTGGATGCCTTTTATTTATTTATCTTGCCTGATTGCCCTGGCTAGGATTTCTAGTCCTATAGTGAATAGGAGTGGTGAGAGTAGACATCTTTATCTTGTTCCAGTCATAAGGGAAATGCTTCCAGCTTGTGCTCATTCAATATGATGTTGGCTGTAGGTCTGACATAGATGGCTCTCATTATTTTGAGATATATTCCTTAAATTCCTAGTTTGTCAAGGATTATTATCATGAAGGGATGTTGTATTTTACTGAATGCTTTTTATGTATCTATTGAGATTACATAATTTTTGCTTTTCATATTGTTTACGGGTGTATCACATTAATTGATAGGTATATGTTTAACCATCCTTGCATCCCAGGAATAAAGCCCACTTGGTCATAGTTAATTGTCTTTTTGATATGCTGCTAGATTTTGTCTGCTAGTATTTTCTTGGGGAGTTTTGCATCTTTGTTTGTCACGGATATTGGGCTGTAAGTTTAATTTTGGGGAGTGTCTTTGCCAGATTTGGTATCAGGATGACAGTGGTTTCACAGAATGCATTAGGGAAAAGTCTTTCCTCCTAGATTTTTTTTTGAATAGTTCCACTAGGATTGGTACAAGCTCTTTTTGTAGAATTTGGTGGATCCATCTAGTCTATGACTTTTTTCTTTTTTGATTAGTAGAGCTTTTTTTTTTTTCTTTTAAATTACTGTTTCAGTTTTTCACTCCTTATTGGTCTGTTTAGGATTTGTGTTTCTTTCTGGTTCAATCTTGGGAATCTGTGTGTTTGCAGGAATTTATTCATTTCCTCTAGATTTCCTGTTTTGTGTGCATAGAGATGCTCATAGCAGTCTCTGAAGATCTTTTCTATATTTGTGAGGTTGGTTGGATGTCACCTTTTCATCTGTGTGCTTATTTGGATCTTCTCTTTTCTTTTCTTTGTTAATCTAGCTAGTGGGCTCTATATTTGTCCTTTCAAAGAGCCAACTTTTCATGTATTGATTAGTATGTGTTTGGGGGTCTCAGTTTCATAAAGTTCTGCTCTGATTTTAGTTATTATTTCTTTACTTCTGCTAGCTTGGGATTTAGCTTTTTTTTTTTGTCTAGATGCTTTAGGTATGAGATTAAATTGTTAATTTAAGATCTTTCTATCTTATTGATATAGGTGTTTAGTGCTATAAACTTTCTCTTTAACACTGCTTTCCCATATTCAAGAGTTTTTGATAAGTTCTGTCTGTATTTTCATTTGTTTCAAAGAACTTTTTGATTTTTGCCTTAATTTTATGGTTTACTCAAAAGTCATTCAGGAGTAAGTTGTTTAATTTCCACATATTTATGTGGTTTTGAGTTTCTCTTGGTGTTGCTTTCTATTTTTATTCCATTGTGCTCTGAGAATATGCTTGGTATAATTACAGTTTGGTTGATTTTATTGAGGCTTGCTCTATAACGAAGGATGTGGTCAATGTTTGAGTATGTTTCATGTACAGATGAGAAGAATGTATATTTTGGTTTTTGAGTGTAGTATTCTGTAAATGTCTGTTAGGTTCAGTTGGTCAGGTATTAATGTCCAGAATTTCTTTGTTAGTTTTCTGCCTTAATTAGGTGTTTAATGCGGTCAGTGTGCCCTGAATGTCTCCCATTATTATTGTGTGGCTACCAGAGTCTTTTCTTATGTTTAGAAGTAATTTTTTAATAAATCTGGAGGCTCCAATGTGGGATGCATATTTACTTAAAGTCGTTATTTTTTTGTTGTTGAATTGAAACTTTTATCAGTATGTACTGTCCTTCTTTGTCCTTTTTTACTGTTGTTAGTTTAAAGTATTTTATCTGATATTAGAATAGCAAATCCTGATCTTTTTGATTTTCCATTTTCCAGATGGAGCTTTCTCCACCTTGCCTTTTTTTGACCTAGTGGGTGTTTTTACATGTGAGATGGGTCTCCTGCAGATAGCAGAATTATGGGCTCTCTTTCTTTTAATCCCATTTATCACTCTATGTCTTTTAAGGGGGACATTTAGTCTGTTTACATTGAGTATTAATTTTGACATGTGAAGTTTTATTCCTGTCATAGTGTTAACTAGTTACTGTGTAGTTGCTCTATAAGGTTTATAGGTATGTGCTTTTGTGGTAACAATTAGTCTTTCATTTCCATGTTTAGAACTCACTTAAGCAACTCTTTGGCTGGTCTGTTGGTGACAAATATCCTTGCGAGTTGCTTATCTGGAATTTCATTTCTTCTTTGTTTATGAAGCTTAGTTTGCAGGATATGAAATTCTTAAGTGACATTTCTTTAAGAATGCTAAAAATAAGCCTCCAGTGTCTTCTGATTTGTAAGATTTCTGCTAAAAAGTCCACTGTTAGTCTGACAGGTTTCTTTTTAGGTAATATGATACTTTTCTCTAGTTGCCTTCACAATTTTTTGTTTTGTGTTGACTTTGAATAGTCTGATGACTGTGTACCTTGAAGATTGTCATCTTGTATAGTATCTCACAGGAGTTCTCTGGATTTCTTTTATCTGTATGCTAACTTCTCTAGCAAGATTGGGGAAATTTTCCTGAATTATATGTTTTCCAAATGGCTTACTTTCTGTTCTCTCTCAGGAATGCCAACACATCATATATTTGGTGGCTTTACATGACTGGCTATTTCTCAAAGGCTTTACTGACTTTGTTTTAATTATTTTTATTATTTTTGCCTGACCAGATGGGTTTGAAGAATCAGTCTTCAAGCTCTGAAATTCTTTATTCTTCTTGGTCTAGTATGTTGTTAAGGCTGCAATTGTGTTTTGAAACTCCTATAGTAAATTTTTCAATGCCAGAAGTTCTGTTTGGCTTTTTATTATATTTTTAACCTATCTATCTATGATGTCTTTCAAATCCTGGATCATTTTTGTTTTCTTGGTGTTGAATTTCAACTTTTTCTTGGATCTCACTGAGTTTCTTTGGCATCAACATTATGGATTCTATACATGTCATTTCAGACATTACATTCTGGTTAGAATCCATTATTGCTCTGGAGCTAGTGAAATCCTTTGGAGGTGACAAAACACTCTAGCTTTTTGTATTGCCATCGTTCTTGTGATGCTTCCTTCTCATTTGAGAGAGCTGATTGATTCTTCCTTTTAAAAAAATGCTAATCTTTCCATGGGGCTTCTTGATTTTTTGTTATTTTCCCCTTGGGGGTATGACTGTGATCTATCTTGTGTATGGTCCATTGGGTTTGTTTCTGGAAGCTTTCAGGGTGCCAAGGCTCTACATGTATGGGTTCCTTGGTTGCAGACAAGTTCATGTAGGGGCTTTCTCCGTGGTTACTTGTTGCAGCGATGTAATTTTGTTTAGTGATGTAGTTCAGGCTGCAGTCCATTAGGTGGCACTTAAGAGTAAGGGCCAGCCAATAAGGGCAGGGCAAAGGCAATGGAGAAGCATGAAAAGCACCCTCTCCCAGCATACATTCACCTCAATGGGGTTGGAGTCGCTATAGGAGCCGAAGAAGCAGCTTCTTTCAGCCTACACTCCCCGTGCCCTGTTAAAAGCCACCACTGAGCCTGCAACAGTGGGTGAGAGATGACAGCCTCTTCACATCTGTTCCTGGGTTACAGTGGTGCCGCCTTCAGCAGCTGGTGCTGAACTGATTTCCTTGGATATAAGGGAGGCTTTGGTAGGTTGCACTCCCCTCTCCTTTAGGAGCAGACTATGCTGAGGGTTAGATCTGGGTGTTTTTAGTGGCAAAAAGTTCCCTGGTTATAGCCTTTGTAGGATGGCTTACCCAAGTGCTGGCGTCAGTAGTGACGTATCAGGCATGTGAGCAGGCTCCCTGCCTCCCATGGAGTTGGGGTGGCTGTGGTTACTGGAGATGTATCTTGTTCCCTAGTGCTGTGTGCTTGTGGCAGATTTCCTATTATGTTGTGCTGTTCACTCTCCAGGCCAGTAGGTGGCTCTTATGGGTGAGAACCAGCTACAGCCGCTGTGGAAGGATCCTTGTCTACAGGGAGAGGCTCTCTGCTGCCTCAGGCAATGGGCTGATTTGTGAAGTGCCCAGTAGTCTGAGCTCCCTGTTCAGCCCTGGAGGGTGGTCGGGGCAGGGAACCAAGATGAGCAGACCCTCCCAGGAATCCTCCCAATGGTAGGCACAAGTGCCAGGGCTGAGGGAGAATCCAGTGGGTGGTTACCAAATGCCTAGAGGTTTGCCTAAGTCGTATCTGGGAAACCTCCTCAACACCAAGTTCTCTGCATGGAGAGGAAGGGAGGTCTCCACTCTTAACCAGGTGCTACAAGTGTCTGGAGACCTGCCTGGGAGTAGAGTGGAGAGGGTCCCAGTGCCTCACAGTTACATATAAGATGGGTAAAGCGGCTAAGGCTGCTGATCCAGGGGATGCTAGAAGAGTGCATATTGAAGCTAATTTTAATAGGTATGGCGTTTTTTGTTGGGGAAGGCAGGAAATTTCTGGAATAGTGGTAATATATACTAAAGACTATTGAATGCATACTTTAAAATGGTGAATTTTGAGTTGTTTATTCCAAACTTTAATAAATGTAGCGTATCTCAATAAAAAATACTATCAAAGAGATATAAATAAATTCTAGTTTTCTAACTTTTGCCTTATCACAAGAGCTGTTATGTGACTATTTCTAAAGATCTTAAAATAATTTGTTCTTTATGTACATTAAATATATATATACATACACATGTATATATATATATATATATATATATATATATATATATATATAGTTTGCTATTCTGTAATTTGCCAAGCTCTTTCCTATTTTATGTCTTACCACAAATTTAAAGTAAGACAACTTTATGTCAAGGAAATTTCATGGTTATGTGTAACTAATGTACTTTAAGCAGTGGGTAAGGGTGTGTGTATCCATGCATATTCTGACATACGTCTGTGTAGTAGTATTTTCACTACTTGGCATGTACCTAAAAATATGTATTTGCAACATCATATTTTTACTGTTACTTACTGAATACCTGGGGCTGGTATAACACTGATGGCTCTTCACAACAGAGATCACAATTTATGTTTCTAAATTGTAAATAGACATGGAACACTGTCTTGAGGCTAAGAAACACAAATTGTGATCTCTGTTGTGAAGAGCCATTCAGCTCATCCGGGAGACAAAACATGGCATGTTTCCTTTTCTCAGCGGCCAACTGAGAGAAGGAAGACCCAGGGCCAGGCCAAGTAGGAGATGCAGTAGTGATCATTATGGGCATTCAGGAGAGGAAAAATAACGTCTCCAGGAGAAGATGGGTCTTTGGATGTAGAAAAGGGAGATATGTGAAAAAAGGAGAAGAGAGCAAAGACTCAGGAGCCAGAGGCCATGAGGAGTTTGCTTAATACTTGGCCGCTGTGGAGGTCAAAGCCATTTCATTTTTCTGCAGTCTGCTAGGGTCTCAGAGCATTTTTCCTGAGCAAGGATACCTTGTTTCAGAGAGGGGACAACTGAAGTGCTGAGATTTTTAAAGGAGGGTTCAGATAAAAATCAGACCATAATACATTGAAGAGATTTTCAAAAGAAGGATCTGTGGATTCCCTGGAATATTCCCTTGCCTCCCATGTTCCAGCCAGATTCTGGTAAGAAAGATCACCAAAAAGAAAATTTAAGATGTTTTGAAAGTATCAAATTCCAATTGGAACATGTACAAACTGCAATACTAAATTAGCCTGCAATACTAAATTAGCCTGTAGATTTTTCTTTCCAGTGCATTGAGATAAACTGCAGTTTTAAACAAATTCCAATGAAACTCAGTTTGGCAAGCTAAATGATAATTCAGAACAATGTATCTGTTAGGATGTTTTCTGCTTTCTCAAAAAAGTGGAAAGGTGTACATCAGAGAAGTGGATCTAAATGTGGAAATTAAAAAGTTATTTGTACTCGAGTATAGGCGAGTGGCAGTTTTATCTATGTGACAGCTGCAGTACAGAAGCAATTGGTTCGGGAGTCCAAAAACTAATCAAACGGTTATCACCCTATATCTGTTTACCACTTTGTCTTTCACATGGCTCAGTTAAGCCAACAGTACAACCTTCTATGTGTGAAGCATTATTCTGGACACAGAAGGGAAGACAGATGTCGGCAAGGCACAGTTCATAAGGTCAAGCTGCTTACTCCACAGATACACATTTTCCACAGTTTATTCCATTGAATACTGTCTTGGAAGTTACTCTACAATGAAGAGTTTGATATCTAAATTGGTTGGAATCCCCTAAATTCCAAAGCTTTCTCTTGAAGACTGACAGTTCTTACTAGCATATTAAAGGCACCAACACACACACAAGAGAACAGATATGCTTAACTCACAGCTCTCGGTCCATTTCTCCTGTAAGAGCCTAAAGCTAGTGACCTACAGTATACACTAAGAAAAGTTAAGATCAGTGCTGTTCAGCAAAACTTTCTTCAGTGTTTTATGCCTGTGCTATGCAATTTGGTAGCTAGTAGCCACATGCAGCCATAGAGCATTTTAAATGTGGCCTGTATAATTGGGGAACCTCATTTTTAACTTTATTAATTTATATTTAAACAGCCACACATGGCCAATGGCTACCATACTAGGTTGTGCAGCCCTACATTATTAAATACAAATCTTTGAAGGTCTTTTAATAGAAATTTAAATTGTACAATATTTGTCATGGGGAGAAAAGTAAGACACTTTTGAGAGTTTTGAGAGAGTTATCAAAAGTTCAACTGATGCTATTGTTTTTGAAAATTCTAGCAACTGAAAATGCCTCTTCAAAATCTTTGGAAATTTTTACTTTCAAAAAGCGGATCTGTCTCAACACTTGTAAAACTCTTAAAAATAATTGTACTTCCATTGCTCTGGGTAAATGATGTATCCTGGTCTAAGCCTTCAGGCTGGGATGCAGACACCAAGCTACCCTCAGAGATAAGCCTCATATCCGACAGTACAGGCGGTCCCTGGACTTACTGTTGGGGAAACACAGTTAAAGGACTTGACATACAGTAATTCTAAAATATTCATTATCAAAGGTTTATTTCCTCAAAATTTCTATTTTACCTTTATATTTATTTTGGCTAAAAATATGTTTTTTTCATTTTTATGCTATGAATAACATTAGCCCAACTAAATATTTGCAGGTTAAATAGAATCAGTGGTGATTCTGAGAAGTCTGTAAAAGTGGCAGTTTTTATTTTTTTTTAAATTCCTTTTCTTAGGATGTTTGCCTTCTGATGTCTTCAGAAAGCTTTAGAACACCTCCAAATTTTTCATATATTGACTCATTTTTAACTTTTTTTTTTTGCAGATGTCTGGAGCCCCTGACGGCTGCCTCCAAGGGCTTCTCGCTTTTGTAGCTCCAACTTCACTTCCTGCTCATAGAGCATTTGTTTGCCTGCTGTTTGAAAAGGCCCTAGAAGATGGGTCACACCAAGAGAGAAAAGAGTGGTGTCTCCAACCCTAATAATGGCTAAGCTCCCATCTCTTCCACTAAAAGCGCCTCAGGAAAGCCAACCTTATGGCAAAGAAGCTGGGTATTTCTAAATGAATCATTTGTCCTGAATAACCTTGAGAAAGGAGCTGCAGACTTTCTCCATTCCATAAATGTACAGAAATTATTATCAATAGAAACTGAAAGAACTGCAGCCTTCAATGAAGAAATCCTCTGAAAGACTATCTATTCATTAGACATCATTTTATTTACTTTGTGGTATAGGTAAGTAACGTCAACTTAACTTCAGAAATAACACTAACCCTTGCTAGGCCGAATCAAAATTCATGGTAGGCAACCACAAATGAAAAGGCTCATTAGCTCTCACCAGGTTTAACTGGTTAGACCCTGGTATTCCTAAGAATAAATAAAATGTTTCATTGCCTTGCAGGCAATCTTGTAGCTCCTGATTGGATCATGAAATGGATCCATATGTGAATTCAGTTAGATATTATTGATAATTGTTAGCAAGCCTTTCTTCATTTTCCTGAACTTAAGAAAAACCATTCTAGGTCAGCTGCATAGTCCAAATGTTCAATACTTTATTTGGCATTTCTCTGACTGTGAAATCTAGGGCTCGGTATTGGTTGATACCAGTTTTAAAACATTAAGTATGTTGGCCAGATCCCTCAGCAGTCTGCTAAAGGTGTACCGTCAGTGAATTCAACTCAACTTTCACGTTACCCTGTGCTGTGGTCTGAATGTTTCCCAAAAAGTTTTTCTTATCCCCCCAAGGTGTTGGTATTTAAAGGTAGGGTCTTTGGGGAGTTATCAGATCATGATGGCAGAGCCCTCATCAATAGGATTATGGCCCTAAAAGAGGCCCAAGAAAGCTTGTTTGGACCTTCCACCAGGTGAGGACACAGCTCGAAGGCACCATCTATGAACCAGACATCAAGCCTTCTCTAGACAACAAATCTGCCAGTGCCTTTATCTTGGACTTTCTAGCCTCCAAAATTGGGAGAAAAAAAATTATATTGTCTATCAGCTACCTAATTTATAGTATTTTGAAGTCTAGTGGACCAGTGTCTTTCCAATGTTTTTAACCATGATTCAGAGTAAAAAAAATCACAATCCCAAACTACCACACAAATAAAAAAAAAGTTTCATGAAAAAAACATTTTACTTAAATGTGAGTCACTGATATTTGCTATGCTATTTCATACCAGATTTCACTTTTAAATGCTTGTCTCTACTCACACAACTGATTTCAAATTCACTAATGTGTTGGGATCTGCAGCTTGAAAAATACTGTAGTATGTATTTTTATGTCTATGTATACAAGATATATCTGGGTTTGAGGTATAGGTGCAAATTAAAAATCAGTTTATAGGTAAGTGGACAAAATGGTCTAGGGAGAGACTATAAAGTGAGAAAAGAGAAGGCCAGCCATATAGTTCTGAGACACGGGGAAACGGCATGGAGGAAGCTCATGCCAGAGAGGAGTGTGTTATCGAAGGCAACTGAAGAGGCTGTTTTGACAAAGAAGGAATAACGTTCAATGCAGCTAGGTGGCCAAAATAATCAATGCCGTTTCCATTAGATTAAGGATGCCTAAATCACTGGTCACGTTGGTGAAAGGACTGTCAGGGTGTGAAGGGGAAATATTACATTTCTGTAGGTTGACAAACGAGTAGGAAGTGAGGAAATAGGAATAGAGATAGAAGATTCCTTCAGGAAACCTGTCTGAAATAAAGGATTTGTTATCAGTAGTATCTGGAGACGAAAATAAGCGGTAGGATGGAAACAGTATGCTTTACCTTCTCTTATTTCTCATAAAACTTTTTATTTCAAGGTCAGGACAGCTACCTGGGGCTAACTTTAGGATTACAGGATTAAATGAATAAATCCACATTTGCATGATGCAGTCTCTCTTGTGTGGTTGTGTGGCCTTTCATTCACTGTGTGTTTGTGTATGAACACACACATACATATATATACAGACACATGCATTATCTTTTTATTAATATAGAAACGATATATATATACATACACACACATATATATGTAGATGACCTATCTATCTCCTCTACTCTAAAGAGAAAATATTTAGAAGAGCATATCAGCAAAGTTTCTAGGTTGATCCATATGTAGATAGCCTAAAATATCCCTGGGATACTCCTAGCTATCACAGAATACTGGAGCTTTTGCTGGAGAATGCCCTAGTATAAGACATCTGATATCATCAAGGGCGGCCAGTCTTCCTTCTAGTATGATTCAAAGTGTAGGCTATAGATTTAATTTCTTTCAGTGGCAGAAAAGTTATTCAAAGCTTTATTAGAACATACCTTGGGTCTCAGCTTTTGGAGGTAGAGTAAGAAAGTAGTTATATTTCAGCTTCTGTAACATCTAGTTATCAACTATGTCAAGACACTTAATTGCTCCATATTTGAATTACTGCCAGTGATTAGCAGTAACCTACAATCTTTTTGACATTTCTGTCAAATATGTGCTACTGTTTCTAAATAAAACCTACCAATCTTAAGAAAAATAGGTCAAGGAAATTTTATAATTTCCTTGTGAAAAGATTAGGTCCCAGTGAAAAGATTATTTGTTTTGGTATCCAGCAGCCAGTCGGGCAGAGTATGTATGTTAAACTCTTTTCTCCCTCTGCTCTTTGGTTAAAGATAGAATGTTTCATTTATAAAATACTTTGGGCTTTATGGAGAACTATACTGATTATAAATTAAAAGTTGTTGTAAATCCTGATCTTCATTTTACCTTGCTTAATTAATAGTGTGAGGGATTTAAGAGACCTAGGTGGTTGTTGCTATTGAAAGTAAACTTTGGCCACTTCCTAATTTCTTCTTTTCTGATTTTCCTCAAAATATTCACACTTCTTTTTATATGGAAAGGTATTTTATACACAAAAAAGGTACCATGTCAGACAAAGGGTCTGGTGCCTCAGCTTCACAGCTCTTCCTAGAAATCTAAGATTGTTTTTTTCCTAGGACTAGGAAGCCAAAAGTGTCACATGGTCAAAAAAATGCTTCTACACTTGGTCTTAGCCAAAAGGCTGAGAGGCGATACATACACACCATGGAATAGTATACAGCCATAAAAGAGGATGAGTTCATTTCCTTTGAAAGGACATGGATAAGCTGGAAACCATCATTCTCAGCAAACTGACACGGGATCAGAAGACTAAACACCACATGTTCTCATTCATAGGTGGGAGTCAAACAATGAGAACACATGGACACAGGGAGGGGAAAAATCACATACCAGGATCTGTCAGGGAGCGGGGTTAGAAAAGGGATAGCATTAGGAGAAATATCAATATAGATGACGGGTTTATGGGTGCAGCAAATCACCATGGCATGTGTGTACCTATGTAACAAACCTGCACATTCTACACAGGTATCCCGGAATTTAAAGTATAATAATGATAAAACAGATATTAAAAATGCTTCCATCTACTGGTCAAAGAATTCTAATTCCTGGTCAGGAATACACTAATGTTCCCCTGCCTGAAATGGCTAGTTGACGATGCAAAACAACCCAACGTGATTGGAGCTTGGCCATGGAGCTCAGAAACTAAAATAGTGATTTTTTTTTGCTGATGGTGAAGGTAGGTTCCAATCAACAAGCAGGCTATTCAGAGAGATCAAAGGAGGAACAGGGGCTAAGATTAGAACTCAGATTTCCCAAGGATCTGTTCTCATACTCTCTTGCGGCCTTGAACTGGTAAATGGAATGGCTCAAGAGGTCAATTGACCCTTTTCTTAAGGTCCCCTAGTTGGGTCAGTAGTCACTTTAATTCATTCCCGTGGGTGAAAATACGTGACTTTTTCCCTTTCTGACAGTCACAGGGGGTGGACTTGCCATGGTGAGCAGTTGCCAGATAGGACAATGGAATTTGTCTCATTCCTGTGATGACTTTAGATATGAAATGCCAGGCTGCTTGGCCTAGGGGAAGGTGCTGTAAGTTGCAGGCACCGAAGCCAACTCTCCCAGCCCGCTCTGCTCCCTTTGACAGTCTCCCTCCTGGGTTGTGATCTGGTTGAATTAATTCACAGCTGCCAGTTATGAGGACTTTATCTGCATTGTTAGCATTCCTTCTAACCTGCAGCCTCTGTTCATTTAATGATTATCTGATGGGGATTGATATTAAGCAAAGAGGAATGTTCAAATCACGCAGGCTTTGGCAAGTGGGAACTAAACAGAATTTCAGTTTAGGAGGAAAATATTTGCTCACTAACATGAAATTTTTGTTAGTAAGATTGTGGAATTGAAGGGAAAATTCCAGAAAAATATTCTGGCAAAGGGGACTTGAACAAATGGTTCTCTATGTACTTTAGCCAAAAGATGAGAAAAAAGCAACAAGGCAGGCAAAGAATAGGTAATATAGGAATAAACTTCTCATAACCATTGTTGGCCATTTTAGGCAAATATTAACTACTTCGTCTCATTATTAAACTCGGTTATTTAATGTATTTGCATTAAACTAATAATAGCAAGAGATATTAAGAGTATTTAGAAGTCTCAGCTTTCAAAGAGGAACTTTCTTAAAGGACATATTTTTAAAACAGATTTCTTGAATTCATAGCTTTCTCTCCAGAATCTCTGACAGATGAGAGAGCCTCTGAAAGAAGGAAAGGAACAAAGCTCATAAAGATAATTTATCAATCTAGCAAATGCAGTTATGACTGCAGCTGACTTTCTTCAAAATGACATACTGCATAAGCACACAGACTCTAATGCATCCTTTTTTGCTGAGGGTCTACAGCAGGCTCACAGGCAGTAATATGCAAGACAAAAAAACTCAGGGGAGCCAATGAGATTTCCAAGGGCAAAACTCCTAAGCTTCCTTCAAGAGAGAGGTCAATTTCACAATAACTCGAAATATATTTATATCACACTAAGCTGACAGGCATTTGTACTTTATGGGCATTTAAGTATGGAAAGGCTTAAGTTTCCCTGCCTTGAATACATTTCCAACATACTCGCAATATACTGACCATGATAATTCATGCCCATTTTAAAATAAATCTAATCTATGTAACTAAAAAATTATGGTGGTTCTTTTAGTGCCTTATGAAAAGTGTGAAAGGGACAAGGCTAAGTTAGTGTTTTTTTTTCTTTGAAGGCAGATAGAACTTGAAAAGTCAGTTACTACCAAGGAGACTGAAAGCCTAGAGACTAATGAAAGAATTCAGTAACCAATAGCCTTCCTTGATGCTTCACTGAGCACTAGTGTGTTGGTGGGCTGGCCTGAGCCGTGAGTGTCACTTGAGCAAGAGAAAAACTCTAATAATCAGATAGTAAGAGCAGAAAACCTTGGCCATGGCTGCCAGTTTTACTACTGAGGACACCCCCCTTTTCCCTGTGTTTCTGCCTGCCTGAGACCTCTCTGCATGTTTCTTCAATTGCTCTCCCTGTTATGTTCTTTTTTGGTTCATGCCTTCTATCTTGTCAGAGTCATAAAGACTTCCTGATGAAGACGTGCTCACCGATTGAGAAAAGTCATCCCCAGCTCTGCGGAACAGGGAGAACTGAGCCGCAGGGCAGGGCTGGCTGGCAAGCCAGATGTCACAGAGGTGGGGCTGGAGAAGCTGAGCACTCCATCAGCAACTGGAACCTTCGCTTTCTAACTACAGACTTTTAGATCAGAAACGTCTCTCATACACCATGGAATATTACGCATCCATCAAAAACGATGAGTTCGTGTCCTTTGTAGGGACATGGATGAACCTGGAAAACATCATTCTCAGCAAACTGACACAAGAGCAGAAAATCAAACACCGCATGTTCTCACTCATAGGCGGGTGTTAAACAATGAGAACACATGGACACAGGGAGAGGAGCACAACACACTGGGGTCCGTTGAGGGGAAATGGGGGAGGGACGGGGGGGGTGGGGAGGTGGGAAGTGGTAGCATGGGGAGAAATGACAGATACAGGTGAGGGGAAGGAAGGCAGCAAACCACACTGCCATGTGTGTACCTATGCAACAATCTTGCATGTTCTTCACATGTACCCCAAAACCTAAAATGCAATTAAAAAAAAAAAAGAAACGTCTCTCAAAGGTGGTGTCAGACAAGTGAGAGGCCACGTCAGGGATGCCTTTGGCAGCACCTTTAGATGAGATTGGATTTGCTTATTTACCTGTCTCGGAGCCCTCTGGATTGGGACCTCCTTTATGGCAGAGAAGCAGGGAACTTGTTCTGTTTGGTTTAAGGCCCCCATTTGCCAGGGAAGCAAGAAATCCAATATCTGTCACAGTTCACAACTTGGCCCTTCATTCTCAGGGCTGCCTTGAAATTTAGGGGCTTAAATAGTGCTCTGAAAATAGAGAAAGTGCTCCTAGCCCTCCAAACAAGATGACTGCCATGTAAACAGTCTTTGTCTAAACAACTTGGTCTATTTAGAGTGGGTATGTTCATTTGATGAGGTCTCATAGTGCACAGATTAAGAGGACAGCTTCTGTGGCCAAATGAACCAAGCATGAAATCGACACTTTCCAGCTGTATGGGAAAATTCCCCAGCCTCTCTGTGCTTCAGTTTCCTCTTCTATAAAACAATACACATCTCACAGGGCTGTTGTGTAGATTAACAGTGTTAAAACATGCACAAACATTAGAACAGTGTTCAGAACACTGTAAGAGCTCTGTCACTATCACTGACTGCCCCTGGCTTTCTGAGCATCTTTAGTTGGGCTCTGAAAGCTGCTTCTCCTGGTGTTACCCTCCTAGCTTCCATATGCCATTCCTTGGGAACCCCTGCCACTCCTCAAAGCACTGATATGTACACCATGGTTCTTAGGAATAGGAAAAATGTACCAATCACGGTACATGCTGTAGCTGATGGCCACCTTCCTATTCACTCCCCTAAAGTACACAACTCTCTCATATTCAACAAACACACACATCGGCACTTTTTCTTCAGGGAAGGCCAGTATTGCCTCTCTAGTCTCAGTAGCAGCCTCTGTCATTTGTCCTTTACTTGCCAAACAAAAGCCTATTCATTTATTTGTTGGAGGTGGGGGATGTCTTCAGGAAACCTTGCATCACCGTATTTATTAACAATTACAGAGCCCAAATGCAAATAAAGCTTCTCAGAGTAGGAGAAGAGAAAACACTATTCTTACTTCTGAGTCTTCTATGGTAGTGAAGGAAATTACAGATTAAGATGAGAATACTTTGTTCCACTATGTTTGTGTTTATTATCTGTCTCTCCCACTAGATTGTAAGCTCAGTAAAGTCGATGAATTTAGCTGCAGAACTTCTTCTGCATTCCACATTTATTAAGTAAACTTAAATGAATGAATGATTAAACAAATGTGAATAGGGATGAAGCTGACTTGATTGTGATGGATAAGCTTTTTCATGTGCTGTTGGATCCGGTTACTCAGTATTTCATTGAAGATTTTTGCATCAATGGTCATCATGGATACTGGCCTACAATTTTAATTTTTAGTGGAGTCTCTCCTAGGTTTAGGTGTCAGGATGATGTTGATCTCATAAAATGAGTTGGAGAGGATTCCCTCTTTTTGTTTTGTTTGGAGTAGTTTCAGAAGGAATGGTACCAACTCCTATTTATGCTTCTGGTAGATTCAGCTATGAACTCCTCTGATCCTGGACTTTTTTTGGTTGATAGGATATTAATTGCTGCCTCAATTACAGAGCTTATTATTCATCTATTCAGGGATTCAACTTCTTCCTGGTTTAGTTTTAGGAGGGTGTAAGTGTCCAGGAATTTATCCATTTCATCTAAATTTACTAGTTTATTTGCATAGAGGTGTTTGTAGTCATCTCTGATGGTAGTTTAAATTTTAGTGGGATTAGTGGTGATTTCCCCTTTATCAATTTTTATTGCATCTATTCTATTCTTCTCTCTTTTCTTTTTTATTAGTCTGGCTAGCTATTTATCTATTTTGATGATCTTTTGAAAAAAACAGCTCCTGGATGCAAGGCTGGTTCAACATACGCAAATCTATAAATGTAATCCATCACATAAACAGAAGCAAAGACAAAAACCACGTTATCTTAATATGTGCAGAGAAGGCCTTTGACAAAATTCAACAGTGCTTTATGCTAAAAACTCTCAATAAATTAAGTATTATTGGAACATATCTCAAAATAATAACAGCTATTTATGACAAACTAATAGCTATTACTGAATGGCCAAAAACTGGAAGCATTCCCTTTGAAAACTGGCACAAGACAAGGATGCCCTCTCTCACCACTCCTATTCAACACAGTATTGGAAGTTCTGGTCAAGGCAATCAGACAAGAAAAAGAAATAAAGGTATTGAGTTAGGAAAAGAGGAAGTCAAATTGTCTATTTGCAGATCACATGATTGTAATTTAGAAGACACCATTGTCTCAGCCCCAAATCTCCTTAAGCTGATAAGCAACTTCAGCAAAGTCTCAGGATACAAAATCAATGTGCAAAAATCACAAGCATTCCTATACACCACTAACCGACAAACGGAGAGCCAAATCATGAGTGAACTTCCATTCACAATTGCTACAAAGAGAATAAAATACCTAGGAATACAACTAACAAGGGACGTAAAGGACCTCTTCAGGGAGAACTACAAGCCATTGCTCAGTGAAATAAGAGAGGACACAAACCGATAGAAAAACATTCCATGCTCATGGTTAGGAAGAATCGGTATTGCGAAAATGGCCATACTGCCCAAAGTAATTTATAGATTCAATGCTATTCCCATCAAGCTACCATTGATTTTCCTCACAGAATTGGAAAAAAACTACCTTAAACTTCAAATGGAACCCAATAGGAGCCTAAATAACCAAGACAAAAAAAAAAAAAAAAGCTGAGGCATCATGCTACCTGACTTCAAACTATACTATAAGACTACAGAAACCAAAACAGCATGATCCTGGTAACAAAACATAGATATAGACCAATGGAACAGAACAGAGGCCTCAAAAATAATGCCACACATCCACAACCATCTGATGTTTGACAAACCTAAGAAAAACATGCAATGGGTTGAGGATTTCCTATTTAATAAATGGTGTTGGGAAAACTGTCTAGATATATGCAGAAAGCTGAAACTGAATCCCTTCCTTGCACCTTATTAAGGAAAAAAAACTTCAGATGGATTAAATATTTAAACATAAGACCTACCACCATAAAAACCCTAAAAGAAAACAAAGGCAATACCATTCAGGACATAGACATAGGCAAGGACTTCATAACTAAAACACCAAAAGCAATAGCAACAAAAGCCAAAATAGACAAATGGGATATGATTAAACTTACGAAGAGCCTCTGCACAGCAAACAAAACCATCATTAGCATGAATTGGCAACCAACAGAATGGGAAAAATTTTTTGCACTCTACCCATCTGACAAAGGGCTAATATCCAGAATCTACAAAGAACTTAAACAAATTTACAAGAAAGAAACAACCCCATCAAAAAGTGGACAAAGGATATGCACAGACACTTTTCAAAAGAAGACATTTATGTGGCCAAAAAAATATGAAAAAATGCTCATCATCACTGGTTATTAGAGAAATGCAAATCAAAACCACAAAACTCCTGGAGATTTAAAATGGTGATCATTAAAAAAAAAATCAGGAGACCACAGATGCTGGAGAGGATGTGGAGAAATAGGAATGCTTTTACACTGTTGGTGGGAGTGTATATTAGTTCAACCATTGTGGAAGACAGTGTGGCTATTCCTCAAGTTCTAGAAATTGACATACCATTTGACCCAGCAATCCCATTACTGGGTGTATACCCAAAGGATTATAAATTGTTCTATTATAAAGACACATGCACATGTATGTTTGGTATGACACTGTTTACAATAGTTAAGACTTGGAACCAACCAAAATGCCCATCAATGATAGGATGGATAAAGAAAATGTGGCACATATACAGCATGGAATACTATGCCGTCATAAAAAAGGATGAGTTCATGTCCTTTGCAGGGACATGGATGAAGCTGGAAACCATCAGTCTCAGCAAACTGACACAACAACAGAAACCCTGTATGTTCTCACTCATAAGTGGCTGTTGAACAATGAGAACAGCATCACACACTGGGGCCTGTTGGGGGATGGAGGGGTTCAGGGAGGAATATCAGGGGTAGGGGGATTGGGGAATGCTAACTTTAGGAGAAGTACCTAATGTAGATGATGAGGGCAATGAATGCAGCAAACCACAATGGCACTATGTGACAAATCTGCATGTTCTGCACATGTGCCCCAGAACTTAAGGTATAATTTTAAAAAATAAATATATATATAAAACAACTAGAAAATAAAAATAAATAAATTTCAATAGGGATTTTACTTACTAACCATGAAAGTTTATTCTTTTTATGTTCTCACCCTTTCCTTTGGAATACATACATAGGCAAAGATTTGCTGGTCATTGTTTAATAACCAGCTCTTCATGAAGACAGGAAAGTCCTGATGTATAGAACTTGGCAATTTCTTTGGTGTAAATATTTCTGTTATAGGTGATTTCAAATGAGTAGCTCACAAAATTCCTGGAGATTTAATATTTGGCTCTTACATGCAGTTACAGAATAGCTCCAGAATACCACTAAGAATAAGTATTAAATTTGTTTTAAATATTATAAGGAAGATGAAGTATTCTTTAAAATGAATTGAAACTGTAATACAAATTCAATGCCTATTCTTCTTCCTAATTATATGACTACATATATACACAAAAAAATGAGTAGGTGTGCAGAAACAAGTAAATGTAGCAAGCCTGAAACTGATATCCACATACACACACACACACACACACACAAAAAAAAAAAAAAAAGCTTACAAGGTTGGCCCATGACTGGCTTTGGGGAACTTGCATTCTAGAAGGGCTCCCACTAGTCCCAAAAGTCCACGTGGAATCTCTTCTCTATATTCTCACAGCATACTGATATACTTTTATTGTGGAACTTAATACATTACAGTATTTTCAGGTCCCCATTGTCTCCCCCAACTCCAGGACAATGAGCTTCCCAAGGGCAGGAGCCATTGTTGTTCTTTGGGTGACTGCAGTGGGAAATACAATGCCCAGCACTTACCAGGGCATTGGGCTCTCTAAACAGATTGTATTGCATGGCAATACAATACACCTTAGGTCAGGAGAGGGATTGACTATGGGGCGAAAAATAAAAGACTATTCAGATGGAGGGCCAATTCTGAAGCTTTGTTGACAGTGAAGACAAAAACATATTGCCTGTCCCTTCTCCTGCCTCTTATCCATACTGTGTTTTGGTGAATGGCTTATGGGACATCTGTGTGCCCTCTCTTCATTGTGTTCCCAGTGTCTACTGTGCTATGGATATCTCCAGGGCCTCCAATATTCTTGATCCCATAGTACCCCAGTGGCTGCTCAACTTTCCTAATTTCCACTGTATGCAAGGCAGCAGAGCAGAAAGGTTGAAGCAGAAGCAACACTAATTAAAGGTCACTGGAGAGAGGGTTCTTTCATTAGGAGATGACTTCAAAGAATCAACAGGGAAGACACAAAGACTGCAGTTCTATGAAATTCTAGACTTCCCCTTGTTGGTTTATTGTTTTCCCATATGTCATTAAAACTTATTTCAACACTTTTTGGTAACCTTGAATTTGAAGGCTTGTCTCCCATTTTCAATCACTCAGGCATGCTTAGCATTTTACTAGCAGACTGAAGGAATGCAGGTCACCCAAACAGGACAGATGGCTGGAACAATTTGAAATCATGCCAAGTCTTTTCCTTCCTCTCTCTTAGCTTATGTACAGAAATGTTGGAAACTTATTCACTTCTGGTAAGAATCGTTAAAAGCAAGGATGAGAGAAATGAAGCACTCAGAGAGATGATTAACATAAAATGGTATCAAAACAATGACTTACTCATTGCATTTTTTCATTTCTCAATGATGAAAAGCCACTTCCATTCCTCTAGCTTTGGGGTTGAGACAATATAACTCAACTGAATTCAGTGAGAGAAAGTTTTATGACCTTTATTTTTTTGGCCCAAGTTAACAGCAATGTCTGAAGAGAATGCCAGGAAATTTGTGTTTAGACTAACCTACAGAAGAAACTTCTAACCGGGAATGATACCTTTGCATTTTCTTTATTGAATTCATCTCTTGGACATAAACATACTGTCTATTAACCTATTTACATGTTTAATTAAACACATTTTCTGTCAGATTAAAATGAGAACAGGAAACTACCTCTCTGTTTTTTGTGGGGGTTTTTTTTTGTTGTTGTTTTGGTTTGGTTTTTTTTTTTTTTTTTTTTGATACAGACTTTTGCTCTTGTTGCCCAGGCTAGAGTGCTGTGGTGTGATGATCTCTGCTCACTGCAGCCTTTGCCTCCAGGTTCAAATGATTCTCCTGCCTCAGCCTCCTAAGTAGCTGGGACTACAGTCGCATGCCACCATGCCTGGCCAATTTTCTTGTATTTTTAGTAGAAACAGGGTTTTACCATATTAGCCAGGATGGTCTTGATCTCCTGACCTTGTGATCCACCCACCTTGGACCCCCAAACTGCTGGGATTACAGGCATGCGTCACCATGCCTGGCCAAAACTACCTATCAGTGGATTATGTGGAGTGTCCATCATGTGCCAGAACCTGCACTAGAAACTCTGGATACACAGTGGTTAACAGAACAGACATGGTCCTTGCCCTTGTGAAGCTTACAGTTTTGTGGGAGAGAGAAAATAAACAGGAAAACAATCAATCTTTACTCACTAATTATGATGTACAATGAAGGCAGTATGTGCCAGGAAGGTGAACTTATATTGGGTGATGAGAGAAGACCTCTCTGAAAACAGTATATTTAATCTGAGGCCTTAAGAATAAGGAAGAGTCAGCTAGGAATAGTAGGTGTCAATTTGTGGGAATAAACAAGGATGGAGTCGTGTTCACAGGCAGAGTGAACAGCATGTATGTGGGTTTTAGGCAAGAAGGATCTCACAGAGATGTGGAACTGAAAGACCGTCAATACAGCTGGAGCATACTGAAGAAGGGGAGAATGGTATAGGGCATCCACTAGAGTAGCTAACCTGATCGCATCAGTACAGCAAAGTTCAATACTTTTTTTATGAAAATGAATAAAGTTCCTAAAAAAATTAAGGAGGTTACCTTGGGCCCCAAGTTATGATCTTATCCCCAGTCATTCTAACATCTCTTCTAAGAATAGAAACTACTGGGGAGAGGACACAAAGCCTTCTGGGATAAACATAGACTAAGGTGGACACTGAGTTTTATGCAACAGAAATAAAATACTGCCAGTGACTTGTGAATTTGCCTATTGGATTCAGAAGCTTAATTCAATGGAGTTCAATGGGACAGATTGGTTGGTGATAGTTGGTTAGCATGGAGTTAGAGTGTTTAGCCAAGAACTATAAAAATCTTAACATTCTGCTATGGCCTCATCAATATCTGTGTCCCTCAGCCTAAAGCTAAAGCAAATGGGGTTGATGGGGTGGAAAAAATTATTTTGCACTCTATCACTGTGGACCTAAATCACTGATATTTTCCTGCCATATAAACTTTAAGCCAGGAAAAATGAATCCAACTCATTATCACTGTCACCAGTGTATCCAGATTGTATTTCAGCCAGACACAAACTGAAGAACGGGTAGACTACCAAGAAAACAAGTAGCATAGTATAGTGCCACCATTCAGTTTCAAATGAAATTCATATTGAGGTAAAGGAAAACAACTGAGCCAAGTTCTGAACTTATTTCCAATTCTCCCAGACTGAAAGTGCTCCAGTTAAGAATATATAACCAGCAAAAAAAAATTCATTAACAGATTCTTTGCCACCTTGAGCACGCTTTTATCATCCTGGAGATTTACTTGGATGAGTTGATTCAATATAAATTAGAAACATATGTATTAAATGTTTCAAAATCTTCAGATGTGATGGAGATTTTGACAAAGTAAAGGCCACTGAAAGGTATTTGGAAAGGTTTTCATAATCCAAGAACCACCAGGTTGGCCCATCTCTAAAAATGAAGCTATGACCTTGTGAACATTATAATAGTTCTCATAATTTTATGCTTCACAAAAGATGTCCTATCATCACTGTTTATAATAGATAATTATTTGGTGTAACACTGAATATGCAGATGTAAAAATGGTGGAAGGGAGTCTAACAGAGGAATACTTTTCTAACAGAATACGCTAAGATTCCATGGATAATGGGAAATGTAGAAGTCAGTTAGTGTCATTCCTGACAGGGTTCTCATTAGCAAAACCAGCATTTACTCTAGTCAGTTTAAACAGAAAAGGGCTTTGCCAAAGGAATTACGATGCTCACCAGTTTTCTTAGGGAGCCAGAGAGCCAAAGTAGGGGATACACAGCTGGGAATGGCACCCAAACCACACATCAAGGGCTGCTGCAGCCCAGACCTTCCAGATTGCAGTGAAAATCCTGGTTACTACAAGATGCAAGACTTTTCATTCTTGGCATCAAAAGGCAAGCACTTCTTCTGCCTCATTTACTGAAAGACAGACTCTGCATACTCTCTTTTCATGTGAATCAATTACAAAAGACTTTCATGAATGTATCTAATTGGCAGAACTCAATTTACCAAATCTCTTGTGCCTCACCTAAAAGGGAAAGTAGGGAAGAGAGTCTGGCTCTTCCTGGAGAGGAGGAATACACAAGGTGGAAATTTCTCCATTAATAGCAATGTTTTTCCTAAGATGCTGGATGGCCACAATAAGGAGAATATTCTACAATTTACATTTTGTAATAATACAAGATTATAAATCATACTTCACAATCCTGTTTTGCTATGCAACTAATGATACAGTTATTTCATATATGCTTATATTTTTCTTATATTTTCTTCCAGTTATTTCACATATGCTTATTTTTTTTTAATCATAGAGACTCTCACTTAACAGTCAAACACATTTCCTATGTGAAACCCAGGTAAAAATCAGAAATTAAGCACTCCTAAAAATGGGAGTGATATGGAGGTAAGCATACCTGAAACAGTATGCATATGGTTTACATGAGTGTATTTTAGGCATTCTACTCAGAACCCATTGATGCTTTTTCTTTTGAGAATTTATTCTGTGTCATGCTCCCTCACTAGGAGCAATGTTTCAAGAATATTTAAACAACCATATACCTTTCACATAGATTAATCTCTCTTGCTTCAGAGTCCAAGCCAGTTGTTTTTCAGATTGTCCCACATTTTGAAATTATATGGTTTCATCCTGACTAGATTAAGAATAAATAAATTTGTAAGAAATGTTACTTAAATGATGATTTAGTCTCAGCCATTTCTAAAATAAGGCAAATAATGTCAGTTTGTGTAAAATAACCAGTAATATTAAGTTAAAACCTTTGGTAAGTTGGTAGACTTGAAATTTCTTCCTGCAGTGGAGCCAAGATAGCTGAATAGAGGCAGCTCCACTCTGCAGGTCCCACAAAAAAGGACAAAAACTCAGTGAACTCTGCATCTTCAATTGAGGTACCAAAGTTATTTTATTGGGACTGTCTAGGTGGTTGGCATGACCCACCAAGAGAAAGCAAAAAAAGGGTGGAGCAAGACCTACCCGGGGGCTGCATGCAGCAAAGGGAACTCCCTCCCCCAGCCAAGGGAGACAGACAGACAGGGATTATGCTTCCCCTCCCTGAAAACCAGGGCTTTCCCAAGGAACCTTGCAACCTTTAGATTAGGAGGTCCCCTCCTAAGCCCATGCTACCAGAGCCTTGGGTCCCAAGCACAAGGCTGTGGAGAATCGTGGTGGCTGCTCAGGCGAGCTGTTCCAGTGGGTGGCCACTTTGAGCAGGCACTGACACAGGAATATTTACATATTCTGGCTCTGGGAATTCCCATGAGACAGGAGATCCATCCACTCTTGTGGGGAGGGGGCTGAAGCCAGGGAGACAACAGGCATCACTCCCATGGAACTCTACTAAAGACCTGCTGGATTAGCATCACTGTCCGTCCATGCAGTAGGCTAGAAACAGCGTAAGAAGACCAGTTTCCCAAGGGGATAGGCAGCTGCCATCACTGTCACTCCAGTCACCACTTTCCCTTGCCACCATCCCCAGCCAGAAGGGGCAGGACCTGGATCCACTCCTCGCTGAGTGGGGCCTCCCTGTGAGAATATCAGCATCTCCAGCCAGGGATTTATGGACAGAACACTGATAACCACAAGAGAAGGTCCTAGGAGGAGGAGTGGCTGCAGTATCCTCGATCAGTAATCTTAGTCTTTTCTGCCTGCCAGCTCTGGATAGTCAGGGCAGCCCAGATGAGGGTAATTCCCCATAGCATAGTACATCTGCCCTCCCAAGAGGCAGACAGACTGGTTATTTAAGCAGATCTCTGACCCTGCTGCTCCTGACTGAGACCTCCCAACAGGAATCTCCCGATACCTCATACAGGAACATTCTAGCCAGCATCAGGCCAGTGTCCCTCTGGGACAGGGCTCCCAGAGGAAGGAGCAGGCTGCCATCTTTGCTGGTCTACATCCTCAACTGGTGATATCTCCAGGAAGGGGAGAGACCCAAGAAAATAGGGGCAGGAGTGGACTCCAAGCAAACCACAGCAGTCCTGCAGAAGAGGGTCCTGACTGCTAAAAGAAAAACACACAGAAAGCAGCAGCATAAATGAAAAAGATGTCACAAAACCCCATCCAAAAGTCAGCATCCTCAAAGATCAAAGGTAGATAAACCCATGAAGATGAGGAAGAATCAATGCAAAAACACAAGAATGCTGAAAACTCAGAAAGCCAGAGTGCCTCCTCTCCTTCAAAAAAAATCACCACACATCTCTAGCAAGGGCACAGAACTGGGCTGAGGCTTAGATGGATGAATTGACAGGAGTAGGCTTCAAAAGATGGGTAATAACGAACTTGGCTGAGCAAAAGGGTTATGTACTAACTCACTGCAAAGAAGCAAAGAACTATGATAAAACATTACAGGAACTGTTAACTAAAATTATCAGTTTAGAGACGAACATAAGTGATCTAATGCAGCTGAAAAACACAACATGATAATTTTATAATGCAAACCAAAGTATCAGTAGCCAAAGAGAGCAAGTGGAAGAAAGGATATCAGAGCTTGAAGACAATCTTGCTGAAATAAAGCAGGCAGACAAGATTAGAGAAAAAGAAATGAAAAGGGATAAACAAAACCTCTAAGAATTATGGGATTATGTTAAAAAACTGAACCTAACATTGATAGGGGTACCTTAAAGAGATGGGGAGAACAGAATCAAATTGGAAAACATGCCTTAAGATATCATCCAGGATAACTTCCCCAACCTAGCGAGACAAGCTAACATTCAAATTAAGGAAATCCAGAGAATCCTAGTAACATACTCCATGAGAATATCAACTCCAAGAATATTATCAGCAAATTCTCCAAGGTCAAAATAAAGGAAAAAATATTAAGGGAAGGCAGAGAGAAGGGTCAGGGCACCTATAAAGGGAAGCCCATTGGAGAAACAACTGATATCTCAGCAGAAACCTTAAAAGCCAGAAGAGATTGGGGGCCAATTTTCAACAGTCTTAAAGAAAACGATTTCCAACCTAGAATTTTATATCTGGCCAAACTAAAATTCATAAGTGAAAGAGAAATAAATTTGTTTTTCAGACAAGCAAATGCTGAGGGAATTTACCTCCACCAGGCCTGCCTTGTAAGAGCTCCTAAAGGAAGCGCTAAGCATGGAAAGGAAAAACTGTTACCAGACACTACAAAAAACACACTGAAATACACAGACCAATGCCACTATGCAGCAAATACATCAACAGGTCTGCAAAATAACCAAATGGCATCATGATGTCAGGATCAAATTTATACATAACAATATTAACCTTAAATGTAAATGAACTAAATGCCCCAATTAAAAGACATAGAGTGGCAAACTGGATAAAGAGTTAAAATCTATCAGTGTGTTGTATTTAAGAGACCCATCTCATATACAAAGACACACATAGACTCAAAAGGATGGAGGAAAATTTACCAAGTAAATGAAGAACAAAAAAAAAGCAGGAGTTGCAAATCTAGTTTCTTACAAAATAGACTTTAAACCAACAAAGATCAAAAAAGACAAAGAAAGGCATTATATATTGGTTAAAGGGTCAATTCAACAAGAAGAGCTAACTAACCTTAATATATATGCACTCAAGACAGGAGCACCCAGATTCATAAAACAAGTCCTTAGAGACCTACAAAGAGATTCAGACTCCCACACAACAACATTGGGAGACTTTAATATCCCACTGTCAATATTACACATATCATTGAGACACAAAATTAACAAAGATATTCAAGACTTGAACTCAGCTCTAGATCAAGTGGACATAATAGATATCTACAGATCTTTCTACCTACCCCAAAACAATAGAATATGCAGTCTTCTTGGTGCCACAAGGCACTTACTCTAAAATTGATCACATAATTGGAAGTAAATCATTCCTCAGCAAATGGAAAACAACTGAAATAATAACAGTGTCTGAGACCACCGTGCAATCAAATTATGACTCAAAAGTAAGACACTCACTCAAAACCATACAACTACATGGAAATTAAACAATCTGCTCCTAAATGACTCCTGAGTAATAATGAAATCAAATCAAAAATCAAGAAGTTCTTTAAAACCAATGAAAAAAAAGAAACAAGATACCAGAATCTCTGAGACACAGCCAAGGCAGTGTTAAGCAGGAATTTATACCACTGAATGTCCACATTGAAAAACTAGAAAGATCTCAAATTGAGACACACAGTATGACTAAAAGAACTAGAGAACCAATTGCAAACAAACCCCAAAGCGAGCAGAAAACAAGAAATAACCAAGATCAGAGTGGAACTGAAGGAGATAGAGAAACAAAAATCCTTCAAAACATCAATGACAAAATTAATAAAATAGACCACTAGCTGGACCAATAAAGAAGAAAAGAGACAAGAACCAAATAGACACTATATAAAATGATAAGGGGAGTATCACCACAGACCTCACAGAAAAACAAACAAGCATCAAAGAATACCATGCAAATAAATTATAAAGTCCAGTAGAAAGAGAGAAATTCCTGGACACATAAAGACTGAACCAGGAAGAAGTTGAATCCCTAAATAGACCAATAACAAGCTCTGAAATTGAGGCAGTCATAGCCTACCAACCAAAGAAAAGCTCAGAACCAGATGGATTTATAGCTGAATTGTACCAGACACAGAAAGAGGGCTGATAGCATTTCTTCTGAAACTATTCCAAACACCTGAAAAGGAGGAACTCCTTTCTAAACTTATTCTGTGAGGCTGACATCATCCTAATACCAAAACCTGGCAGAGATACAACAAAAAAGGACTCAGGTCCTATCACTTATAAATATCCATGTAAAAATTCTCAATAGAATACTGGCAAACTGAATTCAGCAGCACATCAAAAAGCTTATCCACCATGATTAAGTTGGCTTCATTTTCAGGATGTAAGGCTGGTTCAACATATGCAAATCAATAAATGTAATTCATCACATAAACGAATCTAAAGACAAAAACCACATGATTTTCTCAATACATGTAGAAAAGGCCTTCAATAAAATTCAACATCCCTTCATGTTAAAAACTATCAATAAACTAGGTATTGAAGGAACGTAAATCAAAATAGTAAGACCCATTTATGACAAACCCCCAGCCAATATCATACTGAATGGGCAGAGGCTGGAAGCATTCCCCTTGAAAACTGGCACAAGAAAAGGATACCCTCTCTCACAACTCCTGTTCAACATAGTATTGGAAATTCTGGCCAGTATTGGAACCTCTGGCCAGTATTGGAAGTTCTGGCCAGGGCAATTAGGCAAGAAAAAGAAATAAAGTGTATTCAAATAGGAAGGGAGGAAGTCAATTTTTTTTTTTTTTTTTGGAAAAGGACATGATCCTATATCTAGAAAACTTCATCTCACCCCAAAAGCTCCTTAAACTAATAAGCAAGTTCAGCAAAGTCTCAGGATACGTAATCAATATTCAGAAGTAACAAGCATTTCTATACACCAATAAGAGGCAAGCACAGAGCCAAATCATGAATGAACTCCCATTCACAGTTGCTACATAGAGAATAAAATACCTAGGAATACAGCTAACAAGGGAAGTGATCAAACTGATCTCTTCAAGGAAAACTACAAATCACTGCTAGAAACCAGAGAGGACACAAACAAATGAAAAAGTATTCCATGCTTATACATAGGAAGGATTAATATGAAAATAGCCATACTGCCCAAGTAATTTATAGATTCAATGCTATTATTATTAAACTACCATTGACATTCTTCACAGAATTAGAAAAAACTATTTTAAAACTCAAATGGAACCAAAAAAGAGCCCATAAAGCCAATATTAAGCAAAGAGAAAAAAGCTGGAAGCATCACACTACCAGACTTTATGTTACAAGGCTACAATAACCAAACCAGCCATGGTACTGGTACAAAAACAGACACATAGACCAATGGGACAGAATAGAGAACTCAGAAATAAGATTGCACATTTACCACCAACTGATCTTCAACAAACCAGAGAAAAGCAATGGGGAAAGGATTCCTTATTTAATAAACGGTACTGAAAGAACTGGCTATTCATTTGCAGAAAATTGAAACTGGGCCCCTTTCTCACACTTTATACAAAAATTTACTCAAGATGGATTAAAGGCTCAAATGTAAAACCCAAAACTATAAAACAAAAAAACCTAAAAGAAAATCTAGGCAATACCATTCAGGACATTGGCACGGACAAAGATTTCATGATGTAATCACCAAAAGCAATTGCAACAAAAGCAAAAATTTACAAATGAGGTCTAATTAAACTAAAGAGATTCTGCACAGAAAAAAAAAACAACAACCCTATGATCAGAATGAAAAGGCAACCTACAGAGTGGGAGAAAAGATCAGCAATATAGATAGACCACTAACCAGACTATTAAAAAAGAATAGAGAAGAATGGAATAGATGCAATAAAAAATGATAAAGGGGATATCACCACCAATCCCACAGAAATACAAACTACCATTGGAGATTACTACAAACACCTCTATGCACATAAACTCATAAATCTAGAAGAAATTCCTGGACACTTACACCCTCCCAAGACTAAACCAGGAAGAAGCTGAATCCCTGAATAGACCAATAACAAGGTCTGAAGTTGAGGAAGCAATTAATAGCCTACCAACCAAATGATCAGAAAAAAGTCAAGTGTGTTTATTCTCACTACTTTTGTTCATTATTATATTGGCAGCTCTGGCTAGCACAACAAGGCAAGAAAAGAAGACTTAAAAATGCACATCTACTGAAAACTAACAAACAAAATGATTGTAATTTGCAGACATCATGATTATTTCTGTAGGAAATACTTTGGAATCTATATAAATATCTTCTAGAACTAATAGTTGGGTTTAGGAAGTCAGCAAGATACAGATAAATCTATAGAAATACTTGTCTATACTATTCAAAATCATAAAATTTAATTTGTTAACATGTCATTATTTACTCAAAGAAATTTTTATGCACCTTTTTTTTCAACTCCTTTCAGCAAAAATCTTGCATGTGTTGGTTGTTTGATCCTGTACCACAAGTCACTGGGTCTCTATTTTTTTTTCTTCTTTCCCTTCCTGTGCTTCCATTTAGTTTCTATTGCTGTATCTTTATTTTTACTGATCTTTTCTTCTGCAGTATCAATAATCCAATTAAGAAAAATTTTATTTCACATATTTTATTTTTATCTCTGGAAGTATTCCTATTGTCGATTTCTTTATTGTTATAATTGTCTTGTCCTTTAGGAAATATTGATCACATTTATAATAGTTTAAATTATTCTTTTTTTCATAATACTTTAAGTTCTGGGGTACATGTGCAGAATGTGCAGGTTTGTTACAAAGGTATACATGTGCCATGATGGTTTGCTGCATCCATCACCTTGTCATCCACATTAGGTATTTCTCCTAATGCTATTAATTCCATTATTTCTGTCACTTCTGATTCTGGTTATTTTCTTCTATTTTTTGGCAATAACATGGTGTTTCTTTGCTTGTCTAGTGAATTTTTATTGGATATCATATTATGAATGTTACAATAGTGGGTGTTTCTTACTATTTTTCTCTAAGGAGGGCTTACTTTGTCTTGTTTGGCAATTAAGTTACTTGCAAATCATATTAATGGATTCAAAACTTGTTTTTAAGCTTTGTTAGGGTTGTCCAAAGTAGTCCTAACTCTAGAGCTAATTAAGTTAAACTAGAAACGCATGATTCTTTAGGTTATTTACACAGGGTTCCTCTGCTCTGGTTGGAAGGGATTTGAGTATCTCTTAACCTTGCTCAAGCTCTAGTAGTTGTTCAGGTTATAGTTCCCTATAGAATTTTTCATCAGCGGTTACTCTTTGTGCAGTTCCGTGGGGTTTTGTTGTATCCATGCATAGTTAGGGTGGCCTTTATGCATATTTCTCTGCAGAAATTGTTACTCTCCATTTCCCTGCAAATTCTGGCTGCCTCAGCCTCCCACAAATTAAATATTTGTCTTTCCAGCTTAGCAACATTTTTTTTGGGTTGCTTGGGATCTTCCTCCCTTTGCCATCTTCCAGAAATTGTCTACAGGCAGAAAACAAGGGCAAGAGTCAGCTTCACCTCTGTTTCTGTTTTCTCAGTAATCACAGTCCCACTCTGCCTTTCTCTCAATATCTGAAAGATTTGTTTTATATATTTTGCCTACTTTTCTAGTTATTTGTGCTAAGCAAGCTGGTTTTATACCAGAAGCAGAAATCAACTGAAGATTAATTTTAAGGAAGAGTTACGGAATATGCCTCATTGGTCAGAACTGAAGCAACCTTTACCTACAAAGGAGACTAGAAATGCAGCTTCTTCTGGGAAAACAAAACAAGGGAGAACAGATTTTGCAGAAGAGTGAGCTTTATATGCCATCATTGGATGGTTGTTAGCTCACTTACCAGTTTAGGAGTGACTTGAGTGGAGGATCAAAGCTTTCCTCATTTCAGTAGCTCATGAAGAGCCTGGTGCTCATGAAGTTCTCAGGAAGAATAACAAGAACATGATCTTGAGCACTGAACTCATAATTATCCAAACTACCAAAGAGAAAATCAGGCATGAAGAAAGGAGACAATGTATGGTGGGGTGAAAATGGCAGAGAGAGTTGGAGACAAGGTTGGAAATTATCTTGGAGCTCCAAATGCACTGGCTCATAGGTTATTTAAAACTCCGTCAGGGACTTTGGCCAAAGACTACAAAGCCCTGCTGTTCCCCCTCATCTCCAATGTTCTTTTCCAGTCACCCACGTCACGTTTTTTAAAGCTCAGATCATACATCATAAGAGAGCTACTAGAGGGAGCCTTTTCTGATGCCCCACTTGTGGCACAGTTCTTTCTACATCATGGTTTCTGTTAAGTGTTTTTTTGTTTGTTTGTTTTTTGTTTTGAGAGACAGAGTCTCACTCTGCCTCAAGGCTGGAGTACAGTGGCATAATCTTGGCTCACCACAACTTCCGTCTCCTGGGTTCAAGCAATTCTCCTGCCTCAGCCTCCCAAGTAGCTGGGATTACAGGTGTGCACCACCACACCCGGCTAATTTTGTATTTTTAGTAGAGAAGGGGTTTCTCTATGTTGGTCAGGCTAGTCTTGGACTCCCAACCTCAAGTGATCTACCTGCCTCGGCCTCCCGCAGTGCTGGGATTACAGGCGTGAACCACTGCGCCTGGCCTTCTGTTAAGTTTTTAAAGCATATAATGATTCATACTGCTGATTTCTACCTTCAAGAGAGTGGAATCTATTTGGAGTTTCAAAATAAAAATGAAGCTATCTTTTATTTCTGTTACTTTTTTACATCCCTCACAATACCTGCCACTGTGAACACAGAGCATATTAAATAAGATCATTGTTCCTTGATCTGGTGTCAAGCAGCTATTTGGAAGTTGCTTGTACATTGGCTGAGACCTAGAAACAGAACAAGCATCCTGGCATCACTTGTCCTCTGACAACCAGTAGTGATAGGGCTCGTTTTCTCAAGGAGGCAATCTTTTTTTTTTAATTGCATTTTAGATTTTGGGGTACATGTGAAGAACATGCAAGATTGCTGCATAGGTACACATATGGCAATGTGGTTTGCTGCCTTCCTCCTCATCACCTATTTCTGGCATTTCTCCCCATATTATCCTCCCCACCTCATGCTGTCCCTCCCCTAGTTCCCCGCAACAGACCCCAGTGTGTGATGCTCCCCTCCCTGTGTCCATGTGTTCTCATTGTTCAACACTCGCCTATGAGTGAGAACATGCGGTGTTTGATTTTCTGTTCTTGTGTCAGTTTGCTGAGAATGATGGTTTCCAGGTTCATCCAGGTCCCTACAAAGGACACAAACTCATCATTTTTTATGGCTTCATTGTATTCCATGGTATATATGTGCCACATTTTCCCTGTCCAGTCTATCATCGATGGGCATTTGGGTTGGTTCCAAGTCTTTGCTATTGTAAACAATAACTCAATGAACATCCATGTACATGTGTCCTTATAATAGAATGATTGATTTATAATCCTTTGGATATATACCTAGTAATTAGATTGCTAAGTCAAACGGAAGTTCCATTTCTAGGTCCTTGAGGAATTGCCACACTGTCTTCCACAATGGTTGAACTAATTTACACTCCCACCAACAGTGTAAAAGTGTTCCTATTTTTCCACATCCTCTCTAGCATCTGTTGTCTCCAGATTTTTAAGGAGGCAATCTTTACTTGATCTACATAGGCAAACACAACAACCATTCACCCTTTTTAAAAAAAATTTTTTCCTTAACCTACCACTGTGAAATATAAATATATTGATACTGTAAGTATTTTTCTGTCTCGCCTGCCATTTAAATAAGGGCTGAGATTTCTGTTCTGTTTCTTCACTGCTATCTTCCTAGCACATAAACATTTGCCAAGTGAAAGAAAAGGAGATGAAAACAAAGGAAGTTAAATGAGAGGGACACAAAGGAAGAAACTTAGATGGGGTCTGAAAGTGTGGTGGGACATTGGCTACCCTTGAAATTGCAAAGGGTCTTCTTATACTTGACAATGAAAAGATTTGGGTGCCCTCTAAGGGCCATGTGAAAGAAAGAGCTAAATATGAAAGTGTGAGTGAAGGAGAGTTTTTTCCCTATTCCACTTGTACAATTCAGCCAATTCATATTCTGAGTTTGCAGGAGAATCTTTCTCTAGTCAAAATAGAAAATGACCAAAACACAGAAAATGTTATGAAGACCAGAATGAATTTGTAATTAAAAATTAAAACAAGGAAACAGAAATGCATGCTGTAATTTTTATGCGGTTTCCAATCAATGAATGTACTTGTCTTTTATATATAAAGTGGACTTTTAGTTGCCACGAGTCCTATAAAAACAATATATTTAATGACCAGTTCCTGCCCCTGTTTTTTCCTGTCTTAGGATTTGAAAATGGGTGTTTTATTTTCTTCTTTTCACATTTAGTCTGGAATCCCTTCTTCATTCCAAGGGGCTTATTATTGTAAAGTTAAGAAGCCATAAGCAAGGAAGTTTGTGAGGCCAACCATGGCAGAGGCACAGCTCTCATCTTACCATCGTAACCACTCTGAATTGCTGGGTGGCACCAGAAAGCTCACTGGCACCTTGGCATATGGCAGTGGGAACCTGGTAATTTGGGCAGATTAAAAGTGGGTATGGAATTGCCATTAACCTATCATCCAGGTTGTATGTGTATGTTTATGGTGTGCAGGGGGCAGGAAGGGGGAAGGAAATAAGAGAAAAGGGGAGAAGAGGGAAGGAGAGCATGAAGCAAATCCTAGACCTGCTACCTTCGTGTTTTGATCATGAATGTGTGGAAGTCAGGGCTCCAACTCCGTGAACTTTGTCTTTCCACAGATCTCAGTATTTTGTTAGTAGGTCTTTTGCTGGAGTCCACCGAGCTGACTGTTTAACTGGTTTTGCTTACCCTACTTCTTTATCAAAGGTATACTCCCTCAGAAATGGTGGGATTCAAGTTCCACAATATGTGCTATTTTTAAATAACCACGTACAAGTAAAATAATAAGCAAAGGAGAAATGGAGGTTGGAGTTGGGAAGCTTTCTCCCAACTATCCTCAGATATAGGTTCATAGATATTAGGTACCAACTCTTGCAGCCAGGTCTCAGGGCAAGTGAACTCATTTACCCAACCAAATGTTGTCTGTGAATTCAAAAGCTGGAATTCATAGAGCCTAGTGAGCTGAAAATTATAGGGCACTGTGCCACATAGGAAACCTACTTTCATGTTTATTTTGAGATTTGGGGTTTCAAATTTAGTTAAGAATAAAAGATTCATTATGAGGACATAGTGACTTGTTCCTCCCAAACCCTTGATAACAAACATTTGGTTGGTCAACCCACCAGTCTTTTAAGACTTAGATATAGAAACCCATGAACCAGGCAGATGGGGTGTTAGCAACAACATCCATTCAAGAAGTGAGGCAGGAACATCTCCTCTTTGCAAGGCATACATTAGCTCCCAAAGCAAAGAAGTACTGAAATGAGGAAAGCTTTGACCTTCACTCAAGGAGCTGCTAAACTGCTAAGTGAGCTAAAGCTCCAACTCAGTGGCCCTCCTTTTACATGCCTCATGTCTCTGGGATAGGGCAGAAAAGCAGCACTCTTTCCTTGTCCCTTCTGACCTTAGCTATGGAAACCTCTGCTGTCTTTTCCTCACATTCTTCTTCTTCCATCTATGTGCCTTAGTGCATTTTTACACTGCAGCTCAGTGGCTCCATTGTGCCTGCAATAACACATCCACTTCTTTCAACTGCTTGTCTTGCATTGGAACAGAGAAAAAGGCTCCATCTAATCTGGGTTAAATTATTAAAACATTTTAGCACTCAAAATAAATTGTCTAAATGTGTTGGGAGGCGTTCCATAGGACATGTTATTTGTATTAATAAACCCAACCCTCAGTATCCATCCCCATTTGCAAAATGAGAATGTTTATCCTTTCCTTTCTCCTCTTCCTGTGCTGCTCTTCTGCTTTTTGTCAGAGCTATTTCTGCACTGTTCGCTTCATGAGTTACTGAGCAGATCAAGAACTGATAGTGATGATGATAATAGCAGCAATCACTATCATTTATTGTGTGCCTTCCACGTGCTAAACGCTAGCATTCCCACTTCAATCGTCAAACGACTTTAGGATAAGAGAGTGTTTTTATCTCCATTTTTGCTAAGGAAACTGAGAATGAGAAAGGTTAAGAAACAACCAAGGATATAAAGCTAGCTAGCAGTGGTGAGCGTCTCTGAAGACCCTTCCTTCTCTAAATTTCATTGTCTTTTAATCTGAAAGCATAGTAGGTTTGGTAATGCTTACAGTTAGTAAAGACTTCTGCAGCTATCATCTTGCAGCTGTAAATTCTCTTCGATGTTCTGAGAAATATGTGCCAGAATATTTGTTATATGTGTATAATACCTCCCATGACCAGATAATAGGTGCCTTGGACAGGGATCTGTGGATTTCTCCGTTTGGCTCACTTGACTTCCAAATTCACAGTGAGATTGAAGCAGAAAAGAGGGTCCTAAATAATTATTGTCAATTCTCCTATATTAACATTTTCTAATCATGACATCTCTCTGATGGCAACTGTTTTGCTCAAATAGTAGTATATAAAGTTTATATATACAACACTTCACAGTTTACAAAGATATTTCATATAAATGTCTTCATTTCAACATCTGTCCAAGTTGTAAGATAAATATTATTCTTCCCATTCTGCAAATGAGAAAACTAATTTGTTCTGGGGCAGTAAGTTATATCCCAAAAGTCTGTAAATGTTTCCCAATTAGAAAGATCTCCCGTAATTAGAGTGGCTCATTATTATAATTAGGGTGTCCCAGTTTGGTTGGTTGTACCTGTGTAATTCACTCTCAAAAAAGTGTCCTAGTTTGAGGGACAAATTATATGTTCAGCCTACCCAAAAGCACAGAATTAAATGCAAAATTTCACTTATAACATGGTAAGTTACACACTGGGCCATCAAGGACACGGCTGTGCCTGTCTTGCATAAGAGTCATTCCTTAAGTGAGGTACCTATCTGGACATCAATAAATTTTTTCACCCTCTCCACCTGGATAAATGAAAGCTTCTTTCTTGTTCAACCACAGTGTTTGATCCCCAGCATATTAGAATTACCTGGTGAGCCTTTTAAACTCAGGCTTCTTCTGTCCCATTAAACTAGAATTTCTGGGGATGGATGGTGAGAAAGATATTTTTCAAAAGCTCTCCAGACAGAGCTTTGGACAGTGCAGCCAGAAGTGATGACTGGCAGCATATAAATACTAGATGATAATAGGACAGTATATTAGACCCACGGAAAGAGCATTGCAAGGGAGAGATCATTTGGCATGGGAAATGTTGCCAAAGAGGTTGGTCTATTTTGAGATGGCTATTTGAGATGGTCTATTTGAGATGGCTCCACAGAGTGGAGGGGAAATTTATTGGTGGCTACCTGCTCTAAATTTTGAAACTCCTGTGTTTATCTTGACTTAATGAAAAGTGCTATTGTTTAAAATATAGTGTGTTATATTGAACTGATATTGAGTCTGGTCTCCCATTCCAATCTCTGTAACTTTATTTGGATCTGTTGCAACTTCTTGCTGCATGTGTGTGTGTGTGTGTGTGTGTGTGTGTGTGTGTGCGCGCACGCGCATGCAAGCATGCATGTCTGTGTCAAGGAGTTACAATGAGGGAATACTTGCTAAGAGTTGTTTGCTAAAAAGGTTGTATATAAAAATAAAATGTATCTGTGAGTATTATGCTTTCTAATAGATAAAACCTTTTATTATGTTGCTTGTTTCCAAATGTGATTTCTGAGAAAGGAGAAAAGAAGTGTCTCATTCTGCAGGAAAAGACATGAAGTCCCACAGATGTGAGGTGGTCAGCTGAGGGCCATGCCATGAATCAACCCAGCCCCTGAATTAGTGATGAATATTTCCAATCGTTGATATAACGCTCTGTGAAAATTCAGGCATGGTAAAAAGAAGTTTCACTGTTTTTTCAATTTATGAAAGTATTTTTAGAGTATTATTAAATCTATTTTATGGTTATTTATTGCAATAAATGTTTATTTTCCTTTGAAATGCACTTAATCATACCCTAATCTCTTTGCTATAATTTTTCCATGGAAAGAAAATAACTTTTCAGTTAATGTAATTTCAGTATGCTGGGATCTCAGTCTCCTATTTCAGGGGCCTCAGGATGCAGGAGACCAGGCCAGGGACCTGTTCCTTCCTCATACAGATCACCGCAGTTTACAATCACTGAATTCTTTGCTGTTGCTGAAAACTCCAAGTAACTCAAATTCTTTCCCTTAGTTTCCCACCCCCGCCCCCCCCAGGACAAATGCTTTTTAGTTAATCCTAGGATTCTATTCTAAGAGGTCATTTCTCAAATTTCCTTAAGGTGTAACCCTCTCCAAATTCCAATTTTAACTCTAATTCTTTACTCTCTCATCCCTCCTCCCTGATAATTTGCCATCTTTTTCTCTGGGGAGAGGACACACAAACAGAAATCAGCAAAGAGCTTTAAATACTAGATGCCCAAGAGGTGCTTAGCCTCCTGTTCCAGTCACTAGAGCTGAGGGTTGGAGGCATGTCACATCACACGCAGGAACCCTCACTTATCTTCAAGCAGACCCCTATGGTAAGGGTGGAGGAAGGAGGTAGGGAAGAAGGCTTCTGAGTGCCTTCATTTCATGGCACTGATTATACAGGTACAGATGGAGCAGTAAATTCAAAGACATTCCTTAGACCTAGAGTCTAGCCATTTCATCTATCTAAAATAATACTATATACTATTATTTCAAGCAGAGGTAGGAAAATAACACTTAGGATTGAATTCCTCGAGAATGGTAGATCAGCAGAAATAAAAATTAATTCCAAACAAAGGCCTTAACTACAACAACTCTGCCCGTTTCTCTCCAGGGATCTTCGGTGGTCTCAGGCCGAATGGAGGAAGAAGAGCTTTTCCAGTAGACGCCTGTCACACATATCTGACTAGGTCAATTAAATGAGTCCCCAGAAGCTTGATAGCATTTAGAAGTCCTTGAAAATCCTGAATTGTATGAGAAGGTTGAAAAACTAGTCAAGATGCTGATATCTTCAAGAAGTTAACTATAACCTAAAAAAATCATTTGTCACAGAATAAGGTTGGTTTCAAAAATTGTAAAGGAGAGTAGAGTGGAGATTCAAGCTTAGAGAGGAAAACTGAAAAAGAAGAAAGTAATTGTGAAGTTGGCAGTAAAATGTTTCCTGTCTCACCTGGTAAACCCACAAGGGCTTCCTGAAAGGGGAAGGCTAGACAGTTACTTTTGAGTTGACTTTCAAATGATAAGGAGAGTCAGTCCTTGAGTGAACGGGAAATTAAAGACTCTATACTTGAGAGTAGCCAAGAAAGGATGCAAAAGTGAAAAGGTGAGGTGAGCCATCAGCACCCCAGATTTCATTTGGTGGAGAATTTTCTGTTTGTTTATGTGTGTGCCTGTCTTTATTAGAATGTTTGCCTTTCAAGGGCTGGAACTGTGCCTCATTCGCCTTCATATTCTAATATAATGCAAGCTTCAGAAGTTAGTGTTTAAATACATGCATTTAGACATTGATGGATGAGAATAAGAACGAATGCGTAAGTGGAGGTGTTTAACAGCAGCCTTGGCTGTGAGCTTAAGACTGTTTTTTGGCATCTGTCATCTTCCTCTGCCCAACAACACAGCTCACGATGACGTTCCAGAGCATTTTGCCACCAGAAAGTGAGGCTTGCTTTTGGTCTTTTGAAGGAAGACTGCACTGAACAGTTAAATTGACTTTAAATTTAGCAGCATTGGGCAAGAATAGAAATGTTCTAATCCTGTTTCCTCCTACGGAATGTGAATTGTGGTCAAAGTAATATGTTTTTGCCTTCTGCGATTCAGATCAAATTTCATAGGCCAGACAGGGCGTAGGGAGCCAGGCTGCACAGCCACTCTCCCTGGTAAACACGGTCACACCTCCCTTGGCCAGCCCAGGGTACCATGTGTGCCCTGGCATTAGAGACACCTCACCAGGCTCGTCTGTTCTCCCTGCCTTGTTTCTCAGCCCAGTTTCATGTGGAGTTTGGCTTCCTCTTCTCAGAACTGGGAAAGGCAATGCTGTGCAGGTGTGAGAGGTACATACACATGTGCCCAGAGGATGCTGCCCCAGAAAAACATACCCAGGGCCTGTATTTGACTTGGAGTTTAAGATCTTACTTTGCATTAGAAAATAAGATCACTAGCTCTAAAACTTCCACTGGGGAAGACTGGGTTGGCTTGGCAGTGCAGTGCTATCTGATGGGCAGCTGTCGTCTATAAAGTAGATGAGGGAAGATGACGGAATGGCATGTCTCTGGGCAGAAAACAGAAGGGAAATCGGCCTCCCTTCATAGGCCACTAAGGAAATGCTTATCCAGTGGCCTGCTAGATTCGAAACTATCTGCCTGCCACCTCTGGGCTTAGCAAATTTGCTTTGACGTATATGGGTCATTCTACCCACTGAGTTTCAGTGATTCCCTTACTGGCACAGAATCTTAAGTTCAATCAGGGAGCTGTGAGATTTTACTTTGGAAGGAAATATTATGGATTCTTCAGTCATTCCGAGGCCTCACCTCCTACATTATGTGTGCTACCAATGTAAAGGAATAATAACTGGCTAATTCAATGCTTTGGGGGTATAGGAATGAGGATACATATCTAGAAAAGTGGGCTTCAGAATAAGAAAAGAGAGGATAATGAAAACAAGAACTTTAAGAAAGAGCAAAAATAAAATTTAACTGATACGTATCAATTGTGATAAACTGGAATTATGCGTTACATGGAACAAATTTACACAGATAAGAATTCTTCACTAATTTTCTGTTTATCTATGTCATAATCCAAATTAGGAAAGAAACAACCTCTACTTTCTAAAAGTCACAGATATTAAGCCTATAAAACTATCAATATCTTATCTAAGTTCAGATCAAATTTATACAGGAAAAAAAAGGTTCATTCCAGCCCACCTAGCTTCTCTTAATGGTATATTAAGTAGTATTTAAGCAAACTGATTCTTATATTATATGGCCAAATGATTTTTTCATGCCTCTGTATTATGAAATAATGCTTACTGAGAATATTCATCAGATGTCCAGATCAATTTGGACAGTGAAGAAGTTAATATATGAACTCTATATGCAATCTTAAAAAGATGCAATATGCTAGTTTTCTCTTTTGGATCCATTCTTCAAATCCTTTGATTAGTATTAGGTTAGGCTCATCCTTTATTAATTGCCTTTAGTTGTTAAGATTTCTTAGTTTGCAAAAATTATTGAATTTGTATTGGTTTAACTGAATGAGCATTTGAAAACTCTCTCTGATGGTTGATCTTCAGTACTGAATTGTTCCTCCTCTTTTTCTTTGAGTTTTTCTTTACTACATATTTTTCCACAACAAGGTATTTTTGTTATGATGCGTCTTAAAAATTCTTTGAGGCTTATTTTAATAATATTTTATAAATCTGGCTTTCTCTAAGAATGGCAAACTATGATTGATGCATTTAATATTTGCTAACATGTTTCTGTTCTGACTACTTGCCTTGATCAAGAATTAGCCACAATTTGGAACTCTCAGGAAACAGTTTATTCCAGAACAAAGCATTTGGTTTGTACTACCAGCAAAATATTCTAAGTGGCTAGCAAAATATTCTAAGTGGCTAGTTACATTGTTGAAAAACTAACATAGCCCTTTTGTTCAGGCCTTCAGAATTTTAACATCATATAAAATTAATAAAGCTCTTAAATGTAAATCTATGAAGATGAGACACACTGATTTCTTGGCTACTGTTTACTGAGGTTATTTTTACCTTGCAGCCTAAACAATTTTATTTTCTCTTTGATGAGAACAATATATTTCCATGGATAAGTGTATCATCTATGCAAACATTTCAAATATTTGTGTTGCAGATGCAGAAGGTGTCTCCTGGAATTTCCCTGCAGCACATCACATACTAGACTTTCTATTGTAAGAAAATACAGTTGGGTCAAGTACAGAAGTTGTCCTTGGAATCAATTCCAAGTGCCACAGAAACTTAACAACTATACGGCTGATTTAAAGTAGTTTATAATTGTCACATGCTGTTTTTAAAAATGGGGCTGATATAGATACTCCTAGAAAAAGGTCACACAATTAGAATTACTTAATTATTTAATTGACAGGGAAATCTTGGATTCAAAGTAGCTGGGAGATGCTTTCACTGAAAGACATTGCTTAAGGCCATTCTAGTTAGCATCATAATGGTTTGTAAAACCACCGTCAGCTATACGGTCATTTGAAAACAGATTTAAGAAATATATGTATACTCAAAGCACTCCACTAAAGGAAAACAGACCAAGACTAGTAATATTAATCCACTGTCGTCCAGTTGGCCGGCCTACCTGCTACAGAAGCTGAGGCTGAGCTGGTCTGCCAATAGGCTTGGGCCCGTGGGGATCTGTGACTGTACCATGACTCACTGACCCTGCAGAAGCCAAACTGGCTCCTTCGTCTTTGTCCAGAGTCCTCATTTCAAGGCCTTGACCTCTCTGGCCTCTTTACCAAGGTAAAAGGCAGCAATAAGTATGAGGAGTCAGATTTAAAAAAAAACACCAAGCTATAAGCATCCGTTTAATATTATCATCAAAATTAAACAGACTCATTAAAAATTTCAGTATTTAAACTAAGCAATTTGGGGAAAAATTGGCAGGAGAAAGTACGTGAGCAAAGAAAGGTGTTTTCAAACAGAAGTTATAGAGCTTATTTTAAGATGACCTCAATCATCTTCAGATAACAGGAAATTGTATTCTAATTAGTTTAATTGAGCTCCATTTTTTGGCAGTTTCTCAAAATTGAGAGTTAATGAGCAAGAAAAATAAAGTCTGCTCAAGTCTTTGGAACTCAGGCAATTCTTTTTTTTCTTTGTCAGACTAGAGGGAAAGACCAGTAGCGGTCTGTGGCCTGTTAAAAATGAAGCTGCACAGCAGCAGTGAGTAGCAGGGCAGGCATGTGAGTGAAGCTTCTTCTGTATTTACAGCCGCCCCACTTCACTTACATTACTGCCTGAGCTCTGCCTCTTGTCAGACCAGTGGCAGCATGAGAGTTTCATAGAAGCATGAACCCTGTTGTGAACTGTGCATGTGAGGGATCTAGGCTGCACACTCTCTGAGAGTCTAATGCCTGATGATCTGTCACCATCTACCATCACCCCTAGATGGGACCATCTAGATGCAGGAAAACAAGCCCCGGGCTCCCTCCCACTGATTCTACGTTATGATAAGTTGTATAATTGTTTCATTATATATTACAATGTAATAATAATAGAAGTAAAGTGCACAGTAAATGTATTGTGTTTGAATCATCCTGAAACCATCCCTGCTGGCCTGGTCTGTGGAAAAAGCGCCTTCTGTGAAACTGGTCTCTAGTGCCAAAAAGGTTGGGAACCACTGTTTTATAAGACCTTGTACTTAACAATAAGAGCCTGGTGAGATTCTTCTTTGTGGCCATTGAAAAGTTTAATTTGTAGAAAATACTGTCTTTGTGTGAAACATAGGGAGAAAACTCTATTCTCTCAAGAGCTTATTGGGGAAATACACATGTGTAGTAATAAGGGAGTGAAGGAAGCATTGTCATTATTAGCAGGGGTCAGAGCAGGAGTGGAAAGGAGGGTTCTATATGAGTTTGTCCAGAACCAACTTGCAGAATGATCCACTTTCCAAATGAACATTTTAAAAGTAAATAGAACTTAACTTTTCTTTTAACTTTTATAGTTTTATTTTACCTTCTTAACTACCATTTTAGGAATGTTATATTTCTCTTTTCCAACTTTCGGCTGTAGCTGAATAATGAAAGGGAGAGAGAGAGAGATAACATTAAAGGACATATGAGTGTAAAGTTTTGAATATAAGTAATCGACATTAATGTTTTCTTAAGTTGTTCATATTTTTAGAAGCTATATTTTCAAGAGTTTTCATGTTCAAGAACATGTTCTGCAAATACATTCTTAGTGAATATGTCTTCTGTATACCTGCCAAATAAAGATAGATCATTTCGACTAAAGCCAAACAGGAATAGACAGAAATGGGTAAGGTATGGAAAGAGAGTCCTTCAGGAAATGATTTTGAGACCCTGGTTCTAGTAGTTAGTATTTATTTTGATCCTTTGAGTTGACAAGATCTGGGAAGGGTCTGAGATTTTACTTTGCTTGCCAGCTAACAAGTGAACTTGCCACAGTTTCCTGGATGCTAGTTGAAGACATGAAACTTGGTTCAAAGACAAAGGCTGTTATTACTCATAACAATAGCAGTAACCAGGGTACCAGTACCTCCAGTCCCATTTCCTACATGATGATGTGAAGAGGACTAAGACACACTTGCATTCACAGTGATTCGCATTACCGATGAGGCACCCTGAGTTTCGGAAATCCAGGTTTTTATAATGGGCAATAAGCCTGCTTTCTCTTTGCTCGAATAACTGTTCACTGTACAAACATCCTTTTAAAAAGTCAGTCATTGCCTCTACTTACAAATAATTCAGAAACCTAAGAGAACCACAAAGCACTGTCTCCCATCAGAGCTATGGCTATATTATTTTCAGTTTGGCAGGTAGATCTCCCTTAAGGTGGCTGAGCATGTATATATCACTGCCATCAAGAATCCTAACCAACACATGGTGTGGCATTAGGTCTTCCCTGTGGAGTGGTCCCTCCTGACCTTATTATGAAAGCAAAGTCATATGGGTTCATTGTAGAGTTTTTTTTTGGGGGGGAAAGTATATGAAAAGCAATGACTTTTAAATTATGTGGGGGAAAGTATGTGCGTCTATTTCACAGCAGCTGATGACACTGCTCTTATTCCTTTTCTGATGGCATGACAATACACATATTTTGGGTTACATACTGTAAGAGGTATCAGCTGTTGTTCTCAGTGGACCAGTTTATATAGAGAGAACATGAAGAAGGTGCTGATGGTGTTAGCTAGGATCCCCTGCCTTCAACTTCCAATTGACTTCCTTTCCTTCTCACAAGTTTCTACTAGTAAGACCTTGCCCTAAGTCTACTGCTAAATAATATCAATAATATATCATCTGTCATCATGATTTAAGACAAATATCCTGCCACAGCATTTATACTAATGTAAAATGCTGTAAGAAATTCACAAAGCTTTTAGGAAGGAATCACAAAAAGTACTCATGATGGAACTTGAGACATCATCAGTGCCAGGGAGATATTTAAGAATTAGAGAAAACTGCTAAGCATCATCTATATCATACCGTATCAGGTGTTTGCTTTATAGCCATCAGAAATGGTTTATTCCCTAGGGAAAAGAGGTCCTACCGCTGTTCCTGGTGACTATACCATTTGCTCTGGAGTCTCTGATCATAACTATATTTCATGTGTCTAACATGGTAGCTGATGCACAGAGTGTTTTCAGTAACCATGTGTTTAATCAGTGGAAGTAAGACTCCACAAACTTCCTAAAATAAAGTGGTGGTCAGCTTATCAGGGTCATGTGATCACCCGCCCAATTTCTCAGGAAACTGCGCAAATCGATATGGGCAACCACTCACAAATAAAATAATCAGGCTTGAATTACTGTTCATGCAAATTGTCATTTAAAAGAAAAATGGCTTAAAAAGAATTTGCTTACAGGGAGAATTTTCTCACTTCCAACAGGATTTCCTAGCAACAAACAGGGGTCCTTCTCCCTTCATTTGTGTGTGGTGGTGCACGTTGTGTTTGCAGTGATGGGGAGAAGTTGGGGAGGCGGGGGACTGGAAAGAGTGGCTCATCCTCTCTCTACAGGCAGCTGCTTTCTCCATTAGCGGCTGGTGGCAGACTTCTTCATATCCCTCTGCAGTGGAAGGGTGAGCAGCTGGAATGTCAAGCCCAGACTTAGTCTGAGAAAATAAACTCCCATCTAAGGACAGATGTGAGGTTACTAGTCCTTAACTGCCCTGGAAACATCATTTCACTCTGTGTTTGCCTTTGCGTTTGAAAATGTGGAGGCATGTATATGTCAACTGTTGTTTGCCATGGGCATTTTTCTCCCTCTTCTCTACTGAAACCAAGTATAGCCAGGTCAGGGAGAGAAAGATACCAGTGAATTCTATAGATAACTCTTTAAAAGTGTGATTTTAGCTATATTGTGGATAGTAACAGTCAGGTTTTTCACTGTTGGAAAAGGAAATTAAACTTAGGAAAGGAGTAAGGCTAGACTAAATCCTATGGTATTGGACTGGACTTGAAGGTCTCAGTATGAACTCTTTATTTTATATACAGAAATAGATATACATATAGTTATTGATACAACTATATAGAATCTATGTACTTTTTTTTAGATACGTATATTAAGAGAGCCTAACAGCAAAAATCAGTATACCTAATGCCAAAATTTTTGTTTCTATACATAATTCCACAATTAAAAGACCCAGAAGTCATTGGAGAAACGTTTGATTCCAGGGTTGTGGCATGGAAAGTATAACATGAGCCTGGAACAATGTATTGTGTGAGAAAGAAGAAAGAACTCAAAGAAAGATGGGAAAATGTCAGAAGAACCTAGGAGCCAGTTTGTAGGGGTTCACACTGGCCAAATCTGGGATAATTTGAGCAATAAAATGAGAGAGACATAGACAGAGAAATAATCTGAAGGTCAGAGAGAAAGAAAGAAAGAAGAGAGAAAATATTAAAACAAATATGGCAAAAATGTTAACATGGGAAATCTGGTTGAAGGGTGTATGGAAATTTTTGGCATTATTTTTGCAAATTTTTCAGTATGAAATTATTTCAAAATAAGAAGTTAAACATGTAAAAACAGTGGTGGGGAAAGGGACATAAGTGAAACAAGGTGGACAATATATTGATAATTAGGATGTTAGGTGTTTGGGAGTTTATTCTATATTGTCTATTGTGTATGACTGACTCGTTTCTAAAAAAAAAAAGCAAACGTAAGTTTTTAAAATAGGCAATTTTAGTTTAAGAATGTCTCTTATTTTTAGCCATATGGTATAATCAGCCCTTGTGCATGATTCATGGCAGGCACATCAACCTGTTTTCTCTGCTTCTTACATTGTCCTCCACTGCAGTCTAACCCATCATTACCAAAAAAGTAGTACCTTTCTCCTTAAAAATGATATATAAGACATATACCCTTTCATATTTTATCCCTCCTTTAGCTCATAAATCTTTTACTCACTTCCCATGCCAAGAGGAGAAACTCTGAGCTTTCATTTCTAAGCTTTAAAGGTTCTCTAATATTAAGTCCTGACCTACTTTTGCAACTTCATCTCCAAATTTTTGACATGAATATTCTTCTTCATTAAACAGTTCTTTCCTTGTCCTGTCCCAAAAGTTATTTGGGTATTCTCACCTCTATGTTAGCTGGTCTGAAAATATGTCTCTAACCCTCCTTTAAAATAAAAAGTTTACTATCCTTTATGGCTGGTAGGAATGATGGGGTTAGGGGTTATTTCAAAGCATTGGGCTATGATCATTCCCCCACTGGAACTGGCTGTGTCTTTTGTGGAATTTCAGCCTGGGAATGGGCTCTTGAGGCTGCTGGAATTCCTGGTAGGAAGTGGGCTAGATTGGCTGGTGGCTGTATGTATTTATTTTCTTATCACTAATTTGTGTGTGTGTCTAAGTAATGCCCTATTCTACAGTGAGTCTTCAGAAATTTCACTAACTCGAAAACATCTCATGTATTATTTATCTATTCCCTTAATCTTTACTATACATTTGTCTGGTTCTCCCAGTTCTCTTCTAAGAGTCTTAGACATACTACATCGTTGGTTAGATTGCACATTGTTAGCATGTAAATTTGTGGGGAGGACCCTCTCCCTCCTTTATCTAATATCCTATAATGCATTCTTTATATCTTTGACAATAATCTGAATAATATAGAAGTTGATGTTTGATACTAAAAATCATCTATTGTAGTGATTTTCACATGTCTCAGAGCAACTGTTTATGCAAATAGGTGTTCAAATACTTACTGATCAGCAGAAATAGGATTGTTTATTCATAAATACTCTGATCACACTGCCCTGATGCAAGAGAACTTGGACAACTTGAAAGCAATTAAATAAAAGGAAAAAGACAGAAACCTGGTTAGAAACTCACTCATTTATCTCTTTCCACATTTTTGACAACTTCCAAATGCCTGAGCTCCATGCTTTTTTCATGATCTCAATACTTACTTTCTGTGCTAATTCCAATCACCTTTATATTTCAGTTACTGCTGAACCACCTCCAAAGTATGTGTATTCTACAGGCAGGTTTTAGTAACTTTAAACTCCTCCACCTCCCATTCCATGATACATTTATTTGGTAGGTAAGCTTGCCCAACTGCCAAACAGTCGATCTATTTACATGCTTAAACTGTCACCCATGGTCACCTTTTAACAGCTTCATGGAAGTCTTCTAAATTCTGATCATCATTTGTTTTGAATTCTTAAGGAACACTTACTCTCTCATAAGGACAATGGCCTTTCTTGGCTATTACAATCTCTTATGCTACATAATCTTAGAATGCCACAGTGATAATAACCAGCACTTAGATATGCTTGCTATTGTGCCAGAGCCTATTCCAAATGCTTTACTTGAATCAACACATTTAAGTCCATTTTCATTTTCTTAGTGTTTCATCTTTCTAGCCTCTGAGATAAACCTCCTCAGAAATATTTTGGGCAGTCCTATGACACTCATTTGCCAGAGAGCACAAGCTAGAATTGGAAATATAATGAGCCAAGTCCGTGGTTTGGTATGGCAGTCACTGGCGATTAAAAAAAGAAAAAAATTAAAGAAATGCTATTTCTATCATAAAAAACAATCTTTTCTAAAGTTCTAAAGAGAAAAACAATTATGACACTCCCAAATACTTTGGTGGTTGGAAAGCAAAAAGTAGAAAATGGCTTTTAAAAAATGGGCAAAATACATCTTGCAGCCATATTACCAGTGGCTTTAAATGGAAAGAATGACAGGCCAACCTGGGTACAGGGCTAGCATTTCATCTCAAAACCTTTTTCAATTCTGTGGTCACAAAACAGTTCCAGAAAAAGCATCCTCAGAACCTGGTCTAATGCTAAAAAAATACTTCACATTTTATGGTTTCAGATCTAGGGCCCGGGAAACACAAGATTAAGCAATGGCAGAAATCTTGTGGGCTGGGAGCTCTGGATTCATTAACTGCACATGCCAGGCCACAGCTCCCAGAGCCCGCCATTAAAAGACGTGATTAATGGTAGGTAGACTCTTCTTAGGCCTGTTCTCCTCCGTGGCCTCTCAAGATTCTTGTTTTTCCCAATCACTGAGGCCTTTGTCTTTATTTTCTCCCTATAGCTCCTGGCATGTATCTACATGCCCCACTTCCTTCATATCCTAAAGAGCTGGGATTGAGTTCTCTGCTTTCTTAACAAATATACAAATTCCACACAAGTATGGAACCTTCACTGATAATTTCTATTAACCCTCCTATGCAAATGTCGTTCAAATCATCATTCCAACCCCAAATTCTCTCACAGCTCTAGTCCTACAGAAATTGGACCTTTTCTTTTGAATTGCATGAAATTACCCTAAATCATGAAAACAGCGGGTACCGTTTCTTCTACCATGAAGCAGGAATTATACTAAGCACTTGCTTTTTTTCTTTTCATTACTGCTTTTATTTCATTAATGGATGTTTTCACTACAAGTACATAGTTTACTTTTAAATGTGCGAAAGTTACATGAAAGAAAAAACAAATGTTTACTTGAAAATTTGCTGTGTTCCACAAACCATTTCGATATTAAAAAGTCTTTCTACACACTAATCATAGAAACATGACATGATTATTCACTCACTTGCCTGCTGTCAGTGCTGTGAATTATCTGAGCCCTGGTGACAGTCCAGCTGTTGTTGTCTTTCAGAGACTGGGGTTTCTGGAAGTTGTAAAATAAAAACAAGAAGTTTCTCTCCAAAAGTCTGGAAGCAAAAGAGGTAGCATGTTGGGAAACTAGAACTTTCTAGCGGTAGTAGTTACGGTACTGTGGGGAATGGGAGATTTTTTCATTGTCTTCACTAGGAATCATCCATCAGGATGAGGTGGTCTTGGCTGGTAGTATTTGCTACTGTGAAGGCAGCCAGTGTTAGCAGAACCATTGGCCTCTTCAGGATTGTGTTAGTACTCATGACATGAAATTCTGCCCTGTCGCAAAGGAGACTCGCTTAGCTTGGCCAGCTGTCTGCCTTCCTCAGAAAAATATGAAATCCGTGGTCTTTGCTGGTCTCATCTGCCAGAGTCTGCTGTCTCTCACCTAAACAAAAGAACCCAGGAAAGCCACACCCCTGCTCATTCAGTATGTCATGTCTCTTTATTTTCTTTTCTACCCAACGAGGCATCCTCAGCCCACATGGCTAGATTATCAGCACAATTTCTGAGCTAGTCTTCCTCAGCCTCCTCTCCATTCTATATCACTTTTTATGCCAGAGTCAGATTGCTTTCCTTTCTTCATTCCAGTTCATGTCCTAATATTTTTCAAAGGCTTCTCATTCAGTTAAAGCACAAATTCTCAATCTGGCATAATTTTTAATCTTCTTCAAACCGCTCTCTTTAATTTAAACCATTATTTTCCTACCTTTGTTTTAGCTACAGTGGTGAATTCATTGCTTCTGGATATACAATGTCCTCACTGCCTCCCCCACTGCTTACTCCAGGTGCTAGTGAGAATGAAAGAATGTGCATGAAAACACCTAGCATGTTCTGTCATACTGAGCCCTGTTAAATAGGTATTTCACTTGAACTTCATATCCCATGCCATGAAAGTGTGGCTCAGTAACTCAACAAGCCTTTAGTGCAGGGCCTGGTAACATGCACCATAGTCCTGGCTGCTCAGGATACTGAAGCAGATTGCTTGAGACCAGGAGTTTGAGGCAGCCTGGGTGATACAGCAAGACGCCATCTCAAAAAACAAAAAAACAAAAATTGCATAGGCCTTCAGCATAGCCATTTTCTTTGCATAACCATGTTGAGTCTCCCCACTGCTACACTGGGGAAAGATGAGAGCTGATTAAGCTGCTTGTCAAGCTTCTTCTTTGCCATTTCAGCTGGTCCATTCTGTGGCCAAATGTACATGATCTATAGCATCAGACTCTCAGAGATGTACACATCACATGTAAGGATGCAATTTTATCCTTCAGACTTAAGTTTTCCCACCAGGGATCAGGGATGGTGCAAAGTTTGGTTGCTTTTATGTAGTATTAAAAGTTCTAATTTGCACTTATGCTTTAAAATGGTTTGTAGGACCTTTTGGTGCAGACCCAGTGGCTCATGGGCATCCTAATCATGGGCTGTTTCTAGTCTCTGTTCCTGTATCCTTGGGCATGCAGATACAGAGCCAGCCCCATCCTAAATCCTGGCTGTTCAATAATGGCCTCTTCACTATCTTCATTAAATGGATTTTGATCCAAATATGCTGCCAAAGCAGTTATTTTCCTTAAATTGCAAAGTGGATACAGGGGCCAAACGAGGAGAACAGATCACTATAAATCTTGCTCATTACATTGAGCTTCTCCCTCCTGTGGTTCATGATGAATTCCAAGACCCAACTAGTTGATAGAGTTTCAAGAAAAAGCATGCACTGGTATTTTTATTCATGGAAAATAGACACCCCAGGCTGGTCTGGAATTGTAAAGTCCTTTGTCTGAAGCTATGCTAGATTTGAGTAAAGGGACCAGTGGTCTGCCGCTCCAGGCCCAATTTGCTCCCACCTCTAGCCTTGTAGGAATGGCCTTCAGCATCTCTCAAGATGACTGTTTAGAGAGTAAGAATTGTAAGCAAGGCTGTGGTTTCATAGTATATTAGAATTGAAATGAATTATAAAATTTACCTTACCATGTATGGTATTTTTCGGCTGTATATTCCAATTGTGGTAATTAATATGACACAGGTGGGAAATGGGGGCTCAGGTTGCCAATTCTGAGTAGTTACTGTGTTCTAGAGACATCTGCATTCATTCTCTCTTTAGAGTTTAATTATCCTGTGATGGCCAGAGATAGGGAAACTAAGAGATTAGGTAACATTTCCCAGAGGTTACAGCTCTTATATGGGATGGCACCCAGATTTGCATCTGTTCTCTTTTCTAACCACTCCTTGAAAGTGCTGGTGCTAATGGGTTGCAGGTCTGGGCCTCTCACACTGGTCTTCTCCTTCCAAGTCCAGGGCTTGCTCCACTGAAGAAGTCAACCACATCTGTTATTCTGAACTTCAAAACATACCCAAAGAGTGACACATATGTAAATGTATGAGGCACTTTCCACCCTCTTCTGACACCTTTCTGGTCTCTTCATCTAAAAATATTTAGTGGGTTGAACTGCCAAATCCTTGTTACACAGTGGCAGGCTATAGGCCGTTTATTTTGTCACAAATTCATGCCTAATTTACTAAGGGCCTGTATATCGCCGAGGTTACTCGGGGGCACGCTAGGAAAAAGAGCCTCTTGCTTGATGTTGCTATTTTCACATAATGAGTCTTCCCCCTTAGAAGAAACTTACTTGGATCAGGCAGGAGAAAGTAAAGGAAATAAAAGCCCTGCAGGGTGGAAAACCCCACCAGGCTCTGGGACAAGACTGTAAAGGAGCCAAGAGTTGTTTTCAGCTTCTTTAGCTATTTATTTTATCATATATCAACCTACTTCTCACACTCTTCAAGTCAGAAGTGTTGCTAATTCCTCTCCAAATCAATACAAAACTATAAATAACTGATAACAGCTTTATGAGTATTTCTCCTATATATCATGGACTCCATCCAGAGTTAGAGACTTTGTAGTTCAAAATCCTTAGTCCACCATTTATTGAGTCTTTTCAAGATTCAGAAACTTCATTCTAGAAGTTGCCTAAACAGTGGTGAGAATTAAATGAGTAGCAAGTACAAATTCTAACAGGCTTAGAATATGTGCTGGCACAAAGTAAACATTCAAATGTCAGTTCCCTCCACTCCCCCACTTTTCTTCCTGTCCCGGAGATATTTACATAGGACAGACAATCTCTAATTTATCATGGCTTAACTTAGAACTTTTCAACTTAACCATAGTGCAAAAGCCATAGCCATTCAGTATTCTTCTTGACTTACAATGGGGTTACCTCTAGATAGACTTACCATAAATTGAAAATATCATAATGGTTTTATAGGACATAACCCCACTGTAAATCAAGGAGCACCTGTAATCATGATCTTAAGTAACCGAAGTAGAGCTCTGATAGTTTAAGTAGTTATTTATGTGGGGAGCCTCAATATTCCTGCAATCCTACAGCACAGATGTTTACTTTTTCCATCCACTGGTAAGACCAGCCAGGCTGTCACTCTTTGCACTGCATCAGGCATTTCACACCTTATTCCTCTTTCTCATGGGTGGGTTGCCCTATGCTCACCTGAGAATGAGATAGAATAAAGAGAGTCAGGCTAACCTCTCTCTTTAGATCCATGTAGAGGCCAAAGCCCAATGTTCTAGACAACCAAGAGAAGGTCATCTTTTGGTTCCCTGCCCAGTATGCTTGCCTCTCTGGATGACCATGTAAAAAATGTGCAGGCCTCTTTTAACCAGGCAAAGATCATGAGCAGAAACAGAAGCAAGCAGTCAGTACTCACAGTACATTGCAGGGCACATTTAACACGTTTCTGCTTTTGATTTTTTTTTTTTTATTGCATTTTAGGTTTTGGGGTACATGTGAAGAACATGCAAGATTGTTGCATAGGTACACACATTGCAGTGTGGCTTTCTGCCTTCTGTCCCCTCGCCTGTATCTGTCCTTTCTCCCCATGCTGTCTCTTCCCACCTCCCCACCCCCCCGTCCCTCCCCCATTTCCCTCCAGTGGACCCCAGTGTGTAGTGCTCCCCTCCCTGTGTCCATGTGTTCTCATTGTTCAACACCCGCCTATGAGTGAGAACATTCGTTGTTTGATTTTCTGCTCTTGTGTCAGTTTGCTGAGAATGATGGTTTCCAGGTTCATCCATGTCCCTACAAAGGACGTGAACTCATTGTTTTTGATGGCTGCGTAATATTCCATGATGTATATGTACCACATTTTCCCTATCCAGTCTATCATCGTTGGGCATTTGGGTTGGTTCCAGGTCTTTGCTATTGTAAACAGTGCTGCAACGAACATTCGTGTGCATGTGTCCTTATAGTAGAATGATTTATAATCCTTTGGATATATACCCAGTAATGGGATTGCTTTTGATTTTTAAGAACGGGGGAGAAAAGGAACTTTTGCTTCTTTCAGTTACATTACAATAATTACTTTGCTAACATACTTTTGAAATTTCATTTGAAGTTTGGAGCACTTACTCAATGATGAGAATCCAGATATATTATGCTTGGTTTTCTAAAATTCACCCAGAATAGGATTAGTAGGTCATGAATACCTTGAAGGTGATGCTGTGGTTAAAAAAGGAAAAAAAAAAAAAAACTTGGGAAGGGAAACAGGTGCCACCATCACAGGTAAAGATTTTTATGCTTTAAGTATCACAAACATTCAGTAAACTTGAGCCCATAGTGGGGTTTAAAGTAAAATATTCCAAACAATAGAAAAAGAGGAAATTCTCCCTAAAGCATTTTATGAGGCCAGCATCATCCTGATACCAAAACCTGGCAGAGACACACACAAAAAAAGAAAATTTCAGGCCAATATCCCTGATGAACATCAATGTAAAAGACCTCAATAAAATACCGTCAAACTGAATCCAGCAGCACAACAAAAAGCTTATCCACCACAATCAAGTTGGCTTCTTCCCCGGGATGCAAGGCAGGTTCAACATATGCAAATCCATAAATAGAATTCATCACATAAACCAAACTAATGACAAAAACCACATGATTATCTCAACAGATGCAGAAAAGGTCTTCAACAAAATTCCACAGCCCTTCATGCTAAAAACATGGAGTAAACTAGATACTGATGAAAGGCATCTCAAAATAATAAGAGCTATTTATGACAAACTCACAGCCAATATCATACTGAATGGGCAAAAATTGGAAGCATTCCCTTTGAAGACTGGCACAAGACAAGAATGCCCTCTCTCACTACTCCTAGTCATCATAGTACTGGAATTTCTGGCCAGGGCAATCAAGCAAGAGAAAGAAATACAGCATATTCAAATAGGAAAAGAAGTCAAATGTTCTTTGTTTGCAGATGACATGATTGTATATTTAGAAAATACCGTTGTCTCAATCCAACATTCTCCTTAAGCTGATAAGCAACTTCAGCAAAGTTTCAGAATACAAAATCAATGTACAAAAAACACAAGAATTCCTATATACCAATAACAGACAGAGCCAAATCATGAGTAAACGCCCATTCACAATTGCTACAAACAGGATAAAATACCTAGGAATACAACATATAAGGGATTTGAAGGACCTCTTCAAGGGAAACCACTGCTCAAGGAAGTAAGAGAGGACACACACAAATGGAAATATATTCCATGCCCATAGAAAGAAGAATCAATATTGTGCAAATGGCCACACTGCCCAAAGTAATGAAAAACTCAATGCTATCCCCATCAAGCTACCATTGACTTTCTTCAAAGAACTGGAGAAAACCACCTTAAACTTCATATGAAACCAAAAAAGAGCCCATACCGCCAAGAAAATCCTAAGGAAAAAAAAAAAAAAAAGCTGGACTTCAAACTATCTGACTTCATACTATACTACAAGGCTACAATAACAAAAACAGCATAATACTGGTACCAAAACAGTGATATAGACCAATGGTACAGAACAGAGGCCTCGGAAACAATGCCACACATCTACAACCATCTGATCTTTGACAAACCTGACAAAAACAAACAATTGGGAGAGGATATTTTATTTAATAAAAAGTTCTGGGAAAACTGGCTAGCCATATGCAGAAAGCTGAAACTGCATCCCTTCCCTATACTTCATAAAAAATTAACTCAAGATGGATTAAAGACTTAAACGTAAGATCTAAAACAGGCGTCCCCAAACTGCGGCCCCCTGAGGCCATTTATCCGGCCCCCCGCCGCACTTCAGAAAGGGTCACCTCTTTCATGGGTGGTCAGGGAGAAGAGAAAAGTATGTTGCGGCCCTCCAACGGTCTGAGGGACAGTGAACTGGCCCCCTGCGTAAAAAGTTTGGGGACGCCTGATCTAAAACAATTAAACTTCTAGAAGAAAACCTAGGCAATACTATTCAGGATATAGGCATTGGCAAAGACTTCAGGACTAAAACACCAAAAGCAATGACAACAAAAGCCAAAATACACAAATATGATCTAATTAAACTAAAGAGCTTCTGTGCAGCAAAACAGTCATCAGAGTGAACAAGCAACCTACAGAATGGGAGAAAATTTCTGCAATGTATCCATCTGACAAAGGGCTAATATCCAGAATCTACAAAGAACTTACACAAATTTACAAGAAAAAAGCAAATCGCCTCATCAAAAAGTAGACGAAGGATATGAACTGACACTTCTCAAAAGGAGACATTTATGTAGTCCACAACCATATAAAAAAAAGCTCATCATCACTGGTCATTAGAGAAACACATATCAAAATGACAATGAGATACCATCTCACACCAGTTAGAATGGTGATCTTTACAACGTCAGGAAGCAACAGATACTGGAGAGGATGTGGAGAAACAGGAATGCTTTTAAGCTGTTGGTGGGGATATAAATTAGTCCAACCATTGTGAAAGACAGTGTGGCAATTCCCCAAGGATTTAGAACTAGAAATACCATTTGACTCAACAATCCCATTACTGGGTATATACCCAAAGGATTATAAATCATTGTAGTATAAAGACACATGCACACGTATGTTTATTGCAGCACTGTTCACAATAGCAAGGACTTAGAATTGATCCAGATATCCATCAATGATAGACAATATAAAGAAAATGTGGCATATATATGCCATGGATTACCATGCAGCCATAAAAAAAGATGAGTTTATGTCCTTTGCAGGGACATAAATGAAACTGGAAACCATCATTCTCAGCAAACTTACACAAGAACAGAAAACCAAACACTGTATATTCTCACCCATAAGTGGGAGTTGAACAGTAACAACACATGGACACAGGCCGGGGAACATCACACACCAGGGCTTGTCAGAAGGTGGGGAGATTACTGGAGGGATAGCATTAGGAGAAATACCTAATGTAGATGACAAGTTGATAGGCACAACAAATCCACCATGACACATCTACACTCACGTAACAAACCTGCACATTCTGCACATGTACCTCAGAACATAAAGTGTAATTTCTTAAAAAAAGTAAAGAATGACAGATTTGGTTGCCTGAAATGTAGATATGATGACATAAATAAACTATGCAATATCACTATATAAGCAGATTTTGGTCTCAAACTGAAAACATAATTTCAGGTGGGACACAGTGGCTCACGCCTGTCATCCCAGCAATTAAGGAGGTCGAGGAGGGTGGATCACTTGAGGCCAGGAGTTCAAGATCAGCCTGGGCAGCATGGCAAAACCCCATCTCCACAAAAAAATACAAAAATTATCTGGGCATGGTGGCACATGCTTGTGGTCCCAACTGCTCAGGAAGCTGAGACACAAGAATCACGTGAACCTTGGGAAAAAAAGGTTGCAATGAGCAGAGACTGTACCACCGCACTCCAGCCTGGGCAGTAGAGTGAGACTCTGTCTCAACAACAACAAAAACAAAAATAAAACAAAATCCATAATTTCAATAGTTTATCAAACAGATAATAGCTCCTATTTTTAAAAAGCTTAAAAATAAATAAAACACAAACATGAAAATAGGGAATCAGCAAAATTTGTAAAGGCGGAAAAGGGTGGAGGAAGGAATTTATGGAATAAATTAGAGAGCTATGAAATCTACAAAATCTATAGCCAATTAATAGTAATGGTAATATGAATAAGTTACATATCAAAAAAGTACAAAAAACACATAAGGACACATCAAAGTAAAAATGATACCAATGAGTAGTAAGATTATGTATAATTTTTATGTTTTATTGTCACATTCTTTTCTGTAAAGAACATAAATTCTCTTATAATAAGAATAAAATGCTATACTTCTTTTTAGATTAAATAATTTTATCACATTTTGAAAGTCTTTCCTATTTTTCTAAGTTGCTTCTTCTTAATTTTTGAAATAGAGAAGATTTCATCAGTAGTTTAATATCTTAGAATGTTTCTCTTTCATTTCTCAATTTTAAATCTAGACTACATTATAACAACTTGATTATATATAAAATTAATTTTAAAAGAAAGTGAGAAGCTATCCCTTTGCTATATCATATTCAAATAGATTTATGAGCATAATAGTTACCTTCTTCCTATAATTATTACTCTGAGTTGGAGTAATAATAGAATAATAGATACAGAGTCCAACTAATTTAAAAGTAACATTTAGGAATATTACAGGTTCTAAAGGGCTTAAACAATTTTCATAATGCTGGACCTTCTAAGTCATTTTGGAAATGATTTTCTAAAGCTTTTGGCTTTGGCTGCATTATGGGCAAAATGACCAAAGTAGCACATTGCAGACTGTCTTGATAGTCTGTAATGTAACTTTCCATCTACCTTTGAGTTTATCTACAGATGCAACAAACAATGCTAAGTAATATGATGGCTTTACACCTCAGACACCTACTTTTGTCCCGTGGGCTTTCCCAAGCATTGTCCAAATTTGCTTACCTCAAAGTGATAAAGGCACTAGAAGTGTTGGGTATTTACTTTTCCCATTGGCAGTCCCACGTCAATGAGGGATATAATTTGTGGATGAATATATCATTTTTTTCAGTCTTTTGATTGGACAGTTTAGGACACATACTACACACCTCTTCAAAGAGACCCCAAGTGGTATCAGACTCATTTCAGTTTATTAATACTCCTACATTTGTTTTCACATTTCTGTTTCTCGATATCCACATTTCCTTAGTTGTGTTTCCAGAAATCATCTCTTAAAGTATATTACCTATAACCAAGGTCTTGTCTCAGGTCTGGCTTGAGGGAAATTCAAGTTAAGAATCAGTATAATGAAACCAGCCCATGAATATAAGAGGAGGTGTCTACTTTTCCTAATGCACAGATACCACCACAAACAGTTAAGGAAAGTGAAGCAAAGGTGTTCCAAAGAAAGGAACAGGATAAATCTTCAGAACTGACCTTACCAAAATGGAGTTATATGATTTACCTGACAGTTAATTCATACTAGCTGTTATAAAAATACTTACTGCAGTAAAGAGAACAATGCATTAAAAATTGAGAATTTCAATAAAGGCAGGGAATATACTTTTTAAAAATACTGAACAGAAATTAGGGAGCTAAAGAACACAGTAGCTGCACTGAAAAAAATGTACTAGAGGGATTCAACAGAATACCAGGTCAAGAAGAATAAAGGCTCATCAAATGTAAAGGCTGATCACTGAAAGTAATTTAGTCAGAAGATTTAAAAGCAAAAAAGAAAAAACTGCAAAAAGCTTAGGGGATTGATGGGATACCACCAAGCAGAATAATATATATAGTATAGAAGTTTTAGAAGAAGAAGAAGACAGAGAAGAAATAGTTTATTCACAGAAACAATCGTTAAAAATCCCCAAATCTGGATTAAAAGAGCAGATATTAAAGAGATAGAGGCTGAAATATCACCCCAAAATTTATGCTGTGACACATTACACAAATTGTCAAAAGTCAAAGACAAAGAGAGAATTTTAAAAGCAGCAAGAGAAAGCAATTCATCATGTATATGGGATTCTACACGAACTATCAGTGGATTTTTCAGCAGAAGCCTACCAAGATAGAAGGGGATGAGACAAATGTTGAAAGAAAGAAACAACAAACAAAAAACCCTGACAACAAAGAATGTTATACCCAACAAGGCTAGCCTTCAGAAATGAAGGAGAGATAGACTTTCCTAAATAAAAAAAAAAAAAAAAACTGAGAAAATTCATCACCATTAGACATGCTTTACAATAAATACTAAAGAGAGTTCTTCAAGTTTAACAAAAGGAAGCTAAACAGTAATATAGTAGCATAAAAATGAAACATGTTGAAAAAGGTAAATATGCAAACAAATCCATAATACTGCATTGCTATAATGGTGGTATTACTTTTAATTCAAATATAACATTTAAAATATAAAAGTATTAAAATAACTTTGAAAATATGTTTAAAAATATATAATTTGAACCATGTAAATTGTGACAACAATAACATAAAATCAGGAGAGAAGAGTTCATGTTGAGTTTTTGTATGTGATTGAGCTTACGTTGTTATCAACTTAAAATAGATGGTTGTAACTACAAGACATCTTATGTAAGCCATAGGTAACCACAAAAAAAGCCTTATGGAATTTATGAAAAAGAAAACAGATAGGAATCAAAGTAAATCAATATACACAAAAAAATTTTGAAAACACAGAAGAAGACAGCACAAGAGGAAAAAGGCAAAGGAATTACAAGATTACCATGAAACAACTAACAGAATGGATGGTAATAGTAAATCCTTCTCTATCAATTATTACTTTAAATGTAAACTGATTAAGTTTCTCAATAAAAATATATGAAGTATCTATATGGATTTTGTTAAATGACCCAACTATATGCTGCCTGTAAGACTCATTTTATATTTAAGGGCACACATAAGCTGAAAATAAAGAAATAAAAAAGGTATTTCATGCAAATACCAGTCAAATGAGATCAGGGATAACTGTACTTACCAGATAAAATAGTCTATATAAGCAAAAACCATCACAAGAGTGAAATAATGATACCATATGACAAAATAATTACTTTAAATGTAATCTAATTAAATCTCTCAGTAAAAATATATGAAGTAGCTACCTGGATTTTTTTAAATAACCTAACTATATGCTACCTATAAGAAACTCACTTTAGATTTAAGGATACACATAAGCTGAGAATAAAGGAATGAAAAAAGATATTCTATGCAAGTAGCAACCAAATGAGAGCAGGGATGACTATACTTAGCAGATAAAATATAAGTAAAAACCATCACAAGAGAGAAATAATAATACCATATAATGAGAAAAGGGTCAATTTTCTAGAAAGATTTAACAATTGCAAATACATATGCACCCAACATCAGAACACATAAATATATAAAACAAACACTGACAAACCTGAAGGGAAAAATAGTCAGAAATACAGTAATGGTAATAATAATAACAGTAACACTTCTAATACTGGATAGAACATCGAGACAGAACATTGGTAAGTTAACAGAAGACTTGCACAACACCACAGACCAAGTGGCTCTAACATACATGTACAAAACATTCCACCCAACAGTATAGCAGAACGTACATTTTTCTCAAGTGCCATGGATTTTACCTCAGGATAGATCACGTTTTAGATATAATCCTAACAAATTTAAGTAGAAAGAAATCATACCAAATATTTCTTCTGATTGCAATGGAATGGATTTCTAGAAATCAATAGCAAAAGGAAAACTGGAAACCTCACAGAAAGAGGGAAATTAAACAACACATCTTTGAATAACCATTGAGTCAAGAAGAAATAAAAAAGAAAATTAGGAAATAATCTTGAGATAATGAAAATACAACATAAAATTTATGCTATTCAGCAGCAGCAGTACTAAGATGGTTCCTAGTGATAAATACACACATTAAAAGGAAGAGAATCTCAAATAGGCAACCAAGCTTTATACCTCTAGCAATCAGAAAATAAAAAACAAATAAGCTCAAAGTTAGCAGAAGGAAGGCAATAACAAAGATCAGAGCAGAAATAAGTGGAATAGAAAAACACCAACAAAATTAACAGTTGGTTTTTTGAAAAGATAAACAATTTACAAACCTTTAGTTAAACTAAGGAAGAAAGAGAAGATTCAAATAAGTAAAATTATAAAGGAATGAAATATTATAAGTGATGCTGCAGAAATAAAAAATATTATATGAAATTTTTATGAATAATTATGTACTAAAAACTAGATAACCTAAAAGAAATGGAAAAATTCCTGAAACCATACAAACTGCCAAAACTAAATCATAAATAATTAGCCTGAACAGACCTATAACTAGTATGGAGATTGAATCAGGAATCAAATACCTCCCAACAAAGAAAACCCGAGTACCAGATCACCTCCCAAGTAAATTCTACCACACATTTTAAGAATTAATGCCAATTCTTCTAAAATTCTTCCAAAAAACTGAAAATGAGGAGGGAATACTTCCAAACTCATTATATGAGGCCAGCATTATCCTTACACTAAAGGCAGACTAAGACACTGCAAGAAAAGATACCTGCTAATATCCCTGATTAATATAGATGCAAAAATCTTCAACAAAATACTAACAAACTGAATCTAACTGCACCTGAAAAGGATCATATGGTCACAAGTAGTATTTTGTAAGTATATCTTGATGATTCTATGTAGCCAGAGCTGAACAACATTGCTGCAAGATGCCCTACTGCTTGAGGGATTTAGGATATAACTCACATAGTCGCTACACAGTGCTTTCTTTAGACCACTTTTTTTCTCTTGTCTCGCAATGACATCACTTATAGACAGATACTCTCTTTGAAGATCTTCTGTGTGCTTCTGAATGAGATGCCAGTGGCCATGTTGTGCTTTACTAGGCATAAAGGTCTTTAAAAATCATGGAAAATTACAGGTATCCAATAAAACATTTCCTCCTAATCACTACCTTATTTCTAGGGTTAACAAATTCAACTTTCCAAGATGGCTATTTCAGCAGGACACATTCTTTAGACTACTCTAATAATATTATTAGTAAAGAATTCAATTAAAGCAATGCTTTTTCAAGTCCCCTGTTAGTAGTTATGCATTCATATCAGACAAATCAATTCTGGCAATTAAGGCAAGGCAGATGGTGCAGGCAGATGGACTCCAGGCCATGCCAAAGGAGAGAGGAATACGTGAAAGGAAAACTGAATAGATGCTATATTCACCTCTCTCATTACTTGGGAGACTTTGAAGTTTCCAGAAGAGCCAGAAGATTCTGCCTCAAGTACTTCCAGTACATAGTTATGTTATTAGAGAAATAGTAGCATCACTACATTGTGGACAGCACCCCAGCTTTAATGTTTACATTAACACTGGGTTGGAAAAATCCAAGTAATATAGGGTTGTATTCCTTTGATATTTGGCTGACTCTGATTAAACCTGTTCTCATGATCAAATATCTTGGCTCTTCTATTTTCTGTCTAATTTGGCATATCAATTTTCCCGAACATGTGGACTTTTTAAAGAAAATCTCTTATAAAGAAACAGCTTCAGATAAGATGCAACCACTGTTGTGTCCAAATATTGGTTGGAGAGAGGGGCGAAGTTAGCTGACTTTTTTGTTGTTGCTGTTGCAATTTTTAAGTCAATTCCTGAGGTGAGGGGACAGGGTGGAAAGTGTCTTGAGTCATTTTGGTATCTGTTTCTTGCTGTTTAATATTAATTGGCACAATATAAATTATTGAAGGGACAACCTCTGGATCTTCTCCAGCTACCTTTTCAAGCCAAGGTCTGTTTTAAGGGGACAAATGAATAAAAGGAGTCATGGGATATGTTGTCATACATCCCTGGGAAAGGTCAAAGGGCTTGCATCACCCAGGTTTCCATATGCCATTCATTACGGGGTCTGGGGAAAGGCAACTAATGAATATTGCCCAAAACTATACAAAAAAGCAAGAAGACTCCCAAATGGGTGAGAAATCCCTAACCCCCAATCAAATTTAGAGGTTTGTTTTGGTGAGTTCTTTATGGTGAAATGATCAATGAAACCTTATTTGCATTTGAATTCTGAAAATAATGTACCTTAGAGTCAGAATGGGAAGATGAAACTATTTCTAATAAAAATTTTATGGAGAATAAAGCAAATTAAAATCACTCTGAGAAAAAAAATGATAAAGCCAAATTCACAGTCAAGACAACCAGGTCGATACTCTAGAGACTTGAGATGTTATGTCTCAGCCCTGCTATTTACTAAATACCTGACCATGAGCAAGTTATTTAGTCTCCCTGATCCTAAATTTTCTCGCTGGGAGGCAAGGGTGTGAACCTAGTGTTGATGTAACTGGGTTGGGAGCCTAGGCAAGTATCCTTCTCTGTCTCTAAAGAGAAAGTGTAATACCCCTGGAAACAAGTGGACTTCCTCACGTTAACAAAGCAGCCTGTTAGGACTGTCAGCTCCTTCATGTTTAAGAGGAAGAGTTGAACCATACAACTTCTAAGTTTCCACTAAGATCTTCCACTGACTTTATGATTCAAATTATTTAATTTCTTCAAGCCTCAATATTCTCAGCTATAAAATGGGAGTAATAATCACCTATTTCATAGAATTGTTGAAAGGATGAGTTTGTATTTGTAAAATAGAAGAAAACATGGCATACCATAACCAGTACAATGCCCTTTTGTATTACTGTATTGTTACTTTTATCCTTTAATATTTCAGATTTGTAATGACTTCAGCCCTACATTATATTTTCAAGTATGAGTTTCAAAACTATGCTCAAAAACTTATATTTTCATTTGTTTAAAAGAAAATTCTTTCTCATTTAAGAGAAAGAGAGAGAAGGATGTGGTTTGCTTTGAGTCTGAAAGAGCTGGATCCATATCTTCAGTTTTGTATCTAAAACCGGGCTGTTAGCCAAGTTTTTCCAGGAGAGAAGGCACAGAGCTGGGAAAGGAGCTGGGTGGTATTTACATGATATCAAAACAAAAGGTGAGTTCAGCCAGTTTTATCAAACCGCTGGTCAATGCTGTGAAATAATGGTCCAACTGGAGGATCATCTTTGGCGGAGCCAAGCCACAACACAAACAGCCACTCAAAGAGAAGCTGCACAACCCACTTAGAGAGCTGGTCATCGGGTTATAACTCATCTGAAGTTTATGAACGATTTTGATCTTGACTGTTTCCATCTCATAATAAAACCAGTGGAGATCTCAGCCTTAGATTGATGAAGAAATTCCAGACATAAAGGCCACCAAAAAAAAAAAAAAAAAAAAGGTTGTTCAAATGGAGCTTCACACTAGATCATTATTTTCTTTCCCACAGTCCACCCAGTGTGATGTTACTGATTTCTGTTTTCTTCAGATCCAGCCTTTTTCTCAAACAGGGTGTGGGAACTTTCGGCCCTTTTCTGTCATTATTTCTGAATATGATTTTCAGTTATTTGGAGAAGAAGAGGGGGGAAAATGGAGATAGTTAATTAAATCTAGATGGCACAGGGCTAAGACCAGTATGGCTTTGACGAAACTTTCTGCGCTTTTCTTCAGAAAGGAGCCACACCCTGTAATCTCTATGGATGACCAGTCAGATCCTTTACAAAACAACAGCAACATTTTAATGGAACTCTGCTAAGAGAAAGAATATTAGAGATCTTTGCCTACACCATCATAAACACTTTTATGCCTTGCCTATATTTTAAAGTCTCAGATTAAGAATTAATTACCAGTCCTGTCGTAACAACTGATTTCTTTAAATGTGCCTTTAAAATGAAAGATTTTAGCCATACAGAAAATGAACATCCCTATATCCACCATTTACATTTAATATGTTATCATTTTGCCCCTGCTTTTATTTTGTAAATTGTGGAGTGGTTCAAATGTACAGAAACGGAAAAGGAAAATACTTCACAAATAACTTTGCAAATAAATTGTGTAAAGTGCTTGGAGCAGTGCCTAGACTACAGACAACATTTATTGTGTTTTGCTGTTCCCACCTCATGTTTCATTAGGTTTTAACATTTTGCCATGATTGCCTCAGATTTTTTAAAGAAACTGAAATATCAAGACACTTGAAGCCCCTGTCTGTCCCTCCTTGATCTTTCCTCTTCTTCCTTTTCTCCCTCCTCTCACTGCTCCAACTTGTCCCTTGCTTTCTCATTCTCTCATTTGCACCTTCTGCTGAGAAAACTACTGCCTTGATTTGTGTTATTGTAGCATCTATACTTTTGCATCATATTGTTCTAGCTGACAGAATTCCCAACAAATATTTAATAGAGTTTTCCTTATTTATAAATATGTATATGTATCATTGTATAATTTTCTTTTTATGCCCTATGTTTTTTAGATTCATGTATTTTTTTCTTTCAGTAACTGCAGTTTATTAATTTTAGCCGCTCTGTAGTATACACTGCATAAATATGTATTATCTATTCTTTTTGATAAACACTGGGGTTTTTCTAGTTGTTTATTATTATAGATCTTCTGCCTTATACAGGTTTTCTTGTGTACATATGTAAAGGTTTTTAAGGCAGTGACTTAATATACATGTGTACTTATGCACATACACACACTTAGACATATACTGAAACCAAACATTTATAAAACAACTTCTTAATGTTTTTATATTTTTGTTTTCTATTCATTTCCTGTTTTCATTTGTTTTTTGTTCATTCCTTTTCATTCTATCTTATTCTAAAAAGATGTATGTTGTGACTCATCAAACTAATTTCCCATTTCACTAATTAAACCCATAGTTTGAGTTACATTGCTTTAGGTTTCATACTCAAAGATGAATTCCTGAATAGAATAGTGTGTGAATCTTCACCTTTACTTCTGTCACTTCTCCAAATATCCCTAGAAAAGACAATGAAAACACTACCCCCAAAGAAAAGACAGAAACATAAACTACTGTTGATAAACAAATCCCAGTTTACTAGGCCCATTGAAATAAGAAAGAACATGATCATGGCCAGGCCTTAATAGTGCTTCAAGACAGAGAATTTAGAAGAAGCTATTTATAGAGTTTTATGATGTGGGTTAAGTAATTTCAAGATAGAACTTTCATGACAGGGGAATGGTTTGGATTAAGTAGCGTTTATGACACAAAAGCTTCGGATTGGTGGGCACAGTGAGGCGAGGCTCTTGAAGCAAGCCTTGATGAGCAAGCTATTAGTCTTGATAAGTAAGTTATTTTTGTAGCCTCACTATCTTATCTTCCAGGAGCAAATATCTCCTACAGCAGGTAGCTAAATATTGTTTCACAAAGAGGCAGAAAAGTATGTCTGATCTCAGACTTGTCTAACACAAGGATGAAAAAAGGGAATCATGATGGATTTGGTTCTCACTATGCAATGCCAAATATTCTCCAAAGCAGTTGTGCCCATTTAAAAATCCCATCGTAATTACCTCTGTCCTCAAGATTGAGTATTGTCTTTTAAGCTATTCTTAAAGTATAAAATAATATCATAATATTTCATCATTTTATTTCATATTTCCTTTACTACTAGGTGAGATTTTGTATTTTTCCATATGATTATCAGTCATTTGAGTTTTTTCTTTCATAAACGGCCTATTCATATCCTTTGACTATTTTTCTAGTTTGTTTAGTTATCATTTGTTTAGCTTTAGTTTCTAATTTGTCTAGCTCTCTTTTTCTTATTGTGTTAGTTCTATATATTCTGCCTAATATTTTGGTAAACATAAGCAAACATTTCAATATAGACTTCATAATTTATCTTAATATTTGATGTCTTTTATTAAAGTTTTAAAATTAAATGTAGAAAAAATAATCATTTTTATGATTAGTGCTTTTGGTCTATTTCAGAAATTCTCAAAAAACATTTTCTCTTCTATGTATTTAAAATTTTTTAATTCCATATTTACATCTTTAAACTAACTTCTGCACAACAACAGAAATAATCAGCAGAGTAAACAGACAACCCAGGTAGTGGGAAAAAATACTAGCAAATTACATCTGACAAAGGACTAATATCCAGAATCTACAAGAAATGCAGACAAATCAGGAAGAAAAAAAACCTCATCAAAAAGTAGGCAAAGGACATGAATAGACAATTCTCAAAAGAAGATATACAAATGGCCAACAAATATATGAAAATATGCTCAATATCAGTAATTATCAGGGAAATGCAAGTTAAGACCACAATGAGATACACCCTTACTCCTGCAAGAATGGCCATAATTTAAAAATTACAAAGTAATAGATATTGGCGTGGATGTGGTAAAAAGGGAACACTTATACACTGCTGGTAGGAATGTAAACTTGTACAACCACTATGGAAAACAGTATGGAGATTCCTTTTAAAAACCAGAAGTATAACTATCATTCGATCCAGCAATCCCATTACTGGGTATCTACCCCAAGGAAAAGAAATCATTATATGAAAAAGACACTTGCACACATGTTTATAGCAGCACAATTTGCAATTGCAAAACTATGGAACCAACCTGAATGCCCGTCAACCAAGGAGTGGATAAAGAAAATGTGGTATCTATACACCACTGAATACTACTCAGCATAAAAGGGAATGAAATAATGGCATTAGCAGCAATCTAGATGGAGTTGGAGACCATCATTCTAAGCGAAGTAACTCAGGAATGGAAAGCCAAATATTAGATGGTTTTACTCATAAGTGGGAGCTAAGTTATGAGGATGCAAAGGCATAAGAATGATATAATGGACTTTGGGTACTCAGCGGGAAGGGTGGAGAGGGGTGAGGAATAAAAGACTACACATTGGTTATAGTGTATACTGCTTGGGTGACAGGTGCACCAACATCTTAGAAATCACCACTAAAGAACTTATCCATGTAACCAAAAACCACCTGTTCCCCAAAAACTGTTGAAATATAAATAAATAAATAAATTGTCTAGCATTATTTTTTCTAGGTAGGAAGAAATAAAGTCTTTTAATGAAGTATTTCCACATTAATACTGCTTAGGACAATCCACAACAGCAGTGGGTTGTAACAAAAAATAATTATATTTTAAACACCTTTGGTTTGACCAGAGTTTGGCTGATGTTGGCTGTGCTCAGCTGAGTTTGGATCCAGACTGTGTGTGAAGTTGGCTTCACACATCTGCCATAATTCTGGCTGCAGTAGGCTATGCAGGACTAAGGCACAAATGAAGGAGAGCAAGTCCAAACTCATTAGAACACTTCAAGTCCTGATTACCTGACATCTGCTGACATTCTAATGGTCAAAATAGGACACATAGCCAAACTCAGAATCAGTGGAATGGGGAAATATGTTCTGCCTGTAGTAGGAAGAACTGCAGTGTCTTATTAGCAAGGGATGTGGTTGCAGGGAGGAGTGAAAAATTGAGAGCAATAATAAAATCCACCACAGGCGATGCTCTCAGTTACAACTACATTTTATACAAAGTTCACTTAATTCCTTTCTACTATATCCCTGAAAGACTCATTCAAAGCATTAGGCTCTAAAGCAACGACCCAATTATTGATGTAGGATCTAGATGCAACTCCAGAACTAAAAAGACAAGTTACCTGCCTCCCACATACCCAGCAATGATGAAACATGGGTAGAATAACTGCAATTAACTCTCCCATTCACAAAAAGAAAATAATACATAGCAGTCACTGCTTGGTAGCGATTTTGAATACCACTGAACAAATATGGCCAAGTACTTTCTTTCTTTCTTTCTTTTTTTTTTTTTTTTTTTTTTTGAGGCTAGAAAACTTATCTTCATTAGGTTCCGGTTTGAAACTGGAATGGCTCTCCAGCCCATTTTTTCCCTGTGGTGGTTGGTTTAGCCCTCTCCTTTTTCCATCTTTTTAAATCACTTCTGAAGAAGGCACTGAGTGTATTTCATTCTCAGCAACTTAGCAGTTTTATCAGCCTACTTCCTGCCTGCATAAAGTTGAGGTCTAGGAGTATTTATTTATTTTATTTTATTTTTTTTTTTACATTTTAGTTACTATCAGTCTCCTTTAACTCAGGTAGATGATAACACCTTTGCCAGGATAAATCTCTCATAATATTTTCTTTCATTATCTTCAATCCCATGTGCTAAAAGCTATATCCACAATACTATTTGGACTTGCACTTTCTCTTGAAACCTGATTACAGAGTTTGGGTGTATCAAGCTTCTGTGGAACATACCCTTAATCCTTCTAGAAATACTTTGGCAGAAGTCTTAACAAGGGCTTTTAGTAGCCAAAATCTTAATACGTCCTTGACCTTGAGGCCATGTCTTACTGACGGTGTCCTGGATTTGGTCTTTTCCTTGAGTCTGTATCACAATGGTCACACCATTGACTTGAACGTTGTTTCCCATTCCAACCCTCCAAATGCTTTTTTGAGTCTCCCAATCTTTCATAAATTCAGTCTGCACCTCAGCCAAATAATTTTCTGCCTCTTATAACATCTCATTAAAGGCAGCTAGCAGCAGTCAGCTTACCACTGCAATATTCTGCCGTAAAACCTTGAAGTCCATTGTATTAATAGCAAATGATATTTTCATTAAATATTTTCCACTCTGTAACACAGGTTGCCATTTATCAGCATCATACAGCAGTTTTCTAACTACCAGTTCCCAGTGCTACCTCTTTTACCAATTTTTTGGCTTAGTCAACCATTCCCACAATAATCATAACAAAACCTTCAGCTCCTGAAATAGCTCTGGAGCTGTAACGGTGACAGGAGCATCTTTTGTTACTCATGACAAGTTCCTTTCAACCACATCTGAGTTTATATTAGTGAGGTAACTTTTGGAAAGCTCCTAAGGATAAGGGGCTGGTTGACAGTGTAACAGCAACCGTGTGATCACAGGGCTGAAACTTTTAGCCCCAACCCCGGATGCCCAGGGAAGAGAGAGGCTGGAGGCTGAGTTAATCACCATTGGCTAATGATTTAACAAATCATTCCCATGTTATGAAGCCTACAGTAAAAACCCTAACGGAAGGGGTTCCATGTTACTGGAAGAGTGGCACCCCAGAGCAGGCATGGTACCACCTTGCCAATACTTTGACCTAGGCATCTCTTCCATCTGTCTGTTCTTGAGTTTTATCTTTTTTAATAAATGGATAAACAGCAGTAAGTAACTTCACTGAGTCTTGTGAGGCCATCTAGCAAACTGCCAAACCCAAGGAGGGGGTTGTGGGAAGCCCTGATTTATATAGCTGGTTGGTCAGAAATACAGGTTACAACATGGGACTTAAAACTGGCATCTGAAGTGGGAGGCAGCTGTGTGGGATTGAGCTTTCTAACTTGTGATGGATCTGATGCTAACTCTAGGTAGATGGTGTTAGAATTGAACTGAGTTCTCTTGTAGGACACCCAGTTGGTGTGACAGAGAAGTGAAGAATTGCTCAATGGGAGAGAAACACCCAGACACTTGGTGTCAGATGTGAAGTGTTGAGAATAGAAAAACAGGGTGCTTCCCTTTCCTCTATTTCCTAGGCATCTGGTAGGCTACATTTCTTAATAGCCTCCTTTTTTACTTAGGGCTCTTACGTCTGAGTTCTAGCCAATGGAATGTGACCAAGAGCAACGCATGCCACTTCCAGGCCTGCACGCAAATACATTCCCATGCTCAATTCTCCATTCTTTCTTTCCTACTGACTCAGCAAACCGAAACAAAATGAAATTGGGAGTCATATATTGAAGATGAAAAAGACTCAAGATAACAAAAAGCTTAGGTTCCTGAATCACCATTGGAAGAAGTGCTGCCATGGATGAAACACTCACTGTGGGCTCTCCATGAGACCATGCTTTTATTTATTTATGTATTTATTTTGCTCTATGTTGTTTTGTAAACAGAATATAACTGGAAATTCAATCTGATTTTTTTCTTATAACACTGAGATTTACTCACTTTTATTTATAAGATTTTTAATATATTTGCAATTATTTATGCCATATTATATTTTGTTTAGATGCCTTCTTAATTTCCCTCTTTTGTCTCCGTTTTGCATGTTGTTCTCTTAATAACATTTTATATATTTCCAATCACTAAAATAATAGGTAAAAATTCCATTGCCTCCAATTAGAATAAGGAGAAAAGTAGCAGCATTTTTTTCAGTGCGATTTGAAATTGTTTTCTACTACTTTAGTAGTTACTTTTAAATATTTAAACAGATTTGTTTCAATATAAATTTGTATAACAAAGCCTACAATTAATCAGCCATTGTCTCTACTAATCACAATCGAGCTTTACATGCTAAAACTACATGTTTAAAACTAAATGTCCCTTAATACAACAACACATTTTAACTTCTCTTTTCATAATACAAAAATTTACTTTTTAGAAATAGTGTTTTGTTAATTAGACTTGCTCACTTATTTTATCAATTTCTGCCTGTTGTTTAGTAGTTCTTTTAGAGAGGGCTATGGATGGTATACTCTTGTGTTTGTATACATAGTATGTTCTTATTTTATGCCATTATTTAGCCTTTGCTCTTTAACAACAGTTCATTTGTATATACGATTCTACATTGCCAGTTACTTTTCTTCTGCACTTTGGAGCTATTACCTTATGTATTTTGGCATCTATTATTGCCAATAAAAAATCTGTTTTATACGTGAAGGTTATCCCTTTATTAGTAATCTGTCTTTTCCTGTCTGACAACTTTTAAGGACTCCTCTATGCCACTGCTTTTCTATAGTTTCACGAGAATGTACCTTGATGTGGATTCATTTTTATTCATATTGGTAAAGTGTACTTTTGCTATGAAGATTAATATTTTTAAATTCTCTTTAATTCTGGAAAAATTAAAGCTATTTTCTCTTCAGGTGTTACTTCTCTCGCATTTATTTTATTATTTTCTTCTGGAATTCCTATTAGATATATGCTGTAGCCCCTTAATCCACCCGCATTGCTTCTTTATTCCTTATTCATGTATTTCATCTTTCTGTTTCCTCATCTTCATTCTTAGCAATGTCTTCAGTACTACCTTACTCTATGTATGCAACCTAAGGTTTAACCAACCTATCAAGTACTTTTAACTCAAGAACTATATACTATTTCATCCAAGATTTCTAATTAGATCTTCCCGTATTAATCTCTTTTTAAATTTCTTTTTGATTAAAAAACTTTTGTGCATCTTAGAATATTTCTCACTCAATTCTCAGAGTACTCTGTGTACTTATTTTAAAGTCTTTGTCAAACTCTTACACAAAATTAATTTCACCCTAAATGAATTCATATTCTTATGGTTACATTTGTATGTTTTTTTTTCCTTAACATTAGATGTTTTAATTTTGTAATTTGGCTGTTTGTGTAATTTGGGGAGGACATTTTGTATATGTCTTTTTACTTTCTATCTTCTAGTTAAACTCTAGACGCGATAAAGACAATAAGTTAGTATTGAGGACATCACTATCCCCATTAAGAGATTCTGCATTTACTTCCTCTCATCCTGTGGGTTTGCCACAGCGGCATCTGGGGGCCCTCTGTGGAACTATCTCCAAGGTGTGGACTGCGATGATATCTCAACTCCAGTCACTACGCGGTGGGATTAGGTGTCCAACTCACTAATCACTGGATTGTTATGCTCTGCCTGTGTCTTCCAGCAACAATAGGCCTGTAGCCTGCTCAAAGCTGAAGACTCAGGTTGCTCCAGTATTTCTTCCATCTTCTGAGTACAGAATGACTTCAAATACCTTCAAGGGTCAGTGTTTCCCTGACCTGCATGAAACAATTTTAATCCTCTGTATCCTGCAGGAGCTAAGGTCCTACTGTCACCACTTGCTGCAACTCAGAGCCCAGCACATCTGAGGCTTCAGCCTTACACATGGTTTTTAGCTTGCAGTTCTGTTTCTGGCCCTCAGAGTCCTCTCTTGTTTCTGCATTTATTGATATCGTTTTTGTTTGCTATTTATATGTCATTGTGTGTTTAGAGTGAAGGACATGCATTTTGTTTCTGACTTACTGCAGAAAATTTTGCCACAAGTTCATAATGTTTAGGTATTCTGAAAAAATTCTAACATTTCATTAATTGCCTTATTCTCCTGTCTTCCTTAAAGGCTACAAATTACCTTTCTCAGCTATCTAAATATTGTTTCAAGAAAATTAAAAAGAATCAATAGGAAAAGGGAAACAACAGCCAACAGGAAACAAGTAGAGCTGTAAGTATGAAGCTGGCCATAAAAGTGATCTGATAACTTACGTATTTAGTATTTCTCTCTAGGATACTGAGTTCCATTTGTACATATACTCTGGGAGATGCTATTATCTCTGGAGCCTGCCAATTGGAACATTAACATGATAATGTAATATTTAGTGCTTGTCCCTAACTGCATGTCTTTAAAGGAACTGGAACACTGCATCGGAACATCACTGTTTATTCCTCTAGCATACAGATGGGATGGGTTAACTTGTCCTTTCTAAGAACTCTCTGGTGAAGGTGCACACCCTCCAGCTGTGTCTCTCATGTCCTACTCATTAGCTGGGGAAGTATGCACACCAGGGGTAGGGTCTGGGTCAGAAAAGGACTTCCCTTGAACAGCTTTCTCTTCCCTGGGCTGATTTTTAGGCCCTGAGAAAGACCACGTATTTTTTTCTCAAATCGTTGTTAGACACAAGTAGGACAATACCTTGAATTTAATATATTTATCAAACTTTGGCTACATCAAGGTCCTTTGCTCCATACAAATCTTATTCTTATTCTTTCCTCTCTTTCATTATTGTCCTCCCACCTTCTTTGATTAGACTTTGATCATTTGACTATCTACTGGTTGTTGAGGAAAACCATTATTTCTCCCATGAACTACAAAATCCCCAGAAATAGTCTGTCTACTTAATTCAATTTATTTTCTCAAATATTTTTTAACTTTTTAAAAAAATTCAAAAAATATGTTTAAACTAAGTGACATATGCAGATGATTAAAAATGAAATGGCACTGAAAGATATACAATGAAAGGCAGTATTCCCAAGCCCCACGGCACTTCTCTTCAAGACTTCTCTACAGAAACAATTTCTATTTTGAATGGTACTGGTTGTTATTTCAATGACACTAATTATAGTGCTTTATAAAAACATAATTCAACTGAGCATGATTATTTTACTCTTGACATCCTTGCCTTGATTGATGGTTGAACCACCTTCCTGTTTCCTCTTGCCTCATTCTAGTCACTTCACTAATCTCACTTCCACCAAACAGCATTCTTCAATCCTTGCTTCTTTATCTGTTCACTGCAGACCAGCACTGTCCAGTAGAACTCTCTGTAATAATGGAAATGTACGTATCTCCTCCTTTCAATATGGCAGCCACTACCTCCAGGTGAATAGTTAGCACTTGGAATATGGCTAGTGTGACTTAAAAACAACAGAATTTGAAACTGTATTTAACTTTAATTAATTTAAATTCAACTAGCTACATGTGGCTAAGAGTAGCTGCATTGGGCAGTGTAACTACAAATGTCTCTTAACCCTGGTTTTGTTGGATAAGAAGATTAGTCATCTTCATTTCTTCTCACCTCTCCTCCCCCTTTCATCTTACAACCTTCATTATCTGTACCTTTACATGTATACTGCCCAAATCAGAACTACTATTGTGCTGTCTGTAAGTATAGTTAAATCTTCAATGGCACGTCTAAGATTAGTCTAATGCAGACTATTTAGAAACTGTATTTATATTATTATGAATTTAGTTTATTTCACAGCTTTCTTCACTTTTGAATTTTTCATTGATTTGTCTCTCTCACTGAATTATACACCTAATCAAAGTGAGCATGTTGCCCACCTTGTTCGATATTATGCCTTCAGAGCCTGACAGAGTGACGATCCCAAAAATAGATTTTTTGTGAATGTTGCATGGTTGATGTTTTATTTTTCTTGTTCAAATATTTTAGTGCACCCTAATAGAAAGAATCAGCCAATATTCCTTGAGTGTATTGGTGTTAATATGAAATATTTTCATGGTCATTTAGGGCAATCATTACTCCATAAAATGTTTTAGTTTTTTCTTTTATATTTAATTTATGATGTTATTTCCAAATGGTCTGACTTGGAAGTTCCTCTACTACTAATATATAATAATGAAAATAATCTAAAGAATTTAAAAAATTAGTTTGTTATTTTTGTGTGGTACATAATGTAATTTTAAGTGAACATTTTATTTTTAAAGTTAGGAAACTATTATAAATCTCATTTAATAACTGTTTTAATAAGTAATAAATATTCTTTAAATGACTTCTGTAACGTAAAATGTGATTTGATATTGTATGTTTTTTAAAATGACATACAATAGTTTATTTGAATTTGGGGTAAAAGTACATGTAAATATACATTGAAATTTAACAATGTGTTAAAGCTTCAAAAATAGAGGGAAATAATTTCATGTTTCTTCTTTAAACTGTTTGCATTTTACATTTTGAAAATGCAATTTGTATACATATATGTATATATGTGTGTGTTTATATATGCACATACTCGATTTTCCTTTCAAATGTTAAGAAAACATATAAACACAAACACACATACATACATACATACAGTTCTCTTTTCAAATATTAAGATAAAGGCCTTTTAAGATTTCAATATGACATTTGTAGGTAATTCTTAGTAACTAATTGGTACAGAAACAGATAGTCTTTATTATTAATAATGAGAAATCAATTTTTTTATTATTGCCATAATATATTTTTCTATCCAGCATTTTATTATGAAATTTCAGATGTGCTATATAGCGATTTTTTTTTTTGTCAGAGAAATAAAAACTACAGTCTTGGTGAATAGCAACGTGTATAGATTTTCATAGTTATCATTTTTCTACTTTATGCATTAACTATATTTGAACATCATAATTCCATTTGCTTTCCTGTATTTACTCATGCTTTAGACTACCAGTCATAATGTTTAAGACAATTGGGGGATAATAAGCTGAGAAAACCAGTAAACAGTTTGAGCTGTGAATGCACTGTAAAGCTCTCTTTCCTGATCACCACGGACTACTGCCCATACACAATACACAGTCAGGCCTCCTAAGCTACAATATTATTTAAAAAATGCTAAAATAATTATATTACTTATTTTTTTTTTTTTTGAGACAGAGTTTCGCTCTTGTTACCCAGGCTGGAGTGCAATGGCGCGATCTCGGCTCACCGCAACCTCCGCCTCCTGGGTTCAGGCAATTCTCCTGCCTCAACCTCCTGAGTAGCTGGAATTACAGGCATGCACCACCATGCCCTGCTAATTTCTTGTATTTTTAGTAGAGACGGGGTTTCACCATGTTGACCCGGATGGTCTCGATCTCTTGACCTCGTGATCCACCCGCCTCGGCCTCCCAAAGTGCTGGGATTACAGGCTTGAGCCACCGTGCCCGGCCCTATATTACTTATTGATATAAAAACAAAACACTGCATTTTCTCATTCGTAAGTGGTTGTTGAACAATGAGAACACATCGACACAGGGAGGGGAACATCACACACCAGGGCCTCTTAGGGGGTGAGGGAGCTAGCGGAGGGATAGCAGGGGATGGGGGCCTTGGGGAGGGATAACATTAGGAGAAATACCTAATGTAGATGATGGAGGGATGGATGCAGCAAACCACTATGGCACGTGTATACCTATGTAACAATCCTGTATGATCTGCACATGTACCCCAGAACTTAAAGTAAAATGTAAAAAATCGAAAGTGGTGCCATTATTAAAAATACAAATCTCCTGGAACATCTTTGCAAATGGTTGGGGGTTTCTGAATCGTAAGTGGGAATTACCATGTCATGGTATTCTGTGATTAATTTAAAAACTAACTCCTTTATACCTTATATACAAATTTCATCATAAAACAGACAATTCTATAGCATGAGATGGATGTTAGGATCTCAGCTGGCATTCACGGTTAAATCATGCACCTTCAGGAACTGGGAGCATTTTGATCCAGAGTCACAATCATTCCTTTCTTATCTTCACCCCTGTGGTGTGTGTATTCTGAAGTTTAACTGAAAAATGGCAGCTGGTACCAGATATAATATTTTAAACATTATTAGCTGTTTTTGAACGCTGGTTTGCACCAAGCAGATCCCTCAGAGGTTCAGGGACACTGTCACATTATGCTAACACATTGCCCATACAATTAGGCAAACAACCCTTTTTCTTATGAACAGACTTCTCAGCAACCAAAAGCTCAACAGCAAGTTTGACTGAAGATTTCTTTCAGTGGCAGGCATAACAAACCACCTTCTTCTCATAGGTCCTTCTTGTCTTGTACATGGAACCACACTGTGTAGCACCCTGGCCATTTCTGCCTCACACAAAGAGTGCCTAACTTTGGATTTCTTTCCTTTCAGAATTATCTAAACTTTATTACCCTGGGTAACTCATTCCTCAGGTCTCTGTGTGTTCTCAACCAGCAGTACTGAGATGAGTCAAATCTTGCTAGAAAAATAATGGATAATAGCATCTGATGGTACTGCTGTATCTAAAACACTACATTCCTGGTACAGAATTTCATTCTGGTGGCAGGTAATGGAAATGAAGGTTTGGATCACGGTGTCTTCCCTAGTGCTGCCAACACTATTGTAAACGCTCTATTTGCCCTATGAATAGGCCAGTCAATCTTACAGAAGTTCCTATAGTAGAAATGGGAGATTTAATGTGCCAGCTCTGGCTTTCTGTGGCTGTTACCGTAAGTATTCTGAGCCCATGTCATGCTCTTTAAAGAAAGTGTTGTCAGCAGTATGTGAGTGTGGGAAGGGAGAGATCACTTGCCAAACTTTGAAATCTCTGTTCTAAATAGTGTGGTTAAATACGTGTCATAATTTTGTTCATATAGTGCAGTCTACATTTGCTAAAGCTGTGGGATACTGTTGCCTTCGAAACTGACATGTAATGATTCCGTCTGGGAATTTAATAGCTAAATTCATTTTTATTTGGCCCATAATGAACTTTTGCACTCTACTTATAATAAACAACATCAGTGTCATTTTTTTTCAAGAGGAGGGTGGGATGGAAAGGATAAATAATATTGATGATGATCCTTTGTCAAGTAAACTCTCTTTAGATAAAGCATCGTGAAAAACTTTGTAACAGCACCATCTAGTCAAAGCTGTCTTTAAGGTCCAGCCCAGGCATGGGCAATAGTCATGAAATTCATGTTCGCTCACATACTTTGGTCACCACTGCTCTTTGCCCATCTAATGAAGAGCAGATGCAGAGAAAGCATGGCTTGATTTCAATAATTGTTTAGGATTCTACTGATGCAATTTACTGTTGGCTTTAACTGGATAGTGGCAAATGATCTGGTAAAGAAAGATTCTCTCAGTCTGAATTTTATCTAAGTGGGAAAAATCTGTCACTTTTCTCTTTTGCTAAAATATAACTGTTCAGTTTCTTATCTTTTCTTCCAATATGTGCTACAAACCAAATCCTGAGATACTACACAAATGAAGAACACAGGCAGCTCTAAAGCCTTCACTCTTTCACTTGGAATTGGATATGCATGTTGACCTATGTACTAAGGGATTTGTCTTGTATGAGTTACCAGTTCAGAGACCAGTCAGTGCATCATTGATTGTATAGGCAGTTATACAATTCAGTCTTACTTTAATATTACCAGGAAATAACTTCTGTGTTTTGGCTGATCAGTGACAGATATACAGCTGTAATAATCAAAAGGCAAACCAAAAAGCAACTTACTTTAAAAGGATAATCTAAATACCAAATCTCAGAAGAAATCATTTGGGAATCTGAACACTGGGATCCCAACTCAAAAACCACACAACTCTCTTCACTCCGTCTTGCTACATCAGTCTGCAAGGTCTAAAGTCTGATTTGCCTTCTTGGGCCTAATTCCATAGTGTGGGAGGCCTTAGCAACCTATTAGGACAATTGTTCAGTATATATTCAGTGCTATACAGAAAGGGGGAGCATCTACATGTGTCCTAGGGAGTAAAATGGTAAAGGGGATGTTCTGACTCTACTTTTTCTCTCCTTTAAAACCCCTGCCCCCCTCAATAAATTCATTCTCATTTTGATAGGTCTGAGAAATTCCCAGAGAACTGTCATGATTTTTGATGAGGCTGAAGATCTTACAGGTCTGTGAAGGTCATAAGACATAATCCTTAACCATCAAAGAGGGTTGAATAGTATCCCCCACAAGATTCATGTCCACCTGGAAACTCAGAATGTGACCCTATTTGGAAATAAGGTCTTTGTAAAGGTAATCAATCAAGGATGAAGATGAGATCATACTGGAATTAAGGTAGACGCTAAAACCAAAGGGTCTACCTTAATTGCTATCTTTGTTAAAAAAAAAAAATGTAGAGCCCATGCACAGAATAAGGCCATGTAAACACAGCGACAAAGACTGCAGAGATGCAGCTGTAAGAAACACCAAGCGCTCCTGGGGGCCACCAGCAAAGCCAGGAAAGGCAAGGAAGGAGTCTTTCCTCGAGCCTGTGTAGGGAGGATGGCCCTGCCCATAACTTGATTTTGGACTTCTAGTCTCCAGAATTCTGAGAGAATAAATTTCTGTGGTTTTAAGTTTGTGATACCTTACGGCAGCCCTGGGAAACTAATGCAATCATCTGGTCAGAGTCTCCTTCCTTTGGATTTTGGGACCCTGCTTTCATCCAACTTCCCACCTACCTTTCCAGCCACCCCTCATTTTCTTCTGCATTGCTTTTCCTCTACCCACAACTTACATTATGGCACTCTCGAGAAATCCATCCTTGGATTTTCTCACAGTACATTCCCTAGGTAATCTTACCCAATCTCATAGTTTTAACTCCACTTCTAGGCTCACACACGTAAAGCTACAATCAGACCTTTCTCTTAAGGGTGACTTAATGTCTTATTAGATATAAAAAACTAATGTCAAAAATACATTCTCAAAACTAAATTCATTTTTAAACTCCCTTTCTATTCTTTCTTATACTCCTTTACCTCTCCTTCTACCCCTCAGCGTTTATTTCTTATTTATTTGCATGCATCATTTTTGATCCAATGACAAACTACGAAAGTCAAAAACCTGAGTCACCACTTCCTGCTTGTTGCCAATGTTTTAGAAACCCCGGTATATCAGTTTAAACTCCCCTGAATCGACTATTTTCCTAGATCAGGTCCTTAGCAATTTTGTCTTATCTGCTTGGGGTAGGTTTCTATGAAACTAATTGCTCTTTAAACCATCCAATAATGCTACAGTTGTCACCATATTTCTTTCTAAGATCTAACTATGATGGAATATTTCCGTGCTTAGAATCATTCAAGGCTTCTCAATTACCCAAAGGTTCAAACTCCTTAGAATGGCTTGGCCATCTTCACGCCCCACTATTTCCCCATCTTCTAATTAGACTGTGGTCGCATCAAACAACCTTCCATTCTCTGAATGTGCACTGGACTTTCAAACATCTCCAGGCCCTTGTTAGTTCTGTTCTGTCTTTTGAAATACCCTTCTTCCTTCCCATCTTTATGTGGCTTCCTCCTATTTCTTTTATACTCTTGATACTTCCCAGAAGGCTTCATTTCACCATTCTGTTGTGAATAACCATCTCCTGGGTTACCACAGCTCCCTACACGAGCACTTACCTCCCTTCCTTGCTATTGGTTGTTTCTGACCTACAAGTGTCACCAGATTATGAGGTCCATGAGATACAGACAATGACCAATTAATAGTGACTAAATATTTTAGAAATCATGAGAAATAGAGAACATATGTTAAAATATTTAACAAATACACAGTAGCCTATGTGTCAGTGTAACAATATACTAAGTTTAAGTGAAACAGCTAACATCAAAGGTTGCTGTGACTGGAATAAAGACTAGGAGAAGGTGAGACTTGAGGTGAGCTCTGAAGAAACAGTAGGACTTAAATAATTAGCCCAGGATATTCTGGATAAAATAAGTAGTAAGAGTGAATTTGGCATTAGAATTCCATAGCTGATGAATTTCAAATGCAATTGGCAGATAGTTTCTTTACCTTGACACCGATGACTTTGAAGTGACAGGCTGGCATGACCTTATGTAGGTGTTAAGCCCATGAATGAAAGCATTGTTCTTGGAGTGCTTCTGGTTACAGAAGATGTCTGAAAAAGGTAAAATAGGAAAAGAAAAGAGAAATAAAACAATCTTCCCAGTGAGGCAATGTTCAGAAGAGCCAGAATCTTAGCTCATGGTTTCAAATGCAACATGGATTTGCACGGGACATTTAAGTTACTCCTTAGCATATTAAATTGCTTCCTCTATGAACCATGGAAAATGAAAACCAATTAGTATCTGTTGGGAAAGGGACTTGGGGTGGGAAAGGGACTTGGGAATTTCCTCTTGTGGTTTAAGTTGGGTCTCAAAATAGCATGACTACAGGTTTGAGCATCCAGCTTCATACTTTATTTTCTACATTAAGCATCAAATGGAGCAAAATTTTAATTCCTTTGGACAAAACTGACAAAACAGCTGGGTCTTTGCTCTTGCTCCTCCCGTAAAAAAAGCTGCACTAGGGAGCAAACATGTCGAAAGGCTCTTATGGATGGTCTACCGCATGCCCTTCAAAGATGGGCATTGTGAAAAATGTGAAATTATTTCAAACTCCTCTTGAGTAACCATATAATTTAATCATATTTAGTCTCACCTAATACAAAGTCCTTTTGCTGAATAAAACTATAGCAAGGCTCTAAGGATGTATGATATAAAAAAGTGAAAGTACTTATCATAAAATTCACATTTTATACTTGGTAGAATCAGATAACTAAATAGGAAGAAAAATAGTAACTTATTTCAATCCTACCAACTTCTCTTAAGTTTGGTTCCCAACAAACATACTTTATAAGGATTTCCATGAATGGGCCAAGGAATATCAGATGACATAACTTTCAACAAGGTGACTGAACGCAGGCTAAGGGGTGAAGCAAAAATGTTTTTTTCTTTGTTTCTCTTTCAGTTTCTTTTCTTCCTAGAAAACGGCTAGGCCTTCTATTCTTTTTTAAGACAACATGCAGATTATCTGTATAAGAATTCAGTAGTTCTCATTCTTATTATAAACAATAGACTTTACAAGGATTTCACCTTGTCCATTAGTCAACTTTATAAGTCATCTTTGTCTTTGATTTTCCTATAAGAATTTATTAAAAATCAATTCAGCAGCCCTCAAAGGAAATATCTAATATGGTCTTTGATCTGATAGAATTTGGGGAGAAATGTTTGATATGTTTCAAGGAAACCAGCAGAGGCAGAGTGAATTTCAGCATCCCAAATATAAAATGTTTCTCACCAGATATAAAATGTTTCTCCCAGATATAAAACATTTCTCACCAAAACAACAATTTTGCCCCTGGTGAAAGAATCTGCTGGAAGTTAAGTTCAACACTTCTACATCTATGGGTGATCGTTATTTATGGTGATCGAATTTAAAAACCTCTGCAATTCCTTCCTACACTGATATTCTATCATGAATAAATGAAGATAAAGCAGTCCACTTTTAATGTTTAATAACAAGTGTTTCACTCCTCAGGAGTGAAATGATTTTAGATGTGAATGATTTTAGAAGTGAAATGATTTTAGAATGTTTTCCCTAACATGTCAGTAGTCACATCTTACCACTCTTCAGGGATACTCAGGTACCACCCAGTCCTTGAAACCTCATGGCTACTATTATGTCAGCTCTGATCATTCTTCCAGAGTACTGATTAGCTCCACCACATATTTTAGCATAATCTGGGATGCCCAGTGGTCGAACCACCTAGGTCATTCTAGTACATGAATTATTATTACTATTTTACAAACAAAGAAAATGATCTTAAACATCTCTCAAATGTACCTTAGAAAACCAAATGCTGAAGAGGCATTAGGACTTTTGGTGGTCACATTATTGAACATTTTCTTTCATTTTAATAAAATTACCAAATTCTTTAAATCTCCATAAAAAAAAGAGCAGAACTCCTAATAACATTTGTGCTGAATTAGAGTCTTTTGTTTTCATGCAGAAAATATCTTTTCCACTGGATCATGTGAGAGAAAGGTTACTATCTAGCAAAGTCCAAGGTGTTGGCAATATCTTGATTTCTGATTTTTTTTTAAACTACTGGGAGTGGGTGGAGGAGACTCCATATTAGTACTGGATCAATCGTGACTGATGAGACTACACATGCTTCATGATGGTTACTGTTTTAATTAAAAGTATGAAGACATTACATGGCACAAAGAAACAGGAACTTTTAGAAAAGGGAGCACAAAAAATCAAATCCATATATTTATTAATGCTTTATCCATATATAAAGCTTTGATTTCTGGGTTTTTTCCTTCTCTGGAAACATAAGGACCATTTAATAAATGACTGCTAAGATGATTCACACAAACAACTACCTACAGACCAATGAGTACCTTCTACAATGACATCTCCTCATTGCTTTATAACATCAAAAAAGGATGTGTCTCCATTGGACCAACACAAATACTAGTGTGGTGAAGAGGTGAAGGAGAGCCTCGGACATATTAACATTTTTTTTTCCTTTTTGGCATAAATTGACAGAGTTCTTATACATTTATAAGCTTTGGGGGGACAAAAATCACATTTTTACTTTTTGGAGTGGAAGACAGAAATAAATATAAGAAAGAAAAATTGGGAGAAGCCTTGAAAAACGGAAATTGATTATATTATCACCTAATATAGGTAAAACCATTTTTGTTGGTTGATGCTAACAAAAGCATTACTAAGTTTATTCATAAAATGATCATGCCCTGGAAGGGACACAATAATATTTGGAAAGTTTATCTGTGGAAAGAATTTTTGACCCACTCAGAACAAATGATTGCACTGGAGGACAAGTTTATGCTCTGCCAGGAAATAACGCAAACAAGTGAGATACTGGGTGAGTTCAGGTAAGTAGATTAACTGCTTTAGTTATGTTCTTTTTAAATACTGAAGTGCTATTCTGGTGCAGTTTATTTTTTTCATCTTGAGTGGTAACACCACGGTTTGGTGAATGTACATAAAGATAGAAATACACACATAAATATACATTTGTGTGAATATATATGACAAAGCTTTTTATAGGATTCAGCTACCAGCTATGACATGCTACAGAGTGGAGCTATGCATACAATGAGGAAACCTTCACAAGAGGGATCCTAAGGGGGAAAATATATATATACACAGAAGGTGGTTAAAGATGCAGGAAGATATTCATGGTCTCATGGTGACCCAGTTCCTTTTAGGTACCTAGGGGAACATGAGGTGTCTGGGAACCACGTCTGGAAGGGCAGAAGAAAAAGAATCCCTCACACTGCTGACCACTTTGATCCTAGGTTCCAAAAAGTGGCAAGTCCCCATCTTTCCCATTTTATAAATGGAAAGGCATGAAGACTTCAATGTCTGTGGTTTCCCAATATTTCTCCTTTCTGAAGAAGGAGCCAGACCTGCCAGGAAGTTACTGAGTTGGTCCAATGACCTATTAAAATGCAATCATTTTTTAGAGGCTTTTAAAAGGTGACAGAGAAATCAAGGTTACCAAAAGCACAGATTATAAATGCCACAAATGGAATCACTCTCCTGATCTCATGAAAGGTAAAGCCTATAAAGTGGGTGTGCCAAGATGCCAGACTCCAAGTGTGAACTGATTTCCTAAGAGCACTGGGGAGTACATTACGGAAGAATTCTGTCCGGATTTGGAGTTTTTGAGACTAGAACTACAAATCTGTCTAGATCCTTTAGAGGCTTCAGGGGTTTACATGCTATAAAATGTAACTTCCTGTTTCTACAGGACAGAAATTCTTTTAACAGGGCTAATAAAGTGAGCTCCTAATGAGGCCTGTTCAGACATCAAATAGGCAGAGTGAAAACACACTTTGATGACGTAAGCATAAGGAGATCAGAAACTTCTCCTTCCCCGACCAAAAAAAGTTTCCTTTTAAAGCCAAGAGAGCTGAAAATTTAAGAGCAAATCACACTTTGTGAAAGCCAAGGTATCTGGAACAAGTCTTTGAAGATATGAAAAGATGAAGGAAAGTTTCATTAGGAACCTGCCAGAAGCTGCCCAGCCTTTGTGCCTTCCCCAGCTGCTTCCCAGAGACACTATAGTTTCAGCATCAACCACCACCATACCCTGCTTTCTTCAGTAGTCTCACTTTTTCAAAAAACTGTTCCAGAAACACTTCTCCAATAGGAGAGTGATCATGAGCAAACTCTTAACTGTTAAAATTTTGTGGAGTCGCATAACCCTTACTCTTCCCATACTGTGCATAAACTGATCATTGCACCTTCAGAAGGCATAATTTCAAGTTAGGAGTTATGAGTTTAATACAGGTTAAGATTTCATAGTCAAAAAAGATTTCGTTTCACAATTAAGAATTTCTAGAAACCAGAGTTATTTTTAGTGGGGCAGAGGGCAAGTTATTTCAGAAGGCAGTGAGTATTCCAGCCTTGGAACTGAGGCTGATGGACAACCTAAAAAACAAAACAAAACAAAACAAAAAAACAGGTCCTGTGTTATTATAGTATACATTATATTATATTCAAATGAATTGGCAGGTGAATTTAACAACCTCTGCGATTCCTTCCTACACTGATATTCTATCATGAATAAATGAAGATAAAGCAGTCCACTTTTAATGTTTAATAACAAGTGTTTCACTCCTCAGGAAGGCATTTAGATATTACAGCTGTCTTTGTACAACAGTCAACATGGGAATGAGTTTCTGTCTAAGCAGATTTACCACCTGGTCTACCCCTTTAAACAATAGATAACTTCTGTTCTAAGTAAATAGTCTCCCTTGAGAAGATCTGAAACTCCATTTTACAGTTTCAAATGAAACTTGAAGTCTTTCTGACCCCTGTAGTCTTTTTTTTTTTAAGTGCAGATACCCCTAAGAGACATTAGAGATGTTTCCTTTAGCCATTCCTAGGTAAGAAAGGAACCAGGAGACATTTAGGTAAACCTGTAGAGCAAGGTTTCCCAACCTGAGCATTACTGTTATTTTGTTGTAGGGACTGTCTTGTGCATGTAGGATGTTTAGCAGAACTCCTGGCCTCTACCCACTACATGCTAATGGCACCTCACCTAGTCAGGGCAAGCAGAAATGCCTCTAGGAAATCCCAAATGTCCCCAAGGCGGCAATCTGCCCCCAGTTGAAAACCATTGCGGCTACAAAGGGTTAGGGTAGAGGCAGGTAGAAAGATGGTAGAGAAGGACCTGCAGTCTGAGAGGTGAGGACATCAAAGGGAAGTATGATCAATTTCATAATACTGTTATAGGACTAGACCTGCTCACAGAGAGTGCTTTTTCACCACTCATGCTTCATACATCTTCCTGTACCAGGAAAATAAGTCCTTTTAGATGTCTCAGAAACGCCTTAGAAACCAGTAGGACATCTGTATATACATATATAACTCACATAAATTTATAGCAAGGAAGGGGCTTTCCTGTTGATGTAATTGGCTAAATACACAGAGCAGGCAGTCCAAAGAGTAGCTGAAACTCTTTAACAGAAGCTGAGGCTGCAGCCCAGAGGCAGGAGTTCCTCCTCAGGGAAGCCTCAGCTATGTTAAGGCCTTGCAGCTAATGGGATCAGGCTCACCAGGTTCTTTAGGATAATCTTTAATTCTCTCTGAAATGATTTTTCAAGTGAATCACATGTATGAAATACCTTCACAGTCACACCTTACTTAGTGTTTCATTGAATCACTGAGACACCTTAGTCCATTTGAGCAGCTACAATAAAAAACTGTAAGCTATGTAGGCCACAAGTCACAGAAATTTATTTTTCAAAGTTCTACAAGCTGGGAAATTAAAGATCAAGTCAGATTCAGTGTCTGGTGAGGGCCCCTTTCCTAGATGGCCACCTTTCCAATACAACCTCACATGATGAAAGGGGTGAAGGGTGTCTCTGTGGCTTGTTTTACAAGGGCACTCATTTCTTATGACCTATGTCAAAGCCCTTATGACCTAGTCACCTCCCAAAGTTCCCACTCCTAATACCATCACTTGGGAATGAAGATTTTAACATATGAATTTGAGGGACCCATAACCATTCAGACCACAGCGTGGGGATTATAGCCTAACCAAGGTGACACCTAAAACTGACCGTTGCAGTGTTCCAGAAGTTACTCCTCCGACTCTGGAGTCTAGCCCAGGACATTCTTCTGCTCATCTCATTTCAGCCTTGCCATGGGCCTTGATCTTGAACTCCCCAGCTTTCAGAACCATGAGAAATAAATTCTGGATCCCACCCCTGGCATCTGTTGCCTGACGCTTTCCTATCATGGCCAAGCATAAGGCGTAGCTCCCTCGGAAGCATTTTCATGAATTTAAGAGTGTCTTTGGGAGGTTCTGAATGGACATTTTTCCAACATACAAATGACCAATACGCATAAGAAAGGATGCCTAACATCATCGGCCATTAGGGAAATGCAAACAAAAACCACAATAAGATACCACCTCACATCAGGTAGAATGCCTCTAAGTCAAGAGCCAGCTGGTAACAAATGTTAGCGATGACATGAAAAATTTCTAACTCTCATTGACTGTTGGTAGAAATGTAAAGTGGTGCAGCTGCTTTGGAAAACAGTCTGACAAGTCTTCAAACGATTAAACACAAAGTTACCGTATCACCTAGCAATTCCACTCCTAGGTATACAGCCAAGAGAAATGAAAACATATGTTCACATCAAAACTCATACACAAATGTTCATAGCCACATTCTTCATAGCATCCAAAAAGTGGAAACAATCTCAATGTCTTGTCAACTGATGAATAGATAAAATGTGCCATATTCATAAATGAAATTATTCAGTCATAAAAAAAGAATCAAAAAACTGATACATGCAACAACATGGATAAAGCATGAAAACCTGCTGATGGAAGAAGCAAGTCCCGAAGGGCCACATATTGCATGATTCCATGGGGTAAAGTGTCCAGAAGAGTCATCCCCATAAGGACAGAAAGCAGATTAAGGGCTGAAAGTATTGTGAAGAAATGGAAGTGACTGCTTAACAGGTCTGGGGTTTCTTTCTGGGGTGATAGAATGTTCTAAAATTGATTGTAGTAATGGTGACAACTTTGTGAATACACCAAAAAACAATGAACTGCAAATGAGTGAATTTTATGGTATGTGAATTATACTTCAAATAAGCTGTTGTATATATATATTTTTTAAAGTGTCTTTGGAAAACCTGGCGGCAGAAGAGTTTAACCAGCCATTTGGGGGGCAGGACTGTATAATCAGATTGATGATTAGCTAATGCCCAGAGCATCGGCTGGCCTAACCCCCATGTCAGGAAGCAGGCTGCCAGAGGAAAGGAGACAGCAAGGTGTTTCTCTGTCGCTAGGATTCACCATTCATCCCAGTCAAGCTGGGAGAAGGAAACTCTTCCCCCAGCACAGGGATCCCTTCCAGGGTCTCCCTTCAATGTGCCAGTCTCGGCCGACAGTTGTGTAGTCTGCCACCTCAAGCAGGCAGATGAGGGTGGAATCCGTCCAAGAAAAAACTAAAAGCTTGCCTAGACAGAGTATTAGCTCAGAAACTGCTCTTTTACCTCAGCGGCTTAAGAATTTTAATTCATTCTGTAACAGTTTATCTTCGATGATGCACCAAAGTATGACTCAGTTTGGTGGCCATCAGCACCTCTGTGCTGGGAATTTACTAAAGCCCATGTTACTTATTCTGCAGACAGCCCTGGACTTCTGCCCAAACTTCCTCCTCCTTCCTGGCTCTCATATATGGGAATTTCTTATATGTTAGCCTCTCAGGATACGTGTGGAGACACAGCCCTTCACTGTTATTTATAGCTCTAGTGATCTGAGGACTTTTCTGTCTTTTGAATCTTCTATTCAAGAACAAATATTAATGATCAATTGAGACCTTAGCTAGGCTTTTCAAGGATGCAAAATAGGTTAAAAACAAAACAAAAAAAAAAACTTGATTTTTCTTCAAATTTGACCTTGCTGAGATCAGAGTGAGGGCAATAGATTTTTAAAGCAGGGGCTCGCCCAGTAGTGGACAGACACCACGTTAGGGCCTGGTCCTCTGCATTGCTGGTCCAGAGTTTCACACATCCTAAATGCCTCTGGCCTGTGGGCACAAACATATTTACATTGGTGTTATTACTCAAGGTCGGCAGGCTTGTTGGCCTCATGTATGTCACAGGAGGACCCTGGGCACTTGAGGAGTCTCCTCCAGGTACTTCAGAGCTCTGCACACGGGTCCCAGGGAGCCTCGACTCATGCTCTTCTGACTTACCTGAGCAATGACTGCATCCAGTGAGCCCTTGGGACCTCACCATCTCCACACCCTCTGAAGAATGCTGCCACTCCTTGGGGCCTTTTACCACTGCTCAAAGCAACAGCAGAGGCCTGTATTCCTTTCAGTAGTTGCTCTCAGTGGGTGCTCAAAAACTAGTCACAGGTCGCTGTGTGGTTCCAGAATAGCCCTTTCCCCCATTCTCTCTCCCTCACCTCCCACGTCTGTGCACAGACCTTCTTGTGGATACTTTAGCCAAAATAAATCAAAGCCCAATTCAGATCTGCTAATCCCACATCCTAATCAGACATATCACAAAACTCTTACGTATATCTTCATATTTCAATTTGATTTTTCAGATCTCCATCATTTATGATTTATAAACCAGGAAAGCAGATCTCATCCTTTAAATCTGATTAACTTTCACTAATTTCAGTTGCAAATAAATCCTCACATTCTATACCTTAGCTCTCCACCCTCTTAATTCATGGCCACTCCTAGGGTTGGGGTTTGGAATAGAGAACAGTTTAGAATTTATCAAAGTTCTTTGATAATCCCTTATTAATTAGAACTAGTCAGACTTTGTAATAAGACTTTATGGAAGTTATCATTTTTGCCTATATTCTGGTAATAGGATGTTAAAATAGAATTCTTGGTTTTGGAGCTTTTTGGATGATACACAGGCCAATAATGGCAAAAGAAGTGCATGCTAAGTACCACCCTCACCTCCCCGGTCTTACCTGGAGACACCATTTAGAGGACCAGGCCCTATTTACATATACTACCTAATTACATGTAAGTAGAATTTCTTATATGTTAGCCTCTCAGGGGAAGTGTGCAGACACAGCCCTTTCACTGTTATCTATAGCTCTACTGGAGCAATTCTACTGGAGCAATGTAGAGTACCAGCCCCTAACGTAGTGTGGTGCTGGGCTACCTATGTAGAGCAAGCTGAAAGATTATAAAATCAGTTCTGTAAACATTATCCCTTCACCCACCTCTTAGCTAGATGAGAGAGGATGAAGAGATCAGTGGAGAAGAATGTCATGGACACCTTCTATGATGTCAACTCTCTCATGAAGGATGAGGAAAGGGGTTACTTCCCTCACCTCAAGTCAACTGAAGAGAAGCTTAAAGTGAAACACGTGTAGAGGTTGGCATGCATCCCTTGGAGTTTGAGAACATAGTACCTGCATTCAACTCCAACTTGGGGAAAGGTAAAAACCAGAGGCTGGGGCTGTGGCTATTCTCACATGGTAGTAGACATGGCTGTCATGGGAATAGCCTGCCCATCTAGTTTGATATTCTCTGTGTACCAGATACGGATTCCAAGAAAGGGAGAAAAACTAAGTCATGTTAAGAGTGAGCCCAAGAAGTTTGCCTGCATGCTGATGTGACCCCAGCAGAGGAGGACATGGTCAGGAACCAGTAATAAACAGCAGGTTATAAGTATACTTTAGAGGAGGCATTGTTTAAGTAAATCAGACTTCCAGTTAGACAGCCCCAGTGATGAGGCAGGATCTCTATCAAATCCACAAACACATTCAGTGAGAGTCAGCCTTGGACATTTGCCAAAACAAGAGTAACCAGAAAATCCAAGGAACTTGTCCAAGGTTTTATCTGGAGAGAGGAAGACAAGAAAGTTCAGAAGGTAGCTTCCGTCAGCAATAATGAGAAATAATAGCAATTATTATTTAGTCAATACAGTGTTTACTATGTTCAAGAAAACTTACATATTAATTCATAAAATTGCCTTCTGCTTGTTCCCTACCAAGCCTAACATTGTTCAATAATCTAGTTACGTTTATCTTTCCTATCATTTCCCTTTCTGACAAATATATATTAAGCATTACTATGTGTCACTTAATGCTCAAAATATACTGGTCAATGAGATAATTTAATGAGAGACGGTATCCAAGTAGAAAAATAAGATTAAAACCAATCTTGGTAAGTGTTCTAAAGCAATAAACATGGTGCTGCAATATAGTAATTAGCAAAAGACAATGTAAGCCATTGTCTAAAGAAACCTGTGAACATCAATGTATGATTCAACTTGAATTACCTCACTGAGTTAGCCAGTGTTTAAGCACAGGAAGGAAATTATCAAACAGCTCACTGGGGCCAAAAGATTCTGTCACTGAACATATTAACATCACCTAAAAGCCCATCTTCCACCCTAGCCAGCACTGGCCAAACACACTGGTGGAAACTGTTCTCTCATGTTGGGTTTTTGTGTTTTTTTCTGGGACTGAATCTCGGTATGAACCTCAACTTTATGCTCTTGTTATCAATCAGACTACTCTGAGAACTATGAGCTTTGAATTACTTTGGATAATGAAAGGCTAGGCTAGGCACAGAAACTTACGATTCTCAAATATCCAGAATGTCTTTTGAAAATATAAGTCTCAGAAGTAAGAAGTAAGAGAGACTTAGTTAAGCTTCCCTTCTTCATGTTCTTGTTGAGTTGCTTATTTCAAGAAATCCACTGAAGAAGCCTCAAGGCCACGGACATTGAGAAGACTCTGGAGACCCGATATTATCCCCTCTGTTTGTCCTCAGGCCTGTGTGCCCCGTGTCTCTCTGCATATTTATCCTCCTTTCTGCACCAACTGGCTCTTGACTACCCCAAGGAACTTCTCCTATTCTGTAGGCTTCAGTTCCCATCATCATTCAAATATGTCACTGATTATATAATTTACCATCATTTTAATAAGTCCTAGCAGGGGGAGAATAATGCAGTCACACTAAATGCCTTTGTAGCTTGTGTGGCATCTTGATTTCAGGCCTATAATTACTACAAGGGAAATGTGCACCTTAGAATAAAAGAAGCAGAATGATTCCTAATTTGAGCAGATGAGGGCTGCTCATCTTCAGAAGATGCCGGCCAGCCTAGTCCAATTAGATCTCATGATATTCTGAGACTGAACAGTACTAAACGCAGTGGCCTAGGCTGGAAGCTCCAGCAGGGCTGTGACTCAGCAGCTCCCCTAAAAGATTCTAAGAACAGGTAAGAAACAACTTGCCAAATGTCATTAAGAAAAAAGAGTGGTAAGCTGGGCATGGTGGCTCACACCTATAATCCCAGCACGTTGGGAGGCTGAGGTGGGCAGATCACCTGAAGTCAGAAACTTGAGACCAGTCTGGCTAACAGAGAAAGACCCCATCTCTACTAAAAATACAAAAATTAGCCAGGAATGGTGGCATATGCCTGCAATCCCAGCTACCCGGGAGGCTGAGGCAGGAGGTTCGCTTGAACCTGAAAGGCAGAGGCTGCAATGAACCAAGATCACACCACTGCACTCCAGACTGGGTGACTGAGTAACATTCTGTCTCGAAAAAAATAATAATAATTAAAAAATTAATCTTAAGAAATAAGGATGGTCAACCCCCACTGTCTTGCACTTTACTATTTTTTTTTCTACCTTAACAACTTCATGATCTAGACTAGGTATTTTGCAATATGATAAACTTTTGCAATATGGTGCTGATTCCAGACTAGGAAATTATGATCAGATTACTGCAGGGGAAATCATGCCACATTTGGTCAGCTCTTGTCCCTTAGGTCATTTGTTTAGCTTAATGTCTTCAAAGCTTGAGCTAGTATGAAAAAAAAATGCCTGAATAATCCACACCAGCTTGACTTAAGTTTCTGAGGAATATTTAACTCTCTTTGAATTGTGAAGTCGAGTAACACTGATGTTATTTTCCAAGCATGGCCTTGGCCTAGACCTGAGGTTGTCAAAGTGGGAAAACTTTAAGAAGAGCATTTTCCTGCTGCCATCTGATGAGCAATTCTCATTTTCCTTTAGAAAACTCATTCCTCAGACTGCCAAGAGGCTGCTGGCAAATGTAGTTTATATTAAACAGATGGTTGGTCTGCAATTAAATGCTTATCCATGGCTGGGCCCAGTGCATTCTGAATCCTGTGGGAGGACATGCCAGTAGTTGATGAGTGTGGCCCACTTCCAGGATGTGGGTCAGAGAAGAGAAAGTCTTATGTGTGCTTTCACATGACATCATCAGAGAGGTGAATAGAATCTGACCTATCAATTGTTAACAAACCCAATGGAAAGGACGGCTGAATTACTCAAACACTGGTGGATTGAGAAGTGGGGAAGTTTTTTTCCCCTCCACAGGTTACCAGGAGAGATAAATACTCACTGTGTGAATTCAAGTTCATACACAGAACGCACACTTTGAAATGCAGTAATACCTTGTCTACATACACATACTAATATGAAAGAACTAATTTTTAAAAGTAAATTTAGAAGAGCAGGGGTGTTGGCTTCTTACCACTTATATGCAACAGACAGATAGTATCAACAACTAAATATTTTCTTTTTCAGATGAAAGTTTAGGAACATTTAGAAGAAGCTTCTGATTTAGAGCAATCCACATGTAGCACAGACTTACATTTTGTTTCTAAATTAGCTAAGCCACTATGAAGAAAAGAGACTCTCTCAGTTTACATTTATAAGAGGACATGAGAAAAATCCAGGGCATATGACGTAGCTCCAGTCCCCTGATAAATTATGGTATAATGGCTGTTCCTTCCCTAGCATTTTAGAAATTAGGGTGCAAGTCTGTATGTAGAATATATAAATATTGAATGCAAAAGCAGCTACATTTGCACTTAAAAGGCCTGAAATTGACATATGGCCAATTAAATATGTTCCCATGTATCTAAAATAAGAAATCAAAGATGGGAACAGATATCAGATCTATCCAAAGTGATATGATTAGACTTCAGAGACCCAGCTAAAAGTTGACTTTCAACTGGGCCAAATGAGCAAAAGCTCTGTTTCTCTCTAATGGCCAGCAGGACAACTGTGAGTGAGCCTTCAGGGCCCTGCCTCCAAGTGGCCCATCCCCTGGAATCACCTGCCTCCTACCTGTCCATTGATCTGCAGACAGCAGCCTGAGTGACCTGGAGCAGCCCTTTGCCTGGAAAACATGCCTCATTGCCTGTCCTTCATAGCATCTCTTTCTCAATAAGTTGGGCTATATTAAGCTACCACTAAAAAGTTTGCATCTAAGGAAAAGCAGAAGTGATGTGGAACTAAATGTTACTATTAGTGATATTTGTTCTAACCCTTTTCTTCAGTCGAGTGAACAAAGGTCTTGGAGACAAAAACTCAGGGAAGTTTGGAATAGTATCTGTTTGGAAGGGAAAGGCAAGACAGACGCTGATAGCCCCAGCTATTAGACAAAGGTGCTTGACCACTGATAACCAAAGAGGGGGAAATCTCCAAGCTAACTACAGCTTGTTATGCTCTTCCTCGTCTTTTTCTCCTGTTCACACCAAATCAAAACGTCAAATCAGAAGCTGCTGGCAAGATGGCCGAATAGGAACAACTCTGGTCTGTAGCTCCCAGCGAGATCAGTGCAGAAGGTGGGTGATTACTGCATTTCCAACTGAGGTACCCAGTTCATCTTATTGGGACTATTAGACAATGGGTGCAGCCCACAGAGAGTAAGCTGAAGCAGGTCAGGGCATCATCTCTCCCAGGAAGAGCAAGGGGTGAAGGGATATCTCTCTCCTAGCCAAGGGAAGCCATGAGAGACATACTGGGAAGAATGGTGAATTCCAACCCAGATACTGTGCTTTTCTCACAGTCTTTGCAACCAGCAGACCAGGAGGTTCCTTCTGGTGACTATGATACCAGGCCCCTGGGTTTCAAGCACAAAACTGGGCGGTCATTTGGGCAGACACTGAACTAGTGGCAGAATTTTTGTTTTTTTTTTCATACCTGTTTGGCACCTAGAATGCCAGTGAGACAGAACCCTTCACTCCCCTGGAAGTGGGGCTGAAGCCAGGGAGCCAAGTGGTCTGGCTTGCAGCTCAAACCCTCATGGAGCACAGCAAGCTAAGATCCACTGGCTTGAAATTCTCACTCAGACTGGGGAGAGGGACATCCACCATTGCTGAAGCTTGAGTAGGCGGATTTTCCCTCACTCACAATGTAAACAAAGCCACTGGAAAGTTTGAACTGGAGCCCAATGCTGCTCAGCCAGGCCTCTGCAGCCAGACTGTCTGTCTAGATTCCTCCACTCTGGGCAGGGCATCTCTGAAAAAAAGGCAACAGCCCCAGTCATGGACTTATAGATAAAACCCCCGTCATCCTGGGACAGAGCACCTAGGGAAAGGAGTAGCTGTAGGCACAAATTTAGCAGACTTAAAAGTCCCTGCCTGACAGCTTTGAAGAGAGCTCCCAGCACAGCACTTAAGCTCTGATAAATGACAGACTGCCTCCTCAAGTGGGCCCCTGATCCCCAGGAATCCTGACTGGGAGACAGCCCCCAGTAGGGGTCAACAGATACCTCATACAGGAGAGCTCTGGCTGGCATCTAGCAGGCGCCCCTCTGGGACAAAGCTTCCAGAGAAAGAAATCAGCAGCAATCTTGGCTATGTGCAGCCTCTGCTGGTTAAACCCAAGCAAACAGGGTCTGGAGTGGACCTCCAGGAAACTCTAGCAGACCTGCAGTAGAGGGGCCTAACTGTTAGAAGGAAAACTAACAAACAGAAGAAAATAGTATCTACACCAACAAAAAAGTTATCGACCCAGAGACTCCATCCGAAGGTCACCAACATCAAAGATGAAATGTAGATTAAATCCACAAAGATGGGGAGAAACCAGTGCAAAAAGTCAGAAAATTTCAAAAACTAGAAAACGTCTTCTCCTCCACAGGATCGCAACTCCTAGCCAGCAAGAGAACAAAAGTGGATGGAGAATGATTTTGATGAACTGATAGAAGTAGACTTCAGAAGGTGGGTAATAACAAACTCTTCCAAGCTAAAGGAGTATGTTCTAACCCAATGCAAGGAAGCTAAAAACATTGAAAAAAGGTTAGACAAATTGCTTACTATGATAACCAGTTTAGAGAAGAACATAAATGACCCGATGGAGCTGAAAAACGGCACAAGAACTTAGTGAAGCATACACAAGGATCAATAGCCAAATCAATCAAGCAGAAGAACGGATATCAGAGATTGAAGATCAACTCAATGGAATAAAGCGAGAAGACAAGATTAGAGCAAAAAGAATGAAAAGAAATGAATAAACCTCCAAGAAATATAGGACTACATGAACAGACCAAATCTACATTTGATTGCTACACTTGAAAGTGAGGGAGAGAATGGAACCAAGTTGTAAAACACTCTTCAGGATATTATCCAGGAGAATTTCCCCAACCTAGCAAGGCAGGCCACATTCAAAGTGAGGAAACAGAGAAAACACCACAAAGATACTCCTTGAGAAGAGCAACTCCTAGACACATAATTGTCAGATTCACCAAGGTTGAAATTACAAATAAAATGTTAAGGGCAGCCAGAGAAAGATTGGATTACCCACGAAGTGAAGCCTATCAGACTCACAGTGGATATCTTGGCAGAAATCCTACAAGCCAGAAGAGAGTGGGGGCCAATATTCAACATTTTTAAAGAAAACAATTTTCAATCCAGAATATCATATACAGCAAAACTAAGCTTCTATCTAGTAAATATAGCTGTATGTGGTAAAAAATTTGTATTACATAATCAGTAGGATATTTTAATATTTAGAGGATCAAAAATTTCCTATTTCAGAGCTTTTCTCATCATTCTGATGATATTCTTCTCCAGGCCTGTGTTTCTGAGGCCACGGTTCTGTTCCACTGGTCTATGTATCTGTTTGGTACCAGTACCATGCTGTTTTGTTACTGTAGCCTTAGAGTATAGTTTGAAGTCAGGTAGCATAATGTTTCCAGCTTTGTTCTTTTTGTTTAGGATTGTCATGACTATGCAGGCTCTTTATTGGTTCCATATGAAATTTGAAATAGTTTTTTCTAATTTTACCTGTGTTTCTAAAGTGGCTTAGATATTTATCACAGGTCACTGTAAAGATTCTTGACCAACTGTATACTACAACTGATGATGATCTTACGTAAGCAGAGACAATGCTAAATAGATAAAGCTCTAACCAGCATGTAACTCTACCAAATGGTGTTTTGTTCTATTTTTATTCACCATCTACATATTACTTATATGTTCTTTCTATTTATCTCTCCTCCCAATGGCCTTTCAAAGTAGTTTAAATATCTTGGAATATTTTTTAAAGACCCATCTAGAGAATTGCTTTCAAGGCAAGCTAGATATTAATAAAAAAAAAAAAAAAAAAAAAATTTAAATCCATCACACCCATTCCATAGGCATTTATGTATACAATATCTTAATTACAGAACCAATCATTATCACAGAAGTCTTAAGAACCAGGAAAATAAAGAAAATGAATTTCTAAACAGTAAGACTGTCAAAACCAAATGCACAGAAAATAAATTCATGGGAAAGCAGATGGCAGCAAATAGTGAGTCCAGGCAATGTAGCAGCCTGCAGTTATACATACATTTTAGAATGAACTGTGATCTTTCTGAGAGATATTTTGGCAAATAATTCATAATTGAGTAATGCACCTGCTTAGTCCCTCTCTTGCTTCATATCTACTTTCCAGTAATTTTCTTCCCCAATCTATCCTTCTTTAAATGAACCTCTGCACTGGAGTATATGTGTGTGAGAAAGAGAGATAAAGTAATGAGGAAAGAAAAGCCTTAGATTTGGCATTAGGAAACCCAAAAGAGAAAAATATTTGTGGTATGAAAGTGAGGTAGCATTGTCCACCGTATCACAGTTAATTTGGAATATTTTTCTTAATATTATTTAATATTGTTTCTCTTGGTTACATATAATACTAATTTTTTGGTAAACTCCAACATTCATAGGGAAGGTTTTTAAAAAATATTATTATTTAAAGCCATTGATAAGTCCTTATGCTGAAAATAGTGCATGAGCCAAATATTAGAAACAAAATGAAATGATGTAATTGGTCATTATACTAACACTAATCATAAAGCAAGAAAAAGATAACTAGATTGCTAATAACTGATGCCTACAAAAGACACACAGCTCTATCACAAAAGCAGGAGGGAGCAGAGTTGTGAGTTTGGGAGGAAGAGGTGCGTGCCATAAGGAAGAAAAGTGGAGAGAGGAAAAAAAGGGTTGTCCTTAGAAAATTAAAGTGGTAAAGATTGGAAAAGAGTCAGCTGACCACAGATCCTTTGACAATGATGGGACAAGAAGTGCAGGACACTGGGAAAGTTGTACTCTGAGCGGCAAGCCAGCACCTGGGAGCAACTTCATGCTGTGCCAAAAATACAGTTTGAATTAGGAATGGGATTGAGAAAAGCAATACCTAGAAGTGGGATTTATGGTGATGCGGGGGAGGTAAAATTTCTCCTTCACACCCTTAAGACCTCCAACTGGGCCTAAGAATTAAACTGACATTAGACACATTAACAAGAGAAAAGCATACAAATTTTATTTAGGAATTTTTACATGTATATGGGAGCCTTTTCAAGAGAAATAAAGACCCAAAGACAGCAGTTAGAGTTAAACGCTTATAAACTGGGTTAGAGTCATCAATTGTTAAAATATGAAATAAAGGGATCTGGGGAGAGAAGTTAATTGTGAAAAAGTCACTAAAAACATAAAGGTTAGTTTGGTTTGTTTCTACAGACTTCTCTTGGCCTTGACTCCTTATCTCTGGTGATAAGAATGTCTTTCTTCCTCCTGGCACAGGGAGGAACTTTTCACATGGGGCTTTTAGTTTCTGCTTTCAGGAAAAATAAGGAAGGTTATAGCGACCTTGAATCTGCTGTTTTCAAGAAGCTTTAACTCAAAATAAGCAATATTTTGAGTTACCAACAATCAATATGCCAAAGTGGCATATTTCTAGTTGGCATATTTTGATTTCATGATAGATGTGTAATTAAAGGTCTTACTTCTGTATTAAACTATAATACAGTACAATAACTAAAACAAGTTAATTAAATATACTACTAGAGTCATTGTTTAAAAAAATACAATTGATAGAATGTAGCCTTATAAAAATAGCAGAGATCTTAATGTTTTCTGGGAGTTAGAAAATTCTCCTGCTACTTTGACAGCCATGACTTTGATATGTGGACCCATGAAATGTAACGACTTTTTCTGGAAAATACTGTTACATCACACTGTATGTGCCACAGATATAGTCCCTGAGTCTTATGTTCCAGTACTACATGCTTATGACCATACAAATATTAAGAGTATATGACTAATACCATATAACAATGACTATACTAATATATTTAACTTGTTATGAGTTATTTTATTGTATTAAAATACAGAAGTAATGCCTTTCATTGAATTATCAGGCATTCCTGAAGGACTAAATTGGAAGTTGATTTCCTGAGCCAATAAACCCTGAGATCTCAGATTATTTGAGGACATCTCACCTGGATGGGCTGATGTTTTAGGAATGTTATCTGTTAGACATTCAGTTGCTGTAGCTTTTACTCCAAATTTCAGAATTTGGCAAACTCTCTACCCTCAAAAATATATGTTTTAATTTTTTCTTATTTCTCCCTCCTCCTCCTCCTTCAATCATCTATCATCTATTACTTAAACTAGGCGAGGGTTATTGTTCTTCACAAAAATGTTAATTACTTCAGTAGGATTACTATATGTACAAACAGATACCGGTTCCAGTTTACATTATCTCCAGCTTGTTAATGTCCTGATTTAATCCACCCTACCTCATCCTTGAAATCTAGTTATTGATGAATCTTTGTTTCCCAATCACCACCATACAACCAAGACCATGAGTTGATAGCCAGAGCTATTTATCATATAAACCTTTAAGTGTGTAGCAGGTATTTCTGCAGAATTGAAATTCTGTTACAGAAAAAAAACACATTAATCACTCTCCTAGCCGTCTCAAGCAAAAAATCAGTGGTGAAAAAACAAAAAAGTATGTGGACTTTGTGTAGGACAAAGTACACAAACTAGATGCTGTCATTTGCAACATCAATTGGCTTCACAAAAGGTCGTGGAGGTGGCTGGGCATGGTGGCTTATACCAGTAATCCCACACTTTGGAAAGATGAGGCAGGTAGATTGCTTGAGGCCAAGAGGTCAAGATCAACCTGAGCAACATGGTAAAACCCTGCCTCTACTAAAATTACAAAAATTAGCCAGGCATGCACACACCTGTAATCCCAGCTACTCAGAAGGATGAAGCAGGAGAACTACTTGAACCCAGAAGATGGATGTAAAAGTGAGCCAAGATCGTGCCACTGCACTTCAGCCTGTGTGACACAGCAAGACTCTGTCTCAAAAAAAAGAAAAAGAAAAAAAAAGAAAAAAGGTAATGGAGGCAAGGAATTAAGATCATCAAAGAATAAAGATAAAACAAAATATATCTATACCTTAACACATTTTCTCAGTATCTCTTTGGATGGCAACCTAAGACTATTACCCTGGTTCCAACTGCTGAGCAGACATGTCTTCTTAGGTAGTTTGAGTGACAGATGCCACGGTTTCCGTGGTGTATACACTGCTACGCATTTAATACGTATTGTATGGACAGCCTCAAGGCTCTCCTTGAAGAGTCTTTTGAAATGGATCAAATAGCATACATAATACTGTTATGGGATCTGTGGGGTTTCGCTTTCCTGGCCAGAAACCTGTGGCTGGTGGTGCCTTTGCCCAAATTTTGCTTGGGCCCCCTGAGTTTGTTCCACCCACTCGGCCTGGCAGGCTATGTTCGGCTCACACTACTGGCCAGGATCCCGTGCCTCCAAGGTAGACTGCAAGTCAGGCGTGGAGCAGTGGGGTGTGTGTAAATGAGTATGGGGTCTGGCCACTGTGCAGTCAGACATGCCAGCTGCTGCCTCAGGGAAGACAGCTCCAGGTGCTGGCATGCGAGCTGGCTCTCTGCGAGGCTGCAGCTGGACTAGGCACACAACAAGAAGCTTCCCCAACTGGCACCAGGGAATAAAATGGTTCCTGGAAGCTTGGAGACACCAGAAACCACAGGATCCTACAGACGGAATCACAACCCTGGCTTTGGGAGCTCCCAGGTCTGGGAAAAGGGCTTCAGCTCTTCTCTCCTTTTCTTCACCCACAATGTGATGAACAAGGGGCATGTCTCAGTTCTGTTTACATTACAGCTCTTTTAGCCTTGCCATTGAGTAGGTCCCGAGTTCTTGTCCTGTGACCATGAAGCATTAGGTACACAGACAAGTGAAGGGTGAGCCAGACAAAGAGGAGCTTTAATGAGTGACAGATAAGCTCAGTCTCCCACAGAGAGCAGCTCCTTTCCAGGGCTAAGGTGTCCCAGTGAGTGCTCAACTTCTAGCAGAGGGGGTAGCTCCTCTCTACAACTGGTCATCCCATCACCTGTGCAGCGTTCAGCAGAGAGAAGGCCCTAGAGTGGGTGACTCCTTTCTGCAGCTGGTCCTTGTGAGGTCTGCTCAGCTCTGGCTGAGCTTAGATTTTACGGGTTTTTATGGGCCTCAGAGGGGAGGAAGTGAGTGCTGATTGGTCCATGGGTGGCCATGAGCAGGCCCAGAAAAGGCACCACAAGTTCCCACTCCAGTCTGCATGACTGGCAGCCCAGCCCTCAGCCTTCGGACCCACCCTGGCCTGGAGCCATGGTCTCTCTAGGTACCCGCCCTCTCTGCCCAGGAACCTGTCTGCTTCCTGCTGCCCTTCATGGCTCCCAGGCTGAAGGTGCCAAGGGGCGCCTGCAGGCTAGTGCCAACCTGCCCTCAGGACCCCTTGGCTTCCCTCCCATGCTTCTCAGTGCCCAAAGTCTGGAGGGTGCCAAGGCAGCAGGGGGCGACACGTCAGCACTGCCTTGAGCATGTGCACACCCAGCCAGGCTGTGACAGTACTCAGGCTTATCCTTGGCTTTGCTCTGAGATCAGACCAGGTACTGACAGCAGGGAGAAGCCAGGCAATGGGAGCAGGCACCTCTGAGCCTGCAAGGGCAGGGGGCGCCTTCCCAAGCCCCTAAGAGTGCAGAGAGGCCTAGGTCTGTAGCCATGGTTTAGGTGGCTGTCCCTGTCAGTGACAGGGGTGGGGGAGGAGGGCGGATCTTGTCTGCCCTGTGGAGCAGGAGGTCCCTGGGTCTGCAGCAGTGGTTTGGATGGCTGCAGCTATACCCAGGAGGGTGGGGCTCCTGCCTGCTCCTGGCCCAGAGAGCACAGGGATGCTGGGGTCTACAACCACGGCTTAAGCAGCTGCAGTGGCACCTGGGGAACTCCTACCCAAATCAGAAGGGGCAGGGCATGAAGCCCAGCAGTGCCTCTCTACTGCAGCCAGCACCTCCCTGCTGCAGTCAGCATGATAGCAGCAGCCATTCCACATGGCCCACCATTAACATCAATATAGAATTATAAATGTTCCCGTGACATATACTAGGTATGGAAAGGGTGGATCCAGAGAAATTCATGAAGTATTCCAAATGTTCACAAATTATTAGTGTGCCACCATATTATCTTGATCAAGCTACATGTATTAATAAAATGACAACATTTTAGATAAAATGAACTGAGCAGTCATGATATGTCAGGCAGAATGCTAACTACTTTTCATTTAATCCTTACAACAACCACAGAGGCAGATACTATCATGATGTAAATTTTACAAATAGGGAAATTGAGGCTTGGAGAGAACTTAGTAATATGGTCCCTCAATAATAAGGGATGCTTCAAGTTGAACCCAGCACTGGGGGACTCCCAAAATCAGGGGCCTTAAACATTGGACTTTATAGCATTTATGCAACAGCATGTAGTAGACAGTTTGCCAGGGTATCTAAAATGGGTTTTAAAATGAAAACTATCACAAAAGAGCACAACATATGCCAGGCAATTAAAAATAGCTCCTCTGAGCTCTCTTCCTTTACAGTAATTTTTCCCCCTATTGATGAGGATAAGAATTCGCACTGACTGTGAAGAACCATTCTGGGGAAGAATTAGTAAAGTCCACATCAAACAGTTTCAATGATCTCATTTTTGTCATTTTAACTATCACTCCCCTTCATTTCTGACAATGGGTCTGTATAGTTCAGATGTTTATGTGTTTCCTCCTCTGAGTTGCTGCCATTCATACTTGTGGCCCCCAACAAACTGTAAAACTACAAATATGATGAAGATCAATGGTTTAATTCCTTTTAAGTAAGAGAACCTTTATATTCTCATGAAAGTGTATGTATTAATAGTAATACAAACACAGTATCTCCTAGCCTAAGATAGATACTTAGGAGACAAGATTACAGTCTGATTTTTTTTACACCTACTATCTGTTTATTTAATGAGAATTATTAATAATATTTCCTCATTTAATGAGAAATATGGAACCAATTCAAATGAATTGCTCACATTACGAATGAAGTCTCATGACACAACCACTCAAAATCTGAACCCAGATTAGTCATGGGGGTATTGCATACCATGTTCATTAACTATAACAGAATTCCTTTAAGTGTGAGCCTAGGAATTTTTCTTACAGGATCAACTGGCATTACTTCTGCTATGTCTTCTGAAGACTCAGGAGAGTCATAAAGTAGTGAGCTCTTCAAGAAGAAGAAAAGTGTTTACTTGGTCTTTATATCCTTGAATGCATGAATTCATATGCAGTTTAATGGACAAATAAATGATGAGTGAATAAATGAGCAGGAAGCAATGATTCTTCTCTAAACACGCTAATAAGGAGTCACCTGGTATTTCCTCCCCTGTGGACATTAACTATCTAAATTCTGATTTAGTAGGTCTGGGCTGAAGAACTGCATATCTGAAATCTCCATAGGTGTTTTGAATTATAGGCAGGTAGAGAACAACGGCATTAATATAACTTAGAAACAGGAAGACCACTACTGGTAGTTAAAAATACAATATAATTTGTTCATCTATTTTATATTTATGTAGATATTTACACTTATAATTTATATGCACACATAAATAATATAAATTTATTTGCTTTCCAACCTTGTTCTGAAAAGAATATAAAATATTAACAGAGTGTTACATATAATATCAGATTTTAAAAGTAACTTAGATTAAAAAGCAAAAGAAATACACGGGGAAAATGAGTATGAGTCAGAACTAAGGTTGAAAGATCATGCTGGCTTAGAGGAGTGGAATATAGTATGTGTCAGACAAACCACGGATCAGAGTTAGTGTTCTTGTTTACTTTGAGTTTTTAGCACTGCCTTCTGCAGCTATGCAGGGTAAGGTGAGCTCATAGTGGATTTTCCTTTGTTTACGGTGTGATACTACTTTTCTTTTCCCTCACCAGTGTTCTTTGAGCCAGTAACACTTTTGTAAAGGAGAAAACATTTTTATTTGTGATTCTTTCCAGAAAGTTCTCTCTTGTCCAGCTTATTCATCTCATTAATATCACTGCTTAAAAAAACAAACAAACAGAAAAAGCAAACTCTACAACAGCCATTTAAGAATAAAGCTGATAATGATTAAAGATATTCCTGGAGAGACAAAATGGTTTTAACTGTCCAGAGATGTTAATCAGAAAGGGAACAATAATCTACAAGGAAGATGCATTCACCTGAGCGCCATGAGGCTGCTGAAACTGAAGTTGTTCTTACTGCTCAAAGAATGATGTGTTGTGTGGATGAATTAGAGTAGAGAAGCCTGGGGAGGTTTAGGGAGAAACAGAGAGCAAAGAATGCAAAGTCTTTTAAAATCTGAATATCCAAACTGAAGGAATCAAATTGTGGGTCACTGGTTCAGCTTTTGTGTAAGACCTTGCACAGGCCAACCTGGATCCAGAATGAAATGCGACACTCGTGGGTCTCTCCATGCCAGATTTCCTTTCACTGTTCCCACTCAGCTGTCCTGGAGGCACCAGACAAGTGCCATTTCCAAACACACCCCTGATCCACTGCCTACTTTGATAGCAGGATGTGGAAAGTGAGAAATCTCTCTGGGCTCCTACTGACTTTAAACTGGTCAAACCAGTAAATGGAAGGTGAGTTTGCTACCCCCTACCCCTCCCTGTGGTTAAGCAGTTTAACAGAAAGCAAATCCTACTGACTCACAAATATGCAAAGCATGAGGCAGACCAGAAACTTAGCCCGGTTTTACCGGACAGCCTACAGAAAGCAGTAATGAAGACCCTAACACCCTGAACTTCGGGTCTATGGCCCAGTCAGTAACATGAGGGCAAATGGTAGAGGGATTCCTGCTCTCAGCATGTGACCACTGTGAAACTGCAAAGGGTTTCTTCAACTTTTAAGACCCCAGGACACTGAAAATTCTAAAAATAATATTCTGGGGAAGTACTGGAAAATAATTTTTGTTTTGTTTTGTTTTGCTTCTTTACTTTAAGAAAATACATATTCAAGAAAATTAGCAAAATGTCAAATACCCAGAGAGGTCAATAAATTTCAAGACGATGAGAATGTACAGTGTTCATATTAAGTTCCAGAGGGATTTACCTGTGTCCTAGGAAGCAGCGTGGGAAACAGACAAGCACTACGCTTGAAATTCATAGCTCACCTGAGCTATTCACTGGTTCCAATCATGGTAAGGTAGGGACAGAATAATCATGAGCATTAAATGTGAAAATGTAGCCTACAATGACCAGAAAATTTCTTGGCACTCAATTGTTTTTCAGTTCAGATGAATCTGAAATAGATGGCATTGAGTTAGAAAGAACATCATGGTTACTTGGTACTCACTTCAAGTAATGCCATAAGCCACAGTATAAGCCTAGTCTGTTCTTCCAAAACTATAGGCTGCCTTCATAACTCCATCTCCTTTAGAGGAAGGGAGCAGTCATGGGTTTGATAATGGATTTACTTATGTTTAACAATAGAAGAGATGGGATGTAGGCAGGCTGATTCTGAAACTGAGGGCTCTTTACTGCAATATACCTTCTGCTCTGTGTACCAATAATCTTATGCTTAACCTCACTGAGTTCTTTCAAGAATAGTTAGCAGTGAACCACTTTAGCACTCCTAAGCAGTCAGGGCTGCTATGGTTCACCCTAGTGAGACAATGACTTTCTGGCTGCACAATCAGGCAGTAAAACGTTACAGTAGCAAGTACAGGGTGCAGAGTCAAGCACACTTGAGTCTGAAGATGTCCTAAGTTTGCTCAGACTTTTTCATCTGTAAGATGAAAATAATAATAGAACCTACTTGTCAGGGTAATAGTGATTATTAAGGAAGATAATAAATAGTTTCTTGGCACTGTGCCTGACACATTGTGATTAGTCAAAGAACTTTTGACATAATTAACATTATGGAGATTAAAAGATGTGTGGTTAGAAGTAATATTATGTGTGAGTGCAACTGCAAAAATATGATGGACTAAATTTTTTTCTAAAATTGGCTGCAGTGATGTTAGTCTTCGAACATCAATAGCTGATTACATGTTACCTAAAATTCACTATTATTATACAATAACTGCTGTAATTTTGTCAAACTTTCAAAACTAGCCCAAGATGAGACCAGACTCCAGATATTTCTACATTCTTGAATTTTGCTTTAACTTGAGAATGCATTCATATTTTTATGCCAGACAATAGACAGGAATCTTCTCCCAAAGAATAAATGAAAAGATTTAGTGTAGGAAAGAAGTAAAGAAACAATACAAAAGAACTGGAAAAACATCTTTTTTTAGATTCAACGAGAATGTACAAGTTTGTTACCCAGCTAAATTACATGATGCTGAGGTTTGGGATATGAATGGTCCCATTATCTAGGTACTGAACATGGTACCCAACAGTTTTTCAACCCTTGCCTGACTCCTTCCCTCCCTCCCCCTCTAATACCCAGTGTCTACTGTTGCCATCTTTGTGTCCACGAGTACCCAATGTTTAACTCCCATTTATAAATGAGAACATGCAGCATTTAGTTTTCCGTTCCTATATTAATTCACTTAGGATAATGGCCTCTAGCTGCATCCACGTTGTTGCAAAGGACATGATTTCATTATTTTAATGGCTATACAGTATTCCATGTTGTATATGTACCATTTTTTCTTTATCCAATCCAGCATTGCTAAAAATCTAGGTTGATTCCATGTCTTTGCTATGGTAAATTAGTGCTGTGATGAACGTGCAAGTACATGTGTCTTTTTGGTAGAATGATTCATGATACTGAGCATTTTTTCATATGTTTGTTGGTGGCTTATATGTCTTCTTTTGAGAAGTGTCTATTCACATCTTTTGCACATTTTTAGTAAGGTTATTTGCTTTTTCCCTTTACAACTGTTCAAGTTCCTTGTAGATTCTGGGTATTAGATCAGGCGTCCCCAAACTTTTTACACAGGGGGCCAGTTCACTGTCCCTCAGATCATTGGAGGGCCGCCACATACTGTGCTCCTCTCACTGACCACCAATGAAAGAGATGCCCCTTCCTGAAGTGTGGCGGGGGGCCGGATAAATGGCCTCAGGGGGCCGCATGCGGCCCACGGGCCATAGTTTGGAGAGATCTGTATTAGATCTTTTTTGGATGCATTGTTGGCAAATATTTTCTCCTACTCTGTATGTTGTCTATTTACTCTGTAGATAGTTTCTTTTGCTATGCAGAGGCACTTTAGTTTAATTAAGTCCTATTTGTCAATTTTTTTGTTGCAATTGCTTTTGAGGATGTAGTTATAAATTCTTTCCCAAGGCCAATATCCAGAATTGTGGTTCCTAGGTTTTTTCTATGATTCTCATAGATTGAGGTCTTAAATATTTAATCAATCTTGATTTAATTTTTATATGTGATGAAAGACGGGGATCAAATTTCATTCTTCTGCACGTGGCTAGTCAACTGTCTCAGCACTATTTATTGAATAGGAAATCCTTTTCCCACTGGTTGTTTTTGGTGATTTTGTCCAAAATTAGATGGCTATAGGTATGCAACTTTATTTCTGGGTCCTCTCTTCTGTTCCATTGGTCTATGTGTCTGTCTTTTTTTTTTTTTAACTAGTCTCATGCTATTTTGGTTACTATAACTTTATAGTTAGTTTGAGGTCAGGTAATGTGAAGCCTCCATCATTGTTCTTTTGGCTTAGAATTGCTTCGCCTATGCAGACTCTTTACAAAACAACTGAATTGGATTATAATCATCAACAGATAGAGGCTGTAACATTTTTATATAGTAATTGGATGACATCAGTAGAAGTCAAAACAGTATTAGCTGTTAGGTGCATGAATGGGTAACAGCAATCACCTAGTACACAGGTACTTGTGACTACAGTATACTAATATCTGTGTTATACTCATGGTATTTTGAGGACTACAATGGAAAAAAATGGATTATTCCTCAAGAGTGGCAACATCATTGATATTATAAGAAGGAACTGTCTAGCAATAGGTCAGGAAAGTAAAGGCAAATAATGGCTTTTTGTGTGTGTGATTACCAACATAAAGTGCTGGAGAGGGGTCTTGCTCTAAAATTTCTTCTATAACTGTCCAGAAGCACCAGTGCCCAAAGCCTTTAGTGACAGAGTGAGTCAGACCAGTCTTCACAACAAAGCCATTCCAGTGAGGAGGTTTGTGGGGCTCTTTGTGAAGAACCTGAGGGCTGCTGGAAATTTAAACTCAACTTGGCATCATGGAATTCACTAAAGGCTCTCCTACTGTGCAAACAATCCTAAGATATCCTGTCTTTAGATATTTGTCAATCAAGGTGGGGAAAAGCCAAGCCAGGAAGAGTTTAGACAATTTTAATCATATCAGAGAAGCTGACAACTAAGTAGTCTGACAAATGATGTTACCTACTCCACCTTCCCTCTCCTAACACATGTGGAAAAAATATATTGCTATATTTAACAAAGCTGACCAACTTGTGTTGTGACTAGTACCTGTGGAATAGCCACAGCCTGACAGCTAATGATAACAAAATGTTCCACTGTGTTCTTTTCCACTATCAAAAAGAATGGTCCAAGACATGGCTATGCAGTATTTCCCCATCCTTCACTCACTCCCAAGGTGTCCATCCAGCTCTGGTGAGTCTCTCCTACCTTGCAGGCATTCCCATCAGATTTTGGCAAGGAGAGTGGTAACTGTGGTATTTCTACAGCTTGGGATAACTCCCTAAATGAAGAAACCTATGTTAAGACTAAATTTTACTAAAATAATCTTAGTTCCCTCATAATTAGGAAGGATAGACAATTCTTAGCTTAAGTATCATCACATACTGTCATGAGAGCTTCCTTTTTTATGAAAATGCTGACAAAAGGTATCTTCTGCTAGAATATTCATCCAGCACACATGTACTTATGAATTTAAAGTACAGTGTCTCTTCCTGATAGGATGCTCTGGCTGCAGCAAACCAAGGAAAACTCAGATATTACATTTGACAGTAAAAGAATATACTGAACTCCAGTTAATTAGAGTTCTGTGAATAGTAACTCCCTGCTAGAAAGGGAGTTACTGGGCTTTGAATACTAACTCTCTGTTCAGATACATTCTTTAGCCATGACCTATATAGGAATAAAATGTACATATTTTCACTCTATTTTTTTTTATGTACAGAATAGCAATTTATGTAGGAAAAAGAGAAAAGACTCAGATATTTGGTTTTCCTCTTGGGGGATATATTTCTCAATGGCAGGAACTAAGGACAATGTTTTGCCCAGTTCCAGAAAGTGCACGGCTTCTGGCAATCTCCAGGTTAGCCAGAGCCTAGAATAACTGGGAAGGTGCCATTGATAGTGAGCAAGAGAGAAATGGGCATGAAGAGAATGGTATGCATTTGGAATCACCACTAGGAGGAAACCGAGAGGAATGAGGTACCCTGCGACCTGGTAGAAGCATATTTCCATACATTGTGTTTCTTCCTAGGAACCTCTCCAGCTGTGTCTTTCTTCTTTACAAATTGCGTAAGACCATGAAAATCCTGTCACACTCTCTACCTTCTGGAAAAAGAGGGAAGAGCATGTTTTAGAAGAAATTTTCTTCCTTACAGTTTGAGGAAGATAGTGGGACAGTGGAGAAGAGATATGTTTCTACTGGTTATCACAACAGGACCAAGAGTTATCCTGGTATACATACACACACACACACACACACACACACACACACACACATGCATACATACATATGCCTTTTTATATGTAAATACGTGTATATATACAAATATGTATGTATATATACACAAACACACACATATACATACATTATATATATCCCACTACTTATTTCCTCTTATCATTTAAGTTACCAAAACATATTGTTTCCCTTTCAAATCCACCTTCTCTTGTCCATCTCCAATCACATTTCTTTATTTCCTCTGCACATCGTATCTCACTTGCATTACTAAAATACTCCCCTAATTGGAGTCTCATTTCTCACCATTATAGCTTATCTTTTACATGGCTATCAAAATTGACTTTCTAAAACAAAATCTGATCATGCCACTTCTTTACTTAAAAAATGTTTTCCTGTTGTTCTGGGCCTTCTTATTTTTGTCTAGGATGTAGCCTTGGAAATTATGCTAAAATTCAAAAATCTACAGGTAATTCTGATGCATAGCTCTACTCAGAACCACTGTATTAAAATGGTCTATGTAAAGACTTGAAGAATAAGCAGACATTTCTCTGATAATGTGCTCAAAATTCTTATCTGGGAGAAACCAAGAAAAGGGAGCCATTTTTTGTCCTAGTGTATGTCATATAATTATTAAAATGCCAAATTAAATAAATTCACCATGGAAAATAGAAGCAGTGGTATTCTCTACCTTTTCTCTTTCAGTTTTGTATAGAAATAGAGACCATTGGTATGAAAGATTCCCCCAGCATTGCTGAAATCCAGGCTGACATTTTATCCAAATAGAACCAACTTTCCTGTAGTCATTACATACCCTGCCTGCCAACTATCTCTGCCAGGTCACTAGAAATCTTACCAGAACTCCTTCTTCATTATTTGCTAAGAACATTGAGGCTGGGGGAAAGAGAAAGAGGGATGACAAAACGACCATCACAGGCAATTCAGTTCTGGGAAGATTTGTTAAGTAGGAAAAACTTGTCTTTATGCCCCTACCTTTTAAATTTTAAATTTAGAAATACTCAAATATATACAAGAGCCAATAAATGTAAACATGTTCCCATTATCCACCTTCAATATCAGCACCTGCAATATTGTTTTATCAGCATTCCCCACCATACACACTCTTTCCACATATACACTGGATTATTTTGTAGCAAATCTAAGACATTGTTTTATTCATATATAAGTATTATACTATGAACTTGTAAAAGATAAGAACTGTTAAAATAGAACAAGAGACTTCTTGCATTTTATTTTATTAGTTCTCTATTCTTCCTATAACAAATTACCAAAAATGTACTGGCGTAAAGAAAAAAAAATTATCCTTTTATAGTTTAGGAGGTGAGAAGTTAGAAATGAGTCTCAAGGATCAAGACACTATCTGGGCTGGTTCCTGCCCCATAGGGGAGAATAAATTCTTTGCCTCTTCCAGCAAACAGCTTTCCTTGGATGCGGGCTACATCCTTCCCAACTCTGCCTCTATGGCTATATGGTGTTTTATTCACTGACCTTCTTGGCTCCCTCTTCCAAGAACCCTTGTGATGTGGGTTGGCTCTGTGTCCCCCTACAAATCTCATCTCAAATTGCAGTCTTCAACTGTGGGAAGAGGGGCCTGACGGGAAGTGATTGAATCATGGGGGTAGACTTCCCTCTTGTTGCTATTCTCATGACAGTGAGTGAGTTCTCATGAAATCTCTTGTTTAAAAGTGTGTAGCACCTACCGCCACCTCCTGCCACTAAGTAAGGCATGCCTTGTGATATGGTTTGGCTCTGTGTCCCTACCCAATCTCATCTTAAATTACAATTCCCATAATTACCACATGTCAAGGGAGGACCCCAGTGGAAGGTGATTGAATCATGAGGGTGACTGGATCATTTCTTGGGATGGTGAATGAGTTCTCATGAGATCTGATGGTTTTACAAGGGGCTCTTTCCCTTTTGCTCTTATTTCCCTTGCCACCTTGTGAAGGTGCCTTATTTCACCTTATTTCACTCTTATTTCCCTCTTTCAATCTTATTTCACTTATTTCAGTCTTATTTCACTCTTATTTCCCCTGAAACCTTGTGAAGGTGCCTGCTTCCCCTTCCCTCATGATTTTAAGTTTCCTGAGGCCTCCCCAGCCATGTGGAACTGTGAGTCAATTAAACTTCTTTCCTGTCTAAATTACCCAGTCTCAGGTATTTCTTTACAGCAGAGTGAGAACAGACTAATACAGTTTGTTTTCCCTTTGACTTCCACCATGGTTGTAAGTTTCCTGAGGCTTCCCCAGCCATGTGGAACTGTCAGTCAATTAAACCTCTTCTCTTTATAAATTATCCAATCTCATGTGGTTCTCTATATCGTTGTGCAAATAGACTAATACACCTTGTCATTACATGTAGGACCTACCTGGACAAGCTAGAGTAATCCTTAACTAATTATCTCTGCCAAACTCCTTTTGCCCATATAAGGTAATACATCTACAGGTACGAAAGACTAGGACATGGGCATCCTTGAGAGGAGGAGGCATTATTCAGCCTACCACAAACTTAACATTTAACAATAGTTCCTTTGTGTCATTAAACATCTAGTCAGGCTTCAGATTCCCCTGATCATCTTATAGTTTATTTGGTTTAGTTTCATTTTCAAAAGTTTTATTTAAATTAATACCCAGTCAAAGCTCATCTACTGTAATTGATTAAGTTTATTTTAATCAGTAGATTTTCTTTATTATCCTTCAATCTTATTTGTCAAAGAAATTATATTGTTTGAGCTATTGAATTTCCCACATTTAGGATATTGCCTGTGGAATTATTTAACACATTCTTTTGACCTCCTTTTCTTCTTGTAAACTGATAGTTAGATCAAGAATTTTATCAAATCTAGGTTGTATTTTTAGCAAAAAAGATTTCCTGATGTACCCCATTCAGTTTAATAATAATATTTTGTTTTCTTCCAATCAAAACCATTCTCCCTGACAAAGTTCTGTTTAACTCCTGCATCCATTATGCTGTCATATAAATTAGTTTAAGAAATAAGGTGCAGTGCTACAATACACATTCTCACTTTAGCTTTGTTCTGCCCAGAAGCACCATTCATAGAATCCTAATGGTGCCAGTCATTTCAATCATGTCACCAAATTGACACTGTTACTAACTAGTTTGGTCTAAATTTGCAGCTGTAACTGTTTTAGAAGGATTCATCCATTGATTTTATAGATTCAGCCTGTTTTAGGAATTATCTTAGGTCCCAGGGTACTTTGCGTGTTACATCTGCAGAGAATAAATGAGTGAGCCCACATTCATGAGAAATTCAGGCCACAGTGGAATATCAGGAAGCAGATGTTAATTAATTTCCCTTCTTCTAAGTGTGTGTTGTTCCTCTGACCCATCCCATCATTTTCTCTTCCTTCTCTTACCTCCTAAAAGAGAAAGAGATTAAGTAAGATAACAGGAGGAAACAATCCTTGGTCAATGCTGACCTCCTGTCTCTTTAAATTCTCATGGTCAGAGAGCTGAAATCAAAGAAGGTATAGAACAGATGACAAATGTAAGACAAAAAAAAAAAAAGGTGTTCACAGCTATGTAGGAGCAAGATAAGAAGACCAGGACAACAACTTCTTTCACTCTGCTGATTTTAAAAAAGGAAAATTAAGGACAGGAATCTGATTTGAAAAGATAAGCAGAAATTGACAGCCCTATAATGTGTTAGAAGGAATGAATTATGTGTCCTGGATTTGACTGCAAACTCTACCACTAACTAGCTACGTGATTTGGGGCAAATCTTTAAATGTTCTAGGTAGCTGGTCATCTTTAAAATGCAGATGTGGGCCAGGTATGGTGGCTCACACCTGTAATCCTATGCCTGTGGGTCAGGAGTTTGAGACCAGCCTGGCTAACATGGCGAAAGCCCTTCTCTACTAAAAAAAAAAAAAAAAAAAAAAAAAAAAAAAAAAAAAAAAAAAAAAAAAAAACCACAAAAATTAGCTGGGCGTGATGGCACAGGCCTGTAGTCCCAGCTATTCAGGAGGCCAAGGCAGGAGAACTGCTTGAACCCAGGAGGCAGAGGTTGCAGTGAGACAAGATCATGCTGCTGTATGCCATCCTGGGCAACAGAATGGGGCTCCATGTCAACAAAACAAAACAAAAAACAAAAGGCAGATGTTAATTAGATAGTCTCTAAAGCCCCATTCCATTGATTTTTTTTCCAGTGCTTGTCATTTCTAATGTGAAATACAACATAAAATGTATATTCATCCCTTGATCTCACATATTTACTAGAAGTTTTTTAATTTTATTTTTTAACTTCTATTTTAGGCTTGGGGATATATGTAAAGGTTTTCCACATAGCTAAACACATTCCATGGGGGTATTTTGTGCATATTATTTCATCACCCAGGTACTAAACCTAGTACCCAACAGTTTTTTTAATGCTTTTCTCCCTTCTCCCACCCTACTTAAGAGTCAAGTAGACTCTCAAGCAGACCCCAGTGTCTGTTGTTTCTTTTCTTGTGTTTTTGAGTTCTCATTATTTAGGTCCCATTTATAAGTGAGAATTTGCATTATTTGGTTTTCTGTTCCTGCATTACTTTGCTAAGGATAACGGCCTCTAGCTCCATCCATGTTCCCACAAAAAAAACCATAATCTCATTTTTTATGGCAGCATAGTATTCCATGGTACATATGTACTACATTTTCTTCATCTAATCTGTCACTGATGGGCATTTAGTTTTATCCCATGCTTTTGCTATTGTGAATAGTGCTGCCATGAACATTCGCATGCATGTGTCTTTACGGTAAAATGATTTATATTCATCTGGGTATATACCCAATAATGGAACTGCTGGACTGAATGGTAATTCTGCCTTTATCTCTTTGAGGAACTGTCATACCACAAAGATTGAACTAATTTACCTTCCCACCAACAGTGAACAAGTGTTCCTTTTCTCCTCAACCTTGCGAGCATGTGTTATTTTTTGACTTTTTAATAATAACTATTGTGACTGGTGTGAGATGGTATCTCATTGTGGTTTTGATTTGCATTTATCTAATGATTAGTGATATTGAGGTTTTTAAAAAATATGCTTTTGTAAAGATGTTCTCACTCATAGGCAGGGTGTTGAACAATGAGAACACATAGACACAGGGAGGGGAGCACTACACGCTGGGAACTGTTGGGGGGAAATGGGGGAGGGACAGGGAGGTGGGGAGGTGGGAAAAAAAATATGCTTGTTGGCTGCATTGTGTATATTCTTTTGAGAAGTGTCTGTTCATGTCCTTGGCCCACTTTTTAGTGGGATTGTTTTTCTCTTGTAAATTTGTTTAAGTTCCTTATAGATTCTAGCCATTAGACCTTTGTCAGGTACATAATTTGCAAATATTTTCCTCTATTCTGTAGGCTGCCTGTTTACTCTGTTGATAGTTTCTTTTGCTGTACAGAAGTTCTTAAGTTTAATTAGATCCTACTTGTCAATTTTTGCTTTTGTTGTGATTGCTTTTGGTGTTTTTATCATGAAATCTTGCCTGTTCCTATGTCCGGGATTGTATTGCCTACATTGCCTTCCACGGTTTTTATAGGTTTGGGTCTTACATTTAAATCTTTCATCCATCTTGAGTTGATTTTTGTGTATGGTGTAAGGAAGAGGTCTAGCTTCAATATTCTGTGGCTAGCCACTTATCCCAACACCAAGTATTGAACAGGGAGTCTTTTCCAAGTAGTTGATTAAATTATATGACTTTGTTTAGGACTTCAACAAGGTAGCTAATTCTAGCAAACATGCAGCCGTCCCCAAAAAAGATTCACCTCAAAAGTAGGCTGGGAAACAGACCAAAATATCTTAAGGGAGGTGTGTTGTTCTTCTGACCCTTTCACACACAGTTCTTTTCATTCCTTTGCCTTAGATGCTTTAAGCACAACTAGAGCATCACTGGTATAAACTAGGGCTGCTAAGACATTGTCAATACACTCATAACAAAAACACAAATTACCAGTACTTGAGAAAATGCAGTATGATGAGCCAATAAGAACTCATTCACATTCTCATACTTGGTGACTATGAATTTAACTGAGAAAAGAATGGAAATGGGAACACTCCATTTAAGGCAATGGTCTTTTATGATCCCAGAGAGACACTAAAAATAGAAATGTTTGGATTTCTGCCAATCAGTTCAATAAAGTGGATTGGCATCATATGAAACAATTCAAGGGTTGACTGGCATTAGTGGTACTCACTTGGGCAATGCAGGTACAATATAATGCAAACTCAGGAAAATAGGCTATTACAAGTAAACTTCACTGACAGCACCTTAACAATGGGTAGATAGGTCATTAGGTAGGTGGATCAGTAGGAAAGTCAAGCTCAATATAATTATTTTAAAATAATCATTCAGGGCTGACATAAATAGCCTTTGTGCTTTTCATGGTATAGTACATGCATTGTGCCCTACATGAAATAAGATCAGATGGTTATTGAAAACATGCGAATCTCTCACAATGTGGTTAGAGTAACATATGGTTTCAATAACTAAGTAGTATTTGTTTAACATACAGTGACTTTATTATTAAATGTGGTATGATTATTTAATTTAAATGTCAAATATTGAAACAAGCCTGGCTAAAGATTAACAGCTAATATCTACTTAATGTTAAATACTCAACAAATGCTTTTTAATGTGAAGTCACAACTTAACTACTTCAGTCCTGGAGCTTTTCTTCCAGTTTACGTTATTATATTACAATCCCTATGTGTTTAGAACCTTAGAACCACAAATCCTTAGTATTACAATGTCCCTACTGAGCTCTCAGTTTGTGCCTTCTTGTCTATATATGAGGAAGAGGAAGAGGCCAAGAGGGGTAAGACAACTTATTAGAGATTTTATTCACAGTTTTCTACTTTCCAATTTCGCACTTTTTATGATGCCATATTGCTTTTCTCATGGAACGATTACTTAAGGATCAGTGGCCCAACATGTCTGAACCAAATCTGTATAAGAGGCAGACACTATATTTTATTCATGCATATCCCCAAGACCCGTGCAGGGCCTGTACAGATAACATTTTCCTTCTTTATCTACATTCTCCCCTTTACCTCTCCCTGCCAATATTTCCTCATGGAGGATTCAGCAGCTCTTTGCCAACTCAATGCCCAGGATATGAATTCCATTCTGTGGCTTCAGTGCTAAATAAGAAAATTCTTACTTTTGGCCCTCATGTTATCTGCAGAAAGAATGGAACTTAACCCAGCTGTCTTGCAGAAGAATGAAGGTAAGTCTTGAAAAGTTAAAATGAGAATAAAATCATGGCAGGAGGAGTCAGTTGTCAACTAACAGCAAGTCAAGATCAAGCAGGGAAGCTTTTTTGTAGCTAGCTGTGACTGATTTCTGTGAATCAGGCCAGTGGTGGAGGAGCCCACTAAAACTTTAAATGAATCAATTATCTGAAGAATCTGGTAAGCATTCCATAAATATGAGTCTCCCCAACTTTCCTCTCTCACCCATAACCTCTTTGCTAAATTGGCTGTAGGAATGAGGCTGGCTTAAGCATTTTTGGAGTGAGCAACCAGAATGGTGACATACCCATGGTTCACTAAGTCATATGAAGAATATATAAAATAACTGGCTGATTTTTTGCCTGGAGAAAACAATATATAATTGGTCGAGAATGCCTGTGCGTGTGTGTGTGTGTGTGTGTGTGTGTGTGTGTGTGTGTGTGTGTGTATGCAGGGGGAGGAGGTGGAAAGGGGGTAAAAGAGCAGGCAGGAAGTGGGGCTTGCTATGTTAAAACTCTCTCTACATATTTTCTCTGCTATGTGGAAGTAGAAACAGGGTGTTTCTGCATAGCTCCAAGTAGATGAATTAGTCCCAACAGTAAGAAATACAGGGAAGCTGATTTCTGCTGATATTAAGAAACATCTTTTCACCAACCAGAGTTGCCCAGTGATAGAAGAGTGGAAGCAGCCAATGTCATGAGCTCCTGGTCTTTGAGAATATTTGAACAAAATGTGACTGAATGGCACAGGGAAGCCCTTCAGTGAAGTGAACTGTGACATCTTTTCTGTTTAACTCAGCATTCTGTAGAACTGCCATAAAAGACAAATTCATTTTTCATGAACTAAACTTTCACTGCAGATCCCTCAGATGTGATTTTCTTTGGGAAAGAGAGGTAAAGTCCAGAACTACATAAGAGGGACAGAAAAAAGAGAGGGAAATCCTGAGAGTGACTGGCCCAGAACAAGCAGGTGGAAGGTAGACCTTAGTTACTATAGTGGATGAACAGGTCACAGTTCTTATGTCGGTATGAGAGAACAAGGAAGAGCTAGGATAAAGTGCATTCGATTAGGGCATCAAATGAATTGAAGGTAGGAATGTTAGTTGAGGCATGCTTGCACCTTGGAGATCTTATTAAATTTGAACCCAACTGCAACTGTGCACAGCTCTTCCCCTGATCTGTGGCACTGGCTTATTCCTCATGCTTCTCTCTGCTTCATGCATGAGCATCTTTGTAGGCATCATTTCAGGCATGAAGATTAGACTCTTCTCTTGTTAGATACCAACAATCTACCTTATGTAACCTTTCATGAGATTAATAACTTCACTAAAGATTTCAATTCTTTGGGCATACTAGAATAGACCTGTCACCAATGGCAGGCAGCAAACAGGAGCCAGATAATAAGAGCCTCGTATCTATAGTGTTTGGAGACTCAAGACTCACCTCTAGAATTCTCTGTAGCCCTAAGATAACTGTCAGAAGTTCTGAGTGGGTGATGATTGAGTGTCTCAGTCTACCCTATCTCTAAGAATACTGACACCTAATTTCACTATGAGGACAAGATTGAAACTTTGAGTATATAGAGAACTAAAGTCTGTATGGCCAAAGTTGTGTATCATATTGCAATGAAAAGTTGAGGAAATTAGGAATATGAATAAAAATAACAGTTTTTTTCTTACTGTGTATTTATTATGTTGTAGGGAGTGTTCCCTGTGTTTACATGCACAAGTCTGGCTCCAAAGCCAAGCACCTAACATCTACATGACCCATGGAACATGAAGAACAGGTTCAAGTACTTGACAGGTTGACTTATAAAATGAGAGTCAGAGTCGATCTGATCCCTGGTGATCTTTTCTGGAAACATCTTATGAGCTTCAGGTAAACAACTGTTGCAACTCTATGATGAGCTTTCTAACAGAGCAGTATAAAGATGGAGTTAATGACTGAAAGTCAGAATAAGGTCTCCATCTCAGTACTAGGAGTGTTGGGAAGAGAAATGATTACTTTGTCAAAACAGCCCACGCTTCTACACTGTTGGCAATGATCCTAAGACTACCATGGGAATCATGGAATTTTAACTTATTCCAGAAAATTTAAGAGATGTTTCTTAGAAGACTGTCAGAAAATAAATTAGAGGTTGGAGACTTTTAATACAACTCTTCTCCTCCATATTTGTGGTTATATATGCCATCAAATTTAGTCAGAGGATCCTTACCTTCTTTTACCAGTTGCAACCTATGCAGTAACTGCAAAAGACCTTGGTTCAGATGCAAAACCTCAGACTGACAAGTCACACTGATGAGGAGGTATGTTTCCTCTACATTGGTTGTCAATGTAATTTTATTTCTAATATGCTATGATAGCAGGAGGCAGCTAAATAAAAACCAGACCTGCTGCCTCCTCATCAAGGAAGCATCTCATGCTGAGAGTGAAGGCCCCTTTATGGCTGCCACCTTTATACACATCTTCTCCTGGACGTAGGCTCAAGATCAAATCTCTAAATGCGATAAAATGGAGCAGAATTCTTCTGACTACTGGTATCTAACTATTGCATGTCAAGCAGCGATTCCAAGCTCAAGGCATTCTGTGTCTATTGTCCCCACGTTCCTCACCACCATCCCCAAGCATAGGAAAGAGTTACTGAATACCTCCCTTTCCTTCGGCACTTAAGGCACATCATTTCTTATTCTCGTATCACAAAAGAAAAAAACAATGCTCTTCCCACCACCAAGACTATCTTACAGTGGATTATTTAAATAACCATGCCCTAATCTCTTTTCACTTTGTATAAGCTGCCTGCTCTGATTTCTAAGACCGTAAACTCTTGAGATGGAACTGAACTTAATTACTACTTTTTAAGGGTTAAATTCACATATAATTTCCTTGAAGGAATAACTTCAATTACAGACTACACACACTCAACATCCCATGCCAAATCCAAACCAAAGACCCAGAACGCGATACTGTCCACCAGGCTAGACTAGCCCACTTCACATGCTTACATATGCTACCAATTAAAGAAATAGTACCACGATAAAAGTGTCCTGGTAGAGGGTTTTTCTACTCCTGTCATGAGGCTCCACTATTTTGGTCAGTTTTGAGTCATACGACTTTTAGTGCCTTGGAAAACTGTTTTGTATAAAGAAACCAAGAATAGAATTATGAGGTTGATACAAAAATTAATATTTCAGAAACAGTTGAAGAAATTGGCAATTAATTTTTTGGAGACAAGATTTTGATGAAGTCAGGACAACTATACCTAAGAAGTTATTTGCTATGACTCTGGAGAGCATGACTAAATCAATGGATAGAAGTTCCAGGTGGATTGAAGATGAATTTTGGCTTGATATGAATACTTAAAAACAACATTGTAACAATTAGAGATGTTCAAAGATGCAATAAGCTGCCTAAGAGAATAAAGCATTCCATGTTCCTACAGGTACAGTTTTCAAGCAGAGAAAGGGTAGTTACATGCTGAGTATTTTTTAAGATGAAATGTACATATCAGATAATAATTTGACTAAGTACTCAAGAGGGCTCCATCTGTCCTGTGCTTCTATAATTCTATGTCTGAAGAATTTCACAAGAACATTTACTGTTACAGTCCAAACAGGATATGAAGACAGAACACCTGGTAACTGACAATGTTAGAACTGAAAATGAGGAAAAGAATAGAGGAATTCACAGCTGCTTTCTGTAATTTAAATCAGACAGTCTTCTGTGGAGGCCCTACAACTTCCAAATTTTAATCAATCTGTTTAGATGACAGAGTGCCCACTGTATGAGCCCTTTCTCACACTGCTATAAAGATATCCAAGACTGGGTGATTTATCAACAAAACAGGTTTGAATGACTCACAGTTTCACATGGCTGGGGAGACCTCAGGAAACCTACAATCACAGCAGAAGGTGTAGGGAAAGCAAGGCACATCTTACAAGGTGCCAGGAGAGAGAGAGCACGTGAAGGGGGAATCGCCAAACACTTTTTAAACCATTGTATCTCAGGAGAATTCCTTCACTATCATAAGAACAGCATGAGTGAAACTGCCTCTGTGATCTAATGACCTTGTACCAGGTCCCTCCCTTGACACCTAGAAATTACAATTTGACATGAGATTTGGGTTGGAACACAGAGCCAAAATGCTACACATTATGTGCCAAGTACTGTGTTACCTGTAGAATATAATATATAGTGAGGAGTGTGACTACGGTCCTCCAGTCCTGATTCTCAAAAAGTTTAAAAATTAGTAGTTAGGAAAATATGTAGGTGTTAAACACACATAAAATATGCACAAATAGCAACCTAATTTATTTAGGAGTTATGTGGCTTGACTGTGTCCCTACCCAAATCTCATCTTGAATTGTTATCAGAATTACAGTCCTCATATATTAGGGAAGGGACCTGGTGGGAGGTGACTGGATTATGAGAGCAGTTTCCCCATACTGTTTTTGTGATAGTGAGTTCTCAAGAGATTTGATGGCTTTATAAGTGGCAGTTTCTCCTCTTTGTTCTGCTGCCTAGTGAAGAAGGAGCTTGCTTCCCCTTCACATTCTGCCATGATTGCAAGTTTCCTGAGGCCTCCCCAGCCATGTGGAACTGAATCAATTAAGGCTCTTTTCCTTCATAAATTACCCAGTCTCAGAGAAGTTCTTTATGGCAGTGTGAAAGTGGACTAACAAAAAAGTTAAGGAATATTTCTTTGAGGAAATGATATTCCAGCTGAAACTTACAGGATACTTAGTAGTTCCACAGGCAAAGTCTAAAGGTAGGCTATTCCAGGAGCAATATATCTGAAGGCCCTGAATCAAAAATAGCTTAGATGTTTGAAAAACAGACAGCAAGTACCTATGGCTAGTGCACTGAAAGAAAGTGTTCAAATAGTAGGAAGTTGAAGAAATGAGTGAGAATCAGATTATGCAGGTCATGTAGGCCATGTTAAGCATTTTAAATTTCTATTCTAATGCAATAGTAAGTCATTGAAGAGTTTTACTTGAATGCATCACAGTTTGATATATATTTTTTAAGAATCTTTCTGATGATTGAATGGAGAAATTATTGGACACAGGGTAAACATATACAAGGTGTCCAATTAGACTGTTACTGCAGAAATCTATGTAAGACATATGATGGCTTGGACTGAGATAGTGGCAGTGAAAATGGCAGATTCAAAATCTATTTCAGAACAGCAATGATATGATCTACTAATGGCTTGTGTGAGGGGTCAAAATGATGACTCCTGGGCTTCTTCCTGGGCAACTGGGTCAATAAAGGCAGCACTTATTGAAATGGTTAAGAACATCAAGTGATCTGTTTGGGGAAGAATAAGAGCTCTGTTTCAGATGTATTTGTTTTAGGATATGTGAGTGGGGATGGCGAGGTTAGAATACAAAGAAAAAGCAAAAGAATATATTCAGGCATCATCAACATGAAGAAGTTATTTAAAGTCACAATGGTGGATGAATTCACATAGGAAGAGCATGTAGAGGGATTGAGCCCCCGGCCACCTTGACATTTAGAAAACAGAGGTGAACGAGACAGAGAAGAAGCCTGAGAAGAAAGAGTCAGAGGGAAAGGAAGAAAGCCAGGATTTGGTATCTTAGAAGCCAGTGGGTAGTATGGCTTTAAAAGGATCAAGAAGTTCCTGTTTATGTTTAGACACCTCATGTCACCTGTTCCAAAATCGAAGATGATGAAGATTTTGTGACACAAAGGCTTTTTTCCACCAAGACGGCATATTACAGACTTTCAGCATGCCTCAGTCACTTAGAAATAGCAAGATCATACAAAAAGATAAACTTTGTGAGCTTTAATTCCATAAGGAAAATGGGAGTCTACTGGAATTAGGTAGGACACCTCAGGTCCTGGAGAGGAGAATGCCAGCAAACAGCCCACATGGCAGCATCAGCTGATAACAGTGAAGCCCCAGTACACAAGAGAAGCAGAGAGCCTCCCTCTGTTAGTCCTCTTTCCACTGCAAGTCTGAGCAAATCAGGTCTATCTTTCCAGTGTTTCTACCAAGCCCTGCAGCCAACTTGTGAGAGGCTTGAAGACTCTGTGAGGGAAAGACACCAGGAACAGCTGCTGACATTTTTCCAGACCCAAGATTCAAAGCAGGATGCCATTTCTAATACAGGTGCATACAAAGTCAGCCATTTCTTGGTGTCCTGGCAGCCTGGCTGTGCAAGCATTTCAATTTCATGCCAGAAATTGAAGCACCTGCTCTGGAGCAGGATATGGGGCATCCACAGTCAGAACTGTGGAAAGTGCATCAGCAGTAGGCCCTGGAATTGTGCTATCCCCCATTCCAAGCCTGGGGCGGGAGGAGAGCTGCTACAGCTTCAGTTTCCCCTGGGTGGCAAGATTTGCAGCCAATGTCAGCCTGGCAACCAGGAACTGATATGCATGTGCCACTGCTGAGTTACGTGCCCTACTTTCCTGAGATTGTGGTGCAGTGGGTCCTCTCCGCTCCATCCCCAGAGAGAAAACCTGGTATTCAGAATACCTACTTGCCTGGACGAGCAGCCTGAGCTGCCCCACCCTCCCTGGACATAGATTGTGGTATAGTCTGATTATTTCTGCTCCACACCTAGCAGATCTGCAGGCATTCAGAATATTCATGCACCTGCTTCAACAGCCCGAGTCACCCCACCCTTTAAGGACATAGACTGTGGTACAACAAGGCTATCTCTGCTCCATGACCAAGCAGATCTCCAGACATTTGGAGCACCCATTCTCCTAGTTCAACAGACTGAGCTGATCTGCCCTTCCTCAACATAGATCATGGTGCAGTGGGGCTCTCTCTGCTTCACATGCAAGCAGAAATGTAGGTATTTGGAGCACCCATTTGCCTGGTTCAGCACCCTGAGCCACCCAAACCTTCCTGGGCATAGGCTGTAGTATGGGGGGCAAGCAGCCTCTCTAACACATGTCTAGGTAAGTCTCCAGGCATTCAGAGCACCTGGTTATATAGTCTAAATACCTCAAAAGTCCTACCTCTCCTGTGCAGAGACCTTGGTGTGGTGAGTCTCTCTTTACTGCATGCCCAGGCAGATTTCCTGGCAGACATTCAGAGTACCAGCTTGCCTGGATCAGTGGTCTGAGTCACCATACCCCTCCTGTACAGGTATCCTGGTGCAGATGAGCACTCTCTGCCTCCCCCCAGGCAGATCTTCAGGCATTCAGAGGAACTGTTCACTTGGTTTAACAGTCTAAGTTACCCTACCCGTCCTGTGAGGAGATCCTGGTGCAGAGGGCGTGGCTCTTTACTCCATGCTGAGGCAGATGTCCTGTCACTTGGATCAACTGCTTTCCTTGCTCAGCAATCTGAGTCACTCTACTCTTCCTGTGCAGAGAATTTGGTGTGGGGGTAACCTCGCTGCTTCATGCTCAGGCTGATCTCCAGGTAAATGGAACACCCACTCTCCTTGTGCCTGCCTTTGAGGGATTTGTAGGCAGTCCTGCCTGGTCTGGTTCCATCTTTAGTGGGCCCTGCACTCTGGGGGCTAAACAGGGAGCTCAGATGACTGTGTATTCCATGAATCAGCCTATTGCCTGAGGCAACAGAGAACTTCTGCCAGTAAGAAAGGATCAAGTATATACCCAGCCACATTGGCTGCAGCCAGCTTTTACTAATGAGTGTCATCTATGGGCTTGTGGGTCAAACTGCACCACCCAATATAAAACCTGCTGAATGAAGTGCATAGGGCTTTGGGAGCAGACCCAAAAAACCTATCCAGCATTCTCTATAATCCTACTCCCTAGGAAGAGGTGAAAAGAGAAACAGAAAATAATATTATATGGAAAGAAAAAAAAGGAAAAATACCCACTCACATGAAAATAAATACAAAAATTTAAAAATGCCAGTGTCTCCAGATGAAAAGAAGCCAGTACAAGAATTCTGGCACCATGAGAAATCTGAATGTAGTGACATGACCAAATAATTCGCTCCCCTGCAATGGTCCCTAATCAAAGTGAAAACTCAGAAATGACAGAATAAGAATTCAAACCATGGATTAGTAGGAATCTAAACAAGATCCAAGACAAGGTTGAAAAATAAACACAAGGAATCTTTAAAGCAGTCTAAGAAATGAAAGAAGAGATAAACATCTTAAAAAGAAATCAATTAGACTGTCTGGAACTGAAGAAATCACTTAAGGAATTTCAAAATACAATTGAAAGCACTTTGTCAATAGACTGGACCAAGCAGAAGAAAGAATTTCAGAATTTGATGACTGGTCTTTTGAACTAAACCAGTCAGACAAAAATAAAGCAAAAAGAATTTTTAAAAATGATCAAATCTTTGAGAAATACAAGATTATGTGAAGTGAGAAAACCTATCAATTACTGGCGTTCTCAGGAGAGAAGCAGAAAAAAGTAAACAACCTTGAAAATACATTTGAGGGAATAATTTTTTTTAAAATCCCTCATCTTTCTAGAGAGGTAGACACTTAGATTTAAAAAAAAAAGAATACTTATAAGTTACTATATAAAATAAACATCACCAAGGTATGTAGTCACCAGACTGTCCAAGGTCAAAACTAAAGATAAAAATCTTAAAGGCTGCAAGAGAAAAAGGGCAGATCATACAAAAAGGGAACACCATCAGGCTAACAGCAACCTTCTCAGCAGAAAGCTTATAATCCAGGAAAGATATGGGGCCTACTTTTAGCACTCCTAAAGAAAAGAAATTCCAGCAAACATGTCTGTATATCTCCAAACCAAGCTTCATAAGTGAAGGAGAAATAAAGTCTTTTCCAGACAAGCAAGCACTAAAGGAATTTGTTACTGTTATATCAGTCTTACAAGACATCCTTAAGGGAGTTCCAACCATGGAAACAAAAGAACAATACATCTACCTCAAAAACACATGCAAGCACATAGCCCACAGACCCTATAAGGCAACTACATGATAGAAACCACAAAGTAACCAGCTAACAACCTCAGGATGGAGCAAAACATCACCTATCAATATTAAAACTGAATGTAAATGGTGTAAATGTCCCACTTGAAAGGCGTAAAGTGGCAAGTTAGATAAATAAAGAAAATGTATCCATCCCCTGTTTTCAAGAGACCTATCTCACAACCCCTCTCACATGCAACAACACTTACAGGATTAAAATAAAGGGTTGGAGCCAGGTGCGGTGGCTCAAGCCTGTAATCCCAGCACTTTGGGAGGCCGAGGCAGGTGGATCACGAGGTCAAGAGATTGAGATCATCCTGGTCAACATGGTGAAACCCCGTCTCTACTAAAAATACAAAACATAACCTGGGCATGGTGGCACGTGCCTGTAATCCCAGCTACTCAGGAGGCTGAGGCAGGAGAATTGCTTGAACCCAGGAGGCGGAGGTTGCGGTGAGCTGAGATTGCGCCATTGCACTCCAGCCTGGGTAACAAGAATGAAACTCCGTCTCAAAAAAAATAAATAAATAAAAATAAAAATAAAGGGTTGGAGAAAGATCTACTAAACAAATGGAAAAGATGAGAGCAGGGGATCACTATTCTTAGATAAAAGAGACTTGAAAATAACAGTAAAAAAAAAAAGGATAAAGAAGGACATTACATAGTGAGAAAGGGTTCAATTCAACAAGCAGATATAACTATTTAAAATATATATGTCCCCAACACTGGAGCACTGAGATTCATAAAACAAGTACTTCTACACCTACAAAAAGACCTGAATAGTCACACAATAATAGTGGGGAATTTCAGCACCCCACTGACAGCATCAAGGCAGAAAACTAACAAAGGAATTCTGCACTTAAATTCGACACCTGATCTATTAAACCTAATAGACATCTGCAGAATACTCCACCTATCAACTACAGAATATACATTCTTCTCATCTGCACACAGAATATACTCCAAGATTGACCACATGCTCAGCCATAAAGAAAGTCTCAATTAATTCAAAAAAACTGAAATCATACCAAGCATACTCTTGAACCATAGTGGAATAAAAATAGGAATCAATACCAAAAGATCTCTCGTACCCACACAATTACATGGAAATTAAATAACTTGTTCCTGAATGACTTTGGGGTAAACAATGAAATCAAGGCAGAAATTTCAAAAAATATTTGAATAAATGAAAAGAGAGATATAACATATCAAAATCTATGGGATGCAGCAAAGGCAGTGTTACGGGAAAAGTTTATAGCATAAAATACCTACTTCAAAAAGTTAGATCTCAAAATTAATGACAACACCACACCAAGATGAACTAGACAAACAAGAACAAACTAAATCCAAACCTAGCAATATAAAAGAAATAACTAAAATTGAGCAGAACTGAATGAAACTGAGACCCAAAGATGTACACAAAGATTCTACAAAGCCAAAAATTGGTATTTTGAAAGGTAAAAATGATCAACAGACTGCTAGCTAGATCAACAAAAAAAAAAAAAAAAAAGAGAGAACATCCAAATAAGTACAATCAGAAACGACAGGTTGACAGTACAACTGATCCTACAGAAATACAAAGGATCCTCAGAGACTATTTTGAACACCTCTGAGCACACAAACTAGAAACTATAGAGGAAATGAATAAATTCATGGAAACAATCTCCCAAGATTGAATCAGGAAGAAACTGAAACACTGAACAGGCCAATATCAAATTCCAAAATTAAATCAGTAATTAAAAGCCTACCAACCATAAAAGGCCCAGACCAGATGAATTCACAGTCAAATTCTACCAGACGTACAAAGACAAGCTGGTACAGATACTGCTGAAAGGATTCAAAAAAATTCAGGAGGAAAGGTTTTTTCCCTGACTCATTTTATGAAGTCAACATCACCCTCATAATAAAACCTGGCAAAGACAGAACAAAAAAAGAAAACTACAGGCCAATATCCAAGATGAACATACACACAAAAATCTGGAAGAAAATACTAGTCAACTGAATCCAACAGCACATCAAAAAGTTAATTCACCATTATATCAGGTGGGCTTTATTCCTGGGATACAAGTTTGGTTCAACATACACAAATCAATAATTGTGATTAACCACATAAATAGAATTAAGAACTATATAATAATCACAATACATGTAGAAAATCTTTTAATAAAATTCAACATCCCTTTTTGTTACAACCCTCAAGAATCTAGGTATTGAAGAAACATACCTCAAAATAATAAGAGTCACCTATGTCAAACAGTCAACAGCATACTGAACAGACAAAAGCTAGAATCATTCCCCATGAGAAGTGGAATAAGACAAGGATGCCCACTCTCACCACTCCTATTCAGCATAGTACTTGAAAGTCCTAGCCCAACCAGAGCAATCAGGCAAGAAAAAGAAATAAAAGACATCCATATAGGAAAAGCAGAAGTCTAACTATCTCTCTTCATGGAGAATGTTATTCTATAACTAGAAAACTCTAAAGACTCTGCCAAAAGGGCTCTCAGAACTGATGAATGACTTCAGTAAAGTTTCAGGAAACAAAACCAACATACAATACAAAAATCAGTAACATTTTTATACACCAATAACCTTCAGTTGAGAGCCAAATTAAGAAAGCAATTTCACTTATAACAGCAACAACAACAACAAAAAACCTAGGAATACATTTTATCATGGAGATGAAAGATGTCTACAAGGAGAAATATAAAACACTGCTAAAAGAAGTAACAGATGACATAAACGGGAAAACATTTTATACCCATGGATTGGAAGAATCAATATAGTTAAAGTAGCCATACTGCCTGAAGCAGTCTACAGATCCAAAGCTATTCCTATCAAACTACCAATGTCATTTTTCACAGAATTGGAAAAAACTATTTTAAAATTCATACAGAACAAAAAAAAAAGAGCCCAAATAGTCAAAGCAACCCTAAAGGAATACATTACCCAATCAATCTTAAGCAATACTATAGGGCTAGAGTAACCAAAACAGTATGGTACTGATACAAGAATGACACATAAACCATTGAAACAGAATAGAGAACCCAGAAATAAAACCCCACACCTATAGCCATCTAAGCTTTGACAAGACTGACAAAAATAAGCAATGGGGAAAGGACTCTCTATTCAGTAAATGGTACTGAGATAGCTGGATAGACATGTGCAGAAGGATGAAACTCAATCCCTCCCTTTCTTCATACACAAAAATTAAGACAAGACGGATTAAATATTTAAATATAAGACATCAAACTAGAAGAAAACCTAGGAAACACCATTCTGGAAATTGGCCTTGGAAAAGAATTTATGGCTAAGTCTACAAACGCAATTGCAACAAAAACAAAAATTGGCAAATGAGACCTAATTAAAGAGATCCTGCATAGCAAAATAAACTATTTGCAGAGTAAACAGACAACCTGTGAAATGTGAGAAAGTATTTACAAACTATGCATCTGACAAAGGTCTAATATCCAGAATCTATAAGGAACTTAAACAAATTTACAGAAGAAAAACAAACAACCCCATTAAAAAGTGGGCAAAGAATATGAACAGACACTTCTCAAAAGAAGACAGATAAGCTGCCAACAAACGTGAAAAAAATGTTCCACATCACTAATCTTAGAGCAATGTAAATCAAACCACAATGAGATACTATCTCACACCAGTCAGAATAGCTATTATTAAAAAGTCAAAAAAACAAAAGATATTGGTGATGCTGTGGAGAAAGGGAACACTGTTGGTGGGAATATAAAAATTAGTTCAGTCACTGTGGAAAGCAGTTTGGAGATTTCTAAAAGAACATACAAATAGAAATGTCATTCAACCTAGCAATCTCATTACTAGATATACACACACATACAAACACACACACACAAAACACACACATAGATTGTTCTACCAATAAGACACATGCACTTGCATGCTTATCACAGCACTATTTAGTGTAGCAAAGACATAGAATTAGCCCAGGTGCCCATCAGTGATAGACCAGATAAAGGAAATGAAGGATATACACCCTACAGAATACTATGCATATGCAGCCATAAAAACATAATGAAATCATATCCTTTGCAGCAACATGGATATAGCTAGACCCATTATCCTAATGTCATTTTTCACAGAATTGGAAAAAAACTATTTTAAAATAGTTTTTTATGCACTGTGTCCAGTACAGCATTCCGCTCTGGACCCATGGTTCTACATGGATGTGGTATTAGATCTACTCTTCTTTCTGTGTGCTTCAGCCATGGACATTCATGGTAGAGGAATTATTCTCTTTGCTCCAACAGAGATGCCCAGATATGCCCCATGAGAGCAGGTAATGGGTCATCCATATCCACCATGCTGCCACTAATGAGGAAAGAATCTCCTTCTCAGGAATAATTCTCCTGCTTCCAGACCCCAGAAAAGGCAAAGACTTCATCCTCTCACTCCCATTTCAGAAATCATGCTTTCTGACATACTGTTTGAAGAGGTACTTTATGAGATGTATAAACAATTTTTTCCAAGGCTGGTAAAGTTTGCAGAGAAATTGTATTCTAGTTGGGGCTCATTTTAAGAGATGTGTAACTGGAGCTTAGTTTCATTTTACATACACATCATCCTGACTCCATCCTACTTACTACAATCTCAGTTTTTCAACTTCATAAGAAACAGTCTACCATGGATGAAAGCAAACTTAGAGTTTCAGGACCTGGGGGAATTCTAGGCCCACCTCTTATTTGCTCTGTGTTTCTGGTGAAATTTCTTAAACTCTCAGGCCCATTCTCCATCTGCCTCAAACACTTTTACAGCTCCACATAAGTTGTGTGTGAAATTTACATGTATATTATTATTATTAGGGCCTCCCAAAGTATGTGAGCTGGGACAGTAGCATGTGGGAATATATGGTTGGAAAGATAAATGGTGGCTACATAGACAGTCTGATTATGATTTGCCTATTACAGGAAAGTCCTCCAAGATTAGAAAAGTATGCTTATGGCTTTAAACAGACCACTACTCGGTAAGCCACCAAACAGTATCAAATGTTGTACAGCATATTACTTGATCCTGGTCCCATCCAATCGGCAAAGAAACTCAGATGTTGGAGGAATAAATTATTTAGAAAAGAAACAACTGGGATTGTTCCATAAAGACACAGAGGCAGCTATGAAGTATGGGGGCCATTCTGCTGAGGAAACTTCAGTGGACTTATAACTCAGAGAATCTTTATTTCTACTCATACTTTATTCAATTAACAAGTGTTTCTGAAGTACACTTTGTATGTCTAGCACTGTTAGCTAGTGTGTAGGATATGGAGAGAATAAAAGATGTGATCCTTTTCCCCCAAGCTAATGAAATCTGGCTACTGTTTTAAGATACCACATCTGTAACAATAAAGAAAAAAAAACAACATATAATAAAGTTATGTGGTAAATAAAATGAAAGGCAATAAGAAACATATTTAATATAAAACTGTGTCTTCTTAATGGGCAGTGAAAAAAGAAGATAACAGTAATAGTAGGTAATGTTTATTGTGCACTTACTATGTAACAGGATCTATTTTAAGCCCTTACATGTACTAAATCATTAAATCCTCATAATAATTATAAGATGAAAAAAGTGAGGCACAGGGAGGTGAGGTAATTTGACCAATGTCACACAGCTATTGAGACAGGAACAAAAATAATGAAGTCTAAAAAAGAGATCGATGTGGGCAGTCAAGAAACTTGAGATTTACTGGAGATGGTACTTGAGATGTACCTGATGTTCAGTTTCATTTTATAGTCACATCATCTAGAATTACCAGAGTATAAGTTACTACAGGTCATTTTGTATTCCTAGGATAAGGCACATGCTAGTCAGTGAATGGTTACTTGTCAAAAGGAAATGAACTGAATCAAAAGAGCTGGGGAGAAGTAGGTAGAGAAGCATTAAGGTCATCACAGAAAGTGGAGTGCCAGAAGCAGAAATGGAAACAAGCAGGACTCTGCCTTCATCCCCAGGGCAAGCCCTAGATTACATCCAAGAAGTCCAGGGGGCACAATTTAGCTTTGTGATACTACCTAGGAGATGGCAGAGCTGGAGCATGGAACAGGGTTCCACCATTCCCATAACTAAGACAGGAGCATGCTCACGTTTCATATGGACACTGTAAACAACAGATGTCCTCTGACTTGGTGACTCGTCTTTGCTCTGCAAATACATATGCTACTGTAATGGCTAAAAAATTACTTTGGACTCGCAGTTCAAATGGCTAAGTAATGTGGCCTTGAGTTTTTCCCAGGAACTCTTGCCATGTTTAAACAACCCCAAGAATGACTGGGTAACACCCTGAGAATTGGCACTCGGTGGTACACAAACAGCTTGGCAATCCTGAACGCTTCTGTCTGACTGCTTTTCCAAATTCAGCATCTCCAAATCCAACCACGAAATGGCTGAGAAAAATGCCTCCATCCATGTTTTCCAGGGCATTCACCTCTTCCACTTCCTCACATGACCCCTTCCTACTTCAGCTGCTTTAGTTGGCCTGTTTTTCCTTCCTCACCCTCCCACTCCCTTCACAGAGCCGGTTTTAGTTTCTATCTGGTGAACACCCCAGTGAAAGCAAGCCAACTTTTTTTTTTTCAATCAGGAGAGTGAAGAGTGGAACTGGCTATCAGGACAAACTTATTTCATTTAGATAATGTTCATCTGCTATTTTAACATCTTAGATCATATGGCTGAGGCAGCCAAAGCCCGCAGGGCAATGGGCCATACTGATACAATTAGCCTATGTGCCCTTCCGTTCCTGGAAGTGCTTTTCCTTGATTATCCTTGAATATCAACAGTTCTTAATTTCCAAAGACAGGACGTATAACCTAACTCTCAAATCCCACGGAGAGAAGAAAACCTGCCCCCTACGCACTCCCATGTTCCCAGGAATAATCCCGTAGACTCTACGTCTTTACAGTTTTACACTGAACTTTTCCACCAATTATACACTTGGTTGGAGCCAACATTTGTTCCTTCCGTATCATGTTTTTAGTAATTAGAAAGTAATTCTCTGAAGCAGAGGAAGCTTCTGGCTTGCCAAGAACAAGCTCTGTTGAGGGCTTCTGAGTGCTGCGAATGGCTTTGCTCAGGACTCCATGACAAAAATCATCACTTCGCTGACTACTGAGTCAATTATTCTCTCAACAGGAGCCTTCATTTGCCTAGCATTCTCCTAAAAGAATTTCCCTGTGAAAACTGGAATTTTGCTTACAGTTCATACCCAGATCCAGGTTAGCTAGAGATAATAAAGGTCTTTATTACCACTTTAAATATCAAATGTTGAAATCAATGAAGTGGAACGAGCTCATTATTGCTCACCAGATGGTATGAGGGGTCACGAAAGATAATCAAACATTCTTTAGCTTGATAAACAGTGGCTTTCCCAGCCCCCCAAATAGTCTTTTCTCCATTCTAGGTATTAGGGTGAGCATATGATTATTGCCAGTGTACATAGGTAACCAATGCTGGATTCACATGGAAGTATGAAATCAGCAAAGCTGACCTTCAGTTGTGTCTCCCATTCTAAATGTGTTTTTCAGCTTTATAGTTTCCCTTCAGCTTTCATTTTGAGATGCCTTTATCCTAAGCTTCTCTATAAAATACAGAATAGTGTTGGGGACTGACACATTATTAATGTTCATAGGAAAGTTGTTTTGGCCTGATGGGATTTTTCTAAGGTGTATGCATGAAATTCTAGGCACCAGCCATCAGGGGGAGCAGTTGTGGTTTTGTGTGGTGGGCCTTCCTGGTCTTTTGAGGAATCAGAATTCAATCCTACAATTTCCTACAAGTGCATGACCTACTTTACCAAAACGTGGAGATGGCTCCCTCATTACCTGAAGAAGAAGAAGGATGCAACTACTGTTCTTTGATGCTAATACGAAGCATCACATTGTCATCTGTCGTTAGGAATGACTTTCCCTGATAATAATGTCTGTTAGGTTCTGGCAACATTCTTTCAGACCTCTAAGTCTTAGGTAGTAGTCACTGGATAATATTCATAGTTCTTTCTGGCAGTGAATAAGGGGTGAAGGTTAAATTTTATTTATTTATTTATTTTTGAGACAGAGTCTCACTCTGTCATCCAGGCTGGAGTGCAGTGGCTCGATCTCGGCTCACTGCAACCTCTGCCTCTGGGGTTCAAGTGATTCTCCTGCCTCAGCCTCCTGAGTAGCTGGGATTACAGGTGTCCACCAACATACCCAGCTAATTTTTTGTACTTTTAATAGAGACAGGGTTTCACTGTGTTGACCAAGCTGGTCTCGAACTCCTGACCTTAGGTGATACACCTGCTTTGGCCTCCCAGAGTGCTGGGATTACAGGCATGAGCCACTGCTCCCAGGCCAGATGAAGGTTAAATTATCCCAAAAATGAGTGTGGGCAATATTTAAGAAATTCTGATTTTATGACTTATCTTGCCTTGAAATATAACACTTTAATCATATATTTATATAATTTTTAGTTAAAAAAGCTCAATATATATTGCCGATGTTATTAAGGCCAGTAATATAGCATCACAGTAGCTAGGATTTATTGTTTCCTATTTGCCTTGAGCTTCAAGCAACTCTACATGTATTAACACATTTAATCCACACGGAAATCCTAATAAATAAGTGTCATTATTCTTTCTAATTAACAAATGAAGGAACTGAAGTACAGAGATATTAAGCAATTTGCCCAAAATCACAGACAAGTTTGAACCCATTAGTCTGCCTCCAGAGCTTCGGTCTTAGGAGCACCAAAGGTAACATCACTTATGCTTAAAAGGATAAAATTACGAATTTATTGAAACATGTAAGTGGTCAAGTTGGGATGGAAAACTACTTCTATTGTTAATCTTTTTGCATTCCCAAGCAACAAGTTTTACTGCCTATCCCACTGAAATCTAGCCAAAGATTTCTCTGTAATAGAATGATAGAATAACTTTCCAAAATGTGCTAAGAATGCAGATAGATAGCAGTGATGTAAACTCACTTCTCAAAGCAGACAAGGAAGTTGCAAAGGGATTAATCCTGATGAACAACATCAAGGGAACACACTCCCAGATATAGCCTAAGCCATAAAACTCAAGTTTCTTCACTTTCTGGAATTCTGCTCCATCCCCTCTCAGCCTATGAACCCACACTGGAAAGCTGCCTGACTGTTTCCTCAGATTTTGTTCCTGACATAGCAAGCCAACCTTGCTTATTCTTCACTTACTCTACACCTACCCCATCCATCCTCAACAGACATTAATATCAGACCTTGGTTTTTAATTCCCCTCCCTTTCACTTAGTGCTTTAGGGAAAACATTCTTGACACTGGACCAAGCCTCACTATTATTAACTCAGGCCTGAGACACTTCTGGTATGTAACATTATTTAACAGATTTCAAATACTCAAAATTGGAGTTTCTTAAACCTCTAATGCATCAGGATCATTAGGAGCTTTAAAAATATGTCAAGAAAATATGACCTTCAAACAGACATATGTTTCAAAAATAAGAAACAAAAAGCATTAAATAAGAATGCACATTTTATGACAAGTGTTTGAACTTACACATGTAATTCTGTAAACTTTTTGGTGTGTTATACTTTAAAAAACAAGTTTACCGTAAAAAGTGTATGTGTATGTGTGTGCGTGTGTGTGTGTGTGTGTGTGTGTATATATGTATATATGTATATATGTGTGTGTATATATATATATGCACACACATATATATACACACATATATACATATATACATATATATACATATATGTTCCTGGGGCTTTTCTCCAGGCCTCATGAATCAGCCATTCCTGCATTAGTGCCCAGGAAATTTTATTGTTAAATTGTTACTAGTCATCCGGATAAGCAATTAGTTTAGGGAACTACCAAAACTCCTAGGAGAGCAAACAGTATATTAAGAATTCCAAGACCAGGAGGGTGAGGTTTATTTCACATAAAGAGAGTAATTCTAGAAAACAATTAGATCAGGAAAATGTTCATTTCACTCCTGCAAAGTCAGGTGCTACTGCCTGGGTGAAAAGACAGAGATATAAATAAATGTAAAAACACAAAAATTAGCCAGACATGGTGGTGCACACCTGTAGTCTCAGCCAGTCAGGAGGCTGAGGCAGAATTGCTTGAGACCAGAAGGCAGAGGTTGCTGAGATCATCATTGGACTAAAATAGGGGTCTATTTCAGTCCAGTGACAGCCACTTTTCTTCTTTCAACTGCAGCCCTTCACTGTACAGACAACAGCACAAACGCAGAATGTCACCATTTGAGAGGTCTTTTACCCACATTCTTGTTCTGATGAGTCACTCACTCATTAAATATAGTAGGTAACCTTTGTGTGCTGAATCCCAGTCTCTGAAATCAGGCAGCAGGCCAACTCACTACAGTGAAAAACAAGCTTTCCCTTCCTCCTTCTGCGGTGGCAATAACCCAGTTGTGGGCTCCAGGAAGTCCTTCCTTGCTAAGTGAGTAAGTTATAGGGTCCCCGGTAAAGAGAAGTTGCTTGTTTGGATCAAGTTAGATGAATGTAAATTTTGAAAAGGCCAAACAAATGGGTGATGCTGTGTTGTTTAGCATTTGTACTAAGTTATCCTCACAAAGAGCTAAGCAAAGGCTTAAAACAAAATCAAACAGTCTCAATTCTTCTAGGCTGGGAGAAAAGACATGTGCATTAGGACACAGCTCTTTAAGATGCTACCTTCTTCAGGAAAGTGGCAAAATGACCACAAGATGTCTGTGTACTAGTTTAATGTGTACTAAACTTAATGTGCACTAAACCCTTTTACCCATTTCAAAAACGGCACTGCCCCCAGTCTTTCCACCTAATGAGTGGCTCCAAAATTCACCATGATAATTAGGTGGAACACCTCAGAGTCATCCTTGCCTCGTCCCTTTTCTCATACTCACTATTCAATCCATGAAACCATTATAATCGTTTACCTGGTGTGGTCGATGCTGTTCTGACTACCCCAGTATCTCCCATTAGAACTAAAGTACACATTCCACATGACTTTAGCAGATGTACTGACTAGTGGACATCAGCCATTCTGTCACTGCCCACCCTAGAGCTGGTACAACAGGTGTATTAGCAGAACAGCCATGGTCACAAGAGTGGAACCTATGCTTGGGCCCATTCGTCTGAGATTTCACTTACCTAAGCTGATTCAGTGATTACTGCCACTAAGTTGTTTTTTGTTTGTTTGTTTGATTGGTTGGTTGGTGGTTGGCTGTTTTTTTGCCCAAGCTGGAGTGCAGTGGCGTGATCTCGGCAACCTCTGACTTCTGGTCTCAAGCAATTCCCCCGCCTCAGCCTCCTCACTGGCTGAGACTACAGTTGTGCACCACCAGGTCCGGCTAATTTTTGTATTTTTAGTAGAGACGGGATTTCACCATGTTGGCCAGGCTGGTCTCAAACTCCTGAGTCTCTAAGTTTTTAATATTCCAGCCATAAAGACCAAATCTGAGTTCCTAATTTGGTAGCGTCCCTAATTTGGTTGCATCCCTAAGTGAGACAAATCACCAACATGCTTGTGAAGTAACTACATTGGATCACTTTCATCCTGGAAGAGGTTTGCTTCTCTTGATTGGACTTAATTCATATTCCAGCTAATAGCTTTGCCTTTCCTGCCTGCAGGGCCTCAGCCAGCACTGTTACTCGAAGTCTTAGAGCGAGTGTGATCCCTTAACATGAGAGCCAACATAATACACTATCACATTGCAGAATTCACTTTACAGCATCAGAGGTTCGAGTGACCACTGGATACACAGGAGCTATCACGTGCTGCAGTATCCAGAGTCTTCTGGCCTGACAGTGCCATGGACTGTTCTTGTGAAGGTCCAACTCTGGTGTCAGCTTGCAGATAAAGTATGTACCTTAAATCAATGGCCATTACATGATACTGTATTATCAAAAACGAGAAATACATGGATGTGGGAACTGCATAGTAGAATTAAGAGTAACTCTGCTTCCTTCACTCCCAGTGACCTATTTGGGGAAGCTACACTTCCCATCACCACCACTCCAGGTTTTGTGGGTCTGTGTTTCTCAGAGAAGGAAAACTTCCACCAAGGAACATATGAGTTGTATTAAACCTTATAGTACAACTACCACCCAGTCACCTTTAGTTTCTTGGCCAAAAGACCAGCAGACCAGGAAGGGAATCACTGCCATAGAAGTAAATGAGCCTGTTAGGAGATAGGGCTGCTCTATCATCGTGAAGTCAGGGAAGAACACATTTGGTACCCAGTGATCCACAGGGAGTCTCTTGGTTCTCCTCTGACCCATTTGACAGTACATGGGCAAGCAGAAGGGCTCAGACCCCTCAGGAGTTACAGTTGGAGTCTCCTCATCACATAAGGTACTGGGCCAGCAGAGGAGTGAGCCATGTGGAGGAATGGGTAGTAAAGAAGGTCAGTTTTAGTTCTAGTCATGAGACCAGTTTCTTTCCCCTGGAAAAACAGACTAGTAAGAATCCTAGAGCAGCTATTGCCAGATGGGATGAAGAAACAGGAAACAGCTGGATGCAGATGGCACAGGGGTTGATTGCTGTTGATACCCAAATGCCCCTTTAGGTTTAAAGCATTCATTTCCCCAGTTGCTGGAAGTGTTACTTCCTGATGGCTCACAACGTAGTCCCTTCTCAGGAACTGACCTTCACCAAATGGAGCTGCCTCACTCAAGCTTGCACCTCCTCTCCAGGGAAGCCAATGTCTAATGACTGTTTGATGAGGGGTTAAAAAGCCCTGACCACCACCCACCACCTTTGCCTCCAGTTGAGACATCAACTCAATCACAGTTGAAATTCTTCAGCTGCCCATTCCTGCCTCCTTCACTCCCTTACACAATCTGTTTCCAAATGTCCTTCACAACCACCTGCACTCACATGTCTCTCTCAAAGTCTATTTCCCATTTAGTACAAAACCTTTACTCCACTCAGCAGCCAGGCTGATCCTCAAATGTAAGTCAGGTAATGTCACTCCACACCATGATCTCCCATCACTGTTGAAATCAAAGGTCCCTCACAGGGCTCACAAGTGCCTGCCTCCTCTCCAGCTGCTCTTCTCCTTCCTCACTTCAGTCTCTGACCTTCTGGCTGACCCACCCTTGTCAAGCAACCTCCCAGCTCAGGGCATGGGCACTGCCCTTCTCTCTGCCTGGAGTGTGCCTCCTCCAACACACAAATCTTTTGCCACCTCTCTTTATTCAGGTCTTTAGCCAGCTGCCACCTTTATTGGAAGCATCTCCTTTTTCACCCTAGCAAAACTACACTCTGTGCCTACCTGTTTTATTTTTCTGCATAGCCTTTACCACTACCTCATATTCTCTTATTGAATTGCTTGACTGATGAGTTTTTGTCTTTCTTCCCCCATTATAAAGCAACATCTATGTAAACAAGGATTTTTCCATTTTTCCTGTTCTGACCAGTGCTGTGTCCCCAGTACCTAGATAGGACTATTTATATAAGTAGACTTTTAGCAGAAAGCTACTGAATTACTGAATAAATGCATAAAATAGTGGATGAGTAAACAGTATGTGGTGAGTCCACATTTCCAAGTATGCAGGTTTCCCCAAACAAAAGAGTAGCACAATCTGAAACACGCCGACAATGACCCCTTCACTAGTAGTAGGTACTCTCACTCCAAACTTGGACTGAATCACATTCGCTAGGAGTGGGCCACTGCTGACTCAAAGTTTTTAATGGTCCTCACGGGCTAATGAAGAATCGAAGTGGTTCAGTAAAAGCACAAAAGTCTTCAATACATCTGATGCCTTACTTCTGCAAACTGTTGTGAAGGAAAAGATTGGATTTGGGTGCTTCGGGTTCTGGGGTTTTGTTTTTGCTCTTTTTTTTAAATCAAAATGTCCATCATTTGCCTCCACCTAGAAGTCAATAGATAGGAGACTGGATATGTTATCCAAAGTCTCAGCTCCCACAGCAACGAGGTAAAGGGCACTGGAAGAGCTCAGACGGGTGCTAGGTCACTCAGAGTTCAGGTAAAATAACTGGAAATGGCTCTCGATTTGTAATAAGAGATTTCACACCAAGTAACAGTGCTTGTGCAATATTTGGAAGGAATAGAGGAAAGGAAGTCACTTTCTTGAAGGTAGCATCACCATAGTTACAGGGCTGAGAATGGAAAGAGCTGCTATGCTGCTTCCACTGTGGCCACTGCCCCAACTGTGTGACACCCACGGATTGGCCACCTGGCTCTGGAATATGATTTCCACCTCCGAAAATGTTCTCCCTCTCCTGACTTTGCCTGCCAGCCCCTATAGCAGCAGGAGAGCCAGCTCCCTTGGGCAGTCCCTACATTGGTAAAATGCCCATTTCATCGGTAGAACTAGATCATCTCTGGAACCTAGCTGCATGTCAGTCTGTGAAATGTCATTTCTAGTCTTCCCGATACAAATTGGTGAAATAAGTGGTAGAAATGGATGTTGAGTGAAATAAGCTTTATCCAGCAAATGTGCCAACAGTGAAAAACTTCACATGAGGAATGAGGCTAGTCCTTTCCTTTGCAAGAATTTAGTTTAGTAATGCGATAGCTTTTTTGGAAAATAAAATACAGTCCCATTAACAGTTAACAATAAATTCTATGTAATGAGTGCTTACTTTATGCTTGGCACCATACAAAGTACTTAATATTCATAATCGCATCTACCACATCTCCATGACTCTATGAAGCCAGTAGTAATATTATTCCCATTTTAGAAATGAGACAATCAAGGCCTAGAAAGTTTCATAGGTTTTCCAAGGACATACAGAGAGTAAGGAGCAGAGCTGGGATGTAAACTCAAGGCCAAATCTTTAACCACTAGGCAACATCACCCCCACCTCCAGCTTAAACCACGTATCATCACAGAAAGCTCTTCACCTCTCTCTCTCTCTAGTTATCTTGCTCTCTCGCTTTCTCATTCTCACCTTCATTCTTGCTTCCAGTGTATAATCCCTTATAAGATGTATATATACATGCATTTACATATTCACTGTCATCAAGGGCTTCTAAAACTCCTGCATATCATGTTTCAGCATTCTAAAAAAAACTAGTTCATTTCCAAACATAGCTGCATTAAGAAGGTTTGAAAAACTGTCAGAAACTGCACAACTCATTGGATAAGAGAAGTGTGATCGTGGGGAAATACCAGTATCCCTAGTAGGAAAACTTAAAAGACATTTCAAAATTCTCTTAGTCATGCATCAAGGAGTCTTGAGAAAGACCAGTCACTTCAGCTATTTTTGTTGCTGAGAAAATGTAAACACTCCTATATTTGTTTTGTGGTTTCCTAGGTTATCTTTTCCAGAGGTCATTCTGCATTGTAATTAAGTGAGAAGCAAGAGGGGGTTGGGAAGCGTAGATGATGTAAAACGGCAAGCACAGCATCTTCCTGCTGAGAACCCCCTGCATAATCCTAGAAAGCGAAGCACAAGGATCTGGCATTGTTGAACTGAAGTCTACTTAGCACAGGTTCTTCCATGCAACCCTTTAATTTAGTCCTCACAAAAATCCTGTCAAGTAGAAAGTACTGACTCTGAATCATGAGTGGACTAAGCCCTGGTCTAGTAACTTGTCTGCTCCCACACTCATAGTAGGCCACAGGGCTGGGATTTGAACCCACATCTCTGTGTTCTTCTTGCTGAATCACCTATGCCCCACAGCCTAGATTCTAGAGTTTTGTTTGTTGAGACTGTCGTTTCTGGTTTTATTAGACTTTCCATTTAAAAATAGCCTCAACCAATTATTGTTATATATTTGTGTGAACCTTGTTAGGAATATAGTATCACCAGTGAGGTTGGATCAACATTGGGGATGTTGTTTGCCAGAGGAGGAACATTTCTACCAGGGGACAGACATAGCCAGAGTTTTGTGAAACCTTAAGTTATGACTCTCACCCAGTCACTCCAGGGTCATTGGCCAAGGAATCAGCAGGCAAAAAAGGAATCAGCACCCCAGTAGGGTATATGAACATGATCATAAGGAGGAGACGGTGATGATCTACCACAGTGAGTCAGGGAAGAACATACTTGGCACTTAGATGAGCCACAGGGCATCTCGTTTCTCCTTTGCAATTTTGACTGCATTTGGACAATGACAGCATAGGGGCATGGTGACCAGGGTCTAGTAGTCTGTTGCTGAAGAAAAACTTTATAGAATTATGAGGAATTAGCAGCAGTTACAACAAACCATGACTGAGCACAAGAAAGTGCCACAGGAAGGAACAAGGGACACAGGACAACTGTCACCTTAGAAATGTTTTCTTCCAGTTGTAGCAACCCTTTGAGGATTTATGCTGAGGTCATCAGCATAAACCTTGGTCCTACTTGCTAATTTTAGTCAGAAAGATGAAAAGAGGCAATAAAATCAGAATTATTTCTGGACATTTCTGGACCTTGCTATACATGTCCTCTTGATCTGTTTCAAAAACTAGAGGCATCAAGATCTCAGGAGTAGGTCTGTGGTCTGTGCTTTAAAATCACCTGCACTTCCCCACCTGAATGTGGTCCACACTTTCCTCACATTTAGATTCAGCCACCTACTACGGAAACTTGAAAAGCAGCTTAGGATTTTATTTACATCTAACAAGTAGTCTTGCTTGACTGTTATGGTGACTGTTAAGGTTAACTGAGAGACAAAGTGAAGCCAACCTTCCCTCAAATACCTTTCCTCTGTGTTTCTCAATAAGATAAACTAACATTTTTAAAAAATGAATAAATTAATGGCAAATGAATAAATGATGACACTTTGTCATACTCAATCAAGAATACAATTCCTCAAGTCTCTGAGTTATATAACAAGGGTGAGAGGAAAACATTGTTTCCAAAGGGCCTCTATTTAATGTATTTATTCATTCAATCATTTTTTTATTCATTCATTTGAAAGAATTATCTACTACTTCCCAGGCATTGTGTTACAGGCTAGGGATCATATGCAAATATCATACAGTTGTATCCCCGAGAAATTTAAAACTGAGTGAAGGAGTCAGATAATTTAATGTTTATAGCATAAGTGTTTTAGCAGAAGAAGAAACAAAACTCTAATTTCTGAATAGTATAGAGGATGAGGATTAGAGAAGGTAAAAGAGAGAAGGTAATATCTCAACAAGATGACATGTAATAGATAGGTGATTGCTAGGTAAGTAGGAAGGGCATTCCAAGAGAAGATGTCAAGCATCAAAGCTGTGGCTGGAAAGCAGCCAGAAGTCCAGCAAGGTTAGAGCAGAGGGGTCATGAGTATGGAAGAGTGGCTGAAGGCAAAGACAGAAAACTAGGTGGGGTCATTGCATAGGGGACCTTGAACACAAGTTGCAGTGTATACTGTTGATATTTGACAGGCAACAGGGATTCATTAGGTGTTCTAAGCAGCAGAGTGATTGACAGTATATGTGCTCTTGAATCTGCATTCCTAACCATTGTGGCTCTCTCTTACCATGCCTGCTGCACTGCTCCTTTACCACTCATGGTCTTCCTGATGTAGCCTCAATGTCAGTACTGCCCAAGGTTGACTCTTAGTTCTTATTCTCTTTTTCCTATAATTCCTGCTTCCTAATCCACCAGTCAGCTCTCTGTTAGTAACTCAAATCCTTATCATCTGTCTGTATTTTTACTCATTTTCAGTCTATTTTCCTCGTATCGTGTATGTCATCACCATTGGAGTGTGTGATGGTTTTGTGATGTGTCAGCTTGGCTAGGCTGAATCACATTTCCCTGACTTTCCTTTCTAGTGTGTTTCTAGTTAGAGTAAGGCTACAATAAATATTCTCTTTTGAGAGTTACAGTGCAGGAGGGAGGCAGGGATGAAGACATGCACCTTCTACCAGAGACTCATTCAAACTATAGTCTGAATTCTCCAGTAAGAGGACATGTAAATAAAGCCTCAAAGCAGTTATTTAAAACGATCATATGATTGCCTACAAGTTAAAATCTTCCATTGTTTTTGAGTGTTTTTAAGAAAGCATTTAAGGCTTATCAAAATATTATCTCATAATTAATATAATTAGAATACTAGTCACAATACAGTAAGCACTTCTATGTAAGGTGCTCTGAGAAGTGATTTTTACAAATTATCTTCCTTAATTCTCACTATAATCCCATGAGATGTGTACAATTATCCCCAATTTATAAGTGACAACATTGAGGCAGACAGAGGTTAATTCATTCCCCCAATTTATACATCCGGAAAGTGGTATATATGGGATTTGAATCTGAGCCATCTGACCCTAGAGCCCACCACTCCCATGATTCCTGATCTGAATTCCACTCTAAATTGACCTGGACTCTCACTGTTATTGAATATAATTTTCATTTTCTCACCTGCCTATGTGATTTCTCTCTCAAGGGAGATAATTGCTGCCTGCTCTCTCACTATCCAACACCCAGGCTGGATTCAAGTCCTACCTTCATTCAGCCGTATCATAAGCCATAGACATTTCACTCTCTTCTCACGACCTACTGCATTTACTGTTGTTTAACTGAGTGAACACCTCGACTGTACATTACTTTTATACATTACTAATGTACATCAGTCTGTACATTACTTTTATATAGCTAAGAAGCCCCCTCTCCCACAAATGGGTATTTTATTAGTACAGTTTTGAAGGAAGAAATAAACACATATAAACACTGTTTTCTCTGGAATACGCACATTAGAGTTTTCAGATATATACCAGATAATCTGGGTTTCACTTATTTAGTTTTTAATGGAAATATTTAAACTTCCTCAAGACAAGGCAAAAGCAGCAGTCATTCTTTTAATTCAGTAGTATCTAATCATGTGTATTCTGACTAATTTGATAGGCTTAGAAAGTGCTGGAGGTAAAAATACAAAAATTCCCTAAGTGTGTCAGACTTATTAGTGGGGTCCTTGCTGAAATTCATAGTCTTCACCCTTCAAAAATCGTTTTAATCCAAACAAGTTTGGGGATATACTCGTGACCCTTTTTCAGCTTTTTACATTCCTCTGTGTGTGTGTGTTTGGTCTCATTGAGTTTTGATAAGAATTGCGTAGAAAAGAAAAGGAACACTGTCCTTGCCAGAAAAATTGGGATAGATTTATTCTAGCATAGAGAAACACAAATGTGCTACAATAAATCTATCCCAACTTTTTATAAATGTTAGTTGACTGAATATTGCTTCTACTGGTGTTAGTTGACTACAAATGTTAGTTGACTGAATCTTGCTTCTACTGGTTCTTTGTACATTCTTCTGTTAAAGTATTCTCAAAACACCATTAGTCATTTACACTTCTGTCTTTGAAGGATCATGTGTCTGTGTTTATTTATTTATTTAGACAAGGTCTCACTCTGTCGCCCAGGCCGAAGTGCAGTAGTGCAATCACGGCTCACTGCAGCCTCGTACTCCTGTGCTCAAGCAGTCCTTCCACCTTAGCTTCTCGAGTAACTGGGACTGCAGGTGTGTGCCATCACGCCCAGCTAATTTTTTATTTTCTGTAGAGATGGGGGTCTTACAATGTTGCCAAGGCTGTCTTAAACTCTGAGACTCAATATATCCTTCCTCCTTGGCCTCCCAAAGTGCTGGGGTTATATGCATGAACCACCATGCCTGGCCAGGACCATGTGTGTTAATACATCTTTTTAGCATCTCATATACTCCCTCCAAAATGATTCCTAAGTGAATTAAAGAGGAATAAAAAGAACTGTTAAATCTTCTATGAAAGCATAATAATCACTGATTTGCAAGGTCAAGAAGTGGGTTTTTTTTTTTTTGCATTCTTTTTATAATTCTTCAATTACAGGTATTCCCCTGTACCACACAATGAGAAATGTTCTTTTGATTTGAGTAATATAAGAGAGATCTTTGTGGTGATGGAACTGTCCTATATCTTGACTCAGGTGGTAGATAGATAATTCCATGTGATGGAATTACATAGGACTAAATATATACGCAAACAAGTTTGAGTATAGGTAAACTGGGGAAGTCCGAATATCTAGATAAGATCAATGGGTTGTGTCAATGATAATATCCTGGTTGATATTTAATTGTGGTTTTACACAGATAACTTTTGCAAGATAGGGAAAACTAGGTAAAGGGAAGGTGAAAATTCTTTGTCTTATTTTTTACAAATGCTTATGAATCTACAATTATCTCAAAATAAAACCTTTAAAATAAAATAACAATTTCTTTACTTATGAGAAGTTTCATAAAGCCTTGGGATGGTAAGACAACTGGTATTAAGGGTGATTACTCAATGACATTGTTAACCCTTCAAAATCTCTTTTAGATATACAACTTTAAAAACTGCCCAAAACCCAAAGTGACACAGAGAAAAAGATATGCTAAGATGGCCTGTGGCTGGAATTCGCCTTGGAGCTACTTTCTGCTTCCTCTCCTCTGTATTTGCCACAGTGGCTTTGTTGTATACCATGAGGAAAATCAGGTAGCAGGGCATTCAAACACATTTCTGCATTCATTTTCTATAAGGCTATGGATATATTACTGAAGTTTCCCTTTGCCTTTTGTCAGTGAATAAGCAATGTGTTTTCAAACCAGATGCTAAAATTCCAGGAGAATGTTTGATTCATGGTGGTGTTGGTTCATTTCCCAGTTTCATAATAAGAATATAGTCGTAACAGTACTACTTGTTGTTTATGTGGTTAATGTTGTGACTGTACTAGGGCCTTTCCAACAGTCCAGAACCCGGGCAAAGCATTTGCTATTCAAATAAATTATTTTCCTGTGAACTGTCTTCATTGCCATTGAAAAGCTACTGCAGCCCCTCTAAACTGGGAATGGCTATCACAGGAGCAGCCCCAGGAGGGTAATAGGGGCACGCAGATGCGGCTGCTGCGCTGCTCTCCTGGCAGCGATAAGGGCACGGCTGTGGGAAAGCCAGAGCATCTGTTGTGAGTCACCGAGTGCAAACAGGATAACAGACTTAGGATCAGAAAACACATCCCTTCTGAGACACAGAAGGCAGCGCACCACCGAACACTAGCTCCTTTCTGCAGAAAAAGGAAACGAAGCTATGCTCCTTCAGCAAGATTGGCCTGTGCTTAGGTGTCTGTTTCCTTCTGTCAGGTCTAGTTGGGCCCTATCAAAGTAGAGGCCCCTTTCTCTGAATCTGAGTTGACATGAAGATAGGCTGGATGCCACTTACAGCATCTGCGGGGACTCCAGAAAGAGACTCTCTTCCTTTCCCTATAGCACTCCATATATGGCTGTGGCATCCAGCCTTAAGGGACTGTGGTTAAGAGCAGATGCTAGGTTTCCTGGAATGGACACTGGCCATCATTAGTCATGAATCAAGCCTTTCTCTCTTAAGGGTGCTAGTCTTTCCTATATATAGATTGTTTAACTGGGGCTGTGTTTATCCCCTAGGGAAAGAGAGCTGTATACAAAGCACTAAGGATTTTTCCTGAACTGACCCCTAACTTATTAAGCATTGGAACAAGCAATCTATTTTGCATAAGTTAATTTTATAAAATTTACACATATATACATACATACACACACACAGGTCCATGTTTTCATATATATCGCCATATATTTTAATCCTATTTTTTTCTTCCCCACTACACTCCTAACAAACATTTTTCTCCTTTTTTCAACTTAATTCAATGACATACTCCACTGGCTTCTCTTTATCTCCCTTCTTCTGTATCATTCACAAGTGTTCATCCTATGGCTTATGTATTTTTACATTCAAACTTCTTACTAAAAAATTGTATAATACTTTGAGTCCCATTGTTTGCACATCTTCACTCTCACCCAACCTCTCTCTCTCTCTCTCTCTCTCTCTCTCTCTCACACACACACAGTCTCCCTCTCTCTCTCTCATACACACACACACACACACACAGTCTCTCTCTCCCTCTCTCTCTCTCTCTCTCAATCACATGTACTCATTAGATCCAAGTCTGCTCATGGTTTCCTGGTCTGGCTTTCACAGTCTTCAGCTAGTGCAGCCACTGATTTTTTGCTACCAATAGTCACAGACATAAAACAAAAGTGGGGTGGGGCAAGGTGGAACTAGACAGTCGTGGGGTGAGCTGACAGAACACAAAGGGAAAGATGGCTCTAAAACCTCTTCAGCTGGGGCTGAGAAGTGCTGAGGCAGCAGGAGAGAGTGAGAAAGCCTGTCTAAGGTCAGCAGCCTGACCTGACAGTCAGAACACTGAAAGCCACCATCAAGGTATGGGTGGATGCATGGAAATGCAGGTGCAAGGAGATATCGAAGTTGAAAGGAAGCTGAAGTAAAGTTAGAAATGATCATGAATTAATTACCTATTACCAATTAGGCACTGGGATTTTCAGGTATTTGTTGTTTGCTTTTCACAGCAAACATCTGAAGGAGTTGACTGTTATTTTGCAGATGAGGTTCCAAGAGTATAATAATTAGCCAGCTCTGTATGGAGGAAGTAGAGGATTTGAATACACTGCTGCTTGGAGCCTTCATCTGAATATATCTGTGTTCATTTGGGATACTCTTGCTCCCGTTCACATGTTGTGGCATGGGCGATGGTGAGAAAAGAGATGGGCTACGTGTTGCCATTCGGAAGCGATGTTCAGCTTCAGGATCAGCTGCACAAGCCTGAGGAAACCCAGAGGCAGAGCAAAAACCCCTACTTCTTAGGCAAGGATTGCTCATTTTTGCTCCTGCCTTTCACATACCTACTTCTCAAAGAACAAAGCAGTGCTTTAAAAAACAAACAAATGAAAACAAAAGACTTGGAGATAAGGCTTCAGTCCATGCTTAGTCCTGACTTCCACAGGTTGCCATGACTCAGCAGTTGAAATTGGGCTGTGTGGAATGACACTGAGACTATGATAGGAAAGAAAGGGTGGGTTAATGACTATATTCCTGTGGTAAAGAAGATATGAACACTGCAATGAAGCTATCATTAGTAAAACTCCAGCGCGATCAAGAGAAACTTAACAATTTGCCTATATGATGTCAAGTAATTGACTCAAATTGTTAGAGATTTAATCTACCAATGAAAACCATTTTTCTTATATCAAAAATAACACCACAGATGGGGTGTTTGTGGCCTATGCCTGTAATCCCAGCTCTTTGGGAGGCTGAGGTGGGAAAAGCACCCGAGCCCAGGAGTTCAAGACCAACCTGGGAAACAAAGCAAGACTGCCATCTTTACAAAGAAAAGATTAATTGGCATGATGGCATGTACCTGTGTCCTAGCTACTTGGAAAGCTGAGGCAGGAGAATTGCTGAAACCCAGGAATTCAAGTATATGGTGAGCTGTGATGGCATCACTGCACTCCAGCTTGGGCAACAGATGGAGACGTTGGCTCTAAACCAGGCGTCCCCAAAGTTTTTACACAGGGGGCCAGTTCACTGTCCCTCAGACCATTCGAGGGCCGTCACATACTGTGCTCCTCTCACTGACCACCAATGAAAGAGGTGCTCCTTCCTGAAGTGCAGCAGGGGGTGGGATAAATGGCCTCGGGGCCGCATGCAGCCCGCGAACCATAGTTTGGGGATGCCTGCCCCAAACAAACAAAAACAAAAACAAAAAACAAAATCTCCATCATTAAGATGTGATATGGTTTGGATATGTGTTCCCACCCAAGCCTCATGGAATTTTAATTCCCAGCATTGAAACTGGGACCTCATGGGAGGTGACTGGTTCATGGGGAAAGTTCCTCAGGGTTCAACACCATCCCCCTTAGTACTGTTGCAGTGATATTGAGTTCACCCCCTCCTTCCTCCTGCTCTGTCAGCCTATAAGACATGCCTGTTTCCCTTCACTTTCCACCATGATTGTAAGTTTCCTGAGGCCTCCTAAGCTCAGAAGCAGAAGCCACTATGCTTCCTATACAGCCTGTGGAATTGAAAGCCAGTTAGATCTCTTTTTATTTTAAGTTACACAGCTTCAGGTATTTCTTTACAGCAATTCAAGAATGAACTAATACAAAAAGCTGCTCTGTGTGTGTGTGTGTGTGTGTGTGTGTGTGTGTGTGTGTATGCACGTGCATGTGTGTGTGTATGTTAAAGCCCACTCTGGGGTGAATTTATGAGCCTAAAGTTCAAAATGTTAAAGGAGAAGACTGCCCATTACAAGACATCCTGGACTTTGAACTGGATGCGGCACCTGGATAGAGCTTTGTGATGTCTCCCTCAGGGCAAGAATGAGTGTGTTTTATGTATGGGAAGAGTTGGTGTTTGGTGAATGAGAAGAACAGTCTAAGAGACTGCCTTGTGTCCACCAAAATGGGCCTTTTCTTTGAGGGCCCACAGGTAGGATACAAATGAATTCTAATTAATGAACTGTGACCATCAAGCACTTTCCTTTCCAGCATGAAAAAGATGAACCCTGCAACCCTGGAGGTCATGTGTTAAAGTGGGACAGGTAACAAGATGGAAAGAGCCAAGGTCACGAATCACCACCTGGAAAAGAGCCTTTCATCAATTAAAAACTCTTGTGTTTTATTTCATTTGAGTGAAATATTAACTTCTATTATATTTGAGCCATTTTTAGTGGCTACATCTGTATGTTTTATGTCAGATAAATAAATACAGAAACTAAGCTCTGAAGTATGATATGAGTACTGGAAATTAGAAGTGTACAGAAGGCAGACTATCAATGACCTATCTAACCAGTTTTATGAATTTCTATTCTCATCCATGTAAGTGATCCTACCACATCTGGGATCTAGCTCAGGAAATTGATACTTAAAGCTTTGGAGCATTCATTGCTGCTTTCTATATTCCTGTGCTTACAGATACTGTCCTGATTTGAACACACGGAAATAAAAAAAAAAAAATGTGATCAAAGTCTAGGATGCATAGCTCGCCCTCCTTAGGAAATCGCAGCTCTTGGAGGCCATAGCCAATTCTCTTGGCAGCTGTGATAAGCTGTGTTCCTGGGCCACATATGTTGGAGAGATGCTGTCCCCAGTAGGCTTCAGATTAAAAAAACAAATGCGAATTTGTTTTGCATTTTAATAAGATGCTCCTCTCTTCCGTAGCTTTTTCAAATTGAGGCCTCCTGGAAAGGAAATCTGCAAAGAACCTACTTCTGCTTAGACTAGGCTAGAGCTGTCCAGAACAAATGCAAAGCAAGCCACATATGCAGTCTTAAATTTCATAATAGTAACATTTGAAAAGTGAATAGGTGAAATTAATTTTAATAGTATATATTTAACCCAATGCATCCAAAATATTATCATTTCTATGTGTAATCAATGTATTATTAATGAGACATTTTTACCTTTTTTTCATACTAAGCCTTTAAAATCCAGAGTGTGTATTATCCTAAAGCATATCTTAATTCAAAACAACCACATTTCTAGTGCTCAATAGATACATGTGTGTTATGTGGGTACTGTTTTGGATGGCACAGGCCTAGATATCAGCTCTTTCCTGGGGTCACTAGCACATTCCTCTAGATTACTGCTGCCCAGAGTTCATGAATTATTTTTTAAATGGCATCTGCTGCTCTAAGAGGAATGATCTTAATCACAACACATGTTGTAAGCTAAAAAGAAATAAAATTTCCTCTAGGTACTTAAATTTTTCTCTAGAGATGCTCACGCTCTGGGACATTGGAATGAAACAACCAAAATTACAGTTAGCCATCTTCTCTATCTTCACCATCATATTCTCAAGCTATTTATTTCTTCAAATTTTCATTTGAATTGTAAAAGATCTTTCTCTTTCTCTCTCTCTCTCTCTCTCCTTCTCTTCCTCCCTCCCTCCTTCTGGGAAATATGTGGGGAGTGTGTGTGTGTGTGTGTGTGTGTGTGTGTGTGTGAGAGAGAGAGAGAGAGAGAGAGAGAGAGAGAGAGAGAGACTTTTCTAGGCATTTCTAACACAAGTTCTGCAAGGAAGTTGGAAACACAGTATGGTTAGACAGTATTTGATACGAAATATCCTAGCTATGCCCACCTAACTGCTATGTGGCTTTGGGCAACTTTTCTAAGTCTCTGTTTTTTTTCAGCTCTAAACTGGGAAAAGTGACATAATTTTGTAAGAATTTGGTGAGAAATGACATGTGAAGTACCCACGATGGGCCTGGTACAGTGCATGTCACAGATCACAAAGGATCTTGTATGATATACAAAGAAGTTTCAATTTTATCTTGTAGGCAACAGGAAGCCAGTGAAGACTAAAATGAAAGATGATTTGATCATATTTTCCATTTATAAGGCATTTCTTGCTGGGAAGAAAACTAATGTGTATATATATATTTTTTTTTATTTTTATTTTTTGGTAAACCTTTGTCCCAGAAATAAAAAGTGTTTGCTTCCAAATCTCTCAAATCTTTTCTCTGTGGGAAAAGGAAAGAATATTGGCTAAGCTTTAAACCAGAGGTATCTTTGAATAGATTTAACATCCCATTAGACACTTCTACCTCTTGCATTTAGGAATTTGAACTTACCTTAGAAAGATACACACAATAATATTACAGGTATGATTTAGAGAATAATTTATTACTATCTCGGTGGGTTTTAATATGTCATCCTGAGCCTCTTTAATGCGACAAGTAATAGCCCAAGACCAGATGGTTCTAGACTAGATGATTCCAATTCCCTGTCATCTTGCTCCCATAGTCTCTCTAGGAATCACTAGAGATTAAATTGAAAGATAATTGCAAAAATCAAAATCGATAACTGAAAGACAGCAATTGAACAGATTCATTTTCAGAGCACTGTGTAAGGAAAGTGCTAGCTGAAATTTTCACTTGTATTTCAGCAAAAATTGCAATAATTAAGCATGCTTCCTTGTTGAGGGGAGCTTATTTTTTTTTAACGTCTTAACCTCAGAGAAACTACCATCTTCAATGGCAAATGTCATAAAGCACTGGGGGAATCTGACTCTGGATCTACTCTACAATGTTTTTCCCATGCCTAAAACTGAGAATATAAAAAAATCTACTCATTTTTATTGACCTTTATAGGCACAGAGGATATGTGAATCTAGGTGGGAACATCAAGTATAATAATGCCACTCAATTTGACTATAGCTGGCACGATAGCCCTCATGCATACAACATTTATAGATGAATTAAGAACCTGCTGCATAATGATAAATATGAGTATACAAGGTATAGCGTTTATAACTTGCATGCTTAAACCAATTCAGTAAATGTAACTGGATCTTAGAAAACATTATTCAAATCTGAAGTGTCTGTCCATAGAAAACCAATGAACCCCAGCCAAGAAGGATGAGGGTCAAGAGGGCAAGAGTAATTTTAACCATGCAAGTTAAGATTAAGTATGCAAAAGAAATTTGAAAGTATAAACTATTATTTAAATGTGAGGAGTTACTATTAAATAACTCCTTTAATGACAGTACCTTGCAATGAATGCTTTCCTTTGGGAGAAGATATGAATCATCTGACCTTTCACATAGTAAACTTTAGCAGAATCTGAGAATTGGCCAGATCTGAGAAGCCACAGCCCATCATAAAATTCTGCCACTTGTCTTACAATAATAAAGACTTTTCCTCTATTCTTTTTAGTCAAGAGGTCAGATAGATAGATAGATAGATAGATAGATAGATAGATAGATAGATATGTGTGTGTGTGTGTGTGTGTGTGTGTGTGTGTGTGTGTGTGTGTATTTAAATCCTTGAAACTAAAACTCTTTAAGTGAAAGAACTCATTCTACTGCAGTTTATCTTTCAAATATAACTTGATATTGTTCCAGGAACAGAACTTTTTGTGTATTAAAAGAGATAGTTTACAGAAAACAATGACTTTATTTGCCAACATTGTGTATAAGGAATTTGTTTTTTATGACCAGTAAAAGCTTATACAATGTATTAACGTGTTTTCTGAAAATAGCATTTCTGGTGGAGTCATCATGCTGTCTTGACTCCCAAAACTTCTTCCCAATGTGTATATAATTCATATTCATGCAAACCAATCCCAAGTCTCCTTGCCTGGAGTCTAAATTAAATTATTCTGGATCTAAAATAATTTGGATTTATTCAAAATGGAAATTACTTTAAAAAAAAACTTTGTATAATGATGCCTATTGCTAATAATCCACTAAAATGCTCTAAATTTCTACGCACAAGATGCTATTCTTAACAAAAACTTCACACCACATATGTAATATATTAGATGAATGAGATATTAATTACATATTTAATAATTATTCATATATAATGTAACTACCATTATATGTATGAATGTGTATATATATATATATATGTTTTCCAAGCAATTTTATCCTAGCTAAGGGATAAAAACAGAAACAATAGTTACAGACTAGCATTTCCATGCTCCTGACCCCTAACAGTTTTGTGGGAACTTCAACCCCTCTCAAACTTCTCCCAGACTGTTGTAGGAGCCCTAATGGGTGCCTAGCATGTGCTTTGTGCACTCAGCATCTGGGCTGCCATGTGATGTCTCTTCTCCTCCTCTCCAGATCCAAGCCACAGAGCTAGAGTTTTCTGTCTCCATCTGTGCCCAAGGCCTCGACCGAGGCTGCCAGTGCTCAATGTGGGGGAAGAAACCCCAGATTCTTGCATTCATGTTACCAAAACCTGGAATTCTCAATATCCTTAGGAGATTTCAGCAAAACAAACCTTTTTGGTTTTAGAGTGCTCTTATTTTTTAAACCAAATTTATTCTAAGCAAAAGCCTAGAGGGGCTGAAAGTCTGGTGGTACTATTACAGTGTTCAGGATTATCCACAGTTCTTGTCATGAAATTGGTATCTCTCAGTTCCCTCTTCTCATAGAGCAAGTTCTCTCCAGAGGGAATTCTTGGTCACTAATGCAAACAGAAAGCTGAAGAGCTTATACCACTAGTCTCTAGGGAGGCCTGATTTCTACAGAAAGCACAGCTCAGGCTCAAGTTTGGGCCTCATTAACAATACAATTCTACCTGCCTTCAAAGGCCAGACAGTCTAGGTGTGATAGACAAATAGGCTGACCATTTATTCCAAGGTACTGTACTGAGTGATGTAGTGGAAGAACATTTTAAGAAATACTTAGCCAAATTTGAAAATTCTCAATGGACCTTCTGGGAGATATGATGCCCAATTTAAGGGTTGAACATAAACACATTATATATTTTTTCTATATTCAATGATACCAAATTTTCTCCTTCAAATCAAGATAAATTAGAGAAACATGAGAACTAAAATAGAGCCACTTGGCTCTAGATTTTGGAAATGGGAGGCACAGAATGGCCTGAGAAAGGCTCACTTTAGGACACACTTCTAGCCGCTGCTATGGAGACAGTGACCTTAACCCGTTGGGATGAGTAATCCAGACTTATGTGAAACACAGAGACCTCGCTGGGCCCTGGAACACTGCGTTGAGACAGATGCTCAAACCTATGTGTGGAGCTTGGCTAGCAGGGCCTCTGTGGGTGAAGGGCAAGGAGAAGCAACAGGAATGCCACATAGTTTCTCACCCTACCTAATTTCTGAATAAACCTCAAGCCACCTATTTCCTACAATATATATTAGCCAAGTTTGTCTCTACTCCTGATGTTTCCCAAGTATCAAGTCAACAGTTGACTCAACAGTTAGCAATGAACTCACACACCATGTCGTTTTATTTTTTAAACTTGGGAATCCTTTGTTGCTTTCTAAACTGTATAAGAAATACATGGCCTAAATGAGATAATTACTTATGTTTTTCTTGAGCAGATATTTATTTTAGAGTTTAGCTAATTAAAAATATAATGACACATGCACACGAATGTTTACTGTGGCACTGTTCACAATAGCAAAGACTTGGAACCAACCCATATGTCCATCAGTGATAGACTGGATAAAGAAAATGTGGCACATATACACGATGGTATACTATGCAGTCATAAAAATGGATGAGTTCATGCTTTGCAGGAACATGGATGAAACTGGAAACCATCATTCTCAGCAAACTGACTCAAGAACAGAAAACCAAATACCTTATGTTCTCACTTATAAGTGGGTGCTGAACCATGAGAATGCATGGACACAGGGAGGGGAACTTCACACACAAGAGCTTGGAGGGTGGGGGGCTAGGGGAGGAAGAGTAGGGGGTGGGGACATTGGGGAAGGACAGCATTGGAAGAAATATGTAATGTAGATGACGGGCTGATGGATGCAGCAAACCACCACCATGGCACATGTATACCTATGTAACAAACCTGCACAATCTGCACATGTACCCCAGAACTTAAAGTATAAAAAACAAATTTTTTAAAAACTTAAAAAAGTGCATATATATAAAACATAATGTGACCCATTGAAATGTAGCTAATTTAATTTTTTATCATAAAACCATTTACTACTTTCATATTTTCCCAGGGCAATTCTAAAGTGACTCTTCTCAAACATTTTGCCTTCCAGAAGGGTTAGACTGAGTATCAGTTCACAACACACAGGGCTGAGGAGGAGTGCTCTCCTGAAGTGTGGAACACAGCCTCAGTATAGGCATTAAGACATGGCACTATCTCCAAAACTCCATATGAAACTTTGTGGAGGAGACTGTTCAGAAGCAAAACTATGAATCCTCAAAAGCAGAAAATGAGGCATCTCTGACTCCTTTGTACATCCCAAAACCAAGCTTTTGCCCGGTTTTCATTAAGGTCTGGTTGTTTCTTTAACCCTTTTTCAATCACATGGACACAAACACATAGACATGCACATTTACACTCAAAAAGAGCCGGGCAGAGCAGTGAGCAGTGTCTGGTCTCTGCTTTTCTGTTAGAAAAGGGTGTATAGACATGAAGCTTCCTTGAAAAATTAAAAATAGTACTATGATTTGACCTAGCAACCCCACTGATGGATATAGATCCAGAAGAATTAAAATCAAGATCTCAAAGAGATGTTAGCACTCCCATGTTCACTGCAGCATTATTCACGATAGCCAAGATATGGAAACAACCTAAGGGTCTTCCATCAGTGAAAAGATAAAGAAAATGTGGCATATATGGTAGAACATTCTTAAGACTTAAAAAGAAAGAAATCCTGCTATTTTTGACAACATGGATGAACTTTGAGGACATCATGCTAAGTGAAATAAGCCACACAGAGAAAGACAAATATTGCATGATCTCATTGATAGGTGGGATCTAAAAAAGTTGAACCCAGAAGGAGAGAGTAGGACAGTGGTTGCTGGGGCTAGAGGTTGGGGGAAAAGGAGGAATGTTGGTCCAAAAGTATAAACTTTCAATTATAAGATGAGTAAGGTCTGGGGAGCTAACATGAAGCATGGTAACTATAAGACTCTATTGTTCATAAGTTCATAAGACTCTATTGCACACTTAAAATTTGCTAAGAGAGTAAACCTTACTTTTTTCTCACCACAAAAAAATTGTATCACGTGATAAATGTGCTAATTAACTAGATTGTGGCAATCATTTTACAAGGCATACATATAACAAATAATCATATTGTGCGCCCTAAATATATGCATTTTTTGTCAATTATACATCAATAAAGATAGAGTGGGAGAGGGGGTGGGGAAGAAAAGAAACAGGCAGAGAAAACTCAGCTTAAGAAACGACATATAGAGAAATCACTGTGTCAGCTGCCTTGGCCTCCTGCAAGCATTTTCATTGCTCAGAAGAAGGTCCAGGGAAGTAAGAAATAAGAAAGACCCCATACATGCTCTCTTTCTTTCTTTTTTTCCCCCCCTCAAGATCATCACTCTCAATGTTGCAAACCAAAGTATGGTTTGAGGTGAACTGCCCATCTGTTACTCACCTCCTTTCAGCTGTCACCCAGCTCACGGGTTGGAAAGAACACTAGGGCATTGGGTCTAAATTGGCCAAGGGGTAGGAAACATGGAGCAGTCATAAATGGAAAGTGTTCAGGCTGAAAACAAGTTGCTAGGGGGAACCATACAGGAATCTGTGTGAGGCAGCTTGAAAATGTTTATATAAAATGCAGCAAAAGTGGGAGAGAAGAAAGCCAAATAAATCCATGCCCACAGATGTCCTCACATTTGAAGAGGGATTTTAGCAATTAAAAGTTTAGCAAGTGTTTGGGAGCCAGGAGTGGGAAGTTTTGGAGTCCCAATTAGGAGACAGATAAAAAGTACTTCCAATCTGGAGACTGAAAAATCAGAAATTAAAAAAAAAAGGTGGTGGAGTAATTTCAGAAAAGAGATTTTAAGGTTATTTCTAATAGACGCCAATTGAAACAAAGCATAACAACAACAAATTGTTCAACACCCTTTGGCTTTGTTGATCTTTTAAAATGTTATCTCTGAAATGAAAGAGTAGGTCTTTTGCTTTCTTGACATTTTTCCCCAAGTAAAGAAACATATATATATATATTAGAGAAATACATGAAAGTATTTGGAGAATGTTTTTCAAAACAAGACAAAGGAATAGAAAACTCTCTCAAGTTGATGTTTTAATCAATCAATTGACACCTTTTTTAAAGTTCTGGCTTTGAATAATTATTATGAGGAGTACAAATTTCAGTGCTTACTATAACTGTCAAAAGAGATATAGAGAGTAGGTACTATTCTGATCCATTTCACACGGAGGAAACTAGGTTAATAACATTTTCGGGGGGTCATACATATAGCAAAACAGTAGCTGGAGCTTGAACCCTGGTCTTCCTCAGAGCAAAGTGATACAATTAACCATGAGTGTAAATGTTCAAACTCCACACATCTTAGTTTCACGTGAGCTGTCTTTAATAGCCACAATGTATTTAAATTTGGAAGAACACAATGATAAAGTTTCCACTGAAACTGCAAAACCATGATCCTACAGGAGACAACGTTCTACAGGTTCAAGGCCTGAGCTGCTAAAAGTGATGGGCACTGAGCGGTAGGCAGGGTACTATGTCAGTCATGCAAAGGCCATTCTCTTGCCTCACATGCTTTGTTCTTTTTGACAATATCTGCAACCTCCATTCCAGGGCCTGACACAGCAAGCCACTGATAGATGCCAAATACAAGTTTTGTATTCAGTAGGTATTTCTGAACTAAAAATAACATCTTCCATCCATTTCTGCTCAGGTGTCACTTGAGCACCATGAGCTGCCTGCACTAGCCATGCCAGCCATGCCTGTCTCCAGCCAGCCTGACTCCTTTCCTGTTGTCCCTTTGCTAGTTCTGACTTCCCTCATGAAGTTTAACTAAAGATTAGATAAAATGTGCATAAGCCAAATGCTCTGGAAAATGGAAATTTCTATACATGTATAAAGCATTATTTTTATAATCATACATGTTTTGGCATCCCAGGCAGTAATGCATGTGAGTTTCTGTTTGCATTTAACATGCGCTGAGGCTGTATTGTGGGCCAAACAAATAATATTTAATTTAATCTCACAACAACCTTTATGAGTGGCTGTTAACGTTGTTCTGCTTTTACCAGTCAGGAACCTGAGGAGCAGAGAGATTGTCTATAATGAGCCAACACTCACAGTGAGGAATTGGCTCACCTAAAATTCAGTCGTCTCTGGCTGACCTTTAAGCTCCTGCTCTGAACCATCTTTTACAACAGTCTCTATATATTCATTTCCTATTTCTGCCATAACGAATTACCACCAACTTGGTGGCTTAAAAACAACACAAACTGATTATCTTACAGTTCTGGATGTCAGAAGTACGAAATGAGTCTTACGAAACTAAAATGTGAATCTATTCATTCTGGAAGCTCTATGGGAAACGCGCTGTCCCTTGTCTTCTCTACTTTCTAGAAGCCACTCACATTCTGGACTCTGGTCACATGACCCTAACTTCTACTTTGGTTGCTGAATCTTCTCTACCTCTGACCGTCCTGCTTCCCTTTTATGGAGACCCTTGTGATTTCTTTGGGATGAGTAATCCAGGATGATCTTCCCATCTCAACATCCTTATTTAATCACACTTGCAAAGTTTATTTTGTCATATAAAATAACATATTCACAGGTTCTGGGAATTATCATGTGGACACCTTTGGGGGACCATTATTGAATCACACACTAAAAAATGTCTTATTTTTTGTGGGGGCATGGTGAGAGGATCATTTCAGCATATAGGTGTGTCTGTGTTTCCTTCACTCCTGTAATTTCTGCTCATTGAGAAAAGAGACTGTCATCTCACAGCTGGCTCTAGTCCTCTGCCAGGGCCCGCTGCCTACATGCTCTCATCTGCAGGGTGTGAATTCAAGAGATCTCCCCCTTAGCTCTGACCTCTCAACCCCCAACAGCTTCACAGAAAAAGAAAATTCCCCCCAACCATTTTGGAGGAAAAGCTTATTATTCCAGCATCAGAGATGAAGCTAAAAATATAAATAGTATTGGAAGCTATAACACTGACCTTAGAATTAGACAAATTAGCAAAAATATCAAACCAGTTCTGATGGTGAAAGAAAAGAGCCCTGGGTAACTGAAGTGGCCAAAGAAAGGAGTAGGGAACACAGAAAAATGACATTGAGAGTTGGGACAGTCAATAAAATTTTCTTTCTTCACAATTATGCCAAAGTTCAGACCTACTGAAAATAAAATTCTGGTTATAATTAGTATTGTTAACTGATATTTTCGGTTCCTTATCTTTTCTGGCACATGATAAAATTGCTATTTCCAAATCCTTGCAGTTTTATGTGGCTAAGGGACATCGAAGACAGGCAGAAGTACAACAGAAGTGAAGCGACATGTGTCACATCCAGGTAGAAGCGCTGGAGAGCAGGTGCCACATTCCCAGACACTTCCAGAGTAACCGCCAATACTTGACACCATGGGGCCTCCACGAGCCTGCACACCTGAGATTAGGATGTGGGAAAGGGCCTCCAGTTGGCCCGTGATGGTCATAAAGCCTCAGTAAGGAATAAGACTTTGTTGTTAATAACCACTCATATATGAGGGTTTACTATATTGCAGTTAATAGAGTCTCTCCTGCCTGATACAAAAATCTAGCTCTTTTCTGGACACAGTGACTGTTGGAGGAGAACAATCGGAAAAGGGAGGAGTGGCTGGATATCATTTATTGGCAACAGATTTTTTTTTTCAAACTTCCTCTAAAAACACCACATTAAATGAAATGGAGCACTCTTCTGGAAACCTGAAAGAATAATGTAACAAGGATATACAAGTGCTTTACGAATTGTGAATCACTTTTCAGATGCTAGCTAAAAAAATATTTATTTAACATCCACAACTGCAGCCAAGATTACATGTTTTCTCATTTTGTAAGTCCATAATATCTACTTAGCTCTCACCAAACAAATACTTAATCACACTATATGTGGACAACTCACAAGATCAGAGATAACTCTCCTAATTTGTGCGTGAAAACAAATATCCACAAGGAAGACCAAGGCCATTTCACAGACTATACACCATTTAAGATGAATACTTCTTTGCTATTTTTTGTGGGGGAAGGGGACAGAGGATCTTTCTCTGTCATCCAGGCTGGAGTGCAGTGGCACAATCACAACTCACTATAGCCTCCACCACATTGGCTCAACTGATTCTCTCACCTTAACCTTTTTGGTAGGTGATTCTATAGGCACATGCTACCATGCCTGGCTAATTTTTTTTATTTTTTGTAGTGACAGGGGTCTCACTATGTTGCCCAGGCTGATCTCAAACTTCTGAGCTCAAGTGATCTTCTTGCCTTGGCCTCCAAAATTGCTGGGATTACAGGTGTGAGCCACTGCCCCTGGCCTTGCTATTCTTTTTATTATTCACAACCTCTAGAAATATTATAGGAGATCCAAGCACTCTTCGCCCATTTTCATGGATACAGAGAGTAGAGAACAGAGCAAGATAAGTGACTTGTTTGGGACTAGACAAGGCTGTCACTAGGTGACTCACCACTTCAACCCTTTGCTCTTCTTGGCACCTGGACCAGCAAAGGCACACATATTCTGTAATTGTTTTGTTCCTGCCAAACCTGTTACAAGGAATAAACTTGGAGCACCCAGAAGTTTAGCAACATACTATCATCCTGGAATGTGACATTATTAAACCCTCCTAATCCCCATGCCTACAAAATTAAGAAATCCAGAGCATGTTTTCTAAGTGCAAATGGAAGTGTATACAAGCTTAATCATAGTAAGTTAATTTTTAAGCCCTTAAAATTAGAGAAAGGACAAACAAGGACCATATAAACTCTTCTTTTTACTGCTTCCAGGGTAAAGCTTGTTTAGAGCAGCTAGCACAGGTTAGAAAGCATAACCACGTCAGACTGAGGAAGTCACAGCTCTTACCTACAGTTACTGGCAAAACAAAGTCTGAACTTCTCTAGAGGCAGGGGTTGGAACTTGATCTCTTAGCTTCTGGTCAGTTCTATTGCTACCAAACAAGGAAGAAGCAAGATTCCCTTCTCTGGAATGCCTTTGGGATTAACTTTCTGCTCATCCTATTTAGAGAATTTTCTCTATTAAGAGTCTTCAGGGCTCCAGGCACCTTGAGAGCTATTTCTCACTCCAGAGCCCCTCTACTGGAGGGCACAAACTGTGCGCCACGTACAAGGTACAGCCACACCCCAGGGTGCTGTCAGAGTCCAGCACTCACAAGCTTAAAATGGTGACCAACTTGGTTTTACCTCAGGTCATTGTTACTTTCTTTTAGCCACCTACCCTTTAGGAGAAAAGTTCCCTTCCTAATTTTTTTTTTTTTTGAGGCGGAGTTTCGCCCTTGTTACCCAGGCTGGAGTGCAATGGCGCGATCTTGGCTCACTGCAACCTCCGCCTCCTGGGTTCAGGCAATTCTCCTGCCTCAGCCTCCTGAGTAGCTGGGATTACAGGCATGCGCCACCATGCCCAGCCAATTTTTTGTATTTTTAGTAGAGACGGGGTTTCACCATATTGACCAGGATGGTCTTGATCTCGTGACCTCGTGATCCACCCACCTTGGCCTTCCAAATTCTGACCATTTTCTGCTTGACAAGGTCAGCTCCCACAGTGCCACCTACCTTCTTCCTTTCCTGACCCAAGTTACCCTTTCCTGACTTGACTTTTCTCAGATTGCTTCTTGAAACAGTTTTATGTGGCACTGTTACATTCCCTCAGGTGACATGAAGGGCATACTTCAAGTAAACCCACAATGACAAAGCGACTGACTGTGTTTCTATAACTAATTCCAGCCAAAATGTTCGCCCTAAAATGAGTATAATTAGGAAAGGTATTATACACACATACAACACTCTTTTCCTGGGATGGACTGATGATTGCCGGAAATATTTTATCAACTTACACTGTCCTTTATTCCCAAAAGAATTCAGGGCAGCATTTTTCCATGTCTTTTTTGGAGTGTAGGTAACATATGCTGCTGGGGTCTGTAAAAGGAATGGGTAGCTCGTGCTTTAGTAAGGCTTCCATTCCTGTATTAAGAAATAGCAAAGGGTTAATAGTTAAACTCATAATTCTCTTGAAACCTTGTGTAACTAACCTTACCCTAGAAAAATGATCTGTATTTCAACTTATATTAGATGGGGAATTTTCACATGTAAACTTTCTCTAGGTAAGAAAAAGAAAAGGAGGCCGGGCGCGGTGGCTCAAGCCTGTAATCCCAGCACTTTGGGAGGCCGAGGCGGGTGGATCACGAGGTCAAGAGATCGAGACCATCCTGGTCAACATGGTGAAACCCCGTCTCTACTAAAAATACAAAAAGTTAGCTGGGCATGGTGGTGCGTGCCTGTAATCCCAGCTACTCAGGAGGCTGAGACAGGAGAACTGCCTGAACCCAGGAGGCGGAGGTTGCGGTGAGCCTAGATCGCGCCATTGCACTCCAGCCTGGGTAACAAGAGTGAAACTCCGTCTCAAAAAAAAAAAAAAAAAAAGAAAGAAAAAAGAAAAAGAAAAAGAAAAGGAAGATAACAGAAAGACTCAGATAGAAAAGAAAACCACTGAAGAAAGTACATCCTGATTAGGATTGTATGGGGTCCTGGATCATCAAAACTATCTGAATTTTTGTTGCTTTCCCCCTCATTATGATTTGAAAAGGCTTGCTGGGATGTCCTCTACCATATTTGATAAAACAATGTCCTTTGGCTGGACTATTCAAGTTCAGAGAGGCCAGGAACTCAGGTGTGTGACCTTCAACTGTTTAATAAATAGAGAACAATGAACAGTGCCTGAGTTTACAGATCATTGAGATGAGTTTTAATCACCTTTTGGGGAAACACAAGCCAAAGCATCCAACAAAACTACAACCTACCGGCTCTCGAGGTTAGAACATGAATGTCTCATTTCCAGAGCTCTCTCAGTCATCCCTTGTATCAGACACAGTGTGTGAATTCCCAAGATCATTTTGCCATGCATTTCTCCCAAACTGTTAAGTAAAGACGATATCAGCAAGGAAAGAGGTCAGCTCACTCTTTCAAGGAAGCAGTTTTCAGAGAACTATCAAGACCCTTGTCAGCACTAGGAAGGACTTGGGAGTTCTTATGATTGCCTCTTTACTCTTTCCCACATGCGATCCATGACTCAAGATGAAGTAAGTCCTTCTCAGGATTGGACAAGAGGCATGCCCAAAGAAATTTAGACTTGTTTCTTTGTAATTTTGTCTTTCATTTACTTTCTGTAGGTCTGTAGCCAGCTCGTAGGACTCCGGGGACCTCGAGACTGAAGCACAATCTACAAATAAAGTCAAATGCAGTGAGTAACCTCAGCTCAGTGCAGCTGAGAGGGCACGGGTCAGGCCTGGAAGTCATCAGATGAAAAATCAGACCAAAGATTAAAAGGAAAATACTGGCAGCTAGTGAAACACCAAAAAATGACAATTGCTTCATTTGGTCCTCCCTGCCGTTCCAGACCATGATCTCTCATGCTACATTCTAGTTGCAAGGAGATCCTTCTCTATCCAGAGATCATATAGGACTTCAGGTGCTCACAACAGCATATGGTGTGTTCTTTGCCCCCGGGAACCTTCTCTTTTGGACATCAGCTGAATCCTTGCAAGCCCTCATGTTGTTCTAGTCTAGATTAAGTAGATCACTGGTCCAAAGAATCAGACCCATTGGTGACTCTCAAAAATCGCAAGGGATAGATACTAATGTAAGTATCAATCTGCATAGCCCTGTAGGGCTATCAGCTCTGTAGGGACAAAAATAATCATCCAGAGAGAGGATATTTCAACCAGAAAAAAGATAACTAATTTTAACTAAGCTGTTTGAAGAAAGTCAGTGAAGGTTGAATAAGGATAAAGGGAGGTTTCCCTATTTGGACATGAAGGGAAAAAGGGAAATTCCCCAAATAAGAACAAAATTGGGATAAGGCCAGTCAATTACAGAGACCGCCCTGAAAAGACTGGCCATCGTGAGCTGACCCTAAGCTGAGACTACAAGTTAAATGCCAGAGTCTGTTTCTCAGAGGTCAGCTGGTGCCTGAGACCCAGCATCGAGGTTATTAGGCCAAAGCTGGAGCCTCCCTGGCTCAGCCTCACTCCCCAAAGGGCCATTGCTATCCAGTAGGCCAATAGTTGCCAAATCCAACTGAACCAGATGAATTATATAATCTTTCTCTGTGGGGGTTTTATGATTAGAAAAGATTTGTGTAGAGACTTCAGGAAGGCTGCCCTCAATTTAGACTTTGGATTAATATTCACTCTCATAATTTTATACATTATCTCCTAGATAGAATTCACCTGATTATCAAGGAAAAAAAGAAGTGAGGCAGTCTGAAAAATACTCAAAGACATGCTGTTATTTAGTAAGAGCTAAAAGTTTCAGCCTAAACATTCCACTTTAATGAAGATCTTGGTGCAGCTGAAATGGGATGATTCCCTTCTAATACATCTAAAGAAACTTACCACAGTTAGCAGAACAGATTTGCTTCTTCTCAGTGAAATTATCTCATCTTTCTCAATGTTTATAAAAGAAGGATCTTTAAAAGACTATATTATAAAGCAAAAAAAAAAAAAAGTCCCACAGCTGAAAACCAAAAATAAATCATCAAAATTGAAATGGAAACATACTTCCCTCGATGATTACATTTTAGTGAATAAAGATATAATCAGCCATTGCTGATAATTTCTGGCACTGAAAATGATCCAGAATTCTACTTCAATCATAGGCGAGTAAAATTTAAAAATCAATCACATTTACTTGCTGTACGTCATTATACCAACTAACAGATTAACAAGAATATAGGTGTTAGCAACAATATTCCAATTCAGAAGTGGACGTGAAGACAAACAGGATTCTCCGACAAATGACCTCAGTGGGTAATCTGCAATTTATTGAAAACTGACTGATAGCAGGTACCTTAGACTCCCCAGCCAAAACAGACAGCAGGTGCCCTAGACTACCCAGCCAGCAAGAAGGCTATGTTCAAACTTGGATTCTCACAGATCTCTAGATAGTGGGTGGTGGCTTTCCCAGAACTCCCCTTTAAATAGCTGGCACCTGAGCTCAGGCTGCCAGGAGCTTAAGCCCAAAATGCTTATTCACTCCATTCCAGGCTGCTCTCAGGCTTACTGTATAAAAAAGAGAGCCACAGAAAACAGTCTCTTCTGGAAACCAGATCTTCAGTGTAACTAGATGTGTTCTGCCCTAAGCATTTCTTTTTTGCAGGAAGCCAAGAGAACAGACTCATGCAGCCACTGGCTCTTCTGCTTGTTAATTCCAATCTGTCTCAAATAATGCTGTTCAACCAGAGTCTTTGCATAACAACAGGGAAACAGAGACACAAGGGTAGAACACCGTCACCATCTATCCACTGAGTCAGCATAGTCACTGTGGATGGCATCTACCTTCTTATTACAGAGAAACCGATACACACAGACAATAGCTATAGAGTTAGCCTTCTTTAAACTCTATTTGCCACCCCTTTTATGCCCCAACATAGTAGTTTCCTGCAGAATTGTTAACTAAAGTGTTTCTCTAATGGGGGAGTAAGTGAACATTCTTATACAATGGCTTTCAATAATTAAAAGGAAACAAATTTAGTACAAGGGCACTTTGGTAAAAAGACAAAGGAAATGGATTCAGGTATTTGCCTGTAATAAATTATAAATTGGCAGGGAACAGACAACACTTTATGTTCATTCAAAATAAGCATAATGAGGAATTGCTTTTTAAGTGAAGACCAAGATAATCTAGTAATTTCACATTATCAACACATCTTTCATTTTCCCACATACAATCTGCCCCCTGCTGCACACCACAAATTTACATGTGAAAATAAAATAAAAGGTCAAAATACTGCCAATCTGAATGATCATGTCTGTTCTTGTGCATGTAAAAGACTAATTTCCAAAAGAGGAATAAAGAGACAAAATATACAAACAAAATTTATAAGCTCCTGGAGTTCAGCCATGAAATATTATTAAGATTAGAAGAAGGGTGAAGCCATGGTCAAGTTCTTGATGAAAAGCCCTGCTTGCCTATAAACAGATGTGAATCATAACATCTCCATGGTGATGAGCAGGCAGATGCCCACTGGGGTTTTCATGTCTACATTTAAGAGATGAGAATTTCAATGATTTATTTATTCCAATTTTGGGGGGTTGGGGCAGACTCAGATTTTTATCTAGCATGAAACTCCTGTGGCCTCTCTGAATAATATAGTCTGACTTTTTGTTGGATGGGTGCTGAAAGACTCTTTTATTTCTCTATAGCAAATGGTTCCCTGGTCTTTCGGTATACCAGAGAAGTGAGAATATGACCCTAAAACAGCTTAAAAGTTACCTTGTTGTGCCTAGTGCTTCAACATGCTCTATTTCTTGGACCACTTATTTTATTTCATATTAACAAATGTTACTTTTCTTCATTTTTTAGTATTCAGTTGGGCATAAGATAATTGCTATTTGACAATCTTTTAAATTTATTTTATTCTTTTTTTTTTTTTTTTTTTGAGACGGAGTTTCACTCTTGTTACCCAGACTGGAGTGCAATGGTGCGATCTCGGCTCACCGCAACCTCCGCCTCCTGGGTTCAGGCAATTCTCCTGCCTCAGCCTCCTGAGTAGCTGGGATTACAGGCACGCGCCACCATGCCCAGCTAATTTTTTTTGGTATTTTTAGTAGAGACGGGGTTTCACCATGTTGACCAGGATGGTCTCGATCTCTTGACCTCGTGATCCACCCGCCTCGGCCTCCCAAAGTGCTGGGATTACAGGCTTGAGCCACCGCGCCCGGCCTAAATTTATTTTATTCTTTATGGAAAAGTAAATGTAACCAGGAATATTAGCATTGACATAAATCCAAATAAAACCAGGTGACAAGCCAGTTAAACTGTTCCAAAGAATACTAAAACAAAACCTCAAAACTCTAGCATGGCACATATGGTTCTGAATATTCTCCTATTTAAGATACATCATCAAGATTATGCTGGTGGTCATGAGGAACATTGGATGTACTATCTTAAGGTGAAAGACGTGAGAATCTGTGAGCAAGAATAGAGTTGATTTTAATTCAAAAAGGGCTGAAGCCACATTATCCTTCACTTGAAGAAGTGCTGCCTTCTTTTTTCCTCCTTCATTTTCCATTTTCAGCCATAATGGCCACAGTCAGACTCTTTAGAAATGTATAAGACTTTGTTAATGGGAATGTGGAGATGGAAATTTTCATGCAATGCTCATAAAGTATAAACTGGCACAATTTTTCTGGGAAGCAATTTGGCAACATAAAACAGCTTTAAACATGATCAAATTATTTGTCCTAGTATTCCTCTGCTAGAAATTTATCCTAAAGAAATAGTTACAAAAGAAAAAAAAACTTGATTGCTTATTAGAATGATTAAATAAATTTACATTAACAAGATGAAATCATATCATTATTAATATCTTTGAGGATTTATTCACAGTATTAAGTGGAAAAACATGAATAAAATTGTATGTACAGTATATCCTCAATATATTTACATGCACACAAATACACACAGATACATTAAATACAACACTGGGAAGAAATATGACAGAGTAGGTAAAGTGATTATGTGGTTATTTCAGGGTAAAAAAGGAGAATAATTTTTATTTATACTTTTCTGTAGTTTCCAGTTGTTTATATTGAACATTTTCCTCAATTTTTCCAGATATGCATTTATAATTGTAACACTAATAAATATTCTATAAACTTCAAAAAGCATAGAAATGTATAAAATAAAAAAACCTCTCCCCACTCATTCCCCTGATCTCTGCTTACTAGCTAAAGATTACAGTTTATAATTCCAGATTATTTATGTGTATGTGTATATATATATATGTACACACATACACACACACATATACATAGATATACATTTATATAATAATTTTACAAAAATTGAATACTGATCATATTGCGCTGCAATTTATTTTATATTAACCAAAATACCTTGGACATCCTTTTGTGCTATTATATAGAAATATATTATTTTTTGATACTTTAATTTTTAGAGCAGTTTTAGATTCAGAGAGAAACTGAGCATAAGTACAGGATTCTCATATTTCCCTGCCCCGACATAAACATGGCCTCTTCCACCATCAACATTCCATGTTGCCATGGTACATTTTTTACAACTGATGTACCAACACTGGCACATGATTATTACCCAAAGTCCATAATTTACATTATTGGTATTATACATTCCATGAGCACACTCTTGGTGTTTTACATTAGGTGGGTTTTGACAAACCTAATGACACGTGCACTGTGTTTGTATCATATTATAGTCTTATGCAGAATAGTTTCAGTGTCCTAAAATTTCTCTGTGCTTTGCCTATTCATCACTCCCACCTAACCACTGGCAACCACTAATATTTTTACTGTCTCTATAGTTTTACCTTTTTTAGAATGTCATATAGTTGAAGTTGTATAGTATATAGACTTTTCAGACTGGCTTATTACACTTACTAATATGCATTTAAGATTCTTCCATGTCTTTTCATAACTTGATGGAATGTTCCATGTGCATGTAAGAGAAATGTATATTCTTCTACTGCTGGGTGGACTGTTCTGTCTATGAGGTTTAGTCAGTCTGCAGACTTTTTCAAGTCCTTAATTTCCTTGTTAATCTTCATTCTGATTGTTGTAGCCACTACTGAAAGTGGAGTACTGAAATCTCTTAGTATTGTGCTGCAGTCCATTTCTCCCTTCCATTCTGTCAAAGCTTGATTCATACATTTCAGAGCTTTGAGGTTTGGTGCATATTTATACCTATTATATTTTCTTGGTAAATTGACCTTTTTAATTATTATACAGTGTCCTTCTTTGTCTCCTGCACCAGGTTTTTATTTATAACCTATTTTGTCTGGGTTAGCATAGTCATTCCTGCTTTCTTTCGGTTGTCATCTGCTTAGCACATCTTTCTTCATTCTTATACTTTCAACCTATGTGTGTCCTCAGATCTAAACTGGGTCTCTTTTTGACAGTATATAGTTTTTAAAAAAAATCATTCAACCCATCTAAGTCTTTTGATTGGGAAATTTCATCTATTTACATTTAAAGTAATTACCCATAAGGAAGGATTATTTATTGCCATTTTGTTTATTGTTTTCTTTATATCTTGTAGCTTTCTTGTCCCTTCTTTTCTCTCTTCTTTGGGTTTTGTTGATTTTTTTAACGATATCATTTGATTCCCTTTCTATTTCTATTTGTGTATACTCTATACTTTCTTTTTGACTATCACTGAAATTATACAAAATATCTTAAAGTTATAGCATTCTATTTTAAACCAATAACAACTTCAACTACATATTAAAATTCTACTTTTTTCCAATCTCCCATTTTACGTTATCGATGTCACAAATTACATCTTTATATATTATACACCAATCAACAAGGATTTATAGGGTTTTTTGTATTTTTATTATTTAAATTCTGTGTACCAAAAATCACAATAGTTCAGACTGCCATATTGTTCCATGTATTTATCCTTGTCAGAGAACCTTCTATGTTTGTATGGCTTCATGCAGATATCTACTATCCTTTCATTTGAACTTGAAGGATTCTATTTAGCATTTTCTGTAGAGCAGATCTAGGAGTAAAGAACTCTCACATTTTATTTATCTGAGAAAGTATTGTTTTTCACTTTAAAAGACAGTTTTGTTTTTTAAAGACTTTAAAATACAATACCTTTGGTTGACAGGTTTTTTTTTTTCTTTCAACACTTTGAATATATCACCCCGTTCTCCTCCAGTCTACAAAGTTTCTGCTAAAGAATCCACTGATAAGCAAATGGAAACCCCTTTACATGAGAAGAATCACTTTTCTCTTTCTGCTTTTCAAAATCAAGATTTTCTCTTTGCCTTTGATTTTGCATAGTTTGCTTATACTGTGTCTCAGTGTGGTTCTCTTTGGATTTATCCTAGTTGTAGGTTTTAAGCATCTTGAGTCTGTGTGTCCATTTCCTTCCTCAGGTATGAAAAGTTTCCAAACATTATTTGTTTGAAATAGGCTATCTTCTTTCTTTCTTCTCCTTCAGTGTTTCCCATAATGCTGGGATATGTTGATACTCTTAATAGTGTCCCAACCGTTTCTTAAGCTAGCTTCATTTTTCTCCATTCTTTTTTCTTTTTGCTCCTCTGACTCAATGGTTTCAAATGATCTCTTTACATTTTCACTGATATTTTTGTCTGCCTTATCAAGTCTGCTGTTGAACCACTCTAATAAAATTTTTACTTTAGTTATTGTCTTTTTCAGTCAAATAATTTCTATTTGGTTCTTTGTAATTTCTAACTCTTTTGATGCTCTCATTTTGTTCAGGCATTGTTTTCCTGATTTTGCTTAGGTTTTCTGACTGGGTTCCCTTTTAGCCCACTGAGTATTTTTTATGATAGTTATTTTAAATTCTTTATCAAGCATTTGATAGATTTATAGTTTTTAAGGTTGGTTTCTTGAGTTTTATGTTTTACCACTGAGTGGGCCATGGTTTTGGCTTTCTTATATATCTTGTGTTTTATTTCATGCTCCTATAACAAAATATCATAAACTGGGTTACTTATCGAGAACATAAAACATATTTCTCACAGTTCTGGAGGCTGGAAGTTCAATATCATGATAACAGCATGATCAGACTCTGGCAAGCTCCTTCTTCAAAGTTGCAGACAGCCATATAACCTCACATGACCAGCACAAGGCAAATTAGTTCTCTGGCTTCTTCTTATAAGGGTACTAATCCCACTCACGATGGTTTCATCTTTATGACCTAATCACCTCTCAGTGATCCCATCTCGAAATACCACCACATTGAAGACTAAATTTTAACATACAACTTCTGGAGGAAATGCAAACATCTGTGTTTGATACACCTTATAATTTTATTTGCAGGGACTTGGGCATTTAGAAAAACAACCACCACTCAGATTTTTTTTGTATGCTGGCTTTGTAAAGGAGAAGACATTAACCAACTGACCCTGCTGGAAGTTCAAGGACTTCTCAAACCTTTTCTGATCTTTTGCTCCTTCTGATGACTGTGGAACTACAACTCTAATATGGGCTCATCTCTTTTCATCTACTTTCAAACTCTGGCACTGATCCTTTCAATGCTCTGGATTAGGCAAGACAGCAACTAGTCCCTCAAGCAGCCCCCGGATAAGTCAGAAAGTTGGATGCATGATCCACTCTTTTATATGTGTCCTGAGGAAGGAATCCTGGGATGAGAAGTTTCCTCCCAATAGCTCTCTACTATGCTGCATAGGGGAAGGGGCACAAATGCTGAAGATTTTTCTATTCTTTTCACTGGAATCCTGTCTTGGTTTTACAATGGCTAGGTATTGTAGTGTCTCAACTGGTCTCTATAGTTCTAACAGAAATGTTCTGGTCCACATATTTTTGTTAACTCAGTTTCTCTGTGGGGAAAAAAAAAAGAGCCTATATCTTCATAATCCACCATCTTACTGATGTCACTCCTTATTTCTTTTTAGTGCTGAATAGTATTTCATTGCCTGGATATACCACAGTTTATTTATCCATTCACCTACTGAAGAATATCTTGGTTGCTTCCAGGTTTTAGCAATCACGAATAGAACTTCTATGAACTTCTATGAACAAATTTTCTTATGAACATAAATTTTTATCTCATTTGGGTAAATATCAAGGATGACAATTGCTGGATCATATGGTAACACTTTTCAGTTTTGTAGGAAACCGTCAAACTGCCTTCCAAAGTGTCTGTGGCATTTTGCATGTTCACTAGCAGTGAGTGAGATTCCCAGTTCTCCACATCTTCACCAGCATTTGATGTAGTAAGCATTTTGAATTTTGGTGATCCTATGTATAATAATCCTTCATTGTTGTTTCACATTGCATACCTAATGGCACATGATGTTGAACATCTTTCTATATTTGCTATTTTTTGTCTCTATAACTTATTTGGTGAACTGTCTGTTTTTTTCTTATTTCTTTCTCACCCCCATTCCCACATCTGAAAAATTCTGATGTCCTATGATAGCTTCACTTTGACAATTACTCACATATAAATGAGGTAAATTCTTAGTGGGCTATTTAATTCAGGCTTATATAGGCATGTGGCTGTGGTTCCATTACGTAAAAAATTATTTTTCTTTAATGACACATGATATGTGAATATTTTCAGTCATTAGTTCTGTCAGTGAACTGAGAACTGCCCTGCACAATTACCCACAATGCAGTAAGTTCTTTTCTCATTGTCTCACAAACTGCTTCCTCCAAAATGACTTTTCTTTATAAATCCCTTTTTTGTCAAACCATCATATTTTTTATATTTTCTACCAAAAAAAAATCCAGGAAGGCACAGTGAACCAACATATGCACTCCATTCCCACTGTATCAAATGAGTTGTTCTTCTCAGGCTGTGCCAGTGGAAGGAGAATTGTGCTCTGCCAGCTTTCTCTGAGATCTGCAGCTGCATGCATGTTCCGCTTCTTTCCTCCTTCCCTGTTGCCTATTACAACTTTGGGCAGCCTTGCCTTCTATTTTGTGGTTCTGAGTTTCAAAAGTCTATTAGTTTAATCAAAAATGGAGTTAGTATGTCTGAGTCTTGTACCTCTGTCACATTTGGGTGTTTCCTAGGTGATGAGAAAAATATCTAATGTTATCCAGTCATTTTAAACCTAGAACCTAACTGCTTCTCAGACTTTGGGCTAGGATCAAGTGTAGTATCTGTTCTTACTAGTGTGAAACCAGACCTGAGGAGAGGCTTTTCAAAAATTCTGTAGCCACTTATATTTTTCTCATTAATTAGCTAATTATCAATTCATATCCTTTTTTAATCTTTTGGGGCATTCCTTTAGTAATCAGCAAAACAAATTGAAAATTAACAAAATATTTTCCCAAAGGAGGGTAGCAGTGACCATGGTATGAGTAGCAGTCAGAGCTACTAGGAAGAGGCAGCCTTGAGTCCAGTGGGACTGTCTCTGACTCTTCCTACTGGAGTCCATCACCCAAGACATCTTATTTTCTAAGATCTCACTGGGATCATTGCTGGGCATGGCTCATCATCTTGTTATTTTTGGCACAACTACTAGAAGGATATTGAGAGACAGAAATAGGAAGGATTAACCTTTCCTGACTGATATGAAAAATCCTTTTATATCTGTTTTCTTCTCTTTTCTTTGCTTGCTTCCCATCATCAACAGAACTGGCTAGGGCCATTTGCTTTGTCATAAGAATTTTTAGAAAATAACTGAATAATTTTTTTTTAATTTGGAATGAGTTTAACTTTAGATACACTTAGGGCTCCAGTTTATCTCTCTTCTTTCATTATTTAGCATATAGAAAAGGCAAAGCAAGACAAGTCAAAGTAAAACTTGGTTCCCAATTCATATGTGCTCAGATATCAACAAGCTGATGTGTATATGAAATGACATCACCTTTTTTTACATATAACTTCCAAGTCATTTGGGCTACAAATAAATCTACTGAAAAAAACGGGGGGAAGATAGGTGAAAGGAAGCTTCTCCAAATTGCAGCTACCACTGAATGAGACAGAACCAGAGCTATATCCACATCTCCAAGTGAGGTACCAGTTTTGTTTTAAAGGGACTGGTTGAACAGTAGGATTAACTCCAAAAAAAGGGCAGTGAAAGCAGCCCAGAAGCATCCAGCTGAGGCGAGGCAAGGCAGGGCACTGCCCCACCTGTAAAGTGTATCAGGCATGGAGGATCTGAGGGCATCACCTCCTGAGTTTTCTGAATCAAATACAGCAATTCACTTCATGACTTCAGAAGCACACAGACCAGGAAAACGCTGCCTTGCTGAGAACCATGCAGAGTCACAGACCAGGGTGACAGCCCAGGCCGGCAGCCCCGGCCAGACTGGTGACTTGTTAGCACAGACCAGGGCAGAGATTTGGCCTAATACCAAGAAAGCTTGCAAAAAGGAACTGCCCATCCCACAGAAGGGAGAGTTGAAAGTGGGGAGGGGGATACGATCAGACAGCCCCTCTCCGACAAGACCCAGCAACTGGAGTCCTCCCAGGAGAGTTTCACAGTTAACACATTCTCCACCCAGGAACAGAGGGTTTGGCAGAGGGAAAGAGCCTGTCATTGGGAGATGGGGCTAATCTCACCAGTACAGAAACCAGGCAAAGAATAAACAGTAGCCTGGCTGAGACCAAGGCAGCCCAGCAGCACCTCCACAGGCAGGTAAGGGACAGATTGTCTCAAGTGGCACAATGACACCTCCGTTTTAAAAAAAGGGCCTCATACAGGAGAAAAAACACCACCTTTAACAGAAAGGATGTCCACTCAGAAAAGATGGGAAGAAAGCAGCACAAAAAGGATGAAAACATCAAAGTCCAGAATGCCTCTCCTCCCCAGAGAGATCACAACGACTCACCACCATGGCAACAAAACAGGTCAGAAAACGATTTTGACAAGCTGACAGAAGCAGGCTTCAGAAGATGGGTGACAACAAATTTCTCTGAGCTAAAAGAACATGTTTTGACCCAATGCAAAGAAACTAAGAACTCTGGAAAAAGATTAGATGAAACCCTAACTAAAATAACCAGCCTAGAGAAGAACATAAACGACTTGATGGAGCTGAAAAACACAGCACCAGAACTTCTTGAAGCATACATAAGTTTCAATAGCAGAATGAATCAAGCAGAAGAAAGGATATCAGAGATTGAAGATCAACTCAATGAAATAAAAAGAGAAGGCAAGAAAAGAAAAAAGAGTGAAAAGAAATGAAGAAAGTCTTCAAGAAATATGGGATTATGTGAAAAGACCTAATCTACACTTGATCGGTATACCTGAAGAGGAAGGGGAAAATGAATCCAACCTGGAAAACACTCTTAAAAATATTACCCAGGAGAACTTCCCCAACCTAGTGAAGCAGGCCAACATTGAAATACAGAAAATACAAAGAACGCCACAGAGATACTCTTCAAGAAGAGCAACCCCAAGGCACATAATCATCAGATTCACCAGGGTTGAAATGAAGGAAAAAATACTAAGGGCAGCCAGAGGGAAAGCTTGGGTCACCCGTGAAGGAAAGCCCATCAGACTCACAGCGGATCTCTCAGCAGAAACCCTGTAAGCCAGAAGAGAGTGGGGACCAATATTCAACACCCTTAAAGAAAAGAACTTGCAACCGAGAATCTCATATCCAGCCAAACTAAGCTTCGTAAGTGAAGGAAAAATAAAATCGTTTACAGAAAAGCAATTATTGAGAGAGTTCATCACCAGCAGACCTGCCCTACAAGAGCTCCTGAAGGAAGCACTAAACACAGGAAACAACATCAAGTACCAACCACTACAAAAATGAACCAAATGGTAAAGACCAACAATGCAATGAGGAAAATGTGTCCACCAATGGGCAAAACAAACAACCAGTAACAAAATGGCAGGATCAAATTCACACATAACAATATTAATGTTAAATGTAAATGGCCTAAATGCCACAATCAGAAGACACAGACTGGCAAACTGGGTAAAAAGTCAAAACCCATCAGTGTGCTGGATTCAGTAGACCCATCTCACACGCAAAGACACACACAGACTCAAAATAAAGGGATGGAAGATCTACCAAGCAAATGGAGAGCAAAAAAAAGTAGGGATTGCAATTTTATTCTCTGATAAAATCGACTTTAAACCAACAAAAATCAGAAGAGACAAAGAAGGACACTACATAATGGTGAAAGGATCAATACCACAAGAAGAGCTAACTATCATATATATATATAACTATCATATATATATATATATGTATACATATATATATATATGTGTGTGTGTGTGTGTGTGTGTGTGTGCCCAATACAGGAGCACCCAATACATAAAGCAAGTTCTTAAGGATCTAAAAAGAGACTTAGCCTCCCTCACAATAATAGTTGGAGATTTTAACACTCCACTGTCAACATTGGACAGATCAATGAGAAAGAAAATTAACAAGGATATACAGGATTTGAACACAGAACTGGAACAAGTGGACCTAATAGACACCTACAGAACTCTGAACCCCAAATCCACAGAATATACATTCTTCTCAGCACCACATCACACTCATTCTAAAACTGACCACAAAATTGGAAGTAAATCACTACTCAGCAAATGCAAAAAAACAAAAATCATAACTAACAGTCTCTCAGACCACAGGGAGATCAAATTAGATCTCAGGAATAAGAAAATAACTCAAAACTGCACAACTTCATGGAAGCTGAACACTGTCTCTTGAATGTTGACTAGATAAACAATGAAATGAAGGCAGCAATTAAGATGTTCTTTGAAACCAACAAGAACAAGGACACAACATACCAGAATATCTGGGATACATTTAAAGCAGTAGCTAGAGGGAAATTTATAACAATAAATGCCCACATGAGAAATTAGGAAAGATCTAAAATTGAACCCTATCATCAAAACTGAAAGAGCAAGAGTAGCAAGATCAGAAAAACTCAAAAGCAAGCAGAAGAAAAGAAATAACTAAGATCAGAGCAGAACTGAAGGAGATAGAGACACAAAAAACTCTTCAAAAAATCAATAAATCCAGGAGCTGGTTTTTAAAAAAGATCAACAAAATTGACAGACTGCTGGCCAGATTAATAAAAAAGAAAAGAGAGAAGAATCAAATAGATGTAATAAAAAACGGTAACGGGGATATCACCACCGATTCCACAGAAATACAAACTACCTTTGGAGATTACTACAAACAACTCTATGCACATAAACCAGTAAACTGGGAAGAAATGAATAAATTCCTGGACACTTGCACCCTCCCAAGCCTAAACCAGGAAGAAGTCGAAACCCTGAATAGACCAGTAACAAGGGCTAAAGTTGAGGCAGCAATTAATAGCCTACCAACCAAAAAAAGTCCAGGTCAAGATGGGTACACAGCCGAATTCTGCCAGACGTACAAAGAGGAGCTAGTACCAATTATTCTGAAACTAGTCCAAACAATCCAAAAAGAGGGAATCCTCCCCAACTCATTTTATGAGACCAATATCATCCTGATACCAAAACCCAGCAGAAACTCAACAACAGAAGAAAACTTCAGGCCAATATCCATGATAAACATAGATGCAAAAATCCTCAATAAAATACTGCAAACCAATTGCAAGAGCACATCAAAAAGCTTATCTATCATGATCAAGTAGGCTTCATCCCAGGGATGCAAGGCTGGTTCAACATATGCAAGTCCATAAACATAATCCACCACATAAATAGAACCAAAGACAAAAACTACATAATTATCTCAACAGATGCAGAGAAGGCTTCAACAAAATTCAATAGTCCTTTATACTAAAAACTCTGAATAAACTAGGTATCGATAGAACCTACCACAAAATAACAAAAGCCATTTACAACTAACCCACTGCCAATATAATACTGAAAGGGCAAAAACTGGAAGCATTCCCTTTGAAATCTAGCACTAGACAAGGATGCCCTCTCTCTCTCTCCTCTTACGCAATATAGCAGGCGTCCCCAAACTTTTTACACAAGGGGCCAGTTCACTATCCCTCAGACTGTTGGAGGGCTGCCACATACTGTGCTCCTCTCACTGACCACCAATGAAAAAGGTGCCCCATCCTGAAGTGCGGCGGTGGAGGGGGGGGCGGATAAATGGCCTCAGGGGGCCGCATGCAGCCCGTGGGCCATAGTTTGGGGATGCCTGCAATATAGTATTGGTTTAGCCAGAGCAATCAGGCAAGAAAAAGAAAGGATATTCGATTAGGAAAGAAGGAAGTCAAATTGTCTCTATTTGCAGATGACATGATTGTATACTTAGAAGACCCCATCACCTCAGCCCAAAATCTCCTTAAGCTGGTAAGCAACTTCAGCAAAGTTTCAGGATACAAAATCAATGTGCAGAAATCACAAACATTCCTATACACCAATAACACACTTAAAGAAAGCCAAATCAAGAGCGAACTCCCATTCACAATTGCTACAAAGAGAATAAAATACCTAGGAATACAACTAACAAAGGAGGTAAAGGACCTCTTCAAGGAGAACTACAAACCACTGCTCAATGAAATAAGAGAAGACACAAGCAGATGGAAAAACATTCCACGCTCATGGTTAGGAAGAATCAATATTGTGAAAATGGCCATACTGCCCAAAGTAATTTCTAGATTTGATGCTATCCCCATCAAGCTACCAATGACCTTCTTCACATAACTGGAAAAAACCACTTCAAACTTCATATGGAACCAAAAAAAGAGCCCACATAGCCAAGACAATCATAGGCAAAAAGAACAAAGCTGGAGGCATCACGCTGCCAGACTTCAAGCTATACTACAAGGCAACAGTAATCAATACAGCATGGTACTGGTATCAAAACAGAGACATGGACTAATGGAAAAGAACAGAGGCCTTTGGAGCAACACCACACATCTACAACCATCTGATGTTTGACAAACCTCACAAAAACAAGCAATGGGGAAAGGAGTCCCTGTTCAATAAATAGTGTTGGGAAAATTGGCTAGCCATGTGCAGAAAGCAGAAACTGGACCCCTTCCTGACACCTTACACTAAAATTAACTCCAGATGAAGTAAGGACTTAAACATAAGACCTAACACCACAAAAATCCTAGAAGAAAACCTAGGCAAAACCATTCAGGACATAGGCATAGGCAAGGACTTCATGACTAAAACACCAATAGCAATGGCAACAAAAGTCAAAAGAGACAAATGGGATCTAATTAAACTTCAGAACATCTATACAGCAAAAGAAACAATCATTAAAGTGAACTGGCAATCAACAGAATGGGAAAAAAATTTTGCAATCTACCCATCTGACAAAGGGCTAATATCCAGAATCTACAAAGAACTAAAACAAATTTACAAGAAAAAAACAAACCCATCCAAAAGTGAGCAAAGGATATGAACAGACACTTTTCACAAGAAGACATATACAAAACCAGTGAACGTATGAAAAAATGCTCATCACTGGTCATTAGAGAAATGCAAATCAAAACCACATTGAGATACCATCTCATGCCAGTTAGAATGGCAATCAGTTAAAAATCTGGAGACAACAGATGCTCGAGAGGATGTGGAGAAATAGGAACACTTTTACACTGTTGTTGGGAGTGTAAATTAGTTCAGCCATTGTGGAAGACAGTGTGGCAATTCCTCAAGGATCTGGAAATAGAAATTCCATTTGACCCAGCCATCCCATTACTGGGTATATACCCAAAGGACTATAAATCATTCTATTATAAAGACATATGCACACACACATTCATCATGGCACTGTTTACAGTAGCAAAGACCTGGCATCAACCCAAATGCCCATTAATGATAGACTGGACAGGGAAAGTGTGGCACATATACACCATGGAATAGTATGCAGCCATTAGAAAACAATGAGTTTGTGTCCTTTGTAGGGACATGGATGAACCTGGAAACCATCGTTCTCAGCAAACTGACACAAAAACAGAAAATCAAACACTGCATGTTCTCACTCATAGGCGGCTGAACAATGAAAACACTTGGACACAAAGAGGGTAGCTCACACACTGGTGTCCACTTAGGGAGGCTGTGGGAGGGACAGTGTGAGGGAGGGTGGGGAAGGGATAATGTGGGGACAAATGTCTGATATAGGTGATGGGGAGATGGTGGCAACAAACAACCTTGCCGTGAATGTACCTATGCAACAATTTTGCATGATCTGCACATGTACCCCAGAATCTAAAGTACAATAAAAATAAATAAATAAATCTACCATTGACCCCAAGCAGGAAGTTAGACATATGAAGTTAGACATTGCTTTGTACCTCTACATGGGTCCATTCTTCAAGCAAACATGGAATTGGATGCAACTTTCCTCTGGATCAGTGTACATTAGGGATATCATTTAAATATTGTGGATTATCTAAAACTCTCTGACTATATAATCTCAAATAGATTACAGTAAGACAGGACTGGTTACAGGACTGTTATTTTTCCCTACTACCAAAACATCATCAATCACGGAAGCATTTCTGCTCAAACAGAAAAGTATAATATTACCATTTTATTATTTGGAGGTCTTGAAAATGGTTTGTAGACAGTATTATCAATCACCTCTAGACAGTTAGAGGAGAATAGGGGGAGAAGAATCATAGTTAGGATTCTTAAAAGCTTCTAACAGATAGATTAATAACACTACTTCCCTCCTAGAATGTTTGCTCTAAATACCAGTGCCTTGTTTACATATGACTAACACATACCAGAAGGCATTCTATAACCTAAACTAATCCAAATCCTACCTGCTTGACTAATAGTGCCAGCCATTAATTGATTTCGCAGTAGCTAGATTTTTCTTTTATAATTTCACATTTGGTTTGGCAAAAATTGAAAAGATGTAATAATGAAAAGCAGAGAAAAATACTCTCAAATGACATAAAAATGCATTTGGAAGTTGCTTGGCTTATTCAAGGTAAAAAGCCTTGGAAAAATTAGCCGTGGTATCATGGAAAACACTTGGAAAATATTTTTGAAATTTTGGTGACTCTTTGTTCTTCATGAAGAAAATAAATCATGGTATCAATAGAGCAGAAAACACAAGGGAATTTTCAATGAAATGTTTTCTTTCTTTTTTACTGATGCAATATTTGAAATGGGAGCACAGGGCATATTTCTGAGCAAAGTAGTTTTCAGCAAGCATAGCTCTTTTCAGTAAATCACCTGTGGTCTTACAAATAATTGAAGACACAAAATTAAAAGACATGAACTCAACATCTGAATTGTGGACTTTGTGACTAAATTATGTATCAGTCTTCACATGTTCTTTATTGACATTTAAAGCATTCTAATGAGAGTGAGACATTGCTTAGGTGCTGTTAGGACATCACCATACTTTGTGAGGTAATGACCTCTTTATTATCTCACTATAAAGGTCTGCATTCATTTATGATACTGGAAAACTGGTCTTGATCCTGGAGGAAACTAAGCAAGGAATGAGAGCTCTGTTGTTCTGTGGAGGGGGCTCAACCTGTTCTTCCTCTTTTCCAACAATAACACTTGTGTCCAGGAAAGAGGTAAAGGACTTTGTTAGAATCACATGGATTCCAGATCAGACCAAAGTCCACAACACTTCCTTTCCCCACCCAGGGGCTACCTCTTGGTCACATTACCTGACGTAATTTTTTTTAAGCTCTCTTCTCTTTAACTTGGTAGTATGGAAAAATTGTTCTGGTTATCAGAGCTAGAAAAATCAACCCGCTGCTATGTGATAGAATTTTGATCAAGCAGAGGCTTAAGGCTGGACATGGCAGTGATTTCTATTTAAATGTAAAATGACCTGTTTTCTGTGTTTCACGAATGCCCACCTTCTGGCATAAGCATTTTCCATTTGAGGTTCCCCTTGGTCTGCTGAGCATGTAGGACAGTTAACCTCCATGGGATTGAGTTCCAGAATTAGATATTCTGCTTTCAAGGGAGTGGCCCTCCAGGATTCAAACAAACTTTGGATATAGAAGCAACAAAACTAAGAGCACGTTAAGAAAATATTATTTATAAATCAAGCAAAATTCCTACTGGTCATGCTATAATATCTAATATATCAAAATAGAATATAACGAAATGTGTTGGTGCTTCAAGATTACTTATCATGACAGCATAAAGAGATATCTTAGACCTTTCCATGAGTTGTTTTCATTACCCTTTCTCTGCTGTTCACCAATACATGACAAATCATTTCAAAGTATGGAAAATGGAATCAAGGAATATTCAAACTGGCTATTTCAGCTATGACAGTGAGTTAAAACCAAGGTGTACAATTTTCTTGGTTTTAAATTGTCAGTATTTCAGCTCTATTTTTTTAGATGATAGTCTATGTGATAGGTATTTGTCAAAACAGACAGAAACCCCTGCTTTCATTGTTTCTTTTCCTGTGGGTTTAGTTAGCAGTGTTGATATAGTCCAGGAACTCCTAGAAACACCTGTTGTGTTGCTTTGAAGCACAGATGCTGTTCATCTTCATGACACCTGCATTTTATCTTCACGGAGGTTAGTGGCATGCATGGGGAAAGAGGAGAGCTAGACACAGGCACTGTAGAATATAGGGATCACTTGTTTAAAATCTCTCAATTCTGTGAAAGAACAGCACAAACAAACTAACCCAAGTGCAGCACCATAGCTCATGTAGGCATTCAGTTCCTCTAGATCTAAGGTGAAGCTGGAGGGTATTCGCATGACTTCGTTAGGCATTACACAGAGAGGGTAGAATTCAGAGTCACACCGACCTGGGATCATTCTAGTTTGTGGCCGGAGCTACAACCAATAAACTCTTTGGGTCTCAGTTCCTCAACTCTTATGAAAATTTAACATCATTTACTTCCTGGATTCAATGTTTATTTTCTTAACTTATGCAAAAGCATTTATTAAGCATCTGCTGTGTACATTTAGGCACTGCTATAAGTGCTGGGGATATAACAATGAAGAAAATAGTCAAAACCTCTTGCCCTTGTGGAGCTTACATGGAGAGAGAGAATCTTATCTATTACTGTAGAAAAACTGTATTCGCTTTTAACAACAACAACAAAAATGGATTTTCCCATAACAAAAACTGAAGTAAATGCTATTTTGAAATCTTCTTAAAGTAACATCAGATATTAGTATGCACCCATCATGTATAGCCTCAATATGTTCGACTTTGTCTTGCTATGTAGATGAGCTCAGCCAGAGTACTTCTCAGAGAGATTACCATGTGGATGCAAATAAGAGCATAGAAAGCATCAAGTAGTTACACTGGTCCTTGCTGGGTGTTTAAGGAAGCCAATTATTCGAGAGAGAAACAAGCCTAGAAAAGACTTTTGGGATTAGGTGAAAAGTGTACCCCTCCAGGGAGCAAGAAGCCATGCCAGCCCAGGCTGTTGATCCCTCCACCACAGGGTATCATTGTCCATAGGCCTTTACTTTACGTCTTGATTTTTTCCACCTCTCTTTAAAGCTTATTCTTATTTTCCAAAGCTCAGAAATCATGCCCAGTGTAATACTGGTTGTGAAATGGCTGAATGTGTGTCTCTGTTAGATTAACCAGGCTGTTTCTCTTAATACACTTCCCTGACATGATTCTGAGATAAATTAACATCACACTACTTTCTTGACCACTGAGTCACAAAGAAATGAATTAGCCTGAAAAGATTTACTTTTCACAAGGCTGTTTAAGTTACTACTAGAATTTTTCTAGAGTCTTTTCTAGTTCCACAGTACATACATGCGAGTTATCTTTTCCTTTTTAATGATGAATTTTCTGGTTATGTCCCACTGTAAATCCCTTTTGGAAGTAGATAGGATATATAAATTAATAATATGAGAAATGGTTGTTACTTTTGTTTAGGTTTAGGCATTTATATAAACAATGAGAATAATGAAGTGATTCTATACTATGTCATCTATGAATCTCATTTTTTGCCTAAGATGTGACACGCTGTGAGACTTTGCTGATGTGAATGGATATTATACGTCCTATGTTCTTTTTCAATCACTTATTCTCCTACCTTATCATGTCTGTTTTATTTTCTTGCCCCAAGTAATGTTCTTTCTGAGACTCTGAGGACTTAACAGCTCCATAAATGCAAGAATCTTCTTTTTTTTTTTTCTGTTTCATTAACTGCTTTATATCCAGAGTCTAAAACAATGTCCAGTATACAATAAACACTCAATAGTTATTGACTGTTGTATGAGTTTACATTTTTAAATTAAATGATGATCACCTATATCTCTAGCCACCAGTGTGTGCTAAACACTCTTTTAAACACTTTACGTGTATTCACTTATTTAATCCCTAAAATAACCCGCACAGGCACAGAGATAATATAAATTTGTCCAAGTTTATTGGCAGAAGCATTTGAACTCAGGCAGTGTGCACCTGAGTCATTAACCACTGCACTATTACCAGCTCTGTAGTATAGCATAGATGGTAGAAAAAAAAAGTTTTCCTTAATTTTTAATGTTAATTTTTAATATTTCTTTTATTAATGTAAATATATATTCATTTATGCACTGACTATATATTAAAAATTTGTGGTTCAAAGAGATATAAAAGGAAAAGTCTCTCCTCACTTCTGTTCTGAGCCAACCAGTTCACCTTCCTAGAGGCAGCCAGCAGCTTGTTCAGGTCTAATTCCGACTCTGCACTCTCCAGACACGGAACTTCAGGCAGAATACTTAATCTTTCTGAAATCTTTCTTAAAAAATGGGGAAAGTAAAATACCTCCCACATAGAGTTTTTATGAGAATTAAGTGCATAAATATTTGTAAAATGCTTAGAATAGTACCTGTCACAAAATAGGTACCAATAAATATTTGCCATTATTAATATTGTGCATCCTTTCAGATAGTTTACTCACATATAATACACACACACACACACACACTCCTTTATCTCTGCCTCAGCCATTTTTTTTCTACAAATACAATTATGCACCTGGCTTTTCTCACATTTTAATTAAAAAATAAGTCTGCAAATACATTTTCTTCTGATAACCCACTATCAGCCTTTCTGATATGTGTCTTCTTGACTTGAAGAAGGGTAACTATAGTTTCCTGCTACTTGATTATTCTCATTATTGTGATATACATTGAGAGGGAATAGCAAAAGGCAACATGAGATAGGTAGGAATTAACAAAGTCAGTTATGGAAAATGAGTGTTGTATAGATCGGGACCTTTTAAAACTGGTTTTGGTCTCCGATCGAGGTGATTGTGGCAACACCAAGAATTTCTGTATCAGGAAGTTGGGTAGTTGCAATGATCTGATAAGAAAGTGGAGCTAGGGGATTTGCCTTAGAGTTGCATTCGCATACAAAACATACAATTTTCACCTAATTTTAACACATACATGGAGTGGAGTGTTTACTGATGGAAGCTGTAAAGGAGAGGCATTACGCCTGCCACCACCCCCCTTTCCATCAAAGCATTCCTTGACCCTACCTCTGCCTCATGGCACTGTTGCTCTTGGCTCTACCATTTGGAAAAACAAAACAAAATGAAAAATAAAATAAAATAAAAAAACACAGAGAAACCTAAGACCCATTTTCCTGGTAGGAAAGGAGTCTTGGTAGAAGAGGAGTTGCAGCTCTGGCCCAGTTGGGAGGACGTGACAACCCCAAGTAGAGAGTTACTAAGAGAGGGAAGAGGACAAGTAGGAGTTTGTTTTAATTCTGATTGCATTTTCATAGACAGGGTAGTTTATTCTACAACAGGTGAAGGAAGGTCTTCAAGGGAGTGGGAGGGCCCACACACTGGCTGTTAGCCAAATCCTCTCTCAGCTGCTTTCTGTGGTTTGGGGACTCAGGATTACAGAGGCATTCTGTTTCAGGGAACAAAAAGATTTGAGCTGCCAGCAGAGAGCACCACATACATTAGAATTGTGAGGACTGCCACCCTCTTCAAGAACAGGACTGAGGGTGGTGGTGAATGGGAATAGAAGCCCACATTCACTGATGCATTTGCATTCTCGCAAATCCTGTCTTGGTCTTAGGAAAGGAAGTAAAGTTTCAAGGACAACTCAGAACTGCTTTTTGTCTCTGGGCTCAAGTTAGAGCAAGTTGCAATCCACAAAGATTTTAAGGCAGGAACAATTTGTCTTTCCAACCCAGTTTGAATGGCTTTTGGGTCACAAGTTAGCCAAGAATGTCAGGGAAACTTTGCAATTATGCACTGATTCTCTGGTAAGGAAGCTCCAGAGAGACTGTGCTGTGTGATGTCCCATGTCAGTAACCTGGAAGCCACAGAGTAACCCCAGACCCCTGACTCCCAGTCCCTTAGTCCTCTAAGAAGCTTCTCTGTCAAAGAACCCTCATCCCAAATTCAGCCTTGTTGATGTTTTTCAGACTCAGCACTGAAAGTCTTAAAGGGCAACAGGAAGTCCCCAGGGAAGGGCAGTTTCACCTTCAGGGGCTGCTGCTTCACTGGCTCTGTGCACAGGGCTTTCTGCATGTGGAATGTGGACACTACATGTTTCTGAGCTGCTGCAGCTGCTCTGAATAAATGGGCTCCCCCACTCCCGGGGAATCGAAACTACACAGTTTCACTCTGTCCTGTTGTGTTGTCAGCTGGCTTTCAGCATTCCCTTGTCCCCACAGAAACCTCAACACGGATCCCTTGCATGGATGGGTATTGTACAAAGGGAGCTTTCATTCCTGCTTTGGCACCTGCAACCCTGGGCTAACAGTACCATGGAGCGGAGAAAGCATTTACCAAAGAGTGTGGTGCCACGATCCCACCCCGGGCAGCAGTTGAGCAGAGGCAAGCAGCAGGGCTATGTGTGCTTGCAGGGAAGGAGATGAGATGAATCACAGGAGAAGCATTCCCGCTGCTACCCTGAGTACTCAGCATGTCAAGCACATGTGTATCGTGTCAGGCAAAATGATACCCACTGTTTACCCCTAACATGTTCCAGGCTTCCAGGGGAAAGCAGACCACAGAACCAAATGTACCACCCAGGGTTCCTGGTTACAAGCCACAGAATCCATTCTTAATCAGAAGGCTGGTTCTAGGGCGAGGCTTTGAGGTCTCCATTCTGTCTTTATCTATTACTGGCTGTAGGACCTATACGCCAATTATTCGACCACTCTGGGCTTCAGACTTGCATTTGTCAGATGAGGGCAGAAATAGTGGTCATCGCCTTTAAGAATGAAAGCATCGAATATATGCAACTAACTGGAGCAGGGCCTGACTCACATTAAGCATATGTTAACCATCATCACCATGACAACTACCATCATCATCATCATCATCATCAATTTATCCTCAATCAGAAGGCCATGGAAGCAGGGTCAGAAAATGGCTAGGCATCAAGGGAGGATGAACAGTAGGGTTAACAAACTTTAAACTGCAGAAACAGCCTGATTAGAATGCTGCCCCTGCCACCACCGCCAGACACCACTGACATCTCAGCTAGTCACCTCTCTGGTCACCACTGAACACTGCTATAGTGAAATCAATTATCAATTTAGTTTTTCTCTACTTGCTCCAAATTCAAAATCTTATATGAAAGCAAATAATTGCCAAAGCCCAGTTGACCTGTCTGAGATCAGGGTTGGGCAGAAATGGCATCTCGTCCATTCTGTTTTCCATACTGGGAAGTTGTGTTCTGTCTCCTATAAAAGCTCACATAAGAGGGGATTCTTCCATTGTAGGGCAGACAATACCAACAATCCCAAATTCAAAATTGGGAAACGTCCATACAAAATGAGAAGTACGGTAATAATGGTATGAAGCTAGGACGATGGTCACTACTTCTTAGGGAAGTCAGGAGCTCTCTCCTAAGTCTGCTGTCTTCTAGAGCCTCCCTGTCTCAATGGAAGAACGCTTCATGCATGCAGTTGCACAAGCTAGAATCCCAGGTATCATCCCTGACACCTGTCTCTCCCTTTCCCGACGTAGCCAGTCCATCAAGCATCATCCTTTCAGTTTCACTGCCTCAAGTCATTTAAATCCACCTCTTTCCTTCTTTATAATCCAAGCAACCACTATTATGCAGTTAGACTGTTACAATAACCTCATCACGGATCTCCCTGCCTTGTTTCTGTCCTCTCTCTAGTCTGTTCTCCTACAACAACCACAGTGATCTTTTCAATATGCAAATCTAAGAATTCATTATCCTTTCAGTTTAATGGTTTCATAAGTATCAGGTTACAGACAAACTCATTAACATGCTCACATGGTCTTGCCTGCTTTGGTCTCTACTCTTTCTACATTCAAACGTCCTGTGCTCTCACTCACTGCACACCAGACACAACGCTCTTCTTCCTGCCCCTATTCTACACATGCTCCCTCTTGCCACAAACCTTGCTCCACCTAGAACACCTAGAACCCTTTCCTCCCGTCTTTTCCTGTTTATCCCTATCAATATTTGGTGCTCAGATCAATTGCTACTTCTTCAGGTGAGCCTTCCTTGACCATGAAAAATCCTCTTTCTCCAGATTCTCAAAGCATCCTGAAACTGTTCTATACAAACATTCATCACAATTGTGCCATTTATCATGTACTTATTATTTATATAACACATAAAAGCAAGGGCCATATCTGATCAGCATCCAGTAACTCCCATTTATTGAGGGAATTAATGAATGAAAATATGGCTTCCTTTGGAGGTTAAATTTATCCTTGATTTTGTGGACTGATGGAAAGTTTGTTGCACGGAGAAGAGGAGTAAAAGCATTTCAAGAGCAGAAACAGGATTCAAAATTCCCCAGATACGCAAGGAAAGGGTGTATGTGGAGAAAGGTTAGCATGACTGTTGTACAGAGTGAGTAGAGATGCACAAGAAAGACAAGGAAAGCAGCACAGAAGACTAGTGAGGGGTGGCACCAGTTACAAAGGACCTTGAAGGTGTGAGAGGGTGTGGAGGGTGTGTACTTTTCTCTGTTTATGGAGATAATCTGTATGTCTGAGCAGTGGAAAGTCGTAATCAGAAATACAGAATGAGAGTTGAGGCAAAGACGTATGTTTGTTATTTAAACTTTTAAATACCAAATTAGCAAATACTTCTACTTCCACAGCAAAGTTTTGGTCATTCATTACAAAATTAAAGGAGATTTATGTTTCAAAATGCCTAAAATAATGTTGAAATAACTGTTTCTCATAAGTGCAATCTTAACTATCAGGTTTTTTTATTCCCTGCCTCCAGTAATTGTCCCCCAAATAACTGCTATTTATATTCCAGTGAACAGACGTCATGTGATCAGCTGGAAAAAATTAGTTGCGTATAACATGATCAATCAATAGAATGCCTCCAATTTCGGCTCAATACAAGTGTTTCCTATTAGGTTGATGATAATAGCTGTGATAAGATTTGGTTGGACCCAGTTCTTAAAATAAAACAACTCTTCTCAAATGTGTTGGTCTCAGGGCCCCTTTATGCTAAAAGATTATTGAGAACTTCAAAGAACTTTTGTATATGTGGGTTATGGTGGGGCTTTTACCATACCAAAAACTAAAGCTTAAATTTAAAAAATAGTATTTATTAATTTAAAATAATAAGCCCATTATATGTCAACAGAACTAATATATTTTGTAAAAATAGTTATATTTTCTAAAACAAAAATGTCTAATGGGAAGACAACTGGATCCTTGTATCCATTTCTGTATTTAATCTGCTGTTATGGTCAAAATGCATGAAGAAAAAATTCCGCCTCATACAGATACATAGTTGGAAAGGGTAGCGGGGCCTTAATGCCTTTTTCAGATAATCATGACACTGCAACCTGACAAGTAGTAGTTCTTGAGGATAAGTTGCAGTATGGAATATGAAACCATGTCAGTGAACCTTTCACACTGTTACACTAAAACTCATCGGTCTGTTTCACACTTTGAACAGAGCTTTTACCCCTACGGCATTGTGTAACATCACACATTGGTCGTTTGGAAAATACTTGTTCACTCTTCAGTGCAGGTCTCCAACATTCTGACAAATACCATTATACCGTATCAAAAAATCACATTCATTGTTATTGCCACTAAGCTTACCAGGACAAATTTAAATACTGCAAAGCTGTTAAGCTATTGGTGACAGATGCAAGTTTTAAAACATAATTTTACTTGAAAGTTTAAATTCTGTCACTGGCAACAAATTCCACGCTGTTGAAGTGACAGGCTGACTTTGTTAATTTTGAGAAAATACCTGCCAAAGACCCAAGCCAGAATAGCTATCATTTGTCATTCTTTTAATGAAAATGATGTTCCATTAAAAAATATCCAGTTTGGCTTGGAACTCACATAAGTACACCCTTTTTTTTTTTAGACAATCATGATACTTCAACCTACAGCGGAAGTGTATGTTTACATGTTCCTTTCCATTTGTCACACCGAATAACAAAAAAGGCATTCTCAAAGGGTAAACTAACAAAAGTTACTTTTTTTTCCCTGCTTCATCAGGACATCTTTAAGTAATAGTCATGATTTTTTACTGCAAGCATATGGCAGTGAAGAAGACAACGGCTGCCAGTATAGTTTGTGCCACTGCCTTGATTTCTGCTCAGGCACCAGCAGTCTTACCCACCATGGCTTTGGTGCAGTTGGTGGAGATGCCAACAGAGCAAAAGTAATATGTGAGTATTATTACGAAAGGAGTTTGGACCTCATGAACCACTCAGAAAGATCTTGATACATCCAGGTATCTGTGGATGACACTTTGAGTACCACTGAAATGGGGATTAATCCCTAGATTAAAATGCAATAATGGGGTTCGGTCCACAGCCTGATCCAATTTATAATTTGACTATGTTCAAAAAAATCTACCTTGACATGTTTTTGTTACTTTAAGAGCAATGTGCTTTCACTAAAGAATATGATGGCAAGTCAATTTAAAAAAAAAAAAAAAAAAAAAAAAGCATTTTGGTTGCTCATCACTTTGGGCCATGGCAAAGCTGCCTATCACTAGAAAGGAAAGAAGTCATTTACGCCACATCTATGGTTGCTGTCATGAAATGATCCATTTAGTGACTCTCTCAGCAAACAATGGCAGTTAATCACAATGAGTAAGCAATTCTGGAAAGCTGTGTTACATGTCATTTTTATAACTAGCTTTTCAGAAGACTAGAGCTGAACAGGACAGTAATGGGGTAATATAGGCATTCCCACATTAATTGGAGAAGTAATGCTTCCAACAACAACACGATTGTTGAGATGATGTTTTGTCTAGTGATTCACTTTATAACAGATGTTTATCCTGCCAGAGCAGGGAAGGCCCCAAGTATACACCTATGCCCTTATCAGACTGACATGTACAGAAGTCAGATTTAGACTTTTCAAGAGAATTGCCCGGCCCATGCTGAAAGCTATAGTAGAAAGTCAGTTGACTCATCCTGAGCATTTTTTAACTCACCAACAAGCAGAGGCAGGAACAAAACGTGTCAAAGGCTATTTGAGTGCAATTATGCCAACTGGGCAGGCACAAGCCATTCCAATTCTTGTAGTTTCTCCAATTGATGTCAGAACAAGGGCTTAAGTCTCAGTTTCCTACACTGGGTGGGCTACTCTGAGTTATACCCATTGCATGAGTGTAACAAGGTGATCTTATTCATCCATGGTCACCAACGAGGAAAAGAAAGCGATTTTTCTATTTCAATGGCATAAGGGCATGAAAACCATGCACTGGCCCCATATCAGTGGATAATCAGAGGTCAAGCATAAGTATGAAGCCTTGGTGTAGACAGGGAGGGGCACTTGCTGCTCATTCTTATTTTTTCAGAGTCATTTTCCTTGTCTTTATGTTTGAAGTTGTGGATGTGCTGCCATGAGGAATTAAGGTTAGGTTCTTGAGCCTTTCTTTCACCTATTTCTCAGTGTAGCTGCAACCCTCTGTTTACTGTGCTAGGTATGTCCCAGAAAGTCAGATGATTCCGTCAAACCAGTGCCATCAGAGTCACTGTGATCTTCCTAAGACACATCTGATCATACAGCTCCAAACCTACAAATAAAGGCAGCGGGGTGGTCTGCGGGCTAGCCTGGCACAGATCCCATAATCGGCCTTCTTGACCTCTGTCATTGTATCCCCTTCACTTCCTCGTTTGCCACAGGTTTCAGATACATGAATGTGTCTGCAGGGTCCTAGATGCCTTCTTGAACACATTTGCCTGGTGGCAGGAGCCAAGTTCTGGCAGAAGTCAGGAAGCAAAGTCTAATGGGCATCAGCGGAGAAGCTAGGAATGCTAACCACTGTCTCTCTCTCTTTCACAGCTGTCTCTCTTCGTTTCCAAAATTAAAAGATTTTCACTTCCCCCCACCTCATTTATACATTTCACTGGTCATTGTAGGCCTTCTCATGATATAAAAAATAATGATCATTACCTCATTAGTAAATATGTAGACCAAAGTCTTTATATGTAGCTGCATATCTAGTATTTCCCCTTAATTATCTCATGACCAAAATCAGGAAGAGTTGTGGGTTGGGTAGGGGGAGGAGGATGGGAGTGGGCTTGCCTTCTAGGCAGGCTAACAAGCCTTGCCGAGGTCAGGTTGCTTTGCTATCAGAGTCCATGCTCTGACTTCAGGCAGGTCAGGTCTTTGGCAGTCTCTCCTCTTTGGCTTCCCCTCAGCTAAGCCCCTCCCAGCCAAGCTTGTTGGTGGGCCCTGTCCAAAGAAGCACTAAATAAAAGTCATTTGAGGCATCTTGTCCTAATGATGGCAAATATGCCTGAGATTTCTACTTTTAAGCTGTAAACGCACTGGGTGTTACCAATGGAAGGGATTCTCAACAATATTTTGAAGGAAGAAACCGAGCCCCTGAGAGCAAACTTTATAGTTTGATTACAAGTTCTCCCTAATAGGAGAGGAAAGGAATCAACCATAAGAGCAATAAAAGAAGCCGGTATAGCAATGAGCTATCTGTGCACCTTCAGCTGCCTGCACCTCTTCCAGCCACAATGGAAAAAAATTGAGAAAGCTGCCTCTACTCTGCTTCTTTCCAAAGCTGCCCAAATGTTAATATTTTAGTAAATAAGACGCAGTGCCTAAATTCTCATTCAAGTTCTCCCATCCATTGAGTTAATAATCTAAATTATAAGAATATTTATTTTTCACAGGATTACCTAAACTTTTACTTAACGTAAAAACATGGCTCTTAAACATTTGTATTCCTCCCAAACTAAACCATATGCCAACATGGTTATCTTCTTCCCTGGGGTAGGAAGCCAGAAGACTTTATTAAAATATATGAATACAGATACATGGATATGTTTTTCAATGTGGTAGCTCAAATATGATTCTTCCCCCTCAGTCTCAAACTCTACAGGTTGCAGACATCTTGTCCATACACCAAACTAGTATTTGTTTTACCAAAGGCACTACTGCCTTTTTTCCATCCCTTATTTCAACAGATAGGAGAATAATATCCAGATAAAGGTCTCCAGGCAAACGCACTAGAGAAATTGTAAAAGACTTGGAGGATGTCTGACGCCTTGAGTCTTGGCTCTAATGCCAACACGTTACTTTCTGATCTCTGATCTTTGCCAGGACTCTGCTCCCTATGCCCAGTAAATATAAATTTTCAGAACTGCGATCACAGCCCTGACTAAATAGTGCTTCTGGTCAAACCTTTGTAGGCAAAGTGTTTTCTCCAACTTCCTGCTAGTTCTTAGAAGACAGTGTGAAGGAGAAGGGAGGTCATGAAGCATCACTCTAAGCTGATCATCTGTTCACTTGTCTTGAGAATTACATGGAATAAAATCACTGTCTCCGTGAGTGATAAAAGTCTAACACTTTGCCCCAAAGGTGAGTGTTCTCTGAGGAATTGCTGGAGACAGTATTCCCCCCTCTGGCTACATAATCTTTCTAGACACAATCCAAGGGAAGCAAAGGCCTTTGGTGAAGGAAGAGAGACTCCTAAGAGGCATGGCGACCAGCAGCTGAGAGTGGTTGTATGGATAACTCACACCAAAAGAGCTCCAAATGCTACTTTCATCTAAATGGACTATTAGGGTTGTCATCAGTTAGGCCAGGGAAATGTAGATATTTCAAATCTGAATTTCATAGTATTAGCATTGCATCAAGCCCAAAAGATAAGGAAGTAAATGAGTATAATTTGTCTAAAGCAGAATGTTTGCTAAAACCAGACAAGTCACTGAGAAAAAAAAAAAGAGAGAGAGATAGCAGTTGAAATCCTTTTGTAAATATAAATTGTATAACTTACATTAAACTCTTTCCTATGTATTATAGCTTTTGAGATATGCTATTCGGTTTTAAGAGAACCAGTTACCTCATATTGAATGACTCAATACAGAGATCTTAAATATTTACCCCTAATCTTGGTATAAATGTAAAACAGCTGGTTTCTTTTTAAGAAATTTGACTTTCATTAAACAAAAAAATTCTGAGAGTGCATTTTCTGACAAATTCGTATGATTAATCTCAATATTCTGTTATAATATATAGCCACACAGAAAAAAAATAGCATAAAAGCAGGATAGCGTATTTAATTCACAAATTCTTTGTTATTTCCCATAGAGTGAGCCTCACATCTGGAAAAACTCATGCAATTAAATAGTATGTCCAAGAAAACATCATCTGGAGGAATTCCAAATATATTCTTTTCTTTTTTTCTTCTTTGCATTGCTAGTTGAATCTAATGGAGAGCATTTAAACACAGTAAGTCAAGGGAAAAATGTTTAAAAAGACATTCTGTGTTACAGTGTCCTGGGATGTGAAGGGACACCCTAAGTTTTCTGGGTGTTGTCCCCTGCCTCAAGGTAGGTCTGTACCAAAACAATTCCAACGAATTGACTGCTTAAATATTTAGGAAAGGAGCTCTATGGTGCCATTGATCCTGTGTCCTCATGATTTCTTTGCAGCATGAAGGCTTCCTTTGTTCAGAACCTGTATCCTTCCTCTTAAGCCCATTTTTTTCCCTCTCTCCTTGAGCACAAGGCCACCAGACAAAGTCACAGACCCAGCAGGCTCCTGTGACTCTCCAAATTCCTACAACTGCACAATGGACACTGCAGAGAAAACTCATTGTTTTGTGGGAGGTGAGAATTACAATGGCAATGGTTTAGAAGGGAGGACATTAAAAATAAAACGAAAACAGGCTTCCTTCAGCCACAGAAAACATTTTATAACAATGCCACAGCACAAAATTAGCTAACACATTGCAGGACTTGATTACATGACACTGGAGAAATGACATTTGGTATTTTACTCCCAGGCTTTTTAAGAGACCTGTATTAAGAACTAGTAGACGGGAAAGGTTGTGTCTGCTTTGCAGCAGGGATTAGAATGGTTTATGACAGAAGCTTATCATTCTGCCACTCAGGTTTTTCTGACCTCCCTATCTACACTGGTTCCTGCCTTCCCCCACCATTGATATTAACCATCATAGCATTATGTTTATTTTCTGCTTAGCATTTCTTATAATCTGTAATTTTTAAAACTTGGTTTGCTGTCCATCTTCACACTGAAATATTGTTCCAGGAAGGCAACAGCCCTACTTATTAATCATTTTTATACCTGTATCACAGGTAGTACATACAAATAATAAATGGGATAAAAGAATAAATGTGTAAATGAATGCTATCCCCAGAACACAGACCTCCCTGACTCCACTGCTTTAGAAGACTTTATTCCCTACGCACCCACCCCTCTGTAGCAGCATATTTGCCTGCATTGCCTCTCATTAATGGATAAGTATGGACAGAGTTCTCCTTGCAGTTATCCCGTGTGAGCCCAGCTAGCCAACACCCTACAGTTAAAGCTTGCAGTTGTTTGGTGTTTGACTTTGAGCACACTGATGGACTCAAGTTTCTGTTTGCAAAGTCAGACCACAGAAATTAAGTTAATTGAGACATGATGGCAGAAGAATTTTCCTTTGGGGATGAGTTTATAAGCTTCTCCAGACTTTTGGGATGACTGGCACATCTTTTCTGCCTAATCCTTTCCCCTCCCTCTGTACAAAAATGAAAGAAAAATGATCTGCTATGGAAGAGAGAAACAAAGGACTATGCAGACATCTGATTATTTTTTAAAGCAGGAGATGAACATTTAATGGCCTCTTTAAGTTAATGACAGAAGAAAAAAAATATGAAGTTGAAACCAGCAATTCCTTTATTCAGAAAAGCAAGCTGAAATTCTGGTTGAGTAAATAAAGTCTGCTAGAGGTTATACTAGAAAGGCACATGGAGAGAGTAACCAAAATAAAATTGGCATCTAGGAGTTATCCATTGGTAAATTTTATTTATCATTAAATGGCTTTCCATTATATGGTGCTTGTATATTTTCAAATTTTTATTTGCAAATTGCAGTGCATATGATGTAGTTGGGAGAATGGTGGGGCTAGCACACAGAGGAGCACCAAACAACCTCAGGTAAAAGAATAAAAGTCATGTAATAAGAAGACTCTCCAAGTGTCACTTATGTATAACTTTGGAAAAACGATGTCATCTCTCAGAGCCTCAAAATCCTATTTTGTAAGATGTTCTCTGCCCAACTCAGACGGTTATATAAAACTCAAATAACATAATGCACTATATATAGAATTAAATGTGAAATATAATAATATTATTTTGTAAGAAAATTATGGAACTCACCAAGTTCTTATTCAAAAAATATCTTTTATATATACTATATGTGATTTTTTTTGTTTTCCCAATTTGTGATATTCTGCAGTTTAAAAACATGAATACGCTTCATTATAAAATTTTAAATGGAAAAAATGATTTTAAAAAATTGAAATTTTTTCACCTGATCCCCATTCCAAATATGTTCTGAGATAAATCCAGTCTACAGCTTGACATATACTACTGATCTCTTATGGCATGTGTGCCATATAAGTTGTATATATTATTTTTACAAAAATGCAATTACACTATACATATTGTTCTGCATTTCTCAGTAAACAATGTCTCATAGATACCCTTTTATCTCAGCACATATAGATCTGCCTCATTGTTTTTAATTGCTTCATATTTCATAATGCCATTATTTCTCAATAAAAATTCATAGCAGATGATTCTAACAGTAAAACTGATTGCATCATTTTAAATAGGTTAGTAGTGTGGCCAAAGAAGCATTACTTTTTCAACAGAAATACCATTTTCATGCTTGGTATTTCTAAATCCTTCAATCTCAGAGAAGATACTAGAACTTCTCCTTCGTGGCTTGTTTCAGGGTAGAGCAGCTCTTTTTCCTTGTTTCTCACCTGAATATCTGCTGTTCGGATATTGTAAGAATGTTTACAAAATACAATTTGGCAAAGTTTCCTGGATAACGTTTTGGGCAGAACAATCAGTCCTGGTTCCACCTGATGTTGTGATGTTAGGAAAAAGTCATTAAACTTCTCAGTATTGTGCGTTTTTCTTCTTGCATAACAGTGTTCCAGAGCTGCTCTTAACCCCTTCATAGGGTTAGCGTGAGGCTCAAGGAAACCAGAAGGTGAAAGCCACTGGACACCTAAAGAGACGCTACAAGGATCTGAGAGGCCATCTTGATTCCACAGTTAGGAATGCCTAGGGAGCGACTTGTCCCCATCCTCTCTATGTGAGTGCACATTTAGTCACTTTGGAAACCCTGTAAGACAGCACTGGTATCTCCAAGTTTTACAGATGAGAAACTGAAGCTTAGGGAAATTAAGAAGTCTACCTAAAACCCTATTGCTCTTAAATGGCAGTGGAGGGCTTTAAACCCAAATCCGACAGATGTGGGTTTAATGTGGAGACGGCAGCTCCATATTCTGTGTTTATTCAACTAAGGAACCAAGTCTCCAATGGTCACAGAACCAAGGTGGCTTTCATCTGGCCGTGGTTTCAGGTGAAGTTCTTGGTATCTTACTCCTGGCTAATGGCAGTGCTTCCTGTCCACGGCTTACATTGAGCCCAGAGTATATTTCTCAGTGTGAAGTATATTTGGGTCTTCAGGAGGAATACGCTCAGTATTTACAAGCTTTTATCATGTTGTGGCCATTCTCATTCACATCAGAGTTAAGGTGGCCCAGCATATGAATTTCAGGAGTTCTGTGGAGCTTTAGTTTCTCAAGTGGGCTTTGCCAAGCACAATGAAGAGGGCAGTGTCTTACTGCCAAACTGTGCCCTTCTGGGGCTACAGAAGCCTGATCAAAAGTCATGAATGAATCTCTGCATGGTGGAATGAGAGTCAGTGTTTTGGATTAATCAAGAAGGAGCTGTTCCTTTAACTCCCCTCCAAAGACATCTGTTACTGAAGACGTTTTTGAGGTTTCACAGGGCAAAGAGATTCCCAAGAGACAATCTGGTTGTTTTAGTGACCACCACAGGCCTGTTAAGGAGGGCAATAAAGGGTCTGCTTGCCAGGTACAATGATGCTGTGAGCTTATTAATTTAGTTTAACTGTTCTGTAAAATTCTGAGAAAGGTTATGAAAAGGGTGATACCCAGGTCCTACCTCCCTGAGGTGAGAAGGACACATACTGACAATAGCCCAAGAGGATTCCAGCACAAAGAATCCAAAAAGGGCCAGCAAGGACCCTGGTTATTCCTGCTGATGACACCTCACACAGAGGACCCACTCTGAGCAATTGCAATAAAACTTAGAATTCAATTCTACTTTCACTATGTAAGAGTTGACTTTATAGATCATTTTATTATTTGTTCATTTTCAGGAAGAACAGATCGGGCCAACTTCTGAAAACAGTATTATTATTTTTCCTAAATGCACTCCAAATTTAATGTGGCCAGGCTGTCAAGTGACCTGCAGCCTTTGATACAGTGAGCCTGGAGCAGTGTGACCCAGATTAGTGGTGCCTGCTTGTGGCTGTCAGGGCCTGTCATTGTGGGTGGTTACGCTATGCTTCCAGGCCTCCCAGGCAATCTATGAGACATGGACTTAATCGAACCACCCACGCCTGTCTGACTCCTGCAGGTTGGCATGCTCTGACAGCCACTGGGTGCCTGAACCACCAGGAGGTCCTGCTGCTGCTCTACCACTGGCACTGCCTCTCCCCACCCTCATCTACATCCATAGAGATGGAAGTGATATCCACGGGAATACCATCCTGTTCATCTTCTAAATTCACGTGCATTCTCAGGAGCTAAACAAGCAAAGGGCACGAGGATCATTTGGTCATGTAACAAAGATGTTTAGAAGACTTCAGTTTATGTTCTCGTGTTGATTAGCACCCCCTGCAGCCATCACTCTCACATTAATCTTTAGCAGTTGGTGATCTGGAGAACGTTCTCAATCTTTTTGAGTTTTACATTTCTATCCTCTGAAGAGGAAAGCATCTCACAGTGTTGTTCTGAGGTTTATGCAATTCTTTCTGTGAAAGTGTTTATAAAGTGCAACGATGTAAAAGTTGTTTGTTAGTGGTACTACATGTGTCTAGTACTGGATTTGCCCCCGTCCATCCAATATTGTATTTATACAAAGTGGAGATTTTACCAAAGAGAGTTATGCTCTATTGGCTCCTCTACTTGCAGTATCTTTGGGAAGATCTGACTTTCAAAATATCAAAACAGGAGAATGTTGCTTCCAACCACTGACTTCTCTGGCAGACTTTTCACCTAGAGGGAACAATCTGTCCAGATCCGTTTAAGATGACTTTTTCTCACCTTCTCTTAGATTCCATCTCTGTGAGAAAGAACCATTGATGGGACAAACTGTATGCTCAGTTGAGAATATTGATTCCCAATGCTTTCTCTTCTACTTCACCAAGAGACTCGACCCTCGGGGATATTCTCCCAATGCATCAGTGAACAATACTGAATGGAATAAGTCAGCATGTTTTGATCCTCTTTCTTTTAAACCTATCTTAATGGTCTGAACCCTTTTTATGAGCTGTCTACTTAACAATCATGATAGTAAATTTTTTAAAAATCTGAATGAAAAAGAAGACATTTTATTGTCACAATGTAAGAGCTGCCTTTATAAATCATTTTACTATCTATTCATTCTGAGAAAAAATAGACTGGACCAATTTCTAAAGCCAAAATTATTTTTCCTAGATATACCCCAAATTTAATTGATATAAACTGATTTCCAATAATTTTATATAATGTTCAGCAACTTGGACAATTTTACAGAATGTCACTTAACAGTGGAATTCCCTAGAAAAGCTCCAAAGGAATTGGCATGGTATTTTATTATTCGTTGATGACATGATTTTTGTACAGGATACTATTCCCCGTTTTGCTTTGGATTCTGGTTGAGATTTCAATGTTGATTTATCAGCTTTCTGGACCCTCTGCTAGACATGTTCTGTTTGCTCCTCTGGGTCCACTGCCTAGCCTTCTCTGTTGTTAATCTGCTCCTGAAGACGGATGGGTCTGTGTAAATAATATCAATGGCTCACACTCCCTTTGGCTTCCAGCTCTCTTTTGGGCAAATGGGAAGACACAGCCAGAGATGAGAAAGAGGAAAGGGAATGAATTCAGAGAATGTGTTTCCCCAGTCCTTCCCCATGAGGTCACCTCAGGCTAGTTGTGCCTCTCAACAGAGACCTGTGGTCCTCTCAAGGCAGTGTGCTTTATAGGACTCTCTCTTCAGGTTTCCAGCAACCCCACGCTCCTCAGGCCAAAAAGTAATATTGATCTCTTAAAAGTCTCCTAAAATCCCACCTTTGTAAATAGTCTCCAAAAATAATGTTTCTTATATGACGCTATTCTGAATGAGTCATCTATTCTCTTTTAAGATCTAGATTGAAAGACTCTCTAGTTCACATCTTTGTATTTTTTCTTTTATTCTGACTTCATCTTTCTCTTGTAAATTCTCTAATTGTTTTTTTTTTATTGTATTTTTTTTTTTTTTTTTTGTAGCGGTAGGGTCTTACCATGGTGCCCAGACTCATCTCAAACTCTTGGCCTCAAGTAGTCCTCCTGCCTCAGTCTCCCAAAGTTCCAGTATTATAGGCATGAACCATTGTGTATAGCCCCTTTTTATTTTTAAAATATCCTTAAAAATATTTTGTTTTTGACTAACTTTTAAGTGAGGCAAGATATAAACAAGAAATAAAATATTATTAATTATTTGACACTTTTTTAGACACTTCGAATCTTCTGAAAGACTTTTTAAGACACTTTGAATCTTTTGAAAGACAAGGTAGAGATCAAATCAAGGTATAGGAAGAAACAGAAAAGAAAAGTAAGAAAGAGTCCCCCAATTTAAAGATATTCAAGGACATCATCATTACTACCAACAACAAAAACTATTTAGTATTCTTTTAATATAATCTAGGCTCTGGAATAAGCAATTTATATCTATAATGAAGGCCTTACAGTGAAGTCAGGAAGTAAGTGCTACTATTTCTCCATTTTACAGATGAAGAAAATGAAGCTTGGAGGGACGAAATAATTTATCCAAGGTCATACAATTAGCAATAAGGCAGAAATTTAACAGAATTAAGTCAAGCGTTTATAATATTGAGTTGGAAATAATCATGTTTTTTCTACTTTTTCTAGTATGAATTACAGCATTTTGGAAAAACTAATCAGTAAAGCAGATATCAACATTCTAAAGCAAACTGTCAAATCATTATCACTACTATAAACTCTTCTTACCAATCTCAATTATTTTCTTTCGTAAACCATCCTGAACCTTAATAGAATTATAGCTCTTCTTTGTCTTTTGTGCTTATCTGAGTGTCTCCAAGGGTCCTATCTATAAGCTGTCTACTTTCATTCCTTTTTGGCCCTGATATTGGTGATCAATTTCCTCTGTTAGACTGTTCAACACTTTGAACCGACCATCTTTGCCAACTTTAATCATAAGACAGGATTTTTCTATTTCCCACCATCTGCAGCAACAAAAGGCAAAAAGAAATCTGCTTCTGAGAACATAGAGGCTGAACAATCAGAAACCTAAACAATTTTTTAACTTTACTCTCATTCCCCTCTGTATCAGCATTCTCTCTTACGTTAATTTGAAATAGACTTTGACTGAACACAGGGCCTGTGGCATCTGACCTACTGAAGGAATACCCTAACCAGAACTTCAGATCTAAACGCACTTCATGGTGGAACACAGTCAACCAAAGTTCTAACGAGGTTTTTGAAGACCAGTTTAAACGGCTTTCGTTATAACCTTGTTAGGATGATAGATGTAACACTCAAATTTTTTCTTCTAACCATACAATTTCACTAGCAATATTCAAGAAGATTTTCCAAACATCTGTTTCTATTTTTCTTTTTATTTTTCCCAGATTCCCTCTGAGCTCATTGGCTGACCTTGACATCACAGCCAAGCCCTAAATGAAAGCATTTTATCACGCTCCATTTTTTTTTCCAAAGAAGGTCTTGAGTTTTTATTATCCAAGTAATAACAGATTCCATTTTTGAGACTTATCATATCTTTAGCCACATCATAAAAAACACAAATTTTATATTGACAACGTTCTAGTGTACCATTTTTTTTTTAAAGAAACATGGTTAACAAGTTGAATATGACCCCTGGTTACTTTATACAACATGGCTGGTGCATCTCTTTTCTGAGCTATGATGACAAGTAGAAAATTGGGCACATCTGTATTTAAAGTATAAAATAAATTAGTCAAATTTTAATCTGAAATTACAGCAAAGGAACTGTCGAGTTTGAAATGCAGTCCCATATCCTTGAAAATAATGAGAATATGATTATAAAATATTATTACATAAAATTCAGGTGTCTTAGAAGATCAGCCACAGAGAGATCACATCATCCAAGGCAGAGTATCTCTAATTCGTCTTTCAAATTGTTGCCCCTGAAGTTCAATCATTTATCCAAGGTCACATACATGGATTTCTGTCTAAGGGAACCTTCTTCCTGTTTTCTTGGGCACTGTGTCTGAGAACTGACTATCTGACTCATTCTTTTCTAAGCCCTAGAGGAACAAGGTTATGCAATTCTCCACAGGTATTTTGGCAGCTTGTTAGGATATTTGACTCAAGGCTCACTCCAATCTTCTCTTAGAATAAAATACACATATTCTCTCAGGGACATTAGACCACCAGAGAAGATAATTACTCGTACAGCAGGATAATGGCCTTGTGGGATTAGAAGACCGGCATTCTATAATCCAGCTTCAGATGAAATTTACTGAGCACCTACTATGTATTAAGCAAGGTGCAAGATGCTCCCACAGAGACTATCTTTCTTGGGCCAGGAGCTTTACATACCTAACCAGATTCCACCACTAATTAGCACTGAGACCTTGGACCAAACTTTGAGTCTGTATTCTTTGTATAAATCTGAAGAAAAGTTATCTGGCTTCTTATCTCCCAGAACTGTTATGTGGGTCACATAAACTAATACATGGCAAAACACTTTCTTAAAACGTTGTTATTAAAATAGAATGTGCAAAAGAAAACCACATAATTATAAGTGTATAGGTGGATACACTTCACAAACAAAACATACCAGTGTAATCAGTATACAGTTCAAGAAACTGAACATTACCCCGTAAGTCCCCATCATGTTCCCTAACGGCTGCCAACCCCCAAAGGGTAATCACCATTCTAACTCCTAAGAGTCTAGCTGTCTTGCCTGTTTTTCTGTTGTACATAAATGGAGTCATGTGGTATAAGCTTTTGGGTGCATGGCATTTTTTGTTCAGAATTATGCTTGTGAATTTCATCTGTGTTGCTGTGTGCTTTTGTAAGTTCTTTGTTCTCACTGCTTTATGGATTCTGTTGTATAAAGAAACATTTTACTTCCCACTCCATTGTTGATGGACACGTGGGTATCTAGCTTTGCTCTGTTAACAATTATAAACATTCTAGGAAATGCCTTTGGTGAACATATGTATTCGTCTCTGTTGAGCATATCATAGAAGTGGAATTGCTGGCTCCTAGGCTTTATATATATTCAGCTTTAGGAGACATTACCAAATGACTTTCAAAATGGTTGTCCCAATTCACATGGCCAATAATAGAGCATGAGAAAAACCAACATTTGGTATTTTTAGGAGTTTTTTTTTTTTTTCATTTTAGGTAAGTAAATTATTTCTTAATATAATCAGATTATCCCCATTTTGAATGACTCATCTCAGGGCTCATCATATTAACACACATGAATATTTCATATATTCATACCGTGTGTCTGAGGACATTTTATGATTCACTTTTGGTATATGTAGCATCTGGATCTATGAAAGTTAACCACAACTAGGGCCACTGGAATATAACATCCATATTTATGCTATTCTATAGAAAAAGGACATCCCAAGTGTGGCTGAATCCATATGCATTAAAATGTGTATTTCTCAACTAGTCTTATGTCCTAGCAATGGTTATTTTAAAAATGTAATTTAACTAAATTAACTAGGGAGTCTGGTATCTAAAATAGCAGACCTCTGGCTTGAAGAGCTTCTCTAGAAGGTAAGCTTTCACTTTGGAGGCGCCTCAGAGACCCTTTGACCTACTCTCTCATCCTATAGGTGATAAAATTGGGGGGGGTCCTCCCAAAAGAAAGGACTTACCTGTGATACTGGAGCTCCTTAGCATCAGAGCCAAGACCAGAACCCAAATCCCCAGAGGCTCCCTTGACTTCATTTACATCTTCCTTTCCTCACACTGGCCAAGGTTTCTTAAATAGTTAAGGAAAAGATATTGCTACACAATAAGTGTCCACAGAGGAAACCTCCTATGACAGAACAGCAGAGAGAAAGGCCAGGGAAGTCAGTGAAGACAGAGTGACTGTCACAGCTGAGTGTTCGGAGAGGCACGGGGGGAGAGTGGTGGTAGAACATTTACTGCTTATCCCCCAGGCTGCCAGTGAGTGCAGACCAGAGACTAGAGAAGAGGGTCTCATAGAGCAGTCCCGGCCAGTCACCCCTCCCCAACCGTACCTTCCTTCTGAAAACTTCCTCTGAGGTCTCCTTTCCACCACCAGGTTCTACCCTTGCCCAGATTCCTCTTCTCACAACCTCCCCTCATGCTGCTCCTGCCTTCACCCTGCTAATTCCTGCACATCCTTCAGGTCTCCATGACTTCTAAGTCCAGAGCCTGCGTAATCATCACACCATTCCTCCCCCATTCTTGGCACTTGTTAAGTCCTCAGTAAATAATGAGGAATGAATGAATGAACATGCTATCCAGTGCAGTCCTTGTAGAGTAATAGAGGCAGAAATCCTTGTCCAGGCCAACTCACCTTAGTTTCTTGTTCTTTGTCAGGGGGCAGGAGCAAGGGAGGGGGTTGTTGGTATTGTTTTTTAAGTAACTTAAAAACTATCCTCAAGTACTGCTTCTAACCTGCAAGCAGAGTTGAGAACCACTAGGCTTGGACAATTGTTACCAATTGTGGTCGTCTATGAGAATATTTATTTTTAAAATAATTAAACTTTTTTATACAATTGGAAGAAAATTTTTGTGACTTAATTTTTAATTAATTTGAGACTTACATAACAGTTGCAAAGAAAGATAAGTTTTTAATAAGAAGAATAAATGAGAATGGACCTCAAATTTTTAATTTTCTCAAAGACTAGAGTGCTTTTGTTTCTCTGCTATTCCCAGGGTACCCCTTCCTACTACCACTACCCTCACCAGCAAAGACAAATTAGAAGGAGTGAGGGAGAGAAAACAAAGCAGAACAAAACAAAAACCTCCCATTCTAGTGTGGCAGAGTGGCCAGAAGAAAAAGGGAGACAGTACCAAGCGAAGAGGGAAAATGTAAAAACAAGAGGATCAGATGACATCAACGCGGTGGCTTTGCTCAGAAGACAAGGAATGTTGGAATGCAGATGGCAAATTCCTGTCCTGAGGGACAAGTTTCAGTTCTGTAACTGTTAGGCATGAAAATACAATAGGGCTTAATCTTACCAAATATAGATCCACCCTGGCCAAGTACAGGTATGTACCTTTGTGTAGTCATTTATTTGCCCTGCCCCTGCCCACTGCTTTCCATGAGCACATTATGAAAATCCTGTTATGGAAAGAAAGGAGACTAAAGCAAAAAGTGAGATAAGCCACTGGATTCTTCTGACCTAACTAAGACAGTTCCTCCGTCGGCAATCCCTTGAAGTCGTATTCAGTGAGTGTTCTGCTTGTTGGAAGGAGTTAAGGCATTGTGCTGTTAATACCAGGTAGCAAATGATAGGCCAAGAACATCTGATAGTTTTTGCTGCTCTGCAAAGTGAAGGTTTAGCATCCAAAAGTAGTTACTCTTCTTTCATTAGAAAGGGAAGAAGAGCAGAGTAGATAAAACAGAAGCTGGAGTCTTGCCCAAGCAGGTCTATGAATTTGGGCAAGTTGTTTCACCTCTCTGTGGCTCTGTGCACTTATCTGCAAATCAAGGGTAACAACAGTACCTACTTCAAGAGTTGTTAACGGGACTTAATAAGTTAATTAATACAAATCAAAAACTTGGAATTGTGCTTGGCATGTAACAAGACAGGTTAGCTATGATCGTCATTAGTTAGATGTTTGGTTTTGCTATAAATGCTGATTTTGAAAATGTACAATTGTACCAATGTGATTGAAATATTGGGAAACAATTTGAGCATAATGTAAATGTCAAGTTTACACTCTGCAGTTTGATCTGCAAAAAAATACTAGGTGAACCCAGGAAACTGCACCCAGCTGAACTGAGCTATAAGGGATACACAAAACCACACATTCACAAACCCAGACGTCTGCAAGCTAGTGTAGTTCACCATGTATGTGATGGGCCACACCCATCCACACCCATTGTTATAACTTTTGATTTTAATGATGATTTCAAATCATCTCCCTGCGATTTCACAATAATTTATCAACTGCAACCCTTCAGATACCTACTTCCACAAACAAATTTCTGTCTTTCTTTCTATGAGTGTTTATTGGCAAGCTTCAGGGTTTGAGACATACTGTCAGGAAGAAGTCCTGGAAAGCAAGCACAGCAAACAGGAAAGACAGAACTTCTATTGGTCCTCATTTCAAGATGGTGCCTGCATGTTTCAAAGGTCACCAAGCAGAATGCCAACCCATTGGAAATACTGCATAATGCATAAGGGCAGAACAGAAAATTAAAACCTAAGTGTTCAGTACTGAATATATTAGACTTTTTTTCCTTAAAGTGTACTCAGACTGAGGTTCTTAGAATTAAAACAGGTTTTAATCACAGAAGAGTTATTATAACCTTAAATTTCTGGATAAAATTCAGAGCAAAATATGTGCAAAACAAAATTGAGATCATTCCTGCATAACCAAGTTAAGCCTTTTGAGATACTGAAAGGAGAACCCTCACTGTGTATCTTTCTCTCTCTCCCCCTCTTTCAAGAACACTCAGACACTCTTTAAACCAATATGAAAAGCTACTTTTAAAAAAAGAGAAAATATAGGAATTTAAATGTACAAAAGAAACTCTACATGAACAGAGTTCAAGAAATTTTGAGAATAAGAAAATAAGGAATGCACAAAATTTAAGCACATGTCTACCCACCTTGCCCATCCAAATATAGTTTTACAATCTGCCTGCAAATGTTAATCAGTAACGATGAAGTGCCTAATGGATCAGAAACCTTATAAAAACATATTCAAGTAGAAAAAATGTTTTCTTCCAACTAAATAGTACTGAATCTTAGGAATCAAACAAGCAAACATAAAGATAGTAGATAGCAGAGGCAAAATGCCACTACCCTGTTTGTTAATTGATGACTTCCTGATCTCAGGTCAGCCTGTACTACTATGGATCTTCTTAGAAGGCAGAAATAAATTTAACCCAATGCAAAGCCCCATGAAATTCATTTGCACTACCTAAAGCTCCCAATACCTTGAAGTCTTATAAGGAACACTATTTCATTTTCGATTTACAAACAAAATTATGCATTAAATTCCTGCCATCTGCCAGGTACTGTGCTCCAATGCCATGTTCACCAGCATGCCTGAGAACCATGGTGCCGGGAGTGGGAGGCAGCTCTGCTCCTCTGAACTTGGACTTAGCCTTCACCAGAGCTGCTAGCACCACTGGAGAGCAGGCTTTTCATGAGCTCTGGCAATTTCCAGGTCATGTTTAGAAAAGTGATTAAGACTATGATTAAGTGATTAAGCCCCCAGGAAGGTAGTCTCTGCTCTGAACTTGGCTTTTTTCTCAGACTGTGTGACATTTAACTTCTCTGAAAAGAAAGATGTGCTGTTTGTAGGGCCAATATGACCACAGGAAGTAGCAGAAGTCCTGAGTTAAGAAATGGTGAAATTCCTGAGAGCTGAAGGCTTACTGAGGACTGTGCAAGATCATATCTAGAAATAGTAGATAGAAAGTCATGAATAAAGCCAGTTTTGACCATTGCTATGGGGATGAAGCTACAGGACAGGTCTCACTGGCCTCAACTTAAACTTAGCTCCAGAGTCAGCTAACATCTCTCCCAGGAAGAGAAACTTGGATAAGATTCAGCATAAACATCATCCCGGACCTTGCTGGGCATTCTTCTCTAAGCGGAGTTCACATCAGCCTTTGAAGCATTCCTATAGCTGGAAAGTTACCGTTGAAGCATCCTGTACACCTTCTCAGAATGAATCAGACAGTCATCTGGAAGAGACTGGGTCATCAAGGTGGAATGACAAGCATGGACTTCATCATCAAAGATCCACCTGGGCCTCTGCTCAGTACTCAATCAAAATGCAGGATTTGGATCCCAAAGGGCACCACATGGCAAGAACTGGGGGTTCTGAATAATAGGTCTTGCTCTAGACAAGCCCAAGAGAGCAGGCATGGCCTCAGCCATAAGCTCTCAGCTTGGCTCAGACTTACAGACCTAACTTCACCCTGACTTCATCTTCCTTCTCCCCCCTCTTCTTAACTCCACACAATGATAGCTTTCTCCTCCCCAACACTTAATAGTCTCTGTCATTTAAGTGCTAGAGGTCTTTGGACAGTTTCTGTCAACTACTGGCCCTTTTTTCCCACAGATCCTGAGATCCTTAACTGACAGATTCAGCTGCGCCTATTCCTGAACCGATCCTGATTAAGAAAGTGGTCCCACCAGTCAGTCACGACAGGAATTATTAGACTTCTGCTGTCAACTAATGGTTTTCAATTAGGGTAATTTTTTCCACCCAGAGATATTTGTCAATGACTAGAGACATCTGTGGTTGTCACAGCTGAGGGAGTATTAATTACTAGCCCCTCGTGGGTAAAGGTGAGGAATGTCATTAAACATCCTACCAATGCCCAGGGTAACCCCCACAACAAAGAACTATCCAGCCCCAAGTGTTCATACTGCCAAGGTTGAGGAGCCCTACTGTAGACCTAGTCCCAGGCGTGGGGCATGGGGACCCATGCACAAACTGAGTCAAGCTTTCCTTCAGTGCCCTATTGGTGTTCTCCTTGTCAGTTTCATTTCTGCCTCATGTACCTGCTTCAGGCTCTGGCTTTCCCAGCTGAGTCTGGAGTCTTGCCTTGAGCCCTGCCTGTATGTCAGATAACTTGGCTTATGGCATTCCCCTCACCTGAATCTCCTATTGAAGTCCTATCTATATGGATCCACAAAGTCATCATTCATCTAATTTTCAGTATTCTTGCTATATGAACCCTTTCTGCCAATCCCTGCTTACCAGACTATAGCCCAGGAACAAAAACAGTGAAGTCAGCGTGATTTCCAGTGCCTTTGGATATTGTATTCTGGACTGCTGACTGCTTTTCTTAGGGGCCATCCTGTACCCAACCTGGATGTCATTTCTCACCACCCCCCAAAATCTGTCCCTGAGGTTCCAGAGTGACTTATAGCTGAGCTGACTTCCCCAGGATGCTTTGCGGGAGGAATTTCTAAGGGAGCAACACTAAGCGCTATGCTGAGGGTAGTGCTGTGCTGGGCAGATGCTTTAAGCCAAGCTCTAAAGCCATGATGAGTCAGCCCAAGACACTATTCTAGAATAACAATGGTAACTTCTTATAAGCCACCAAAAGTATTGTCTCTGTCTTTAGTAATTGCTTCAAATTTTTGTGTGATTAGCCAGCCTCCAACCCTGGATGTAGAGAACAAACACATGGCTATTTTCCTGGAATAGAGAGCCACACACCCTGCCAGGATATTATGCTGCCCACAGGCACCGTATGAAGACATACCCACCCCTCCCTGCCATAGCAGAGAAAGTCATTTCCAGAGAAGAACTCTGGTTTCTTGGCCTTGTTCCAGTCTGAACCAAAAGAGTAAACGAAATAGACAAAGCACCAGATGGCGAGTAGCAATTCAGAATGATTCAGTCCACAAACATCTCCACATCTAAGAAAGGAATGCAGGGTTCCAGCACACTAAGGTACATCTGGATGGGGTGACAGCAACAGGTGCTCATGTGAAGCAGTTGGAGATGGTGGTACACAAAACTAGGCCTGGAAGTAGTCTGTTACTGCAAGAACCATGGCCACTTGGAAGCAAAATCATGTCATTGGTGGGATGAACATGCTGTGGAATTTTTTTTTTATTTCTAACTTTTTTTTAAATTAAACTTTAAGTTCTGGGGTACATGTGCAGAACATGCAGAACTGTTACACAGGTATACATGTGCCATGGTGTTTTGCTGCATCTATCTCCCTGTCATCTACATTAGGTATTTCTCCTAATGTTATCCCTCTCCAAACCCCCCAGCCCCTGCTATCCCTCACCTAGCCCCCCACCACCTGACAGGCCCCAGTGTGTGATGTTCCCCTCCCTGTGTCCACGTGTTCTCATTGTTCAACACCCACTTCTGAGTGAGAACATGCAGTGTTTGGTTTATCTGTTCTTGCGTTAGTTTGCCGAGAATGATGGTTTCCAGCTTCATCCATGTCCCCACAAAGACATGAACTCATCCTTTTTTATGGCTGCATAGAATTCCATGGTGTATATATGCCACATTTTCTTTATCCATTCTATCACTGATGGGTATTTGGGTAGGTTCCAAGTCTCTGCTATTACAAACAGTGCTACAGTAAACATATGTGTGCACGTGTCTTTATAAAAGATGCCATGGAATTTCAACCTTGTTGGTTTCAGCCCCTGCTTTTACATTTGCACTGCTGTTTAAAATGCTAGTTCTATCGGATTCTGAGGATAACATACAGGAAAAATTACCAAGAATAAAGAAGTAGTACTCCAGGTACATGAAATGATTTAAAAAACATCCTTTCCCAATATAGTAAAATTAGTAATTTTCACAAGGAATCTGCATCACCAGCAATCCTCCCTGGAGAAAAAATGGAAGTGAATAAATGGAGAGGTAAAACCAAAAATAGGGCAACCATTTAATATAATGTTCAAATAATGTAATAATAAAATCTAAAATATTGTACCCATTGGAAAGAACACGAAGATACAACCTAAAATATTGCAACAATTTTAAAGGTTCTATAGATCTAAAGTAGTGGCTTTGTGCTTTTCAAATATAATTATAAATGGCACAATGCCTCCTTTTAATTCTTTTGGAACAGTTGAACACACAGGTTGTATAGGTTTTTCAATGATGGTTTTGGATTTCTCTTAATCTAGCCACATTTTTCCTTCGAAATCAACATTCTTGATTTACTTCAGCAAAAAAGCAGCTTTCTAGGGTTTTAGTTAAACCTAAGCTCTGTCTGTTGCTGAGCCCATATGTACCAAGGAATTTCAGATGCAGGAAACACAGCAGCATGAATTATTCTGAGACATTAACAGAGAACACACATGGGCTAGGGCATCAGATCAACAAATCGTAACTAAATTTTCAAACTGCAGTTGACAGCGAAAATAACCCCAGAAGTCCTGAGAATCACAATCTATAAAGCAGAGCAGTATGCTTTCCTGGAGTGAACATGATCCATATTTACCAGAGGAAGCATGTCAGCTGTAAACACACTCTTAGCAGCTCCATCCTAACCAGTTCCAGGCTCTTTGGGGATTGACGAACTCATCACCTGCATAGCTCGCCACAAACTTCCATGCTAAGGCAGCTGCATGTGAACTGACCTTCACACTTCAGCTAAGATCTTCACTGTACAATTAAATGAATGTGAACCAGAAAATCAAATTCTATGTAGAAACGGGCATTTCTCTTCCTGAATATGTTTGTATGATATACTAAAACTAAAGGCAAAAGTTCATCTTATTTTAAACAAATTTTAGGAACAGGTTTTATGTTATTTTATTTTTATAGTTCATGAGGGTTCTGCAAATGCTGTAACTAATCCACTGTCACCTCCAACAGGATCTTCCAGGTAGTGGTGATTTATGTCTTCATTAGTCATGTTAATTACATGACAATACCTAAAAGGCTGCTTCTTGCATTAATTGTTCACACCATAGTAAAACATCATCATCACCTGATTGGTATCACAAAACTTTCTTTCCACTACACTGGAACATTTTTACTGATCCCACAGGATGATTTCAGAGGGACCGGAAATTCATAGAATGGGTGCTTGAGCCATTTGAAACGGACTGTGTGTCAGTCAAAACCATTGCACCTGATTCACCTGAACAGGACACGCAACTTTTTGCCTGAGTTGAGTCTTCTTTACCACAGCAGACTAAGCCAGGCCTTTAACTCCATCATGGGGGAAAGCTTTAGCAACTGCTGCTCTCTTTCCATGTGGAGGATCAGACTTTATCACTGCACTTCTGGCCTTTCAGCACAGTCCCATTCATTCACCCCTTGACAGCATATATAAGCCACATACTGTAACTTCAGTTTTATTGGTAATCAAGGTGATGATTTTGTGTATGATTGCCTTGTTCCTTTAATTCTTAATTGTGTTTGAATTTGGCCAAAAAAACAGGACTTTCCTTAGAACAGGCCAATATTTGGTAGATAGGTTGGAAACACTAAGAAATATAACAAATGGCTGAAATGGAGGAAATAAAACAAACATTAAAAGATCTTGGGGAGCGGGCAGATCCAAGATGGCCAAATAGGAACAGCTCCCGAGTGCTGTTTCCAGTGGGAACAATGCAGAAGGTAAGTGATCACCACATTTCCAAACGAGTTATTACTGTCCACAGACCAGGGGATTCCCAGGCTGAAAAGTGCAATGAGTGTCCAGCACAGCTGTTTCAGCCAGACACAGTGGGTCTCCGCACAAAAACTCACACAAATCTGGGCGGACTTTCAACTGGTACTGGGGAGACAGAGCCAACCATTCAATTGAAAAAAAAAAAAAGGCGGCTGAAACAGGAAGCCAGGTTATCTGGCTCAGTAGGTCTCACCCCCACAAACACTAGCAATATGAAACACTCTGGGATAAAAGTTTCACAGCAAGAGCTGCTGGACCTGGGATGGTCCAGCTCTGTGGGGGTAAGGGCATCTGCCATTACCAAGGCAGTCCACCATGATCAAGGCAGACCACCATTTCTGAGGCAGTTCTAACTATATCTCTATAAACAAAACTGCAAGGAAGTTCACACAGCTGGTGGGCAGAGCCCACAGCAGCTCAGCAATGCCTCTGCTGGCAGAGTGTGACTAGGCTACCTCCTAGCTGGGCAAGGCATCTCTGAAAAAAAGACAGCAGCACATCAAGAACTTATAAATAAAGCCCCATCTTCCTAGGACAGAGCACCTGAAGAAAAAGGTAGTTATGAGTTCCATGCAGCAGACTTAAACCTACCTGCTCAGCTCTGAACAGAACAACATAGCTCACAGCTCAGCACTTGAGCTCCTATAAGGGACATACTGTCTCATCAAGCAGTTCCCTGACTCCCATGTATCCAAAGAGATACCTCATAAAGGAGAGTTCAGACTGACATCTGGCAGGTATCCTTCTGGGACAAAGATAACAGAAGAAGAAACTGGCAGCAACCCTAACTATTCTGCAGCCACCACAGGTGATCCCCAGGCAAGCAGGGTCTGGAGTGGACCTCCAGCAATCCTACAGCAGAGGGGCCTGACTGTTAGAAGGAAAACTAAGAAAGAACTTCATCGCCAACAAAAAGGATGTCCACTCAGAGACCCCATCCAGAAGTCATCAACTACAAAGACCACAGGTAGATAAATACACAAAGATGAGAAGAAAACAGCGCAAAAGGATGAAAACACCCAAAACCAGAACGCCTCTCCTCCTCCAAGTGATCACAGCTTCTCACCAGCAAGAGAACAAAGCTGGATGGAGAATGACTCTGATGAATTGACAGAAACAGGCTTCAGAAGGTGGGTAATAACAAACTTCTCTGAGCTAAAAGAACATGTTCTAACCCAATGCAAAGAAACTAAAAACCTTGGAAAAAAGATTTGATGAAATGCTCATGAGAATAAACAGCTTAGAGAAGAATATAAATGACCTGAAGTAGCTGAAAAACACAACACAAGAACTTCGCGAAGCTTCACAAATTTCAACAGCCAAATCGACAAAGCAGAAGAAAGGATATCGGAGGTCGAGGATCAGCTCAATGAAATAAAATGAGAAGGCAAGGTTACAGAAGAAAGAGTGAAAAGAAATGAACAAAGCCTCCAAGAAATATGGGATTATGTGAAAAGACCTAATCTATGTTTGATTGATGTACCTCAATGTGACTGAGAGAATGAATCCAAGCTGTAAAACACTCTTCAGGATATTATCCTGAAGAACTTCGCCAACCTAGCAAGAGAAGCCAACATTCAAGTCCAGGAAATACAGAGAACACCACAAAGATACTCCTCAAGAAAAGCAACCCCAAGGGGCATAATTATCATATTCACCAGGGTTGAAATGAAGGAAAAAATGCTAAGGGAAGCCAGAGAGAAAGGTCGGGTTACCCACAAAGGGAAGCCCATCAGACTCACAGTGGATCTCTCAGCAGAAACCCTACAAGCCAGAAGAGAGTGGGGGCCAATAATCAACATCCTTAAAGAAAAGAACTTTCAACCTAGAATTTTGTATCCAGCCAAACTAAGCTTCATAAGCAAAGGAGAAATAAAATCTTTACAGACAAGCAATTGCTGAGAGATTTTGTCACCAACAGGCATGACTTACAAAAGCTCCTGAAAGGAGCACTAAACATAGAAACAACCAGTACCAGCCACTCCAAAAACATACCAAATGGTAAAGAACATCAACACAATGAAGAAACTGAATCAACTGATGGGCAAAACAACCAGCTAGCATCAAAATGGCAGGATCAAAATCACACATAACAATATTAACCCTAAATGTAAATGAGCTAAATGCCCCAATCAAAACACACAGACTGGCAATTTGGATAAAAAGTCAAAACCCATCAGTGTGCTGTATCCAGGAAAACCATCTCACTTGCAAGGATACACACAGGCTCAATATAAAGAGATGCAGGAAGATTTATCAAGCAAATGGAGAGACAAAAAAAAGAAAAAGCAAGGGTTGAAATCCTAGTCTCTGATAAAATAGACTTTAAAGCAACAAGGATCAAGAGACAAAGAAGGGCATTACATAATGGTAAAAGGATCAATGCAACAAGAAGAGATAAGAATCATAAATATATATGCACCCAATACAGGAGCACCCAGATACATAAAGCAAGTTCTTAACAACATACAAAGAGACTTAGACTCCCACACAATAATAGTGGGAGACTTTAACAATCCACTGTTAATATTAGACAGATCAATGAGACAGAAAATTAACAAGGATATCCAGGACTTGAACTCAGATCTGGACCGAGCAAACATAACAGACGTCTACAGAACTCTCCACCCCAAATCCACAGAATATACAAAGCACCACATCACGCCTACTCTAAAATTGACCACATAATTGGAAGTGAATCACTCCTCAGCAAATTATAAAAGGATGGAAATCATAACAAACAGTCTCTCAGACCACTGTACAATCAAATTAGAACTGAGCATCAAGAAACTAACTCAGAACCATACAACTTCATGGAAACTAAACAACTGTCTCTTGAATGGTGACTGGATAAACAATGAAATGAAGGCAGAAATAAAGATGTTCTTCAAAACCAACAAGAATGAGGACACAACATACCAGAATCTCTCAGACACACTTAAATCAGTATCTAGAGGGAAATTTATAGCAATAAATGCCCACATGAGAAACAAGGAAAGATCTAAAATCAACATCCTATTATTAAAACTGAAAGAGCTAGAGGAACAAGAGCAAAAAAACTCAAAAGCTAGCAGAACACAAGAAATAACTAAGATCAGAGCAGAACTGAAGGAGACAGAGACACAAAAACCCCTTCAAAAAAATCAGTAAATACAGGAGCTGGTTTTTCAAAAAGATCAAGAAAATAGACTACTATCCAGATTAATAAAAAAGAAAAGAGAGAAGAATCAAATAGATGCAACAGAAAATGATAAAGGGGATATCACCACAGATTCCACAGAACTACCAACTACCATCAGAGATTACTACAGACAACTCCATGCACATGAGCCAGTAAGCCTGGAAGAAATGGATAAATTCCTAAACACTTGCACCCTCCCAGGCCTAAACCAGGAAGAAGTCAAAACCCCGAATAGACCAATAACAAGGGCTGAAGTTGAGGCAGCAATTAACAGCCTACCAACCAAAAAAAGTCCAGGTCCAGATGGGTTCACAGCTGATTTCTACCAGACATACAAAGAGGAGCTGGTACCACTCCTTCTGAAACTATTCCAAACAATCCAAAAGAGGGAATCCTTCCCAAAGCATTTTATAAGACCAACATCATTCTGATATCAAAACCTAGCAGAGACTCAACAAGAAAAGAAAACTTCAAGCCAATATCCATGATGAACATAAATGCAAAAAAATTCAAGAAAATACTGGCAAACTGATTGTAACAGCACATCAAAAAGCTTAGCATCATGATCAAGTAGGCTTCATCCCAGGGATGCAAGGCTGGTTCAACATACACAAGTCTATAAATGTAATTCACCACATAAACAATATGAAAGACAAAAACCACGTGATTATCTGAATAGATGCAGAGAAGGCCTTTGACAAAATTCAACAGTCCTTTATGCTAAGAACTCTCAATAAACTAGGTATCAAAGGAACGTTATCTCAAAATAATAAAAGCTATTTACGATAAACCCACAGCCAATATCATACTGAATGGGCAAAAACTGGAAGCATTCCCTTTGAAATCTGGCACTAGACAAGGATGCCCTCTCTCACCACTCCTATTCAATACAGTATTAGAAGTTCTAGCTAAAGCAGTCAGGCAAGAAAAAGAAATAAAGGGTATTCAATTAGGAAAGGAGGAAGTCAAATTATGTCTATTTGCAGATGTCATGACTGTATATTTAGAAGACCCCATCATCTCAGCCCCAAATATCCTGAAACTGATAAGCAACTTCAGCAAAATCTCAGGATACAAAATTAATGTGCAAAAGTCACAAGCATTCCTATACATCAAAAACCATCTTAAAGAGAGCCAAGTCAAGAACAAACTGCCATTCACAATTGCTACAAATAGAATAAAATACCTAGGAATACAACTAACTAAGAAACTAAAGGACCTCTTCAGGCAGAACTGCAAACCACTGCTCAACAAAATAAGAGAGGACATAACAGATGGAGAAACATTCCATGCTTATGGTTAGGAAGAATCAATATTGTGAAAATGGCCATACTGCCCAAAGTAACTTAGAGATTCAACCCTATCTCCATCAAGCTACCTATGACCCTCTTCACAGAACGGGGAAAAAATTGCCTTAAACTTCATGTGGAACCAAAAGACAGCCTGATAGCCAAGACAATTCTAAGCACAAAGAACAAAGCTGGAGGCATCACACTACTTGACTTCAAATTATACTACAAGCCTACAGTAATCAAAACAGCCTGATACTGGTACCAAAACAGAGATATAGAACACTGGAACAGAACAGAAGCCTCAAAATTACCACCAAACATCTACAACCATCTGATCTTTGACAAACTTCACACAAACAAGCAATGGGAAAAGGAGTCCCTGTTTAATAAATGGTGTTGGGAAAATTGGCTAGCCATGTGCAGAAAGCTGAAACTAGACCCCCTCCTGACACCTTACACTAAAAATAAACTCCAAATGGATTAAAGACTTAAACATAAGACCTAACACCACAAAAATCCTAGAATAAAACCTAGGCAATACCATTCAGGACAAAGGCATAGGCAAGGACTTCATGACTGAAACACCAAAAACATTAGCAACAAAAGCCAAAATAGACAAATGGGATCTAATTAAACTCCAGACCTTCTTCACAGCAAAAGAAACAACATTAGAGTAAGGAGGCAACCAACAGAATGGGGAAAAAAAATGTTTGCAATCTACCCATCTGAAAAAGGGCTGATATCCAGAATCTACAAAGAACTAAACCAGATTTAGAAGAAAAAAAACAAACCCATTCAAAAGTGAACAAAGGATATGAACAGACACATTTCAAAAGAAGACATTTATGAGGCCAACAAACACATGAAAAAATGCTCATCATCACTGGTCATTAGAGAAATGCAAATCAAAACCACACTGAGATACCATCTCATGCCAGTTAGAATGGCGATCAGTAAAAAATCTAGAGACAACAGATGCTGGAGAGGATGTGGAGAAATAAGAACACTTTTACTCTGCTAGTGAGAGTGTAAGTTAGTTTAACCATTGTGGAAGATAGTGTGGCTATTCCTCAAGGACCTAGAAAAAGAAATTCCATTTGACCCAGCAATCCCATTACTGGGTATATATCTGAAGGATTATAAATCATTCTATCGTAAAGACACATGAATACGTATGTTCATTGCAGTACTGTTTACAATAGCAAAGACCTGGAACCAACCCTAATGCCCATCAATGATAGACTGGACAAGGAAAATGCATCCCATATACACCATGGAATACTATGCAGCCATAAAAAACAATGAGTTCGTGTCCTTTGTAGGGACATGGATGAACCTGGAAACCATCATTCTCAGCAAACTGACACAAGAACAGAAATTCAAACACCGCATGTTTTCACTCATAAGTGGGTGTTGAACAATTAGAACACATGGACACAGAGAGGGGAGCATCACACACTGGGGTCTGTTTTACGGGAATAGGAGAGGGACAGTGAGGGGTAGGGAGGTTGGGGAGGAATAATGTGGGGAGAAATGCCAGATATAAGTGATGGGGGGATGGAGGCAGCAAGCCACATTGCCATGTGTGTACCTATGCAACAATCCTGCATGATCTGCACATGTACCCCCAAAACCTAAAGTGCAATAAAAAACGTGTGTGTGTGTGTGTGTGTGTGTGTGTGTGTATACACATACATACATATATATAAAAGAGAGAGATTGAGGGGTTCTGGGTTTGGATTTTCTTTTGTTCATGAGAGAGAGGTTTTGACCTTAGCGGGTTGTGCATTAGCTCATGAGGTTGCTATTTATAATTTCATACTTGGCTTTTTAAAAATTCTGTGACTTAGAAAAGGGGCCTTGGGCTTTAGATCATAATATTTCACCCCTAATACATAATTACAGCTTGTCTTGTGGTACCTTTATATGGACTGTTTTTTATATGTAGCTCTTTGTTTTATAGATTGTGACAGTCTACAACAAGATTCCACGGCCCTCAACCAAGACATAAGACTCAGGGAAAATACCAGGACAATTCAGCCTTGACAATGTGGTGGCTGGGGAACTCAGAAAACCTGGGGCTCAGCCAAGGCACATGTGTGGGAATGACAGCAGACACCAACTGCACGAGACTTAGAAGAGGCCTGGCTTCGGTGGACATGGAATCTCTTGAAGTCTTGCCCCTAAACAGTACAAGCCACTTGTCTTACCACACACATGCCAGTGATTCAGGGACCCCAGCCTATGCTGGTAGGCAGCAAGGCCACATATTTAGTAAGTGGCTGAGCTGGGATCTGAATGTAGGCTGGTTTTGCTCCAAAATACAAGCTCTAAAGCACCTATATTAGTTTTCTTTTGCTGCTCTAACAAGTTGCCAGAAACTTAGTGACCTAAAACAGCACAAATTTATTATCTTACAGTTCTGGAGGCAAGAAGTCCCAAGTGGGGGTTCTAGGCTAAAATCAAGATGTTGACAGGGCTGCATGCCTTCCAAAGCATCTAGAAGAAAACCTTGATTTTTCCAGCTTCTGGTGGCCACCTGTATTCCTTGGCTCATCCTTCAGGAAGTGGTGTAGTATCTGTAAATCTCTGACCCTCTTGCTTTCCTCTTATGAGGACCCTTGTGATTATATTGAGTCTTTCTAGATAATCCAGGATAATCTCCCCATCTGAAAAACCTTAACGATGTCTGAAAAGTCAAAGTAACGTATCAAAGGTTCCATGAGATTAGGACGTGGATATCTTCTGGAGGGCTACCATTCTGTTTACCATGCCAGCACACATTCAGGCATTTGGGGGCCATAATTTCTGACAATATACTAAGTCCCACATTCTGAGACTGTAATTTTTCCTGGGATAATTGCTTTAGAGGCTGAGGTCTGGCTTCTTTTCTAAATATGGTGGGTGTGGCCCACAAGTGAAAATAACAACTGCTTGAAACTTTTAATCAGTAAAGTCATCAGAAACCCAGCATTTATTTTCTGCAGCTCTGCAGGAACCACACCAGCCCCAGGGAGAGTGAGCCCCAGCTGCAAGCCCTGGCAGGACCCCTCACTCTGCTAACACTGTGGAGCCCCCTCACCCCAACAGGCAGAATATCACTAGTCACTTTAAGCTTTTAATTCACCAAAGCAGCAGCAGAGTTTGATTCAGACTTTAATTCATTTGGGTTTTGTCAGCATTAGACTTAAACATGTGAAAGGATTAGTGAATGAATTTTAATTCTTCTGAGCGAATTTCACAGAGGGAGGAATTATATTCAAATTTGGGGCATCCATGCATTGTTGGCATTTTAGTCATGGAGTTTTTCTCTGCATTTTCATTTAATTTTATTTCAGAACTTCCAGTAGGTCATATTGGACAGTTACTTCCAATAGTTTATATTGAACAGTTGTAGCAGGACAGCACTGAGCAAGGGAAACACAATAGGAAGAATATTTTTGGCCTTGGAGTCGATTTAATTACTGCATTTTTCTGACCCATTTCAAAGCCTCCTGCAGAAAAATCTCTTCCCAGCAGGAGACTGCCTGCCCAAACCAGCCCTGCTGGGTAAGTTGCTTTAAGTCCAGCAGGAACCAGTGTCCGTGGTGGTGGACATGAAGCAGGATGCAGCGTGCTGTTGCTGAGTGGGCTAAAGCTCCAGGACTCTGAGGGGCTTCTTCACTTTACAGTCCTCTCACCTCTCTCACCTAGGGCCCCTAGAGCTGTGAAGCAAAGAAATAAATGACACTCTCTCAACTCAGGTTTGCTCACATTTTGATACTTTGAACTCTAGTTGACCTATTATTTGGTCTTTTCTTTTTTCAGTTGGATCCAAATTTAAATGAAAAATGAGGCTGTTTACAGGGATCCCATGAAATTCTCCCAAATTTTTTTCTCTGGATTGTTATATTGGCCTTCCAGTGGGTCTCTTTTTCCAGTCAATTCTGGAGGCCTGTGCTGTAGGCATTTGAGTTTGTCATCTTTTGCTTAGAGCAGATCTTAATCCTTTTTGTGACACGGACCCCTGTGACAGTCTGAAAACCCTAAAGGCTGCTTTGAGAAATAATGTCTTTAAATATGTAACATAAAATAAACAAGATTACAAACTAATCACACTGAAATACGGTTCCCAAAAATGTTTCCAAGCAAAATTTAGTTGTAATAATGCATATGAATCTCTATTACTACATTAAATAATATGATTTAGTACTTAACCTGTAAGTACCATAATTTAAAAAACAATACTTCAAGATATCTCTATCTGTAACAGAATATGGAAAGATCTACGATCTGTATTGGTAACAAAATCACAGGAAATAATTCAGATGTGTGTGCTGCCACATTCATAAATGAAGAAAATGCCAAATTTCAGTTAGTGGTTAGTGAAGTATATGTTTCTTTCCAAACTCATGAACTCTCTCCACGGAAAGCCAAGTTTTAAGCACCAGTCTGAGAGCAGCTGCCCATTCCTTATCTGCCATAGGAACATCTGCTATTTTACTGTCCCTTATACCATCTATCTATCAGATATCACTCTAGTTTTAACCCTTCACCAGTTTCTTTCTTCATCACTCCTCAGCGCTGAGCCACTTTTATTCAAAGAAAATCACATTTGTAACTGTAGTATACAAAATATTCAGATTTGCCCACATGCAATTCCTTCATCTTAAGTGACTGCTCCCAGTCCTGAGGCTTAGTGATTATGCATTAAACTGTACATGGTTTTATTAACATCTCTTGGTTTATATGTGCGTATGAAAATGAAGACCGGATGCTTAACATAGAGCACACATGGACATAAACAGGGGGCAATAGATACCGTGGACTACTAGAGAAGGGAGGAAGGGGGCGGTTGAAAAACTACCTGTTGGGTACCAAACTCATTACTTGGGTGTAGCATACATGCAACAAACCTGCATGTGTATCCCCGTAACTAAAACAAAAATTGAAATTAAAAAGAAAATGTAGAAATCCTTGTTGGAAAATTATTTTTTTAAAAACCAAATTCTTATTGAAATTCTTACTGAAAAGATGTGAAGACTCACTGAGTTTTCACAGAAATGTAAGCTTAGTGAAAGGAGAAACTTCATCGGTCCTATTTATCTTTGTATCCCCAGTTTTAGGCAGACAGAGGAGCTCAACAAACATTTGTGGAATGGGTAACTGATCCAGTATTCAATGACGAACTCAGATTTCTTAGTGACGCAAATGCATATTAAAGAGTATAAAAGTTACTTGGGAATCAAGAGTACATTCTTGAAGAAACTGGCTTTAATTCTTGGAACTATTTTCTTGGGATCCATTTTCATATTATTAGAAAGTTTTCTTCTTGCAAATGCTGTGCACGTATATAGAGAATGAACAATTACTTCCTTTTTTGTTTTTTTTTAAAGTACAAGATGTAGTGAAAGTATGCATCAACTCTTTTATTGCCATTAATAAAGACAAATATTTAAGTCCCATACTATGAAACACTGTGTTCCACACTGTCTTTATAGCCACCTCCTGTTATGATGTTTCAGATACCTTCATAAGCATATTTGCTCAATGCATAATGTTGACTTTTGTTCATTTCATATTACCCAACAGCTCAGGGTTTCACTGTTTTTTCCCTGAAATATATGGATCATTTTTCAAACACAGAAAACATCAGTTAAATTTTATCTCTAGCTTTTTGAACATACATAAAAGCGCAGTTATTTTCCTGTGGTGGTTTTGTAAGTGAAAAATGGCACGGACTGGTTTGTTTTTTGAGTGATAATAAAATACAAGATTAATATACCTAATTTGTTTTCAAGCGCTAAAAGTATCTTTCAAAGTTAAGATCCATCAGTGATTTGTGAAATCAGTTTAGTGGGTCACAAACATGATTTTTAAAGGTGAAATACATGTGTACCCACGCAACAATCTTGCATGTTCTTCACATGTACCCCAAAACCTAAAATGCGATAAAAAAATTTTAAAAATCAAAATAAAATAAAATAATACCACAAAAAAAAATAAAGGTGAAATAGAACAAAGTAGAAAATACTAGAATGCACTGTACATAGTAAGAGTAAGTAGTGTTTGGGAAAACTCATGGGGTGGGTAGGGTGGGAGAGAGAGAGAGAGAGAAAGATGGAATTTTAATGGGTTGCAATATAAGATGTATTTATGATTATAGGTGATGGTCAAAATATTTAAAGAACATTAATTATGGCCATTATATAGAGTTTATAGATTGAGAGAAAAAAACCGTGGCTCCATACAGCACTCAGAGCTAGTCACAGAGTTGAGTTACATCTTCTGACTCTCATTCCAGTCCAATGATCTCCCATATAGAGAAGACTGCACTTTTATTTGCTTGGATTTTTTGCTTCATTTTCTTTTAAAATGAACTAATCATGAAGACAGAATTGTCTAGGTAAGTTACACAAGAGTCTTCTTTATCACTCCCTAAGACCTTTTGTTTCTGTGTTTGTATTTCTTGGCATAAAATTCTTCAGCTAACGGGACTGTAATGTGGGTATATATGCTCCTTATGGAATATGTCTATAAAATGACATTAGCTGGACTGTAATGTGGGCATCCAAGTTCTGTACGAAATGTGTTGTAGAAATTAAGTGATGCAATATGTGACATCACTTATTAAGTGATGTAATACGTGAAAACAATCAGCACAATGACTGGCCCACTGAAAATGCTACATATACGTTCAAAGCTAGACTTACATATCCTTAAGTTTGGCTTTCATGGACATTTAATAAGACAGCCAAGAGCGTAAGAACATAAACTTACTTTGAAGATTGAAATACACTTTATTCATCAAATGTGACAGACAAGCAAAAATATGCAACTATAAAGAATGCTGTTCTTATAATATTGCATTTTAATACAATCAAGCCTATGTATGTGGCAAGATACACAATTATACTTTATGTTATATTTAATTATATTATATATAAACATGATTTTTTGACCATTTATTGGAGAAAAATACATTTAAAATATAGAATATTGGACTTTTATTTAGGTATGTAGCATAAGAGTTTCCTGATATAATTATTGTTAAGCAACATACCACAGAATTCTGTGGCATCTCCCTCCTTGAATTTTGTTTTAAGAACAGCTACTTAAAACTGAATCAATCTGTGCTGATGAGACACTGGGGAACAAAATATACAACTAGTATATTATTTGTCCAAGTCCATATTTTGTAATTTATTTTTAAAATATTTTTAAATTAAGCTCTCCCATTCAGTGTATTTTCTAAAAGGACTTATTAGTAAATTAACTACATTTAAATTGGAGAATTAAGAATTTCTATACCAGATTCAACAGCATCCTCCTCAACCACTTCCACAATTGTCTCAAGATGAAACGGTTAATCCTCCAAGAAAATGATTTTTTCTCTTATTTGAAAATTGCTGCATCTGGTGACTTAAAACCTAACATTGTAGTCTACTTTCACATTTAAAATCTATAATGTGAATAACATGTTTCACAAGTTTAATCAAACTTCCCTTTTTAAACTTGAATATAGAGTCTTTCCTTAATAAACATTCACATAAATGTTTGCTCTGAAAACAAATGAGAATGTTTTACAGTTCTGAGTATATAGAAATGTCAGACATGGATGTAGAATAAACCACAGAGAAAGAACTAGAAATCTCACAATCCAGCAGCTTTGTTCTGGGACATAATGTCAAGAGAAAAAAACTGGAAGTCTTACATTCAGCTTTAGCTTCCAAAGTATAAATATCACCTGTAGATGCCAGAAGAAACTAGGCTCTGGCCATAGGAGGTCTCTAGTTTGTAGCTACCAGAATCTAAGGAGGACCTCTCTGAATCAGAAACCTGTGTTCTGATCATATTCTGCTGCATGCCACTTGCTATCTTGGAACAAATAGGAAGAATCAGCACCCCAAGACTGTATTTTCACAAGGGTTAAACAGCACAGCCTTTCCCTTGAACTCAAAGATGATTTCTTGTATCATTCTTTGACAAGCAGCAGACTATGGAAATACAGCAGTGTTTTTCCAGAGATAAACAAGGGTAATGGATATTCCATAATGAAAAGTTGCCAGTTCTAGATTCTGCCAGCTCCCATCCAAAGGAACTTACAGAAACGTTGTCTGACTTTTACCTACTTGACCCCAAAACATCATATTACCCAACACAGGCAATAAACATACCTTTTCCTTGTTTTCCTGACTGTCTAACCTCTTTAGTGGGGATCCCTGAACTAGAGGACACTTCTGTCACAGACTTAGAGCTCTATGGGGTCATATGATATGATTTAGTCAAAGGCACCACCAGGTCTCAACACCTTAAAATCAAAGAGAAAAAGAAGAATCGTAAGCACCCCCCCACACACATACCTTTTTAAAAACAGTACTTGAAAATAGCAATAATTGTAGCCAAGAAATATGAAGACTTCATAAAAAATCACTGAGGATGTGCGTAAATCCTTTATTACTAAAGAGTAAGTATCCAACAAGTTGCAACAAATTAATTCCATCAGAATGAATTATGTACTCAAACTAGTGCACTGTAGCCAGCCAGAGGCTTGTTAATGGGAGACCCTCAGGGTGATTTTGCTTAATGTCTAAAAAACAACCAATGCCTTTGACTTTTCATAAAAACTGAGGTCTAACTCTACAAATAAATCAGATCTCTGATAAGAAAACTAAGATTCCAAGTGCCTTCAAACCACAATCATGAACGTAAACAAAAGAAAGAGAAACACCACAATCAGGCCAAGTCAGCTATAAGAGTTATCCCTTGCCTGTAGACCTTGCATGAGTTTCATTGCTTTGAATTAAAGTTGGCCTGTAAGTTCAAAGATGAAGGAAGATGAACAAAAATTCTAATTAATCTTGCTTGCGTAGCCATTTTAGTAGCCCTGAGTAAGTGCTCACTAAATATATGATGAACAAATGAATGACTTCATGCTGATGAGAACTGGCACAGATCCTCATGCTTCTGTGTGAGCCAAAGGTTCATTTTGCAGACTGGCTAAAAACTTCAGGCAAGATCGTTTGCTACAGCTCTTTGCAAGGCATAAACAATGAATATGCCAGTGTTAACATGCAATCCATACATAACCCCAGGGAGATTTTGCTTTGCTTTATTTTTATAACCTTCTTATAATTTAACTAGGAGACAGTACAGCTTGCATGTTTTGCAGTTACTCAGGTCAGAGGACTGAGCAGAAGAGCCTGTACATTTCTAGACACTGCCTAATACACTAGGGCTTCACCACAATTATTTTCAAAAGGCCACAAAACTCTAAACTACTGAGTGTGAAACAAAATTTGGTTCCATGACCCATGTATCAGTGAGGTCAGTCTTAATGCCATGGGTAATGGTGTTACCTCTTCTTTCATTCAACAGGAATTGATTACTTACATTAGTCTGTGATGATTAATATTACATATCAACTTGACTGGACCACAGAGTGTCCACATATTCAGCTAAATATTATTTCTGGATATTCTGTGAGGATGTGTCAGGTGAGAATAGCATTTGAATCAGTGGACTGCGTAAAGTAGATGGCCCTCCCAGTGTGGTCGGAAATAATTCAATCCTTGGGGGTCTGAATAGAACAAAAAAGTGGAGGAAGGGAGAATTTGCTCTCTATGCCCGACTGCTTGAGCTGGGACACTGGATTTCTCCGGCTCTTGGACTGGGACTTAGGCCATCAGCAATCTTATTGTCAGGCCTTTGGAACTGGACTGAAATCACACCCTTGGTTTTCCTAAGACATCATCTTTATAGACAGCCAATCAGAAGATCTCATCCTCCATAATCATGTGAACTAATTCCTTATAATAAATGTTATACATATATATTTATTATAAGGAATTATATACACATGCATCCTATGGATTCTGTTTCTCTGGAGAACTCTGACTACAGAAGTTGGTACTAAGAGTGCTGCTATAACAAATACTTGAAATGTAGCAGAGGCGTTGGAACTAGATAATGGGTAAAGGTTGGAAGAGTTTTTTTGAGGAGCATGCTAGAAAAACCAATACTGCTATGAAGGGGCTGTTAAATGTGATTCTGGTGAGGACTCAGCAAGAAAAAAGGAGAAAGATTTCATTTTCTTAGAGAATACATAAATAATATTGTACAGAATGTTGGTAGAAATATGGACATTAGGTGCAATTCTGATGAGCTCTGTGGTGAAAACAAGGAACATGTTATTGGATAATGGAGAAAAGGGGATTCTAGTTATAAAGTGGCAAAGAACTTGACTGAATTATATTTGTATGCTAGTGTTTTGTGGAAGGTATAACTTGGAGTGATGAAATGGGATACTCAGGTGAGAGATTTCCAAGCAAAGTGTTGAAGGTATGGCTTGGTTTTTCCTAAATACTTACAGGAAAATACAAGAGAAAAACTGAAGGCTGCAAATATGTGCTATCCCTCAAAAAAGAGAAGAATGATGGGAAGGCTACTCAGAGGTAATCAGGGCTGTCACTCCCAGGGGCACTCACACTCACACTCACAGGCCCACGGCCAGGGATAGTTTCTCTGCAATCTCAAAGAGCAAGCCTGTCTCTTCAGATTCAGCAGGCCAGCATGTCCCTGCCCACTGCTTACTCTTTACCTAAGCCCAACGTACACATTTTACTTCATTTGCTGCCAGAACTAGTCATGTAGCCCAATAAACCTGAAAAGCAGCACAAGGATCCTTGAGAAGTTCTACAGGCCTCTCTCAGAGCTACTGTAAGGAAGAAAATGAGATAAATGCTCTGAGATGTTTGGTGTACACACTGACACTGTTTGGATTTCTGACCATGATAGCACTCATCTCTAAGATCCTTTCCTCTCTTTCCTCTATTCATTTATTCATTTATTCTCACTTGTTTAGTATACATTCACTGAATATCTTTCTGCCAAAATTTGTGCAGGAGGATGGCATTAAATATGATTAATACTGATCTTCTTCATCAAGAAATTCATAATCTAACATACAAACATATAAACATTACCATATTCATAATTCAATGTAAGATAAGCTATGATAGAAATAAATATTAAGCATGATAGAATTACATTTATTCACTTACCATTCAGCTAATACCCTACCTTAGTACGTGCCACATCCCATGTTAAGAAGAAAAACAAAGTAATTCTCACTTGACACAGCAGGGAAGTTATTTTTAAATAATATTTGAGTTGGTCACTAAAGACTGAGGACATCTTCTCTCTGAACATGAAACATCTTTATTTAGTTCTTCAAGTGATAAGATGTACCCAACCATTCCTTGCTGCACAGTCTAGTAGGTAAGAGTGCACACAAGTGGGATGACTGGTTGTAATTATTAATTCCTGTATTTATAGCCATTTATTAGCTATTGACTTAACTTCTATGAGCTTCAGATTTTCTCACTTGTAAAGTAACAACAGCAATAATATCTACTATACACACTTGCTCTGAAGCCATACATACATAAAGAAGAAATACATCTGGGTGCTCCTGTATTGGGTGCGTATATATTTAGGATCGTTAGCTCTTCTTGTTGCAGTGATCCTTTTACCATTATGTAATGTCCTTCTTTGTCTCTTTTGATCTTTGTTGCTTTAAAGTCTATTTTATCAGAGATGAGAATTGCAACTCCTGCCTTTTTTTGCTCTCCATTTGCTTGGTAGATCTTCCTCCATCCCTTTATTTTGAGCCTTTGTGTATCCTTGCATGTAAGATGGGTTTCCTGGATACAGCACACTGATGGGTTTTGGCTTTTTATCCAATTTGCCAGTCTGTGTCTTTTGATTGGGGCATTGAGTCCATTGACATTTAGGGATAGTATTGTTATGTGTGAATTTGATGCTGTCATTTTGAGCACCCAGATACATAAGGCAAGTTCTTAATGACTTACAAAGAGACTTAGACTCCCACACAATAATAGTGGGAGACTTTAACACCCCATTGTCAATATTAGACAGATCCACCAGACAGAAAATCAACAAGGATATCCAGGACCTGAATACAGACCTGGAACAAGCAAACCTAATAGACATTTACAGAACTCTCCACCCCAAATCCACAGAATATACATTCTTCTCAGCACCACATCACACCTACTCTAAAATTGACCACATAAGTGACAATAAATCACTCCTCAGCAAATGCAAAAGAACAGAAATCATAACAAACAGTCTCTCAGACCACAGTGCAATCGAGTTAGAACTCAGAATGCAGTAGAATGGCGATCATTAAAAAATCGGGAAACAACAGATGCTGGAGAGGATGTGGAGAAATAGGAACACTTTTACACTGTTGGTGGGAATGTAAATTAATTCAACCATTGTGGAAGACAGTGCGGCGATTCCTCAAGGACCTAAAATTAGAAATCCCATTTGACCCAGCAATCCCATTACTGGGTATATATCCAAAGGATTATAAATCATTCTACTACAAGGACACGTGCACACAAATGTTCATTGCAGCACTGTTTACAATAGCAAAGACCTGGAACCAACCCAAATGTCCAACGATGATAGACTGGATAGGGAAAATGTGGTACATATACACCATGGAATATTATGCAGCCATCAAAAACGATGAGTTCACGTCCTTTGTAGGGACATGGATGAACCTGGAAACCATCATTCTCAGCAAACTGACACAAGAGCAGAAAATCAAACACCATATATTCTCGCTCATAGGCGGGTGTCGAACAATGAGAACACATGGACACAGGGAGGGGAGCATCACACACTGGGGTCCGTTGGGGCGAAATGGGGGAGGGGCGGGGGGGTGGGGCGTGGGAAGAGATAGCATGGGGAGAAATGACAGATACAGGTGAGGGGACGGAAGGCAGCAAAGCACACTGCCATGTGTGTACCTATGCAACAATCTTGCATGTTCATCACATGTACCCCAAAACCTAAAATGCAATAAAAAAAATGAAAAAAAAAGAAGAAATACATATATAAAGCCTCAGCAACAAATAATAAGTGTGAGTTAGCATCACCATGATTAGTATTCGCCCAGAAGGGGAAAGGGTCTACTAAAATAGTGCTTATAATTAATGGTGCAAGCTGGATCACTTTCCAAACAGATGTCACCTTGTCTCTGAACTCTACCTTAGCAGTAGTTGAAACAGATAAGCAAGATTTCCCACTAGCCTCCGAGTGTCAGAATTTACGATTTTTATTCTGTTACAGCGTAAACCATGAGATACCTGTAGTGCAAACTGAAGGGCATTGTGAGTCCGGGGTGGCTGGTAAAATATTCGACCCTGGATCAGGAAATGAAAAATCCTGTGCCTAGAACAACTTCTAGCCAACTCTCTACCCCTGACTCTTTCTCTTCCTTATCTAATTCTTAGCTTACTTATTGCTTCCTCTAGGAAGCCTTGCTTTTCTTACCACCTCACCAAGCCCTTTTTACGTTTCCTACTGAGCCCCTGAGCTTACCAACAGAAATACTTAAGGATATATACAGAAGGAAACCCACAGTGTGTGTATGTATGTATATAAATACATATGGAGGCCCAGAGGGTGGGTGTATGTATATATACACACTATATGTATGCATGTGTGTATGCATATATGTACACATATACGTATGTGTATATACATACATGTATATATACACATACACTTGTGTGTATATACACACAGTGTGTGTAAATACACACACACAAACACGCACATACATATAAAGGGAGGCCCAGGGTGTGTATGTGTATACATACACACATATATATGATATATGATATATGTGTATATGTATATATGGCCCATGGTATATGTCCTTATATATGTAAGAATGTACATAAGGATATATATATGAGGATGTAGAAAAGTATACATACACATATATAAATACACATATATTTTTATATATGTGTGTTATCTTTATATCTTTGTGTATAACAAATACACATATATAAAATATGTGTGTATTTATATATACATGTATACATACATATATATCCTTACATATATTCTTATACACATGCATATTTTTATGTATGTGTATGATTTATATATAAGTATCACTATAGATAAAATATTGACTTGTCTGATTCTCCCACTAACTCTGAGCTCTGTCATGAAAAGAACACTTGTCCTAAATCCATAACTATGCTCACAGAACTTAGAAGAGGGCATGGGGTAGACTAGGTGCTCAGTATATTTAAGGTCAGAAAGCATAGTTATGTTAGGAATGGGAGACTATGAAATAGTTAAGGAGTTTATTATCAGATCTTAGATGAGTCTAGAGCCTCCATAAAACGAGGAGCTCTTAGGTAGGCTCATAATAAGTGAAGTAAAGAAGAACATAGGCCATAGGAATCAGGAGGCGAAGAGATTTCATCACTGAGCATCATAAATATAAAGGTTGAAGTTACTGAGTCATGGTTATAGAATTTATCCTACAAATATGGCAGCTCAGTCATATTTATGGGTTTGATACATTTTTTAAGACTCTGAAGAAAATTCTTGTGAGAAAACTTTCCTGACTTCTTGGTTCTGCACTCAAAGATTTGACACACTCCATACATACACATATATATATGGAAGTTGTCAAGGCCAGAACTGCACTCCTTGAGACAGAAGTATAAGTCTAAAATACTAATTTAAGTTGAATGTCAAAGTTCACTTAAGTAGACCTTGGGCGATGATTTATAGAAAATATGCTCCTGCACCTGGAATTCTGCAGTTTATTTGGGTGTGAAACAAGTTTCTCAGGAGATACTAATCATGAATTGTAACAGCATTATTGCATTCAGCACATAGACAGCTCCACCCATTATAAAAGTGAAGTTCACCTCCCTCCCCACTCCTCTAACAACTGCCATCTTTTCAGTCTCTCAATTCCCCTACCTGAAATTCCTCTCATACAACTCCCAGGTTTATCATCATTCCACATACAGGGAAACACCATAGACCATTGACCATTTTTCTCGAGTCACTTTAAATCAAAGTAGTAAGTTTTAGCATATATTCATCCCACCGCTAGCAATGAAAAATCACATTAGCTGTGAAAAACCACAAAACAGGATTTGAAACATTGTCTGAGTAACTTCCTATCGAAAAAAAAAAAACTGAGTCTTTGACATTTTTAAAAACATAATAGCAATAGAAAATAAAAACCCAAAGTGAAAAATACCTCATAGAAAGTTGGAAGGCCCCTGTAAGTATAAGAGAAGGCTCTGGCATATTTGGGATTAAAGATGAACATTTTTTTTTCAAAATTTGGTTTAAGGATCATAGTAGTCTAAAAGTATTTTCTGATGTCCCAGATTGCTGGATATTTCTGACACAGGAGACCAAATTAGGAAAAGGCAGAAGGATCATAGGAGAGAAAACAGAGTAACAGTGACACTGAAAAAGGATTCTAGATGGGACATCCACCTAAGGATGAAAGCTTTGCTGGCAAACAATATGCAAGTTTATTTATACTCTTGCTGCTCATTCCTTTTATTTAAAAATTACTGCCGGAATAAAGTGACATAAACTGTACACTCCATTAATAATTGTCCTAGGGAACAATTAACACAGGTGCCTATTCATCCTGCACTGAACAACCAGGTCTACCAGCCATGGTCTTTGAAATCTGACAGCACCAGTTTTAGATATCTGGTCCATAGTGTGTAGACAGCACGAAAACACACAACCTATTTTCTTAAACAAATGTTCTGAATATTTCCATATCATGAACATTATGAGCCAACATAACCAATGCTAATATGCAGTTTTTATTTAAGATGCAAAATGAAAATGAAATTAGTCAAGATCTGTCAGGAAGAACAAAGATGTTACTTGTGGAATTTGTGTGTTGAATGCAGCAATGGTTAGAACTTTGTTCCTCATATGAGGTAATGTTTTCCTAGGGATATTTAGTAATATTTAGCCATCAATCAATTGGCATTGCATCAGAAAAAAACACCTGCATTCCCACTAGATTAGCAGTGTGGTTTCCTAATCACATTGACAAACAGCTAACAAAGCATGTGATACGTGATGGAAAAGAAAACAGAAAAGCTCTGCTTTACATCACACTGTTTAGGTGTGATGATGGACTCTAATCTGCTTACAGTTGCATTGAAACTAAAAGCGCAAAACAAATTTATCATCATACAATGGAAGAGAGTAGAAACTGAAATATATCACTTGAGGGGACAGAGAACTTTACACAGAAAAGGGGTTATCATATCATTTAATGAGGTAATAAGAACAACTTTTCAGGAGGATGACCAGGCAGTGTGGATTGTCTCAGAGACAGCAGAACAGATTTTTTTTTTTTTTTTTGAGATGAATTCTTGCTCTTTCGCCAGGCTGAAGTTCAGTTCAGCTCACTGCAACCTCCATCTCCGGGATTCAAGCAATTTCCCCTGCCTCAGCCTCCTGAGTAGCTGGGACTACAGGCACGTGCCACCATGCCTGGCTAATATTTTTTATTTTAGTAAACATGGGGATTCACCATGGACAGGATAGTCTCGATATCCTGACTTCATGATCCACCTGCCTCGCCCTCCCAAAGTGCTGGGAGTACAGGCATGAGCCACCACACCCGGCCTGTTTTTGCTTTTGAGGAGAATGATAAACGTCATTTAGCGACAAACATTTCTGTGATTGGAGAGGGAAGAAATGATGAACTGCTTTGTTGCTATTGCCTGTGATGGGTACAGGAATCCCAAAGCTTTAGAACATGAGAAGGGATGTCCAATTTTTGCAGGAGATGCTTCTCAGACCCCTTAAATCAGGTGTCCCCAAACTTTTTACACAGAGGCCAGTTCACTGACCCTCAGACCGTTGGAGGGCCGCCACATACTGTGCTCCTCTCACTGACCACCAATGAAAGAGGTGCCCCTTCCTGAAGTGTGGCAGGGGGCCAGATAAATGGCCTCAGGGGGCCACATGTGGCCCACGGGCCGTAGTTTGGGGACACCTGCCTTAAAACATTGATCATCGTCCCTTTCTATGTGATTTTTATCTAAGTCTCTTTAAAACAAGTTCAGTGTCTGGTTAATCTTTGAGGTCCCCACAGAACCTATTATAATGTTTTATGTATTGTAAGACACTCAGTAAGAATTTGTATTGAAAGTATTGACCTACTATATCTGTACTTTTAATGTATTCAATTAAAATGTGATAAATTGTAATTTAAGAATATAATAAATAAAAGAAATGTACTTCTTTATCCTATGTCCATAAGTTTATTCAGAATCAAGTGTGGGAATTTACATGCATCATTAGTTGATCCATTTATTTATGTATAATAGATACATAGTATCTACTATATGAAAAGATCTCTAAGCCCTATGGTACAATTAAAAAGAAAAATTATCTTAAAAAAAGTGGCAGGGCACAGTGGCTTACACCTGTAATCCCAGCACTTTGGGAGGCCAAGGCGGTGGGATCACATGAGCTCAGGAGTTCAAGACTAGCCTGGCCAACATGGCAAAACCCTGTCTCTACTAAAAGTACAAAAACCCATGTGTGGTGGTGCATGCCTGTAGTCCCAGCTAGCTGAGGCAGGAGAATCGCTTGAACCAGGGAGGTAGAGGCTACAGTTAGTCACGATCACTGAATGACAGCCTGACCAACAGAGCAAGACTTTGCCTCAAAAAAAAAAAAAAAAAAAAAAAAAAGTTGAAGTGACTATCTTAAGAATTTATAATCGAAAATATTTTCCATTAGTGGAAAACCTCTATTTCAAAATTGATAACTTAATTAAATATAAACCCAGTTGAATCAGTAATGTTTGCCCATTACATTACATTTTGTTGTTGGCTCTGAATTTTCCCTTCTAACATATTCACTAACATGTTACGGTATTATTTTGCCTTCATATTCATTTATGTTAGAGTAGAAGGCAAAATAATCTCATAATGAATGGTTAGAGGGAATAACTTTTTGAGGTAGGTGAAGTAAGTCCGACCCAGAAAGCTTTGAAATAAAGCATGGGTCAGTTACAGTTACTTGTAACTGTCTTTAGCCAACATGTCCCTGGCCGAAAGGCTCCTTACCATGGTGATGTTTTGGTCCAACAGGACAAATGACCTGTGAGATATGATAAAGGAGAGAGAGATGAGCAAAAAAGAGGTCATCCACAGCCATGGATTTCCTGAAGTCCTCTCCTTTAGGCCTCCTCCTGTGCTCTGGGGAGATGCACCCCTGAAAGTAAAGGCTAACTGTTCAAGTTTAAAAAACCACACTCCCTAAAAGGAACAAGACTTGGCTGCAGGCAGGTAATACTATGAATTAGATAAAAACACCCTTGAACTCTCCAGAGTAAAAGCATCTATTCAAGGGAAAAGAATGTAGAAGGTCGTGAGTACTCATGACCAGAAATTTAAAGTGTTACGTGGAGCAAGAGGACCTATGTTATGAGCTGAATGTAATGAATGCAGTTTACAAGTGGCTGAAATTCTTGAGGGACCAGAATGGTTTTGTTCTGGGCAGGCTGATCAATGGGAGCTTGTCTTTGAGCTGTTCCCTCAGCAAGTGACTCAGCAGTTGTGACACCCGCTTTGAGACAGCCTATCGGCTGGGGAAGAGAAGATCTTTTCAAGTACATCAGAATGGCTCTGTCTCACATAACCTTCCCCTGCCTTTGTGACTGAGCTTCCAGAAACATGACAAGGAGTTTCTAGGAAGGAGGCCAGGAATCACGCAGTTAACAACAGAGATCCAGCTGTGCCCACCCCAGCTGAGTTTTATTCACTTCTTCTACAGGGACCACTTTCCGCTGTTCAAAAAGTTTCCTACTATTTCACCTCAAAGGGTACTTTACTTGCTCTTCTGTGCAGATTCTCTTAGTTAACTATGTTCCTCTACCCCATTTAACTTTTGAAGTTTGGGGCCTCTGGATAAGAAAATGAATTGTGTCTTTCAATATCAAAATGGAGTCTTACTTATGATAAGTAGTTTAACACTTTTCTGAGAGTACTGAGTTGCTTTAGGAAGACCAAGTGGTTGGGTTTCAATAGCTGTGCTTTTCAATCCCTACTCTGCCAACTGTAACTTGTGAGATTTGGGAGGAAGTCACTTTTAAACCTCGCATTCCTCATGTATAAAATAGGGATAATAATATCTAGCCTATTCATAGTTCTTTTGATAATTCCAATGAGATGAAAGATATGAAAGTGCCATGAAGACTGCAGAGCCCTAGACAAATAGAAATTCTTTATTTTTTTAAATTGCATTTTAGATTTTGGGGTACATGTGAAGAACATGCAAGATAGTTGCATAGGTACACATGTGGCAGTGCGATTTGCTGCCTTCCTCCCCTTCACCTATATCTGGCATTTCTCCCCATACTATCTCTCCCCAACTCCCCACCCCCCAACTGTCCCTCCCCTATTTCCCCCTGACAGACCCCAGTGTGATGCTTCCTTCCCTTAGTCCATGTGTTCTCATTGTTCAACACCCGCTTATGAGTGAGAACATGCGGTGTTTGATTTTCTGCTCGTGTCAGTCTGCTGAGAATGATGGTTTCCAGGTTCATCCATGTCCCTAAAAAGAACACAAACTCGTTGTTTCTGATGGCTGCATAATATTCCATGGTGTATATGTGCCACATTTTCCCTGTCCAGTCTATCATCGATGGGCATTTGGGTTGGTTCCAGGTCTTTGTAAACTGTGCTGCAATAAACATTCGTGTGCATGTGTCCTTATAGTAGAACGGTTTATAATCCTTTGGATATATACCCAGTAATGGGATTGCTAGGTCAAATGGAATTTCTATTTCTAGGTCTTTGAGGAATCGCCACACTGTCTTCCACAATGGCTGAACTAATTTACACTCCCACCAACGGTGTAAAAGTGTTCCTATTTCTCCACATCCTCTCTGGCATCTGTTGTCTCCAGATTTTTTTAATGATCACCATTCCAACTGGGTGAGATGGTATCTCAAAGTAGTTTTGATTTGCATTTCTCTAATGACCAGTGATGATGAACATTTTTTCATATGTTTGTTGGCCTCATGTATGTCTTCTTTTGTAAAGTGTCTGTTCATATCCTTCGCCCACTTTTGAATGGGCTTGTTTGTTTCCTTCTGCATGTACCTACTATCTTTATTTAACTCTTAACCACATTCTACTTTGTATTACGGTGACTTTTAAGTAGTTTTCTTTCCCCTCAGAGATATCAAGGAAAAGGAATTCACATCATTGTATCTCACAGAGGACAAAGCCTAGAATTTTCTACATTCAATCAGTGAATATTGGGGAGTGGGGAATCAATGAATTCATTATGTGGTAAGTGAAACTCTATGGCACATAGTTAGTTTGTAGTTCTGACAGTTCTGTTCATCTCTTGAGATTTAGAAAAAAAGCATTTTGAGGGAAAATATCTTACTTCCTCCTAAGGTAGTATTTCAGGTGGTATTCCAGAAACTCCCAGACATAACATGGCCTCAGGAATGCATAGTGATTACCATATAGAACTCCTAAGCCAAAAATGCAGTCTGCTTTTCTTTGCCTTTTAAAATTTCACTCACCTTTTTTGCCTCCCTTATTTATTTTTCCCTATCCCCTAGGGATGGCGATTACTTTCTATAGTTGCTACTCCAACTAAAGCATAGAAATCTCTATATTCCTTTAAGAACTCAACTGTTTACCTAGTTGACAACTCTTCATATTAAATTTTCTTCTTCAAATTACTAGTGTGGTTTCTGCCACCTGACTGGATTCCACACAGAAGGAAAGGTTCTGAGTGGTGTCCTGGCCCTCCCTCTGGAACTATCATCCCAAGAACGCTTCTTCCTAGAGAATGGTACAAAATATCTACATCATATGCACATGTCTGGAAAATCCAAGATTCTTTTGGCAAATGGTCATAACATCTGGCAATATCCTGAAAGGACTTATTTAGTGATTGAGAATGTCATGGGAGTCCAGCCCTTACTTTAAGTTTCCACAATTCGGGCTTTATAACTATATATTTTACTTTTTCAAGTATGTTGCTCATTAAACAGAAACACATATTTATGCTCATATGTGTGTCACATGCATATGAAGCATATGCGCTGTAGCCATATTTGAAATGTGCAACTTACTCCTTTTTATCACTTTTTTTTCTTTTTCTTTTTTTTTTTTTTTTTTGCGACAGAGTTTCGCTCTTGTTACCCAGGCTGTAGTGGAATGGTGCATTCTCAGCTCACCGCAACCTCCGTCTCCTGGGTTCAAGCAATTCTCCTGCCTCAGCCTCACGAGTAGGTGGGACTATAGGCATGTACCACCATGCCCAGATAATTTTTGTATTTTTAGTACAGTCAGGGTTTCACCATGTTGACCAGGATGATCTTGATCTCTTGACCTCGTGATCCACCCGTCTCCGCCTCCCAAAGTGCTGGGATTACAGGCATGAGCCACCACGCCCAGCCATAATTTTTCTAATGAAATACGTAAATCCTCATTAAATTTCAGACAAGACTAAGCATATCTCTTCTCACAAAACAGTGGTTCACCCAGAAGAAACCATCTAGGGACAAAGCTGAGGAATTCTTTTTTTTTTTTTTTTTTTTTTTAACAGTAGAGCGATTCTATCTGGTACAGAAATATTAGGATAGACGCATTTAATTTATCAAAATCATTGTCTTTTTGTTTTTTGGGGGGTTTTTTTGAGATGGAGTTTTGCTCTTGTTGCCCAGGCTAGAGTGCAGTGGCGCAATCTCGGCTCACCGCAACCTCCGCCTCCTGGGTTCAGGCAATTCTCCTGCCTCAGCCTCCTGAGTAGCTGGGATTACAGGCACGTGCCACTATGCCTGGCTAATTTTGTGTATTTTGGAGAGATGGGGTTTCTCCATGTTGGACAGGCTGGTCTTGAACTCTCAACCTCACGTGATCCATCTGCCTTGGCCTCCCAAAGTAGGAGGATTACGGGCTTGAGCCACTACATCTGGCCCCATCGTCTTATTAAATTGTTTGTATTTACCTTTTTGTGTAAAGTTTATTATTGTTGTTGTTATTATTAGCTATAAAATACTAGTCTAGTTGATTCTTGCACAAAACTGTGGAGAAGGCAAGGATGACCTTTTCTGCTCATTTTACAGGATAGCACATTTTGGAAAGTTTAAGGGTTGAGCTGAGATCACACAAATAATAAGAGGCAGAGTTAGAAGTAGAACAGATACTTTGTCTTTTCCATTCTCCTGAGCTGCCTCTTTATGTTTCCTTGTTTACATAATAAATCTACATAGTACTTTAAGGACTGGATATTATTAATACATTCTATAAACCAGACATTAAGTTGAGTGCTTTTGTATAGATTAAAACCATCTTTTGAAACACCTACCAGGGGACAGAATAATGATTATCCTTATTTTATGGATGAGGCTTAAAGAGAACAGAAAAACTGGTCAAGATTTCACAGTCGTTAAGTGCCAGAAGTGAGATCCACATCTAGACAATCTTGATTTAAGACCCAGATACTGATGTCCTGCACTATCACACTTTCCTTACTAGATAGAGTATGAACAAAACGAAGAAAATAGGTCATAGAAGTTTATAATCTAAGCTTTTATGAAATTGGCTATTTCTTAAGACACTGATAACAAAGGGTAAATAGAGCAAATACACAATGTAGATATCAACCAAAATGAAAACGGATTTTTGGAAAAAATCATGCAATTCTATTATTAAGAAATGAAAAATCTAAACTACACATAAGAGAAATACTAAGTAAACATATAAAACTTTTAGTGAGGTTATGGTTTTGTCTTAAAACACTTCTATTAATCTGTTTATTTTTAATTAATCAGCTTAGATACAACAAAATAAAGGAAACTTAATGCCAATATTCTTGATGAAAATAATGCAAAAATCCTTCATAAAATACTAGCAAACTGAATCCAGCAGCACGTCCAAAAGCTGAACCACCACAATCAAACAGGCTTACTTCCTGGGATGCAAGGTTGATTCAATACATGCAAATCAACAAATGTGATTCATCACTTAAACAGAACTAAAAACAAAAGTCACATGATCATCTCAATGGTTACAAAAAATACTTGTGATAAAATTCAACATCATTTCATGTTAAAAACTCTCAGCAAACCAGACATTGAAGAGACATACTTCAAAATAATAAGAGCCATCTATGAAAAACCCGTGTCCAATGTCATATTCAATAGGCAAAAGCTGGAAGCATTTTCCTTAAGAACTAGCATGAAATAAGGATGCTCTCTCTCACCACTCCTATTCAGCATAGATCTGGAACTCCTAACTAGAGCAGTCATACAAGAGAAAGATATAAAGGGCATCTACAGTGAAAAGGAAGAAGTCAAATTATCCTTGTTTGCAGATGATGTGATCTTACATATGGAAAAACTTAGACTTTCCCAAAAAACTATTAGAACGGAGAAACAAATTCAGTAAAGTTGCAGATACAAAATCAATACACAAAAATAGTAGCATTTCTATACGCCAACAGTGAAAAATCTGAAAAACTAATCAAAAACATAATCCCATTTACAGTAGCAATATACAAAATTAAACATCTAGGAATTAACATAGCCAAAAAAGTGAAAGATCTGTACAGTGAAAAGCATGAAACACTGATGAAAGAAACTGAGGAAGACACCAAAAATGGAAAGATATCCTATGTTTATGGATTGGAAGAATCAATATTATTAAAATGTCCGTACTACCCAAAGCAATCTACAGATGCAATGCATTCCCTATCAAAATACCCATGACATTCTTCACAGAAATAGGAAAAACAATCTTGAAACTTATACAGAACCACAAAAAAGAGAGGAGCCAAAACTATCCTGAGGAAAAAAGGTACAAAACTAGAGCAATCACATTACCTGACTTCAAGTTATACTATAGAGCTGTACTAACCAAAGCATGGTACTGGCATAAGAACAGACACACAGACCAAAGGAACAGAATTGAGAACCCAGAAACAAATCAATGCACCTACACTGCAGTGCAGAACTCATTTTCAACAAAGGAGCCAGCAACCTACGTGGGAGAAATAATAGTTTCTTCAATAAATGATACTGGGAAAACCAGATATCCAAATTCAGGAAAATGAAACTTGATGCCTATCTCTCATCATATACAAAAGTCAAATGAAAATTGATTAAAGTTTTAAATCAAAGACCTCAAACTATGCAACTACTGCAAGAAAAAGTCAGGGATACTCTCCAGGATGTTAGTCTGGGCAAACATTTATTGAGTAATATCCCACAAGCACAAGCAACCAAACAAAAATGGACAAGTGGGATCACATCAAGTTAAAAAGGTTGTTCACAGTGAAGGAAACAATCAAAAAAGTGAGGAGACAACCCACAGAATGGAAGAAAATATTTGCAGACTACCCAGCTGACCACGATTAATAACCAGAAAAAAGAGTTCAAACAACTTAATAGGAAAAAATACAATAATCCAAATTTAAAATAGGAAAAAGATTTGAATAGACATTTCTTAAAAGAAGACATACGAACAGCAAACAGGCACATGAAAAAGTGCTTAGCATCACTAATGATTATCAGAGAAAAACAAATAAAAACTAAAGAGATATGATCTCACTCTAGTTAAGATGGCTTTTGTTAAAAAGAAGGTAATAACAAATGCTGGCAAGGCTATGAAGATAAGAGAATCCTTGTACACTGTTGGTAAGAATGTAAATTAGTACAACCACAATAGGTAACAGCTTGGGGGTTCCTCAAAAATCTAAAGGCTACCAATATGATTCAGCAATCCCACTGCTGGGTATATTATCAAATGGAAGGAAATTATTATGTCAAAGAGTCAGCCGCACACCCATGTTTGTTGCAGCACTGTTCAGAATAGCCAAGATTTGCAAGCAACCTGCATGTTCAATGACAGGTGACTGAATAAAAAAACTGTGGTACATATACACAATGGAGTACTATTCAGCCAAAAAAAGAATGAGATCCAGTCATTTGCAATAACATAGATGGAACTGAAGATCATTATGTTAAGTGAAATAAGTCAAGCACAGAAAGACAAACTTCTTATGTTCTCACTTGTTTGTAGTTGCTAAATATAAAAACAATTGAACTCATGCAGACAGAGAGAAGAAGGATGGTTACCAGAGGCTGGGAAGGGTAGTTGTGGGGAGCATTGGAGATAGTTAATGAGTACCAAAAAATATATAGTTAGAAAGAATGAATAAGACCTAGTATTTGATAGCACAAGGGGGTGACTATAGTCAATAATAATTGAATCATACGCCTTAAAATAACTAAGAGAGTACAAATGTATTGTTTGTAACACAAAGGACAAATGCTTGAGGAGATAGATACTCCATTTCCCACAATGCTATTATTACTTATTCTTTACCAATATCAAAGTATATCATGTACCCTATAAATGCATATACCTACTATGCACTCACATTTTTTAACAATTATTTTTTAAAACCTCAAACTTACAGAAAGAAAAAAAAACATAGAAATTATAAATATAAAATACTTTTTTCTGTTTTTCTAAAAAGAAAATTGATTCCCTAAAGCAAAAATAAGTAACATTTTAATTAGTGGATTATAATTTAAAAGCAAATATATAACAACATTAACTGAAGGATGGAATTAACTTTCACTTCTAAAGTTAAATTACGTACAACTTTCTCATGTTTATTTGAAGTATTGCAACAGTATCTCTAAGTAGAAAGGAGTAAATTTAGCATGCATATTTTAAATGCTACTGTAGCCACTAAATAGACAAATCTAAGAAGTTTTAGCTAAAAGGTCAATAGAGGAGCTAGGATGGGATACTAAAATACTTACTTCATTAAGCCCTAAAAGCCCCCCTAAAAAGGAAAGGAAGAACAGAACAACAAAAACATGGGACCAACAGAAAAACTGGCAAGCTCTTAAACACAACCATGTCAGTAATTACATAAAATGAAAATGAAGCAAACACTTCAATTAAAAGGTAGAGACTGTTAGATTGGATTTAAAAAATAAGACTCAACATAGGGTCTCTACAACAGTTTAGTTTTATATGTACAGATGGCTTGAAAGTAGCAGGGAAAGGAAAGGTCATACCATGCAAACAATGAGTATAAGAATGATGGTGTAGCTAAAGTACTTAGTATTGCAGTAAAGAAGAGGGAAATATAATGATAATGGAATCAATCAGGAAAAGAACAATCCTAAATGCTCATGCACCTAGTAAGAGAGCTTCAAAAGAAATAATGCAAAAACAAACAGAACTGAAGGAAAAGATACATCCACAATTATATTTAGACATTTTAACCTCCACTTATTGATTTATAGAACAAGTTGACCAAAAAAAAATCAGTAAAGATATAGATGATGTTAATAATATGATCAATCTCCTTTACCTAAATGACATGTATAGAATATTGCACTTAACAGAGACAAATACTATTCTTTTCAAGAACATAAGTAGCATTCAAGATAAAAAATGCTGTACCACTGAAATACAATGTTCAATAAATTTCCAATAATTGAAATCTTGAAAATTAAATAAGAAATCGATATAAACAAGATTCCTATTGAATCCCCAAATATCTGGAAATTAAACAACACATTTCTACCTAACATATTTCTACAATATGGCATTATATTCCCAAATCTTCAGGTTTAATTAGCTCATCTCAGAACAATAGTTTGAAATTAAAATATTACAATTTCTATTTATTGGTTTTCAATTTTCAAGATCCAGGTAAGGGAAAGCACGGAACCCTTAGGTACAAAAAGGACTTTGAGAAAATGAAAGTATTGCTAGATTGGTGAGTTTACAGGGGCACTCATTACTTCTTCCTGCATATTGGAAATTAAAAGATAGTTTCTAATATACATAGCTTAAGAAATAAAAATTAATAAAATATTGAATTACTTGATTAAATAAACTGATTTTTTAAAAAATTAACAGTGGGAATGTGAGGAAGAAAAGAGCATATAAATGATTCAAACTCCTCTGTAACTAGAATTAATGGATATTATTTAAAATGAATAAATCAAGAAATAGAGATAAGTGCTTATTTTCATAGAATGATGTGTAAATGATGTTTAAATGTAGTAGCTTTCTGGGAGATGAAGTGGAGTTAGAGGTACAGGGAGGTACCAATGACCCGGCCCTTTTGCCCTCCAGGCCCTTCTCTATTCCAGGACATAGGGACAGCACCATCTGTGAGGAATGGGCCTTCACCAAACCTACAGGAAATAGAGCTTGGACTTCCCAGCCTCCAAAACTACAAGAAATAAATTTCTTTTCTTTACAAATTCCCCAGTCTCAGGTACTCTGTTGTAGTGGTGAAGTGGACTAAGACAATGGCAAGGAGTTTAAAACTGCATATTAGTTGGTAAATACCAAATTAGCAATATAAAGTTATATTGGGGAACCTACAGAAAAATAAGAATTTGCATATGCCAATAATATCAATGCAAATTTTTGGAGGACTGTTTTTGTGAAACTTTAAAATATGTATGTTACTCAACAATTCCACAATTTTAAGAATATGTATAAAGATAAATGTGCAAGGAAGTTCACTGTGGCATTGTTTGCAAATTGAAATAAACAACTCAAAAGAAAAGAACAATAGCAACAAGGGCAAAATTAACCTAAGTTGTCTTCAATAGGGCACAGGTTTAATAAATTTAAGTACATTCACTCAATAGCATATTGCCTAGCAATAAAAATTATTTTTAAAATCACAGTGCGCTACTACAAAAAGCCCATAAAACCCTGGTAAATAAAAATGTTTCCAGGCAATTCTTTATCATGTTAACCCATGTGTGTAAAAAATTCTGGAATACTGTAAACATATAGAAAGTATATTGAGACAAAAAAATGCTATTCAAATTACCAGTAAATCTAACTGTAGGGAAAGTGGGGAAGAGACACTTTTACTTTTTACTTTGTATAATTTTCTATCTTTATTTTTCTCAACAGCCATTTATTACATTATTTTATTAAAGTATTTTTTAATCTCAGTGAAGAGCTATGAAATGCAAAATTAAACAAATTGTGTTGGCTGTGTATTGCTTGGCAGCACTGACTCTCCCCAGCATCTAGCACAATGACTGGCAGATAGCAACTATTCAAGCAATACTCTCTGATTAGATGATAGAAGGATTGAAACCTGAAGTATTCAACCATGTATTTATTTTCTCTCATCCTAAAGCCATGTTGCTGTTATTAAATTTAGGAAAAGCCAATAAATAAAATAAAAACACATTTACCATCATTTATGTTTCAAAGAAAGTATGGCTCTCAAATCCAAGCTTTTATGTATTCATTTTAAAAAAATATTTTTGATCCTGTCTGGGTCCCCTTGCTCACAAACCCAGGTCAGGTGCATACTTGAAATCCCTGGGAAATAAACTCCTGATTAAATGAAAGCCCTTAGGAAATGTTTACAAAGAGGTAGCTCAGGAAACAGAATTGCACTGGAGAAAAATTGGTCCATTTCCATTTTAGAAATATACAGAGACGAGAGAGAACATGTGGCCAGTAATGTGTTGAGCCTCCTCAGTATTCACGGTTTCCTTGCAGGAGGTAATTTTAATTCAGGAGATGGAAACAAGCATGATATAGACCTGCCACGGCTTCAGCATCGGGAAACAACACACTGATCATGACATCAAGCTCCAGAGGAAGCCAATTGAGGATGTGATTGTTTTGGTCTGACATGTGCCTATGATGATCAGCTCTCATGCCCCCCAGTCTCGCCAGGGTCCCAGACTTGGTCGTTCCTCACTTGTAAAGCGGACCAGAATGCATCCCAGAGTTCACGCAAGGGCATCTGGCCTGGGGTAAGACAGACTCCACAAAACATATACATTGTTCCTGGCAAGGGACCCACAAGGGAAGGAAAAGGAGACAAGGAAGGCAGCATGGGACACTGACATACATTCGCTTACAACAAATCACGTCAGATGCAACTGTTCACATGCAACTCAGAGGGAGAAGGCAGGAATATGCCCATGGAACACATTCGCCTTCTACATGACGAACAGCTTCAGGAAAGCAACAAAGCCAAGAGCCAAGTTAAGAGAAAGGAAAAAACATGTAAAATGAATGCAATACTGACTGTAACAGAAGACATTTTAGATGTTCTTGTTATATAACAGAGAAGGAGGGAGGGAGGAAACTGTGCTGAGAAGAGACACTGGAAGAGGCCTGCTAACAGACCTCCAAATGCATATTCAAATGGTGTTTCAAAGCACTTCTTTGTGCTTAACTCTTTTCACCTACGAGAGGGACTTTAATATGTGTCCACTAAAAATGGAAACTGCATTGATTAGATATATGTTTTTAGATTTTATCATTTTCTTTTTTTTGATACGGAGTTTCGCTCTATATTTTAACAGAAACAGAGTTTTGTTCCAATGTCCAGGGTGGAGTGCAGTGGCACAATCACAGCTCACTGCAGCCTCAAACTTCTAGGCTCAAGAGATCATCCTGTCTCAGTCTCCTGCACAGCTGGGACTACAGGTGCGTGCCACCGTGCCAGACTATTTTTTTTTAATTTTTGTAGAGACTGAGACTTGATAAGTTGTGCAGGCTGATCTCAAATTCCTGGCCTCAAGTGATCCTCCTGCCTTGCCCTCCCAAAGCACTGAGATTACAGGCCTGACCCACCACGCCCGCTTAATTATCTTTTTTCCAGCCACTGGCCAGGTCACTTTGTAAAAGAAAAAGTGGATCAGTATATTAACAGACATTGTAGCTCTATCTTGCTTTAAAAAATTATACTTCTAAAAGGAGGAAAATTACAGTCATCCTGGAAATTGGTTCCAGAAGAAAAGGGAGAGAAGCTATGGAGGCAAATGACAATTCCTTTTGCCAGAGGCAAAGTGATGTCCCATTTATGTCTGAGAATGGGAATATTTGTACTGTACGATAACAGCCAAAAAATCAATTAGAAAAGGGTAACCTTTGACATGAGTAACTGGCTTGACAGACTTTCACTGAAGTGATTGAGATGACCACATGGGACTGTACTGGGTATCAGGTAAACACCTCCTTCGATGTGTGGCAATCTGTGAGAGATGGGACTGGGCAGGAAGAAAAGCAGCCTCAGAGTGTCCTGAGTTCTGTCTTCTAAAGCCTAAAAGCATTGCTTAGGTGCTAATCAATCTAATAATGTATATGCTACTTGTAAACTTAATATCATGAGGATCTGTTACTGCCATAAGTTTAAAAATGCGATTGTTGGAAGAGAGATGCCGGTAAGGACTGACAGTAAGGGAACAGTGGGCAAGACAGAAGCTAGAACACCCACCTTATGACCCTGACCAGTGTGCTTCCCACAACATTCACTTAAGCAAATTATCAATGATGCAAAACTGAGCCCCTTTTATATGCTACCATTTATGCAGGGTGAACTTCTGAATCTAGGTTCACATCTTCCTGTGCCAAAAAGTGTGTGTGAGTGGAAAATATTCTAAGATATTAGTTTTTGTTTTTCTCTCTGAATTTCCCCTTTCCCCCTTAGTCAAATAGCAGGCTTTCTGTTTTAATGCCTCAGGGAGACATGTGACTAGGCAGAAATAAAAGTAGCCTGCAGAACTTCCTGAATTATATCTTCAAAAGCCTATGCTCATTAAAGAAGAGAGAGTTTGGAGAAACTAGCATAGAAGTTTGAAAAAAGGACATGAGAGAGGGGAACTTTGCCCTTCAACTAACAAAGAGGAATTTCTTGCAAGAAGCAGGACTCAGGCCTTTTCTTGGTGTGGCATATGCCCAGAATTGATCCCCAGCTGTCTCTGGGAGATGAGTCAATGGCCACTGGGAGTTCCTGCCTTCAAGAACATTCCTGTGGGTTGACAGTGGCAGGAGCAGTGGAGATCCCCGGGCCTGAAATGACATGTTGACAGGGACCACAGAACAGAGCAGCCAGGAGAGTGCACAGGACATACCCAGCATCCTGATGCCTTGATACCTGATTCTTGGCCATGGGTGGGTCTGTAACGTTCATTGGCATGAGCTCTGTTGGAGAGGTGACAGAGACTCTCTCCTTGACCAAACTCTAGTGAAGCCCCTCTGAGCCCTCTTCTCCACTAGATCTCAACTTCCGCCTATAAAAACTACAGAAACTACAAAAACCACCCTGCATACAAATGATTTCGTCCACTGGCCCTGGCGCATACACACACACACTCACGCATAGTTTCTAACAACTCAAGCTCATGTCCCAAGAATGAGAGCTCCAGCTTTTTAAAATTCCTGCCTGGGAAAGCTCAAGGCTGCCAAAAGAATTGACTGATTCTCCCAGCCAACACCTGAAGATGTGCTGGTGCTGTCTCCCCATCTCCCATTCTCTGTGGCGGGCAGGAGTCTACTCTCCATAACTGTCAGTTAAGAAAGCCAAATGACATAATAACATTGACAGATTTCCCTTCCTGCTTTTTGAGAATTTCCACTTCCCTGATTCTACTCAAGTCCCCACTGTTCCCATGACCTACTTCTCCCTTTAAGAATACCCATTCCCATTACTGGCTATATACCCAAAGGATTATAAATCATTCTACTATAAAGACACATGCACGAGTTTTTTTTTTGTTTTTTGTTTTGTTTTGTTTTTTTTTTTTTGCAGCGCTATTCACAATAGCAAAAACCAGGAACCAACACAAATGTCCATCAATGTTAGACTGGAAAAAGAAAATGTAGCACATATATACCATGGAATACTATGCAGCCATAAAAGAGTGATTTCAGGTCCTTTGCACGGACATGGATAAAGTTAGAAACCATCATTCTCAGAAAACTAACACAGGAACAGAAAACCAAACACTGCATATTCTTGCTCTTAAGTGGAAATTAAACAATGAGAACACAGGGGCAGAGGGAGGGAACACTGGGGCTTTTGAGGGGTGAGGAAGGGCGGGATACCATTAGAAGAAACACCTAACGTAGACAACGGGTTGATGGGTGCAGCAAACCACCATGGCACATGTATACCTATGTAACAAACCTGCACGTTCTGCACATGTATCCCAGAACTTAAAGTACAATAAAAATATAAAATAAAAGTAAATAACTAAAAAAGTATGATTGAATTGTTTATAACACAAAGAAAGGATAAATGCTTAAGGTGATGGAGACCCTACTTACCCTGATGTGATTCTTATGCACTGCATGTGTGTATCAAAATATCTCACATATCCCATAAATATATATACCTACTGTGTACCCACAAAAATTAATAATTAGAATCTAAAAAACAAAGACTATCCAATCATCTCTACATGAATCAAAGTTGAGCTCAGTTCACACTGGACTCTCTTTCCTATTTTAATAGTTATTACTGATTAAAATCTGTCCTTACCAATTCAACTAGTGCCTGGGTTTGATTACTTTTGACAAAGGTGACACCAAGAACAACTGAGGTGAAGTGTATACAATCTACTACTAGATTCCCATCAATTTAGCCAGATGAAAAGAGTCAGATTTGAAATTCAGTTAATTTTGTAAAAATGAGTATCCGTGTTATTCTTTGGCACACCGGATCCTATAGCCTGAGACTCATACCCCTCAATGGGTATGCTAAGAAAATGAGTTGTAATGTTACTACTCAGCTTGCAGAAATACTATTAAGAAGACAACTGGATGGAGAGAAATTATACTATGTGAAGCAAACAAAATTCTAAGATAAATTTTGTATGAGTTGTACCACTGGTCCCCAGCATGGCTGATAAATAATGGCAGCCTAAATCCCCCATCAATGATAGCAAAGAAGTTAACGTTCCATTAAATTGGCATGTGCATGCAACCTTCGGAGAAAACTTTCATTCTGATTAATGGGATCCATACCATGAAGATGAGCCTCTTACAAGTCCTAGGGTAAGAGATATTTCACTGGTGTTTGAATATTGTATTGTGATGGTGGTCCGGTTGTCTGATAACTGTGTTGAATTCCTTAGGGCTTTCAATACATGAAAAATGCTGAAATACGTATTTAAACGTATACTTTGTTAAATCTTAAAATCTTGGACAATTAGAAGGGCTGCTTGGGAAGCTCTTTTTAAGTATTTTTAATGCTCTTCCTCTGCAGAAAGAAGCCCCAGGTCCATCTGTTCACCAATGTAGTCTTGATAAATTCTGTGGCCTTTCTGTCCAGCAGACAGGGGAGCATTTATTAGTTAAAGCAGACACGATTTAACAACATTATGAAATTTGGTTTCAGAAAAAAAAAAACTGGATTTCTACTCCCTCCCTTGAAATCCAGCCTTTTTACACATGCATTCTAACTTTCCTAAACAATTCAAAGTGGTACCGCTTTTTCTTTTATTCATTTCTGGTCAGTGGAAGAACAGAACCATTACGAGGCACAGAAAGAGTCAGGACAATTCACTTGTTCTGTCTTTTACAAAGATGATTAAGAGATGTTTACTATGCATTTGTCAAGTTTCTTTATGCTTCAGAGCCAAATTCATCCCAGACCTATCTTCTTTGATCAATACAGTTCTTAAAAAATAAAATCAACATTGATATGGTCTGACTCTGTGACCACACCCAAATCTCATGTCCAGCTGTAATCATGAATTTTGTATGAGTTGTACCACTGGTCCCCAGCATGGCTGATAAATAATGGCAGCCTAAATCCCCCATCAATGATAGCAAAGAAGTTAACGTTCCATTAAATTGGCATGTGCATGCCACCTTCGGAGAAAACTTTCATTCTGAAATGAAATGTTGGGGGAGGGGCTTGGTGGGAGGTGATTGGATCATGGGCACCAATTTCCCCCTTGCTGTTCTCATGACCGTAAGTGAGTTCTGAAGAAATTCGGTTGTTTGAAAGTGTGTAGTACCTCCCGCTTTACCCTCTCTCTGCTGCTTCACTCTGTAAAGAAGTCACCGGCTTCCCCTTCGCCTTCTGCCATGTTTATAAGTTTCCTAAGGATTCCCCAGCCATGCTTCCCGTACAGCCTGTAGAACTGTGAGTCAATTAAATCTTTTTTCATGCAGTACACAGCCTGAGGTAGTTCTTTACAGCAGTGTGAGAATGGACTAATATAAACATTTAAAATGTTTATTTTAAAAATCTAGATCTAAGATTTTGAAAAAAATCAGGAGATTCAACAAGAGGAAGGAGCAGCCCATCCCTTAGGTGGAACATGTGACTTCTAATTTGCCACAGGCTGGGACACTTCCTAATGCTTTCCAGCCACAACACAAACTCACTCCCTCATTGTCATTACTGGCCAGGCCCCTTGCACATGAGGTTAACCTGGTGCAGTAACATCTCCCCACAAAGAACAGTCTAGCACTCAGGAACTGCTTCCTCCCCATAACTAGACTCTGCTTTTATCTACTTGATAGTCCCCACACAGATCATAAAATATGGGTCTTTCTAGCTGCCTTAAGAAAATGAGACACACATGAGGAGAGAGTTATTTAGAAATTGTTTTTGAGCTTTAGGTTGGCTTAGCTTTCCTGGAATGTCTAATTTCGCTCAGGAAGTGCCTCCAACATTTTTAAGAATATCAAGGACAGAAAAGCTCAACTCAGCCATTTCCAGGGCTCTACATACCCCTCAGGCTCCTTACAGGGATAAGGGAGACTGCACTATCTCATTAGAGTCCCAGGAGGCCTGTCATCCTTCCATGGAGTTACCAATTGTTCCCTGGCTGACAAGAGACTGAACTGAAGTACTGGTAGAATTTTCAGGGTCATAAAGAACTAGGAGAGCATTCCCCCTCAACTCTGTAGCATATCAGTGAGATGGCTGGGTACGAATTAAGTTTGGAGTTCTCAAGACCTTGTGAAAACTGACTCAGCACTTTTATTTGGGTAACTTTGGGAAAGTCATTCTTTTTGAAGATTGCTTTAAATTATTTTGGAGTATGGTAGAGGAAAGGGAGAGACAAATTAAATGAGTAAGCTTTCTGAGCTTCAGCTTCCCCAAATCAATAAAATAATAATATACGTATTACAGAACTCTTTCGAATTCAAATGCATGTATAAAGTGCCTAGAACACAGCCTCGGTCACAACTCTATAAATTATAGTTCTTATTTATGTTACATAAATTCCTCAATGAAGGTAGACACAAGAATTCTAAGACTTCTTGAAGTCTAATATGGTTGGGCTTTGTGTCCCTACCCAAATCTCATCTTGAATTGTGATCCCTATAATCCCTACATGTCAAGGGAGAGACCAAGTGGAGATAGCTGGATTATGGGGGCAGTTTCCCCCATTCTGTTCTCACGATAGTAAGTTCTCACAAGATCTGATGGTTTTATAAGGGGTTCTTCCAATATTTTAGGTTTCTGGAGGCCTCCCCAGTCATGCTGAACTGTGAGTCAGTTAAATCTCTTTCCTTTATAAATAACCCAGTCTCAGGCAGTTCTTCATAGCAGTATGAAAACAGACACAAAGTCCCATCCAAGTCCCTGGCTTACTCACGTTCTAGGTCAGAAAACATCTGACCTTATGTAAACAGAGAATCATTCATTTAATCAGTGAATTTATAGCATTCCTTAAACCAAAAACACAGTTGGGAATATTAAGCATAGAAAGGCTAATAAGACAGGGATCTGTAATAAATACACCTATTCCTCTTTTCCTTGCTTAACATCTTCAATTCAGTACTGAAAACTTGGTAACTAATTTAAAAATCCATTAAATAAAAAGTTCTACTATATTTGATAGAAAAAATAATAATATGGTCCATCTCAACATAATATTTCCAAATAAGTATCACAGATAGAAACATAGATCAGCTGAACGATGTTTGCAGATTTATATAACTAGTAAACAATTATTTAGAATAAGGGAGTTTGTAAATAGAATGTAATATGAAGGCTTCTTATGCTCACTTAATAGCACACACATACAGACAAAGCAAGAGAAAGAATGAGAAAGATAGACAGACTTGATACTGAAGGTAAAGTCATTTTTGTAGAAGGCATATTTTTTCTCCTGTATCACTTTCTTCTCCAGTTTTTCAATGTTTGTGGGGCTTATAGTCATGTTTTATCTAAAATGCTTTTGAAAGTAGTTACAGTATTAGGAAAACACAAAAGTACTTCAAAACATGTACAAACAGTACAAGTAAACAACAAATCAAAATGTCTTAAAAGAGGTTACTTCTTTATCCTTCTCACTTAGGGTACACAGGTAATGCAGAACATTTGATTACGTGGTACGCAATTCAAATTTGTTCCATGTGATGTTCTCGGATTAGAAACTACTGTGTTGAGTGTGTCTTTATTTGAAATCATCATGTTGAAATACAAATTTTACTGTGCTTTTATTTTGTAAGTTTTGAATTAAAAAGTCCTTATGCCATAAAAAGAAGTTGTCTTAAATGTGGCATTATTTTCCAAGTCATTATGGCAAACAATTAACCAAACAGGTATTGAGGGGAAAGTCAGTACAGCAGCAGCAGCAGCAATGTATCATTCCACTCTGCTTTTTATTGGCATGCTCCCCTCTCCTGTGCACAGGGCAGAAGAGTCTGGAGCTGCATCCCCTGGTTGTATTATCCACCAAGCCTGAGCCAGGAAAAGCAGCCCTGCTGAGGCCCATGAGGTCTGGATTCTTGTCCAACATCAACACCCTCGATAAGATGGACTCCAATTCTTCTTTGCATTTTTCTTGATTGCAGGAAAATAAAGTGTCTCTGAAATTAAGACTAAGAAAGACCTTAAAAGCCAAGACACCAAATGGCATCAGGAAACCCATGCTCTTCAAAATATACAGTGAAAAATGAAACCCTTACAAGAGGAGACATTTCATAAAGAAGAACAGATCAAATACTCTTGCAGCTTTCTCTCACGGTAATTCTGCCTCCTTGGATTGAAGCTACAGAGAAGAATGCAGCCTGCGGGTGCTCATGCCTGAGTGTCACCTGCCCCCCTCCACCTGCTGAGCTATGTCCAAACAGACATCCTCTACCTTCGACATAACACATTCTGTTATGTCAAACACAACACTTTCTGTTATGTCTCCAGGAACACTTTCTGTTCCTGAAGAGAAAGAACATTCTGGTCATATCAAGGGTTCTGGGATATTCTAGGAGCAGTTTAGAGCTTTCATTCAGTATAAAGTTTCTCTTTCATGAAAAGATCTTGCCACAAGGGGATGAGAAACAAGCTATTGAGCATCTAATATATCTGTATTGATTTTACATGCTAGTTGATTTTACATACTTCATTTCATTTAATTAGCAGAAGCACCCTCCAAGGAAGTCTTATCCCCCTCAATTAGGTAGGTTAAAAACAACCGTCTTAGAGAAGATAAGGCGATTGAGCTTCGAAGAGATCCATGCTTTTGGCACTGTAGTACACAGACCTAATCCCTGTACATGTATCTGCCTTCCACTTCCAAGATCTCTTTGTAGGAGGCTTCCAGGGATCTTCTAGGAATGTGCTTAGTAATTCTTCCATTATTCTTCCACCACTGAACTTGAAGAAGATGTGACTGGGGGATAAAGGCAAAGCCAAGTATGAGAAGGTAGATCTGAAAGAGGAATGTCAGACACGGAGCACAAAAGTAAAGGCAAGAGTGAGCAAGGTAGATAACCCTCTAATCCTTCACATGGGAGGAAAGGTTGTAGAAACAACTCTGTTCTAACAAGCACAGATAATATACAGGTTATTTTTCATTAAACTTGTGAGGGAAAGAGGCACATCTCTAGACATACTACTGGATTGGTCAAAAATGTCTTCATCAACACAGAACTGAAAGCCTAACACACTCAAGCCTAGGTCAAAGAATGTCTAGAGGAGATGGCCACCATGAGATAAACTGCAATCTTCCACAGTTGACTATGTCTGTCCTTTAAAAAAAAAAAAAAAAGAATCTAATTTTTTTATCATAAGTACTTACCCTTACTGACATTTTTATAACAGGTTTTATGTGGTTATCTGCTTATTTGTAATGTGCACATGGATAATTCACTTCTTCAATGCATCTACATTCCTCAAAAACCCACATGTACTATTATTGCATTAGTTATCAGTTTTCATGGTTGATAAAGCCACTAACAATTATGGGTTCCAATGAGACAGAATCACCTGTGGCACAATTTTCCCGAGTGATTCTCAGTAGAGCAGATTCACACATATACAGATTAGAGCAAAATAACATTACAATGCTGTTATATTTTCCAAGGACCTGAACAATTGTTTTACCTAAGTAAATGTATAACATTGCCTAGCCCTGGAGATTAAAATTCTCCAAATTCATTCTGCCTCAAAATGGGCAAATATGTATATAAAAATAAAATATGCACATATTCATTATAGTTTTTTTAAACTTCACTGGGTAGAAGCAGGACATGAAGTGTGGCTCAGTGGTCTAGATTCCATGTTGATTTAGGAGAGGGTTTGCCGTGACCTAGTTAGTGTGAGAGCCACAACTTAACAAAACCAGATCTATTAGAATGCCTTGGCACAAGCTTTGTCTGGCTATTGGTAAAACTAAAACATCTCAATTTCACCTATTCCCATTCAAACATTACCTTTAATTAGGTATTTTATAGACAAAGATTAACTACATTTTTTTGAAATGAAGAAGACTAAGGCTAAAACCTATGTTGTGTAAACCCCCAGGGAAAGAGTTTAGGTCATTTTGTTGTTGTTCTTCTTCTTAATGACATGCCAACTGTCAGATTCCAAGACTGGGAGATGGTCCCTAAGGGAGTCAGAGGGAGGCAAGGTGGTAGAGGTAAACAGTGTGCCAATGAAAATCAAACCAAGTGCCATCTTGGCACCTAGACTAGGGCCAATTCTATAAGTGCTGGAGGAGGGACTGACGAACAAAATGAGAAAAGATACAATTCCACCTTCAAACCAGTGAAAGTTAAAAGCTTGTAACACTGTCACCCCATGGAGGTCAATAGTTAGTGGATGGACATTCAGATGGGTTTTCTGAAAGGAGATGATGAGGAGGCAAAACAAATAGTGAAGAAATAAGACTCCACACTTGTCTTTCTCTCTGGTAAGTCCCAAGGAAATCAGGACCAAAGCCCTGAGCAAAGAGGTCAAACAATGCTTCTGCTGAAAAGAGAGAAAGAGTCTTCTCCCACAAGGTACTCTACTTTTTATTCCTCATTTACACACTTAGAGTTTACTGATTTAAGTCAAAATATGCAATGAATCCTTCATGTGAAGGCACGCTAATTGGTCAGTATTCACTGTTTAAAAATTTTTTTTAATCTTTTCCTAGTAATATTTCATTGGGGTAAAATTATATAACATTAAGATTACATTTTTACCATTTATAAGTATGCAGTCCAGAAGCATTAAGTACATTCACGTTGTTGTATAAACATCACCACTATCTATTTTCAGAACATTTTGTCTTTCTAAACTGAAACCCTTTACTTACCAAACAATAACTTCACATTTCCCTCTGCCCCCTGCCCCTGCCAACATTTATTCTACTTTCTGCCTAGAAAATTGGACTACTCTATGCACCTCATGTACATAGAGTCATACAGTATTTGTCCTTAAAGGCTGTCTTATTTCACTTAGCATAATAATGTTCTCAAGGCTCATCCATGTTTTAGCATTTGTCAGAATTTCATTCATTTATAAAGCTGAATAACAGAAATATTCTCCTTCCTATAAAAATGTATCTTTATCACTTATCTGTTACCAGGCCTTGAACGTGACATTAAATCTTTCTTAGCCTCAGTTTTTTCAACTGACAAATGGAGAAAATAAATTACCTACCTCTCTAGGCCTTTGTAAGGATTAAGTAATTCACATAAAGCATTAGCGTAGTACTTAAAAACACATAAGGGCTCATCAAGAGGTAGCTCTTATTGTTGATGCTGTTATGGTTGTTGTTACCATTGTTATTATTAGCTTAGAAGTTGTCACAAGCTTTTTAACACAAGAGTATCTATAACACTGCAGAACTGTGCAAACTCTTTTAGGAAAACCACTAGCCTCCTAATGGTAAAATGTAGCTATGCATTTAGACGACCACATAAATTGGGAGACTTTTGAACCTAGAAATTTCCCTAAGATATGGTGACAATATTAGAAGATGATGAAACAAAGTTAAATAGCCCCATGAAAGTTCCATTAAACACTTATAAATTATGCAAAGACATGAACTTCCTGAAAGAATGAAAGAGCTACAGTGAAATGTTTCCAGTTCCTCAGTAGAGTCAGGTAAGTCAGGTAAGAATGAAGTTGATCATACATGCCTGCCTGCATCTTTGAATCATGAGGCAATCGGGTGTATTCATGATAGGAATTTTTCCTTCTCTAGCCAAAACCAAGCTGGTAATTACAAGTGCCCAAAACCACTATCTGGACACAGCCTGTGACACAATCTGGACACAGCCAGGTCTGAGATCAGACTTGGAAACGTCCTTCCCTCCATCTGAAAAATGCCTTTGCTGGTCAGAAGAGGCCAATAGGGAGAACACCACCACATTTCCTGGTCTTCCATGAGATCCTCAAGACCAGGGGAACATGTGGGTCCTTGATCACATTGTTCAGGAAACCAATGGGGGAACATCCTGGCTTCTCTATAGAAACTGTATAAAACAGAATAAAAAACACAACCAACAAACAAAATTTCTGATAAGCCTTTCTGAAGGATAACATGCAAAATCTCAGTTGAAGCTTTCACACATAGACATGCATTTTTCCTTTTTCTTCTTGGAAATGAATTTCTATGTATCTATTTGTACGTGGACTACAAAATCCTGTATCCTTTTCTCTTGCTGTAGGCAGTTACATGGTGTCTTAGTCTACTTGGGCTGTTAAAACAAAAATACAATAAACTGGGAGGCCTCAACAACAAACATTTATTTCTCACAGCTGCGGAGGACAGAAAGTCTAAGATCAAGGCACAGGCAGCTTCCCTGTTCAGAGAAGACCTACTTCGTAGTTCGTAGATGACTCTGTCCACACATGGCAGAAAAGGTGACGGAGCGCCTTGGGGTCTCTTTTAAAAGAGCGCTAATTCCAATCATGAGGACTCTGTCTTCATGGCTCCATTACTTTTCTATCAAGAGTCCCTACCTCCAGATGCCATCACCTTGGGTGTTAAGATTCCACCATACGAATTTTGGGGAACACAAACATTTGATCCATAACAGATAGTGTACTACTCAAAAGTAGATCTGTATTTATCTAAATACCATTTGGTGAACAGATCAGAGAGGGAGTATCATACCTAGCACCTTGGCCCACATAAGAGTTTTCCGAAGGTCTAGGTAAAAGCTCTCAAGAGAAAAATTCCAAAAATGATTTACACAATAGTCACTGCATTTCAGACAATATGAAGACTTTCAAGATGATTACCTTGAAGCTTCCATTCTGACATACTGGTTAAACTATCCATCTCACTGTCTCAGGCTTAGCACCACCCCCTTGCTGGCTGGCATTCCTGTGACTGCTTGCTCTGAAAGGAAAAGGCAGGAGAAGAGGATTCTGAGCTAAAGATGAAAGAATTATGCGAAGTTTCAGGCAGGGTGCAGTGGCTCATGCCTGTAACCCAGCACTTTGGGAGGCTGAGGTAGGCGGATCACGAGGTCAGGAGATCAAGACCATCCTGGCTAACACAGTGAAATCTTGTCTCTACTAAAAATATGAAAAAATTAGCCAGGCGTGGTGGCATGCACCTGTAGTCCCAGCTACTTGGGAGGCTGAGGCAGGAGAATCACTTAAACACAGGAGGCAGAGGTTGCAGTGAGCCGAGATCACACCACTGCACTCCAGCCTAGGTAACAGAGTGAGACTACATCTCAAAAAAAAAAAAAAAAGAAAAGAAAAGAAAAGGAATAATCTTGTGAAATTTCTTGCCTCAAAGGACACAGGAATTTTTTAATTCTTTTGAACACTTATACCAAATGTCAAATTTCCCTGAAACTGCGTGACAAAGAAGGAAAGGAAAAGAACTGACATTTATTTGAGCTAATACTCTGTCATGCATTATGCCAAGCAATATGCATGGCAATTTTGTTGATAAATCAGAAGAATCGACAAATCAGAGAAATAAAGTAACTTTCTCAAAATTACACAGCCAATAAAGCCCAGATCTGTCTCCCTTGAAATCCTCTGCATATTCCACTATACCCTAAAGCCTCTTCCTTATAGCTTTACTGAATGGCAGATACAGAAATCTCTCTATTTGTTTCGGATCTCTTAGATAAGACACTGCCTTACTAAATATATGACCTCATTCAGGATGTGCCAGGAGGCTGCCAGGACAGCTTGAACACTGAGAGTGAGGGCAACTGTATTTCCTTGATCACACCGAAACCCGCTCAACCAGACACCACAGAATGAGAAACAACCTCCTGATTTCTGAAAAACAGTCAATGGTGGCACAAGATAAAGGCAAACATTTGGGTTGGCACCAGCCATTAATATGAGTCCTGATGGATGGACAGGGCCATCTGATTGTGGGAGGAGTTTCTTTCACAATCACTTGCAGGGCAATAGCACAGTGAGAGTGAGTGACACATAGCTCGATTAGATTTGCCTCCCTTTATGCCCACACAAATGCCATGGTCTCTTGTTTGGCATTTGTACAAATCCTGTCTCCCCCATAACTCCTAGGTATTAATCATGAGTTAATAGAAGTAGGATCCTCCAGAAGGCACCTTGGCTTTTCCCACAGTAATCCACCTGTTCCAACAGGTGTTCTCACTGCAAGCATGGAAGACTCCGAAGGACTTCAGAAGCAAGATAGCTTCCCAGGACACAAAGACACCTCCCCAAGAAATGACTCCATTTATATATTTTCATATAATGTTCTTTCTACAAAAGGATTGTTGTAATTTACTAAACCCTTTTCTTTCTCAAAATACATGTGAATAACAGAGGAAATATCCTCTGATCTTCATTTTGACCCTTTCTCCTACAAACTTGAGTAGCTCTGTGTAATCTCTGAGGAACATGCTAAGCTCTGGCTGTCAATTTGTAGGGCCATATTGACAGAAAGTATCAAAGTTCTGGGGAATTATGTTTGCTTTCACATATGAGCCAGTGAGGTGAGCCAATTCATCTGGTGGTGCACTGATGGCTCTTCTTGGTCCCCAACCATACATGTAGTAATATACATGGTTTGTATTCATTTTCAACTGACTTGAGACATCAAATTAAAACACATTCAGTGAATATAATTCAAACAAATAAGAAGTAATGCTAATGAAATAAAACACTCGTTCAGAACAACTTTTTCTTTGTCACCATATTGGTTTAGAAAGATAGACAGGAATGGGTACTACTTTGATTTCATAAATGAGGAATTTGAGAAATAGCAGTAGTAATGATCACTGCAATATTTTTAGCCTCTCTAGGCTGTAAATTCTGGGCATTGTAGTTATTTGCATTCAGCCCTCATCTACGGTTGTCTCAGATGCCTATTGTTTTAGATATCCTCAGTAGGGGTACCTTCCATTTAACTTAACTCACATCTAAAGCCTCAGGCTTTAGATGAGTAATAAAAAGCTGCCCTTAGCCTATCATTGAGGTACCCTTCACTGCAGGGGGAGCTTTTAAGTGAGGATCTTGATAGGAGTATTACTCTCTGAGACAATCACTCCAAGACTTGGAATAGGAAAAGAAAAGAAATCCCAAGTTGCCTTATCCATCTCCTAGCCCCTCCTCTTGGCTCATCACAGTACACTTATATCTCCCCAATTTTTTTTGACTCACATGACAAGGGTCTGTAAATACAAGTTGTCACCTCCTGCATTCCTCTGACAATCACCACTTCCTCTAGGAAAAACTCTTCATGCTCTGCCCAGATGGGGTTAGGTGAGCCTTCTCTATACCCTGCATATATTTCTATTATGTCATTTGTTAATAACAACAGCCTGCATATATTTCTATTATGTCATTTGTTAAACTATCACGTGTTTTTTATAAACTATAAGAAGCTTTCATTAATAACAGTAAATGTGCATATATTACGGGCTTTATTCCTTTGACAATACCATGTTCTTCTATTATTTGGTGGTTTAGTTTAGAGATTCATAAAATTTATTCTTACCTATTTAAACTTGTCAAGAAATGTGCTTTGGTTGATAGGAGGTAAATAGCTTGTCAACTCGGTATCAGTAAGGCACAAAATCTGGGTTATGACCACTGTATTATATTTCTGCTGCTGAATAACAAATTATGGCACACAATGCAACTTAAAACAATAGCCATTTATTATCACAGTTCTATAGGTCAGAAATCCAGGTAAGCTTAGCTAATTCCTCTGCTGAGTCTCACACTCAAGATATCAGCTACCTGTGGTTCCCATCTAAGTCTTGGGGTCTTCTTCCAAGCTCATTAATTATTGGCAGAATTCATTTTATTCTTACCCTTTTCAAGTGGGCCCTCCATCTTCAAGCCAGCAGAGGTAGACTGAATTATTCTTTTTTTTTTTTTTTTGAGATGGAGTTTCGCTCTTGTTACCCAGGCTGGAGTGCAATGGCGCGATCTCGGCTCACCGCAACCTCCGCCTCCTGGGTTCAGGCAATTCTCCTGCCTCAGCCTCCTCAGTAGCTGGGATTACAGGCACGTGCCACCATGCCCAGCTAATTTTTTTGTATTTTTAGTGGAGACGGGGTTTCACCATGTTGACCAGGATGGTCTCGATCTCTCGACCTCGTGATCCACCCGCCTCGGCCTCCCAAAGTGCTGGGATTACAGGCTTGAGCCACCGCACCCAGCTGAATTATTCTTATGCTTCAAATCTCTTTGACTTCCTCGTCTGCTCCCAGCCAGAGAAAAATCTCTGATTTTAAAAGGTTTACACAATGAGCTAGGCCCACCTGGACAATTTCTCTTTCACCTTATAACATAATATGGGAGTAATATTAAGTTTAGGGGTTATGGAAGTCATCTTAAAATTCTGCCTTTTACAACCATGACTCTGATACTTTTAATCGAATATTTCTGCATTCTTCATCTTTTTCTCTATAACAAGGATATTATTTTCTACCAGGGATGCTTAGAATTAAGAAATGCAACCTGACATGGTCCTGAAGTAGTCAGAGAATCACTGAACCAAATGAAATCAAACCCACAGTCTCGACTTCACAGCAAAGTGTGTGCTAACCAAATGAGCAAACCAGTCATCTCTACCGGGGAAGTAATAATAGAGGTGGCCCTGATTTCAGAAGCAGAGTGAGATGCCAATGACTCCACTAAAATATTTCATTGTCCCAGTAAAGTAAGGTTATGACCACCATTTGAGTTGCTGCTGTCAAAGCACAATTGCAGTTATACTGCGCAGATTAAAATTTCTGAGCTCGATATTATTATGCTGCTTTTCTGATTATCATGGAGTCCAATTTCAGCTGTTTCTCTGTGCAGTTCCTATTTTTACAAAAGCATATCCATCATAAAAAATTGTTGTGATATTTTAAGCACTTTGTAACTTATATATTTAGCTTATAAGTTAACAAAATAGTTAATAAACCAGCCCCAAAAGTTAGCTTTATAAATCAGACTTACTGAGAATACAAAGGAAGTGAAACCCAAAGGAAAAGGAAAGGCATCTCCTAAGCAGTCACAATTATTTAGGAGAGATTTTTCCTTTTAAGTAAGTCACTTAAAAGAAGAGACTATTTGTGTTTTACCATTTCACCCCCTACTAACTGCCTCATTTCGTATCTTGAACATGGTGGGTGCTAAAAAAATACTTGTTGAATAACAAATGAGTGAATATTTGTTAGAAAACTTCAGTAAGAAGTGTTTTCATAGTAGAAACTTGAAACTAATCTAAGTGTTTAAAAATAGAGAACTATTTAATAAAGTTTTACAGCCTCCAAACTTATGTTGAGGAAGAGTAAGGTATGTCATAACATAAAAATTGTGATACAAATTACAGATGAAAAATCTAGGATACTAAACAGTATATACAAAAATTCCATTAATTATATATACATATATACACATATCTTACTATTTCATATATTAAAAGACACATAGCATTATACTATGGTGGTTATCTCTGGGGATCCATTTTATTTGCTTCCTTGAGATTTTTCTGTAATATCTGAATTTTTTTCTCCTTTCCAAATTTGGGGAAAAAAGGTTTCCAAAAATTAATTTTAAAAAAAAAGGTTATATATCAAGTTTGGATTGCAAACCAGAGCTTTCAGCAGAACATAGTTGAGTCTTTGCCATAGACACCAACTCATTTCCTTCCTTTCAGAGGCATTCATACCACTATCTTACATTTTTTCCCAAATGAAATGACAAAATGGAAAGACCATTTCTACACCAAACACTGAGCCATAGGAAAGTGGAACGTCAGTCAGGGCATCTGCAGATCAGAAAATCATGTCAACAGAAAGCAGGACCTGTATAAGATTCTAAGTTTATGCCATTTGCTGATCAGTCACTGTACTTCAAAAATTATACACACTGTAATCCCCTCTCTCTGTTCTGCAGGCCTTTTGAAGAGGAAGGCATTTTTAACAAATGTCCTTTAAATGGAGAAAGGAGGCAGATCAGTTTACTCTGAACTACTTCAGATTAGAGCTGACTCAGAACGCCTCCCCAAGTGGAAGCTCCTCTCCAGAAGTAGCTTCCCTATTGGATTCAGGTTCAGGGTTGGAACCCACAGATCCAGAATAACAGGCTGTCAGCAATGACAAGCCCACGGTTAGCATCCAGCAACCCTCATTTTGTCCTTGTCTCCCTCATCTTCCTTCAAACTTCTACTTTTATTCTTAGATTTCTCTGAAACTCTTTTAAAAATTCCTTTTAAAACAAGTGGGAGCCTGACTCATTGCCTATTTCCTCTGTTTTCCACCCAAGTCGTAAACAATGGGCTCCATTCAAATGTTGACCGTCTGTGAGCTGGGAACCTGCGTGCAGACAAAGCTCCTTTTCCCAGGGCAGACTGCCAGACCCATGCTCTCCTCCACTTACCTCCTGGGCTCTGTTTAATAAGGGCCACTTGGCAAAATGCAACATATTGTCATGGTCCTGTGACCTTGTAGCTCTCTGTCTCCTTTTCGCTTCAGCCCAAAAGAGTATTACTCTTAATCCTCAAGTTAATGCATTTGAGGACAGCCTTTCAAAAGATACTCATAAGAATGACAAGAGGTAGTCCAGGCCCCAGTCATAAGTACTCCCTGGTTTTATTTATAATAATTTTAATGTTTCTGTCCTAACTCCTCCCAGGTTATTAATATTTTGTCTGTAGATGGTAGTTGCCAGGAAAGAGAGTCTTGCAATGTCAGGGGCATGACAAAGTTGAGAAATAGAGAAGGCTAGCCTAAGACTTTGGGAAGACAAAGGTGAAGGACAAAGCAGGAGGCATCAGACTACGGAACAAGAAGAACAGGACAAAGTTTCAAGTTCAAAGGGAGCAGATAAGACAAAAATAAGTGAACTTGAATGACAGAGTAGTCCTCAGGAAAAAAACAGAGAGATAGAAGACTAGAGAGAGCACAGTCCTTCGTGGGCTTGAGGAAAGCACACCTCCAGTGTGTACAGTGATCACAGGAGAAGCTTTTGCATATTGTGTCAAAACTCCCTTCTCAATCATGTATGTTTCCTGAAGAATTCTGCCAGCTTCCCCCTGCATCTTAAAATGGTAAGAAAGTTTAAGAGAAAGTAAGAGAAACAAATATTAAATAATTATGATATTCCAGCTATATTAGCTATGTGTGCTTTTTAAATTAACTTCAACAACCATATGAAATTGGGGTTCTTATTCCTATTTCTTTACTGAGAAAATTGTAGCTCATGGAGCTTAAATAATTTGCTCACAGTCACAGAATTAGGTAGCACTAGAATTTAAAATCAAGTAGTATGACTAAAAAAAACCATGAGAGAATTCATTCCTTCTTTTGTAAAACAAATCACTCCCTATTGACAATCAAACTCAAATCCTCTAGATTCTCTGAGAATATTATTTCAATCTATCCTCTTCTATCCGACCCTACCGTCCCTCCCTCATAGCTTACCAAGTTTTTCCCCAAAAGCCTCCTCCCTGACCTCTCCTCTCTCTGTGCCCCACCTTCTTTTCCTTTTTTATTTCCCTTTTCTTCCTCTTTCAACATTTATCTCATCAATTCTAACCTGCGTAACTCTTCAGTGACTTCCCACTGACCTAAGATTAAGTCACTAACCCCAAATATGGCACTGCTTACCCATTCGTCTCCATATTATATCCTTTCTCCCTCACTTTCTATGTTCCAACCACAATGGACTTGTTTAATATCCTCAAAACTACAAGTCATACACCAGGGAAGGGCTTCTACAAAGGCTGTTTATTCACTGTGCAACACTCAGCAATTCTCAAACATTTTGAGCTCAGGGCCCCTCTGTGCTCTCAAAAATTATTAAGAACCCCAGGGACCTTTATTTTAAAATGGTAGATTATATTATTATATTATGTTGTAAATTAGAACCAGGAAATTTTTAAATATTTAATTCATTTTAAGACTTCACAGTAAACTCATTACACCTCAACATAAGTAACATTTTATTTAAAAAGGCACATTTTCCAAAACCAAAAAGACATTAGTGAGACTAGCAGTGCTGTTTTGCATTGTTTCCAAATCTGACCAATATCTGGCTTACTGAAGGATAAATGGATTCTCATGTCTGCTTCTGCATTTAATCTGTTGTGATATCATGTTATACAGCCTCTGTGAAACTCCACTGTACACTTGTAATGCAAAAAAAATGAAAAGGAAAATGACTTCAAAGTATTATAGCAAAACAGTTTTAACTTCTGAACACCCTAAAAGTGTCAGAGGCAGAGACCTCCAGGAAACCCAACGTATACTTTAGGAACTCTTAATTACTCTGTATGTCTTGTCTTGTTTGTCTGTATGTCTTGTTAAAATTTGCATGGATGTCTTCCCTAACCTCAAAGAGGTCTGGGTCCTCTTGTTACATGTTTCTATAACATCCTGTACCTCTCTGTCAAAAAAATCACCAAGGCTAGTTGTGGTGGCTCATGCCTATAATCCCAGCACTCTGGGAGGCTGAGGCAGGTGGATCACGAGGTCAAGAGATCAAGACCATCCTGGTCAACAGGGTGAAACCCCGTCTCTACTAAAAATACAAAAATCAGCTGGGCATGGTGGTGTGCGCCAGTATTCCCAGCTACTCAGGAGACTGAGGCAGGAGAATTGCTTGAACCCAGGAGGTGGACGTTGCGGTGAGTCGAGATTGCGCCACTGCACTCCAGCATGGGTAACAAGAGTAAAAAAAAAAAAAAAAAAAAAAAAATCACTGTACCTTTAATCGATAATTTGCATAAGGACAGAAACCATGCCAACTTTGTTCATAATGAGTCTCCAGTGCTCAGAACACAGCAAGAGCTCAGACAATCTTTGAGGGAGCAAGAGGAGATAGAAGAAAGGAAGAGAGCAAGGGAATAAAGCCCTTAGACTCAATGAGACAGCCTCCTGACAATCACTCCATTCCTTCAACAGGATGTATACAGAGACATAACTTTCTGCAGTACCAGCTGCAGCTCTGGGTTCCATTTCCCTTGGAAATAGGATGGGAGAAAGAGACAGGTAACGGACTGGAATTAGGAGACTGAGGTGAAACTGTAGAGAATAATGGTTAGAAGTACATGTGCCGGATTCTCTCATTAAGGCAATCATTCGATATTTACTAAGCAGCTACAATTTGCCAGGGATTCTTCTTGGTACTTGGGATATATCAGTGAATAAAAGAGAGAAAATGTTCTGGCTTCAAGGAGTTTACAGGCGGACCTGAACTCAGCCCCAGGTCCTTGCACTTGAGTTGTTCTAAACTGTTTGTTTAACCTTCCTGTGCCTTATTTCTCTCATGTGTAAATTGTGAAAAAGCCTTGAAAGTTTCCCTGGGAGAACTAAATTAAAGATTATCATTAATGTATGCAATAGAGTCAGGCACCTGGTAGGTGCCTAATAAATGGAAATCTTTTTGGTGGTAACTCTTATTCCAAAATTGATTTTTTCATGTAACTACAGATTAGAATTCATAGTAACTACAGATTAGAATTCAGTCATTCACAGCATATCACTTGGGTAGCTGCAGGGGAAGAGAGCAGTACACTGAGGATCTTCACAGGACTCGGGGGCGGGGGGCTGGCTACAGTGTCATTTTCCTATAGAGAAGCATCATCTCTGGCTTCCTCTCTTCTTGGCAAGCTACCTGGATATTTTTACATATAACTATACAAGGTACTACCATAGTCTTAAGCTATGGAGTATTTCAAAACAGACTTTCCTGAGGACTGACTCTAAAAATTAAATAGGCCATGAGTGTCAGACCATTTTAAAGAAGATATTCACAGCCAACTGTGTGTAAGGGACCACTTCCTTATGTGGGTGTGTCACGTATCACAGGGTTGCTGAGGTTTTCCAACTTCGCCCTCTGACTGAGTTTGACTTGGCCTTTCTGAGAAAGGGACTCTGCCTATGAAGCAGGATTACCAGGACAGACACAAGAGAGAGAGAGCGAGCGAGCAGCGATCTTTGATTTTTCATTTCCCTTTCCATCTAATTACTCTTTGTGACTTCCCCAGTTAGTACCACACTAGAGAAGTGTTAGGTAGAGGAAGAGGAAGAAAGAAAAGGGGATAATCTTATCAGTTGGTTTTGCTATGTGTTACTAGTCTGGTAAACACATTTGAAGTTAGAAAGTATTCAAACATGGAATAAAGTTTGGGAATTACTTGTGTGGATTTAATTTCCTCAGAATATACTCATTGTTCCTTCTCAGGAAATATTCATGAGTCAACTATCCAGAATCATAGTTATTATTCAAGCGGTGTGGGTTTAAAAGGAGATTTGATGCCATGGCAAACCTCACTGACTTAGACTGTTCTTCAAGTTAAAGAGCAGGATGATGTCTGAAGTGACTGAAACACATATGGCTTCAGTGTGTCAAGAAGACCTGAAAGATCCCACATGGAAGTGAAATTCATTATTGGCAAGCACAGTGACAGGAGACCCCAGAGGGCTGAGCCACAAAGAATTTGCAGAGCCGCATGGCTAACTCCATGGCCTAGTTTGATCTTGAAGTTATTGTCTTGGATAATCCTCTCCAATCTGTTCCTGCACTTAAGAGCTATTCAGCACATGATGGAGCTCCCTCTCAGGTTCCTTTACATCGTCCTGTCAGGGAAGACTTTCGGGGAACACAGACATCACATCAAATCATCCAACAGATGTCCCTTTCAAATAAGTTGGAGTGGAACCAACTATATGGAGAAGTCATAAACAAGGAAACAGACAACCTAGTGATTTTTAGTGCATTGGCACTGCTCTTTGCACAGAAACCTCAGTCTCCGGGGTGGATGAACATTTCAAGTGTGTGTGTGTGTACTGTGTGGACTGACTCTTGCCCTGCTCAGGCTCATGCTGCTGACAGGGGATACAGGAGACACTTTGGAGTCCAAATCCTGCATCATCTCAATGAAGTGCAATGTCACAGCTCTAAGTAACCAATTTTAATAACTGGCATCAAATGAGTCCCAACAGAGAAACCCAGTATCCAGCCCCATTTCTGTCACTGACTCTCTCATTGTATTGAGAGGATTGGCCAGAATCATCTGATTTCTGTTCCTGATTTCCCCCTCTCACTGGCATCAGAGGATTGCACTAAAGGAAAACTTAATATCTAACTGAGCTCCAAGCGCTAAGTAAGAGCATCTCATATTCATTCCAGGCCACCGAGAGGTTCAGGGTGACCAAGTCACAGACTATAAATTTAAACATTTGATGATTTTTGCAGATGACTGGTTGAGCAAAGGAAAACCCAAGAGATACATAAAGGTGGAAACCAGGATTTCTCATTTGAATTATTTAACATGCCTCACTCTAATGGTTATAAATATAAAGGAACTGCAGGTTTTTCAAGAGGACGAAATAAAGTTAATAAGTTTAGGTTTGGGGTTCTTTTTTTAACCTACTTTAGAATAGGAAATATGCTTACTAATATTTACAAGGCACTGCAAAGCACCAGCCAAAATGCCTGATTTACTGGCAGGATGCTTTTATTGTGGCTGTTTCCCTTGTCATGTGGGCAGCTAATTAATACTCCTAGAAAATTAAGTTGTCAACTCAACACTGACTACTTTTGAATGAATTTTTATTCCAGCAACACCCCATCATGTATTGAAAATTTCCTATGTGCCAGGCACTACACTAGATTTTGGGAGTATGAAAAATAATAAGGTAAAGATCTTGGCTTCAAAGAGTCTTTAAAATTATTTGTTTGAGAAGTTTTATTACAGGAGTATGTGTTGGAATTGCCAGAATACTTAGCTCAGATCAAGGTTTCAAGCATGACTTTGCAGAATAGATTTCAGGTGAACTTAGTTTTAAAGGATTTAAGGATAAGCATACCCATATTTTTAATTACCCAGAAGGTAGTGCCTACTGAAATGCTTGAGCCTAAGTTGCTTCTAAGAGACTAACTTCAGAACTTGCATTTTGCCAAATGGAGCTCATTGCTTAATTTCTAGCCAATACAACCCATCTCTCTCTGCTGAATACTAAGCTCATCAACTTCTCCTTTGATCTAGGTCTTGAATAGAATGTTGAACAGAACAGGGCTGAAGGCAGAAATCATAGAAATTTGCATCCAGAATTACATTAGTGTCTTCATAGCTGCCTGCTGTTGCAATCAGAATTAACTCACTTTCTTGCCCAATTGTGACACTTCAGCTTACCTTCTTCGCAAGGGAGACTTTAAGAACTGCTGAAGTTGAACTTCTCAGGTTCTTATACATAGTGACACTGTTCATGCAATGGCTGTTTATTGATTTCTTGGAACCAGCAAAAGGCACAAACTGAATCCTCAAATTGGAATTCCTAAGTGACTAACTTGTAGCATAACCTTATTACACTGGGAAAGATGGGGCAAAGGAGAGAAAAAATATCTATAACATCTCACATGTTCAAATATCTGTGCTAAGCACTTTATGTATATTTAGTCATTCAAACTCCAAATATACATTAAATAGTAGTTATTATTCCATTCTCTAATTCTACAATTTTTACCTTTTTAGAGTCCACATGTAAGTAAGAGCATATGGTATTTGTCTCCCTGTGTCTGACCTATTTCACTTAACATAATGTCCCTAGGTTCATCCATGTTTGCAAATGGCAGAATTGCCTGCTTTTTTTTTTTTAGGCTAAATAGTATTTCATTTTGTTCATTTAGCACATTTTTAAATCTATTCATCAGCTGATGGACACTTAGGTTGATTCCAAATCTTGGCTATTGTGAATAATGCTGCAATGAACACAGGAGTACTAACATCCCTTTGAAATACTAATTTTAATTCCTTCAGGTACACACCCAGCATTGGCTGCGGGGAGTTAGACAGGGAAAGGGTATACACTGATGTATGGATACAAAGTTTCAGTTAAACACGAGCAGTAATTCTGGCATTCTGCTGCACAGTTAATAGTAATGTATTATATATTTCAAAATAGCTAAAAAAAGAGAATTTTAATTGTTCTTACCAAGATGAAATGATCGTTTGGGGGAATGAATATGCTAATTAGCCTGATTTGCTCATTCCACAAGGTATACATGTATCAAAAATTCACATTGCACCCCATAATATACAAAATTATGTCAATCACCTCAAAACTTCTTTTAAAAAAAGTAGTTACCAGTCTCCATTTGACTGATAAAACTTAGAAAGATTAAATCTGAGCTAAAACTCAGCCAGTATTGCACCAAATGTTCTTTCCATTATGCTCCTCCCTCTTCCCCACTAAGATTGCACCCCTTCCCCTCCCTAACTCGCCCCAAGCTCCCATTACCCTTCACTAATTTTCAAACCAAGGAAAAAATTATTCAATGAATGATAATACTTGACCCAGAACTTTTAGAGAGTTTTGAGTTAAAGAAAATGTCACTTGGGTTAAAATCACATTTTAAACCTGTGACTTTCATTAAAGTAAATGAAATCCCTAAGTGACTTTTCTTGAATAGGCCTTCAAAAAAATTTTGACATTTTAATCACTTAATCCTCACATATCTATATCCTATTGACTGAATTGTGCCTCCCGAGAATTCACATTTGAAGCCCCAACCACTTCCCCACAATCTAACTGTATTTGGAGATAGAGCCTTTATTTAGAGATGGAATATTAAAGGTAATTAAGGTTAAATGAGGTCATTGTCATTAGGGTGGGACCTAATCCAATAAGACTGGTGAGTTTATTCTCTCTCTCTCTCTGTCTCTCTCTCTCTCTCTCTCTCTCTCTCTCTCTCAGCCTCTCTGTCAGGTAGGGACACAGTAAAAGGAAGTAATCTAGGAGCCAGGAAGAGGGCCCTCTCTAGAATCTGTTCATGCCGGAATCCTGATGCTGAACTTCTAGCCTCCACAACAGTGAGAAAAGGGATTTACGTCATTTGAGCTACCCAGTATCTTGTTAAGGCAACTTAAGCAGGCTAATACACTACATAATCTATGGACTCCTCCAGGAATGCCAGTCGGATCATTTTACAAGAACTGTATATGAGATTCAAAGGGGTCATTAGGACATATGTTAAATCAAGTTGGTTATTCCAGGATTTTACTTATTAAATTCTAGTATACAGTTTGAACCACTGTGGTGCACAGTATATTTCCCACAGGAATGCTGTAGCCTATTATTCCAATATGATCATGGAATCAAAAGAGAGCAGATTCAGAGGGTGCAATTGTACTACACTGGACAAATGGGCATGACTCGGTGGTTACGGGTGGAACACCATCTGTTGCTGACACACAAGTGCTTCTTGCGCTCCTTGGGAAGAGCCACAGGTGTTTCCATAACAGGTGTGTTTGCTTCCCCTATGTAGCTTTCCCAGACACGTCACACATAGCACTCTCAGAGTTGCCTTTTCTACTCAGGCAAAGTAAGTACAGAAACGAGACATCTGCCCTGATAATTTAATTTAGAGGGAAAAAAGATGCGACTTGGTTGTTTCGGAGATGCATGAATGTACTTTTGGCATGGAGTAGGGAAATATAAAAATATACCAAATGTTAAAGACAGCATGCATAATTGTTGAATTCTTTTTTTAAAAAATTTTGTTTTTATTTTAAGTTCCAGGATACATGTGCATGACGTGCAGGCTTCTTACACAGGTAAACACGTGCTATGGTGTTTTGCTGCACCTATCAGCCTATCACCTAGGTATTAAGCCCTGCATGCATTACCTATTTATCCTAATGCTCTCCCTCTTTCATTCCATTGTGTATAGTTCTTGAGTAATAGAATTGGGACAGGATAATGTGCATTATACTCCCTGAACAATCTATTAGTAGGCTGAGGCTTTAAAGGTCAGGCAATATGGTGCCAAGGAGCTTATTATTATATTCAATGTGTTGAGTTATTGAACATATAATTATCAAAAATGAATTATTAAATACATAGTGAATTCAAATGTGACTACTAAATTCACAATTTTAGATTGTCTTTAATCTATTGATCCCCTTGCATTTTGCCAAGAATTTTTAGTATCTAACTTTTTCATGAATCCAGTGAAAAGTACTGACAAAATTTAACTTTAAGGCATACCATGTTTTTCTGGTATATAACTGACCTGTGGTTGATTAGAAAATTTGAAGATATATTTGTCTTTCAATTGTCATGTATAAAAATATAATCTTCCACAACTCCTGAATTTAAAATTCTCCACGTCAGAACTCTTTGCTAGAGTAACAGAGAAAGGTGAAAAATCATATGTAACCCAATAGAAGGAAAGCCTCCATGTAATTATCTCTAAACATAAAACTGTATACAAAGAGAACCAGTCTACCAAGTGTAATTAAAAGCAGATCAAATTTTAATTATTTTTCACAAATAGGGACAAACAGAGGAATATATACCCGTGATGCAAAAAAGGTGGTGACTTGAGGTTATATTTCCAATTCTTGCACTGGTATTCTGCCTATGACTTGATCTATTACTCTATCACGTGACCAATCTTAAAATAATGTTTTAAGATGAGAATTATCTGTGTAACTGCATAATCATCTATGCCCAGAAAATTTTCTGTTCAAGAACATACACCTCCTTTCTTAGATAAACATAACTTATTTTAAGACCTCTCTTCTAGATAGTATGACATTTCCTCTTTATGAACTTGCTAAAAGTAGCACCCCAGGCATTTGTAACTTAAATGAGATATATATTTAACCAAAAGGATAAAATACTAAACCTGAAAATTTGTATGTGTCAGCCACACATAACATCCCGGGGCAACTAACAGACTACTGGATCCCCTCAGGATCGATGGCTCCTAACCTGCTGGCCCCTACTAGTTTCTAGAAGGTGGAAGAGAGACATCCTTAGGGCCCGGGAGAAATTATCACTACCTACACCTACCTTGCTTATTTGTTCATATGTATAACACCTGCCTTTTCTACCAGTAGACTGTAAACTTGAAATTAAGAACATCCATTATCTTTTCACCCTTACAGCTCCCAGAACAACGACTGGAACGGAGTAGATACTATAATGGTGTTTTTAATACTTAAGTGAAAAAATAAATGAATACCTGCTGCTTAAAATACACAGTTCCCCTTTGCTCCACCTTGGCCTGTGTGGATGGGTACAGGGATCCCTGCAATGACAAATAACTGAGCAAAGAGTTATGGAATCAGACATCAAAGGTGAACATAAAAGAATGACTTATCTTCCCAGGAACAGGATTCTTGAGAAACATTTCTCTCCTATCCAAAGTGTGAAATTAGGAAATTTCCATGATTATGAAAAGAAATTTACTGGCCATTCTTTGAAGTTGAAATGGCTAATGCTGCGTGTGTGTGTGTGTGTGTGTGTGTGTGTGTGTGTGTGTGTGTGTTTATGGGAAGCAGCTGGGGAAAAGCATTTAAATTGGCTCTTAGAGATGCTTTTTATGACAAGAATGTAAGATAATTCTAAGCCAAATTTTTCCCCATAATAAAAGAGTTATAGTCAATAGCAGACAAGCAAATACCTATTGACTAGGAATTATATGCTGAATAATATATTCATCTGCTAAGGCTATTATTATAAAATACCATACTCTGGATAGTTTAAACCACTTAAACTTATTTTCTCACAGTTCTGGATGCTGGAAGTCCAAGATCAAGGTTCTAGAAAATGTGGTGTCTATATGGAGGCTTCTCTGTCTTGCAGACATCTGCCTCCTATCTGTGGCCTCACATGAACTTTTCTCTGTATGCAGAGAGAGAGAGAAGGAAAGAGAGAGAGGAGAGAGAAAGAAAGAAAAGGGGAGGGAGGAAGGGGGAGAGAGAGAGGGACAGAGAGACAGAGACAGAGGGAGAGCGACAGAGACAGAGGGAGAGACAGAGGGAGAGTGTTTACTCGTGTACCTTTCTCTTCTTATAGAGACACCAATCCTATTGGATTAAGCCCTACTGTATAACCTCATTTAGCCTTAATCATCTTCTTAAGCTCCTGTCTTTAAATACAGACACACCGGGGATTAGGGTTTCACATACGAATGAGGGAGGACACAATCCAGTTCACAACAGATGCTAGAGGAGACAATATAAATGAGACACTGATTTTTCTCTAAAATGTTTCAATCTAGAGGAGGGATGGGGAGTGGAAACCAACACTGCCCATGCAGAACTGTAGCACCTGACCAGATAGGGGATCCAAGGGAGATGTGAAAAACAACTGCCCTGAGACTGCCAGAGGAAAAGCTAATGAATTTCATTTAAAGTAACTGAGAAAGTCTATGTAAAGGAAATATTAGAAAATCCCACAAATATGAGACTTCATAATAGCTTTCTTCTGAGGCAGAGTTCAAAAATAGCAATCTGGAAGAATTTAACAATAGCGGAATGGAATGAAATCTTTGAAAGAAAACAAGATAAAATCTATGAAAAAGCTTTAAAACACTAGAAAAAAATCCCTGTTTGAGAGAACTCAGTAATATGGGAACGTAGCTGCTTTCTGTTTTATTATAAATGTCTGGTTCACAGACCTCAGCTGCAAGGTCTTGGCCACAAAGAAATAAATCTGAACAAAAATCGACAATAATATCTACATATCTATATCTATACTTACATATTTACCAACACCCAGGCATTTTAGAAGTCCCTTGATACTAATTTATTAATCTGAACAAATTGATGTATTTATAATAGGTGAATAACTTCTGATAAAACCATAGTCATCAGTGATTAAAGAAGAAAAAGCTCCTTTTCCTAGTTTATGTTTTCTTAAGTCGAGAGATATAAACTCTTGTTGATAAAGTGGGACTACAGGGAGGGAGCCTTTTTTCTAGGATTTCTAAGACCTGGGATTTCTCTAATCTGGATGTTCCTACCTAGATTTGACCTGCATTTAGGGAAAACAAACTGGCAGTTTTACACTAACAAACGTAGTGCCAATCTGTCTGTCTTCAAGTCTGTTTTTAGCTAATCAGGAGAACTTCTGCAGGAACTATCAGTTTCACAAGAATGGCCTGGTTCTGATTCCAATTTAAAATCTTGTATTTTGCTGAGAAATCACTCCAGCAGAATCATTCGAAGCTCACTTCCCACCACGTTGCCATGCCCTGTTTGCCTGTGACCCCTCTTCTAGACTGTAAGCTCTTCGATGACAGCCCTTGCCTTGTCCACTGCCATATTCCTGGCGCCAAGCATAGGCAGTCTCCCCTTGAAGGTTTTCAGCCTGAGTCATGAGTGTTTCTGACAGCCATTTTCCAAAGTTATCCATGCTTTTATTTGGAAAACATTCTAGTCTAGTATCTGGACTGGAAATCTTCACATAATGAGCATGTTCTTACTCAAAAAAGCAAATCAATTATCATATTTTAAATTGAATGTATCTTTACAGGCCCTATGGGACACATTACATTCTCTCTTACACTAAAAGCTTATAATGGTTTTCGCTGCCAAATGCAATCGTGACATTCATTTCTACTTGATATTTCAAACTTTCTGAAGGCATGTCTGAATTAGATACTACTAGAAGTCCCCAATCCATTCTTCTCCTTCCACAGTAATAGAATACCTAATTTTAGGTGAGCACACAGGTTCCCAGAATAATGATTACTTTTCAAGGCATCTCTTGTAATTCAATATGACTGAACAACTAAAGTTTCTGCCAATGAAATGTACGCAGAACAGTGAATGCAACTTCCAAAAGGAAGTTGCTTTACCAACCCATTTGCCTCCTTTCAGCTAGCTGGAATGTAGACATGATGGCTGGAGTTCCTGCAGCCATTTTGGATGATGAAGTTCTTTGTGTAAGAAAGCCATGTCCAGTGAAACAACAAGATAGAAAAACCCTGGATCCCTGATGCAAAGAATCACTGACTACCCTCCCCACCCCCAATTCAGACTCCTTTAATGGAGAAAATAACTGCTCTCCTGTGTAAATGACATTATTTTGTTTGTTTTGATAATCAAGGCCAAATCTAATCCCTAATTTTACCCTCTGACTGAGAGAGCAGTTTATCAGCCCAGCATCTCTCAGCAGATATTACATAATTTATAATGGTTTCTTAAGGGCTTTTGGGGAAGAATTTATTTTAGTGCTATGCAAACTGTTATTCACGGACAAGTGACAGTCCACAAGCTATTTGTTATGGGTCTGTGACAAGATGACTATGGAATTTGAGAGTAAGCATTTACATGCTTTTATAGCAACTTTCACACTTATCATTGCGTTGTTACCCTTTCCTAGTGAGTCACATGCAAAGCAAGCTGCCTGCTAGTCACGTACAATAGGAATTCATGAAGTTTGACTTTTAAGGATACTTGATCAGCTGTTACCTGAAAGTGTTTAAAAATCAGAAAAGGTATAAATATATGAGAGACATGTAATTCTTTACTTACAGTAATTTTAATTTTAATCAAGCCTGTCTGAAATATACTTTTATTGTCATCAGCTAGAGAAGTGAATTTACTATTATTAATGGCAATCCCAATTTACAGACAGAAAACAAGCTTCACTAAACTATTTTGTTAAGAGAAGACCAACCTAACCTGATTGTACTTGTTAACTAAACGATAACAATAGACACGGTTCTAAAAAAATGAAAACCAGAAAGCCGTACTAGTTTTACCTGGAAGTATGATCTTTCATGTACTAAATTCAGTTGTGTAGCCATAATTTGTACTTAAGTGCTAAAATAACAGTGTGTGATTTGAAGAGATGCATTTACTAATGAATCAATGAAAACATTAAAACCTAAGGAGTGTTGACCTCCAAATTATAAAGGGAAATCCAAAACCAAAATGAATCATTTAAAAAATAAACAATATTGCATTAAAAAGCCACCAGAAAAAAAAAAATGTTTGATGGGTTTTCTATAAAAGAACATTTTGAATTGCTAAATCTAAAGACCCACATACATTTATTGAAATATTAATAAAAGACTGCATCAAAGATGTTTGATTGGAAACACAAAGAGAATCTCATGAAGCAAGGTAGCACAACTGCTATTTTCCAGTGACACCACAGCACAATGTTATGCAAGCAAATAGTAACAAGCAAATATTTGAAAAAATAAAATACAGCTAACAATATAACCTTTATGGCAACTGGACAGGTGCATAAATATTGCTAAAATATAAATCCCTTTAATATATGTGCAATCTAAACATGACAGTAACATAAAGAATCTGTTTTCTAAGTTTCATTTCCAACAACACAGATTTCAATTATACAGAACCATGAAGGAATAATCAACAAATGTGACTTAGAGTTTAAATTTTGGGACTATGTTCACATGGCACAGCTCCAACAGCAGAAAAACATTCTGGAATTGCTTCACCACAATATAAATCAATGAATCACTTCTTCATCAAGAAAGTCTTATTATAAAACAAAAATGTAAGCAGGACTAAAAAGTGTATTTAATGCAATTTGTAAGTAACCTACAAGCCAATGTACTAAATTTAAGATTATTCATTTTATTTGTAATGATGTGGAAGCTGCTTATCACAATTACTGGGATATGATAGTTATTGAGGAGAAATATATCAGTAATATATGAACTATCCAGCAAACCCTATTGTATTCCAGGCAAGATAAGAAACCAGCCCCAGCATTTCAAAGATACGAATTAGACTGTCTGTTGTGCTTATTTCTTTGGTAACTTTGATATTTTTTAAAGGTCCTAATACTTTCATACAAATAAAGAATGTGACATGTTTTCAATAGCAGATAAGACTAAAGTGCAGAAAGCTAGAAGCTTGGACAAACAGAGTTTCTAAAGAGTGCTGAAAGATCCATAAGTTAATAATAAATAATAATGAAGCAGGTGATGAGCTTGAAATTATACATCTGCCTGGATATTACCCTATACCTTAGCAATTTTGTAAAGTTTTAAATTTAACTTTTCATCATAAAATATTTTAAATCTCCCAGGATACTGCCCTATACCTTAGAAATTTTGTAGAAAGTTTTAAATTTAACTTTCCATCATAAGAATATTTTAAATCTGCGAGGATACTGCCCTATACCTTAGAAATTTTGTAGAGTGTTTTAAATTTAACTTTCCATCATAAGAATATTTTACAAGCCTGTAATCCCAGCACTTTGGGAGGCCGAGGCGGGTGGATCACGAGGTCAAGAGATCGAGACCATCCTGGTCAACATAGTGAAACCCCGTCTCTACTAAAAATACAAAAAATTAGCTGGGCATGGTAGCACGTGCCTGTACTCCCAGCTACTCGGGAGGCTGAGGCAGGAGTATTGCCTGAACCCAGGAGGCAGAGGTTGCGGTGAGCCGAGATCGTGCCATTGCACTCCAGCCTGGGTAATAAGAGTGAAACTCTGTCTCAAAAAAAAAAAGAATATTTTACATCACCAGGATATTGATTGCCCCATACCTTAGAAATTTTGTAGAGTGTTTTAAATTTAACTTTCTATTGTAAGAATATTTTACAAATAGGAAATTCCTAAATCCCAAATCCATTTCTTTTATTAAAAGTAAAATTAATTTTAACTTTAAAGGATAAATTGCTCAAATTTGCTATTGGTGAAGGATTAAAGGTGAGTTTGGGAAATACTGTATCACTTGCTTCATTTCTGCAAAAAAGTCAAAAATGAATATCCTGAGTTTACTGAAGTTACTTTGATATTTATCACTCTTTCATGTCAAGGCAACTCTGTGAGACTGGACTGTCTACTGTAATGTTATTGAACGAGACAGAAACATCTTCCCAGTGAGGATTGTCATTGTCAATCTAGCTATGCCACATCAACTGACAAGCAGGAAGCATGCTTATACATGGCATTTAAAAATATACATTGTGTTCATTAAAAGTATGCCTATGGGTGTTTAATATGTATTGTTGCTATTTTACTCATAATTTGATTAGTTTATAATCGCAGAAAGAAAATGGGCTATTAGTACAAAAGTGATTCTCTATAGCTACATCTTATTTGCATACATAAAATGCACAATGTAATTTTTCAAACATTTTTTCTGCCTATTTTTATTCTGATGTTTATTAAAATGAATTTTGTGTCTATAAATTCTTATAATAAAATTTGTCTTGCATCTTCTATGTCTTCTATCCCTTTTATTTTTGTAGGAATTAATGCATACTGCATTTTACAAAAGCACAGATCTGGGATGGCTTGGAAAGCAACAAACTGCTCCTTCTCCACAGATGATCTGAGAAGACATACATTATTTCTCTGCCTTTAGCTCAGGTCATTTCTAAGCTATCCTCAAATCAGCATTCTACTTTTCCCAAACTACCCCTGGCCCACCCTACCCTGACTCCTTGCCTACCTGAGGAACATCACCCATAAAATCAAGCTGAAGTAAATACAAGCTGTTCTTGTGACTCTTCAAGGTCAAAGACCCAAATGCTCACAGAGGTGGGGCTGGGAGAACACATGGGTGTAGTGACAAGCAGCAGGTGGTGGCACCTCTGCTTCAGATCAGTGTGCCCCAGCAGGAACACGGTCTGGGTTGCCATATCCCTCGCAGTTTTTCAAGAGAAACCAGAAACCCAGATTTTTACAAAGAACTACACTCATTTAAAAATGTTAAGAAGTAATTCAGATTTTTACAAACCACAAGGCCAGCTAAAGAAAATGCATGTGTAGGCTACAATTGGCCTGCAAATACCACCTGGGGACTGCCGGGGTGTCGGGAGCTACTGATAAGGAAAGTGAGACCAGCAAATGCAAAGGGTTTCTTTCCAGCACAGCCTGCAGGTGGATTTTGGCAGTTTTCTACAAGGGTTTTTCCATCTATGGAAAACAGCTGCATGCATGAGCCAATGTTTCAGGAGCACTCCTCCTGCCTCTGTCTAGCCTGAGGCAACCCTACAATTGGTCTCAGATACCAACATGAGCATGAAACAAGACTCCACACAGGAGTTACTCAACAAGGGGTCTCACGATTTTGGGGCCACTAGTCCAGAAAAGGATATAAACCCAGTCACTGTGCAAAAGAAGAGAGTATATAAGGACCTCTATGAAGGGAGCTGGGAGTGAATATGTGAATATCCTGATCCCACCAGCAGGAAGGAGATGAGGTGCCACCTTCTCCCTCAATCCCAGCTGGGAGAGGGATTTCCCATGGGAAACTGGAGAATTTCATATATGTTTCTTCCACTGGGGAGATGTGGAGGACTGGTGCTTGGTTCAAGCATGAGACAGCTGAGCCACCCTACAGATTTGGCCATGCTGGGATTGGCCTGTACTCCCAGATAGGCAGGGTCAGAAACAGGAGGAGACCAGTGTGCATTCCTGCTCCAGGAGGAACATGCGATCTTACTGGGTGAAGCTTAAGAAAGAGTTTTTTAACAGGGCTTTTTAAGTACTGAATGGCATTGTTCTTCCACAGGGCTTTCATGGACCAGATGAAAGATAGGAATTCCCTCTCTGCCTTCGAGGGCCATTCCCAGCCCCTTCTTCTTTTGTCTGTGCACTCCACAAACTATAAGGTATCTGCCCTGAGATCCCGAGATGGCCTTTCCCCTTAAGCCCCATTATTATTCACCTTCCATGGAAAGGACTCACTGTAGGCTGAATCCCCTACAAGCTATGAGAATGTCCAATCAAACCCAGTACAGTGTAGCAATGATATCATTATCTAGTGATGGTTCCTTTTAAAGAAATGTTTCATTCACTGGAGGGATGGGGAGATCTGGGGCGGTGGGTGGGGGTATGATTTGCCTTCACTGCAGGGCTCTTAGAACCTAAAACAAGTGGCTTGTGTTTTTGTGCAGGAGCTGGACTCTGCTTTTCTTTTTTCCACCCCGTAGTTCCCCATTCTATAGCCACAAGATCTTTAAAACCCAATGCAAGTCAAACAATAGAACCCTCAATTTAAGACTGTAACTCTGGATTCAGGGAGCTAAGCCAACATCCAAACCCTCCCTGACTTTTCACAGCACTTACTGCTTGTGTCATGGGTTTGGCACTTGATTATTTTCAATTTAGCACATAATTATATCCCTACTCGCTCATGTTTTTCTTTCACTGCTTCTAAGTGTTCAGTTTATTTGTCCCAATCATACAGTAAGCCCCTGGACAGCAGAGACCACTTGCCACCCTTCACCAGAAATCCACATACTTAACACAGTGTTGGGCCCCAAGCAGATAGGCAATAAACACCAGCTGAGCTGAACAGAGCAGAACAAGCCACCAGCTCCACCTTCCAACCCGCCATTGACAGGGAGAAAAGGTGAAACCACCTGAGCATTCAGCTTGCCACTGCCTCTCCCTGCTGGAAAGTCACAGCTTCTTCCCTAGGCTGCTTAAGAGAAAGGCAGGGTCTTCCTGAGGCTTCAGCGTGGGCATGTCCTGGGGGAGCACTTTCTAATGGGAAGTGTGGGTCTGGGTGGATAGTGCCCATGACTCATTGTAAAGTCTGTGTGGGAGCCTGGACAGCTATAGTCTCATATAAAAAGTATTTGTGCTCCATCCTGCTCTTTCCCACGCCCTACCTTCCCGAGCCACCCTGTTGCCATAAGCATGCGTACCATGCCACAAGCCTCACTACTAAGTGCGGTCCTCGAGTGATCAGCATCAGCATCACCAGAGGGCCTATTAGAAAGGCAGGATGTTGAGTGACTTCTCAGACCTAGTAAGTTAAGACCTTGTTGTTTGTTTGTATTGTTTGTTTGAAACTAATCTCTCTGTCACCTAGGCTGGAGTGCAATGGCACAGACTCAGCTCACTGCAACCTCCGCCTTCCAGGTTCAAGTGATTTTCCTGCCTCAGCCTCCAGAGTAACTGGGATTATAGGCATGAACCACCACACCCAGCTAGTTTTTTGTTGCTGTTGTTTTTTGTTTTTTTGTTTTGTTTTTTGGTTTTGGTAGAGCCAGAGTTTTGCAATGTTGACCAGGCTGGTCTTGAACTCCTGACCTCAGGTGATCTGCCCGCCTCGGCCTCCCAAATTGCTGGGATTACAGTCATGAGCCACCATCCATGGCTGACTTAAGACCTTTTTAGAAAGACCCCCAGGTGTGTCCCATGCATGGTAAAATTTGAAAAGCCATTTCCTGAAGAGGACCTTGTCAGGCATTCCCCTTGAGGAGAGGGGTGTTTTAAGCTGACTCCACAATGATCTGGAGAGCCGTCCTAAGTATAAACGTTGCTTTCTTCCTCAGGAGGAGGAGAAGATCCAGAAAGCAGCAATTGCACAAGTTGTCTCCAGCCCACAGATAGCCACAGAGCTCAAAAGAAATTAAGTCAGCCCAAATGGCAAGCAGGATGCTGTTAGTACAAGTGGTAACAGGCAGCTCCCCATGTCCACCTCTATCATTCTGTCTATTGAGATACATGCTCCAGGACATGCCGCCCTTAGCAGAACATGCTGAAATGGGTTTACAGCAGGTCCAAGGACATATTCTAGTGAAAGTCCAAAGCCTTGCCAGTCCTCTTGGCACAAACAGTGGTTATCTCCCTGGAAAAATGTGTACAAGTCACTATAATGTGTCCACTTTCCTGGCATGAGCTCTGAACCTCAAGTTGGGTCCAAGCTGTTGCAGTCTACCACTACGCAGTTAATTCTTCCCTTCCCTCCACCCAGGCACACTATACAGGTTTCAAGGCTCAATTCAAATCCTGCTTCTTCCACAGCTTCTTCTTGGTCATTCCAAATACGCTGAGGACATCCTCCAAGACACTGGTGCTTAATAATATCAAGGAGACTTTTTTTCAACACACTATAAATTCCCAGAACGGGAGAGACTGGTGTCTTACATTATGTTCTGGTCCATTCCCCTGAATATTATAAAGACTTATAGTATTTAGTATATGAGGAAAGGTCCTTAAACACTCAGTTTGAACTGGCACAAGAATCTAGTAAATCTGCTTTCAAAAAGGACCCAGAGAAGCTCCTCAGCCTGGTGATCTTTCTCCTGCTTCCTGAAAACCCAGCACTCTTCACACCGATGCTTTCCTGACTTGTCTAAGGACTCAGAGGATGGTCTTTCCTCCAGAGAAACTTGACTGAGAGTCCAAGAGACACCCAGAATCCAGAATCATACGGAGAGTTCAGGTGACTGGGCTAAGGGGGACCCTCAGTGTGACAATGGCAAGAGATGTTTATCCAGAGGACCAGACCAAGCAATTCCATCTCATTTTCTGTGACTCTTGGGTAGAACTGAGCTATTATATCATGATGGGAATGACAAGAAGAACTGGGAGAAAAATAACCATAATAGCAGGCTGAGATTATTCCACGTAGCAAACCATAGTTCTGTCCTCTACTGGAAAATTAGCTGTACTTCATGGTTGCCCCAGCCATGGTGCTGTGTCTAAAAGACTATCTGGGAAAATGATCAAAGGCATAGTCTGACCTTTGCTCCTAGGAATGTTGTTATTGTCCAAACAAACAATGTGTATGTTATCAGAGCATCTTTTCTACCAGGTCAGTAGATGTTCTTCCTATGCCTATGCTATGACCTCTAAAGTGAACTCAGGAGGCAATGCATAGACCAGATCTGAAAATAAAATTACTGAATAACCTTAAATACACAGTCAACTAATAATTGTAGGCAGAGGTAGAAATGACAACTGTGATTCTTCACTGTCATTACTGGCATGAAGAAAGCTCAGTCTCCTTCTCAGGACCACTGAAGCTCACAGGTCAGGGAATACCGCTTGTATTGCAGTCTCAGGAATGGGCACCCCACAGCATTTGCGGTGTACAACCTGCCTGTCATATGCAGCTGTCCCAATCCTCCTATTTCAAATTGTCATTTATTCTTCCCATTGACTATAGAAATACACCGGACAAACTTATGCACTATGAGAAAACTTCAAGTGGGGATTGAGTCTTGAAACAAAGTTAAATGTTTTTCTTTTAAACAGATTAAATATAATATCTTCCAGGATCACACATCCTAAAATAACTGTGATTCTTTTCTTTAAAAAGCAAACAAACAATATCCCCCTCCAATTAAAAGAAAATTCTAAAATGGAATTGCCAAAATTGGACTGGATAACACATTCTTCCCTCTTACCTCTCCCATGCCGAAAAATACTTTCTGATTGCTAACTCCCAAATACTATCCTCAATTAAAAATAGAGGAGAGCTCCATCAGGCACCGTGTTTCAGGTTCTCAACAAGTATCTGGGGCTCTCAGACTGCTTGCCAGCACCTTGCTAGGCATCAGATCCTTAAAACTGATTCTCACTTCTCTACTTATTTCTCCTTAAAAAAGAAAAAAACTCAAAAATTGGTTTGTGGAGGTTTGGGATCCAACAGCTATTTATGGAAAATATTTGCTGACTTTTCACCAGCTTTCTATCCATGGCCTAAAGGAAGCTGAAACGGTTTAGAGCAGGCGTCCCCAAACTTTTTACACAGGGAGCCAGTTCACTGTCCCTCAGACCGTTGGAGGGCCGCAACATACTGTGTGCCCCTCTCACTGACCACCAATGAAAGAGGTGCCCCTTCCTGAAGTGCGGGGGGGATGGGGGGCTGGATAAATGGCCTCAGGGGGCTGCATGTGACCCGCAGGCCGTAGTTTGGGGACGCCTGGTTTAGAGGTTGAAGAAATGAACCAAGGAGCCTGAAATAGAGGCAATCAAGTCATCTCAAAAAGCAGGAGAGGAAATCCAAGTCACACTTACGAGAAAGGCAATGAAAGACTTACCCTTTTTTTCTTTTTCAAAAGAAGTCAATGGCCATTCAGGTTTAAATGAGAACAAAGCCTACAGGGGGGAAAAAAATTAAGGTAAATATTTGTAATAATGTGTCATTGCATTTTATATAATGGGCCAGCAGTCTTTGAAATCTGACAACATTCATATCTACAGTTTTATTTGTTTTTTCTTATTTGCTCTCCCGAGGCAAGTCTCTCTTAGGCTGTCAGCCACCAAAGCAGAGAGCAAATACAAGGACACTGAAGGGCATTCTGCCAACACGACCTCAGAATTATTTACACACTGCAATAGAGACCATGATATAATTCAGTTTCTGCATCGCTATACTCATTGCCAATTAATATTCTAATGTGTCCCTCGAGGATGTGGCAAATGTTGGTTTAAGATAAAATAGCAAAGATAAATATTAGTGTGCCACATAAAGGTATTACTTTCCATGAGAGCAGTGTTTCTTAGTACAGACTACCCGGATTGCACCACCAGAGATTCTGGTCTCACTGGATTGGAGCACACAGCCTGGGTACCAGGATTTTCAAATAGCTTCGTCCACCTAGTAATTATAAGGAGCAACTATGATCAAGAAACAGTGCATTGGTGAATTACCAAAATGTTCTGTATTCTATTTGGAATACAATTAAAATTTGCCCTAATGAACTCATGCAAAATGTTAAAAGGTGAACCTGCAGAGGCTGGGTGCAGTGGCTCATGCCTGTAATTTTACCACCTTGGGAAGTTGAGGTAGGTATATAGCTTGAGCCCAGTAGTTTGAGATCAGCCTAGGCTACATGGTGAAACTCCATCTCTATTAAAAATAAAAAAATTAGCCAGGCATGGCTATAGTCCCAGCTACTCAGGAGGCTAAGGTGGCAGGATGGCTTGAGCCCCTAGAGGCAAAGGTTGCAGTGAGCTATGATTGTGCCACTGCACTCCAGCTTGGAGGACAGAATGAGATCCTGCCTCAAGAAAAAAAATTTTTTAAAAAAGCTGAACGTGCAGAGAAATAGGGAGGGGACTGTAGAAAGATAAATGGCTGAAGAAGTAATGCAGCAGCACCACACCCTAACCTGATATCTGGGGAAAGAGACAAAACACACAAGTGACAAAAACAAAAGGTGAAGCTTGATTAGTGCAATCCTTGATACTCAGAAAAAAAAAAATCTTACAAGAGACCCGAATATCAGGGGCCAACAGACACTGAGCAGAAGTTCAGTGAAAATTAGTAAGGTCTCGAGGCTAGTCCACTTCTGCCCTGTTCTCCTGAGGCAGCAGTGGGAAGCAGTTGGCCCTCCTGCTCCTCTCCCCAGCCCCTCGGGCCTGCGGTCCTGAGTGCTATCGCTGGGGGCCCTAGGCCTCTGCCGGGATTTCCCTCTGCTGTGGGGATTTCCATGCTGGCGTAGAGGCCCATGGCAAGTGTCCAACTTGCCAGAGCCTGGAGGCAGGTGAGCAGTTGGTGGAAGGTGAGGGAGTGATGTCAGAGAAGCCTCCCAACAGACAGCCTCAGCTTCCTGATACTCAGAAGACCCCTTTTTCCTTCCATCTCTTCAGAGCCAGGGCCATCAGGTGGCCCACAAACTCCTTTTTTTCATATAAGCTTAGAAGGCTGTGAGCCAGCCACATAGCAGGGTGCTGAGAAGCCGTCACCCTGCGTGTTCCCCACCTCTCTTAGCTGCTGCTGGAAGGAAAGGGCTTTGCTCCCAGTTAAGGGAACTAGAGGTCCTAGTAAAGATGTCAGAGCGTTGGAGCAGAGGTGGAGGGGATGATAACTTCGCTCTGTCCCTAATATCAGACAGAAACAAACAGCAAGAAATACAACACTTAATATTTAACATGTAATTTAGGATGACATCAGTTTTCATTAAGTGAAGTATCAAGGAAAAATGCCGATACTGATAGTCTTTCAGGATCCTTAGTCATTCTCATAATTTAAAAAAACTAAAGATTTTCTGAGCTAGATATGGTACTAATAATTATAATTTTTATAGTGTATATCATATATACAGCAAAAAATATACATATAAATATAATTATATATTTTTCTATAAATTATTTACACTAGCATTTAATTCCCATGACACAATAATTACACATATTATTAAACTCATCATTGAGTCATTTGGTTAAAATAACTGTATTCAGGGACATTTAATCCTTACAGCTCTGTGAACCAACAGCCTGCAAATTTAGTTACAGGTTCACAAATTACACGAAAAATTGTTCCTAGCAGTTTTCTTATGCTATCATAGCCTTTGTCTTTTTCTGTCTCTCCTTTTCTTTGTCAAAATATATCTGTCAGAGCAAGACTTCTGACCACGATAATCAGCAAATCTCTCCAAGAAACTACTATAAAATTGGATAAAGTTGTCAAAAAATAATTTTAGGCCTTTGGAAACTAAGAAAAGACAAGAAAACAAGCAAACAAACCAACTGAGAAACATTTATTCATTAAATAAAAGACGGACAGACTTTGGGCCTCCACGGCATTCTTGCTTGGGGCTGCTTGCATCATCTCTCCAGCTCAGGGGTCTCGGTAGTTCTACCAGGGCAGGGCTGGTCATAAAAACCCACAGCTTCACTGCTAGCAGGGCTCACTCATGTCTGGTGGGACTGTCAGTAAAAGTAATAGGACTAGTAACCCACACACCGCATAGCCTGAGATTGCTCTCACAGATGGCATGCATTTCAGAATGGCAGACTAACCAGATATGTAGCAGGTAGATCCTAGAAATGAGAGCACTACAAAAAGCCTGAACAGGACCCCAGGCAGACTGGATGCTGCACACAGGCTCAGGGGACACCCAGAAGGGCCCAGTTGAAAGTAAAATGCAGGGAAGACTTGAAAACTGTCAGAACTCGGAACACAATCCTGTTACACACAAAGGCTTATCAACAGAAGGCTGACGCTCTGCTGGCTTGAGGTGTTTGAGCACAACATCTGACCCGTCGCTGAGTGAACACTAAACTATGAGATGCCGGGGAATTCCATGGGAAGCCAAGCTAATCAAATGAAATAGTAATTAAAAAAAAAAAAAGAAAACATAGCTGCCTGACTTCATTGGGGAAACAAATTCTGCAGATTAAGTCCAGGTAACTTACTAAAACAACAAGAGCAGCAGCAACAAGAAAATGACAACCACCTTTGGGAGGAAAATCAGAATCCAGAGGTTTGACATCATATTAAAATGACTGGTTTTCAACAAAACATGAGATAGGCAAAGAAATAAGATGGTATGACCCATACTCAGAAAACATATCAGTCAACAGAACAGTCTTGGAGCAGGCCCTAATGTTGGATTTAGCACACGAAGGAACAATCCAAAATGAAGAGAAAAGACTGAAGAAAATACCAAGCAGGGCAGTAGAGGCCTACGAGAAAACAGCAAGCTGTCATTGTCTCTGTACTCAGTCTCAGAAGAAGAAGGTGATAGGAAAACATAAAAAGTCTGTGGGAATAACGGCCACACATTGAAAGCACATAACAACACATTCTGAAAAGAGAGAATATTCTAAAAACAGACAATATATAGAAGTACAACAATAAAAAATAATGGCTGACTTTTCAGGAAAACAGTAATATCTCATTTTTTTTAAAAAAAAGGGTCTGGTCTGTCCACCCAGAGTTCTCTATATCCGAAAAATGAACATATATTCAGTAGTAACATCCTTCAAAGTAAAGATGAAATGAAGACATGTTCATATCAGCTAAAGCTGAGGGACTCCTTCACCAATAGACCTACATTGTGAGAAATACTAAACAACAAGTTTTCATGCTGAAATGATACTAGTCTGAAACTCGGTAACTTTGTTCTACAGGAAAGCTTACATAGTGCCTTAAATGGTAAAGAGATAGATAAATACACAATATAATTGTTTCCTAATATATTTGAAAAAATAGATTTAAAGTTAAAATAAAAGCCTTGTAATTTGAGATCTGTAATCTTTATAGTAGCAAACTGTATGACAGTAATAGCAAAAAAGATCAGGAAGGCAAATGGCATTATACAGTTGTAAACCCCTTACATTACACATGAAGTGGTATTATGTTAATTCAAGACATACTACAGTAAAAGATATATAGACAGACAGTGATATGGTTTGGATCTGTGTCCCCACCCAAATCTCATGTCAAATTTTAATGCCCAATGTTGGAGGTAGGGCCTGGTGGGAGAAGATTAGATCATGGGGCAGTTTCTCACGGATAGTTTAACACTATACCCCCCTTGACGTTGTTCTCGTGATAGTGAGTTCTTGTGAGATGTGGTTGTTTAAAAGTGTGTGGCACCACTCATCTTGGTCCTGCTCCTGCCATGTAAGCAGGTCCTGCTCCTGCTTTTCCTTCTGTCATGAGTCAAAACTCCCTGAAGCCTCCCCAGAAGCAGATGCTGCCTCGCTTCCTATATAGCCTGCAGAACTGGGAGCCATTTAAATCTCTTTTCTTTATAAATTACCCAGTCTCAGGTACTTCTTTGTAACAATGTGAGAACAAACTATACAGACAGATAATGTATTAGCTTGTTTTCACATTGTTATTAAAAAAATTCCAAAACTGGGTAATTTATGAAGGAAAGAGGTTTAATTAACTCACAGTTACACATGGCTGGAGAGACCTCTGGAAACTTAACAATCATGGCAGAAGGCAAAGGGGAAGCAACTACCTTCTTCACATGGTGGCAGGAGAGAGAAGAATGAGGAGTGAATAAGGAAGAGCCCTTTATAAAACCATCAGCTCTCATGAGTACTCATGGACTATCATGAGAACAGCATGGTAGAAACTGCTCCGATGATCCAATCACCCCCCACCAGGTATCTCCCTAGATGTGCAGGGATTATGGGGATTACAATTCAAGATGAATTTCGATGAGGACACAGCCAAACCATATCAGACAGATGATTGATTGATTTATAGGTACACAGATAAAGAAAGAATAGTCCAGAGATCAACTACTGAAAAATAAAGCAAAAGGGTAAACATAAAAAGCCAGGAGAGGATATAAAATAGAACACTAAAAATACGTATGTTTCACAAAGGACATGTATTTGGGCAATTTAAATTAGTTTTTAACAAGACAAATAACACAATAAAAATGGGCAAAAGGTTTGGATAGACATTTCACAGAAGAAGAAGTAAGAATGCTCGACACTGTTAGTAATTGGGGAATAAAATTAAGCCATAATGAGATACCACTACACACTCACTAGAATGGTTAAAATTTAAAAGCCTAAAAATGCCAAATATTATTTATGATCTTGCAATTCATCTCCTTGGCATTCACCCAAAAGAAATGAAAACATATGTCCACCAAGTAACTTGTACAAGAATGCTCTTTGCAGCTTTATCCACAATAGCCAAAAACTAAAAGCAACATGATGTCCATTAACAGGACAATGGATAAACTAATTGTGGCATATTTATACAATGGAAAATGAGTCAGCTAAAGCAGAAAAAAAGGAATTAACTACTGATACATTTGAGAATGTGGATGAATCTCAAAGACAATATGTTGAAGGCAGAGGCAGGATGGGGAAGCCAGACACAAGAGTCTATTTATGTGAATTTCAAGAATAGGTAAAGAATATCATCAAAACATCTCATGCACCTCATAAATATATACAGCTAGTATGTACCCACAAAAAATTTAAAATCTAAAAAGTTAACAATATGGAAATAAAAAGAATAGGCAAACAGGCAAAGCTAATTTGTCGGCATAAAATCTAAACAGAGATTGACTTTCTGGGGTGAGGGTCAGGGACTGACTGAGAGGAAGCATGAGGAAATTTTCTAGGGTGATGCAAAGTTCTATGTAAACATTCTATGTCTTAACTGGGATGTATACATTCATCAAAATTTGAGATTTGTGTATTTTACTATAATTATATTTAGGTAATATAATTTAATAGACTTCAATAAGAATACCCCCCCAAAACCCACATTCTTCCTTTTTCCTCCATTTCATTGACTGTGACTTCCCTTCAAAGCCACTGAGGAAAGGAAGGTATAGATTTGATACCAGAAGTTTTGCTCAGCTCCGAACTCTGAACGCTCTTTTCAGCTCTTGACTGTGGTTAATCCCCCAAGTCCTGAAGCAGGAGGATTTTCCAAGAATAAAAGCATGAGCAGATTTAGATTCAGACCAGATATTCTAGAACCTAAGAAATAAAATAAGCATATGTCCTTTGCTAAAACACCTGCCTAACTGATAACCTGATTTTAGTATCTGATGTAGAACTTGGAAGTCATAAATTTGAAAATCCCAGATTGCAAATCAACAAATTAACCATTTATTTGAGGAATAAGTATCATATTTCTGAGCAGCACCCACAGAGTTTGGAAGAGAAGGTTTTATCCACTAAAAGCCATCCTAACTTACCTTTAAAAAAGTTCACAAACCTCTAGTCAGCTACAGAACATGGGAGCATGGGGGTTGCATAGTGACTAAAAAGGATTTTAAAACTATAAATATGGCTGGGCACAGTAGCTCATGAGGCAGGTGGATCAACTGAGGCCAGGAGTTCAAGACCAATCTCACCAACATGGTAAAACCCCATCTCTACTAAAAATCCAAAATTAACCAGGTGTGGTGGTATGTGCCTATAATCTCAGCTACTCAGGAGGTTGAGGCAGGAGTATCACTTGCACTCGGGAGGTGGAGGCTGCAGTGAGCTGAGATCATGCCATTGCACTCTAGCCTGGGAGACAGAGCAAGACTCTGTCTTTTTTTAAAAAAAAAATCAAACTATATTCAAAATACTAAAAATTTAACCAATTAATCAAAATAAACTTTGTAAAAGAATTAAGCCAATCGTTGTTGCCAATGTGCTAAAAACTCGGGGATCAGGACAGATGGAACAAAAATGTGGACAGATTTGTAGTCATGTTTACATGAGAAAATCATTATTAATCCATATAAGGATCCTTTTATCTTTTCTAATTATCATTGTATAGATATTAATGTGAGAGTACTCTCCGACTCCTTTAAAAAATCAGTTGCTCAAAATGCTCCTTACTTAAAGGAACTGGTAATGACAAGTGGGAAACGACACTTACTACTGGGGTACCTGGTGGAGCCACTGACATCTCACCCCTGTGGGTTGATCAGAGATAAAATTCGGTTCTTTCATAGCAAGGGGAATTCTAAGGATTCTTGGTAAGAAGGTTTTATTTTATTCCCTGAAATATGGAAAATAGCTGTGGCAGATATCCAGGAATTGTTTTCTTCAGCAAGTTCCAACATACTTTAACTGTTTTGAAAGAATTTGTGGTAGATGAGGATCCCAGAGGACAGACTCTGAGGCTCTGAGATTGCATGTAAAAGCTTTATGAAGGACTGCTTTTAGGATTGGGCCAAGAGAGGCTGGACTGGGATGCAGGCATGGCAGAGGCCCCAGCCATCCTAGTGGAAGCCCTGAGACTGTAAGGGCCCCAGAGTTGTGCTGCCTTGAGGAACACAGGACAGCCATTTGGTGTGGGAAGACCATGGGGACGGGACCTGACTTTGGGCAAGGCAGCACTGATGGCCAAGACCAGTTCTTGGAGGAGAATCAACTGAGAGCCATCCACCACCACACTCCCACAGCTGGAGGAATGAGTCCCTCTGTCCTGACATGGGACTTGAGTGGCTCACTGCCACCTCCATGCCACAGGTGCAGAGATTCTGAACCACTCCTTGAGACTGGCCAAAGACTACATTGCCACAGCAGTTGATGTATGTTAATACCAAAGTTAACCTTAACTATCATTTGTTTCTGTCCTTGCTATTTTTTGGCTTGCCTGTGACTCTGTGGAAGATTTGAATTTCTACTCCCTAAACTAAATTATATCTATCATGTCTATCTTTTTACATAGATCACTGGTGCTGTTCAGAATGCATCAGAAGGGTGAGCCCATATCTGCGGGAAAATACATTTCCATATCCAGAGAGAATCCCCAGCCACCTAGCTCCTTCTAGCCGAATATTGCCTGGTTTAGGAGAAGACTTCCTAAAGTTAAGAAACTATGATCTCAGAGTTTGGATTTTAAATTAAACCTCTGTTTGTTGATACAGCTGGGAGTGATTTTGTGTGTGTGGTGGTAGAGGGGTTAGATTTACTGCCATTGTGGGCAAAATATACTGATTTCTGCTTCTGCACTGAAATTTAACAATTACATCTTTCCATATTACTGAAGCCATGGGCTGATGTGTGGCCCGTGGAATGAAGCCTGTGAAGGTGGTTAACTGGATTCTTAGGCAAAGGGAGATCAGAACAGCCTGTCTATCTCTGGTATGCAAGGGTGGTGCCTAAACAGGGAGGCAGAGGATCATTTTGTCCCAGAAAACAGCTGCTTTGGAATTTCTGTGGTTAGATATTTGGGAGAGAGTTGACAAAGTGGGGAAGATATAAAGGATAAAGTGAATAACCAAAGAAGAGGAGGATTATTTGAGAGAGAGAGAGAGACAGAGACAGAGACAGAGAAAGAATAAAAAAGGTATTTTTCTTCTTCATCAATAATAACTGGCTAAATTTTAACTCAAATGAAGAAGAAAGAAGGTGGCATGGAACGATTACTCCCTCATAATCACAACCTCTGCCCCTTGTGTAAGCTGAGCTTGATGATGAGAGATGATGATGGAAGTGGAAGAGTGGGAAGAGAATAAAGATGTGAAGAAGGAGACGAACAATAAAACCAAAACTAAAACAGGAAATAGAAGACAGTTGCCTCATGAGTAAATGAACTTCCCTGAACATCTTCTCTATTGGAAAACTTAAAATTTGCATATCCCTGCTGAAAACTTGAAGTTAAAGCATCAGAATTAGGAGAAAAGGCATGATACCTATGGTGAGAATAACTGTTTCGAGGCACCTCATGGCCATTTAACAGCTGCTTTATATATATATATATAATACAGCACAGAGAGTTGATATAAAAATAAATATGTAAGAATGACAGTGTTTTGTACTCTATAAGGGGATGTACAAATTTAATGCCAGATTTTGTCAAAGACAATGCATTTTCGTGGTTAGTTCTCTGAATCAAGATGTAAACAATTCAGATCTTTCCTTCGTTATATTTTGCTTTGTTGCACACCAATTGAAGAGGCATTTTAAATATTTTCACCCCTGAGTTGGTGAGATAATACTTCCCCTCTAAGGCACTAAGCAGTGATGTACTAGTAAATTTTAACTTTTATAGAAAGCAGGCATTTACCAAATTCATGTTGTTCTGACATTTTATGGCAATAAAACTAAACCTCCTTTGCATAAAAATTTGCATTCCTTTTTAAAACTATCTTAATGTTCCTAACAGTGACTCCCTGGCAATACAAAATACTATTATCATCCACCTAAACTGCTTATGAATCCCCAAATAAAGTTAAAAGAGGAACAGTTTTGTTTATTGTGACAAATGTACTTAGTTTATTTCAACTCTTTCAGAACCAGTCATTAGTTGATATGGGAACTTAGTTAACCCAAAGACCCCTTACTGCAGGAGAACGCTAGGACTGTACTGGAGCCACTCATCTCTAGTGAAGAAAGGAATCCAAACAGGTAGATGGATGCACATTTTCACATGCTTTTCAGCTGGACTTTTCCCTCTACGCTGCACTCACAAGTGTGTGGGCACATATTTTCCAAACTCCATGTTGCTCCTTTGCTTATGCATTCAGTATAGAATTCTACCGGATCCAGAATGTAGTACTCATGTGTTGATATTAGCTGAGTGGTTAACCCAGAAAACTGTTCTAATCCTCCTCCTCTTCCCTTGATTCACTTGCTGTTTTTGGAAAACCTTTAAGGAGTTTGCACCTCCACAAAGATAAGAGCCAGATGATGACTATACCAAAAAAAGAAGACGGAAAAAAAAAAAGGAAGCAAAAATCTTGCTTACACACTTCATGTAAAGGACGACATCTGGATACCATAAGGCAGATATCTCATTTTCTGGTAAAAACGGTTTCCTGATTTTTCTGCTACGTAAGCATAAAGCAAGGGACGTTTTTAAAAGCCATTTTACTCCAGAGCAACTCTGTCTTGTTTAGGTGTCTGCCTAGCCTGTTCTAAGTGAAATGTTAGCAAGTACTGAAAATTTAGTGTGCCCGCTGTTGAAAATTCAGAGTAGTAATCACTAACCACTAATCCTGATCACAATAACCACAAAAGGATGCTTCTTTCCATAGGGAATAGGTTCTAAGAAACTTTTTTTTTCATTTTCAAGCTCTATTAATGATACTCAGAATAAAAAAAAAAGATAACTATAAAATTCCAAGTAATCTGAAAAATCCATTTATAGAATACAACAAAATCTGACTGAAGCCTTTCCTCCCTCCCAGGGCTCTGTTCATTGTTGGTCACTGCTTATGTCTTCTGATGTCTGAGGACTTTGAGGTGTCATCCTGAGACAGCGATCTACATCTGATTTTGCACATAAGAAACTAACTTGATGCAGATTCCATATTTTGCTGTTAGGTCAAGTGTGAGAGAAAAAAAAAAAAAAAAACCTGGACTTATTCTACTTGTATTTAATGCCTCTGGGAAGCAAGGCCTTTCATGCTTTTGTGCTTAAGCATTGCCTCCACTTGAAATACTCCCCCCTCCTCCAATTCCCAACCTGTTGAAATATTCTGAATCTTACTGAAATATCACCTCCTATCTAGAGTGCTTCCTTACTCCCCACAATTAGAATCAATGGATCCTGCTTCTGCATTTTCTGTAATGTATCTTTGTCTATTTTGTACCTATACATCCTTTTTATCATTGTTAATTTCATATCTATGATTCCTTTTCTCCAGAGAAATTCTTAATTTTTCTCAATCCTTCACATAAAAAGGACAGATGGAAGTAGGACTTGGTTCGAACTACATTATTTTGTCTCTGAGATCTAAGTTATGTTTTGTTCAAGAAGATTTTTAAAACTTCTGATCTAGAAGTTCTTTTTTTATTACATATCCAGAATTTCCCAGAGAAACACATTTTCCATGTCTCCTAACCTTACACTTTTTTTATGCTGTAATGAAGACATTGCAGAGACCAAAAATATAAATCCCTGTTTTTGAGAGCCACTCGTAGCTCGGCAAATCAAAGAAGGATTCTTCTATACACCTTGAAAAGGAAAGGTAAGACTCTATCCCAGGATAGCAATTTGGAGATGTTTGTTTTATTCCGGTTTCCTGGCTATGACGGGAAAAAGTATCCTCCACCCTGCATCTCCTCCAGTGAACTTACCCCCTACAAATGTTGAGAAGACTCTTGCCCCAGAATCAACTGTTCACAAAAGCAAACTACAATCCATCTAGCAGAAACCTTGTGCAGAGGATAAACACAACATGAAAAACATTTAAGTGACTTATCGTATCATGAACTTCAAAAAGTATATTCTATGCAAAAGGAGCAGAGACTATGAAAAAGGAGCAGAGACTAATCTGTCACCACATCCTTCTGCCCTCTTGTCCCCATGATTCTTGTATTTCTCAGAGCTTTTCTCAAACCACTAATTGGTTGTATTTCTAAAGGCAACGAATTTAAACAAATGTTTCAATGAAACTGATTCATGAGACTGGTTATTCTTAACTGTGTAATCGCTGGCCTTGAAATCACCTTCTTAAGGGCAAAGAGTGACTCTAGAATACAATACGAGAGGAGAAAATCAAATCTGAGATGCCCAAATTCATGTGGGATTCCTTAAAGATAAAATACATTATTTTTCTCATAATCATTTTAGCACCACAGAAAGAAATACCAGCAACCTTTGTACAGTTTTAGCTTAACTCTTAACCTTCGATGATCCTGTCCTCTAGATAAAAGTGACCACGCAGCTAATTTAGTGACAGTAAGACAGTTTTAGAACTATCTGTAAGCAAAAACAAGAACCGTATTTTCCAAATCTGCCCATCCATCCCAATTTTCTAGGATAACTAAGAGAAAGGGAGGGAATAAGTCAATTTTTGAGACCGTTCAGGAAAAACCCTGATATCGTGCACCGTTTGGAATTACTCAAATACCAGTAACAGGTAGCCCTGGGCAACGACCCATAGAAAAGGCCAAGAGACATAGGCTCCTTTGTTAGCCACCAGCACAGGCTGTCTTCCGAACAGGACAAGGAATATAGCCAGGTAACACTGGCTCTACTGTGCCCAGGTACTACAACATGCCCTAGAAAAGGGTTCTAAAAATATCCACGAGTTGTATCACTACTAAAGGTGATTAGTGTGCAAAGTATGCGAGTTATATTTATTTAGGATTCTACTGAGGGCTCACAACTGGAGTGGCATGACTCACTATACTTCCTGTGGCTTCTCTGCCATTTCTAGCCTCCTTCATAGACTTCAGCATCTGTCAGGACACTGCTAGAAAGACATGGAAATGCAGTATTACTTTTAATAGATTCTTGTTCAGGGAGAAACCTGTTACCTTATAAACTATGCTAATGTCCTATTTTTCTGAAGTCCTAGAGAATACATGAAAAGCAAGTTTCACTTTGTTACCTGTTTATTTGGTTAGAAGTATTTGCAGTTTGGGGAAGGATAAAGGTCCCTTCCCCTTTAAGAAGCCAGGTGGTAACTAACAGTTGCACCTTTCATCCAGGCAAATCATTCAGGAGAAAATCTTAGGGACAGTAGCAGGCACAGAACATTATGTTCTGAATATCCCTATAGAAGGCAATTCAGTGCCAGGAAAGAAGAAAACAAGGAGCTATGAAAATGTGAGGCTTCAGATGGCAAAGGGATGGATTCAGAGGAGAAATCTTATATTTATTATTTCCACCAAGTAATAGGAGAAATTAATACCTATTTTCTAAATAGTGGTTTAACACAAGATAAAAATTATTATGCCAGAAATTAATTTAGAAAATACTCATAGTATATGATGTATAAACCCATGTATGTAATAGCCATAGTAAAACTAGAGATCAACATTGATCAGTGAAGCCACAAATTACTTTTTATTATTGTTTTATGTAACCCTCACCCCCAATCACCCTTTAAACATTTATCTTACTGGATTATGAGTCCACGATTAATTGGCAGTCAGAACAACAAATAGATGTGCTATAGTGAAAAAAAAGAAAATCACTGATAAATACAGAACATTTTACATCTCCACCCTGTGAAGAATTAGTTGCACGTGCATGTTTATAGCAGCACAACTGGCAACTGCAAAAACATAGAACCAACCCAAATACCCACCAATCAACCAGTAGATAAAGAAACCGATACATATATACACAGGCACGCATGCACACACACACATGCGCACACACACACACACACACACACACACACAATGGAACTGTGATATATATACACATATGCAATGGAATACTGCTCAGCCATAAAGAGGAATAAACTAATGGCATTCACAGCAACCTGGATGGAATTTGAGACCATCTAAGTGAAGTAATTTAGGAACGGAAAATGAAACATCGCATGTTCTCACTCCTAAGTGACAGCTAAGCTATGAGGATGCAAAGACAGCAGAATGACACAATAGGCTTTGGGGGCTCAATGGGGAAGGGTGGGAAGGGGAAAGGGATAAACGACCACAATTTGTGTCTAGTATATAGCGCTCAGGTGATACATGCACCAAAATCTCACAAATCACCGCTAAGGAACTTACTCATGTAACCAAACATCAACTGTTCTCCAATAACCTATGGAAATAAAAGTTAACAAAATGAAGAAACAACTATTATAAGCTCCAAAAATGTTTGTAGAGAATAAAGTTACTTCACAAGTAAAAAGCACATCTGAATAAGATTAAATACTGAAAAGATCTCAGTTTACCCAAGATTCATGTAATACATTAAATGTAGTTATAATATACCAATGAGATACTTCTCAAACATATTTTTTTTTAAGGTCAGGGATGTCCTTTAATTTGTAACTTCCAAAATGATCATGAAACCGTGCCCCTAAAGAGTGAAAGGAACCCATGACTAAGAGAAATTGTTTTCAGTACCCAGGAGATAATTTTTCAACTGTTGCCCATTCCCTCCCCACTCATAGTCCCCAGGTTCTGCTGTTGCCATCTTATATCCATGTGCACCTCATGTTTTGCTCCCATGTGTGAGAACATGTGGTGTTTCGTTTTCTATTTTTTTATTGCATTTTAGGTTTGGGGGTACATGTGAAGAACATGTAAGATTGCTGCATAGGTACACACATGGCAGTGTGGTTTGCTGCCTTCCTACATGCACACAAATGTTCATTGCAGCACTGTTTACAATAGCAAAGACCTGGAACCAACCCAAATGCCCATCAAAAATATTTTAACAAAATATTCTAAATTTTTCCTGGGAGAATGAACTATAAAAGTATCTAAGAAAAAAGTTGTAAATCATAAGAATGATAAAAGTAGTAACAACCAGAGGGAATTCATTAAAGTCAATAAGCCATATTAAAAACAGTAACAATTAAAATACTGTGGTAGAAGTCTGGGAATAAACAGATCAATAGAATAAAACATAAAGTTCTAAACTAATACAAGTGCATGTAAAACATGGTTTGAGAAGGTTTTATGTAAAATCATTAGAAGACTAATGTATTATTCAGGTGATAGGCTATATGTAAGGGAGAATATTAACTTCCACCCTTATTATATATACCATATCAAATTCCAGACATACTCAAGAACTAAACATAACAATAGCATAATTTTTTAAATCTGGTAGAAACTACTAGGAACATCTTGCTGATCTTGGAGGAAGGAAATTCTGAGTAAGCAAACATTTAAAGACAATTAACTTATAAAAATTATTAAATCTGACTACCTAAGAAGCCTAACTTCTGAACATTAAAAGTGCCATCAATAAAATTTAAAACAAATGGAATTCACACACATTCACAAAAACAATAAGGAAAAAAAACTCATGATGGAAAAAGTTAAGGTCTTTAATTATACAGCCCTTAGAAGTCAGAAACAGAAACAACAAAAATAAAGACTAAAAATATGCTCGGTATAATAAACAGACAATTCATGAATGAAGAAATGACTGAATAACAAATGAATTATAATCCTTCCTAACTATAGACAGATTTAAACAATGAAATGCCGTATTTGGCTTACCAAATTCGCAATGACTAAAACAAGGAGTTTTAATCGGGGTACAAGGATATGGGGGTTTTAATTTGCTATGGGTAAAAAGTGAAAAGGTTTCCTACCTTCTAGGAGGGTAGAATATGTATCTAAAGCCTTAAAAATATATATACTTTAATCAGAAGCTCCTCTAAGAAAATTGATAAGAAACATTTTCTTTCTGTATCTATATATGTAGATATTAATAACGTTTATATTTCAAAAAATATAAAACAACATATAAAGTAAATTTATGAAGCCATTTAATGGCATAGAATAATGATGATACAGGAAAGACGTTCATAAATATGGCTGAGTGAAAAAAAGGCATTTTTAAAAATAATACAGTCTTGATTTCACAAAACCACACACACAAACATACACACACCCACACACAAACATACACATACACACTCTCACAAATAACTAGATGGATATTCCTCAGAATTCTACCAGTAGTTACTTTTGAATGGTGGAATTACAAGTAACTTTTATTCTCTTCCTTAGGCTTTTGTGTGTTATAAAAGCTAGGTAATTTTGTGTAGATCTAAAATAACTCAATGTTTTAACTGAAGAAAATGTTATTAAAATAATAAAGACAAAGAGTAGGGTAATTAAAACCAATAAAGTATTTTATCAATGTCTCTAAAAAGGCATTCCTCTGCTAAAATAACAAATATTCTTACAGTTCTTTAGTCACATCCTTCCCAAGCTCAAGCACCAAGACATAGTTGGTTGGAAATCGTTGCTGGCAATCTTCAGTTTTAATTTAGTTCCCGGAAATCTGCACCTTAACAGCTGGGAAAACGGACAACTGTATATTAGTGGATTCACTTTGTCTTATGAACCTGTGCCTAAATTGCTCATATTTAGCTATTGGAAAGTTGCTGGTATGAGCAGAGGAAGGTTTAGAATTTAACAATGTTGAAAGTTTTGTATGTGTGTGTTTTTTTAATCTCTAGTTTATCCTCCCCCAAGGAAATGAGGAGTAAAAACTAACCCTTGGCAACTCCAGGGCATTTTCTATAACTGGACACATATAACTGTCCTGGAATGAAATGGGTATTTAATCCATTTGCCTTCTCTGTGCTTTCGGTCTAAGGCTGGTGCCATTGCTGACAACTAGATGTAGAAATGCTTTAAAGGTTGCATGCACTGGTAAACTATCGCCTCTCATTTTCAGATGAGAAACTGAGGTGTGGGGGAAGTTAAGTGCCTGCCCCAGATCGTATGGCTGTCAAAGAATTCTGTAATCTCTGGGGATATTTCCTAATACTTCCCTAAACAGATGACTAGTTGGAAGCTGAGAGCCTCTGCTTCACCCTCTTGGCCATGTGAAGCCAATCTAAGAGGCAATAATGCCAAACTTACGGAGTTATAACAAGGAATACACTTTACAAAAAAGGATATGAAATGGCTCTGGAGTGGGCAAAACTATCCAAATGTCCTACCATTTCAATAATGCTACCCTTAAAAAGTCACTGATTTTAGCAGAATGAGATTTCAGTCTTCACTCAAAGTATCATCAGCTTCCTTCACGGGTTAGTTACTGGTGGCTTTTCTGCTTGATGTTTCAAGCCACTGGATGGCATTGACAAAAAGCACAGAGCAAGAATACTTCTTACCAAAACCAAATCTAATGTAAATTGAGCAAGATGATTCATGCCTCTGCTCTAAGTCCTTTCAGGACTGGCTCTTTTTTTATTTTAGGTTCAGGGGTACATGTGCAGGTTACATAGGTAAACATGTGTCATGGGTATTTGTTGTACAGATTATTTCATCACCCAGATGTTAAGCCTAGCACTCAGTTATTTTTCTTGATCCTCCCCTTCCTCCCATCCTTTACCCACTGTTAGGCCCCACTGTCTGTTGTTCCCCTCTGTGTGTCCATGCGTCTCATCATTTAGCTTCCATTTATATGCAAGAACATGAAGTATTTGGTTTTCTGTTCCTGCATTAGTTTGCTAAGGATAATGGCCTGCAGCTCCATCCATGTTCCTGCAAAGAACATGATCTCATTCTTTTTTATAACTGCAGGGTATTCCATCATGTATATGTACCCTATTTCTTTATCCAATCTGTCACTGATGGGCATTTAAGTTGATCCTGTATCTTTGCTATTGTGAATAGGGCTGCAATTAACATAAGCATGCAAGTGCCTTTATGATTTATATTCCTTTGAGAATATACCCAGTAATGGGATTACTGGATCAAATGATAGGTCTGTTTTTAGCTCTTTGGGAAATCATCACACTGCTTTCTACAGTGATGGAACTAATTTACCTTCCTACCAACAATGTGTAAATGTTCCCTTTCCTTCACAACCTCACCAGCAGGCGTTATTTTTTGACTTTCTAGTAGTAGTCATTCTGCCTGGTAAGAGGTAGTATGTGGTTTTGATTTACATTTCTCTAAATATCAGTGATACTGAGCTTTTTCTCATATACTTGTTGGCTGCAAAAGAACTTGCTCTTTTGAAAAGTGTCTATTCATGTCCTTTGCCCATTTTTTAATGTTTTTTTCTTATAAATTTTTTTTAAGTTCATAGATGCTAGATAATAGACCTTTGCCAGAGGGAGAGTTTGCAAAAATTCTCTCCCATTCTGTAGGTTTTCTATTTACTTTGTTGATAGTTTCTTTTGCTGTGCAGAAGCTCTTTAATTGGACCCAATTTGTCAATTTTTGCTTTAGTTGCAATTGCTTTTGGTATCCTTGTCATAAGATCTTTGCCCCTTTCTGTACCCAGAATGGTATTGCCTAGGTTGTCTTCCAGGGTTTTCATAGTTTTCGGTGTTACATTTAAGTCTTTAATTCACCTTAAGATGATTTTTGTATATGATGTAAGGAAGGGATCCAGTTTCAGTCTTCTGCAAATAGCTAGCCAGTTACCCCACCGTCATTTATTGTAGGGAGTCCTTTTCCATTGCTTGTTTTTGTCAGCTTAGTAAAAGATCAGATAGGTGTCGTGCAGCCTTATTTCTGAGCTTTCTATTTTGTTCCATTGGTCTATGTGTCTGTTTTTGTACCACTATCTTGCTGTTTTGGTTACTGTGGCCCCATAGTATACTTTGAAGTTGGGTATGACTCAACACTGAAGTTGATACTTCCAGGTTGTTCTTTTTTATTAAGATTACCTTGGTTATTTGGACTATTTTTTGGATTCAGTTTGTGAATATTCATTGAGGATTTTTACATCAATGTCCATCAAAGATATTGGTCTGAAGTTTTCTTTTTTGAGTGTGTCTCTGCCAGGTTTGGTATCAGGATGATGCTGGCCTCATAGAATTAGTTTTTTGGAATAGTTTTGGTACGAATGGTACCAGCTCTTCTTTGTACATTCAGGGGAACTTAGCTGTGAATTTGTCCAGACTGGGTCTCTTAAAAAGAAGAAGAAATACCTTTTAAAAATTCTGCTTTTTTTTTTAAGAGTATTCATTGATTACAGAAAAAGTTCCAGTCAACCATTTTATTTAAACATGTACCACAGCAGAATGTTATATTTATCTTTTAGTGATTTTCCTGGCAATAGCTTCTCCTCTCACACTTGCCCTCCAGATGCGGAAAATATCTGAGATTCTGTTTTCTGTCTTCCCTCTCCACATTCACTTCGACATTAACTTACTCTACCCCTTTATATTTCTTCAGAGAAAACTGCAGGCCCAGTTAAAAAGAGAGGCCTCAAAACTAAGATAATCATCTCCACCAAAAAGAAAATAAGCTATTTGTGGGAGGGATGCTCCTAGAGAGATATTTTAGGGAGCTTCCTAGGTTGGGACTATACCAATGGACTAACTGGGGCTAGTGGACTTCAGGATGGCCTTATCATTTTAGAAGGTCTTTAGCAAATGCCTGATCAATGAAACTAAAATACTAAATATTTGGGATCATAATTGTCTGCTACATGTGTGAACTAAAGGGAAATTTTCTGGGAGCATGCCCACAGTTGTTCCAAATGGCTATCACAAAAAAATACAGCTATTCTTACTTCACATGCCTTCTTGAACTAACATATTTCCAAAGAAATTAGAAGAATCAAAATGTATTCATCTGTATTCTTTCTAACAAACTTCAATCCAGCAGTAGGCTGGGTGCAGTATCTCATGCCTATAATCTCAGCACTTTGGGAGGCCAAAGCAGGTAAATCACCTGAGGTCAGGAGTTCTAGACCAGCCTGGCCAACATGGTGAAACCACTATCTCTACTAAAAACACAAAAAATAATCCAGGCTAAGTGGCACATGTGTGTATTGCCAGCTATTCAGGAGACTGAGGCAGGAGAACTGCTTCAACCCAGCAGGCAGAGGTTGCAGTGAGCCAAAATCAGGCTGCTGCACTCCAGCCTGGGCAACAAAAGCAAGATTCTGTATTTTTTTAATCACTATTTATTAAATATTTATTATAAACATAACATCGGCCTAATAAATACTGGAAACATATAAAGAATGGGGCCAAAAACACAGGCTTTGGGACCATGTTTTCAATAATGGAGTATAAATTCCATCACTTTCTAGCCATACTGGTTTTCTATAGCTACTGGATCAAATTATTACAAACTAAGTGGCTTAAAAACGACAAATTATTTTCTCAGCTTTGGAAGCCAGAAGTCTGAAATCAAGGTGTTAGAAAGGTTGGTAGCTTCTGAAGTCTCTAAGGGATAATTTACTCAATGCCTCTCCTAGGTTTGGGTGGCAGTCAGCAATTTTTGGCATTCCTTTTCTGGTAGATGCATCACTCTTACCTCTGTCTTCATCTTCACACGGGGTTCTTCTCTGTATGTGTTTAAAATCTCTCTCTCTTTTCTTTCAAAAGGAGACCAATCACTGGATTTAGGGCCCACCCTAAATCCAAGATAATTTCATCTCAAGATTCTTAATTTAATTATGTCAACAAAGACCCTGCTTCCAAATGAGATCACATTACGGGTAACAAGGATTAGAACTTGCACGTATCTTATGGGAATCTATTCAATGCACTACACCAGCTGCATGACCTTGGGCAAGTTCTGCAAATTTTGAGCGTCAAATTCCTTTATCTATAAGGTGTAATAGTAACACCAGAATTATAATCAGGATTAAACAAGATAATGTATATAAGATGCTTAATATATTGCTTCGTTTACAGTGAACACTCAACAATTTTCAGCTACCAGTATTACTAGTATTGTCATTATTTTACTATTAATCATTCTACAGGATTCAGAGAAAATAAAACACAAATCCTGCCACCAAAAGTCTTACAATCCAGGAAAGGATGAATGCACATTTATGCCAGACCTGGCTTTACCTTTTTAACTCCATGTTCCTAATATCACTAAGCACATGGATTCTAAGACATTTCAGGGTACAGAAGACAGACTACAGGTTGATTCTTCTTGAGGTGTTGATACAAAGACCTTAGGGCCCCCTGTGTGAAAATGTACACAGGCAGCAGCAGACAACAACTTCCCACTAATCTTCCCAACCGGCTCTGGTGTCTTATCGCTCAACTATACATTGACATATTATAACACACAAAAGTACAAATCAAACACTATGTACACGATTCATTCTTCTCATAATGTTGGCTGCCATCAGTAGAAGTCAGCATTGTCACAAAATAAAATTGAATTTCGAAGGACTCAAATACCAAGTGGAATGGAGTATTAATGAGTAGAATATCCACCAGAGGATTATGTTAGGCATTCTGAAGAAAAGGAAACACAAATGAGAACTGAGTACAGCACTAGTCTCACAATGCCATGTTTCTTAGTCATTCAACAAAATAGGTAACTATTCTCAGTTGCATTTCCCTCCCAGGCCTATGTTTGTTCATTTATCTGCGGAACCTAAAAGAAAAGTAGAGGTTTCACCCAACAGAAAGGGAGAGCTCTCACCCATACACTTAACAAGATATACATCCAAAATAACTGGTTGTTCAGCAAGTTCCAGTCTTTTATTCCATTTGCTAAGTAGGTTACATGTAGTCAAAACAGTCAAACAGATTTATATAAGCATGATTTTTAATATATTTATATTAATTATTAATTTCACTCCAAATCATTGAGGCTTAATTTAAATGAACCCTAATGGAAAACGCAGTAACATTTACAAGGTTAACAAAATAAGAAGTTTGAACTGGGTAGGGATTTTTGTTCATTGTTTTCTAAATTCTTAAACAAAAACCACAGACATGTAAAGAGGCTTTGGAAAATGTCGAAGTGAAAAGATCCAAGGAGGTTTGACTTAAAAAAAAAAAAAAGAAACTATTTTAATTTAATACCTAAGATTCAAGGATGTAACGACAAGTGAAAACAGAAGCCATGTATGTAGTTTGAATTTAGCTATTTTTTTTCTGGGATTTACTCTTTTGATGGGGTGAATTGAGCAGGCCTGTGGCCTGGTGGTTATATGATCCTATGCAAAAGCCACATGGCAAGAGAAACCATTCTCCATATGTCCTGATTTGGATCACTCCTTTGCTGTCTGCAGTGAAGGACCACTTCATCCAAATCTGTGGTCAGTGGCAAAACTATTTGTTGAATTATCCCAAAGCACAGTTATTGATAAAGTGACAACTCAGGGGGTCAAACAAATGGTTTTGTGTTTTTTGTTTTTCCCAGGTAAAGAAAATTAGTGCTGGAATTCAGATGAGCTCATTATGGAAACTGAAGTCTAAGATGTCACCATGAATATCATATAATGAATGACTCCAACTCTGGAGGGGTGGAATCATGAACTGCAAAGGGAAATAATATTCTGAGAACCAAATACACAGCCAGTAATGGACTTGTCTCAACTGATTTGTATGAGGCCAGAGCTTTGCCCTGGTATTTGAGTAGAAACAAAATCTTGGGCATATGTTTCCTTTATGAAAGTCCCCCCAATTCTGCAGTATAGTTGTCAAGGACCAAATCTTCTTCAAGAAAATAAGGAGGGAAATTGGTTTCCAAGTAAATGCTAAACGCACAATCAGAACCAAGCAAAGCTGCCTCCAACATTTAGATCATTCAAAACACTAAGCCATTTGACATACTTTTTCAAGGTGTTGGCCTTTTAGAAAGCCTGAGGAATGTTATGATGAGACACAAAGTGAGTGAGATACACGTATGTACCATCCACCCTTTTTACCAGACTTAGAAGTTCCTCCCAGATTCTTCAAGGAGCAGAAGCAGAAGGCAGTGGAAAGTGAAATGAGGTGGCTCTATTCATTTATACATTTAGGGTCTGTGAAAAGGGCAGAAACCACAGACGAAGGTACAGACCTTTTTCTCTGTCTTAATCATACTCAAGCGCTTTGCCAAGTTTAGAGGTTAAAATACAAATATCAAGCACCCTCATCATCCCATAAACTATGACATCTCAGCAGCTACAAAGTCTAGGCCACTTGTGTTATCAGTCCACTTTTCAGTCTCTCAAGAGTTCCTTTTAACCTTTCTTTGTCTCTGAAAAGAGTAGAGTTATAGACTCTGCTTATATAAGGAGACTCTACTTATTTAGACTTTAATTACATGAATAATTATTTCTTCAGGAGCTCTTGCAAATTAACACAAAACAATAATTAGAAATGAAATGAAATGAAGGATATTCTTAGAAAGGCTGAGGGACATGAAATACATTACTCTCGGCGATTTAAACCTTTCCAGAGATCAATAAATCCCCAAATAAAATGTAAACCCAAGACCACTTGAGAATTCCATTTCTGTTGCACCTTTGTTCACACTAAACATATGCCTTTTCATTTTGAGGACTTATTTAAAGAGAAGAGTGACACACAATTCAAGATGGACAAGAAAAGACAATTGCTTTAGACTCTGCACTTTGAACATCCAAACCTGGGAGGTGCCAGGGTCTGACACTCTGTATTTCTTCCTTTGATCTGAGTCTTCCAAACAGAATCCATGTACTGGCAAATTTCCTTAGTGTCCCTGGTATGCATCAGAGTAAACCACTGGTTGGCCTTGATATTTCTACATTGGCTTCTCCATTTTTTTTTTATGCATGAGGAAAAAAAAGAAAAAGAAACTCGCTGGACATTTTACATGTGGTTTCCATATTGCTCCCTAATTATTCAGTTTGAAAGTAAATTGAAGATGAATGAAGCATTTAAGTATATGAGATTGGGGTGAAAACTTCAGACTCCTGTAAGTCAACATTAATGTGTAGAGCATTTAATACAATTCTGGAACATCTGCAGGGCAGCTGTCGTAAACAGACCAGGTTCTCAATAAGCTTTCATTACGTGTCACCACAGAATGAGAAACAGATAAGTGTGTGTGAGTTGGGGCAGCGGGGGGTAGGGGGTATAATTTGTAGGAAACCTAATTGATGTGACTTCCATTAAAAACAAGACTAATCATTCAAACCTATTTAAAACAATATGATTATGAATATTCATCAGAGATATACTGAGTAAAATTACTGAATTAATGAGTTAGGAAGGTTATTTTTTCCATATACATTGGGAAATCAAAACTCAGTCAATTTTATGGCAGAACAGAACAACTATGATTCAAACATCCAACAAAGTTGGAAAAGCCTGGCTTAAGTGAGGGATGACCCTACTGAATGCGTGCTCAGGTCACATGGGACATCTCAGCCCCTTTCCTCTCCCTCAGACTTGTCCCCTCTGTGGGAAGAAACTCACCACCCCTCAGCCCCACTTGTGCTTTTGTCCTTAGGTTCCAGCTGGAAGCCACAGACCTCTGCTGCTTCTCTCAATTCTGTCCTCCTCTGCTGACCACACTACAGAGTTGGTGCCCCAAGTTGCTGACTCTCTGCTTTTAAAAGGCTTTAGAGAAACCTTCTTCAACTGTCATCTATAGAAATTTTCTATGAGATGTTAATTCTCATTCTACAAGAAGAGGATCTCATGGTCTAACAAACATGAAATAGCAAGTTAAGTAGGGTTCTTTACTACAGAGCTTCTCAAAGCCTTTAATTTGCCACTGTACATTACGGATCCAAGAGAAAAAGCAGATTTGGTCTCGTTGGGTCTTCCATGGGTTCAGACATTTTTAAAACTCAGAAAATAGAATTGTTTTGTGGTTTTTTTTCCTACCACTCAAAATATTTGAAAGGTTTGAATCAGCTCCCAGTAATAACATGGGAGTGCATTTTAGTCACCTGCAAAGCATCCTGCATCTTCTACTTACAAGACACTGGGAAAAAATGAGAAGGAAACATTCACTCACTTTTCAGGAATCTGATATATTAACACCCAAGTTATTTTTACAAATCTGCAATTTATTGCTGTTTTGTTCATACTGGTTCTTTTCGAAATTAATTTTCTTTTACTCTTTTTTTAATTGTACTATTGTCACTTGCTGCTGTTAAAAAGTAAGGAAAAAACCCTATTATCAGCTACATAAAGAATGCTAGAGCACAACCAGGCAAGGTCACCAACATGAAAAAGAAAGATTCAAATCTTCCTACTATATACCTAGACTATGAGTCAATCGGGAGTTGAGCCAGGAAAGGCTCCTTGAGTTTAACCAGGAAAGGGTGGAAATGACTAAAATAAAGGACAACCAGGCTACTGATAGTAAATTACAGCTGGAAGTGAAATTAAACTTTTAAGTTTAAGATTTTACAATCTGTTTTGATATGCTGGTGGGTGGGTGGGGGTGTGCGTGTATGTGAGTGGATAGGTATGTTATTCTGTAAAGGGTAAAGGTTTGGGGGTAAAGTTTTCAATGGATAAAAAAACCAAACAAGATTTTAAAATTTAGTAAAATAAATGGAAAGTGGACATTCAGGTGGAAAAATACAAAATTAACTTTAAAAAACAACCTGAGGGATCCAAAGGTCTGTAAAAGAAATATTCTACAACTGGAGAACATGTCTAAGACACACATAACTTTATCAGTATGCAGATTCAACACTATTTCTTATGCATCCCAATAAATGTGCCCAAAGCTAGCACTTTAAGCTACACAGAAAATACCAAAGCCCAGACATATTTCAATGCCAGTTCCTGGGCAGGCTGGCCCTCAGGCAAAATATTCTGGAACACCTGGTTGGCTGGCAGGCTTTCCTGGATGGCAGTATTTCGGGACCAAACAGGCATTTATTTCAGCCTCTCTGATGCTTTCATATGGTAAAGAAGCAATCAAAGAATACCAGCTTTATTTTTCGAAGCACTGGTTTTGATCCACCTAAGAGGAAATGGCAGGGCCAGGGGATGGGAGGAGGGAAGGAGAGTAATGTGTTTCACAGCTTCAAATCAAACACTGCTGGAAAAAATGTCCAGAAACCGATTCAGAGTGAAAATATTTGCTTTCTGGCTAAATAGCCAGTAGCTTTTTATTGCAAAATGGAAATAAACAGTGCTGCTCATTTATACCAAAAAAGGGTAATCTACGAATAACCCAAATCCAAAAATAAAGGTATTGCCCAACAGACTAGGACATGATTCACTAAGCTCTTGACTTCAGAGTTTCACCAATGGTCACGGCATATAGATTAGAGAGGGCTGGGGTTGTGATTAGCATTAATATAAAAAGTCTTGAATATGCCTGAGTCCACACCCCAGAAGGGTATGGGCCACAGTCAGTGTGTTCCTTATCCTTCACTCTATGCATTAAACAGATGTTCTCCCTGTCCTCTCCTCCTCCTCCCCCTCCTCCTTCTCCTCCTCCTCCTTCTCCTCCTCCTCCTCCTCCTCCTCCTCCTTCTCTCTCTCTCTCTCTCTCTCTCTCTCTCTCTCTCCTTGCCCTGCAATACAGAAGACCCATGTTCAGACATATGCAGTGACAAAAATTAAAGAAAATCACACTGAGATGAACTCTAAGAAATTACTCTCTTCAATGACCAATCATTTATAAACGTGAGTAAAAAATAAATACAAAGCTAATAATGCTTACAATGAGGAGACCAAAGTTGGTCAAGAAAAAGAAAGAAAAATTGTAATAGTATTTATTCATTCATTCGATAATGAATTAAATACCTACTATGCTAGGAACTGCAGATACAGAAAGAAGTAAAATAGATCATCTAGTAAAAAAGACAGGAATCAACAGATTTATCAATCTACATGACCATATGTAGACTGATATCTTACATCCAAAAAGCACTCTGAAGGCTTCAGAGACTTTTCAGCCACATATTTCACTTGATCCTCATAACATCCTTTAGATATAGATCAGGCAGGTAATATATGAGACTACAAAGTCAGAAAGGTTGAGTTTCTTTCAAACACTCTGTTAATAAGGATGAGAACTGAGATTGAATCTCTGGTTTCTTGTCCTACCTTCTATACATACAGAAAATGAAAAGTAAGTTAGTAATCTTTTTATGTTGAATCACTCCAAATTGCTGTCCCTCTAGATCGCTACACTAATTAATATATTAGAGCTATTTTTGGAGTGATTCAATGCAAAAAGATAATCATTATAAGCTAGTGCTTGATGATGACCAACAAACATCATCTTGTTTGATCACAATTAACATAATCAAGCACAGAAGAGTAAGCTACCTAACATCCATCCTTGAAGTTTATATGGATCCTGGAGTCTTCACAATCCTCTAGAATTTGTTTGGATCACTGCCATTCCAGAATCTACTCATGGTACCTTCTGTATCAGGCAGGTTTTATTCTTTGAGGTTTGAGTTCGAGTTTCCACCCACATTCACAAATGATAGGCACAGTCATGGAGGCTCTCAGTGCAAAGCTGTGGACTCTTCTCAGCACTTTTGTGGTTCTCTTGGGCATTCACAGGGATGCAAAGGGACCAGGTACTTTGACTTAGCGCCAGTCTCTACTTTTAAACTATTCAAAACAGCCCTGTACAACTTAGAAAAGGCTCTCAACTAGGGTTATTTTAATTAGCCTTGGGTTTTTAATAAATTCTGTTTGTTAGCATTTTGCAATTCAGGAGTTCCACTTGTCCTTAAAGCTAAGCCATAATGAATGGAATGATTCTAGACTACCTTTACTACACATTACACAAAAGATTTCCTCCCAGCAAACATATCACTATGTAGAATTAGTCACAGCTGCTAGTATTAAAAATCCCAGATAGAATTTGGAAGTCCTTCTTGTGAATATTGTCCATTAGTTCATCCACTGAAATCTTTTTTTTTTTTTTTTTTTTTTTTGAGACAGAGTTTCACTCTTGTTACCCAGGCTGGAGTGCAACGGCGCGATCTCGGCTCACCGCAACCTCTGCCTCCTGGATTCAGGCAATTCTCCTGCCTCAGCCTCCTGAGTAGCTGGGATTACAGGCACACGCCACCATGTCCAGCTAATTTTTTTGTATTTTTAGTAGAGACGGGGTTTCACCATGTTGACCAGGATGGTCTCGATCTCTTGACCTCATGATCCACCCGCCTCGGCCTCCCAAAGTGCTGGGATTACAGGCTTGAGCCACCGCGCCTGGCTACTGAAATCTTACTTATAATCCACTATGCTCCAGGTGTTCTTTCAGACACAAGAGCCACATGAGTATGAAGACAATCAGGCTCTCTGCTTTCATGAGGGGGAAATAACCAAGGAAAAATATGCAAGATAATTGCAGCTAGTGTGAGTACTTTAAAAAAATAAAATAAGATGATATATAAAAAGTAGGTAGGGAACAGGACATTAGATCTAGTAGTCAGGGAAAGACTCCTTGAGTAAGTGACATTTGAGCTGGATGTGAGGTTTCCAGCACTTGAAGATTCGGGGCAGAGCACTTTAGTCAGAAAGAGCAGCAAGAGCCAAGGCTTGAGGTGGAAATGGTCTCAAAGTACACCTAGAGTATGGTGAACAAGGGGTATCCCTGGTCCAAGAGATTAGAAGCGAGCCATGGTAAAGGGATGAGATATTTGTCCCAAGTCTAATGGAAATCCACTGGAGAATTTAAGTTAAAGTAGTGAAGTTATCTGATTTCAGCAAGTGTATCCCAGAACCCCCAAATATAGGAAAAGATGCTCTTTAGGAGGCAGTTGGTTTATTTTCTTGATGAATGGAAATGCTATGTCTGAATAACTTGCAGAAACAAGGTGAAAAATCCACAGGTGCCACTCTGAGTACAGAACTTTGCTATTTACTTATGTATCCCTGAGTTCTCTGATGCGGTCCTGGTATAAAAGATTATAGGCAACTGTGAAGTGTAAGTCCAGGAGCAGCTAATCCTGAGCTCTGTCTGACATTTACAGGAGCCACAATTACAGAGGCAAGTCTGTGAAGCGGGCTTAACACACAGCAGGAGCATCCCAGCATTGTTGCTGAAATTGCTGCTTCCCTGTTGTCTCCCGGGAAACAGACTCACTGACCCAACCTTTTTCTGCATTTCTAATTTCTGCCATCAATGGCCAGTGATTATCTGAATGGGACTGCTCAAGTATGTCTTCACTGTATTAAAGATGAAATGGCGGCCACAAAGCATTTTTTAAGCCTGAACTACCTTTAGTGTAATAATCAACTCTCTCATTTATTCAGCTCTTCATCTGTTACCCTTAAACAGTTCCATATGCATTGGTTTATATTTGAGATACAAGACTGTTGAGCCATAGCACCCACTTGGTAACAGCAGGCACATGTTTTAAACATGTTTGATGTTACTGCCCTATAATGTCTTGCCACAGAGCATTCCTTCCTAAGAGTACAATGCTCTTTGTGAATACCACCTCATTAATTCTGGGAGAGGCAGGGACAATCACCCTCCCCACATTTTACCCATAAGGAAACAGAACCATGGAGAGATTCAGAGTGAACCAAGATGATGTGCAGCTACTTGATAGCAGGGTCACATAAATTCCTCATTCCACTTGAACCGAAGACTTTACATCCTGCCCCACCCATACTGTATCAATACATAAAGCCCTAACGAATAAACTACCTAACATCCATTCTTGAATTTTATATGGATCCTGGAGTCTTCACAATCCTCTAGAATTTGTTTGGATCACTGCCATTCCAGAATCTACTCATGGTACCTTCTGTATCAGGCAGGTTTTATTCTTTGAGGTTTGAGTTCGAGTTTCCACCCACATTCACAAACAATAGGCACAGTCATGGAGGTTCTGAATGCAAAGCTGTGGACTCTTCTCAGCATTTTTGTGGTTCTCTCAGATATTCATAGGGATCCAAAGGGAACAGGTACTTTGACTTAGCACCAGTCTCTACTTTTAAACTATTCAAAACAGCCCTGTAAAACTTAAAAATGGCTCATGACTAGGGTTGTTTTAATTAACCTTCAGTTTTTAATAAATTCTGCTTCTTGGCATTTTGCAATTCAAGAATTCCACTACCTTCTGTCTCAAAATAAAGTTAACATTTAAGAGATTCTTTTCCATCTTGAATAGACTACAAGTTACTGTTGATGTCAATGGTGCCAAATTTTTAGTGACTTTTTTCAGGTTTCATGAAGCTCATGATGACAGCTGTCTTTTGTGGCTTGAAGAAAAGCAAAGGAAATGTAGAAAAAAAGACATCTGATCTGAAATTACTTGGTGGGTAAATGTGAATTTGATATCTGTGAGAAGCAAGTCATGTTTGTTCATATTCCAATTATCTGCAGATTATTTTCTCTAGCAATTGTGCACCATTGCTACAACTCTAATATCACTGTAGGTTGTTTTTCTCAGTGTGTAAGTAAATAATGATAAATCTCTACGTTGGACAAAAGCAAAGGACAACAATGGATCAGCCACATCAATCTCCCATGTGGTCTCTTCTCCTCAGGTACTTCATTTTTGTGGCATTCCTCATCCGAGCCCATGAACAAAAATACTCCTTAGTCTCTTAACAAAGAAACCTTATTTACTTTGTCCCAAAGCCATGAGTACATTCTCAATTTTTAAAATTTTTAATTAAAAAATAAAAATTGAATATATTTATGGTATACAACATATTTTGAAATATGTACACATTGCGGAATAGCTACGTCAAGCTAATTATTATATGCATTACCTCCCATGCTTATCATTTTTAGGGGCTGAGAATACTTAAAAGTTTACTCTCTGTGATTTTTTAGTATATGCTCTATAACAGATCTCTTCAATTTTTTCTTGTAAGTGAAATGTTGCACTCTTTTACCAATAACTTCTCTTTGTCCCCATCCCCTAGACCTTGGTAACCATCACTGTACTCTCTACTTACATGAGTTCAATATTTTTAGATTCTACATATAAGTGAGATCATATGGTGTTTGCCTTCCATGTCCACTTGTGTTGTAAATGACAGGATTGTCTTATTTTTTCAGGCTGAACAGTACTCCATTGTGTACATATATCACATTTTCTTTATCCATTAATCCACTGATGCATTTAGACATTTAGGTTTATTTCATATCTTGGCTACTGGGACTAATGCTACAATAAACATGAGAGTGCAGATGGCTCTTCAACATACTTATTTCATTTCCTTTGCATATATACCCACTTGTGGAATTACTGGATCATACGGTAACTCTATTTTTAATTGAGGAAATTTTGAACTGTTTTCCATTATGGCTATGCCAATTTACATTCCCAAGAACAGCGTGCAAGGGTTCCTTTTTCCCTACATTCTCACCAACAGTTGTTATTGTCTTTTTGACAACCATTCTAATAGGTCTGAATTAAAAATAGGTCTAAATTAAAATTGTAATACATCTAAAATTGTAGATCTAAATTAAAATGCTTTTAATTTCCATTTATCTGATGATTAGTGATGTTCAACACCTTTTTATATATCTGTTGGCCATTTGTATGTTTGCTTTTGAGAAATGTCTATTCAGGTCCTTTGCCCACTTGTATATCTGGTGATTTGTGTTCTTGCTATTGAGTTGAGGTCTTTATATATTTTGGATATTAACTTCTCATTATGTCTTTGCAAATATTTTCTCCTATAATATAGATTGTTTCTTCACTCTGTTGATAGTTTCCTTTACTGTGCAGAAGCTTTGTAGTTTGATATAATTTTATTTGGCTAGTTTTACTTTTGTTGCCTATGCTTCTGGATTCATATGAAAAAAATAATTGCCCAGACCAATATCATGAAGCTTTCCTCCTATATTTTTTTCTAGTAGTTTTACATTTTCAGGTCTTATCTTTAAGTTTTTAATCCATTCTGAGTAGATTTTTATGTGATGTAAGATGGAGGTCTAATTTTTTTCTTCTGCATGTGAATATTCAGTTTTCCTAGCACTATTTAAGAAACTCTTCTCTCTCCATTGTGTGTTCTTGGCATCTCTGTCAAAAATCAACTAACCATGAATGCACTGACTTCTGGGATCTCTGTTCTTTCCTATTGTTATATTTTTATATTGTTATTTTTTATAGCTATTATAAATGGGATTATTTTCCTGATTTCCTTTTCAGATAATTTTTTGTTAGTATATAGAAATGCTACTGATTTTCATGTATTGATTTCTGTGAACTGCAACTTTAATAAATTGATTTATTAGTTCACAAAGTTATTTGCTGAAATCTTTAGATTTTTCTAAATATAAGATTATGTCTGAAAACAGAGACAATGAAATTTTCCCTTTTTAATTTAGATACCTTTTACTTCTTTCCCTTGCCTAATTGCTCTTGCTAGAACTTCCTGTATTATGTTAATAGAAGTGATGAGAGTGGCCATCCTGGTCTTGATGCTGATATTAAAGGAGAACGCTCTAAACTTTTCACCACTGAGTTGGATGTTACCTGGGGGTTTGCAATAGATGGGTTTTACCATGTTGAGGTACATTACTTTTTTTTGTAGCCTGTGCCTTTTATTGTACTTTAGGTTCTGGGGTATATGTGCAGATCATGCAGAAAAGGTACATACATGGCTAGGTGATTTGCTGCCCCCATCCCCCCATCACTATTCTGTTGAGAGTTTTTAATCAGGAAAAATGTTGTGTTTTATCAAATGCTTTTTCTGCAACTATTGAGATGATCATATGGTTTTTGTCCCTTCTGTTAATATCATGTATAACATTGATTTGTGTATGTTGAGCCATCCTTGCACCCTAGGGATAAATCCTTTGTAATCATAGTGAATGGTCTTTTTAACATGCTATTGAATTTGGTTTGCTGGTACTTCGTTGAAGATTTTTGCATCTACGTTCTGAAGCATATTGGAATATAATTTTCTCTTCTTGCAGTGTCCTCATCTAATTTTGTTATCGAGGTAATGCCAGCCTTGTAAAAAGAGTTTGGAAGTATTCCTTCCTCTTTGGTTTTTTGGAAATATGAGTTCTTTAAACTTTTGGTAGAATTCAGCACTGAAGTCAGCGGGTCCTCAGACATTCTCATTTGAATATTCCATTTTTATGATGTCACTAATTGAGTTACAAAAGAAATATTTGATGCTGGTGTCCAAATTCCAGCATTTTAATGAGGTACATAGATTTTTGCCCAAACTCTGCATGTACCCTAGTCTTTAAAGACACCTAAAATAATCTTAAACTAAGTGGGCAGTAGATAGAATTAATGTGATGCTGATATCGTCTACATACAAGTGCTTTCTTACAGCAAAATACAAACAGTAGAATCAGATTCTATGCCCAGGTCTTGTTTCTTCAACAATATTTGAGTTAATTTGTCCCAGAATTAATGCCTGTGCCATTACCCAGAACACTGAATGACCCTGGTTGACTTTCTCCTAAGTCTCTTCAGAGGAACCCAGCTAAACATGACCAGGAGAGGACTCACTTGAGGACACATCAGGCCTCTACCTTTCACATTTTTCTCTTCCCATTCTACTTTTCACAAAATATTCAGAGATTCTCAGAGGTACCGAATGTTGAAGGTGGCCATGCTCGGGACTAGTTTTATTCCCAGCAAGGTTAGGAATTTTCTAAAAATACTATCCCACTAGATTCCTGATACAAGCTTAAAAGTGGAACAAAAATCTTATATCCACAATGCATAATGAGTCTTAAAATGTTATTTCCTAGGAAAAGGAAATCTATGATTTAAAGTTTAAATACCTGATATCAGAGATAATAAAAAGCATAAATACCTGATTATCAGAAATAATGAAAATCATGGTCAGAAAACCTGAGTTCAGACCTCAATTCTGCCACTTTTCCCCATCTTTGTAAATCTGGACGGTTTATATATCCTGAAACTTAGCTGCTTCTTTGTTTGCAAAAAATGCATAATAATTAATGCCATGGAGATTTTATAACAGTTAAAGAGAGAATAAAACTAATTTATCAAACTAATCCAATCAACATTGCCAAATCAATATTGTGAACATTGAATGATGTGTAGTCTTCATTTTTACTTCATCCATTAGCAGCTTTTGATGTCCTTGACCCCTCTCTGATTCTCAAAATACTTTCTTCCCTTGGCCTCTGGGATCCTACACGCTCTTGGGGTTCTATCTTCCTACTTTGACTAGCTGCTTCTCATTTTTCTTTACTGTTTCTGCCTCATCTTTCTGGCATCTTAACATCTGAGTATCCTAGGGCTTAGGAATAGGAAATCCTCAGCAGAAGAAGACTGCAAAGTCAAACTTTTCAAGCATTCAGAACTGGCAATGTCAAAGACTGCCTGTGGACTGATGGAAGAGCTATCCATTATGTAATGAGAAAAAAACTCTACCCAAAGGTAGATGTGTGCTAAACTCCAATGGTAAAAGGAACGGGATGTGACCCTATGATTGGGATTATCTACAGTAATCCTCACTGCAGTGTGGCAGACATCCACAAGTGTATCTTACATTTGGCCCACGTCAAACTGAGGAGGACTTAGACACATGTTATTGCCGAAGCCTGAAGCCATCAAAGGGAACAACTCAAAGCTTCTCTCTTACCTAGATGATTCACGTCAGATTTTCAGACTAAGGCCCTTGGTGCTAATGAATCTCGAGTTGGAGTAGCGGTCTTGGTGAAATAATGATGGCAATTCAAGTTAGGCCTCCTAATACATGGATGCTCCTGGAGATGAAGCAAGAAAACATGAACACACCTGGAAACGTGTGTTGGACAGCAGAAACAGACAGAGGCCATGAACAGTTTAGGTCCTACTTTCCTGAGATGTAATTCTTCTGAAATGGTGTCCTTTTACTCTGTCCTCCTAAAAGAACTCAGCTCTACAAATTTTAAAACACTGCTGGGAAGAAAGATCTCCATTTTAAATTCTGGATACATAGAGCTCAAGATGGCAACAAATCTAATAACAATAAAGCAACTGATATTCATTAGGCACTTAATTTATACCTAACATTGCTATATGTGATTTACATGTAATCTCCATTAACCCCCGTCATTACAGGGACACACTAGTATGACCCCCATTTTACAGATGAAGAAATTGATGCTCAGAGAACGGTTATGCCACTTACTCAAGGTTGCCCAGCAAGTGATGGTGTCAAAATGAAAACAGGCAATCCGATTTCATGGTCCACACACTCGATGGCCCTGGTGCTCCACACTCTGTGCACAGACTGACTGAGGCAGAGCTGCGACAGGATCCCTGACAGCTAAGCTTGCCATTACGATGATTAGTATCCCTCATTTAAATATATATGAACACCACAAAAATGACAAATGTATCTTTATGTTAAAGGCGTGTCCATTATGATACAATAATTGGCCCTGTTAGCATTTTCATTGCCACAAATCACACATTATATAACTATTATGAAGCTAATCCCACTAAAGCCTATTAATGTCAGTAAGACTTAGAAGTTTCATTACTAAACTGTCTCTGAGGACGTTTTAACACTTGTTCTCAGGCTGCATTTAATATCAGCAATTATGGGGAAAGGATGTCATGAAAACTGTCCTTAAATCCATGTTTAATACAACCAAACAAAACATCAGCTTGACTGAGAGCTCCAGGACACTGACTGAGACCTGTTGCCATATGTTTTTAGGCTTCAAAGAATCAGAGCTAAAGTGCTCGCCATTGCTGGGAAGAAAAACACACACCAGCTACTCAGCTATGCCTAGCCTGTGGACCCAAGATGAAAAGAATTAGACCAAGTATTACAGTAATCAGGCCTCAAGCAAGCTATAGCCTGGCTCAGTACCAAGAACCCACCACTAGCAGGGCAGCACACCTCCATGCTCTGGTGCCTCAGAGAAACATTTCCCAAGAGTATGGTAGTGTTTTGCCTGCTGGGAGACAGACACCATTAACCTCTCTTCTTACTATGTTTGAACTCCACTTGCATTTTTTCTCTGAATTTTGTCTTGTTTCCAGTAAGCATTGCTTGCCCTTTCTTCTTCTTACTCAAAAATATGGACATAATTTACCAGCCTTTAAGGTCCCTCTGAAAGTTAATCTTCACCCCCAAGTTAAACAGAAAACACTCATGCATGTGTGCAGTCTGATTTCATCTTATGTGGCACTCCTCCTACAGACAAAAATATGTTCTTACTGGCCGGGCGCGGTGGCTCACGCCTGTAATCCCAGCACTTTGGGAGGCCGAGGCGGGTGGATCACGAGGTCAAGAGATCGAGACCAACGTGGTCAACATGGTGAAACCCCGTCTCTACTAAAAATACAAAAAATTAGCTGGGCATGGTGGCGCGTGCCTGTAATCCCAGCTACTCAGGAGGCTGAGGCAGGAGAATTGCCTGAACCCAGGAGGCGGAGGTTGCAGTGAGCCGAGATCGCGCCATTGCACTCCAGCCTGGGCAACAAGAGCGAAACTCCGTCTCAAAAAAAAAAAAAAAAAAAAAAATATGTTCTTACTGTGAGAAGGTTACTTGGGCCATATTAGTAATAAAATAATCCACCTATGTTTGCATCCTAGACATTCTCAGTGTGCTATACTTGAGTTCTGCCTCCCCAGTCAGGCATCTGCTCTGGAAGCATAAGGAATATTGCTTTTAGTCCTCTTATATTCCTGATACCCTTGACTTTGCAAGGCCTAGCAATATGTGGCACTTATTATAAATTAAATAAATCCAAATTTATTTAAGTCAATCAAACCAATAGCTCTCTGCTTCTCCTGAAAAATGGAGAGACAGATGAGCAGGCCAGCATTCTGCGTGGTCTCTGTGATGCACTCTCCCTGCCCACTGAAGCAACCCTTGCATTTCCATGAAGTCATGCTCCCTGCTTCTCTGCACCACAGCCACAGGTCCACCTGTAAGGAAACTACCTTTAAAAGTTGCTCCAGGCCAGGCGCAGTGGCTGACGCCTGTAATCCCACCATGTTGGGTGCCCAAACCCGGCAGATCACGAGGTCAAGAGTTCGAGACCAACCTGGTCAATAAGGTGACAACTCATCTTCTTATTTTGTAAAAATACAAAAATTAGCCGGGTGTGATGGTGAGCACCTGTAAACCCAGCTTCTCCAGAAACTGAGGCAGGATAATCGCTTGAACCCAGGAGATGGAGGTTGCAGTGACCCGAGATAGCACCACTGCCCAAGCCTAGGTAACATAGTAAGACTCCTTTTAAAAAATAAATAAATAAATAAAAGTTGCTCCATTCTGGTGACAAGAGACCACCAAACTGCCACATGTTAGAACAGACCTGCTGGGAGGCAGTAGGGGGCACTGAGGACTCAAGCCCGTGACACCCCCGAGTAAGCACACCCATGGGAAAGGGGAAGTGTCAAAGTCCACGGGTCTCAAGTTTGGAGAGCACATACCTCTTGTCTACGCCTACTGCTACTGCTGCTTAGCTCTTTCAATATTCTTTTCTTACATTTTGTTTTTCTTAACTGTATCAAAGCCTGTGAAAAATCCGTATCAGTTATTGCAACTTTTCTGAACGATTAAGTGAATCAAATACTGTTTTTAAAACAATCATCACCAAAGCCAGGTGGCTTAGGGAGGGTTGTTTTAAAACAGTCACTAAGGAATTAAGTTAGGAAATAATCCTTCACTCCAGACTTAAGTGGCCACTAAGTCCCAAAGATTATTATCCCATATTATGACTTAAATCACACCCCCTCTTACTCAGGACAGGAACGTACCCCTGAATAAGAGTGCTCAGCTGAGGGAGGGAGTGAGGCTAAAATTCAATCACCGCTGGGTGGCCCTGTACCCTGGCTCTAGGCTGCACCTGCCTTAAAAAGCAGTATCTCTCTATGATGCTGAATGGCCTCCCATGAACCAGCACAGACCTGCTTTAACCATCTTAACTGGAATGACCTTGTTCTTGGCCCTTATTATTAATACAATGACCACTATGACCATCTCCTAACTCTCCTAGAGGCAATTTAAACTGCATACACATGCATATATTCATAGCTGGATAAGCTTTATGCAAATTTACAAATTAAATGTGCCATCATCAAAATTCAAATTAACAGCATTAATTGAATGTGACCAACATGCTGTTTGGCCGAAATGGAACCTCTTCTACTCCAGGGAGGATAAGGAGCTGACAGCTATGTTACAAGAGCTATCTAGTTTTACATTACATAGACCATGTGTTATGCAATGACTCAATAGACAATCCAGTTTTTCCGTGATAAAGTCCTTCCTAACTGTTTATAGCATCATTTGGCTTTTATGAAGTTTACATCTGTCTTAGTCTCATTACATGGAAACAGTTAAAGTAGTCCTACTGGGGCCCAAAGAATCTTATGTTTAAATGTCTACTTGAACTTAAATCTCATTTTAGTACACCAGCAATAAAATAATTATCCAGATAATCTAGAAGGTGCTTACTGTAGTTAAACGTAAGCAAAAATAAGCTAATTGCTAAAATTAGAGCCCAAAAAGGCCAGACCACCATCATACCTTAATTTATAGATCAAAAGAAACCAAGTTGAAATCCAACTCTTTCCTTCCAGGTTTTAATGTTAGATGGTTACAGGTGGACTCAGGCTTAGAAAACACTACTTCTCATGCCTATGGCATTAAGCCCTCCTATGAGTAAATAAGGAAAGGGATATATCCTCAATGAGAAACTTAAATCAATGTAGCTGTTCTTCCACTGACCTGTATTTCCTATCAGAAAACACCAAATACTAAGTAAATATGAAATAATCCTGCTGTTGGCATAATCTGTATGAGGGTCAGCAAACCATCGCTTTGGGGCCAAATTCAGTTCTTGCCTTGTTTTTCCACTTTCAGAAAGCTAAAAATTGTTTTCATATTATTAAAGAATTATTTAAAATGATGAATTTTTCAGGCATGATGGCTCATGCCTATAATCCTAGCACTTTGGGAGGCTGAGGCAGTGGAATCATGAGGTCCAGCGCTCAAGACCAGCCTGGGCAATATGGTGAAACCCCATCTCTACTAAAAATACAAAAATTAGCTGGGCACGGTGGCAGGTGCCTGTAGTGCCATCTACTCAGGACACTGAGGCAGAAGAGTCACTTGAACCCAGGAGGAAGAGGTTGCAATGAGCCAAGATTGTACTACTGCACTCCAGGCTGGATGACAGAGCAAGACTCTATCTCAAAAAAAAAAAAAAATGATAGATATATAATGGAGACAGTACGATAGCTCACAAAGCCTAAAATTTTTTACCCTCTGTCCAGTTTTTCAACCACTGAACTAGATAATATCCTAACAAAGAATATTACCAATGAAAACCACATATAGTTATTCATCATTTCTATGGAAACTCACTGTCAAAAAATGATCTTCAGAAATACAACAGATAGATTTTGCCATCCATGAGGTTTTATTTCTTGGACCTCTATGTAATAAAGTTTCATCAGTGAATGTCCATATAGAACCTTTTTTGTCCAGTCAAGTCTAATGTGTTTGAACTGGCCAGTATTTGATAGGACCAACATCTTTATCCACTCACAGCCTCCACCCTCAAATGCTTGCCTTCATCCAACTCAAGCTCCATTACCTAATGTTTTCCTGAATGCTAGTCTTCCAGACGCCTTGACTTGCCCTCTATTGACAGCATTTCCTTGATCACAAATCTTCTGCTCAAGACCACTTTCCTGGCTCTGATCTCAACTTCCATTTGCATTACTCAATTGATTATGCTCTTCGGAACAAACTAGGAATGTCTCACTGAGTCTAGACCCTTCTTACAGGACAGTTCTTATTGTACTTACTGTATAATGCAACTGGGATGAAGCCAGGGATACCCAGTGACTTGGAAATTAAATATTCAACTGGTATTTCCAAGGTAGGAAGCCAGCCAAACTGGCTCAGACAGAGAAGTCTTCTTTCCTTTTGATTTTTGCTCCAATATGGCCAATTGATTTGATAAGGAACTTGAGTATTCTTTATAGAGTGAAATTGAGAAACATAATATTAATTTTGAAACTGTATACAGAAACTTTGGAGTTCTAAGGCAGTCTAAGGCAATGCCTCTTAACTAGAAGCCAGAGATCCCTATGACAATGTTTCTCAGTGTTTGGTCCAGCTCACTTAAACCAGAATTCTCTTCAGTACTTACTAAAAATTCAGAATCCCGGGACTAACTCTCTAATTAATCAGAATTTCTGAGAATGGAGTCCCACTATTGTTGTGGTTGCTAAAACGTCAGAACCAAGACTTAACTTTAGGGGATTTTCTTATCCACTGAAATTATTTGCAAAAATACATGATGGTTCAAAGTGCATTTTTCTGTAACAACCGTATTCATCATCGTCAAATTCTCAAAGCAATCCACAGTTTGAAATAATAAGAACCACTTGTTTTAAAGGAAAATAAAATTGAATCAAAATACAAAGCTTAAATTTCTCCAAGCCCCATTTCCTGGGTAACTGGAAAGTTCTGCCTTCTCTAGAAAGTCATTCTTCCTTCTTGCCCATGTGCCAGATAGCTCTTTAGGCATACCAGCAGTTCAGACCTCCAAGAACTTCCGTTTCACCCAAAGAAACAGCTTTGGTAACTTCTTTCAGATCAGAGCTCCTCTATGGTACAGTTGGGGTCTCAATTCACCGTTCTCTACCCTCAAGTGTGTGAAGTGAATGACTGTCCATTTCTGGGGCCACAGGGTCTTTCTCACTGGCCACAACTGGCCTCATCAGCCTCTAACACCTACGAGGGAAAAACAGCTATGGGGAAAGTATTGGATTGCTCAGATTTTCCTCCTCAGTTGGTCAGGCCACTTGCTTTATTTCTTTGCTCCAGTTCCTCTAAAGTGAAATAATTGTTTTTAAACATCCAACTCTGCCTACTAACCAAAGTATATAAAAATAACAGAGTAAGAAAGGCAGAGACTGTCCAGTTGCTACCCAGCCCCAAGCTATCAAAGCTCAGTGAATTTAAGGGACCCGTGCAAAGCTTTTAGCTTGATAAAAACTACAAGGACTGTCACATTATCTCATCTGATCCTCAAGATGCTCCAGTGAGAGATGCACTAGCTGATTTTATCAGATTATTTAGCTCTTTCCACTTCATCAAACTGGCTGAAAAAAGTATAGTAAATATGCAGTATCTTTGAAAATAAAAGGGAAGTATAATATAATGCACTATTATACTATTACCTCACACATGACTCTGAATTTGGCTTTTGTTTCCAAATGGAAATGAAGACTCATCAGCCACACGGTGTAATAAACGGGAGGAGAGGTAGCCAGCTCCCTATGGAAGAGGACCCTTTCTTAGGCCATTTCCTAAGTGCCATCGATTTGATCTCTTCTTCATTCCTTTCCAAGCAATTATCTAATCTTTTAAAAACTGATTTCTCATAGCCAGGCTTCCTATCCACAAATCTTGCCTCAGTATTTTATGATATTTGCTTGAGGCAATACCAAACTTCCTTCCCAGAATTCATGCCACTGGGCAATGTAGAAGGTTGGAGGAGAATTGAGGCTGACGTGGAATATAAAAGTCAAAAAAACCATTGAGGAAATGTAGACAGACAAAACCTGACTTCACACATTCAACAAAACTTCTCATTCATTAACAATCTGACAAGCTGATATTCTTGATTTAATATGTATGTCAAAGTAGCCACCTGCTTAAAGCCAAACAAGGCTGGGAAGGGAAGAAATTACTGTTGGCTAAAAATCTTGGCAAAACTCAAAATCCCAACCACTCAAAACAGGATATTAACTTGTTAGTCATGTGAGAAACATTATGTCTTCCCATAAGTGTTTTCCACAAATTGACTGGGGAATGTACACAGAAAAGGATAAAATAAAATAAGCATAAACTATTAATAGTATAAACTCCATAAAGTCCTTAAACAGACAATGCGGGAACATACTTTCCAAACCAGTGTGTGTCACTAAAAAAAGTTAATATTAAAATCAAGTTGAGGCCAGGCACAGTGCTCAAGCCTGTAATCCCAGCACTTTGGAAGGCCAAGGCCGGCAGATCACCTGAGGTCAGGAGTTTGAGATCAGCCTGGTCAATACGGTAAAACCCTGTCTGGCATGGTGGGAGTCAACCATCATCCCAGCTGCTCAGGAGGCTGAGGCTGGAGAATCGATTGAATCTGGGAGGTGGAGGTTGCAATGAGCCGAGATCACTCCATTGCACTCCTGCCTGGGTGACAGAGCAAGAATCTGTCTCAAAAATAAAATAAAATTAAATTAAATTAAATTAAATTAAAAAGTTGGAATGTTTCGGTTGCTGGGAAGGGCCCACTGTATATATTCTCCACTAATACCCTTGAAAATTTATAACGTCAGCTCTGTCCTCAGTTATTTTGAAAATGATTACCAGAATTCACTTCCTTTCCCCATACTCCTCCTCCTCTTTATCTTTCCCCAACCACAGATCTTGTTAAAATATTCTTCACAAGACAAGCAAAATAACACAGACATTTGATGGATTTCGTTCTGCTCCTAGCCTCTTCTGACATACTAAGTTAAACATACTGTTAGGAAAAGTTAAAAGTAGCAACAGATTTGTGTTGCTCACAATTTTTAAGTTCATAAATTGAATGCAGGAAGGCCTTCTTATCCAGATCTAATCTATCTTAGAAAGTCTGCTTGTGAATTTATATAGTAAGACTGTATGTTTCATTATTTTAAGTAGAAATAAAACAGCAGAGTGTTTCCAACCCTTCTAAAAATTCCAGCCAATTTCCCCCAAGCATCACTAAAACACTTTGCAACATCTACCTAACAATTCACCAATTGTCTATTTATTACTTAACCCGCTCTTCAGTGGATGTGTTTATATGCCAGACCAACAGTAATACACAGTTTTAGAACAGTATTACATATTCCTTCTACACTGCAACAAACATGTACTCTGAAATAAAGGAATTATTAAACAATATGCTAAAGGTAGACAATGAATACAAATAACACTAAGCAAGAGAAACTAAAAAGTAAGGCAGTTTTTAAAATAGTTGCTCACTGACTGAAGAGTTGCCTGAGCAAAATGTGACTACAAGAGGGGCTGCTTAATGTTATGTGAAGGTGGGCAAGAGTGAGCTAGCAAAAGAGAGAGACAGTGGGTATTTGAGTTCACCCAAGTCCAAATGCAAGGAACTGATGGAAAGCCTTCTCTGCATTTGAGGCCCCAGAAGTGGAAGCTATGTACTACTCTCTGAAGCTATAGACACACTAATACATAATCCCTTCTAACTTCTTACCAGTGCAGGGTCTTTTCTAGAGCTCTGGGCTGACTACTTTCCTCACAGACATTTCCACATCCTTAGAAGAGTATTTGATATAGTAAGGGGGGAAAATGCAAGGGAATTCAGAAATAAAGTACTTTACTTGTCCACAAGTAGAGAAGAAAGATATTGATAAAATCTAGAAATGTTTGTAATCAACCTTAAAATAAAATAAGATAATGAACAACACACACAAGAGTGGATTATCGAAAACAGGTTGCTCTACATTTGAGAAAAATATTAATCCCAGAGACTTGCATGTGCTATGTAGGCCAGTGAAAGGAATAGACCATCAAACCAGATGGGAGACTCAGTCAGTTACATTTGACCCAGACAATCACCATCATACATACTTTGTATTTGCAAAAAGACTTATGTTTCCAAAAATAATGTTATCTTACTGGCCCCTTAAAAACAACACTATTACGTGGGTAAGGCCAGCCAGTATTTTAGCCCTTTTAAATATAAAGACAGTAAACATTCATAAAATTAATAGACTTGCCCAATCTTACACAGCAAATCAACCTAACAAATAGGATCAGGATACGAGCCTCTACACCTAGATTTGTGCTCCTTGTTCAAGGATGGTCTCCTGGTGGCAGCTATAGAAAGCAAAAGGAATCAGGGTTTGTTTCTGTTTTTATTTTTATGGGGTGGGAAAATGTTGAGCCCTTCCTGTACATTCTGCTCTGAATCTCCCTATGGTAGATCTACCTCTGGTATCAAACAGCCTCTCATCTTCTATTATTCCATCGTAAGAGCTGGTTGGAACAAAAAAGAGAAAAGAAAAGGTTCCCTATTGCTGACAGTACCTGAGTACTGTCAATGTTCATTTTAATTAGTGCCTCAATATTATAAAAATAAAAATAATTTGTTTACATTTCTTTTTTTTTTTTTTTTGAGACGAAGTTTCGCTCTTGTTACCCAGGCTGGAGTGCAATGGCGCGATCTCGGCTCATCGCAACCTCCGCCTCCTGGGTTCAGGCAATTCTCCTGCCTCAGCCTCCTAAGTAGCTGGGATTACAGGCACGCGCCACCATGTCCAGCTAATTTTTTTGTGTTTTTAGTAGAGACAGGGTTTCACCATGTTGACCAGGATGGTCTCGATCTCTTGACCTCGTGATCCACCCGCCTCGGCCTCCCAAAGTGCTGGGATTACAGGCTTGAGCCACCGCTCCCAGCCCATTTACATTTCTTAAAAAATAAAAATAAAGCTGGTGCAGTGGTACATTCCTGTATTCCCAGAACTTTGGGATACAGGAGGATCCCTTGAGCTCAGGAGTTTAAGACTAGCCTGCACAACACAGCAAAACCCCAACTTCACAAAGAATTTAAAAAGTTAGCAGGGCATAGTGGTGTATGCCTATAATCCCAGCTAATCTGGAGGCTAAGTCAGGAGAATCACTTGAGCCTAGTAGGTGGAGGCTGCACTGAGCCATGACTGCACTGCACTCTAGCCTGGGTGACAGAGTGAGATCCTGTCTCAAAAATTAAAAAAAAAAAAAAAAAAAAAAAAAAAAAAAAGCTAACAAAAAAGAAAGATATATATGGAATCACATTAGAATGGCTATTTTTAAATTTTATTGTGATGGCTGAGTCCATAAAGCTTTCATATCTCCTTCAGATCTGGAATGGCATAAAAGGTTAAGGTGGCAATGGTTTGGATGTGGTTTTTCCCTGTGAGAACTCATGTTGAAAGTTAATCACCAAGGTGGCAGTGTTAGGGAGCTGGGGCCTAATGGAAGGCGTTTGCGTCATAGGTGTGGATCCTTAGGAAAAGACCAATGTCTTCCCATGGGGGTGAGGGAGCGCTCCCTCTTGAAGGAGTGGGCTTGTTTCCACAAGTGTAGACTGTTAAAAAGAGCCTGGTTTTCTTGGTTTTTCTCTCATTTTCTCTCTTGCCATGTGATCTCTTTGCACATGCCTGCTCTCATTCCACTTTCCACAGTGAATGGAAGCAGCATGAATTCCTCATCAGATGCAGCTGCCCCACCTCTGACTTTGCAGCCACCAGAATCATGAGCCAAATAAACTTTTCTTTATAAATTACCCAGGCTTACATATTGTGTTATAGCAACACTAACTGGTCTAAGACAAATGTCAATAATGGCAAGTCAGCCACAGAAAGCACAATAACATTCAAAAATTTTCCCACTTAAAATCCTGTGATGAGCACCCTCTGCCTAGAAAATGAAGTTCAAAATTCTAAGCACAGGCATAGAAAACCTACTACAATCTCACCCTCCCCGACTTTTTCAGTCTTGTCTCCATCTAGTTCCCAATACATTTTATGTTCTCAGCTATGTCTAAATGTTCACACACCTCTAAACATTCCATGAATGTCACATGTACCTTTGTTCTTGTTTTTCTTTCTGCTTGGAATGATCTTCATCACATTATGCATCTGTCAGGGCCATAGTTTTATTTAAAATTCAACCTCTATGTCAGTTTTTGGACTTCCCATAGTTTTCCTCATTCCAGCATAACCAACTTCCATTTTGGTTAATCATACTTCTTAGTGGCTTATTCCTTCATTCTAAGATTGTTTATTTATATGTTTCAACCATCTACCCCTCCTCACATGGATGATGATCTTCATGAAAATGGGGCCACAACCTATTTATCTTTATATCGTCAACACCAGTACAGAGTCTGGGCCATTTTTTCCTAAATGCAATGAATCTGATGTTCCTTTTATTTGACTTTCCATAATTGTTTTGGGAAGAAACACCAATGAGATCTGCAATTGCAGACCTTTATATACTGGTTCAACAAAATCAGTTATTAACTATGTGTCAATAAAATCAATGTCAAAACAATGAAAAGCCAAAATCATTCTGGGTATTACCAACTCACGCCTAACGGAATCTTACTCTTCAGGGAGAAACACCAGTTATTGTTGGTCAATTGGTCTATAATGGGGATAAGCAGGACTTCTCAGTCTCTTGAGTATGGATAATGATGGCTGCAACTAAACTCTAGCCCAAGCAGAACATTCTTGAACGTACATTATGTCCGATCACTAAAAAAGGATCTAAGATACAACATATAGACAATTTTATCCTCTGCTTTGACAGACTACAAAGTCTAAGCAAATACAGAACCTCTCATTGCTAGGACAACCTCTAATGATCCATCCCTCTAAAGATCATGCCAAAGATGCTCAAACGCTGAAGTATCGAAATTCATCTAGGGTCCAAAGTCAACAAAGAGGTATGGTTCCATTTGAATGGGTGATCTAAAAATGCATATAACCTGGAGCATTTTTCACATAGTTTGTGATATACTTACCCAATCTATTTTTGGCCTTTGTGACAACAACTTAGGGAAGGAACACAGGGCTCACGCACAGACAGATGCCTTGGAATGTGCCTGCACAATGACAGAATTCCTGACGTGTCAGGATCTCTAACACCGGCAACAGGGTTCATACTGACTCATTCACTCCAAATATAGCTCCAAGGATTTCCCACAGGATCCCAAAGTCCCCAGCACCGCAGAGTTTAAGGATATGCCTTCATAGCTACATAGCTCTGACTCCAACCCTTCCATGTGAAAAACACTATTCCAGTTGGTTGCTATGTTTCTCTCACTGGGATCTGTTCTCATTTCTCCCCTTGTCCAGGGTTCTAGAAGATATGAGGAGGGTGCCCATCTTTGCTTTAGGAGGAAAACAGTTATGTAAACGTCAAATGGACATTTGATAGAAGAACTTAAAGAGTCTTGAATCATATGCAAAGGGACAAGCGGAGGGTGAAACATAAAATCATCTACAAAATTTTAAAGGTGAACTACCTGAATTATAAAATGTTATAACCAGACCTGGTCTTTGGAGAGAGACATAATCCTGCTTAAATGAAAAATGATCGTCCACTTTCTAGCCACAGATTAACTGCAAATTTCTTATGAATACGCAAAGTGGCTTCTGCATACTGCATCTATATGTGGCATGGAATTGATCTTTGCTACTTTGAAGAGCCTAATTTTGATCATAGTGAAGTGCGTACAATCTGAGTATGCTCAGATATTGACCATCCCAGAGAGAAAAGAAGATGCTCTTGCTGTCTCTCCTAAGGTTCTCTGCTGTTTCCAGAATAAGTTTATAAGCCGCTTCGTAGCTATGAAGAAATGAAGTACCATGCATTGTCCTCCTTTCCAACTCAGCAGACTCCCTCTCTGTTCTGAGGAGGCTTTTTGCATTCTACCACTGCGGCATATAAAGCAGAACATGTCAACCCAAGTTCTGTTTGTGTCATTCTGCACAGAGCATCAGACCCACATCCAGTAGCACAGGAATACATGACATGTACCAGAATAACAAAGGATGTGAACAGGACTGTCAAATCCAAGAGACAGAGGAGAGGAGGACTGTGCATGGTGCACGTGTGTGTGTGTGTGTGTGTGTGTGTGTGTGTGTGTGTACATGCCCATGAGAGAGGACTACGTGTATCCACTTGTAACAATGAACAGATTTTTTTTGTTGCTCCAAGTGGCCTCAGATTAGAAAAAGGCTTTGGAGGCATTCTAGCTGGGCAGCCTTAGACAAATGACGTTTAAGTTTCTGGTTCCTTATGCATAAAATGGCAGCGATACTGTATTGCAGAAAAAATTCAGAGACAAGGTATATCAAGTGTAAGGGACTTAAAATCTTACTGCAAACCAGCTCATTGTTAAACAAAGATCCCAACTTCCTTCACTCTGCCATGATGCTTTGGATATAAGAAAACAGACGCACAGGACTGAAAATTCACACAGTATGTCACATTGGCACAGATTTCTCTAGTACCTAAGCATTTCTCCCCTCTAAGCTCCCTGCTTGGCTTATGATCAGAACATGAAAAGAGCCATCTTCATTCCAAACCCGTTCAGCCCTTACAATTGTTACAATATCCACCTTGAATTTATCTCATCTCTACGCTCACAAGTCTGCTTGCCCACTGCTGCCCCATAGGGTCAGAATTGATTCCTTTTTTCTTAGCACATGGAGCTAGCTAGCCAGTTAGAAGATGCCTTATCACAAGCCACAGAGGCTTCAAGAAAAACAAAAGCCAAAGTAAATCTTTTCCAAATACCTTCATAACACCGCTATGAACTGACACTGATCCCAAAATCAAATGTGGGCTTCATTTCTGAAAAACTCCAAAGAAAATTTCAGAGGTTATGTTTTTGAGTGGGTAGATAATGACCTGAAGAATAATCAAGAAACATTTCAAGAGTCACTTTATTAAAGTATGGATTATTAATGAAGTATTTTTAAAATCAAGAATAAGAATTTGAGTTTTTTAAATCTTAGCAATTAAATTTTATTTTAATAGGAGCAGCAGATACCCTATAAATTTCCACTGCTTAGTTATATTTTTTTTTCTTGGAAGGTTTTAAATTCTTCAGCTGTTTCTTTCTGATGTAGCTCATTTAATGGAGCTATTCAGTAAGGTTCTTACTTATGTGTTAGGTTCCCTGTATGTGCAGCAGGAAATTGATCTTTGCTACTTTGAGGAGACTAATTTTGATCACAGTGATGTTTATACAACCTGAGTGCACTCAGATATTGACCATGCCAGAGAGAAAAGAAAAAGGCTTCGATGTCTCTCCTAAGGTTCTCTGCTTTTTCAGAATGAGCTTTAATTTTGACCTATGAGATGTTCTTTATTGGGCTTTTAATTGCTGAGTACCACGTATGAGGACCAAAGCATGGTTTAGCTAGTTCCCTCTGGTTATTGGTCCAGTGGTGGTAAAAGTGAATATTCAGATCAGGTATTTGAAAAAGTATCTCTTTATCAGGTTATCCAGAAATCAAGGAAATGCTATTTCAACAGATTAATTATGTAGGCAGCACAGCACTGAACTATATCATTTATTTTGACATAAACGTGGTCTCTTATATTTACCTAATTAAGTGTATTTTGATTTTATTAATTTTCTTTAACAGCACTAACCATATTACTTATCATAGTACTGGACTGCATACTTATTAATATTTGTAGAAATAAATAAAGCAGGGGCACATTATCAGGAGAAAGAAAGGGGTGGCACTGAAATGGGGCTCATTCTGGTGCCTAGATTTTATTTGGCTCTCACTTACCTGGGTTTTGCTCAAGAAGAACAGAGAAGAGAACAGCTATGTTAGTGATTAATATTCCATAACCTGAGTAACTGAACTTTAGCACAGAACTAAGTCTGTGGTTAGAGGATTTATCTGAAGGTGTTTTATGAGCAGATGGTTTCTTCTACATCAATCTTCATAAAATTAGAAGTACAGAGATTTCACCCCCTGGAATCCAGTTCACACTTTAAAGTCAGACAGAGCAGGATTCAATCCCAGCCCTGCCCTTGCCAGCAGTATAATATCATACAAGTTGCTAACACCTTTTAGGGCTCACTTTTCCTGGGAATAATGTTTCTGTAAAATGGGAATAATGTTTCTGTCTCCGGAGTGGCTTTGGAGGATTAAAAGAGAGAGCATATGTAATACACTAAGCATTATCACATAATACATTCTAAGTTAATATAATTATTCCTAAAGCCAGCTAAAGCCTCCACTCACAAACCTGATTTAGTTTATCGATCATAAGATGCCCACGTGCTGACCTGGTCTGGCCTGTAGGCATGGCTCTCACTGTTGGTCTCATTCTCTTCTCTTCTCTCTCTCCCTCTCTCTGTCTCTCAAGACTAACACAAGGTCTTATTAAAGTGAACAGTTACTAGTAATTCTAATAAATGCAAGAAGCAATACAAATAAGTGTTCAGATCATGAATGAAACACTTACAGAGGCCTTGAGAGACAATTACAATGAAGCAAAAAGTTGTATTTAAAACTCAAATCTAAATTACCCCCAATCTACTGGCTTTTCAACCTTCAAACATGACTATATTAACAAAAATTGTAAACTGACCAATTAATACATAAAAACATTAGCCTCTGCCTTCAGTATTTATAGTGTTTGTTTTGTTAATGCACCTGAATGGGACAATGATCCATGAAATTGTTTTACATGTGAGTAGATATGATGTTATAATCCCAAACCCCATAAGGTGTATCTGCTCTGCCTCTGAGGATGTACTACCATGTCAAAACATCCAGCATCCACTCCTCACTTTCATCTTCCCAAGCTTTCCTCCAAGATGGGCAAGCTGTCCTTACGAATGCCCAAACAGGACTCTACAGGAGACTTTTTTCCTCTCGACCAATCAGCCTGGGTTTCCAAATTCCTCTCACCTCACGCGTGGCATATGTTTACCCTCAGGTGTGTCCTTCCAGGAGAATGCTTTGGAAGACGACAGAGAGAAAAGGCCTTGGTTGAATTATCAGCCAACACAATCTGAATTTCACATCTGGAATACTTTTTCAGACCCACCTTTCTTGCATACCACAAGGAATAATAACTGTGTCTGAGTTGTGCAAAGAAAGTAATAATGTGTGAAAGTTTTTTAATTTCATAAGCAGAAGGATTTATTAATGGATGAATGTATTTGCAGTCTTCCCCTCCTTCCCAAGGGTTGTTCTTTTTTTTCCACTGGTGCTTTCTTTACTACACTTAATTGTACCTAGGCTAAGTTAATTGGCCTGAATCCACAGACAAGTATACAAAAAGAAAAAGCTTTTTATATTACGTTTTTATAATGTAAAAAAATGCTTTTTAAAAAAACATTAATAAGTACTTTTTTTTGGAGACAGAGTCTTGTTCTTTTCCCCCCGGCTGGAGTGCAGTGGCATCATCTCAGCTCACTGCAACCGCTGTCTCCCAGGCTGCAAGCAATTCTCCTGCCTCAGCCTCCCAAGTAGTTGGGACTACAGGCGTCCAGCAACACACCCTGCTAATTTTTTTGGTGTGTGTGTATTTTTAGTAGAGACGGGGTTTCATCATGTTGGCCAGGCTGGTCTTAACTCCTGAGTTCAGGTGATTAACCCATTTCAGCCTCCCAAAGTATCAGGATTATGGGTGTGAGCCACTGCGCTCAACCCGTAAATAATTTTTACAAGCATGTGTAGTCTTGGTTTTCTCTTTGACATTTCCATGTCTCTCTCTTTCCCCTTCACATCTCAGGGCTGCTGTTCTTAATCTCCATCAAAGACTGCCATCCTATATCCTACATACATCCTTCCCCAACAGAGGGGCAACCCCTCTTTCCTAGACCTCACACTGAATTTCCTGAGAGCTTCAACAAAGAAGTACATCAAATTCAGTTAAAAATATTACCATCTCCTCTGAAGTTCTTTTGGGGGGAAAAAAAGTTGTCTAATAAACTTATGATCACTACCCTGAAATTATACTTCTTGAATTCTTCTCAAAGTCTGCCTGTACCTTGATGGATTTCTCCCAAATGATGTCTTATCATGCTCTCTTCTCACATTCCATATTATTTAGAAAGAACTCAAGTATTTCAAGAGAAAAGAAGTGTACACAAGAGCATGGGATTGAGGAAAGCACAGCTGTATGTTTACCATCATCATCCAAACCCCCAAATTGATGAGGTAATCTCTCTGCCAGGCTTAGCTCATCCATTATTGCTACATGTTGGGGGCTTTTATCTCCAGCCCCAGGACACCGGGTTGTAATGGAAGTACCTTTGCCAAGAGATACTGATAGAAAAGAGGCAGGACCAGGCAAGCAAAGCCGCTATCTGATGAGGCAAAGTACATTTTTGGCTCTAATGTTATTTTATGTAAAGTAGGTCAAGAAAGTTATGTGAACTTTAAGACAGAAAAGGAGATGCGTTTGCACTGGTTTATGACATGGCTACCAAGGGCAACTTGTTCCTGCGGGAGGGAAAAGAAGAACCGTTTCTCAGTTTAAACATTTGACTGGCTCCTCCAAAAGCTGTTAAGATGATCAAGAACTAGGAGAGTGCACAGGGAAAAGATGAAGACAGAGAATTCTAGAAACTTACTCCAGATTTGGAAACAAGCATTTAATACAGTAGGACAAAAGCATCTCAGCTTGCAACCGCGATTCCTTCTTTCTCTCAGGCTCTTTCTCCTCACATCTCCATCATCAGGCACTGTGTACATTTTCCCTGTGCCCCATCTGAGGATCCCCTTATGGTTAAGTCACTGTATTTGACAGTATCGTTACCTGGACAACTGAGGTACGGAGCAGAGAGCTGTAGTTCAGATAAAGCTCCAACAGAGGTTCTCATTGTTCCCCCAGTTAATGTCCACCACTGCAGCACAGCAGTTCAGATTACATACAGATTTCCATTCTAAATGAGCTCCTAATTGAAAATAAAACCCTCCCTCCATCTGCTCGTAACTCTCACAAATCTTTTTTTCCCTTTGAGCTCAACCTCTCAAGCTTTGTCTGTGCCCAAATGCAGATTACAGTGGAAAGCCTGCATGCTTTGGCATGAGGTAAGAGTGGCAGAATGTACTCCTTTTTAACTTTTTTTTTTTTTTACCTAAATTTAGTCTTTGAAAAGAAATAAGGTGAAAATAACTTTAGATGCTACCTGCATACTTTTTATATTACTAGTTCAAAAGAACAGCTCTTCGCCCAAAAACTCTGCCAAACAGGAAGGCTCAAAGCTGATTTTGACGCACATGTTACCTATTAAATTTGTAATTGCAAAATGGCCAGCATGACTGGAAAGTGTGAAAAGGTCATTGCCCAATCATGTGGTGCTGCAGCTTGTATCTCACAGGGAGAGAGTGGCATGTGTGAAAATTACGAGGCAATTCAAAACGGTTTAGGCAGAAGCAGCTTTTATCCCGTACAAAGAGAGAAGAGCTTTGAGCATACTCCCTTGAGATTGCAGAAATTTGACTTTGCTGAATACCACAATGATAAAACTTGCACAAAAGGGCTTTCCCCTTTTCGTCTGTGCAATTAGTTAACTTTCTATGCATTTTGTTTAAAATCAAATATGAAAACCTCCCTTTAAAATATAATTTCTAAAATCTTCTACTTCAGTCCTCTGCTCCCCTTCTGAACCCACCCCTTTGTCCAAAAGGACAAGTCAAGACCAACATTCACAGGAAAGGTAAATTCCCTGTGGACACGTAACATGATGCCCATGAGCATGGAGGAACGTAGCTGGAAACATTCACACGGCACTGCAAAGACCTGCTTCTCTTTTCATATTTCTTTCCCAAACTTCACCTATGTCTTCTTTTTCAAGTGCTCCTCCTAGAAAAGTCTGACATATTTTGAGGGTCTGGCAGGCAACCTTTTCATGCACTTACTTCACAACAATTATGCCTAGGGTAAACTATGAGAGTAGTCCTCCTAGGCATGGGACAGCACACAGTCCCCTGAACTCAGTCCCTCAGACTCTAAGGGTGTATTTGAGTTAGTCTTAGAACTAAAGCAACTCTGTGCAAGCACTCACATGGTACCAGTCCCAGGCATAATTACCTGTGCTGTCTTGGGAAGGCCTCTCTGGAAGCTGGACTGCCAGCTTCCTGGGAGCATGATCTTTGACTTGGGGCAAGCAATGACAAGTGACAAAGGGCTCACACATTCCTCAAGTAGGGCTAAAATGCCAATCCACTGAAGTCAGCCTAATCTAGGCCTGAAAGACTTTGAAAGTGAGTAGACTAGAGGAGATACTGCCTTCTTATCATCATCCTTATTCCTTATATTATTCCATTCTCCAGCATTCCTGATCGAAAATTTAGTCACTGCATCTTCAAAAGAATAACCTGCAAGCACAAAGCAATTTTTGAAAAGTAAATTGTCCTCCCCTCTTTGAGTTCTTAAGTTGATGTTATTTTCTTGGAGAAGAAGTTGGCCAACTTTTCATTCCATGAAACCTCAACTCATCCAAACCTCACTCAAGGATAATATGAGTGTTTCTTCCATCACCTAGACCTGCCCATCCAGACAGGTTCTATGCCAGGCACAGTGAATGCCACCATGAGGATTAATGTGACAACCAGGACTTCTTGGGCTATGCCTACTTATGAAAGACAATAAAAAGGCATATAGCACAGAATCAGAGGCTTATAAAACCAGAAACAAACAGTGATGGCCACCCAGAAGAGTCCTTTTAGTCATTTCATGATGGGGCTGAGTTGTGAAAGGTCTGCGTGGAAAACAGAGTTTGTCACTGACTGGGCTGGGATAAACCTGGGTATGCGTGGGGAAAGCTGTTCTGCAGAAATGTTTTAAAAAACAGAGTTTATATTCACCTGCATCATATTTTAATTCAAATAAAAGAAATACAAGCACCAACTATCAAATATAATCTCTAACTTTGCTTATCTAGTTGTCCTGTTGTTGCCAAGCTCCCCACAGCCCTTTCAGCTTTGCTCAGCCTGTGCCTCAGTCTGGCTATGACTACCCAGTAACACACTGTACCCTTTGCTGGCGCTGAGCTTCTGTACACCCAGTATCATATTTCAAGACCCTATCCTCCAAACCAAATCCATCTCATTCTAAAAAATCCAGTTCAAGTTTGCTTCTTACAGGGTGCCTTTCTTAACTTCATGAGGTACAGATCAAATGACAGTTATAGGTCTCTCCTGCCATTTGATTTCCAAAACAGGTTTACCATGAATCAACAGCAAAGCTTATGGCCCATTCACAACCCACTTCACATTGAACTCAACCTAATCTTGGCCCAAAAGACTTCAGTTAATAGGCAGCTCATTCTGCTTGAGATTCACAGGTTAGAAGCAAAGGCATGAAATCTTCCTTTCCTTTCCTTAGCATGTGTGGATGTAAATATGGTTACTGTGGACAGAAGATGGGATGAAAAAACGCAACAGACTGCAACTCTCTGCTTCCTGATCAGTGTCCTGGAATTAACTAGGTATTTGGCCTTGGACAGTCACTTCCTCTCTGTGAGCTTCCAATTCTTCATTTGTTATGCTACGAAAACTGAGATACATGATGGACGTATGACAGATGTATGATGGCTAAGTCCCTACCGAAGTTCTATGAAGAAATTCTTTCACTCATTCATTTATTCCAGAATCATTTTCGTAACACTACGGTGTGTCTGCTTCTATGCTTGGTTCTTGGAACACAGCTTAGAAAAGAAATTTAGAGTATTCATGGTTTGATTTTATGTGGCTTACAGTCTAGCAGACATCTAATAGTCCATTAACATATCCTGTCTTAGTTCATTCTGTGTTGCTACAATAGAATATCTGAGGCTGAGTATTTAAAAAAAAAAAAAAAAAAAAAAAGATGTGTTTGGTTCACAGTTCTGCTGGCTAAAAAGTCTAAGACTGGACAGCTGTGTCTGGTAAGGATCTCATGCTGCCTCTTCTTTTTAATTTGTTTCTGTGTTTTTGAGACAAGGTCTCTCTTTGTCACCAAAACTGGAATGCAGTGGTGCATTCATGATGCACTGCAACCTGGACCTCCCAGCCGCAGGTGATCCTACCACTTCAGCCTCCCAAGCAGCTGAGACTACAGGCACAGACCACCATGCCTGGCTTATTTTTTGTATTTTTTGTAGAGACAGGGTCCTGCTAGGTTGCTCAGGCTGGTCTCAAGCCTCTGGGCTCAAGCAATCCTCCTGCCTCAGCCTCCTGGCCCCATGCTCCCTCAAATCATGGTAGAAAGTGGAAGGGGAGTGGGCACATGCAAAGAGATCACATGGTGAGAGAGGAAGCCAGAGAGAAACTGAGAAAGCTCCGGACTATATTTAAGAACTTGCTCTTGTGGGAACTAATATATTCCCTATAGAGGGATAGCTCCCTCAGCCACATGGGATGACATTAACCTAGTCATGAGGGATTCATACCACGACCCAACACCTCCCATTAGACCTAACCCCTCATTATGGCCACACTGTGGATTACATTTCAACGTGAGTTTTGTCAGGACAAACCACACCCAAACCACAGCACGTGCCAAAATAGATAATGACACAAATGTACTATCAGTTCACTTCTCACCCATGGAAAGTACAAGGAGTTTCTGAGCAAAGAGAAAACTCTCCCCAGGTATTAATGCAGGAATTCATGGTCCTTCCATATTGGTGGCTCCACTATATTCAACACTTGGCTTTTAACACTGCCATGATTATCTGCAACAAGCTACTGGGTAAGGAACTACAGGGCTGGGGAGCCTGCACGCAGGAGGCAGTTGATGTTAGTCCAAGCAAACTCCACTGGTCTTCCCCAGCTGCAGGGAAAGCTGGGGGTCTCAACGAGCTATATGCCTAAGAAGAAGAATAAACAGTTTTCATGAACAACTAAACTAGTCTCTTCAGAGGGTCAGGAGAACAGAAGAGATGTGAAAAAGGAAAGGAGGCTCTAAAGAACAGAATTTAGGAAAGGCAGAATTCACATAAATGCAGAGAAGATGAAAGAGGAAATGAAAATCAGGGCAAGCCATAGCATTCAAAGCAACAGAACTCTGAGTGATTTTTGCAGGCATTTTGTGAAATTCCCACCACAAGCATAGCAACAAATAAGGTGAATCTTCCAGAGGATAATGGATCATCAGAGAGTACACAGCCACCCATGGTATCTAAGGCCATCAGCACGACAGGAGATGAACTGACAACACGGTCGCTAAAAAACCCATAAAATTAGGCCCAACAATTTCAGTTGAACTAAGATATTCATCAAAAAGTCTGCATTCCTGGCGCAAACCAGTTTTATCAATTGGTGGCTGTGAGCTGCATTCAGAAGTAGATCGGGGCCAGGCGCAGTGGCTCACACCTATAATCCCAGTACTTAGGAGGCTAAGGTGGGCAGATCACAAGGTCAAGAGTTCAAGACCAGCCTGGTCAATATGGTGAAACCCCATCTATACTAAAAACACAAAAGTTAGTTGGGCGTCGTAGCGGGCACATGTAGTCCCAGCTACTTGGGAGGCTGAGGCAGGAGAATTGCTTGAACTTGGGAGGCAGAGGTTGCAGTGGGTCAAGACATCACCGCTTCACTCCAGTTTGGATGACAGAGCAAGACTCTGTCTCAAAAATAAATAAACAAATAAATAGAGGTTGGTTGGATTTTTTTTGGCCAATAGCATGATTTAAACATTGGACAAAGTCACATGAGAAATGTGGATTTTTATGTTCTGTTGAATAATCAAAAGAGCAGGCCACATCGATTCCTCATTCTTTTTTATTTTTATTTTTTAGACGGAGTCTTACTCTATCACCCAGGCTGGAATGCAGTGGCACAATCTTGGCTCACTGCAACCTCTGCCTCCCAGGTTCAAGTGATTCTCCTGCCTCAGCCTTCCAAGTAGCTGTGACTACAGGCATGCTCCACCATGTCCGCCTAATTTTTGTATTGTTTAGTAGAAATGGGGTTTCACCATATTGAACAGGCCGGTCTTGAACTCCTGACCATGTGTTCTGCCTGCCTCGGCCTCCCAAAGTGGTAGGATTACAAGCGTGAGCCAGCATGCCCAGCTGGTTCCTCACTCTTCAATAGCAATAATCAAAAATGGTCACTAGCCACTAGCCTTTTTAGAGTGGGCATGCTCTCTCAAATATATCATAGTCCCACAATTTATTTCATATGTATTTTCTGCCTGAATCACATAGACATTTGAATTTGCAATCCCTGATGTAAGTACATAAATTCTTGCCAATCAGAAACGTTAACAAGAACTCATTCAGGGACTTGGTCATTATCAGGGTCTGACAGCAACCCCCGTAGAACACTGATACATACACACCATGCCCCCCCACACACACACGTATGCAACATGAGATGTTGCTTTGCTTTATGTTTACTTAAGTATCTGTTTTCTGTAATGAATTATGAATTATTTTGAAAGCAGGGTGCAGAGTATTTGGCCCATAGTAGGTGCTCAGTTAAGGCAATCATAGTAAGTTTATAACGAAAGCCATCACTTGAAATACTACAGAATATATCACAAAAGGTGTTGAAATAACCCCCCTGACTTGATTCAGACCCTACCAACTGTCTAGATCCAGAGTCCAGGTAGAAACTGATGCACATGAGTGTGTCAGTGTACACGCTTACCAACATGGCACAGAGAGAAAGGAACAGATGAGAACAGGAGACAACACATGCAAGATAAATGGTGACAAGACCATTAAAAGAGATTTAAGAGGGTACTGGCAAAGCTGACTTTGCCTGGGTGGTGTCTTTCCTGAAATGGTCACTCTGGGTGAACAAGTCATTCCAGCATCATACCTCCCCAGCCCCATCGAAAACCTCCCAAAGATCTAGAGACCTGTGCAGCAACATTTAGAGGTTCCCCAAGAGACCAGAAAATACCAATGCCATCTACTGGAGGAAATTCCTTAACTAGCTGAGTGAACAGTTTCATTAACCGCTACTTATCTACACTGTAGTTAACAAGGATTGATTGGGTAGAAAGGATTTGAAAGGAACTGAATTGACTTTACCAAGAGCAACTTAGGTAGCAGACACCCTGGCCTTCCAGGAGCTCTACGCAAAGGGCTTGCCCCTGCAGAAGACACCAAGAATTACCAAAATCAATCAAGTACATAAACAAGTCTCATGGGGATGATTAATCCCTGTTGAGAAGATGCCAGGGGATAAATGATGTGCCAACAATTCTACGGTAACTCTAATAGTTAACTGTATGGGGAGACAGAGGCTCTGACATGGGCTGCCAGGCCAGGCAGAGCGGGAAATGCTGGCAAGGTAGCTGGTAGGACCAGGCATGTCTGGACTCAGCACAGAAGTGTTACCTTAGCCTATTGGTATTTCTCTTGGATAATAATGAAAGCCTTGCTGGATGTATCTTTCTATTCCTCATCACATTAACTCCCCATTTAAATCTCCTAGTTTCCCAAGAGGAAGAGAAGCAAAGTTGTTGTTTTCTGACCTTTCCTGGGAAAACTAATGCAGAGACCTGGTCATTTTCAGGATCTGACAGTAGTCTCATGCGTTGATTCAATCAACATCTATTTATTGACAATCTATTGCGGTCTAAGTGTTAGATCTCAAGTAATAATAAAGATATGGTATTTACTCTCATAAAGCTTACTTTCTATTTTGGGAGAAAGACAGTGAATAAGTACGCATATATCTTTACTAATTGTGGTAAGTGTTTTGCAGAAAATTAGTATAGTGTGTGTGTGTAGAAAATAACAAACTCTACTGGCTGCTTAAAGCCTTTTAGAAAAACACTGAAACATGAAAAAAAGAGGCATCTGGCCAGAAGAAGAGCAGCTGTAAAGACTGTTCCAGACAGGGAAGCAGCCTGAGAAATCCTCAGGACTCTGGGAGTCCACCAGGAGAAAACACCACAAGCCTGACCCCAGAGCAGATGTGCTTGAGGGATACACAGCCTGGCTGGAAAGTGTTAAGGCATGCCTGTAACTCTCAGGTGTGAGGGTCCACACGGGTTTCTGGGTAAGTCAGAATGGCACAGAGCCAGCCAGAACCCATGACCAGCTCCCCTCACATAGAAAGGCCAATGCCCCTGGCTCAACTGAATGCACAAAGCATACTTCTCATGCCCAAGGAGAAACATGGGTCGGAACCAGCCCTGCTGGTTCCTTCCTGCAGCCGGAAGGATTTTTATCTTGTTCCTCACACAGCAGCCAGTCCCAAAGGTTCAAACAGACTGAGAAGGGTGTTGGCTGTGCTCTGGGACAAATGCTCATGACTGGAGTCGGGATGACCAGCAGAAGCACATCTGCCCACAGCTGGCCCAGGTGAAAGGTTTAGGGTAGGAAATGGGTTTGTGAGCCAGGTAGTTTATTATTGGGTCACAACTTCACATAAAAAAATATATAAACAGACATCCAGACCAGGAGGATATGCTTTTAACAATGGACAAGGTCAACCTTTTGGTCTGGCGACCTTCAGCAGCATTGTTCTACCCCTTTTCCTTTATAGTCCAAGGAGACAGAAGGGAGAGGTTCATTTTCATTGCTGTGATCATCTCCTGCGTAGAAGCCCTCAGACACCAGATATATTTTAGTTTTGTTCTATTAGAAGTAAATACAATTTTTATGGGTAATATAGCATGTTAAAGTGTCATCTATGTGGTCATTTCAGGCCAACATGATCAGGCCCCTTTGAAAAAATGTCAAAGAAGCCCTTTCTAAAGGGTAGGAGGTCAGGGGAAGACTTTGAAAAACCCAAAATCAAGAGCTGATTTACTTTGGCATTTGCTAAAAAGCACTGACTCTCTCTGGCAAAATTTGAACACAAATTCAGAGTTATTCATGTATAGGTTGAGCCCAGTCACTGAACTTAAACCCAGAGCTTTCCATTCTTCCTGACTTAGGTTTTCTTGCAGAAATAGAGGCTTGTACCATGATCCAGGGTGCCCACATGTATCCAGCCCATGTCATCTTGCATATGAGTTAAATCCAGCCAGAATCCAACAACAGGTCTGCTTCGCTAGGTCAGAACGAATTTGGTCAAGCATGTATCTCCCCAGCTGTTCATATTTGTTCGGTATGTATTCATTTGTAGGAGCTATTTTTGCATAAGGAGACATTTCAACAATATCTCTGTATCTCAGTCAGGGGTTATTCTCCCCATTTCCACCACTCGCATATTCATTGATATGTATCTGTATTTGTGTGTCTATCCGTATCTGTGTATGTGTGTGTGTCTCTATATGCCTTTGTGTATCTATCTGTAAGTGTCTCTGTGTGTGTGTCTGTGTCTATATATGTGCATGTGTTGGTTGGGGTGAGTGTGTGTGTGTGTATATTGGAAGTGAAAAACACCTCAACACTCAGGTCCAGCAGTGACGAGGTTTTGAAGCAGGCATCTTTCATTCATAACAGTCTACAAACAAACTAAGGCAGAAATTTACCAAATGTTTGGCTTGGTCCCTCTGAGGTGAGGAAAATATGATTTTTTACTGACTTTAAGAGCAGTGGAATGCTTTCCACAGAGTGATAACCCTGAACATGTCGGCAGATGCAATTTTTCAAGTCCTGATGTCTCCTCTGCAATTCTAGACAGGAATATAACGTGGCAGCAGGAGGACTCCTGCAGTGAACAGAAGGGCGCTGAACTCCTAAAGCTTTTCCCCAGTAGCAAGCTGCAATGGAGAAGTCAGGGTTCTGTCCTCCCTACCCAGAGCCTGCTAGCTAAAGAAAATATTTAGATCAAAGACCCACTTGACACGTTTTGAGATACTGCAAGTTATCCTCACTTGCCTAACTAAGCATACCTGACTCTGGAGACAGGGAAAGGGCTGATGGGGAAGGGAATAACGAGCCACTAAAACGGCTGAATGATTGGATCAAATTTTATGTTTGAGATTTGTCATGATAAGACCTGCCAAGACAAGGGAAAGCTTGTTATGTATTCCCTTTCTCTCTGAGAACAATTCTTTAGTGAGTCCCATGTGGTTACTCATTCAATCAACAAACATTCATTATGTGCCAGGCATTAAGGATAAATAGGACAGAATTTGCAATGTCAGAAACAGGGATAATGCTCAAGGTGGCTTTTGAGCAGTCCCTTGAATCAAGACTCCTCATAGTTCTTTACTTTTAATATTTCCCCATGTCAGCCACACTAGACTAACACAGAAGTTGGGACATCAGACTACAGGGAGGAACCGTACCATCTGCTCATCTGCAAGTGCAGTGAAAGACATAGCACGGTAGACCATGTCATCACTGGTAGACAGTTTCATCACAACGAGCAAAGTGCCTTGGGATGGAGGTACTGCCACCTCATTCCCACCACTGTTCTTCGTGGCCCCTCACTACTCCCACGCCCACCCCTAGTATCTGCCATCCTCATTTACCCCACGCTGGCTCCTGCCACTCATCTCTATACATTCAATTCTCTATTTCCAAACCTCCCTCCAAGAAGCTACATGTCCAGTTGCATTTCCCTTTTCTGTCAAAAGTTAAATACACAGCAACTGCTACATGCCTTAGAGGTGTACTTTACCAGGAAAGTGCTGCAAACTGGTCCCCAATAAGTAAACCAGAGAGAGTCACTTGGCACTCTTAGCCTTTGCATTTCAGGCTATGAAATCCAAAATCCTAAGGAAGTCCAACCCAAGTCCAAGCAGAGGAGCCCAAGAAGGTCCTTCTTAAATGTTAGGGGACCTAGAAACATTAGCCAAACAGGTGAAACAGAACCCCAGGCTTTTTGTTGGTAGAATTTGAGAAAACTATCATACACTGACGGATGAAGAATAAAGCCTATCTCATCTTATTTGACTGTAGCAGAAAATTTAACAACTCTTGGAGAAATTATTTCAGCTCCTCTGCCTTGGCAAGCATTTGAGAAGAGGAAAAAGAAAATATGAACATTGACAGCCCTCATAACCTGCTTTGTTTTCAGGAATCTCGCACTGTCACCGAGACTGGAGTTCAGTGGCACCATCTCGGCTCACTGCAACCTCTGCCTCCCGGGTTCAAGCAATTCTCCTGCCTCAGCCTCCCGTGTAGCTGGGACTACAGGTGCACGCTGCCACGCCCGGCTAAATTTCTGTATTTTTGTGGAGACAGGTCTCACCATGTTGCCCAGGCTGATCTCGAACTCCTGAGTTTAGCCAATCTGACCACCTCAGTCTCCTAAAGTGCTGGGATTACAGGCGTGAGCCACTGTACCTGCCCATAAGATTTAATATAGCCAGGCGCGGTGGCTCAAGCCTATAATCCCAGCACTTTGGGAGGCCGAGGTGGGTGGATCACAAGGTCAAGACATCGAGACCATCTTGGTCAACAAGGTGAAACCCCATCTCTACTAAAAATACAAAAAAATTAGCTGGGCATGGTGGCTCATGCCTGTAATCCCAGCTACTCAGGAGGCTGAGACAGGAGAATTGCCTGAACCCAGGAGGTGGAGGTTGCGGTGAGCCGAGATCGTGCCATTGCACTCCAGCCTGGGTAACAAGAGCGAAACTCCGTCTCAAAAAAAAAAAAAGAAAAAGAAAAAAAAGATTTAATATAATACCGTAACTAAAGACACCAGTGATGTGACCCAGAGACATATGATGGGATTCAGAATTTGGAAATTGAACAAGAAACCAACTAGAGTTGCCATCAGCCATCAAGAAGTGTGTATGAGAGAGGGCAGAAGGTGAAACGTCTGTTCTCTTGCTCGCCCATTATGTTTTAAACACAGCCTTTGGTGACAGAAGCAAGAGTCAAGTGATGGAGGTGACACTGGGCTCCCGGAGAAAGAGACTTGACTCTTCAACCTTCACTAATGGCTATAATTCTGTGAAGACACTGTCTCCTCTCTATTCTTCAAACCCCAACAGAAGCACCCCCTCTTCCATGAAGCCCTTTTGGGTCTCTCCTGCCAACACCTATATGCCCTCTTCTCAATTTCTGGAGAACCTACTTTTATGCCTCACAACTGGAGCTTTTTCAGATGCATTCACCTCTATTTCATGACTGAATTTTTATGCCCCTAAAACAAGAACTATAGTGGCTTCTCTGGACTCTCCTGCACAGCTAAGTTCAGAGCTGAAGATTTCATAAATATCTAGCATATACCTTGGTGGATAATTTTGACATGAGTTTTCCCACGAGCCACTGTCAATGGAGGGGAGTAAGTTGTTTGGGGCCTTGGTTTACAAACATCTGCTTAGACTCAAGGATATTTGTTTTCAGTTTGCCTTCAAGATGGAGCCTTGAATGAGGTATCAAACTAGGTATTCCTTAATGTTTTTTTGTCTCTTTTGTCCTCACCCACGACCAAAGCCCATATTCCAAGGTAACATGCACAGCAAATGAAGAACACTCAATAGTGATAGAGCCCAGTCTCATCAGTCTAATAGCTTCAAACTTCCAGACCAAAATGGTTTGTCCATTTTTCATCAAAGCTGGAAACTCATTTTGCTACTTTCAGGTATAAACATGGCCCACTGGGGGCAAAGTTGGCCAGCCTGATCCGAGTAAAACCATGTGCTTTGGACACACAGCAGGGTTGCTGAGCGACCTGCAGACAGTGCTCTCCCCATGCACGGATGCCTCAGCGGGAAAGATCTGATTCTCTGGTAAAAAGTTAAAAAAGTTATGTATGTAATAAGTTAATGGCAGGAATTCTAACCCATGAGATTTGAGATATATAGGGTAATCCATTGTAGCAGTTTGCCTGAGATGTGCGACTTTCCAAACTGGGACTAGACACTGCACAGAGACTGGCACATTCTCAAAGTCAACATCCACCCTTATCCACAAGCCTCCCTCTCTCTACTCACCTCAACTGCGTCACTGCATACAAAGTCAGTAACTGTTGGCACACAGGGAATCCCCAGACCACTATGCCTGTTTTCTGTGGAATTGCTGACAGTACCCTCTCAATGTCCAGTTTCTCTCTAAAGCCTATCTCTAGGTAATCTCATCATTGCCTGTGGCTTCCCTTCACTTTCATAAATTTCACCCACAAATCTATAGCTTGGTCATGACCTTTACCTTCAGCTCTAATCTTTCTAACTATCCATCTGAGGTCTATATCCTCCATCCTGTTGGCTTCTTAAACTCAGAAAAATCAAATTAAATCCAGTGTTCCCCCTTCACCTATTCTTTCTTTGACATGTCAGGTCTATGTTAATGGTTCTGTTATCCTTCCCTCCTCTGTCCCTTCCCCGCAGCCTGCCTTCCAGGTCTACTCATGTTCCAGAGCCTACGAACAGAAAGTTCTCTTGCCGACTACCACCTTTCCAGGCCTTCAGTCACCATGGCACCAACCAATATAATTGTACTCCATTGCCTAAATTTCCCTGGCCTCTCATCCCAAGCTCACCCAGCACACCACTGTCACAACTCTGATTAGATCTTTCTCTGCTAAATATTTGTGACAAATGGTTTCTTATCTTCTTGTGTTCAAGTTTCACATGCCCTTCAAACCCCAAATTGTAACTTCCCCATGAAACAGTATCTGCCCCTATAGAAAATAATCTCTTTTCTAAATTCCCTGAGCACTTTTCTATTCTACTTAATATTATTATTTCTGCACATTCTTATCTACTTCTAAGCCAAAATAAGGGAAAACGATATTGCCATTTGCCTTTTTATCCCCACTTAAAATGACGAAGGAAACATTACAATTCTCGTGCTGTTTAGCCTGGTGGCATACTGCTTTGCACAGGTACTAATGTTTCACTTTCAAAGTTTCTTCTACATTCCTATGTCTTCCATCTGCTTCGCCCCATGCTGGTGAATCATAGTCACAGCCCTGAGAGCTGGGGCCACTCAATAACCTTAACACGAGCCTTACGAATGCAGAATTCCCAAATGCCATGGTAGGCCAGCAGGGTTTAGGCAAAAGGACTATGCCTCATGGAATTATGTAACAGAGATTCCCTTGAGGAGCAATCAAATTCCTTCCCTGCCTCTGTCTTCTGTGCCTTCACAATTAGTATACTTTCCCATCACGGGCCCAGTACCATCCTTCATTTTCCCATCTCAACATCCCCTGGGTAGCAAGGGCTCTGGGTTTACCCTGTTTGTGAAACAAGGAAAAAATATGTATTTCTTGTCTCAACATTATTTTGTACAGGAAAAGAAAAGGGCTGGCCTAAGGCGGAACCAGAAGGCACAATAAACCCTTCCATGAACTCTTGCCAACCATCTATCTCCTCATTTCTGTCAACCCACCCATCATGAAGCAAATGTTCAGAGGTTCAGAAAAGGAGATAATATGAAGTTGTTTGGGGGTTGTTTTTCCCCAGTTGCCACATCTTCCAGTTTGGATCCAAGGCCTCAACTCCCAACCAGCATAGGAATGGTGCTCTCAGGCAGAAGAAAGGCCTCTGCTGATGAAACTCCCCGGGCACTTCGGAATAAAGGATCAAGGCTGGGCCGAGGCCACAGCTGCAGGGCAAGCTGAGGCCCCCTTTGCAGCGACATCTGAGTTTCCTTTCAGTGAGCACCCTCTTCATCCAACAAATGTTTATCAAGTGACGTTATCAAACACTTTCCATGTGATGTCCAAAATAGTTCAGAATGACAAGACATGAGCACGGCACGGGCACCAGCCAGGGTGCTGGAGCAGGTTTTGAACAGCTCTGCTGTTCTGCACATGGCACCTTTTGTTCCTGGATCGGGGGGAGGGGGAGGGTTTTCAGGTGGGCAGCTGGGGTGGCAGAAGGGGCACTCAGGGTGTATAGGAGTCACTTATTGTCCTACCTACACGGAATTGTGTCAGAAGTTTCGTAACTGGCAGAGCCAGACCAGTGTAAACCAACTGCAAGAGATAAATGCTAACTGAATAATCATAAAAGCTTGTTTGTAAGGTCTCAGTGGGGATAAAGATTATCCAATTTAAAACTGTGGCTGTAGAGAGTATTACAAAGAAAGGCACTCATTGCAAGAAGAGAATGCAATATCCTATTTGAACATGTTAGGTGGGTCAGGAAAGGCTTCCCAAGAAGCAAGGTTTAGGCTAAGCAAGGCTGATGACTCAGAGTTAAGAAGTCAGTGAGGGAATAACAGCATTCTGAGCAGAAGGAGAAACATACGCAAATGTCTTCTGTCAGCAAGAACGGAAAGAAAAGAGATATGGCTAGAGAGGAGACAGGGGAAAGAGAGTAGCTTGAGAGGAAGAAGAATGGGCATAGATAGGACCAATGTGGAGCCTTGAGGACTTCTGTTCATCTCAAGAACCATGGAATGTCATTCCAAGATTTAAAGCAGTGGCGTGGCATCATCACATCAACATTGTGAAAGGCCATACTGACTGCTACATGGAGAATGGCCGTCATAGAGGAGGAGGCTGGAGGCAGACACTTCCCTGGTCAACACCACGGACTCCTGAGGTCCTGTACGTGCAGCGTGCTACTCAGGGAAGAAAGGGTTCCCTTCCATGAGGCAGGATTCTGACAGGTTCCTCCTATCTATGAAAATTAAGTGGTTATGGAGTGGAAAGAAAAGTGCATACTGGTTTTTTAAAAATTACACGCTATCAACTTTTTTCTTAATAAACTACAATTTACTCAGCACAGACCGGAAGAGTCAGTGCCTGACTAAACATTCCCAATGATTGCCTCTTTAATATTCAGAACAACTTAGAAAGGGAGGCATTACTATCTCCTGTTTACAGATGAGAACATCAACACACAGAGAATTAACTAGCCAAGGAATCCACAGCCCAGGATTAAAGCCCAGATCTTTCTGATTCCTGCACGTTTACTTGTAACCCAATAATTGTCACATGTGAACAAGGTGCTGGCTCTATATACCTGCTGGGCCTACAGGGCTTAGTAAGATGCTGTCTTGCCCAGAAGGAAGACAGTCAGATGAAAAACAGAGACACACACATGTATACACATTTTTGCAAACAAGTATATTAAAACATGGCATGAGCTTTGAGGACATATTAACATTTTTATTCATGAAAAAGCAGTTATTTTCTATATTTAGTATTGTATTTGGCTCAGTGTCTATTAGGTAGAAATGGACAAAACTGAGAGCCAATGTTGGTGAGTGGCTTATGTGTGCCAAGTACTGTAATAAGTGCTTTAAATATGTTACTTTAGCTTCATCCTCAAAGCAAATTAGGAAAATGGCAATGCTGTCCACGTTCCACACTTGGAGAAATTGAGGATCAAGTAGGAAAAAAAACAAAACAAAACAGATTACAAGTAGGAAACAAGAAAGGACAAATAAGAAAGAAAGTCAAAGTAATACAAAAGATCAGTAACATCAAAACTATATGAAACTGGTGATATGCTCTGAAACGGAAAACTAAACCCCATATGGATGCAAGACACAGCGCATTAAAACTGACCTCAAACACCCAACCACGGGAGTGTGACTGCAAACTAGGTTAGCTTCCCAGCAACAGGCTCTAAGGGCAAGCTGTTTCTACTTCTTGGAGTTGTTTTGACATTAAAATGTGAAAGTTCATAAAATAAGAAGGGAGGGAGATGCTCCAAAGAATGTTAAAATAATTTGTGGCAAAACAGAAAAAGCTAAATATTCATTAAGAGGCTTTTATTTCAAATGACTGTTTTTCCATATCGATGGCTAAACTGGGGAGCAGAAAGAAGAGGATGAAACTCTTACTTAATCCCTTTTCTGAATTTGCCACAAAGAAGGCAGAAAGGAGCCCAGGGGCATTTCAGCCTCTCCTGTGTAAGCTGGGGCCTGAGATCCCGCACAGGTCTCCCTGGCTCCTCATCCTGGCACAGGGGCCAAGCCAGCTTTCCCAAGAGTCAGTGTGCCAGCCCCGGCCTTCTCCAGCACTTACCGAGAAATCTTTTGCATGTATTTTTCTCACAGAGGCAGAGCTTTTTTCTGAATTATAACTTCATTATTTTTCCTTTAAATCCAAAGAACAAATGTTGGACTCCAAAATCCTAAGAAATATCTAACATCCAACACAGAGAATGTTCATAAATTACGTCCTGCCTCATATACAAGTTGTCACTTCCAAAAGTCAGGCACGTGTGACTGTACAGGGTGCAGTCTGGAGGGAATGCCCTCCCCTCTCTGGTTTTTGGCTCTACCTGGCTGGCAGGAGTGAGCTATTTTGGCTCTGCTGGGCTTGGGGCACTGATAGCCTTGCTGCTAGAATTAATCCTCTCACTCACTGACTTCAGAGCAGACTTTTTGCTGGTTTCCTAGGAGGAAAGTCCATATGTTCAAAGGCATGCCTGCCTGCCTGCTTGTCCTCATGTTCATTTATTAATTTGTATTTTTAATCATGAATTATTTGTCTCTTCCTTAAACACCTATGAGCCAGGCATGGAGCTAGACACTGAGGATACATCAGTGAAGAGTGATGAGAATTTTAGCCTTCAGACTTATTCATGCTTTCATCTTCTCACCTTGCTCAGCAGGAGGCAGATTAGAATAAATTATGACTTTAGCACCGATTGAAGTATCAGTCCCCTGGAAGCACACTCCCTCGTTAACTCATTTCCTTGAGGGAGAACATTTGGAGAAAAGCTTTGAGACAGAGAGACTGACTGACTTATCAGGGCAGAATAGGCCAGGACAAACCAGCCTTAGCTTGGCACCTGAGTGCATTGTTGCACCGAATCCAAGACGGCAAAAGAGAAATGAGGAGCAGCTGAAGCATTCCAAAAACAGAATGCACATGCCCCAGAAAGCCTGCACGTGCAGACCAGATCTCTCACTCACTCAGAAGAACCAGCTGAGCAATCACAGGACACCTTGCTGGGCACTGAAAGCTACAAAACACCGAAAGAGTGAGCTTCCAACACTCGGGGTGCTCACCACAAAGGGAGTCACCAGACCCACACAGACACAAAGGATTATAGGAGAAGTGATCCATTAAAGTCATTTCTCTCTTGACATTCTGCAGTCATCTCTTCATTTTCCTTCTTGTCTGAGATTCCCCCTGTACCCCCTTTTCCTCCTCTCTTCCAGTTCATCATCCACACGCTTGTTAGAGTTATCTACAAAATACCAGCTTGGAAAGCTGCTTGCAATTGTAGTTCCCAAAATGCTGTTCAGCAGCCATCAAGGTATAATTCTGCTGAGGCTCCAGATCCACCAAATCTCTAGGAATAGCAGCTTGGAATCTGCACATTAATCAGGTTTTAAAGTAATTTTTAGGTATATTCCAATTTGAAAAGTAGCCCATGAGTAGAAAAGTTTACAAACAAGGATGAATGCCCTTCAGAACAAGTCTGAATCTTCCAGCCTACTTTGTCACACCCATCTCATTCTGTTATATGAGTTTACAGACATATACATCCTTCTTGAGGTCACAAGGATATGGACCATATCCTATTCATCTCTAAACTCTAAATGCCCAAAACTTTATGAGCATCCTGTAAACATTATAGTTGAACTGGGGATATTCAAATTGCAGAGATAAAGCATGTAGCATCTTTCCTTTACCCTTCTCTATTTTTGTAAAAAGTGTTTTTCTTTTCACCTCAAGGAAGGTATACATAGTTGGGGAAATACATAAGGAACTGAGTCTTTTAATTCAAGAACAAACTATTTTCTCCCATTTACTTAGGTCTCTAATTTCTCTGTAAGTTTTTAAATATTCTGGTTAGAGGTTCTACATTTCTTTTATTACATTTGTCCCCAGATATTTACTGGTTTTGGCATGGTATTAATTACTTTGTTTCAAATTCTACTTGTTTGTTGCAGAAACATAAAAATACAACTAAGTGTTGTATATTCAACCTGTATTCAATGACTTTGCTAAAATCATTCAGTCATTTTATTTTATTTATTTTTTTTGAGGAATACAAACATTTTTACTTTTATTGTATGTACTTCATGTTATACTCTACATTGTTCACTAGTCTGAGATGACACATGACATATAGAGGAATATGCATTGAACACAGACTCATTCATTTGTTTACATATCATTTCTTTCAGAGTTCAATGTCTACTGCTTTCAGAACTGAAGACTTGCAACAGGAACCGTATGGCTCACAAACCAAAAATATTTGCCCTCTGGTCCTTTACAGGAAAAGTGTACCAATTCCTGCCTTAAAACACAAAGTCTGATAAATAGAGAGTAGCCAGAAGATATCCACACCCAGTATGCAAATGAAATATCTCCCAGTTTATTGTTGAAGGAAGAGGATCATACTAGAGGCATCAGGTAACAAAAACAACTGTATGTTGTTGTGGTTGTTTTTCATGAGGAAACATGGAAGTCTACTATCTAAGGTTACAATGAGAGGGCTCAAGTCTCCAAAGCTGACACTCCTTTCTAAAACACCTTGTGTTCTCCATTCTTTTCCCTTCTCCCAGAGGCTCTGGTTAAATCTTTTCCTAAATTTCAGTGCTTTCATTGCCTCTTTTTTTCATTAACAGAAATTTACTGAACTCACATAAAACAGTGATTTAGTCAAGCGGATTGTGACAATTCAGCAGATGCCTAGGCCATAACAAAGAGCCTCTCACGTAAAGCTCTCCTAATGCCTTTGTTACCGAAATAAAGAATCCCTAACTCTTGAGCCAAATTGGTCAGGAATCCAATGTGCCCCAAAGTGGAAATTCTACAATGTTGTAAAATGCCTAAGCAACATTTGTTTTCAATTGCCATTATCCTTTCTCCCCATTAAGGAGGAAATTCTTGTTAGAAAGAATTCTAGTGTCAATATGTTTCATAACACCAAAGGATAAAGTGATTTGAAGAAATCCAAAACTTACTTTTTAAACACATAAATGTGCTGTTTTCATACTGCTATTCATTTTTACTGCATGACGTGGTACACAAAGACTATCAAGATGTCATGAAAAACAAACGGTAAAATCTGCATCTACTCCGAAAAAAAACAAAAAGCAAGATAACACCACGAATGATACTGAATCAGTGTTCTGGTAGTCAACAAAACTTAGTAATTAATGAATCCTCCTTATGTGGAAAATGGTGGGGTTTTCCTGGTTGTTCAATAAGATGATATCTAATCATTATGTTAAATTAAATGACAGATTTTTCTTAATGTACTATATAGTCCCAAAAGTTAATTACATGTAAGAGCAAAAGAATAGAGAATAAACCATAAAATCATCTAGAAGTCAGACAATAATGTTTAATAAGTACCCATTTTTTTTCTAAGGACTATATTGGGAACATTAGAAAAATGCACAAAGAAAAAACATTTTAAGCAGACATGCATATTAGAATTCAGATTTGCACTACAAATAAAATAGTGAGTTTTCTTTTTCGTTGGAAAATATTTCTTTCGGAAAGGATTTACCAGACTCTTTTGCTTAGTAAAATGAGCAACCCTGATATCTTTACTTTTTTATTCAATTTATAAAATTTGCATTTACTTTCAACCTTTTAGGACACCTTGTGCATTAAGGAAAGTATACCTTAAGCTAGGCATGGTGGCTCACGCCTGTAATCCCAGAACTTTGGGAAGCCATGGCGAATGGACCACCTGAGGTCAGGAGTTCAAGACCAGCCTAGCCAACATAGTGAAACTCCATCTCTAGTAAAAATACAGAATTAGCCAGGCATGGGGGTGCATGCCTGTAATCACAGCTACTCGGGAAGCTAAGAAAGGAGAATCGCTTGAACCCAAGAAGCAGAGGTTGTAGTGAGCTGAGATCGCGCCATTGCACTCCAGCCTGGGCAATAAGAGCAAAACTCTGTCTCCAGAGAAAAAAAAAAAAAGTAAGAAAATGGAATTTAAAAAATAATAATGCAATAAAACAATGCAAATTAAAATATATTATATATAAAATATAACAACTATTTACATGGCTTTGACATTGTATTAAGTATCATGAGTAATCTAGAGATGATTTAAAATATACAGAAGGATATGTATAGGTTACATGCAAACATTACGGCCATTTTATGAGGGACATAAGTATCCATGAATTTTAGTATCCATAAATGTCCCCCACAGTTACCTGGGAAGGATTGTATGGCCTTAGGCCAAATGTCTAACATTTTTTTAATGAAAATATTCTGCTATTTGACAATATTAATGCTATCCTACTAAGATAAAGTTTCACATAGAAACTCTGTTGTTAAGCTTCTCCATGTTGTAAAATTGTCCAGTGATACAAGGAAACAGATTACATACATCAGTAGTAACTGATGGTAGTATAAATGGGTAATAATAGTATCCATGAAAATTTTAAATGTCCTCATCTCTATACTCAAACATTATACTTTGAGGAATTTATCGCGTAACAACACTTGCAAAGGTACACTATTTTCATTTTCCCTTTGTCATCTTAATAAGTATAAAAGTATTAATGGGAACATTATCTTAATAGCCTGGATTGTAAACAATATAAACATTCTTCAATACATTAACACATATACTTATTTATTAATAATTGGTTAAATTATATGTATTCAAATAACAGAATGCTCTTTAACTTTTAAAAATAATAAGGCAGCACTGTGTAAACTTACCAGTAATAGCCACTGAGATTCTACAAAGGAAAAAAAAAAAAAAACCAGAATATTGCATAATGCACTATTTAAGGGGAAAAAAGAGATAATATGTGTGTGTTTGTGGTTTTGTGTGTCCATTCACACTAGGACCATCTCTCAATTACACACGTAGTCACAATGGTGGCACAGCGAACTAGGAAACTGGGGGATGGGATGTGTCAAGACTTACCTTTTATTTTAAATCTTTTATGCATTTTGAATTTTGATTCATAAACGTGTAATTCAAAAATAATTTTCTATAAGCAAAATTGACAAATGAGATTTTCTATCACAACTTTAGGTTACTTTCCTGATGGATAATGGCTGGAACGTTCAGAAAAATTCACAACTAATTTAAAAAATTATATTACACCTTAGTTTTCAGAAAATCTAAAACATAATGGCTTTTAGTTTTCATGATAATTTTCTTTGTTTCCATTCTGGAAAGCTGACATCTTTGGAACAGTAAAGCTTCCAAATTAGATTGTCATCTCATTTGCGACAAGCACTGAGGAATTTTCAGATGATAACTGAGCCTCAAAAAGAAAGCCACAACATTTTGCAAAGGTTTCCAGGCTGTGTGGGGACATCATAAAAAAATGGCTCTTCTCAAAAGCTACTGAGATGACTACCATATTTGAAGAAGAAAGAAGATAAAATAATCCACACAGATTCCCGGAATGCTAGTGGGGACTCATTTCTCTAGGACCAGAGGAAAGCCATGGCAAGAACTGCTTATTTTCTGTTTCACCCCCTACCTTGCAGGTAGGACAGCACTTTAACTGGGGGCCAGTGGGAAAAGAGGCAAGGAAAAACCAGGGCAAGGCTAAAACATGGACGTGAACATCAATGGGGCAACGCACAGGGTGCAGCTAGGCAGGCAGATCCTATCGGTGGGTCCCAGCATTTGTATCCAGTCTATCTGGTCTGGTGTGAAAAGAACAGCAGCAGAAATCTCTAGGCTGTGGTGAAATACAGGTGCCTCCATTTGGCACAGTCTGAGAATTTGTGGGGAGACAGTTTTAATCTAATTTAAACTAGGATTCTAGTTTAGCTAAGGGACCCTGGGCTGGGGTCTAGGACTAGATGTCGGGAAGAAGAGCCTGGAAAACACTAGCTGAGGTTCAACTACCGGTGTGTAAACCTGGGTAGAGGCTGAAGCTCCTGCATAGGTAGGTAACATTTAAAGATACAGGAGATGAAGCTGAACTTGGTGAGCAACCAAGACCAGACCTCACACTAGACATATGGGACTAAGAAGTCCACTAACAAGACCGCATCCAGAATCCAATCACTAGGAGAAAAGTGTGAGTAATTTTTGTGTCCTGATCCTTAAGTCTCCACTCCTTTTTATAGTTTTATTTTTCTTTCTCAGAGAACTCAGTCTGATGTATTCCATTGCTATTACTTGACTAATTACTCCAAATGAGTATCTCCCAGCCTGCTCTAACACACAGTCTCCAAAACGCCTTTCCAAGGCTTGTTGGTTTCTTTGCTTGCTTGTTCTCTAACTGCAAACTAAACACTTCCTCTGGGATGTTCTATCATCATTTTAAACTCAGCACGGCTTCTTAAGCCAAATCTAAGACCTTCCTTTCCCTTCTGTCTTAGTCCATTCCTGCTGCTATAACAAACTACTTAAAACTGGCTGATTTATAAACAACAGAAATTTCTCATAGTTTTGGAGGCTGGGAATTCCAAGATCAAGGCCCAGCAGACTCAGTGTCCAGCGAAGGCCCGTCCCTCATACATGGTACTGTCTAGGTGCAGAAGGGGTGGAAGGGCAAAAGGGTGCTTCCCTTCAATCACTTTTATAAGGTCCTAATCCCATCTGTGAGAACTCTGCCCCCATAAGTTAATCACCTACTAAAGGCTCTACCTTAATATTATCACATTGGCAAGTAAGTGTTAATGTATGAATTTAGCAGACACATTCAGACCACAGCATATTCCTCTCTTCTCACCCCCCTTCTCTCGCTCCGTCTTCTCTGTTCTGTCACCAATATCTCCATTCTGTCACCCATGTTAAAAATCACGTAACTATATTTCTACCATCTTCTTAAAATAACCCAGAGTCACAAAGTTCTGCATTCATTCATTCATTCATTCAAATATTATACTGAAAGCAAACTTACACAAAACCTTATTTCAGGTACTATCCCTTCTTAGAAATACACCTTCTTTATGTTCATTCCTGCTTATTCCCACCACTATACACTCAAGATCTTCATAACATGTATCCAATTATTGCAAAAGCTTCATATCAGGTTTCCATGATTCTGATTTCCACTTCTAATTCATTCATTTCTTTACATTAATTTTAAGGTACATTTTCATGTAGGCACTGCAATGCAATTGCCTGGTGCTTAACTGCCGTCCTCTCTAAACACTATGCTCTTGAAGGGAAGGCCCACGTTCATCTCTCCTACCATCATATCCCAGAGCCTATATCAGCATGTGAAATATAATAGGTTCCAAGAAAATCGATTTAATAAATTCTCGAAAATGTTCAATATCTCCCTATAACTTGTTGCATCAATCCCCTACATCTCCACTTAATTATCATGTGGCCACAGATTGCCTATGTAACCACAGTTCTCATTTCTCCACCACCTGCTTCCTCCGTATCCCTTAGGCTGATTTCCCCACTCTATGCTAATTCCCATCTTCACAAACTTATCCCCACTGCCATATTGCCTGAAATGCCTGCCTTTTCCCTCCCATCCAGAGGGCCTTGACTCTGTACTTAGCTGCAGCAGCTTTTCCACCTACAGAAGGAGGGTAGGCACAGAAGGACAGCCATCCCTTTCCCTGCCTACTCAGAGCAGCATGCATTGCTCCTCCCTTCTCGCAGTGTTAGATGAAGGACGTGCTCTCTCAATCCTAAGGTTCTGGCAACTGAATGCAAGTCTGTCAACGATGCAAAAGGAGCCAAAGGGCAGAAAGTAAAATCTGTCAGAGGCTACAAAGAGGTCCTTCGTCCAGCACCACCCCGCAACACCCAAGTTCAGCAGTGCGGGAAGGGAAAAGGGCGAGGAGGCTCACGGACTCTGCTACGCCAGAGGGTAGCACAAGCACACGAGCATTCATCCGCCTCCTAATTCCCCAGCCAACCTGCTGCTTGGGTAAAAACTGCAAATTTGGCAAACCTGATTTTTTTGGCAACAATGCTTCTTCAGTCCCCTTGGCAATATTACCATCTGAAAGCTAAGAAGCTAAAACAGCTTCTCAGGGATGCTACAGGTGAAGTGTTTGAGGTGAGATGCAACTGATCATTCCAGACACACTTCACCTATGGGCTAAGGAGGCAGGAGCCACATCCCAAATATCCACCCCAATCCTTTGCAATTGCCATAAAGCCTAAGTTTAATCTAAGTAAAACATGCTGTCACATGTCTTCTCAAGCAGCAAACTCTGTGAGATTCTAAGTATAGAGAGGTGAAGAAGAAGTGGCCTCTGGTGTCCCAACAGCCCCAGCATCCCAGCCCATCCACCAATGAACTCAGTTACAAGCTCACAGAAGGCTCTCCACGACCACGTCCGTCCCTCTGGGGATAAATTCCCTCTAGAACTCCCTTTCTTTGCCTCTCTGACCTTACTTCAAGCCACTTCTATAGAGTTCTAGAGGTCTAGAGTTCTGCAGAGTGTCTAGTTCTGTCACCCACACTGGAAATTGAGAATTCAGGGAAGACCATTAAAAATACATTACTGTCTTTGTGAAGCTTATGCCAGTCTGGGACATAGTCATCAAGCAAACAGGCACAAAATTAAGTAATTCATTAAAATACTGATAAATGCAATAAAGGGATATACAGGGTCCTATGAAAGCACGGAGCTGGAGGATGGAGCCTCAGAGGAGGCTTCCCTGAGAAAGTGACCTTGACACTGAGAAGTGAAGGACAAGACAGCATTTCCTAGGCAAAAGGGAAGTAGTGGAGATGGTGAGGGCAGAGCATTCAGGCAGAGACAACTGCATGTATAATGTAAAGGGCCTGTCACAAAAGGTCGGAATTAATGTAGTTCTTTTGAGGGAATGTTAGAAACTAACACAGGGCCCAAGCAGAGAAAGGCAAGACATCAGGCCAGCTTCCTGATGCAAGCTCCATGGCCTGAAGCACTAAACCTCCATGAAGAGTTAATACTTCGACTGGACATGGTGGCTCACACCTGTAATTCCAGCACTTTGGGAGGCCAAGGTGAGTGGATCACCTGAGGTCAGGAGTTAGAGACCAGCCTAGCCAAAGTGGTGAAATCCCTCTCTACTAAAACGACAAAAATTAGCAAGGCATGGTGGCACATGCCTGTAATCCCAGCTACTTGGGAGGCTGAGGCAGGAGAATAGCTTGAACCTGGGAGGTGAAGGTTGCTGCGAGCCGAGATCATGCCACTGTACTCCAGCCTGGGCAACAGAGTGATACTCATCTCCAAACAAAACAAACACAAAAACAAAAAGAAACTTAATATTTGGAGAGAATCAGAGACTTTGAAAGGAGAGGAAGAAATTCCAGGCATCCCAGGCACAGAGGCTATCTAAGCAAAGGTTGCCATGTGGGAAATGCCAAGGGTATTTGGGGACATGAAGTCATCCTGTTTTAATGAAGCACAGAAAAGATAAGGAGAGGAAAATGGTGGGATATGAAAGGTAAGAAGGAAAGAGTTCTTCATCATGATGGATGGTTCTAGAACTGCTTCAGAGGAGGCTTCCCTGAGAAAGTGACCTTGACACTGAGAAGTGAAGGATAAGCCTCCAGTGTATGGCCTCCCTGGATGGCACCTGTCTTCTCCCACCACTGAAGAATGACCCCGCAAACCACAACACCAGCTCCCCATCACCAGTAGAAAATCAACGCCACAACCGACAGGGACTCAGCTCTCCAAGACCTCAGGACACAGTGCCAAAGGGAGCCCTCTCCTCTGGTTAAACAGTTTGAAAGCAGTAAAACATTAGGCATAGAGTTCAAATGATGGCAGGCTTGGAGGCCTAGGGGCCAGCACAGCACCAGAGTCCTCAATACCAAAAGACCACAATGCTTCTTTGAGCCTTTGCTGGGATACAAGCGGACGAAAGAATACAGCTGAGAAACCGTGAGATGCTCAGCTTGGTAGATGGAAGAAATCCGGGCAGCATCTGTCAGCCCAAAGTTTGACAGTGGAATTCTGAAAGGCTTTGCCTTTTGCCATTTTGTGTTCACCTCAGGCTTCAAAAGATTGTCACTGTGGACCGTAAACACTCTCAGCAAGCTGGATCACTCACTTATCCAGATGGAGGCCAAGTATGAACACATAAGGATATCATTAGTCTCTTCTTCCTGATAACAATGAAGACTGTTCTCCAGAAAAGTGTTGCCCCAGAGGCTGGCCTGCTAGGACACAAGCATATTGCAGACAACAGCCCCATGTATGGTAGGAACCCAGCTCCACTTTCATGGAAGGCCTCTTCCTCACAGGCCCTTGGAGGAAACCCTGTCCTGCTGGCCGGGAGCTGCCAGGACCAGAGTGTACTCCCCATAGAAGTATACCTAAGGGGGAATTTAGGAAACCAGACCTGCAGAAACACGGAGAGGGGTGGAGAGGTGTTACCATTTCTACCACCATTAACTGTGGTGCTGAAAAGATCTGTCAAGTTTTTTGGTTCAACTCCTTGGCTCCTCTGATGAGGAAGTTAGTTCAAGAAAGAGGAAGTGACCTGACTATGCAGAGGCCTTGTTTTCTGTCACTCCTCTGATGAGGAAATTAGTTCAGGAAAGAGGAAGTGACCTACCTGTGCAAAGGCCATGTCTCCTGTCATTCCTCCAAAGAGGAAGTTAGTTCAGGAAACAGGAAGTGACCTGCCTGTGCAGAGGCCATGTCTCCTGTCACTCCTCCAATGAGGAAGTTAGTTCAGGAAAGAGGAGGTGACCTGCCTGTGCAAAAGCTATGTCTCCTGTCACTCCTCCAATGAGGAATTTAGTTCAGAAAAGAGGAGGTGACCTGCCTGTGCGGAGGCTATGTCTCCTGTCACTCCTCCGATGAGGAGTTTAGTTCAGGAAACAGGAAGTGACCTGCCTGTGCAGAGGCCATGTCTCCCGTCACTCCTCCGATGAGGAAGTTAGTTCAGGAAAGAGGAAATGACCTGCCTGTGCAGAGGCCATGTCTCCTGTCACTCCTCCAATGAGGAAGTTAGTTCAGGTAACAGGAAGTGACCTGCCTGTGCAGAGGCCATGTCTCCTGTCACTCCTCTGATGAGGAAGTTAGTTCAGGAAAGAGGAAGTGACCTGCCTGTGCAGAGGCCATGTCTTCTGTCACTCCTCTGATGAGGAAGTTAGTTCAGGTAGGAAGTGACCTGCCTGTGCAGAGGCCATGTCTCCTGTCACTCCTCCGATGAGGAAGTTAGTTCAGGTAACAGGAAGTGACCTGCCTGTGCAGAGGCCATGTCTCCTGTCACTCCTCCAAAGAGGAAGTTAGTTCAGGAAACAGGAAGTGACCTGTCATGTCTCCTGTCACTCCTCTGATGGTGAAATTAGTTCAGGAAAGAGGAAGTGACCTTCCTGTGCAGAGGCCATATCTTCTGTTACTGTCCTGGTCACTTCATGCTTCAAATTTCCATCAGAAAAGTTCCTCAGAACAAGCATATTTGTATAATTGGAGTTTGTACCCACTTTAATAATTAAATATCTATTATTCTTTTATAAAAAAAATAACCTTATAGTAAGATCTCTGGCTAGTTTTCTAAAATGGAAGTTGTAGAGAAACTACATTAGAGGCATTTTTCTAGCTTCAGAGTATAAGTTAAAAATTATAGATCCTTTTCTAAGAATTAAATGGCCTTGAGGAGTATTAAAAAATAAAAGAGAAGAATTTTCCTGAGCCATGTAGAGACTAGGTTGTCGACTCTTTGGAGGTAAGATCTGACCCAGAAACTGTACTCTCACTGCAAATCCTTTGGATAAAAGCAGCCACAATTGAGACATAAATGTCACCTCCCCACCTTCATTTCTACACACATCTTCCTAGGAGAGTTTTATCGTCACTATTATTATGACCATGTAAATATAGTTCATTGCTGAGCCAGGGAACATATGATGATTGCTTTTTTTGGTTTCTTAGACTTCCCCTCCCAGAATTAACTATTTTTCCTCCTTATTTGGCTATCTGAATCACATACAAGGTCTTCATATACCCTAAAACTGTTGTGTATAATGCTTCTCAATTTCTTTTTCTGCCTGCATAAATTAAATAAACTATTTACTCTGTTTTTTCTCTATAAGCATCCCTTGGGGAGCATTTTAGATCATACTTGGCAGTGACTTAAATTCCCCTGATTACATAGCTAAACACCTGTAAACCTATTTCTCAGGCCTTGCATCAGAAGTCTGTTTTACAGAAAAAGTATGTCATGATGCACAAATTCTAGAGATACTTATTCTCCAGCCTAGAAAAATATGTTGGAAGATGTAAGGATTCTCTGGTGACTTAGAGCTCATTTTGTCTGAAACCTTGTAGAGTCCCCTGACTTGTGTGCCCACAGGGGTGTAACTGAGTATAGACGGTGTCATGTCCAAAGGCTAAATTTGAATCTTGCCTCTGCCACTTATAAACTATGCCAGGAAGGACTCACCGTGGAGCCTCTTTGCTCTCTGATATTGTTTGGTTATTTGTCCCTGACAAAATCTCACGTTGAAATGCAATTCCCAGTGCTGGGGGTGGGGCCTGGTGGGAGGTGTTTGAATCATTGGGGAGGATCCCTCATGGCTTGCCGCCATCTTCATAGTAGTGAGGGAGTTCTCAGAGATCTGCTTGTTTAAAAGTATATGGCACCTCCCCACCAACTCTCTCTATTGCTCCTGCTCTAGCCATGTGACATGCCTGTTCCTACTTTGCCCTTTGCCACAAGTAAAAGCTCCCTGAGCCTCCGCAAAAGTCTCGCAATGTTGGTGCCATCCTTGTACAGCCTGCAGAACTGTGCAATTAAAACTATTTTCTTTATAAATTACTCAGTAACAGGTATTTCTTTATAGCAACACAAGAAAGGCCTAATACATTCTTACTCTATGAATGGAGGCAGTGATATTAACAATACTAACAAGAAATGAGAAAATAAAACATCAAATTACCAAACAGAAATCAAGACACATAACTGCAACTGAATTATTGTTTACCGAATTGAAAAGCATTAACTTACTCCTCCTGAGCCAGCTTTCTGGCAAGACAACCCTGAGATGCCTTAACATTCATACAACCCTCTTAAAAATATGAATGCAGACTCCTCATATATATGGAAACAATTTGTCAGCCTTCTGAAATCTTGTCTTCTAAAAAGTACACAGTAGCAAGCAAAATGATTTTAGGGAAGTTGAATGTTAGGGTTAGTGATAACTGTGCCAAAGCTTTAAACAAAGGAAATGTGAACAAAGATAGTTACTTACCTGTTTCTTTGAGAGCCATTTATCCAGAATCAGCTGCCTGGATCAAATAGAAAACTGATTTTCCTATTTTACTGATCATCAATATCCATCAATATCCACCAAAGCCCATGGAATAAGCATTTGGGAAATTTCATTTGTAAAGCCAAACAACGGCCAACATTAGTTTTTAATTACCCAATCATCCTTTCATACATTTTTTCCATCTTTAAGATGTATGATCTAGCCCAAACTTAAGATGATTATGTCTCCAATAAGCTTCTTCTGGTCCTCAAAAATCTGTTTCTAAGTTTATTTCTGAGTTTCAAATGGACTTTGAGATTATGGAACTAGAGAGTTTAACATGGAAGGAAGCTCTTTCTGATCCCCAAATAAACCTCGACATGGAATCACATGGAGAGCCCTTCTCACATTGTGTTCTGATCTGTGTTCTCTCCAACTATACCAATAAGCCAGAGATGAGCCAAACCCAGCCTGACCACTCTATTTAGCCAGGAACTGGCCACTCTGTCCTGGTTGAAGTTTAACAGAGAGTCAAACCAATTCTCACAAAACTGATAATGGATCTCAGAAGATGCCCCCTAAAACATACTAAATGTTTATAGTTAATCTAGCAACGATTTTCAACATGTAAAGTCACCAAACCTTAGAATTTACTCATTCAGCCTAGAACACTGAGACAATTCCTCCCAAATGCATTCTCTTTGCCCCTCTGCCACAGTTGCAGCAGATGAAAGCTACTTAGGGATCTCCCTCAACTTCCAGTAGAGAATTTGGATATGGTAATTTTCTGTAAACCTGGATGCTAACATTCTTTCATTAACATAGTTGTAATAGGACATTAAACAAAATGCAGAACCACAAATAGCATTTCACATGGCAGGCAATCAGACGCATGGCACAGCAGAAGAACAGTGAACCAGGATTCAGGCCCTGTTTGGTCATTTTCTAGCTCTGTGGCTTTGGACAATTTTACATCTCTGTGCTTCATTTTCTTTGACTGAGAAAGGCTAATATGGTCCCAGCACAGACTTGTTTTAGAAATGTAACAGGATACTGTAAGTGAACAGCAACTTATGAAATGTAAAAGCATTATCCTAATATCCTAACTATTGTATTAATTGAGTCCAAAATGAATATAGTGCATAGTTGTCATATATCCATTTTCTATTTGAGATGCGGTAAGTTAGGACGGTGAACATTTAAATGTTTGTCTCTAAATTATTTTGAGGCTGTCCAGGACACACACTGCATCAAGATGACACTCAGTGAAGCTGCACCCAACGGGTACACAAGACTTCAAAAGTGAGGTCTCAGGATCACACTGGAAAAGGTCGTTGCCCTATAATCTCATGCTAGTGTATTATACAACCGCATCAAACCTCACTTCACTCCACACTCCATTCCACCTGCTTACAACAGGGGACAACCCTTAGTATAATTTCTATGTTTTTAGCACAACTGGCACATGGATGATCTTTATGCTAGGTTTTATTTGCATGTTGATGATGACCGGGCAATTTTTCTCTCACCTAGTTTTCTAAGTTTTAACAGAACTCTCAAGAGTAATCTGTTTTTATTCCTGTCTCTTGTTTTTTCAGTTTCCGTATCTCTTGGTTTCTCAGTCTCTGTCGCTCTTTCTGTGTTTCTCTTATGTGAACACACACACACACACACACACACCTACACACACACACACACACACACACACACACACACACACACACACACACACTGCTCCAATCCTTCCGTGTCACAATTTAGATCCCAAGCCTTCCAGTGAGATGTTTGACATAGCATCTGCTGAGCCACAATCCACATGTGACACTCCACACTTCTTCCCAGGCACGTTTCAACTGCAGGTGCTGTATTATTTTGGTTGGTGTGTTATCTGTACATAGATATTCATGGCAAAAGAAATTACTCACTCTTGGAAAAAGATGCCAAACTCTTAATTTAAAAACACCAAATGAGTAATTTCCAAAGCATATTTTTCTCCTTCAACCAGGACATTTTAATTACCTTGAAATAAACAAAGAGCCTTACAAATCTTACACGAATTGTTCTTTCAAAACTTTCCCTCTTTTATACCTAAGGATTTCCACGTGCCCTAAAGTTCTTCATAAAGTGAGCCTTTGTTTACCACCTGTGTGATAAAAAGCCCACTGAAATCGGGAGGTAAACTTTGCATTCATTTCTAGTCCTAAATCGGCCTGAGGACTAAAGAGAGCCCAGAAATAAGCAATAAGCCATCTCTTTGGCTAAGTGTGTGCTGACTTGGCCCAAATGGTCAGGCTTCCTGCCTGTAGCTACATAGTTAGTTGTGATAAGCAGCAAAGAAAATCAAACAGTTTCAAGGACTGAGGCATACTTTCTACTGAATGATTTGTGCTGTTAGTGTTGCAGTCTGATAAGCAAAACACATTTCCTTTGCCAGAGGAAGCCTATTACCAGAGCAGAGGCACAGGGAGCTGAAAATATTTCACACACAGTAGCAAGGAGGAAAGACCTGTAGGTGGGTGATGTCAAGCATGCATTCAGCCTAATTTCAAGCTACAGCTGCCAATGAAAGGCTTTTATCTCCCCTCAGTGAGTGATGATGATATAGTCAGGAGGCATTAGAGTCCTGCTGCTAGGAAGTGGCTGAGTACTAGAAACCAGTCATGAACTATTTACCAACCAGACTAGTAGAACTGAGAACATAATCTTTATGCCATACATAATTCTCTTTAAGGAGCCAATGCCCTGAGATTAAATAGAATTTACTCAACCCAATTAAACTGGCCAGGGTCAGGGGGCCATTAGGAACTTGGGCCCTTCATATTTTCAGCAATGAATCATGAATCATTTAAAGTTTCATCTATAAGGATGAAATTTTTCAATCGAAGAATTAACATCTTTCTTCTAGAAATTTTTCAGGTTATCTCTCAATGTTTTTTCTTTTTTACTCTATTTTTCTTTTCTCCAGGATTTTAAAAATATAATTTGGAGATTTCTTTCCCACCTCTCAGCTGCTCTTTTCATTTTTATACCTCTTTATCTGCTACACCACTCATTCCTTTAGTTTTATCTTCAGTTCACAATTTTCCCTTCCACCATGTCAACCAGCGCTGGGACAAGGGTAAGACAAACAAGGTACTCACAGTGTACAGTGTGAGAAGTCACTCACTCTGGGCCTGCGCTAGTTCAAGGTTGGCAGCGACAGTGAGTGCCTTCTTACATTTTGAACCCTTGATACCTTCCTTGCCTCACCCTAGACTCGCCCAAATGGCTAGTCCACAGTTCACCATATCACTTACAACTTTTTTTTCAATGACTATACTTTGCACTTCCAAGGTTTCCGTATTTTAATACCTATTTATTCTTAGGAATTCATTCTCAGCAAACTGTCAAAACAGAAAATCAAACATCACATGTTCTCACTTATAAGTGAGTGCTGAACAATGAAAACGCATGGACACAGGGAGGGGAACATGACACACCAGCGCCTGGCGGGTGGGGAACTAGGGGAGGGATAGCAGGGGGCGCGGAGATTGTACAGGGATAAAATTAGGAGAAATAGCTAATGTAGATGACAGGGGGATGGACGCAGCAAACCACCATGGCATGCGTATACCTATGTAACAGTCCTGCATGATCTGCACATGTACCCCAGAACACTATATATATAGATGTATACATATATACACACATACATATATGTGTATGTATACATGTTATATATGTATATGTATACATGTGTATATATGTATATATGTGCATATATGTATATGTATACATGTGTATATGTGCATGTGTATATGTGTGTATATATACACATACATATACACATATATGTAGAAACACATATGTACATATACGCACATACATATATACATATACACATGTGTGTGTGTATATATATATCTATATAGATAGATATCTTTGTTCTTCTTCCCTCTTTTACTTACTTGATGACTAGAGAATACTTATTTTAACATTTTTTTACATTTCACCATTATGTTTAGTTCCTCATACATGGAGTCCACAGATTCTTGGGTCTGCTGAGTATCCTGAGAGAAAACACCCTTGCATGCTTTGGAATTTTTTTTCAAAGCTTACCTTGTTTGGGAGTTTTGTTTTGTTTCTTTTTTGTAGACTCCCCTACCAAAGTCTATTTTGGGTTGGTTGCCTTACTCTGGCACTCTAGGTTTGTGTCCCCAAGCCAAGATGTAGTGACTTATTCCCAGCCAACACTGATAATGCCACATTGAGGCTGATTGCTGCATGCAGCAGGACCTGGTTCTGATTCTTGTGCAGATGTCTCTTCTCCATCCAAGAACCACAAGCAATCAGGCCCCAGTGATGGGTAGTTCGTGGAGTTTTTCTTATGTTCAATTTACGGTTGGAAGCTGTGAACACTGATTTCAGCTTTATCTGAGAAGTCCAGCAGAGGTGTTCTGCCTTTTGTGGAATAAGCAATGACTTCATCACCAAATGGTCTTTGAACCTGTCTCCAATGTTTTTGTGTCTGCATATGTGTGTATGTGCAGGCTTAGTGTTTGTGTACATATTATGTTCTATGTATGTGCATACATATTTAGAATGTGTGTGCGGGTATGTTCCTGTATTTCTTATGACCTAATTGTCTTTACCATCACTGCAGGTTTGTGTTCCAGATCATGACTTAATGAATAAAATTAGAATTCAGGAGTCCAACAGATAAGCAGGGCAAAAAGAAAGCTCTTTCCTACAGCAGAATTCCACCCAAAAACTATAAAAGGATGGCAGGATTGAAAGACCATTCACAGATGCTAAAATCAGCAGTGCAAGATTTATGAGAAACAGGATATTTATATAGTATCAAAGTATTTCTCCACCAATTACTTATTAATTACCACGGGAAGCTAGTAACTTTGCAGTGGAAAAAACTGGCAGAGACCACCTTAAGCACATGATCCAAGTCAATATCATCAGTAATGGGACACACTGACATCATGTGTCTCCCGATGGGCTGAGAAAGACATAACATCATTTTAATGGCATTTTCACCAAAAATGTATAACCTGAATCTAATCCGACAAAATGTTAGACAAACCCAAATTGAGGGGCATTCAACAGAATAGTCTGTACTCTTTTAAAATGTCAAGATCAAGAAAGACTGAGGAAATAGTCTACCATAAAAGAGACCAAAGAGACACGACAACTAAATGCTCTATGTATCCTGGATTGCATCCTGGCTGAGAAACAATAGCTATAAAGGGCATTATTGGTACAACTGATGGAATCTGAATATAGAATGTGGATTAAATCATATTATGTCCATGTTCAATTTCTAGATTTTGAGAGTTGTATTTTAGTTATGTAAGAAGCAACTCTTGTTCATAGGAAATAAACACTGAAATATCTAGGGTAAAGTGCACTATGTCTCCAACTTACTCTCATATGATATGGAAAAATTAGAGGGTAAACATTGGCACTTAGAGGATAAAAATTTCTCAGATATTACAATGGTTTGCAGGTCCCCAAAAGGCCACACTACACAAACCGATACACAGTATGTCTGTGGTCTTAAACTCTCATGAGATAAATAATTAGGAAAAAAATATCTAAAATGTCTCGAGGGTGTAATAATAAAAAAAAAGAGATTGAAAAACTCATACAGAGAGAGACAGAGAAGAGAAAGAAAGAGAAAAATAACAAAATCAACTGAAATAGTGACGACCTGGGTAGAGGAAGACTATATAGTAATTTCCTCTTTTAAGTTTGACATTTTTCAAATCAGAAAGGTACAAGAACGTTAAAAACTAACTTTTAAAAGTTAAAAAGTTGCTACACTATTATACAAGTTCAGGAGCTCAATATTTAGAGGCTCAATATTTAGAAGCACAGCATCAACAGAAAAACACTCCAGCCAAGGAAGTATCCACAGTCATGTACATTGTTTCATTGTTGCTTCTCTAGAACACTGTGTATGTGTGTGTGTGTGTGTGTTTGTGTGTGTGTGTGTGTGTGTGTGAGAGAGAGAGAGAGAGAGAGACAGAAAGAGAGAGATTCATGTGGTTTTGTGACTCTTATGTATAGTGCATTTTCTCACTAGTTGGGGACAATAGAGGCATATCTGGACCATTTACTTACTAAGGAGGCCACTTTATGTGGAAGATGGACACATTTGCTTTCATGACAAACAGAAAAAAAGGTTTGAATAATGGCAGGTAGGATGCAGATTAGAATGCAAAAAGAATACTTTAAGAATGTAAGCACTGGGAGTAGAAGTTACTAAGTTGGCTATCACATATTCTCTCAAAGATGTTTTTAAGATATTTTAACCACTGGATGTACATCTGTAAGAGGACAGTTCCAGGGCAAGGAGATGAATGAGAAGTCTTTTATTTATTCACACTTTTCGTGTGCTAAGCACCATTGGCTCAAAGCTGAGCAAGATGTGACCTCTGCTTATGGTGAACTTGCCAACCAGCAGAAAGATGATTTTAAGATTTGTCTCTCAGTATCAATATTGCCATGTTATTTCACAGTCTCAGTCTTTACACCTTTAACATTTTACCATTTCCCTAACTGCTGTCATCATAATTAACATGTAAACATTTCTATCTTAGTGCCATTGTCACTGTACCTTTGCAAAACATTTTCTAACCACCAGTGACAGCACAACACAAAAACAGGTAAGGAGGTCTGCATTCTACCATCTTGCAACCAGGTGTGTTGAAATGGCAGACAACTCCCTGGGGAGCCACACAAGCTTCACATTACTAGAATCACCTGAAGTCCTGCCGGTAAGCCTAAAGTGGAAAACTGACTCTGTTGCTGCCATTGGATTCCCTCACTTGATTAATTAACTCAAAATTGCCTCTCAGTGGCAATCCAGACTTAACGTTTCTAATTTCCTTCTGTGCTGAAAAGTAAATAGGCCTAACAACATTTTCAAGCCCCTGTGCATGGGTCTTTTGTGTTATAGCAGACCAGTATCCACTGGAAGACATCTGGGCCACTGCCAACCTGAGTATTCAATTTCTTTGTTGGTTTTCAGGATAACCTAGCTAACCACAACCCCTTTCCACCATTCCTCTGCAATGTGCTTGAAATAGAGCCAAGACCCTATCCTACAAAATGCACAAGAAAAACAAAAAAGGAGGAAATAAATAAGGGGTCATGGAAAAAATTTGGGTTTGTGAATATTGCCCCATACATCATATTTTGGTTTTACATTTTTTTCTCATGACTTCTCTAAAACATTCAGACCCAAATGCCCAGTCATATTCAGGAATAACTCTAATGGCTTTCCATTTTCTCCTCCCCACCCAAGAAGATTATAGGATTATAAACATGAGGTAAATTCCTGTGATCCTATTCCTCGGGGCAAATGCCCAAGCTTTTGGCTTTGGGAGGTGGGGGTGGGGTGGCAAATGCCTAAAAGGTTTTGAATGACTATCCAAAGAGAAGCAGACGGCTTTCGCAGGCATGGCCCAACACGAGTTGAGTGACTCCTGCCCTCTCAACACCATCTCCGTGCTGCTTTCTCCCATACCCTAGACAAGAACAAAAATGAGTCTCTGCACACTCAAAAGGTGAATTTTCAAGGACAAGTCTTCCCATATGGAAAGGATAATGGCACCATGCTAGAGCCTGTGCAGTAAAGAAGGGCTCAGAGTGTTTCACATTTTCTTTTTCAATGGGTTCCAAATGTTCTGAGGGGCAACCTTCTTATTCTTCCCCAATAAACTTTCTACTCTACACCCCACTGTGGCTATTAATACACTTATCAGTTTTCTTCAGGTCCCCAAATAGTGGGAACAGCATGAACATCAGCATGAAGGCAGGAAAACATGAGGCATGTACTGGGGAAAGCAAACAGTTCAGTTGGAGAAAGGGCACATGAGGAGAAGTTGTAGCAAGTAAGAATGACCAGGAGTTTGGGATCAGACACATGGGACCATGAGTACCAGGTCAAAAAGTTCAGACTTTATTTGATAATGAAGCAACATTAAATATTAAAGGCCAAGCTTCAGGAATGTAATGAATGCACAAGAAACGCAATGACACATAAAAAAAAGAGAGAGAGCCAAACACAAAAATTAGCAAAATATAAATGTTTCACCTCAGCAACGGATTCTTATGACTCACCACTGGGAGCCAGGCATGAAAAGACAAATGGGAAGCCTAAATAAATCATTATCTGATATAAAGAAGCTCACTTATTCTTGAAAAGAGAACAAACATTCTAGGAGAAATCATGTGGGCTCTTTTAAGTGCCATTTAATGATACAATGGGGAAAAATCTTCAACAATATTTTTATCACAAACAGAGATACAAAGTCACATGGTTGCACAGTTCTCTCTCATACTGACATGCAATACAGGATCCAAGCAGGAAAATATCTAAGAAGACAGCTCATGTGATTTAAAAATGTGGATTTTTGATCTTTCCTGATCAGGAAACGAGGAACTTGAGACACCTGGAAGAATGAACGAATATCATACTTCTATCAAGCGTCACTTTGTTGGCCAGTCACTAAGGAAAGCAGATAAATTGGTGTTTCTCTGCCTGTTCAAAGTTTCAAACTGAAAAGTATACATTATTAAACAAAGATCTCTGGTTTAAGATAGGGTGACCATATATCAGTTCCTGGTTTATGCCTGCTACCCCAGAATAATTATAAGTAGCCCCTCCTTTCTATCCCAAACTACCCTGGTTTAGGTGATAAATTATATAATCACCCTAGTTCTAAACATCTGCCAAGTAGCAGGTAAGTTGCCACACTATTATGCAAGTTTCGAAGCTCAAATATCTTTTAACTTGGAATACAACCCACCTTCACAAGGTGGGTTGTATCTACCTAATTTGATGACTATTCAAAGATTTGCTGAGGCTACATTCACTAGTGTATCATCTCTTGGAGCACTGTGCTTTGTCTTACGGGACACTGTGTTCTCATCCCTAGCACAGGCACAACATATCACAAGCATTTGACTGAATGAATTATTTGGTTATTGACAGATATAACATATTACACAGCTGTCTCTTTTTGGACAACTACTGATACCAACATGTAAAATAAATTGTTACATAAATTCATAGCTTAGATGCTCTTCTTTCTTCCCCACTGGTTTTCGAAACAGGATTACAAAATGTACAGCCAATTTATAACTTCCTTTTATAGCACATCTGCAGATATCTATCAAAGATTCTCATCTTCCAGAATTCAGCTCACGAAATTGAGAGGTTAAACCTCTAAGATGTCACCGTGATCCAGTTCAGGGTGTTATTTCATAGCAGAGCCAAAGCCATCTATTTTTTACTCTGCCAAACCAGCAACATTTCCAACAAGAAATATCCATAATGCAGGAAATTCCAGTTCTAGGACTAGGACACGAATGGTCCCTGCAATTATTGTTAAATTGCATGTGTCAAGAAGTTTTTTCCTCTTGGAGGTAGACAGTACAGCATGTGCATTGTGGTTCATAGAGACAATAAAAGTGTGTTACGTTTTAAATCCTGAAAGTAGGTAGCAAATAAAAACAGTACATTTAAAAGGATTATTGTTATTTCTGATTTTGCATATAACTTAGAATTTTAAGGTTTTTGTGCTCACACTTTAGGAAACATTAAAGAAAGTTAATGGGTTACTTCTTTTGGACAACTTATCTTAAAAGTATTCAAGTTAGATTAAGTTTGATATTTTGGATACTTTCATGAGAAAAGTGAATCTTTATCACTCTGTGTATCTTGAAACATTCCTAAGGTTGTCAGAACTATTCATATGATTTCCATCCTTATACAGTCAGTTTCAATGCCACCATCAAGCTTATCTCCATGAAAATAGATCTACATTGCAAGTAGCCAATAACATTATCAATGAAAATCTTGTCAGTAGCCAATATGTCAAAATTTGCTTGGTTACAGACAAGAGGCATTCTGAGTTAAAGAAAAAAAAAATGGTAAAGCAAAAAGAATACAAGAAGAAGAACTCTTTCAAAAAGTGTCTCGTTTGTACTTTCTGTCTTTACGCCTTGTATATAACAAATGCTAAAAAGATATTACAGGGAACTCACATTGATACTGGTCTGTCTTACATTGGCCAAACTAAGAGTGGGGACTGGGGGAAGGGGTAGGTGGTGTTTTGATTTCTATCTGCTTTGCTTCATCATGGTTTAAGAGCTGACACATATTAAACTTGCTTTTTCTATTAAATTTAGAGCCCACAGTAAATAAAAGGAATTTTTTAAAGGAGCTGTCACACAGTCATTCTCGTTAAGAGCTGTCTTCTAATTTTTCAGTAGAGATAGATTCTGCTAGTTGAGGTTGAATAGAAAAAAAAAAAATCCATGCACACCTCTTTCTTCATCGTAAAAAATATTTACTAAAAGCCTAACACTACACATCACAAAGAAAAGACATGCTTTAATCTTACAATTTATCAGAAAAGATTTATATGTGCATGCATACCCAAAGTGTATCTATTAAATTTTACTTAATAAGGGAAATTTTTTTCAAAAAAGGAAAACTAAAAACAAGAAGTGATCAATTCCATTAAGGGATATTAAGAGAGACTTATATAAGTATCAGTTTTGGGTTTAACTCTTGAACAATGAGCTAGATTTTAATTAAGGTAGCAAAAGGAAGAAATACCATAGGCAAAACAGACAAATACAACTGTTGGTTGTATACATAAATTGTATATATAAGATTTTGTTCATAATTGTATGTGAGTGGTAAGGAAGATTAAGTGAGACATCAAGAGAGATAAGAATTCTAGATGGGGCAAATAGGTATGAAATAAGAAATTATGATTTCTGTTTTGTGCAGTGAATTAAAGTTATCTGGGGGATGTCCTGCTGAAAGCAGTAAGTACACTATTGGAAACATGGACCTAGAGAAATAAAAGACAAACAATATATAGAAGTAAAAACTTGGAATTTATAAATGATAGCCAATGAAATGATTCATGGCCAACTGCAAAATCTCATACTATGCCAAAATGTAAAGGTTGGGAGTGGAGAATGGGGAGAAGAGGAAGATGCAAATGAAAAAAACTGGAGGAGATCCAGGGTAGTTTACTAACATAACACGAAGGAATAAGTGAGTATCTTCGATGAGCTGGTCTTCGCTAGTATTGTCAGACACTGCAGAAATCAAATAGAAGGAAATATCAGAGATTCAATATTGTCAGTGGAGTGCTGAACTTTACTTTGTAAAGGGTCCTAAAATCTATTCTAATTAGCCAGAAGGAAATACAGATAAACATAAACATCATTATTATTTTTTGACTCATCTATGTTATGCTGAGGTCTTTTCAGACTTAATGAAGGTTCCACCTTGTATTCCACTTAGGTCAAGGATTCACCTTTAAACTGGGTAAAAACCTTTCCCAATCTTAAGGAATGTACATAATTTTTATTTTTGCCTTAACTATAGCCTTGAACATTTTATTGTTTCTTCATGCATGGAAATGACCTTCAAGTGTGGCAGTGTTTGGAGATTGAGGGCAAAAACTTGCTTTGAACTAAGACTTATCTAAGCCTCTAAATCATGGAATGAGGAGACAGATGCACCTAGTCTTTGAGTGGCTTAGTCATCTTTGGATGATGTTAGTTAGTTGTCCTTTCTTGATTATAATAAATTTTCACTTTGGGCTCAAATATTATGTTGATGTCTAGTTTTTACTCTTTAATAGATTAAATGTGGAAAAATTGGAAACCCCATATTCCACTGGAATTTATATGACCAACAGCTGCTATGTGGTAAGAGCAGTAGAAGAGAGAGGATAATTTTCTAAGACTCTTTGCCATCTAACATTCAGTATGTCTTCTTTGATCACATTATTTATTTGCATTTTTATTTTTGTGGTCTGGAACTTGAAAATGATTTTAATAGTCCTTTAAAAAGAATTCGACATACATAAATTCATGAAAAACAATTTTTGTACAATCCTGGCAGCAATTAGAGAAAATCTCTTGTTTTTCTAATTTTCTTCAATCTAGGAAGCTGTCTAACAGGAAGTGAAAAAGTTAGGACTTGAACTGGCAGTTCCTCCTACTGAACTGGCTATGTGCTTGAGTCCTTAAAGGTTAAATTTATGGCACTAACTTTTTAAGTACTTCTCCACAATAAAGTCTTAGATGATATAGCAAGATTCAATCAAATATTATAATCACCCATTTAACAAATATTAAGTAAATCAGTTATCTTGGGAACTTCAAAATGAATCAGATAGGAATCTGCCAACAAGGAGATAAAACTGAACAACAATGATAAATCACAGTATAAAAATAATTAATAGGCTGGGCATGATGGCTCATGTCTATAATCCCAACACTTTGGGAGGCCAAGGCAAGTGGATCACTTGAGCCCAGGAAACCAACCTGGGCAGTAAGGCAAAATCCAGTCTCTATAAAAAAAACAAAAATACAAAAATTAACCAGGCATAGTGGCATGCACCTGTAGTCCCAGCTATTAGGGAAGCTGAGGTGGGTGAATCACCTGAGCCCAGGAGGTCAAGGCTGCAATGAGATGTGATGATGCCACTGCACTGCAGTCTAGGTGATAGACTGAGACCCTGTCTCAAAAAAAAATTAATATACTAAGTATAATAGAATAAGTGACAAGAAAATTTCAAATTTTCATTTCTAAAAATATGGTGAAATGGGTTTGTAAAAAAAAAATGTTATAGTATAGAATATAAAAATATTGCACAAAATATAATAAAACATTTCTCAAAGTCATGGTTAACAGGGACATAAGATAAAGAGAAAATATTGCCCCAAAGTGACATGAAATTGAGACCATAGGGTAAGTCAGGGCTAGGACTGATATATTCTTTGAGAGTATCTGCACATTTGAGTGGGCTACAGGCTCCATTCAGGAGATATGGGTGAAGAGAGAATTAGTGAAATGAGAGACAGGTATGAGACACAACCCAGAAGTCAGCTACACACAAAGAGATGGAAAATATACAAGCAAGTTTAAGAGATAGGGTGCCTACAGTGGAAGAGTTGACAATTATATAATAATAATTTTAGAAGGAGAGAAGACAAAAAATGGGAGAAACACAATATTCAAAGATATAATGACGGTATTAGTCTATTCACACACTGCTCTAAAACATACCTGAAACTGGGTAATTTATAAAGAAAAGAGTTTTAGCTGGCTCACAGATCCACAGGCTATTAGGCAGCATGATGCTGTCATCTGCTCCATTCCTGGAAAGGCCTCAGGAAACTTTCAAACATAGTAGAAGGCAAAGGTGGAAGGAATGTCTTTCATGGCTGGAGCAGGATAGTGGGGCAGGGAAGGGGCTACACACTTTTAAACAACCAAATCTTGTGAAAACTCTATCACGAGAACAGCACTAGGGGTATGGTGCTAAACCATTAGAAACCACCTTCTTGATCCAATTGTCTCCCACCATGCCCCATCTCCAACATTGGTGATTACAAGTAAATATGAGATCTGAGTGGGAAGACAGATTCAAACCATATTTTACCCCTTTTCCCTTCCAACTCTCATGTCCTTCTCACATTGCAAACTACAACCATGCCTTCCCAATAGGGCCTCAAAGTCTTAACTCATTCTAGTATTAGCTCAAAAGTTCAAAGTCCAAAGTCTCATCTGGTACAAGACTAGTCCCTCCTGCCTATGAGCCTGTAAAATCAAAAACAAGTTAGTTGCTTTCAAGATACAGTAGGGGTACAGACATTGGGTAAATACTCCCATTCAAGATGGAGATATCAGCCAAAAGAAAGGGGCTACAGGTCCCAAGCAAGTCAGAAACCCAGCAAAGCAGTCCATAATCTTAAAGCTCCAAAATGATCTCCTTTGATTTCATGTCTCACATCCAGGGCATACTAGTTTAAGGGGTGGGCTCCTGAAGCCTTGGGCATCTCTTTCCCTGAGGCTTTAAAGGGTATAGCACCCACTACTGCTTTCACAGGCTGGCCTTGAGTGCCTACAGCTTTTCAAACACATGGTACAAGCTGTTGGTAGAGCTACCATTCTGGAACCTAGAGTACATTGGCCCTCTTCCCACAGCTCCACTAGACAGTGCCCCAGGAAGGACTCTGTGTGGGGACTCCAACCCTACATTTTCCCTCCACACTGCCCTAATAGAGGTTCACCATGAAGGCTCTACTCCTGCAGCAGGGTTGTTCCTGGACATTCAGGCTTTTCCATACATCCTCTGAAATCTAGGCAGAGGTTAACAAGCCTCAACTCTTATATTCTATGTACCCACAAGCTTAACGCCACATGAAAGAAACCAAAGTCTATGGCTTACATTCTCTGAAGTAGTAACCCAAACTGTATGTGAGGCTCTTTGAGCCAAAACTCGAGTTGGAGTGGCCAGGACACAGGCAACAATGCCCTGAGGTTGTGCAGGGCAGCAGCACCCTGGCCTTGGCCTAGGAGACCATTCTTTCTTCCTAGGCCTCTAGGCCTGTGATGGGAGGGGCCGCTGTGAAAGTTTCAGAAGTTGTTTGGAGGCTTTTTCCCCATTGTCTTGGCCATTAACATTTGGCTTCTCTTTGCTTATGCAAATTTCCACAGCCATCTTGAATTCATTCCCAGAAAATGGGTTTTTCTTTCTACCATATGACTAGACTGCAAATTTCCCAAACTTTTATGGTCTACTTCTCTTTTAAATATAAGTTTCAAATTCAGGTCATTTATTTGCTCATACATATGATTACAGAATGCTAGAAGCAGCCAGGCCATATCTTGAGTGCTTTGCTGCTTAGAAATTTATTCTGCCAGATACGCTAAATCATCATTCTCAAGTTCAAAATTCCACAGATTCCTGGAGCAGGGGCACAAAGCAGCCAACCTCTTTGCTAGCACTTAACTAAAGTTAGGTTTGCCCCAATTTCCAGTAAGGCCTTGATTTCCATTTAAGACCTCCTCAGCCTGGACTTCATTGTCTATATCACTATCAGAAGTTTGACCAAGACAATTTAACAAGTCTTTAGGAAGTTCCAAATTTTCCCTCATTTTGCTGTCTTCTTCTGGGCCCTCCATACTCTTTTAACCTCTGCCCATTACCCAGTTTCAAAATCGCTTCCACATTTTCAGGTATCTTTATAGCAATGCCCACTCCTTGGTACCAATTTTCTGTACTAGTCCATTCTCACACTGCTATAAAGAAATACCTGAAACTGGGTAATTTATAATGAAAATAGGTTTCATTGGCTCACAGTTCTGCAGGCTGTTAGGAAGCATAATGCAGGTATCAGCTTCTCATACTCTAATATGCATGCAAGTTACTAGGGGATCTTGATAAAATGTAGATTCTGAGTCAGTAGGTGTAGAGTGGAAATTGTCTATCTCTGTAAAATTCCCAGATATATCTAGGCTGCTGGCCAATGACTCAAACTTTAACTATCAAGATACTGACATCCTTTTACTACTCAAGAACAGGGTTCCAGGATTGTTAAATTCATACTTTGTTACCATAACCTGCATGATAAAATAAACAATAAAAGATTAAAATACTATATATTCCCAAACTAATGCAGAATAATTAATACATTTTTAAAAACAGAGAGACCTCAATCCATCCAAAACAAAGCAAAGACGATGACAGGTAGTCAGAAAGGAAAGGAGGAAGGGAAGGAGAAGAGGGGGAAAAAAATTGGAGGCAAATTGGAGAAGGAAGAAGGGAGGAGAATAGAAATAAGAAAAAAAAGCAGGAATGGCTAGATAAAAAGAAAAGAAAATTAGGTGATAGAAAAACTCTAAACATACCAGCAAAAACAGTCAATGTACACAAAATAAACTTACTCTTGAAGGGTAGACATTTTTAGGACAATAAAAGAATCCAAGAATAGTTTTTTTTTATATTACCTTTTAACAAGATATACACTTAAAACAAAAGGAAATAAAAACACTGAAAATAGAAAGAGGGATACTATACACCAGGCAGCTATGAAGCTCCCTAAATGGCAAGGGTATCTATTAATAACAAACAAAATGGGATTTAAAGCAAGAACATTTTGAAAGGCAAAGATGATCACTATATAATTCTCCCTGAAAGTTGTAGAATTCTGAGAGCCACTCAATAATACTTTACATTATATGAAGAAAAAATTACAATACATAAGAATATAGTGATGATTCCATCATCACAATACAGACATTTAAACCCCTTTTCTCGGTAATCAATAAAGTGAACACAAAAAATCAGAAGGTGTTGTAGTCATTTGTGCTATTCACAAAAATTCTGTTTTCTCCTTCATATTACATGACGGGAATACACTTTTTCCCCTCTTTAAGTTAGATGGGGCTTTTGTGGCTATATGACTTGCTTTGGCCAATGAAATATGAGCAGAAAGTTTATGTGCTGCTTCCAGACAAAAGCATTTAGTGACTGGGGTGGGATTTCAGATGTCCTTTCCCTGCTGAAAGCAAAGAATGGGATCCTCTGTCAGCCTGGCTCCTCAATAAAAAGAAAACAGAACACAAACACTTTAATTGTGAGTTTGTTATGGTTGCATAACCTCACCCATTTTCACTATTACAGTAAGAATAGTGATGAATTCAGTGACAGAAAGAAAAAGATAAATCTAGTGAATATAGTATTTAGGACATGGCACTCAACAACTGGAAAACAGACATGCTACTTAAGTAGCAAAAAGTTAAGTGCATTCTAGATCACAAAGTCGCCAAATTTTACAGTTTCAGTACTATATAGCCCATATATATTCATGATAAAATCAGAAATCAAAAAGAGAATTCTATTTTGAAAAAAAGTCTCAATCTTATACAAAAAAATATAATGAAATTTGGCAGAGGAGAAGCATAAATTATAATAAAAATATTCATTAATAAAACCTTTTGGATACAGCTAAAATGACATCTAGAAAAGCTCATTATTTTAAAACTATCTTTAAATATGTAAAAAAGAAGACACAGTTAAAATTAGTGAGATATGGAGCCCCAGGCAAGATGGCCAAAAAGGAACAGCTCTGGTGCACAGCTTCCAGCAAGACTGACACAGAAGGTGGGTGATTTCCACATTTCCAACTGAGGTACCTGGTTCATCTCATAGGGACTGGTTGAACAGTGGGCATAGCCCAAGAAGGGCAAGTTGAAGCAGAGGGGGGTGGGGAATTGCCTCACTCGGGAAGTACAAGGGGCTAGGCAACTATCTCTCCTTGCCAAGGGAACCCATTAGGAACTGTTCCCTGCAATCCTGCCCAGATCTTGCGCTTTTCCCACCATCTTCACAACCCGTAGACCCAGAGTTTCCCTCTGGTACCTACACAACAACCAGGGACCTGAGTTTCCAGCACAAATCTGGGCAGCCATTTGGGCAGAAACCAAGTTAGCCACAGCAGTTGTTTTTTTTTTCATACCCCTGTGGTGCCTGGAATGCCAGTGAGACAGAACCATTCACTCCCCTGAAAAGGGGGCTGAAGCCAGTGAGCCAAGTGGTCTGGCTCGATGGATCCCATCCCAACAGAGACCAGCAAGCTAAGATCAACTTGCTTGAAATTCTCACAGCCAGCACAGCAGTCTGAGCTCAACCTGGGATGTTTGAGCTCAGCTGAAGGAAAGAAGCCCACCAATGCAGAGGCTCGGGTAGGGGGTTTCAACCACACAGTGTAAGCAAAGCAGCCAGGAAGTTCAAACTAGGCAGAGCCCAACACAGCTCAGCAGCTGCAGGCAGACTGTCTTACTAGATGTCCTCACCGGGCAGGGCATCTCTGAAAAAAGGCAGCAGCTTGTCAGGGACTTATAAATAAAGCCCCCACCTTCCTGGGACAGAGCGCCTCAGAAAAGGGGTGGTTGTGGGTTCAGCATCAACAGTCTAAATATCTCTGCCTGGCAGCTCTGAAGAGGTCTCCTAACACAGTCTGACTGTCTCTTCAAGTGGCTCCCATGTATCCTGACTGAGAGACATCTCCCAATAGGGGCCAACAGACACATCATACAGGAGAGCTCTGGCTGGCATCTGGCGGGTACCCTACGGGGACAAAGCTACCAGAGGAAGGAACAGGCAGCAATCTTTATTGTTCTGCAGTCTCTGCTGGTGATTCCTAGGCAAGTATAGAGTCTAGAGGAGACCTCCAGTAAACTCTAGCAGACCTGTAGCAGAGGGGCCTGTTAGAAGGAAAACTAAGAGAAAGTTTCATCAACAAAAGGGCGTCCACTCAGAGACCTCATCCAAAGGTCACTGACCTCAAGGACCAAAGGTAGATAAATCCATGAAGATGAGAACAAACTAGTAGTACAAAAAGACTGAAAACTCCAAAAACCAGATGTCTCTTCTCCTCCAAGGAATCACAACGCCTTGCCAGCAAGAGAACAAAACTGGACAGAGAATGAGTTTGACAAATTGACAAAAGCAGGCTTCAGAAGGTGGGTAATAACAAACTTCTCTGAGCTAAAGAAACATGTTCTAACCCAATGCAAGGAAGCTAAGAACCTTGAAAAAAGGTTAAACAAAATGCTATCTAGAATAACCAGTTGAGAGAAGAACAAAAGCAACCTGATGGAGCTGAAAAACACAGCATGAGAACTTCGTGAAGCATACACAAAAATTTCAACAGCCAAATGGATGATGTGGAAGAAAGGATACCAAATCAATGAAATAAAGTGAGAAGACAAGATCAGAGAAAAAAAGAGTAAAAAGAAATGAACAAAGCCTCTAAGAAATATGAGATTACATGAAAAGACCAAATCTGCATTTGATCAGTGTACCTGAAAGTGAATGGGAGAATGAAACCAGGTTGGAAAACACTTCAGGAAATTATCCAGGAGAAATTCCCCAACCTAGCAAGGCAGGCCAACATTCAAATTCAGGAAATAAAGAGACCAACACAGAGACAGTCCTCGAGAAGAACAACCCCAAGACATATTATCATCAGATTCACCAAGGTTGAAACGAAGGAAAAAATGCTAAGGGCAGCCAGAGAGAAAGGTCAGGTTATCCACAAAGGGAAGCTCATCAGACTCACAGTGGATCTCTTGGCAGAAACCCTGCAAGCCAGAAGAGAGTGGGAGCCAATATTAAAGAAAGGAATTTTCAGTCCAGAATTTCATATCCAGTCAAACTATGCCAAACTAAGCTTTGCAAGCAAAGGAGAAATAAAATCCTTTACAAACAAGCAAATGCTGAGAGATTTTGTCACCACCAGGCCTGCCTTAAAAGAGCTCCTGAAGGAAGCGCTAAACATGGAAAAGAACAACTGGTACCAGCCACTGCAAAAACGTATCAAATTTTAAAGACCATCAGCAGTAGGAAGAAACTACATCAATTAATGGACAACATAAAACCAGCTAGCATCCTAATGGCAGGATCAAATTCACACATAACAATATTAAGGTTAAACGTAAACAGCCTAAGTGTTCCAATTAAAAGACAAAGACTGGCAAATTGAATAGTCAAGACCCATCAGTGTGCTGTATTTAGGAGACCCATCTCATGTGCAAAGACACACATAGGCTCAAAATAAAGGGGTGGAGGAATATTTACCAAGCAAATGGAAGGCAAAACAAAAGCTGAGGTTGCAATCCTAGTCTCTGATAAAACAGACTTTAAACCATCAAAGATCAAAAGAGACAAAGAAAGACATCACATAATGGTAAAGGGATCAATGCAACCAGAAGAGCTAACTATTCTAAATATGTATGCACCCAGTGCAGGAGCACCCAGATTCATAAGCAAGTTCTTAGAGACTTACAAAGAGACTGACACTCCCACACAATAATACTGAGAGACTTTACCACCCCACCATCAATATGAGACAGACTGATGAAACAGAAAATTAACAAGGATATCCAGGACTTGAACTCAGCTCTGGACCATGTGGACCTAATAGCCATCTACATAATTCTCTACCCCAAATCAACAGAATATATATTCATCTCAGCAACACATCATACCTATTTTAAAATGGATCACTTAATTGGGAATAAAACTCTCCTGAGCAAACGCAAAAGAAGAGAAATCCTAACAAACAGTCTCTCAGACCACAGTGCAATCAAATTAGAACTCAGGATTAAGACACTCATTCAGAACAGCACAACTACATGGAAACTGAACCACCTGCTCCTGCATGACTATTGGATAAACAATGAAATGAAGGCAGAAATAAAGATATTATTTGAAACCAATGAGAACAAAGACACTGCATACCAGAATCTCTGGGACACATTTAAACCATTGTCTAGAGGAAAATTTATAACACTAAATGTCCAAAAGAGAAAGTAGGAAAGATCTAAAGTCAACACTCTAATGTCACAATTAAAAGAACTAGAGAAGCAAAAACAAATTCGAAAGCCAGCATAAGACAAGAAATTACTAAGATCAGAGCAGAAGTGAAAGAGATAGAAACACAAAATCAAAAAATTAATGAATCCGGGAGCTGGTTTCTTGAAAAGATCAGCAAAATAGATAGACTGCTAGCCAGACTAATAAATAAGAAAAGAGAGAAGAATCAAATAGATGCAATAAAAAATGATGCAGTATTGCCACTGATCCCAAAGAAATACAAACTACCATCAGAGAATACTATAAACACCTCTATGCAACTAAACCAGAAAAATCTAGAAGAAAAGGATAAATTCCTGGACACTTACACCCTCCCAAGACTAAATCAGGAATACATCAAATCCCTGAATAGACCAATAACAAGGTCTGAAATTGCAGAAACAATTAATAGCCTACCAACCAAAAAAAGTCCAGGACCAGAAGGTTTCACAGCCAAATTTTACCAGAAGTACAAAGAGGAGCTGGTATCATTCCTTTGGAAACTATTCCAAACAATAGAAAAAGAAGGAATCCTCCCTAACTCATTTTATAAGACCAACATCATCCTGATACCAAAACCTGGCAGAGACACAACAAAAAAAGAAAATTTCAGAGCAATAACCCTGATCAACATCAAAGCAAAAATCCTCAATAAAATACTGACAAATTGAATCTAGCAGCACATCAAGAAGCTTAACCATCACAATCAAGTTGGCTTCGTCCCTGGGATGCAAGGCTGGTTCAACGTATGCAAATCAATAAACATAATTCATCACATAAACAGAACCAAAAACAAAACCATACAATTATCTCAATAGATGCCAAGAAGGCCTTCAAAAAAATTCAACACCCCTTCATGCTAAAAACTCTCAATAAACTACGTACTGATGGAATGTATCTCAAAATAATAAGAGTTATTTATGACAAGCGCACAACCAATACCATACTGAATGGGCAAAAACTGAAAGCATTCCCTTTAAAGACCGGCACAAGACAAGGATGCCCATCTCTCACCACTCCTTTTCAACATAGTATAGGAAGTTCTGGTCAGGGCAATGAGGCAAGGAAAGCAATAAATGGTATTCAAACAGGTAAAAAGGAAGTCAAATTGTCACTATTTGTTGGGGACATGACTGCATATTTAGAAGACCCCATCATCTCAGCCCAAAATCTCCTTAAGCTGATAAATTTAGTAAAGGCTCAGGATACAAAATCAATGTGCAGAAATCACAAGCATTCCTATCTTCCAGTAACAAACGGAGAACCAAATCATGAATGAATGCCCATTTACAATTGCTACCAAGAGAATTAAATACCTAGGAATACAGCTGACAAGGGATGTGAAGGATTTCTTCAAGGAGAACTACAAACCATGCTCAAGGAAATAAGAGATAACACAAACAGATGGAAAAACATACCATGCTCATGGTTAAGAAGAATCAATATGGTAAAAATGGCCATACTGCCCAAAGTAATCTACAGATTCATTGCTATTCCCATCAAGCTACCACTGACTTTCTTCACAGAACTGGAAAAAAAAATCCCCTCAGATTTCATATGGAACCATAAAAGAGCCCATACAGCCAAGACAATTCTGAGCAAAAAACAAAGCTGGAGGCATTATGCTACCTGACTTCAAACTATACTACAAGGCTAAAATAACAAAAACAGCATGGTACTGATACCAAAACAAACATACAGGCCAACGGAACAGAACAGAGGCCTCAGAAATAATGCCACACACCTACAACCATCTGTTCTTTTACAAACCTGACAAAAACAAGCAATTGGAAATGGGTTTGCCATTTAATAAATGGTGTTGGGAAAACTGGCTACCCATATGCAGAAAGCTGAAACTGGATCCTTCCTTACATCTTATAAAAAAATCAACTCAAGATGGATTAAAGATTTAAACATAAGACCTAACACCATAAAAACCCTAGAAGAAAACCTAGGCAATACCACTCAGGACATAGGCATGGGCCAAGACTTCATTACTAAAACATGAAAAGCAATGGAAACAAAAGCCAAAATTGACAAATGGGGTCTAATTAAACTAAAGAGCTTCTACACAGCAAAAGAAATTATCATCAGACTGAACGAGCAACCTACAATATTGGAGAAAATTTTTGCAGTCTATCCATCTGACAAATGGCTAATATCCAGAATCTACAAAGAACTTAAACAAATTTACAGGAAAAAAACAAACAACCCAATCAAAAAGTGGGCAAAGGATATGAACAGACACTTCTCAAAAGAAGACATTTATGCTGCTAACAAAAATATGGGGGAAAAAAGCTCATCATCCCTGGTCACTATAGAAATGCAAATCAAAACCAGAATGAGATACCATCTCACACCAGTTGGAATGGCAATCATTAAAAAGTCTGGAGACAAAAGATGCTGGAGAGGATACGGAGAAATAAGAATGCTTTTACACTGTTGGTGAGAGTGTAAATTAGTTCAACCATTGTGGAGGACAGTGTGGCAATTCCTCAAGGATCTAGAACTAGAAATACAGTTTGACCCAGCAATCCCATTACTGGGTATATACCCAAATAATTCTAAGTTAATCTATTATAAAGATACACGCACATGTATGTTTACTGCAGCACTGTTCACAGTAGCAAAGACTTGGAGCCACCCTAAATGCCCATCAACAATAGGCTGGATAAAGAAAATGTGGCACATATACATCATGGAATACTATACAGCCATAAAGAAGGATGAGTTTATGTCCTTTGCCGCAACATGAAGTGGGAAACCATCATTCTCAGTAAACTAACTCAAGAACTTAAAACCAAACACCGCATGTTCTCACTTGCAAGTGGGAGCTGAACAATGAGAACAACTGAACATACGGAGGGGAACATCACACACTGGGGCCTGTCAGGGAGTGTGGAGCTAAGAGAGGGATGGCATTAGGAGAAATATAGATGATGTTGTGATGAATGCAGCCAACCACCATGGCACATGTATACCCTTGTAACAAACCTGCAGGTTCTGCACATGTATCCCAGAATTTAAAGTACAATAAAAAAAAATTAGTGAGATAAGAATGGGCGAGGGGAAGCAAAAAAAATATAGTAAAAATGCTCCTTAATAAAACTCTTTGGATGCAACTGAAATGATATCTAGAAAAGCTCTTTAATACTATCTTTATGCAAAAAAGAAGACACAGTTAAAATTAATGAGACAAAAATGACAACAGAATAAACCTAAAGAAAATAGAAGGAAAACTAGTAACAATCAAACAGAATTTCATGTAATAGACACTACACAGCAAAGAGAGTCAACAGTTGGCTTTTTAAAAGACTAACAAAAATAGACAAACTTTTAATAAAACTGATCTTTTAAAATTAATGGCAGAAATAAAAGGAAGCTTAACATTGATGCTGCATTGATTAAAAAAATAAAAAATACTCTGAACAGCTGTCTACCCACAAAGTAAAAACTTAGTGAGTTAAGACAATTTTTTAAGAAAAATATACATTTTCAAAAAGAAGATAAAGAAGAAAAAGTCAGAATAGCTCCACAGCCATTAAATAAATTTGAGTTCTCAAAACATTGTGACTTATGCAAACTACAGAATTTCATTAATGTAAAGTTTAAAAACAGGCAAAACTGAAAATCCTTGGTGTTATAACTCAGGTTACTTCAAACCACGATTGAGGGAGGACTGACTGTAAAGAGGTATGGCTGGGACCTTTTGCGGTACTGGCAGTGTTTGGATTCTTGATCTTGGTGCTTGTTAAAGGGGTGTGTTCAATTTATAGTAATTCACTGAATGCTAAATTTTTCTGTATATATGTGATACTTCAGTAAAATGAGCAAAAGCAAAATCTTTGCAAAAATAAAGTATCAAGCTCACATTTTTTTAGAGGAGAATCCTAGCAAACCTTAAGAAGCAGGTAATTTTCATCTTACGCCAACTTTTCAGAGAGTAGGAAATGGGCTACTCTCCTAAAATATTTTATAAGGTGAGTAAAACCTTGTTTCCAACATGAGACACAACAGTACAAGAAAGAAAAATCACATGGTGATCTAACCCATGAATATAAAGTAAAACTATCTTCAACTGAAACAGAAAATCTAATCGCTAAATGTAAGAAGAGAAAATGAATCATGACCGGATGGGGGTGTATTCTAGAAATGCAAAGTTGAGTCAACATTAGAAAATGTATTAAAATAATTCAACCTATTGATGGACTAAAGGGGGAGGGAACCCTGAATAATTACCTGAAAACAGGCAGAAGTTACAACTGATGAAATTCAAAAACAACAGAAGATAAATTTCTTAGCTAACTAGGACTAGCAGGGAACTTTCTTAACCTGCTCAAGACTAGTTAAACACACACACACACACACACACACACACACACACAAGGAGCGGGGAGAGGGAGGAAGAGAGAGAGAGAGAGAAGAAAAAATAACAAAAAATCCAGCCACAAATGTATTACTCAAGGATGAAATATTGAAAACAACAGTGCCTTTAAAATCAGGAAGAAGGCAAACGTTCACTATTACCAACTTTATGCTGCTCTTATGCAACTTAATGTCTTCGTAAGTAGTAAAGCAAAACATGCACACATGCGCGTGCACGTACACATACACACACACATATACACACACAGTATAAGGGTTAGAAAGAAAACCATTATTTACAGATGACGTAATTGTTTGCACAGAGAATTCAAAATAATCTATAAAATATTATTGGAATTAATATAAGAATTTATATTGGTTGCCAGACATAAGATTAATACAGAAATTGATTTCATTTTCATATACAGATACCAGCAGTTAGAAATTGCAACTAAAAAGATACTATTTACAGTAACAACAAAAATATAAGAAATTCAGACAAATCCAACAGAAATTTTGGAAGGACTACATGTAGAAAACTAAAAAACTTTATGAAAAGACATTAAATAATTCCTAAATAAAGACAGCCATACTATCCTCATTAATTGAGAGGTTCAACATTTTTAGAGTTGATATATATTCCCAAATTGAACTACAGATTCAATGTGTTTTCAATCAGAATTCTAGCAACACTTTTCATGGTACCTGACAAGCTAATGGTAAAGCCACTGAAGTGCAAGATGTGGCTGCAGGATTACATGCCTGTAATCCCAGCATTTGGGGAGGCTGAGGTGGGAGCATCACTTGAGGCCAGTTCAAAACCAGCCTAGTCAACAGAGCAAAACCTCATTTTTATTAAAAAAAAAAATTTTTTTTAATTAACCAGATGTGGTGGTGCATGCCTGTAATCTCTGCTACTTGGGAGGCTAAGGCAGGAGAATTACTTGAGCCCAGAAATTCAAGGCTGCAGTAAGCTATGATCATATCACTGCACCCCACCCCATACAGTGAGACCCAGTGTCTAAAAAAGAGAAAAAGAAAAAAAAATGCAATAAGTTGTTGGAGAAAAACTACGTAGTTGGATTTGCTCTATCATGGATCAGGGCTGATTATAATCCATAATTTCTAATTATTAAAATAATGAAGCACCAGCTCCTGGATAAACAAATTGACCAATAGAATAGTTTAGAAACAGACCCATGGATTTCTCTAAAACAAATATAGGAACAAAGTTGTCATGGCAGTTTGGTAGGGAAAAGATGGGTTAATTAGTAAATAATTAACAACTGTTGTTAATCCATAAGGAAAATAAGTGAAAACAGAGACCTGCTTCAGACCATTAATGGATTCAGTACTTAAATGTAGAAGGCAACAGACTGATTTTTTAGAAGAAAGTATAGGAGAATCTCTTTTTAACTTCAGGGACCGAAAGATTTCTCAAACAAGATACAAAAAAAAGCCACAAACACTAATGGAAAAAAAAATCCAATTACATAAAGTGTACAATTTCTGTTAATAAAGTACCCCCTCAAAAGAATAAAAAGCCAAAATTTAGGAAAGAAAGATATTCCACCATACATTATGAACAAAGAATTAGTATCCAGGACACACAAAGAATTATCACAAATCAATAAAAATAATTACCACAAATTAATAAACAGACAATTTAGTAGGAAAAAATAACAGAAGGCCAAGAACATGCATTTCACAGAATAAAAAAGTTTTGGTGGCCTTTAAATATACAAAACGATGCTCAACTCCATTACTAATCAAACAAATACAAATCAAAATTATACCATCTCATACCTATCAAAGCACCAATAATTATAAAGTCAAATAATACAAGTTCTGGTAAAGATGTGGAACAACAGAATACTCATCAAGAGCTGGTGGGAGCATAAATCAGAACAACCATTTGGGAAAACCACTTAGTAAAATTTAATGACCTCATCCTGTAGGAACTGAAAATCCACCTTCTACTTACATAACCGACAGCCATAGCTCTCAACTCCAGCAACATCACAGAATCACAGCACCCCATCCAGCAAGATCATCACAAAATTGTTCTGAGTAGGGCTCAACCCCTAGGTTTTGGTACAAGTTCTCCAGGTGATTCTACTGTGCATCATGAGCACCTGGAGAGCTTGTTAATACCCAGATTCTGGGTCCCAGCCACAGGGATTCTGACTCACTAATCTAATGAAGGTTAAGCTCTTTGTTCAAGGACCACAAATTAAGAACCAATATTCTAAGAGAAATCATCGCATATGTGCATTAGGAGACATTAGTTAAAATACTTATCAGTATAAATAGGAAATGTTCATTGAAAGCAGAATAGATCTTAAAGAGAGCCAAATGAAGAACGAACTGCCATTCACAATTGCTACAAAGAGAATAAAATACCAAGGAATACAACACAAGGAACGTAAAGGACCTCTTCAAGGAGAACTACAAGCCATCGCTCAACGAAATAAGAGAGGACACAAACAGATGGAGAAACATTCCATGTTCATGGTTAGGAAGAATCAACATCATGAAAATGGCCATACTGCCCAAAGTAATTTACAAATTCAACGCTATTCCCATCAAGCTACCAATGACCTTCTTCACGGAACTGGAAAAGAACACCTTAAACTTCATATGGAACCAAAAGAGAGCCCGCATAGACAAGTCAATTCTAAGCAAAAAGAACAAAGCAGGAAGTATCACACTACCTGACTTCAAACTATACTGCAAGGCTACAGTAATCAAAACAGCATGGTACTGGTACCAAAACAGAGATACAGACCAATGGAACAGAACAGAGGCCTCAGAGGAAATACAACATATCTACAACCATCCGATCTTCAACAAGCCTGACAAAAACAAGCAATGGGGAAAGGATTCCCTGTTTAATAAATGGTGTTGGGAAAACTGGCTAGCCATGTGCAGAAAGCAGAAACTGGACCCCTTCCTGACACCTTACACCAAAATTAACTCCAGATGGATTAAAGACTTAAACATCAGACCTAACGCCATAAAAACCCTAGAAGAAAATCTAGGCAAAACCATTCAGGACATAGGCATAGGCAAGGGCTTCATGACCAAAACACCAAAAGCAATGGCAACAAAAGCCAAAATAGACAAATGGGACCTAATCAAACTCCACAGCTTCTGCACGGCAAAAGAAACAGTCAGTAGAGTGAATCGGCAACCAACAGAATGGGAAAAATTTTTTGCAGTCTACCCATCTGACAAGGGGCTGATATCCAGAATTTACAAAGAACTAAAACAGATCTACAAGAAAAAAAACAAGCCCATTCAAAAATGGGCGAAGGATATGAACAGACACTTTACAAAAGAAGACATACAGGAGGCCAACAAACATATGAAAAAATGCTCATCATCACTGGTCATTAGAGAAATGCAAATCAAAACCACATTGAGATATCATCTCGCACCAGTTAGAATGGCGATCATTAAAAAATCTGGAAACAACAGATGCTGGAGAGGATGTGGAGAAATAGAACACTTTTACACTGTTGGTGGGAGTGTAAATTAATTCAACCATTGTGGAAGACAGTGTGGCGATTCCTCAATGACCTAAAGATAGAAATCCCATTTGACCCAAAGGATTATAAATTATTCTACTATAAAGACACATGTACACAAATGTTCACTGCAGCACTGTTTGCAATAGCAAAGACCTGGAACCAACCCAAATGCCCATCGATGATAGACTGGATAGGGAAAATGTGGTACATATACACCATGGAATATTACGCAGCCATCAAAAATGATGAGTTCGTGTCCTTTGTAGGGACATGGATGAACCTGGAAACCATCATTCTCAGCAAACTGACACAAGAGCAGAAAATCAAACACCGCATGCTCTCATTCATAGGCGGGTGTTGAACAATGAGAATACATGGACACATGGAGGGGAGCACTACACACTGGGGTCCATTGGGGGGAAATGGGAGAGGGAAGTGGGGGTGGGGAGGTGGGAGGAGATAGCATGGGGAGAAATGACAGATACAGGTGAGGGGAAGGAAGGCAGCAAACCACACTGCCATGTGTGTACCTATGCAACAATCTTGCATGTTCTTCACATGTACCCCAAAACCTAAAATGCAATAAAAAAAAAGCAAGCAGAATAGATCAAGAAATGGGTAATATCCAAGCAATAAAATATAGCAGAAATATTTGCACAAGTGTTCATGACATATAATAAATGCTCAATAAATGTTAGCTCTTTTACCTGTTTACTCCAGCTTCTGCAGTGGCTTGCACTGTTTCTGGTGCTAGTGCCCTACTCAATATTAACTACAAGAAAATGAAAGCATATTTCAGTGAGCTGATAATACATCGTGCATTACAATGGTGATCAGAAGTAACTTCCATCCTACATCACTGTGAATTCACGGGAAAAACTTGAGATGGCTGCTACCATCAGCAAGAGCTTTGATTCTGCCAAGTATCACAAAGTAACCTAACCAGTCAGCTGTAAGTCGGGTTACTGCCATTTGTCTGCCTTTTCATAAACACATTCATGTAACGAATAACCAATGAAATTTACTCTGTGTTCTGAGGCCCTGTGGATACAGCAGAAAACAAGGTAGACTAAATTCTAAAAGTGGATCCAGATAGTAACAAACAAGAAAAATACAGGATTGTGAAAAGTACTAGCTGGTTAATAACATGGAAGGATTTGGTGGAGTGATACTGCCTGGCTTCTCTTAGAGTGGTCAAGGAAGGCCTATCAATAGAGGTGATTTCAAATTCACAACACCCTTTGAAGGTCATCATCATCTGATGCCAAAACCTGGTGGTGACAAAATAAAGAAAACTTCAGACCAATATTCCTGATGAACATAGATGCAAAAATCTTCAGCAAAATACTAGCAAGCAGAATCTGGTGGCACATCAAAAAGCTAATCCATCATAATCAACAAGCTTTACTGCTGAGATGCAAGATGGGTTCAACATACACAAATCAGTAAATGTGATTCATCACATCAACAGAATTAAAAAGAAAAACCACATGATCATCTTAACAGATGAAGAACAGACTTCTCATAAAATTCAACATCTCTTCATGTTAAAAACCCTCAAACTAGGCATCAAAAGTACACAATTCAAAATGATAACAGCCATCTATGATAAATCCACAGCCAACAGTTTTTTTCTGAAAACCAGGAAAAAAAAAAAAAAAAAGATGCTCACTTTCACCACCCCTATTCAACATAGTACTGGAAGTCACAGCCAGAGCATTAAGGCAAGAGAAAGAAATAAAAGGCATACAATTAAGAAAACTATCTTTCTTTCTTCACAGATGATATAATACTACACCTAGAAAACCCCACAAGGTCTGCCCAAATGCTCCAAGATCTGATAAACAACTTCAGCAGTTTCAGGATACAAAATCAATGTATAAAAATCAGTAGCATTTCTACATACCAATAATGTCCAAACTGAGAGCCAAATCAAGAATGTGATCCTATTCACAATAGCTACAAAAAGAATAAAATATCTAAGAATACAGCTAACCAGGGAGGTGAAAGATCTCTACAGTGAAAATTACATAACACTGCTAAAAGAAATCAGAGATGACACAAACAAATGGGAAAACATTTCATGCTCATGGATAGGAAGAATCAGTATTGTAAAAAAATGGCCAGACTGCCCAAAGCTATTTACAGATTCAATACTATTCTCAACAAACTCCATAATGAAATTTTTCACAGAATTAGGAAAAAAATATTTAAAATTCATTTGGAAGCAAAAAGGAGCCCAACTAGCTAAAGCCATCCTAAACAAAAAGAACAAAGTTGGAGGTAGCATATTACCTGACTCCAAACTGCACTACGAGTCTACAGTAACTAAAACAGGATGGCACTGGTACAAAGAGAGACACACAGACCAATGGAACAGAATAGAAAACATAGAAATTATGCTGCACACTACAACCATTTAATTTTTGAAAAGAGCTGACAGAAACAAGCAGTGGGTAAAGGACTCTCCATTCAAAAAATGATGCTGGAATAGCTAGCTAGACATATACAGAAGACTGAAACTGTTACCCTTCATTTCACCATATACAAAAATCAACACAAGATGAATTAAAGGCTTAAATGAAAAACCTAACACTATAAAGATCCTAGGGAAAAAAAATCTGGTAAATACCATTCTGAACATCGTCCCAGACAAAAACTTCATGACAAAGACTCCAAAAGCAATTGCAACAAAAACAAAAATTGACTAGTGGGACCCAGTTAAATTAAAAAGCTTCTGCACAGCAAAACAAACTATCAACAGAGTAAACAACCTACAGAATGGGCGAAAATATTTGCAAACTATGCCTCTGACAAAGGACTAATATCTTGAATTTGTAAGAAACTCAGATCAACAAGCAAAAAACAACCCCATTTAAAAAGGGGGGCAAAGGACATGAACATACATCTCAATAAAAGATACACACACAGCCAACAAGCATATGAAGAAATGCTCAGTATCAGTAATCATACGGAAATACAACTCAAAACAATAATGAAAAACCATCCCCCACCAGTCAGAATGGCTATTACTTAAACGTCAAAAAAATAACAGATGCTGATGACATTGCAGAGAAAAGGGAACACTTATACACTGCTGGTGGGAATGTAAATTAGTTCAGTCACTGTGGAAAACAGTCTGAAGATTTCTCAAAGAACTTAGAACTACCTTTTGACCCAGCAATCTCATTACTGGGTATATACCCAAAGGAATATAAATGGTTCCACCACAAAGACACATGCATGCACATGTTCATCCTGGCACTATGCACAAGAGAAAAGTCATAGAATTAATCTAAATGCCCACCAACAGTAGACTGGATAAAGAAAATGTGGTACATCTACACCACGGGATATCAGGTAGCTATAAAAAACAGATCATGTTCTTTGCAGCAACATAGATGGAGCTGGAGGCCGTTATCCTAAGTGAATTACTAGAGTAAAAGAAAACCAAATACCACATATTCTCACTTCTAAATAGGAGCTAACCACTGAGTACTCATGGACACAAAGAAGAGAACAATAGACACTAGGGCCTGTTTGAGGGTGAAGGGCGGGAGGAGGGAGAGGACTGCAGAACTACCTATCAGATATTATGCTGATTACCTAGGTGACAAAATCATCTGTACACCAGACTCCTACAATGCACACTTTACCCACGTAACAAATCTGTACATGTACCCCTTGAACCTAAAATAAAAATTGGAAAGAAAAAAATAATAAAGACTGTTCCAAGGAACTATTTTCAAGAGTGACAGAGGTATGACCACCATGCCTCTGCTCCTAAAAAGATCCCCACTGAATTTTTTCTAATAAAATATTTATCTGATCTTTACTTGAAAAGCTCTAATTCAAGATAACACATTTACATTTGTACTGAGTATTGTGACAGTGTGATATTAAATTGCACGTTTCACATCTGGCAGCAGCAGTAAAAAGATGTTATTATATCAATCTCATATGCAGCACTTAAAATGCACAAGGCACTGTTCTAAATGCTTCACATATGAGACCACTGTTAATCTCCTCTAACCCTATGGCATAAGTACCATTATTCCCAGTTTACAGATATGGAAAACGGAGGCATGGAGAAGTGACCTGTTTGGTAGAGACAGAAAGATACCAACCAATGACTTTTCGGAGCTTATTTCTGAGTAAGCGAATTTCACAGACACAATTATTATTCCTTACATATTGAAAGAACTTTAATTCCAAGGAGTTAAACTTACGTCAATGAAGTGTTCACGCAATTATCATAATATCCCCAGGAAGGAAAGGCCAAAGGAGTGGGCAAGGGCAGAAGGGGGGTCACGAGGCTTGTGTGAGAGGGAACAAAACAGAGGTTAAGTAAGTGGCTTCCTGATTGTGAACAGTAAATCAGAATAAAAAGGCTGATAACAGTTTTTGGTATTATATTCTGCAACCAAAAGGCAATGCATTGAGAAACATGGGTATCTTAAGTTGTTCTAACAAAATACCATAGACTGTGTGTCTTATCGACAACAATAAAAAATATATATAACTTTCATGGTTCTAGAGACTAAACATCCTAGATCAGGGTGCCAGCCTGGTCACATTCCGGAGGGCCCTCTTCTGGGTTGCAGACTGTTGACTTCTCTTGTACCCTCACATGATGGAAAGATGGGGGAGAAATCTCTCTGGAGTCTTTTTCATAAAGGCACTAATCCCATTCATGAGAGTTTCACCTTTTGACCTAATTACTTCCCAAGAGACTCCACTTCCTAATATCCTCACACTGGGAATTGGAATTTCAACATGTGGATTTGGGGGGGACACTAACATTCAGTCCATTGCAGTGGGTAAGGTGGGAAAAGGGGGTACATGAAAATGTAAGTGTATCATGGACCCTGCATTACTTGTGGCTTGCTCCAACCCTTGAACCAGTATTGGTGATAGTCTTAGTGCTACACGTTGCCAACACCATGTTATTTTATATATAAAATAAATAATTTAAAATTAGTAGCATAGCACCAAGCATACAGCAAACATTTGATCAGCGTTAACTGTTCTTCATGCCCTCTCCATCAAATGAAAGTGTAACCATTTCCCTTTTAACATCATTGTGATGCTTTAAGCATCATTGTGATATTCAGGGGCATACTGTATTCTGAGTCTAGCCTGAGTCAAAAGACACAATGCATTATGACAAAGGTGGGTGTATTCCAGAGATGCAAGGTTAGAAAATACTATGAAAATATTGTTCTAACCTTACTCTATTACTCAACACCAATTCCCCCACACTTTGTGAACCTTTTCATGAGTGCAAAGCTAATTCAGTTTAAAAATGCAACATATATTCTGCATTCCCCATGTAACATTTTAATTGAAGTCTGGAAATGTGGTTAAAAGTTGTCTTTTTATTTACTGAGACAGAGTCTTTCCTCACCCAGGCTGTAGTGCGGTGGCCCTTTGAGGCTCACCACAGCCTCAAACTCCTGGGCTCAAATGTTCCTCAGCCTCCCAGTGGACTTTGTAGACAGCCTGATATGGAGTCTCAAGAAGATTAAAAAATGTCTCCAATTTCAATAAATGGCTGCAATCCAAAAAAAAAAAAATGCAACATATACAAGTTCAATTCCAGATACAAACTCAACAGCAATTCAAGTGATGACCACAGCAGTAACCTAGAGACCTGCAGTCTCAGTGTAGCAGGTAAAGGTGGCTTGCAACACTTTCACTAAATCGAAGAGTTGGGAAGCAACTAAATGGTGGCTTGGCTCTTTGGGAAACTGCCTTTGGATTGGATTCAAGGCTGCCTCTAGCTTTATTTTCCAAAAAGAAAGCTCTGTTTCTCTTCTGAAAGGAACATGGGGAGGGGCTAAGAATTGGGGAGGGCAGCAGGAGAGATAAGTCCAGCTTGATTATGCAGGTTTTTGTCCCATGTTCTATTCTCTGTGGCCCTTGCAATGCCAAAACACAGGCTTAAAAATACTCTCATGAAATGTCAAAGTTTTATTATTGTACAAATCTATCTGGGAATTTGAGACCGCTTCTAAGTTTCTATTGTCCTATCAGAACTGACAAATGCATGGCGAGCTGGGTAGGCGTTTTACAGCTCCCACTCAGCAAGCCTTGGCAGGTTTCTGAAAGAAGAAAGGAAAATGGGGAGGATGGAATATCCTGTCAGTTTTTCCTGTTCTTCTCACTGGAGATCAGACTTTGCATTTGCCTTTTCATCAAGAAGTCCCATGAGAGGGGTCTTCTAAGTCTGCAGCTTTGCAGTAACCACGCTGTTAAATGCTAGCGGAGCCCAGTAGGGCTGCCTGCTGCTCTTCTCTGTCCACAGAGGGCTGTGGGCGCAGATTCATCGCCACACACACTCTGAAGTGCCCGACCTTACTAAGACTGCAAATCTACCCTGCTGTTCTCCTGAGACAGTCTTATGAACTGAATCATTTTTCCCAATATTCCTGTTTTTAAGTCTTAAACCCCCTGTGCCTCAGAATGTGACTGTATTTAGAGACAGGGCCTCTGAAGAGGCAGCTGAGTTAAATGGGGCCTTACAGTGTTCCCTAATCAGAGATTACTTACAAGATGGACTAGGACACAGGCACACATACAGAGGGATGACCCTGCGAAGACACAGTGGAAAGGCAGCAATCTGCAAGCCAAGAAGAGTCCTCAGGACAGCCAAGCCTGCCCACACCTGCGTCTTGAACAGTCCCCAGAACTGCCAGAAAATTAATTCCTGTTGGTTAAACCACTCAGTCTGCGGCATTTTGCAATGGCAGCCCTAGCAAACTAATGATGGGTCCATTTCTTTCTAGTGCCTGAGCTTTATAAACTCCCTAAAAAGTCTCTCCTGGCCCCAAGAGGAAAAGCAGCAAAACCAGAATATCCAGGGAAAGTAATAACTGCTGTAATGGCCCTGACTTTTTTAATGTCTACGGCAAAAATATATGTATCTACTAAATGCATGGTTCTTCCCAGAAGAAAACATGAAGAATAGCTTAAGATAGTTTACCCTTTAATCATTTACGTCAGTATTCAATATTTGCCTAATTCTGATCCCCTAGAAAAAAATACAGATCTTGAAAGATTTCACACATAATAATTTCCTTAAAAGTTCTAGTGGTTTTAATAAAGTGAACATTATTTTCAACAACACATGATAGGCTCTGGCATTGGATACAAGGGAGATCATATATTTTGCTAACTTTTCTTCACTGCTGTAGACTTTAGTCAATATTTGATTTTATGACATAGAGGACTGACCCATCACTATTGTTTGTATTCTAATCTGATGTTGCTGATACACTGGAAATAAAGGGGCCTCGTAAAACCAGAGAAATGCAGGACATGTTGAAAGGACAATGAGCTTTGCTCATGTTGCTTCACGTAGTCCTTCAGATACCAGGCTGTGAAATAGTGAGGTGTGGGCCACTCTTTATTTTCACGAAGAACTCTCTAGTGATCAGCAGTTCCAATCCCTGCATCTCTGCTCTTAAACCAAATTTAATGAGGAAGAGAAGACAATCACAGTTTTCTGCACTTACCCCTCTGCACGCTTTATATATTTAATAGGAGTTTTGGGTGCAATCTGAGCTAAATGAGAATCACACTGCTTGCACGGCTCCATAACTGTCAACAGGGACACTTTGAAGATTAGATTGGGTATGTTGGCCCAAGCACATACTTTGCAAATTCTCACAAAATCCTTGTATCAGATCACAACTTGAAAATATCTCCCAAAGTGAAACACTAAGTACAAACCCCAGGTAAATGACAGTCCTGAGGAGCAGATGTCAGGACATAAGATGTGAAGTTCAAGGATCCATCTAAAGACCGTCCCTGGTAACCCAAGGGAGCCACAGTGAGGCAGCCAAACGTGAGCACCGAGACTAAGGGAAATAGGCCCAAAGCAGCCTGCTGATGCTCTGAACCTGGAGGAGGAGGGTGACCTCAATCTCCAGTGGGAAACCCTGACTTCATGCAGCTCAGGTCAGATATGTAGCACAAGGAAGACACACATGGGCTGTGGGTGGCAGAAGAACATACTAGAGGACAAAGTATGATGTCCTGAAAATACCTGAACATTGAATATGTGTTTAAGTATACCTTTTAAAAATTGCAAGTGCTATAAGCAAGTTCTATGTATTTGACATGGGATATATAAGAGCGTTTGCATATTTTTTTATTAGCACAACTATAAAACAGTGCCCAGGGTTTAATAGGTGCTCAGTTAGTATTTTTATTTATTTTACTTATTTCTTTGAGATGGAGTCTTGCTCTCTCACCTGACTGGAATGCAGTAGCGTGATCTCAGTTCATTGCAAACTCCACCTCCCAGATTCAAATGATTCTCCTGCCTCAGCCTATGAGTAGCTGAGATTACAGGAACGCCACCATGCCCAGCTAACTTTTGTATTTGTAGTTAGGGTTTCACCATGTTGGCCAGGCTGGTCTCAAACTCCTGACAAGTGATCCGCCCACCTCATCCTTCCAAAGTGCTGGGATTACAGGCATGAGCCACCATGACCAGCTTCAATTCATGTTTTTGGAAGGATGTATAGTATAAAGACCACTGGCTTGAGAGTCAGGAGACCTGGATTCTAATACTGATCCTATAATTAACTAACTGTGTAACCTCAGAAAAATCACTGACATTCTTTGGGTCTCAAGGTTTCCTCTATAAGCAGAAGATCAATTGAATGGTCATAAGATCACTTCCTATGTGCCTATGTCTATGTCTCTATTAGCACTACGAGAAGGCCAGGGCTGCACTACAGTAAGAATATTCTCTCGAGAAATCACTGAGCAGAATCACAGAGGCAGGGAAGCAAATGGGGCTTTCAGTCAATGGCAGCTACAGGCGTCTGATGTGGCTGGAGAACCAGATTGTGGAAAGATAATACAGGCGATGACCATGACAGGCCTGAAAATAATCACTGAAGGGGTAAGGAGTCAACACCCAGATTCCAGAGGAAACACCAGATTCATCAAATAACTAAAATGATTTGAGTCCATCTAAGACAAATGAAGTCTATAGTTTGCTAATGGGGACATCATCCTATATTTTTATAGGGCAGGGGATTTTGAACTTTATTGCACATCAGAATCACTTAGGTAAATTTTTTTTATATAATGGTGTCTGGGTCCCATCACCAGAGACTCTAATTCAGTAAAACTGGAGGAGAACCTGACATCAGAATTCTTTTTCATCTTCATCTTGACTCTGGTATATGAGGAAAATCCTATGTATGATGCTTTACATTTAATGAATGTTTCAATGATACCCTTTGATCTTCGCAGCTAATGGAGAGGGGTTAGAATGGAATTATCACCATTACACATATGAGAAAACTAAGGCTCAAAGAAATGGCATCTATCTGAAAGGCGGGTGGCAGAAACCAGATTCTGCACCAATGTTTTGAGCCCAGATCCAGTGATTCTTCACTATGGCCCAGCCGTCTAAACTGAAAACAAGGGTTTAAGGTGAAAACAATTTACTGGTGAAAATAATTTATTGCCCAACTCAAAAAAATAATAGAACAGAGAAGCACCAATTGAGGTTAACAGAAGAATGAATTTATGCACAATGGAAAAGCGTATCTTTGAATGTGGTTAAGACAATCATGGACCTATTAACCCACAGATGTGGTAAATGATCATCAATGGTTGAAATGAGTTTCATCAAATTCACAGATGAAGGATCCATTCTCTTAACTATTTGAGAACACCACTATACCATCTCATGCATTTGTCAGAGACCAAATATCAGACTGGATATATTATGTTGCTTCTTGTCTACAAGTTCTAGTCAGGTATTCTAAGAGCTTATAGTCTTACCTGCCTCATCCTTCTACTGAAAATTTAGTTAACCATGTGCTCAGAAGAGAGAAACAGCAGAGATAAGTGAAACACCTACATCAGCTACAAAATATGGAGATGTGGTAACGAGCCCATTACTGCAAAAAGACTCGAGTTATTACTGCCCAAGCTAGTTATTACGTGGTTAATACAGGGAAGGAAACTTACAGTTATCAGATGTCAGGAGTGTGGCTGCCCCATTGTGTGCAGGGACTTTATATACGCCATCACATTTAGTTCCCATGGAAATCTCAGGAGAGTGTTATAATTATCTCCTTTTCAAAGGTGAGGAAAATCAGGTTCACAGAGGTTAAATAATATGCCCAAAGTTACAGAGTTCCACATAGTACAATCAAGATATGTCTGTCTCCAAAGTTTATGTTTCCACTATTTAATGTTTCTTATAGCCTACCAAAAGATATAAAAACCTGGTGCAGTGTAATATATGACTAAGTGAAAAGACTTTCCCATTATGAGATGGCCTCTGTATCTAAGAGCGGCATGTCAGGGGCTTCAGTGGCAGCTGCTGGGAGCAGAACTATGAAGCTCGCATTATTAGCAGCAGTAACTGGCACACAACCAAGAAGACAGGGCACCTGACCTGCAGGACTGGGATGCATCTGATCCTTAGGCTGGCACGTTCCCCACGAGCTGGGAGTGTTTCCCCTAGTGTGGAAAACCCTGCCTCACTTAGTCACCCTGATGTTGCACAACAGAAACGGCATTTCCAACAGCATGGCACGCTAACTGTCAAAAATAAATAAATAAATAATCAGAGCACGAAAGGGAGCAGCCAGAAGACTGTTAAATAATCAAATTTTCTCTACTTTTTACAAAAGCCTGAGCTCATAGAAGCTGCAGCCTTCAATTTTACAGGGTGCTAATTCCTAAGGAAACAGCATTACGCATACCATCCTGAAATACAAACCCAATTGAGAGATACATAGTTGGTGCAGAGGATGCAGTGCCCTCACTTGAATACTGAGAAACTGCCCGGGAATGCACAGCTCAGCTAGTATCAAGTAGGGCTAATCCAACACCCCAAATACAGCAGGCATTTAAGGCATTAAATCACACAGAAACTACCACCGCATTTCTAGCTTACACTCTTGAAGTAGCCTCATTCCTGCTATCCCTTTATTCTTTACCACCTCTCAACCCACTTGTCATGAGCAGCCAGCCCTTCTTCTTGAAACACAGATCTGACTGTGTTGTGCCACTGCTCAAAAATGTCCGTGGTTTCCTGATGTTCTAATAATAAAGTTAAAAGTCATGCCAGCTGCCCTCATCAGCATCATCACTCCACTCACCCTTGCACCCACTAAGCTCTACTTTGTCCTTCTTTTAGGTCCCTAACCTAAAACCTGCCTGCCTACAGACCTTATCACAGGTCATGTCCTTGCCAGAATCACATCTTCCTCCCTAGCCACACCCCACCATCTTAGCTCATGTCTTTTCACTCACCATATTTCTGCCTAAATGTCACTTTTTCAGAATTATGAAATTCCATGAATACATTGTTTCCTATTATATTTTCTCATAGCATTCACTGTTTCACCTTCAAGACAACTGCAATTAGAATGTAGCAATTAACTATTCAGATCTCTGTTAATGTATGTTTTTCCTACTACAACATAAACTCTATGAGAGCAGGAGAAAATGAACACCTTATTCATTGCTCTATTCCCATTTTTTACACTAAATTGTTCAGTCAATACTTGTTGAGCAAATAAGAATGGATAAACATGGCTAACCTGTCCCTGAAACACTTTTTTTTTTTAATTCTAAAAATCCAAGGAGAATTCAAAACAGGTTTCCTTCTGGACTGACAGCCTATCCCTGCATGTCGAATTTTCATTCCCAGGCACAGAATGACCCATTGCATTGAATAGATAACTCCTGTCTGCTATCAGATGCCAGTCTGGTGCCACAGCATCGCATCTTCAAGATGACTTACATCTCATCTGCAAGAAAATCTACAGTCTGGATTACATATATCTGCAGCACCTCATCTGCAAGATAACCCACAATCTGGGTTATAGAGACAGAACTCATCTCTTCAGGAAATGATACCAAGTAATAAGAAATAAATTGCTTGCCTTGCATAAAAAGAGCCATTCAATAAATATTGTATTAGAAGCTGAGAATTGAACAAGCCCTGTCAAAAAGTCTTGCATTTATGCTCAAAGTTTAGTTCATGACTTCAAATACTGAAACCCACTTTTCACAAAGAAGTATGTGTCTTTGTTTTTAAAAATAAAAAGTGCATTTTACATGTTGGTTGAGAAAATGTAATAATCTTAGTTAGAATCTACCCCTAACCTCCCAAATCAAAACCAAACCAAAATAAGACAGCACTCTCAGAGGTTTAAGCTCTACATAATGAAGCAAAAGTTTCTGTCTGTACTCCAGGAATCTGGAGTCCCAGAGAAGGATAAAAGGTGTGGACATTATTGCAAATTGGCTTCTGGCCCACAGACCTCTGCGCTGTCCATATACCTAGTGATAACCGTAGCAATAGTCTGCAAATACATTGTTGTAGTGCAATGATGGAGGGATAGCATTTAAATATGAAAACAGCAATTAAGAGCATATTTACCATTTTCTTCTTAGTATATATCCTTCAAGTGTGCAGGAGAGTTTTCCAGATGCTAAAACAATGTGACATGACATAAAATAAAGGACAAGCCTCTAAAGGCATTAAGGCAGTAACCAAGCTGAGTAAATAAGAAACACACCAGTGCCCGTATTTTTATTATGTTCTAATACCTAGTAATGTGAAGTGCAGGTGAGATACGGAAAAATAAACTTTAGCGTTTTGGCAGTTTCAGGAACAGAATATACACAACAGATCACTTACAGTATTAAGGGAAAGAAAGACAAAATGCACATACATAGATGCACATGGCACAGAAAACAAACAAGTCAGCAAGTCAGTGATAACTCGGAGCTGTAATATAAACCTTTTCCTGCTCCAGCCACATCAGACTCCTTTGTCCTCCCCACACAGCAAGCAGCTCAGTGTCCACCGCTCCAGAGGTATGACTGGGAGACCTATCTGTGAGTTTTCACAGATCTATCATCCTTATACAGCACCAGATGACTTGGTATCTAATGCAGCTTTCAGGGACCCACCAAAATGACAATATAACACCTCAATGTCAGGGACCAAAGGAGTACTGACCGAAATGACTTTTCTGAGATGCAGTCTCACTCAGTCTCCCATACTGGAGTGCTGGAGCGCAGTTGCGTGATCTTGGCTCAACACAAAGTCCACCTCCCGGGCTCAAGCGGTCGTCCTACCTCAGCCTCCTGAGTAGCTGGGATTATAGGCATGTGCCACCATGCCTGGCTAATTTTTTGTATTTTTAGTAGAAACTTGGTCTCACCATGTTAGCCAGGATGGTCTCTATCTCCTGACCTTGTGATCTACCCGCCTTGGCCTCCCAAAGTGCTGGGATTACAGGTGTGCACCACCACACCTGGCCCAAAATGACTTTTATTTTCTCTCTTACTCTTTCTCTCTCTCAGTATACACACAGTTGAAAACTTAAAGAATCCCTTTGCTTTTCCTAGAATTACAAAACCAACTACAGTTTTGGAATGTATCGAAGCAAGTTCTTATCAAATATCTTATCTCTGGGTTTGTCTTCCACATAAAATGAGTCACACTTAGCTCACACCTGTAATCCCAGCACTTTGGAAGGCTGAGGTGGGCAGAACACCAGGTCAGGGGACCAAGACCATCCTGGCTAAGAGGGTAAAATCCCATCTCTACTTAAAATACAAAAAATTAGCTGGAAGTGGTGGCACACCTGCAGTCCCAGCTACTTGGGGAGGCTGAGGAAGGAGAATCGCTTGAACCGGGTAGGTGGAGGTTGCAGTGAGCCAAGATCACGCTATTGTACTCCAGCCTGGGCAACAGAGTAAGACTCCGTCTCAAACACACACACACACACACACACACACACACACACGAGCAACACTCAGGATCAAACTATTTAAGAAAACATCCACACTCAGTCTGCTCCTGCAGGACTGTGCTTCATGTCTCCTCTAGGCCCAAGTTCACCTAGGTCTCTTCTGTTAGGCCATGGACAGGCCTGAGTTTACTTTGGAGGTCACCCCACAGTGCCTGTGTACATCCAGAAAGTGGTGGAAAGACAGAATCAAGAGTTGAAACTGGCATCATCATCATCCTCTTGAAGGTTACTTAGAAATCAGATAACTGAAGAAATTTGGATCTTATTTTTAGGAAAGCCTGTGTTACCACTCCACAATACTAGCAGCTGGTTGCTACCCAAATTGCTGATGGAATTACCTGTCTTTCTGTTTCCAACATTGTGGTTTAACGTTTTTGAGTTTTAACGTTTATTTCAGTTTTGAAGGTACCCAAAAAAAACGCATTTTGTCCTAGGAGGGACCACACCTCACAGCTTCATTAGATTATTCAATGTTTAATTTAGACCTGGAAAGGTCTCATACTCATATAAGGAGATCGAGAAACAAATTGTGTTTACTTCCAATTTTTTCTCATAGTTGTGGTCAAAATTATGCCACTATTCTCTGTAAGACCTTAGGTGGATTGCTTAATTGCACCAAGCTCAACCTGGCTATCTTTCAAAAAGAGAGATTTCAATCTCTTACCAATGTCACAAGATCATAAAATCTGCTCACTGTATACATATAGGTACCAAATGTAATTTAAGAAAACATAAAACATGGTATTTCCCTTCAGGTTTAAAAGTAATTTAGCAAGGGGCATGGTAACCAGCTAGGTGCCATAAAACAAGGCAGTGAAGGCAGCTGCTTACATTTACAGCAGAAGAGATGAGTGTGAGTTAAAGAAGAAAATCCTCTTCATATGTAATTTTAATTAAGTATTTCAAAGTTCTAAGTAATAAATGAATATATTCTTATACACATAAGGCATATGAGACAATGAAGTATGATTAATATGTTCAGAGTCAGGCAGTCAAATTTCAGCACAAACGCATAGGCCATGGGACCTCAGGCAAGTTGGGTTGCTCTGCAGCTCAGTGTCTGCACCTGTCAAATGGGGACTACAACAGCTTTTGGCACAGGTGCTCCATCATCAGCAGAAACACCTCTAAAAGTGGAAAGTGTTGATCTGAAAGTGTAACAATGGTAAAAGAAAGAGGAAGAAAATAGTCTCAAATGCAGCTCCCATATGGACCCATTCTTTCAGCCTCTATTCAGTCACTATGTGAGACGAATCAAGCTACAGTTGAGCGCTCATCTTTAAATAAAAGAGCAAGACTTGCACACAGAATAGCTGTGCAATGAGTTCAATGCCAGGGAACAGTGTGTTGAGGTAACTTCTCAGAGGCGTGCACCAAGAGTTGAGCCTTGAATGGTGGACAGAGGTTGACCAGAAGGTCACAGAGATGAAATCCATTCCCAGCACCGGGAAGGGCTGGTACAAAGAGCAGATGTAAACAGGGTGTGGCAGCCGGCAAGGTATTCCTCACTCCCGAATCTAGGACTGACTGCATTACCTCACACACTCAGATCTGGTACTCAGTAATGTGTGTGATGGAGAAGAGGAAGGAAAGGAAAGTCATTCCAGCTGTGAGAGTGAGAAAAAGGACCACAGAATGAAGAAGCCTGAGATGAACATATGAGGAGCAGAGGCACAAGATGAGGAAAATATTTGAGACCAGCACTGGCCACAGCATGGCAGGTGGCATGGAGGGAGCCCTGGATGTGGAATCCAGAGACTCCTTTGTGGTCCTTTAGCCACTAGCTGCTAGCACAGCCTTCATTAAGTCATCTTGGTATCCCTTCATTCCAGTGCCCTCCATGCTAAAATATGGGAGCTAAACCTGCTGAGCTGTGAGATCCCTTTCAGTTCTGTTCAGTTTTAAAAACATTTGCTACCTTTCTACTCAGTGCTGGGCACCGTGCTAGACACTGGGGATCCAAAGACGAGTAATATATTGTGCTGGTTCTTCTCCACTTGCTGCCCCCACGTATCAGATCCATTCTCACCCCTTCTCCAGGAGCCCAAGCCCCTGCAACAGCCAGGCATTCTTGCCTTCTGGTCATCCATTCCATTCAAGCAGTAAGAGACAACTGTGGAAAGCCAGAAAGAGCAAGAGAGAGGTTGAGGTATTTCCATCCTTCTTTCCTCCTTACTGCATCTCCGAGGCTGGCTACAATGATCACAGCCTCTTTCCACAGGTACAGCTCCTGCCCAGCAGCCCATTTTATGTGGCTCCAGCCCTCTCTGAGATTCAGTAACACCATTTTCCCCACTTGCTCCTCCAGACCCACACGTGCCAATGTCTGCTTACTTTTGCTAGTGTCTGACTACCTCAACTTCCATTAAACCTGAAGTAAAGCATTCTGCATAGTCTTCATGAAAATGCCTTCCATTCAACCATGTGAGTGAATTCTATTTGTGGCAGGCCTCTAATGGAGACAGGGCTTAAAGTGTTACTGGGAAGGCTGAACTATCAATATTTCATTTATCCCAATATAAAATATTATGAGAAAACCAAGAAGGGAGCAATGGTGGAAGGCTGAAGAAGAGAGGTTCAAGAGGAGTGTTTGTGGAAACAGAGTTCCAAGATTGGGGTGGAAGAATGAATGAGGGCCACAGGGATGAAAGAATGGGACCAGAGAAACTTTATTGCTATTGTTGCTACTGTGGCTATTATTGTTACATTAAAAACAATTTTCAAGATGTACAACCCAAAGAGAAATAAAATCTGTCATACCAGAATAAAGAGTAGCACATAGTAATGTATAAATGATGGGACAATAGGCATAATTTGAAAAGAGTATAATTTCAACTGTGAATGTGAACATGGGTTGATTTTTGCTGTTTGAAGTAGATTAATCATTTTCAGTGTTATCAACTAAGTGTGCAAATTCAGCAATTAAAAATACACACAAGCTCTGTACAAAAGACAAATTCTTTATATAGAATAAAAATAGCCGGGAAGCCAAAATGGACAAAACCAGCAACTTTTATACCAAAATCAATGAAATTCTTTCTTTACCTCTCTGATACTTAACAATGTGATTCCACAGGCTGGGGCAGTTCCTAACTTTCTCCACTGCCACCTGCGCTGTCATGGAGAACATGATAGCTTCCTTTGTGGTCTTTGAAGGGCAGATGTTTTGCTGTCCTGCCTTAATATCACCCAAGTTATAAGCAGAGTAAGAAGATGAACATTGCGTCACAGAACCAACGTTAGCAAGCTAACACGCAAGGAGAGCCAGTAATGTGGAAGTTTGGGCCTCTGATTTGCGTCATATTGTAGTGATCAGCTCCAAGACCTGGAGGCCCTGTGACCTTTTCTCATGGGACAGAATAGAAGATCATTTCATAAATCCAGCCACGAAAGCAAAATCAGAGGTCAATGAAGAATAGAGACATTAAAAACCTCTGATTTTAGATCTTAAACAGTTATTCCATTACTCTGGGCTTCAGTTTCTTCTTCCATAAACCAGGGTTAATAATACTTCATGAGCTTATAGAGAGGATGAAATGAAATTTTGTAGGCACAGGCCTTAGTTTGGGGTGTGTCATGCAATTGGCCTGCAATATGGTGGCCACAGCTCTGCTGGTATCACTTCAATGTACTGGGCTCAGACAAGCTTTTCAAGGTCTATGCGAGGTTAGGCCCAAGGGGTTTGAGATGATCCAACATGATCCTCATCATTTTCAATCTAGAAAACATTCAGGTGCCTGCAACTCTCAGAGGGCTTCAAAAAGTATTTTCAGGGCACCATAAAGTCGCAGCTTCTCCAGAAGCACCTCCTAACTAGCCGGGCAAGTCAACAACTTCCTCTCTTTTCTAACTTGAAAGTTCCATTATTTGAGTCATTCTCTGGGGGCTCTCACAGCTGGATAAGTAATGATCAGGCATCTTATACCTTTTCTGTTCTCTATCTAGCTGGCTACCTCTATCTCTGTCTCTCACATACATACATACATACACACCACACACACACACACACACACACACGCAGGTGCGCACGTGTGTACACACAAAAGCACGTGCTAGGAACGTGGACACACACATACACAAGCATCAGTCAGCTACCTGTTGTACCAGAAATGACCAACTTGTACTGACTCAACCATAAATTCCATTTTCTGCAACCATGGGTGGGCCCTTGACATTGCTAACCCCTTCACCCCAACCTGGTCTCAGCATCTAAGCAGACACCTCACCATTAGCAGGTGGCCACGATTCTCACCACACTGTGACCAAATCCACATGGGGTACTGTCTCAATTCTCTTCTCCTCCACTTAGAATTTGGGGAACTCACCCCCGACCTAGAGTTTTTTTGTTCCCTTACCTAACAGAAAGTAGGCACCTAGGGGAAGGAGAACCACAGGCAGGGAGGAAGAAAAAGAAAACTTTTTCAGGCTCAGGGAGGAAAGTTCTAGAGCATTAGAAGGGAGTTAAACTGATAAAATAGCTTGAACTGCCATTCTAATAAGCTTAGCCAATTGGTCACTCAAAGATATCTGCACATTTAAAATCTTTGTTGCCTAAAACAGAAATTGAAAAAATACTGAGAACTTGAGAAATCTAAGGGAGTCACTTTAGGGAACAGGATCTTTTATCAGTGACCTCCATCCTCTTCCCTTCATGGGGTTACCTCCCTATGAGGTTGACCTTACCATATGAAGTGTTAACAGGGGACGTTTTTAAATCCATCATCCTCTAGCTCATGTTAAAAATTATAAAATTACCTGATCAGAATTTAAAAGCTGTATATATTATAGCCACAATTCCTTGAGTTTAACACCTGTCATTTATTTGTTTTCAATAGCAGCAATGGCCTGGCATATGATAGGTACTCAAGAGATATTCCTTAAATAAAAAAGTGATCAGGCAGAGGAAAAGCTAAGCCACGTCCACGTGCTTGGAGACCCTCAGTCTCCTTTCTTGAACTATGTTTGCCATGAAAATCTAGTAACCTCTAATCAAACAATTCTACATGAGCATATGCAAGCTGCATCTTGTGCTAGATAGGGAATCATACCTTTCCCAAAGTTGCCTGGGAAAAACAGAGACACCAACCAAGGTGTGAGGTCCCAGGCTGCTGAGCTAAGCCTTCTATTCTCATGATGATAAGGGCAACTGAGGTTTCTCCAATGTGGGGAATAGCAAGCTCTCTGAACTATCTAATAACAAAACTATATGCCTTTAAGGTGAATAGTCATGGACACATTCTCCTTTAGGGAAAAAAGAAAAAAGTTCTACTAAAACTAAAGTCCCAGCTGATCTCTGACACACTCAGCAATAAACAAATTATTATCAGGCCAGCCTTCCAGGATAGAGGTTCTGACTCCACTTCCTTGGGACCCTCGTCCCAAGTGGAAACAAACTTATTTTTAAATGTCTGTTTTCCCTGTCAATGCAGACAGACATTTTAAGGAGACTTTGGACACTATGCATTGTTACATGAATAAAAATTAACTACATCTGCATGCAAAGCAGTAAGAAATACTAACTCCAATAGGCCAAATGTGTGCTTTTCCCCATTGCTTTCAACTCCAAGAATCTGAACAAACAAAAAAGGTGATTCTGATCTTCTGTCTTCAAAGATTAACAACAGGAAAGCAGGAATAATATTATTTTCTCGTGATAAAAGCAGAAGCTTATTGGCAACTTCTTTTGAATTCTTACTGCCAACCACAGTACTAGTATTAAAGAAAAAAAAATATTCCTGATACTTGTGTCAAAGAACACATTTCAACAAATTGAGTCTTAAAGATCTAATTGGCTTTTACTAGTGATTCATGAACCAGGCAGTATCCAGCCTGCAGAATAGACAGGGGCTCCACTGGAGATGGCAGAACAGTCGGCTTTTGTAAGGTAGCTTGAGCAGGAACAAGGCAACAACATACTGCAAAAACTGGATTGGTTAACATCAGGTTACCTCAGGTTTCTTTCCTTTATTTTACTACAGGTTACTTTCCTTTATAGGTTAAAGCAGTGATGACTGCCTTGTCATGCTAGCTTAGGTCAACTGGGCCTCTATTGATTGGTTGCTGTGAATCTCTTACTTTTTCAGAAAACTTGCTTGCTTAGAGATTTGGCTAGTATCTCTCCGGATTTCTGGTCTGAAACCAGCTTAGGTTTCAGTTTGGTGACATGGAGCCTTAGCTTGAATGACTCTATTTTGGTTGGTCTGTTGGAGCCTGGTACAGGAGCTCAGTCCAATCAATGGCCTCCCACACATTTTCTTTAACTCTTGTTAAAGATGGTAATGAGAACTTTATGCAGGTATTCAGGGGGCAGGGGGCATGGCTACAGGTACAGAACCCACCACAATGGGGTCTTACAGTGAGGGAGACAGGCCGCCTCAACTCTGACTCCAACAAAGACATGAAAGGATTTATCACCAAGGAGCAGGGTGGGCAGGGGACAGTGGATAGAAGATTACTAACAGAAAATATCGAGCATAAGGGGTTTCAGGCTAAATCAACCTGATAGGATTATGGCTGAAGGCAGGCCAGGGTGATAAGATATCAAGGGATTCCAAGGGTAGAGAACATTTTCTAACATTATTTAAGAGGATTCTTGCTCAAATAGGATTCTGTAAGGACAGAAGAGGAAGTTCAAGGTCAATCAGAGGACTCAGAGGAGCCTGACTAAAGTTTTGGTCAAGGCAAAGTCTTCGTCACTGGTAACGTAGTAAGTACCCAATAAACAATTGTTGATTGAACAAATCAACATGCCAAGCTAATTACTTTCCAGACATGCCAAGCTAATTACTTATAACAACTTTTTGCAGCAGCACTTACTTTTGGCAGTGGTTAAATTCTATCTCCCGTGGAGCTCGACCTGTATTCTATCAAGTCATTTCCCCACAGAATCCTTTCCATCACTTGTTCCCTTTCTTAAAAGAGTGGGGAAATTAAAACCGGGAGACTAGGTTCAAGGCCATGAGTCAGTACAAAGGCAGAGTAGGGAATTCCATTAAGAACTTAGAGCTCAAATCTTCCTCTGCCATGAGGATGGGTCTGAAAGTGCTGGCTTGTCACTCCAGCTGCGGCCCACACATTGCTGCATATGAGTCCCTGTTATCACAGCTCTTGGGAGCAGGAAATCTAGTGAGCAGTGGCGGTGACAGTGACTCAGAGAACACATGAGTTCTTGTAGGCTCAAGGACCTCAAGAAAGAAAACACTCAAAATCAATGTAATATTTAACACAGTAACCACTTTAACATCTTCCTAATCTCCTAGGGCCAAAGTGGAGAATACAGACATTTAGGATTAGAAAAAGACACTGGATAGACAATTTTAAGAACAACTCAAGCCCCATAACTTCATAAGGATTCATCAATACTCAGGAAAAGAAAACATGACAAAGAAATATTTTAAGTAGATATTTTCCAGTCCACTGAATTTCCTATTGCAATATTGCATGTCCTTTTTAAGTCTTCCAGTAGACTTTTAAATATTTGATGACAGGGATATTGTCTTCAGTTTTTTTGTTTTTTTGGTTATCTCTCCTTGTAAACTAATATAGTTAGTGCCTCCTAAATTCTTCTGAGTAGTTTCTCTAAAAATTAACAGCTATTTTTAAACATAGCAATATTCTTCCTCTACTTATGAATTTATTGAATAAATATTTTTTGGAGCCTGCAGTATGCAAATCATGGAACCAGCATCTGGTGTGAAAACCAGAAGGGAAGTGCACTCATCATCACCTATCCTGGAAAAGCAGAAAACATTTGTATTTCAAAATGAAAGAAATTTACTATATTGGAATTGATTATACATGTGTTGGAAGAAAAAGAAGCCCAGAAATAAACAAGAGCAGGCACCACTGCCATCCCTAGGCAGGATAAACTGGAGACTGTGCTCCCAGAACCCAAGGGCAGGGACCACCATTAGAGGTTGAAACACTCAGGTACAAGGTGGCGTCTCAAAATAGATACAGTTCCACTGACACAGCTCCCAGAAGGCAGAGGGGGAGTGGAAGGGGACCCTGGTTTCTCATGCTAGCACCTGCCACTGTTACTGCCCAGTAAGAAACCAGTTGATACAAGAGTCTGTGCCGCTTAGCCTTAGGGTCAGCCCCTGTGATATATAGCAGAGCAGGAAAAGTTCAGGGTCTGAGAGCAAGCAGGCCATACATAGGGAGCTTTGACAACTGTATAACAGCCAAATTCAAACTAGTGCTATCACAGAGAAAGTGAAATAAATATTCAATAACCTTCTAATATTGCCTTAACTGAATTTCAAACAACAACAATAAAACTCATGACTTATTTGGGAAAAAGAGATATCCATTCAACTCAGAATGGCTGATGCTTTCTGAAAGAGGCAGCACTACGGAAATTTGGAAAAAAATGATAGAATTTTGAAAGCTAGAGGAGGAATAGAACGGATTCTGCTTGCAAAAGCATAAACACGTAGACACGCTGGCATCATCTGGTAGGACCATACTGAAGATGCATTGAAGTATGAAGTTAAGGAATGTAAATTTTTTCTGGTAGATCAGGAGTCACTGAAGATTTTGGATACAAAATCTTCAGTGACAAAATCAGAGCTGTGATTTAAGGACTCATTTGGCAGCAGCATATAAAATCCTTTGCGAATAAGTATGTCAGGTGAAAGGTAATGAAGTCCTGAACCAAGGGGGCATCCACACAACTACATGGAGCCTTCTCTAATTTATTTAGTGTCATCCAGTTGGAGATACTGTGCAAAGAACTAGAAATGGGGGCCCTCCCCTGGTAGCCTGGAAAAGATGTCTCTGCTGTCTGCATACTTCGGGGCACTATATGAAAAGTGATGAAAGTTTAAAGCCCAGACACAGATAACATTATGCAGAGAGAAAGCTGGAAACAATGTGTGTTTCAGGAAAGGCTTGAGCATAGAAAGAGAGGTGCTTAAGAAGAAAATAGGAATGGTAGGAGCAGAGAAAAACCCAGGAGAATATTGCATTTCAGTAGAAAGACTTTCCCAAAAAAGTGAATAAGTAATTATGTAACACGTAGCAGAAAAGTCAAGGAGAATGAATACTGAAAAGGGGTGGTAGGACTTTTAACCTGAGAGAAAATTTCAGGAAGCATCCAGAACTGAATTTGAAATCAAAACATGTGAGCTCAAGATACAGAAAATTTCTCCCTATTACCTCTGCTCCCTCATAATTTCATTATATATGCAGTTTCTTGTGTCTTCTTCGGCTCTTGTCTTCAGCACAGTCTTTCAGTTTCTACATTCACTGCAAATGCTTCCATACTTCTGATATTTCAAAAGAGCACTGTTGTGTCACAATGCCCACCAGAAGCCAGGGATAAAAGGGTCATGCCATATATAACCAGCCTACCTAAAGATGTGTCCATTAGTTTACATTTAGAAGGGACTATGCGCATCACAAGCAAAGATTAACTGTCAAGTTAGAGCTAGCTTCTAATTTCTACAGTTAAATACTCAGTAAAATTTAGTGAGCAATTGGTAATAGGCTCAATTAACATGGCTTCCATTTTTTCCTAGCGATTGTATAAAACACCCTGAAAAAGAGAAAGTGCAAAGCAGAATGTATAGGATAGCACATGTTTATAGACTAGTAGGCTGGTCTCTTCAGAAATCAAGCATTGGAAAGACGGTATCATCCACGGTACTAAGTTTAAACCACTTAGACTGTAATTCAAAACCCTACACAATTTGATAACAGCCTACTTCTCTAAAATTCTTTCTCTAGCCATTCGGTCAACAACTCAAATTCATTAATTCAACAAACAAGCACTTATTCCATTCCAGGCATTGTGCCAATTATTACATGAAGCACCTACAGCTAGACTGCTCCCATCTAAACGTTACTACCCCTACTCCTTTACTGACCAGTCTCTTCTCAGCAGATGCCTTAGCTCTTTTCTGTGCATTTTGAAATTCCTCAATTCCCAACAGCGTATTTGGTAGACAGGAGCAAGGCTGTGCAACCTGACTGTTTTGGATTTAAATCTAGCTCCACCATTAACCAGCTGTGTGACCTCGGGCAAGTTACTTAAATGCTTCAATTTCTTCAATTAAACATATATATGTTTAATCATTAAACATATATATAAAGCACTCAGAAGAGTGTGTCAATGTATTTAAAAACATACCAGAAATTTAGTAACTGCTCAATAAACATTAAAAAGTAGCAGTAGTAGTAGTTGTTGTTGTATTGTGATGCCCAGCTGAAGATGCACCTCCTTCATAATACCCCACACTCGTAATAAGTCTAACTCATGGTCCAAACTCACATGGTTCTTATCATATGTGTCTTTGCATATGTTTTATATCTAATAAATTTTTTTGGAGGCAAACCGTTATTCCTTTTTATTCCCTCAGCACACATAGGCACATGCACCACAGTGCCTAATGGTAACAGTAAACTGCAGGGGTGTGTGTGTGTGTGTGTGTGTGTGTATGTGTACATTAATTCTGTGGACCCTAAGGAAAATCCTATGGAAGGTGAACAGTCATGGTTCTTTCATCACCAGGAAACTTCAAAGTTTGCGGTCACCAAAATGGAGGAAAGTGGCTATAGAATCTTCTTTGCAGTGAGCCTTTAGGACTATGTATCTATTCTTCTTACCAGTCTGTATTAGCAAAGACTCATTTCTACCAGAGGGAAGGGAATGAATTAAATAATTTGTAACTCCACTAGGTCATCCCTTCAGAACACCTTTGGATCATCACAACTTCTAATTTTGCTTTGTTACACGCAGACTAGCTAGCAGCCAGCCCCGGGCCCTGTATCCCTGAAGTTAACCCACACGCATATTGCTAGGACCAGCTGGGACTGGCCTGTTTCTGGTAAGAAAAAGAGCCAACAGATGATGCTCTGACTTGCAAAGAAGTGATCAAAGCCACTTCAGTGGTCATCGGCAAAGAATGTGTCAAAAGGAAATAGCTCCAGGCAATAGAAATGCTTTTGCCCTCTTAGATGGTAGTTTCGTAAGCCAACAGACAAATGAAGAGCTGGAAATAGCGCAAGACTAGTATTAGTGATAGTACTGGGAAATGGCTTTAGCCCGAAAGCTGGATCACTTACACTCTACCCCTTGCTGAGAGGAACCACTGCCTGAAATAGATAAGTTTCCCAACATGAGTAACTTGAGTGACTATCTTTTTGCCACTTTTCCCCCCATGCTGACCAGAAATGAGGCATCAATGAATGTACACACTTAAGGAATGCCTGTTGTTCTGAGGTACATCCTCCCTGGAACAAATTCCCTGGGGCAGAAGTAGACACTACCCTTAGCTCAGTGGGTTCACCATTTTCTTCAGCCCCTCCTCCAGCCAGAACCAAGGGAACAGAACTAACACTCTGTTTTCTCCTGAAATCTATTTTAACTCCACGGCTGAATTATCAACAAAAATTAAAGTATAGAATTTGGGGAATTACACACTTCACTTTTATAAATTGAACTGTGGCAAAATTAGCCCTGCACCATTGCATTCACTCATTTTCATGTCTATATGTCACTGTTTCCCAAGTTTTTTTCTACAGAATCATAGTTCTGTGAATTATTAATAGGGAATCCCTGAGAAACAAAGGGTTCCAGGTCAAACAAGTTTGGGAAACATGGTCATATGCTTCCTTGAATGGGAGAGAAAGGACGAGAATGGCAGTTGCAGTCCAGTCATTGCAGGAGCCCTGGGTTCACCATAGGGTGGGCAGCATACACAGGCTAAGGCTATCAGTGCAATGTGTCAGGAGCCTCCAGGAAGGATGCTTCTTTTCGTTGACTTTACGAGGCCTAAAGGAACAACCCCAGCATTCCATATTAAAATGCATTTCCAATGTCATATGAAACAAGTCTAAAAACTCCCAATAAATTCTTATAACTCCTATTTTCCAGGAAAATTCCAGAAATACGGATCTCTTTTAAAGACAGTCTCGAAAGAAGGTTAAAAGTTGCCTGCAAAAGTCTTACAAAGAGCAAGAGCATACACACTGTGGATGATTCAAGACCGCCACCTACCTTCCTGTGGTTCTAACTTATTAGCTCTGTAAGTAAGCAGTCAGTCATTAAATCCACACATTGAGAATGTATCTTTATTGATCCCAGAAGTGAACCTGAAATGCAGGTTGAGTAATAAAATAATTTATTATCCAGTGAAAGTGCTGATTCTTTTGGATCCGACTGGAATGTACTCCCTTTCTGCTCCCTCTTTAATTACCAGTTTTAATAAAAATCCAGTAGTTGGCCAACCTTCCCCGCTCAGGCAGGCCCAGAAATGCACTGAGGGGTAGAGGGGAAGAGAACCTTCATCCAAAGAGAACAATGCTCCGTCACTCTGCTTCTTTATCACACCAGAACATGATCTAATTTAACATCACAGCTAAAATTCACCTGGATATGTATGTCCTTATCTGGTATCTGTGAGGCTTGAAGAAGGGCAGAGACTTTTAAGCCACAGACAGGGACGACTGAGGGAGTTTTAGCCATAATGTCTTCAGACCTGCATTAATTCACTTCGTTAATTTAACTAGGTAATTGGGCTGTCAGTAGGAAGAGCCAAGTTAGAATCCTGGCTCTGTTACTAATCAGCTGTAACAAAGGGAGACTTCCTTCCCATCTCAGAGCTTCCTTTTTCTAATAGGTAAAAGGAGGTGGTTTGTACTAGATAATCTCGTGGTCTCTTGTGGCTACACTTCTAGCCACTAGACCATGGCTCTATGCAAAGAGGAACCACATCTTACTTGTTCCGTTATAAGTCTAGCACCAATTACAGCTTCTAGAATGTAACAGGCATTGAAATGGGTATTTTTTAAGTGTATGAACACTCAAATAAATAACATGCTGAGTTCAACCCAAAATATGCAGCCAATTCATATAATGTGGGACAATGTCCCTCTTTTCCCTCATTTTTGTCTCAGATTCCTAGATATTCCAATTGCCCCCCTTACCAGATATACATGGCTGGTGCTTTAAGTCCCATTGTCACCTACCAGAGATAATACAAGTCATCTAACAGGACCTTTAGAAGGAACATATGAATAACACAATGTGTCAGACATATTCACTGATAACAACAGAAGTCACTGTTGGAAAACAGCATCAGGATAGACGCTCTTTTTATGATGACTTGTGATTAGAGGTTCGAAACGTGAATTAACATTCTAAAAAAAAAAAACCAGTTGCTACACAAAGGTTCTTACCAAGATGAGAATAGGTAGTACTAGCCCAAGGAAAACTGCAAAAGTCAGACACTTGTTTCTATATCACCAAAGTTCTCTTTTCAGCCTCCTTCCCGAGTTCAACAAAAGAGTCATCGTTTACCATATTTGTATATTTAAATCTTTAATCTTGTATTGTGCAATTAAGGACATATGTTTAAGGAATTTCAGACAATAGAAACCAGATGGGGAGATTTCTGGCAGGAAAGGTCAGTGAAAGTCAGAGAGGTCTTCACACCCTCAACACCTCCCTATACCTAAAATTGGTTTAAAACCAAAACTTCCTACATGAATTTTTCCAGTGCCTTGTGGTCTAGGGGCTGGAGTGGAGCAAGAAGCTTACCTAAAAGGAACAAGGAGGTGCCTGGCCGATTTTCATATTCCTGCTCCTGAATGGCCAGGCTCAGAGTGCAGGGCTCACTGTGACTGAGCCCGTTACCCTTCCAAAGATGACTACCCCAGTATAGGATAACCCAATTCCCTATGTAATTTATAGATTCAACGCTATCCCCATCAAGCTACCAATGAGCTTCTTCACAGAACTGAACAAAACCACCTTAAACTTCATATGGAACCAAAAGAGAGCCCACATAGCCAAAACAATCCTAAGCAAAATGAAAAAAGCTGGAGGCATCACGCTGCCTGACTTATGCTACAAGGGCATAGTAATCAAAACAGCATGGTACTGGTACCAAAACAGAGACACAGACCAATGGAACAGAACAGAGGCCTCAGAAGCAACAACACACATCTACAATCACCTGATCTTTGACAAACCTGACAAAAACAAGCAATGGGGAAAAGATTCCCTGTTTAGTAAATGGTGTTGGGAAAACCAACTAGCAATGTGCAGAAAGCAGAAATTGGACCCCTTCCTAACTCCTTACACTAAAATTAATTCCAGATGGATTAAAGATCTAAACATAAGACCTAACACCATAAAAACCCTGGATGAAAACCTAGGCAAAACCATTCAGGACATAGGCATAGGCAAGGACTTCATGGCTAAAACACCAAAAGTGATGGCAACAAAAGCCAGTATAGACAAATGGGATCTAATTAAACCTCAGACCTTCTGCACAGCAAAGCAAATAATCATTAGAGTGAAATGGCAACCGACAGAATGGGAAAAAATTTTTTTGCAATCTACCCATCTGACAAATCCAGAATTGACAGGGAACTAAAACAGATTAACAAGAAAAAAAAAAAAACCCAAAAGTGGACAAAGGATATGAACAGACACTTTTCGAAAGAAGACATCTATGAGGCCAATAAACATATGAAAAAATAATAATCATCACTAGTCATTAGAGAAAAGCAAATCAAAACCACATTGAGATACCATCTCACACCAGTTAGAATGGCAATCACGAAAAAATCTGGAGACAACAGATGCTGGAGAGGATGTGGAGAAACAGGAACACTTCCACACTGTTGGTGGGAGTGCAAATTAGTGAAACCATTGTGGAAGACAGTGTGATGATTCCTCAAGGACCTACAAATAGTAATACCATTTGACCCAGCAATCTCATTACTGGGTATATACCCAAAGAATTATAAATTGTTCTATTATAAAGACACACGCACACCTATGTTCACTGCAGCACTGTTTACAGCAGCAAAGACCTGGAACCGACCCCAATGTCCATCAACGATAGACTGGATAAAGAAAATGGGGCACATATACACCATGGAAGACTATGCAGCCATAAAAAATGATGAGTTTATGTCCTTCATAGGGACATGCATGAATCTGGAAATCATCATTCACGGCAAACTGACACAAGAACAGAAAACCAAACACCACATGCTCTCATTCATAGGCAGGCATTGAACAATTACAACACATGGACACAAGAAGGGGAGCATCACACACTGTAGTCAGTTGCGGGGGGCTAGAGGGACAGTGCGGGGAGGGGAGGGACAACGTAGGGAAAATACCAAATATAGGTGATGGGGGGATGAAAGCAGCAAACCACCTTGCCATGTATGTACCTATGAAACAATCCTGCATGATCTGTACATGTGCCCTAGAACCTAAAGCACAATTTAAAAAAATAAAGAAATGAATAAAAAGAAAATGAAACATAAACTAGTCAATCAATTCAAGAAAAGAATGCAAAAGATGAACATTAGCAAATCAATTCAAGAAGGTAATATAAGAACAAAGTAAATCTAAGAAAATGAAAAAAAAAGGGGGGTCACAGGCTACTTTCCTTGCAATATTATTCCTTAGGGAAGCTCAGCTTCTAAGGTTTCTGATCACCTAGCTCTCTAGGACTAAACCTAATCTGATGTGGTGACTCTAGTTTTCTGCACAAGATCCATGGGCCAACCCATAATCTAAAAAAAAACACTGAAAGAGTATTTAAAATTATGCCTGTATCATAATATTGGGTATGCCCCAACTTAGTAGAAAATCAGACAACTTGAAGCGTTAGGGTAGAGTACAAAAAGCCCAGTCCTGTTCAAGGGAAAGAAAGCCAAGATCAAGGACAAAAGAACCTTATTGGGAGTAAGATCTAGAATCTGAGTGTGATCATATACTTGGTGATGATAACAAAGAAAAAGCGCAGCATCAGGGAAAATCAATCATTGGGCTGTGATGATTAGCACCACTAGACTAAACAACAGGAGAAAAAAAGTTCTATTTTTCCTATTAAAGTAATACTAAATGTAACCATTTCAATACTAAATATAACCATACACCCATCAATGTATGTCCAAGCAAATACAACAGAAGTAATGCATACTTTAATGTGACCAAATTGTTAGTTTTATTAAATAGCAATGCCAGGCTGAACTGTTTAGTCTTCTTAGCTTGTAATTTGTGGTCGTCAAATTGGTCCTAAAGTAACAAAAGACAACATTGTTCAAAAATCTTGATCTTATTTGGTTTGTCTACTTCTATTCAACCCCACATCCTTATCTCCACATATTACATGAAACATGGTACATTATTCTAGATCCCTATTATTTTGCGACTTAAGATTATATTGCTATTTGGAACTGCTTTAGAGTTGTTGAGGGTTTTATAGCTTCCACTGGTATGGGCAGTATCGTATTTAAGAAAATGACATTGTTGTCAGGTAAACTTATGTATGAATATCATGTAAGAAATATGCAAATTTGTGCTTTGAGCTATTACTTTACCTCTTTACGTTTCAGTGTGTTTTCTTTAAAATGGGAATAGTAATTTCTATTGAAATACCAACCAATGGTACTAAACCAATGACTGAATATACCAACCAATGGTACTAAATAAGGGGTACGGCTTACAGAGTCTCATATTTGGGCAGTCTTCAGATTATCCAAGTGACCATCAAATCACACTTGTAGAGATCATCTTTTCTTATGTAGAATTTTTAAAAATCAAATACCTTAGATTATAATGCTAAAAAAAGGTAAGTATATAACCAGGATATAGATGTGAGGAGTGTTTAGAAGGAAAAAAAAGTGTTTAAATCACTGAACCTACCCTGGTCCAAACAAATGGAGATGAGTCCCATTTCTAAAGAACCTGGTCTCCCTAGGAGCTCTTTGAATTTATACAAAGTTAAGCCGTCAGCTTATTGATGTTGGCATGGTGTTTCTTAAAGTTACTTTCTATTTTTCCCAGTTCTATGTATTATCATAGCTAATGATTCCAGCCTTTTCTTACTGAACCCAACTTCTTCCAGACACAGGGCTTGGTAGGATAGATGGATGAATGGTTGGATTGATGGATAAGTAGATAGACAGATAGATAAAATTATATAAATAGACATGAAATCTCCGGTAATTTTAAGAACAATCTTTAATATGTTAACTATTGATTTTCCCTCATTTTACATATTATGAAAATGAGGTTTAAAGAAGCTAAGAAATATGCCCAAAATCACAAACCAAGTAAGCTATCTCAAACAACAGCAAACAAATGCATCATTACTTTTGCAAGACAGTGGGATGATAGTACCAGCATGTAACTATGAACTATTATCCCTATAAATAAAACTTGAATCATTAATTCTCCCTTGAAACAAAACTAAAAGTCTGCTAACCTATCTCATGGCACAGAATATTCAGTAACAGATAAATCTGGAAGGAAAATAAAGAAAAGGTTGCTACAAGCAATAAAAACTCTAAATAATAGTAGTAATCATAATAACAACGGTGATAGCAAGAGGAATTAAAGGAAATAAAGAAGAGCTAGTATTTCCTTAGACATTTCCAAGTGACCTTGTGGAATTTCCTTCAATTGAGATTTTTCCAAAAAAGATAAGTAAATACGAAATACAGATAGCCAACTCTGAAGAATATCATCTAGAACATCTCAGTGAGATCCCACAGGCTACACAAACGGAACAAACCATGTTCTCTAATGTGTTTCTCAATTTTGGCCAGTGTACAGATGTTTTACGGATGTGGTCATCAAAAAGTCTTTGTTAATATGAGACTAGCATCCTGTGATTACAACAGCTCTAGCAACAAACCTCCTGCAGGATAGCATCTCTCACGGACTGGTTTATGACAAGTGATTGGTTTATGACTACTAAGTCCATCCTGATATGAGCTTAGAAGATGTGTTCCATATTGGTCTTGAAGAAACTCATACTTTTATCAGCAAGGGCTAGGACCTGAAACTCCTCCAAGATTTTTCCAGCACCCCCAGATTCCTAGGTCTATGACTCAACTACAACATGTTCAATAAATATTGACTAGAAGCAGATGATTTTCCTATTGCTGTGCTCTCTGCAGTGAGAAATGGCAATAAATGAAGACAGCCCCCATCTAGAAGGAAATGAAATATCATGGATTTTGAGCCACATGTTAATTATTGATAACCTTCTCTGGAGTCCCTGAGCCAAGAGGACACTCCAAAGCCTATCCTGGAGCTGGTATCACAGATAGTAATTATGATTCTCTAATATCTTTTATGCCCCAATGCTCTGACTCCAATAGCACAATCCATTTGTATTGATTCCCATTCCAGTAGGTGCAAAGCTACTTCATTCATGTTTTTCCCTGTGGATTTCTCCTTTCAAGATGGTTGATTTATCCAGAAGTACAATCTAGCTTGTTCTAGTAAACTATACAGCAACTTGTATTGTTGCACACTTCTGAGATGAAAGTGGAAAAAGCAGAAAGATACAACAGAATAACTGAACACCTCTTCCTGTATCCCAGCACCACCAGGTCTTCCTCAGCCTATTTCTGGACACAATTTAAACCTCCTCAAGCCAAGGTTATCTGTGCTCTCCGACACTCCAGGCTCACTTCTCATGACCTTGCTGCTCCCTGTGCCTAGGGTGCTCCCCTCAAAAACGGTTGTGGCATTCCTTACCCCACTGCATTCAGATGGCTGCTTAAACATTACCTTTTCAGAAATGCCCCTCTTGGCCACCTTACCTAAAAGATTAAAACTTCGCCATCACCCTGACTCCTCTATCTTATTTTTTGTCATTTCTAATCACCTGAAAAATGTAATTCTCTATTTTCTGTCTCCTCCCAGGTTACACTTGAATGTGACCTCCCTGGCAAGAAGAACTTTGTTATCTGCAATTGTTCAATTCCCTGGACCTAGAAAGAACTTCATCAATATATTTTGAGTTAAAACAAAAGAAGAAAAAATGTGTGAGACAGCCTCATTTGCTTTTGAGTGCAGCGATCAATTGTCTGAGCAGGGTGGCAAACATATCTTTAAAAGCTGGCTCTTCTTACTAGATTATTCGGGTGTTGTTTTCTTTTTGCCCTGGCATCTTGTACCTTGCTTCTCACTCCCAGGGCATATTTAGCCCAGAGCCTCAGGAAGGATTTGGAGAGGTCTTATTACAGGCCAAAATTTGGACCTATGCACATAACCAAACTCAAGATCAGACTTGACACGGAACGGCCGCTGACTCTACCACAATCAAAGTTTGCTCCTAACACAGAAATGGGAGATTAACTAAGAGACAGCCAATAAGCCAAGACACTCAACCTCTTAGACTGCAACTGATTTTGAAAGTTAAATATTTCAGGGAATCTTGCTTCCTCATTCTCAATGATCTAAAGCAGAGGCACAGGGAGGTCAAATGGTTTGCCCAACATCCCACAGTGTATCAGCAAAAGTGATGGGCTTGGAAACCACTACATTTCCATATTTCCTGCCTATGACCACACTAAGACCAGGAAGCCTCAAGAGGCATGCAGAGTGAGCTCAAGCCCTGACAGTAAGGTAGAAAAGGAATAACACATGCAAACTTACACATTTTCCAACTCTCTCTCTCTCTCTCTCTCTCTCTCTCACACACACACACACACACATACATACACACACACTCATACATACACACACACACACACAAACTGATAAATGTGGGCATCATCAAGTTGCCCCTTCCCAAATTGTCCATAGAAGTGCATAAATTTAGTCTTCCCCTTGAAATTCCGGGATGAATGTGCTCCTTCCTCTATAAACTTTCCAAAGGCAAGTTTCTCTTATTTTTAAGCACATCTTTTCAGTTCTTGCCAGCCTGAAACTATCTCAAGGGAGCACGAAAAGAAGCTAAATCTCTTGCATTTCAACTTTCCTTAATCCAAAGTCAACCCAGATGATCACGAGTTTTCTCACATCCTTCACTTCCCCCAGAGAGAAGTATCTTTTAAGGAGCCTATTTCACCTATGACAAACAAATCTTGTGAAGTTTTACAACACTGTGAAGTGTCACACCTCAAAGAGCAAGCTTAGGCTTTCAGCACTTCAACAATCAGAAAAATAACACAAATTAACAGTAAATGAAAAGACTTGGAAACAAGCGGCAAAGGCAGATTAATAATATCATTTCTACCATCTTATTTTTGTCTTTTCTCTCACTACCTGGTTAATCTCTTATGACAGTTCTTCAAAAATCTCCCTTCACCCTTTCAATATCTTCAAACTCCAATCTGATGCACAAAGCTGACATTGTAAGCTTTCAGCTGATATTGGTGAACCCTTTGCATCCAGTTAAAACCAGTACTCCTCACTGTGGTAGTTACTGGTCCTCACAATCTGGTTGCACACCATTGTGGTGGTCCCAAAGCGGAAGGGGAGGTACATTATGCCTTCATCCAGGGTACACTTTTGTCACGACTCCAGGTATGCTAGTGGCATTAGTGGTATCTAATGAATGAAGAGCAGAGCTGCTGCTAAACATCCTACAACACACGAGACAGCCCCTGCAACAAAGGATCATCCAGTCCAGCGTATCAATACTGCTGAGGCTAAGAAACAGGGTTCACTCCTTTGTAGGCTCTCAATTGACTCTTCAATAGATAACTTGCAATTCTCTATGCCTGGACATGGTTTATGTGATCAAACCCTTGGACATCCTCCTTGCCCTGCCTCTACCTGGAAGCCTTAGACCCTTTCTTCAGCAGTCAGATACTTGCCTTTACTTTTAGGCCCATCTTCTCCTTGAAAGCTTCCTGAATGGATGTGCTCCTTGCTCTTTCTAAATTTACAAAGTGCTTTGCTGTTTCTCTTTAATGACATTGATCAGCATTATCTGGAATTGCATACTATAGGCTCTAAGAAAGTAAAACTCTTGTTTGTTCAAGACGATATGGCTAGTACTTTAAAAGAGTGGAATATAGCAAGTGCTAACTAATACCTGTTGATCAAATGAGGATTTATCTACGCTGTAAACTCACCACTCTCCTATCAGATTAAAGTTCTCTAGAACTGGAAACATCTTTAGCTCTTCGCTGTACCACCACGTCTGCATAGAAAGTGCTTAACGAATACTGGTTACACGTCAATATTTAAATGAATACACAGAGTATAAGAGAAATATTAAATATTTAAATGCAAAAATAAATATATTACATATGAAATAAACACACAAATAAGGTGTGACCCATAGAAATTCAAGTCCTAGGCAACAGCTCACTCATCTTAATTTTCAATTACTTCTAAGAGTCATGTCACAAGTATGTTCCAATATCTGACATTTCCTCACTTTTAACAAGAATACCAAAATGACCATTTAAATGTTAATTGCTCATCTGGAGAGCACATGAAACAAAAAACACGCAAAGACAGGATGTGTTGCTAGTTGTGCCTGAGTAGAAACTAACACACTGCCCTGAAATACTGGTTTCAGCTCCTAGTGACACGTCATGAACCTCTTACAACACAAGCACACGCTCAGCATGACCAAATTATAATGATGATATTTAAGAATAGAGAGAACCGACTGGAAGACAATAGTAAGCTTGGGTCCCTAGTGGAAATTCAACTTTACAGCTTATTTTTATCTAATGTGCTGCAATTTGTCAAAATTTTCTTGTAGCCTATTTTCAGTGAAGATGGGGAAGAGCTCAGAGTAGTTCTGGGGAATAAGTCTATATATTGTGATATAGCATTTCATAGTCCCTCATCCTTTTTGCCAGACACAATAACTCCTTCATTTTTATCTTTTCTCATAGGTTTTATTTTCTACTTTATACTCATCCTTCCAGTATAATCCCTAATATTTTTACAAACTGTATACAAAGAGAAACAACATTTTAATTTGCATTTATCTTGCTAAGCCCATGACATGTGTGATCTCATTTAATTCTTAGGCAAGCCCTAAAACACAGGTATGATTATTATTCCATTTTCACATTAGGAAATTGGGGCTTGGAAAATTTAAGGAACTTGTCCAATGTCACACAGCTTAAATGACTCAGAGGTTTTGTAAGCTGCGAAAGCCCTCTGTGACAATTTTTAAATGTCTTTGAATTTATCAGCTTCTAGTAAATATTTACTGGGCACCAAAATGGGCCAGGCTGTATGATGTCTTTGGAGACAAAGTGGAAAGCAATAAGGCATGTGATCCTTCCTCTCAAGAAGCTGACAGCTACTGTACAAGGCAGATGTTCATCAAATAATAATGACCATAAATGTGTAAACTGAGCTAAATTATCAGATGCACAAGAAACAGAAGCTCTGAAAATATGTAATTCAAGAACCTGGCAATGACTTTGAAGTTAGGAAAGGCTTGGGATGGTTAGGAATTAATGATGAATGCACACTTGGGAAGGACAAAGGATGGGAAACATCTCAGAAAGAACGACCAGCACCTGCAGAAGCCATGGCAAGAAGGAGGGTGGCACAGTCAACAAACACAGAGGGACCTTGAGTGGGAAAACAGTGTAGGATGATGGCAGATGGGGCCAGACTAGGTTGGGTTCCCTAGAAACATACTATAAGACAAGGATTGAGTTCAAGTATAGTTTAATTAGCAGATGATTTTAGGTAAGTTAGTGAGGGAGAAGGAAAGTGAGAGAGGAGAGAGAGCAGGGCAGTAACAGCGGATTTCCACCTGAGCAACTGGGCATCAATCCTGCTAGGACCTCTGAGATCCCATGTAAAACATACTTCAAAGTTGTCTCACTGAGAGGCAAGAAAGGTGGGTCACTTATCCCCAAACCACAGGCTCAGGGGTGCTCCTGGAGACCTCAGTGTGCCTCCCAGTAAAGAGCATGCCAGAGCAGGAGCTCTCTATGTGTGAGGGAACTGCCTCTACGTGTCCTGAGGCTACAGCGTGGTCAGCCTATGCTACAGGCCTTAGGCACCTCCACTCATAGAGCCATGGGGAGCTATGCAGCAGCCTTACCTGGAGTAAGGCTGCATCCTGATCAGATGTAGGTCTGGAACGCTGTCTGCAACGTGGACAACAGATTGGAGTGCGGGAAGGAGAGATGTCAAGAGGCAACTAGGAAGTTACCACCGGCAGGACCAGCTTTGTAATGTGTAGAGACCAGTGCAAAGCAAAATGAAAGTCCCCTGTTCACTAAGCAGAATAAAAGTGCTTTTAAAGGTAGGAAAATATTAAGTTCATTCCTTTCTTCTGTGCTAACAGGTCCTGTTGTTTTTAAATTGCTACTTAGCATTATGCTCTCTTGGGCACAGGGATACTCCTGGGCTGAGCATAGATTCTCACTGGCACCCAGAACGGAGTACCACCCTGTGACACAGCCCAACTGCTTCAGGGTCAGCCACCAACTTGAAGTGCCATGCCCCAACCGAAAGCAGGGAAGCTGAGCCAGGTGCCTCCCCTTCCCATGGGCCTGCCTGCCTCCCCAACCCACAGCAGAGAACTCCCAAAGAACTGTAACCTCCACATTAGGATGTAAACCTGGGATGTGCAAGAAGTACACCCTGCTAAGTCAAGTTCCAAGTGTGCCATGGCATTGCCAGTCCCTGGCAGGGATGGTCATCACCATGTTCGGCCCCAGGACCCCACACCCAATCCCATTCCTGCGGCTGGGTGTTTGTCAAAGGCAGAGGAGGCAGCAGATGTGGAAGCGGGCAAGAGGAGGTTAGATGCAGCCTGGGACACCAGGAGCCAGGGAGTGGGGAGCCAAGAACCCTCCAGGGAAGCAGAGAGGCAGAAGGATATGGAACAGTATATGAGCCAAGGCACATGGTCCCACCACCCTCCTCTTAGAAAACATAAATTCAGAGAGAAAATTCACATTCTGCAGTGCAAGACTGCTTATGCAGAGCATAAAACCCCAAGCAGAGAGTCCTTTACAGTACAGGTCCCTGTACAACTGCACTGGTCACGTGCTCACCATGTTGCTCATGGGTCCAGGACAGAGAGGATAGTAAAGACATAAACCAACTTGAAAAATGTTTTAGAGCTAAAATTAGGACTTTATAGCATAGATTTGCTATGAATGGGTATAACGGAGCAAGATGAGGAGACACGGGAGGATGCCTGTGTGTCCATGGAGCCAAGCCGTCAGGTCTCTCTTCAAGGAAAAGCTTGTGATTTGGCTGCAAGAAGCACAGTTAGCTGATGAGCTCCAGCCATCAGCACCTTCAGGATCTGCTTTAGCTCTTATGCTGAAGCCACACTTTCCTCAGGCAACTCTTAGCCGATGACTGCACACAGCAGGGATATAATATTAGAGATATTAGGGCTAGTTCCTTTCTATCTAAGGCAGGACTCCTGTAATCATTTTCTGTGTAGCTCCCTTTTGGGTTTCCCTAGACTTTGTCAGATCTGTATTATAGTTTAAGACTCCCAATCTCAGTGCTACTTCCTTCCCCCTTTTTCCTCTCACGGGTAATGATATTCACATGGGTCTCAAAGACAGCCCCTGCCCAATTCTGTGTTCTTCCCCTCCTGCAGACATTATCCCTCCACTCCATAAACCTCTAGCTCCATCTCAGCATTTTCTTCCCGGGGAATCCAGAGGACACACAGTGGCAAAGACATGTCCGAGTGCATCTGCACGGACTCACTGGGGATACTAAAAAACAACAGGTTTATTGTGCTTCAATTATATTACCTACCATTCTCTTTGCAAAGCACTATGCTTGCTTCATTGGAGAATGCAGATTAAGATCACTGTTCCTCAAAAAGGCTATAGTCTAGATGGGAAGATAAAGCTCAAGAGAAGTGTACAGATGGCTTTTCCAAGGACCTGGCGAGAATTATTTGCAAGCGATAAAAACCTCCAGATGCGGAGGCAGACCACACCTCAAAGATGACACAGCAAGTTTCCTCTGTCAACCTAGGTACAACTTCTAAATTCTGTATGTGTGTGCGTACGTGTGTCTGATGAATTTGTATAACTTATCAACTCTGTGAAAAGTTACTACTTCATAAACCACCAAGAAACCCACCTTGACTTTCATAAGAGTCTAAAACAGCCCCCAGAAGTATGTTCAAGAGGTTGCTAAATCTGTATTTTCAACAGATCCCCAGAGACTGGGTATGATTTGGGGTTTGGTGGGGGCCTGCAAAACAGGCCTAGCTATTCTCCCTGAAAGCCCAAATGCCCCGCTCCACCAAGTCTGGCTGGGCTAATATGGAAAGTTACTCATGAGGACTTGCCTGTTTGATCCAAGGATGACATCAAAGGATTGACGCTCCATCTGTCAGCTCTCTCTTTTATCTATTCACTCTTTATTTAAGGCAGTCATTTATAAACAGAGGCTTATGGAATTAATAAACTCCAGAGAAGATGATCATTCACTGTATTTCTGCCAGGTGTTATAATAAAACAAAGAAGTGTTGAATCAAATGCCAAGCTTCGTAATACTTAATTTGGAAAGCAGAGTTTTCCTGGAATGACCCCCACTGCACACTCATCCTATCATGGACGATTCAGCAACAATGCACATTTCGTCCCTTGGAGAGACAGAATGCTGCTGGAGAAGTGGCATTTGCACTCAGCCTTTCTGCACACAGGGACCTGATCCAACCATCTACACATGACTCCAGGTTCAGATCATGCGTGCTTCCTGGCAATGGTCCTTAGTAGTCAAAATGGGTGGAATAAAGCACTGGAAAGCAGCCAACTACCTTGCAGGCTTTGCATAAACTACTTATAACTAAAGTGCTGGAGGGAATAATTTTTTTTTTACTTCTCTCCCAGGTTAATAGAGTGAGGTCCAGGTAGAAGCAAAGTTGCCTGTCCCCAGGTCTTCACTCTCACCTGTATTTCCACCTGACAGATGAAGGCAAGTAGAGCAGATATGAAGTAGGAGAGCATGGGGTGGATGGATTCATGCCCGGAAAAATCTGAACCACAGGTAGACTAGGATGGACATATTAACAGAAGGCTATGAACCATGATAGCACGTAAAATTCTAGGGAATCTATGTCTCTAGAGTTGTATCATTTTTTAAAAAAATTTTTGGGGGGGCATGGGGTTGGGATGTGCATTTATTTTATTTTTAGTTACATTTTTCATTATTTGTCCATAAATTACTGGGGTACAGGTGGCATTTGGTTATTTAAGTTCTTTATTGGCAATTTGTGAGATTTTGGTGCATGCATCACCCAAGCAGTATATACTACACCCTATTTATAGTCTTCTCCCTCGCCCTCTCCTACCCTTACCACAAATCCCCAAAGTCCACTGTATCATTCTAATGCCTTTGCATCCTCATAGTTTGGCTCCCATTTATTAGTGAAAACATACAACGTTTGGTTTTCCATTCCCGAGTTACTTCACTTAGAATAATAATCTCCAATCTCATTCAGGTCATTGCAAATGCTGTTAATTCATTTCTATGGCTAAGAAGTATTCCATCATACATATATATATATATATATATATATATATGATATATATATAATATATATATATACACACATTATGTATGTATATATATCTATATATAGATATACACATACATAATATGTATATATATATATATATATATATATATATATACATTATATATATAAAATCTCCCAGTTTCTTTATCCACTCATTGATTAATGGGCACTTGGGTTGGTTCCACAATTTTGCAGTTGTGAATTGTGCTGCTATAAACATGCATGTGCAAGTATCTTTTTCAAATAATGACTTCTTTTCCTCTGGGTAGATACCCAGTAGTGCGATTACTGGATCAAATGGTGGATCTCTTTTAGCTCTTTAAGGTATCTCCACACTGTTTTCCATAGTGGTTGTACTAGTTTACATTCCCCTCAGCAGTGTAGAAGTGTTCCCTGATCACCACATCCACCCCAACATCTGCTGGTTTTCAATTTTTGTGATTACAGCCATTCTTGCAGGAGTAGAGTGGTATCACATTGTGGTTTTGATTTGCCTTTCCCTAGTCATTAGTGATGTTGAACATGTTTTCATACGTTTGTTGCCCATTGGTATATCTTCTTTTGAGAATTGTCTATTCATGTCCTTACTCCACTTTTTGAGAGGACTGTTTGGTTTTGGTTTTTGTTTTGTTTTGTTTTGTTTTTCCCACTGATTTGAATTTGCTGTAGATTCTGAATATCCGTCCTTTGTCAGACGGATAGATTGTGAAGATTTTCTCCCACTCTGTGGACTGTCTGTTTATTCTGCTGACTGTTCCTTTTGCTGTGCAAAAGCTCTTAGGTTACTTAGGTCCCAGTTATTTGTTTTTGTTTTTATTGCATTAGCTTTTGGGTTTCTGGTCATGAAATTCTTACCTAAGCCAATGTCTAGAAGGGTTTTTTAATGTTCTCTTCAAGAATTTTTATAGTTTTCAGTCTTAGGTTCAGGTCCTTAATCCATCTTGAGTTGATTTTTGTATAAGGTAAGATATGGGTTTTATCATTTTAAATCCCACTGGACATTTTCTTCAAGCCTCACAAAAGAAAACCGGCATGTAGATTCAAAGTCTCTGCCTCGCTGTTCCTACCTTGCTGTGGTAGGTTAGTCTGATTCATGCAGGCATGACAGGCCCCAGTCAGATGATGCATATCCAGACTCTACAGCTGAAAGAGGATAGTCCTGAGAATTCCAAAAATTCTTTTACAAGGTGACAGCTCTTCCTACAGCAAGGGAAAATCATGCAGCACAAGTCCCCCTTCCTACTCCATAGATCCTCACCCAACACTAGGCCTGCATTCATAAACTTGGCCTTTTTCTATGAGACACAAGAGGAAAAGAATCAAGTCATTTGCCAGACAATTCTAAAAGTCACCACAGCTACTCACAGGAGATCATCATGTTAAGACGTGTAGGCAGACATTCACATGAGGGGAGGCAGAGTATGGAGTGGGGAGATGGCATATTCAGTATTTCAGCTAAACACCATCATGGTCATCAACCCCATGCCTTCCTTTTAGAGATGAATACATCGAACCCCAAAGATACATTCATCTGCAAACATCCTTGGCAGAGCCCCTGCCAGGGCCTGGGTGTCCTAATTCCAGTAATGCTGTTTCCATTCCTGTGGCTGCTGGGTCTGCCACAGCTGATGGACCGTGACAGGAGGCACGGTGGGAATGGCAGCTCAAAGGACCACAACGCAGAGCCCCTGGGCCCCTCTGTCTTTATTTTCATCACTCTTCATGACCAGTGTCAAATAAGTCTTCTATAGAAATCACTTTCTAATACCAAACTCAGGGCCATGCTGGAATAAAAGCCAGCTCAGTGCACTATGGCAACACATAGCAAGAGAAGGGGAGAAAGTTCACCTGTTAAAACATGCGATGCTTGGAAGTGACAGCAGAAAAGAAATGATAAAAATTAGTTTCTTTCTTCAGTTCAGCAAACATTTACTGAACTAGTGCCAAAATGCAAAGTGGTACACTAGGCACTGTGGGGTGATGGAAGGGACTGGAGAGACATCACCAGCAAGTTCATAGGGCTCTCATCCCCAGGGAACTCACCATGTGATACATAGACGGGCACAGACATTCTCTCCAACGACTAGGACACTCATGGTTTGGAAGGGGCTCACACTGAAATTTAAAAAAAAAAAAAAGTGACCCAGAGCTCACTTTTATTTGCCACACGAGCCAGCTTACAAGAGGAAGTGAATTTCAGAAGTGAATTCCAAACACAAAGACATATGTAAATGGTATGACAGGGGAATTACTGGTGTTCTTACTTTGTTTTCCCTGACTGTTTGACATGGAATTGTTTTTTTGTTCAGTCCTGGCTGTAAATAGCATCTGTCAACCACATGCCTTTTAGGATCATCAGCCACAGACCTCTAGCATCAGGCTAGACTGTGTGTGGCTGTGGCAGCATCCTCCCTTCCTCTGGGCTCCACCTCTCTGCTCTGCCCATTCTGGATGCTCTCTATGGCTGGTGCTAAATGGTTCCCTTTGCTTGGCAACAGGCAGCCTGCAGTGATCTGGGTCTCCTCTCTGAGGCTGAACTAGGGACCACCCTGAATCATCTAGGGAGAAAACACAAGAAGGGACTGCCCCTCACCCCAGTTTTCCTGTGGTTAACCAAACCCTGTGTTTCAGCAACTAGTAACACCCGCTGCATCTGTCATCACAGCCGCACACGTGCCGCCGCCTTCGACAAAGACACTGAATCTGTAGTGTACTTTCTGGGAAATGCTGTCTGAAGGTCCTGCGCCACTGACGCTCATCCTCCAACTTGAATTGTGTAAGAAGTATTAGGCATTTTAGAAGCTCATGCGGTGACTCTGAGCTTTCTCATAGTTTGTATTCATTCAAAGTAATATTGTACTATATAACTACCTTCTAGGGCTTATATTCTAACAGGGGAGCACACAATAAACAAATAATAAATCATAGTAAAATAAAACAAATCACCACATATGAAGAGGTGCTCTGTGCAGGATGTGGAGACCAACAACATTTGTGCACTGGCTCTGACACAGAGTGTGTGGAACCCTTATTCGCTCATGCAATCCTCAGGGAAGTCCTATGAGGAGGTTCTACTAAGCTTCACTTGGTAAAGAGGAAAACTGAAGTTCAGACTATACAACCTAAAAATGGTAGAATGCAAATCTGAACCTGGGTCTGACCCCAAGATCCACTGTGATTCCACTTCACCATCTCTCCCCCTGCAGCAAGAAGTCAAGAGACAAGGGAGAAGGAAGGCCAGGACTCTGAGCCTTTCAACCTCATGCAAAAGTGTCCTCTGAGCCTCAACCACTCAACATGAGCACATGTTTTTAAACACTCGGAAGGGCTCCCAGTCATGAAGGAGATTTTGTAAGATGTGAGGTCTCAGCACGAGGAACCCAAACCTTCAGGGGCTCTCCTCCACTCCATAGCTCCCTTTTCTCTCCCAAAATATTGATCTCTACCCACACTTGACATAGAACTGGAGAGTAAGTTCCAGTCTAATCCTTTTGCAGATCTTAAGGGGACCCATCAGATTCCCAGGCACTGGGTAAAGATCAGGGGCTTCTTTAAAGGACCTGAGTTGTCCTCCTAGACAATACTAGAGGAAAGAAAAAAAAAATCTTGTCTTTCTAACACTTCTGTCTTCCAGAACACATAAAGATGCCATGGTGAATCATAACAGATACCCTGCATTTGGCTGGGTTATTTATCCGAGAAGGTGGGGTTCTCGGAGCCATAGCTTATTTAAGCAATGAATTTCCTCACAGCCCACAGGTGAGGCACTGAGGGTAACAAAGAGATCATTGGACCTAAAATCAAAACACCTGTCAAATCCCAGTTCCGCCACTTGTTATATGATCTTGAGCCAGAGACTTAATTTCTTTGAGTCTCAAATTCCCTTCTGAAAAATAAACAGCTGTGTAACTTAACTCACAGGATCATTGTAAAAAGAAAGAAGACCTACATGAGATTCTGTGTTGAAAAAGTTTGGTACATAATCATGTGTCTTAAAAATTAGATGTGGCTTTAATATTTAAATTTCTCTCATTAAATTTGACAGCAAAATATGTTACTTGGCTACTAATTTAAATCTTTCTTATGTCTCTTATTTCTGGGAAGGCACATAAAAACACCTGCAAGATTATCACATTGCTGATTCATAAGGGGAGGTCCCTTACGTGCACATAAGGTGACGACTCCTCACCTTCTTCCCAGAGATGCCAGGGAAGAATGGAGGAGGGAACTCTCATTTTAATGTCCAACTTTCCAAACAATTTGTAATCTGTTGTCTAAACTCTCAATCCTCATGGTGACATCATAGGCGCAACTTTCCAACATACTGACGTTGAAAGAGTTACAAAAATAATGAGAGACAACCATAAAGTTGGCTTTGATCATCTCCATTCCAGACATTTTATCCCACTCTAAAGGGATAATATTTACCCCCCAAAACCTAAACAATGACTGTTTTGAGCATGAGGTATGGGGAACAGAGATTAGTGTGAGAGGGAGGAAAGCGTTAAAATAGAAAGAGACAGAGAAGAAATGAAATAATCTTCCTACCTCTTATCCTGGAGTGCTTTCCTCTTACCCTCGAGTGTCTGAGGCCAGCAGCCCCAGGAAACACCCAGGCTGTTTCTTGCCTTCACCTTTGGGCTGTTTTTTACTACCGTTCATTAAGAAAATCTTTTCCATCAGCCTTATCATCCTTTTCTTGGCTTTTGGTCAGGTTGAGTCAGACCTGGAACGCTTACTTTCACAAAGGCTAACCAATCTTTTGTCTAGACACAGATGTCTTCCACCAAAGCTCGCTGACCAGGGTCATGGAAGAGGCTAGTAAACATGTAGGCCCTTTGTGTGACTAAACATTGTGGGCAGAGGACTGAGGATAGGAGAAATGGAGAAAATGGGGGGAGCTAGGAATCTGTTGATAGCATATAAAAGTGAGCAACTGAAAGCACCATGAACTCTCTCTGTGTCAAAAGTGTGAGAAAACTGGTTTGCAGCATCCCTAAAAAGGGTTGGCAAATCAAGAGTGGAACTGAGTTTCAAAGGCCCCAGGGCCTTTGCTTGTCCTGCTGCCTCTACCTAGACCACTTGTGTTCTTCCTCTCTACTCTCTCTTCCTGGGCCAACTTGTATTCACTCTCCAAGTCTTTTGCTAGAAGCCACTTCCTGGGGAAAGCTTTCCCCGGTCCCTGGGGCTAGGGCAGGTTGCTCCATCATCCACTCTCATCATACCCTGCGCTTTGCCAGTGCAGCTTTCATCAGTGCTATAATTAAATGATGATGTGTGCACAGCTATTTGGACAATGACTACCCATATTCATTAGTCTTTGGGCATTTTGTAAATTATCTTATAATTGAGCTAACTGTAATCTTTAAGCAGTAATATTACACAACAAAAATAATGTGTATAATTATTAAACTAATAATGTTGTCTCTCTGGCTAGATATTAAACTCCTTGAGGGCAGAGACTGCTGGGACCTGTATATAGTTGGGTGCCCAGTGCCTGATATTGTGCCTGACACATAAGTAGAGGTCAAAATACATGCAGAATAAATGAATGAATGAGTTTGTCTATAATGATAATCAAGGGGAAAAAGTAAGGGGAAAAGCATCCGGAGAATAGTTCCCACTGGTTTAGGCTGAACAGGCAATGTGCCAATGTCTCGGTTGCCCCACAGTCCCTAGTTTGGAGCTATTCCCTACATCATTTGCCATCCTGAGGACAGAGACCCTCTCACGTCTTACTGCATTGTTGCCTTTAAGAGCAAAGAAAAAACAAGCTTGGAAGCCAGCTCCTTGGAGGTACTACATATTTATCTTTTGAAAACTAAAAGTGGTCTTTGGTCGTTTCAGAGAAATTTTATAATCATAGTAATTTGAAAAAAGAACTCATTGTTTAAGAAAAACATTTTGGCCAGGCACAATGGCTCATGCCTATAATCCCAGCACTTTGGGAGGCCAAGGCATGAGGATCACTTGAGACCAGGAGTTCGACACTAGCCTGAACATAGTGAGACCCCCCCCACCAATCTCTACAACAAAAAGAAGATTACCCAAACATGGTAGTGCATGCCTGAGGATTGCTTGAGCCCAGGAAGCTGAGGCTGCAGTGGGCCATGACTGCACTGCTGCATTCCAGCCTGGGCCACGGGTAAAAAGAAAAAAATATTTTCAAGTAGTGAATTAGACTGTTTTGGAAGTCTGATTTTTCCTTCATGTAATGTATGTTATATTGCCTTGGCCATCTTTCCCTGAAGTTCCATCACTAAATCAATGAAACTGAGCATGTCTCCACATAGGTTTGGTCCTTCAGAGGTAATGTTGACTCTACAAAGGTAAAGACAGTCACTGCCTACCTTTTGTAAATCTAGGACTCATCATGGTGTCTTGGACACAGAATAATCACTGATGAGATGGATAGATACACCAAGTCAAGAGGAACTTGAAAGCTCCCCCTATTAAACCCATGGTATCCCCTCATTAGTCTACCTCACAAGGCATGATCCAATTCTTAGGGGAAAGTTTCACAAAATAGCTCTCAGGGTCTCCCTCTCTGTAGACTCCTAACTTATTGCAGCCTGGTTTCTCCTGGCCTGCATCCTATGATGTGTACCAGCTCAGTGTGGCTTTCCTGCTCAGCCTTCTGCCAATCCTCCCTCTTTCTTTTTCTTCTTCAGAGAAGTCACACAAGGAGCACTCCTCCATGCAATATTCTCTGCCAGTCTTTTCAGATAACTGTGTTTTTCTGGCCACAAAACATCCCTAATGTCCAAAATCATCCTGAGTAATCATCTACATAAAGAAAGCAAGTCATTTCATGCATACGTTTCCATTAATAGATTGTCAGGGTCAGCACTCTCCAGGGATCTTTTACAAGCTCGGTTAAAGTATTTAATAGCATCCTACATTGAAAGATACTTTTTTAAAAGACTGTTAATTTTGTCAACCTTCTTAGCCCATACATCCACATCAAAGCAATGGGATAACCAAGATCCCTGCACTGGTGTCCTTAACCAATGCGCTGCTAGTATGACGGTGATGTTCTTAAATTAATATGTCTTCACTTAATTGTAGCTTGGTTTCCTTTCAGTGACCTTATTTAGTTTAAGACCTGGGTCTGTGGTTGGCACTGTTAATTTTGCTTTCATTTATAAAAGGAAAGCTGAGACAACAAAGACCAGTGTCTATAATCATTTGACATTATAGTCCAGAAGTCAAGAATTATGGAAGGAATTTTAAAGAAAATCCATAAATTTGGGCAAATAGAGACCAGATCCAATGAAGAAACTTGTCTCAGAGCACCACTGCTGTCTTTTTGAGCAAACGTAAGTGCACCTACCTCTGAAAACTGGCTTCTTATGAATTAAGCTAGCAAATTGTCAGCCACTCAACACAGTGGCCAATGACTTGCTAGCTACAACACTGTGCTCTGAAAGACTGAGAACAAAGATGAAACGAAATCATGCTACCCTGTTAATAGCCTACGGTAAGAGGAGCTGTCAGCATTGCAGCATTAGGAAGAAGGATTAGTCTTTCCATTATTCAACACAACTTATCTCTTTGATGCCAACAATGTGTTCAGCACTGTGGACAACACCCCAGAGTCTGTCCTCAAGCATAATCACGTTGAATGTTCAAAGGTAACTGGCTAACTTCCTAAAATCTGGCCTCCTGCCTCTAGAGGACGTTGTGTGTGATACCGTTTCTCACACTCTCAAAGGAAGGAAGGTCAAACAAGAACGGGTGGTCTCTTAGACAGCTGACCTTCAACGTCCATTCTGTAGGCATCACCTCACCATCAGGAGTAGGTACTGTCCTTCTCTCTTATTCTGTGTCCAGCAGCCAGGTACCACCCAGCTAAACCAGACCACAGAGTCAGTTTCTCCATCAGCTTAGTCTCCCAGTTGATTCCTAGGATGAATGAACGTACAGATAAAAGGCCTAAAGAGCCTGGTCTCGGTAAAGATGACTTTGCCTTCCTGGCCTTCTAGTACATCCAGGAGGAACTCTCTGCCCTCCCTCAGTTGAACAAGCAGCCTCAGATGTAGAGTCTTGATTTCCCTTCCTCAGGGGAGCTGCTATGGAGCGATGGGCTAGCTTGACTTTGTTCTGTATCCCACACAAGCAGAGAAGCCAATAGACAGGCACAGGGGAAGTGGGGGACGAGCGGGAAACATCATTCATGCACTTTCATCAGACACTGGCTTAGAAGTTTTGTAGATACTAATGTGTTTAATCTTCAGATGAATCAGAAGCAGGGTGCTTTGCACAAGACGAGACTGAGATTTACAGAAATCAAATAAGGTTTTTAAGTTCGCACAGCTCAAATATAAGGAAGGATTTTAGCCTAAGACTTTCTGATTTCAAGGTCTTGGTTTTCACCCATGAAATTTCCTGAGAAAATAATACTAGGGCTCAGAAGCCTTCTAACCTGGCTTCCAAACTCAGGAGTCCTGGAAAAGAACGAAATTGGAAACGCGTGATGGTTACTGATTCCAAATTTCCCCTAGGCATTCTGACTGGCCACCAACATGTCACCACAAACTTCAAGGCTCTAGAAACTACTTTGAAATTCTAAAAGAAAACATTGCCTTAAAAAATATGCTAGTGACACAAAGACAAAATAAAAATACATCTCTTTTCTGTGCATATTTTAAGTCAAGCCTTTTTTCCTTTAGCATTGAGTGTGTATGCCTGTGCGTGTATGAGAGGGAGAATGAGAGCAAGAAAGAGCTGAGAGGGACTTTAAAATGTCAACATTCTTGGTAGTGTTGGGAACCCAAACACAACAGTCTTAGGTCAGTGCCTGAGAGCTAGTAAGGAAGGCGAACCAACTAGACAATAACCATCAACATGGCCCCTTTTTAAATTGATGTTGCTCGTGTCCCTGGGAGAATAAAAAACAGACAGTCAAACAAAAACTATGACTTGGCAACACTTCCAACTTTTAAGAGGATTAAACAAATAAGAGTTTGGGTCAGAGAAAGCAATGGTCATTTTCAGAGATTCAGGATCAGCAGGACACATTTTTAAGTATTTTGACAGAGTTCTGGAAGGGCTTAAAGCTTACAAATAAAGTAGTAAAAGAGGATTTACCTTGCCCCAGTTAATTCTGTAGAAACAGAAACATTTTTAAAAATCCTCCTTCTTTATTGGTTAAAAAAGAAGCCAGTTATCAGAGGTAGGAAGCTAGGGTTTCGAGGTAAACGTCTTGTGCCTCTGCTCAAAAGATGCCACTGGTTAGCCTCCCATGTTGATAGGGCAGGTTCCTGCTGGGCAGACTGACCCCTCCAAGATCAAATCACAGAGCATCGTCTTACCAGGGTCTGGAGCACAGGGCCACAGAGGGACCATTGAGAAGCGGTCCAAAGGCAACTTATTTTCCCTCATGGACTTGGCAAGCTCCAAAGGTCACATCTCAGCTTGACCTAAGACTGACTACAGCTTCCCCCATGAACTCTAGTTCCCCTTTCCTTGACTCCCTCCCACCACAGACTGCAAACAGCCCAGTTCAGCTCCCACATCAAAGAATTCCTTTTATTAAAGAAGCAAGGCTATTCCTTTGGGTCCCTCTACCATATATGGCTTAGAAGAGGAAAGGCGGGAAGGAAAGCGCCTCGAATATTTGCTGTGTTCACTTTCAAAGGGCACCCTGTTTGCAGCGGGGTTATCTTGTGTCCACACGCTTTGTTTTACCTGGGCCTGAAACAGGAGTTCGATGAGGTGAGCCTGGATCCCTTCAACTAACACAAGGATGCTTTCTGAGGGCACCTGTGACAAAATTAATTTTTTTAAAAATCATGTGCTTCTAAGACACACTGAAAGAAAGAGGACACCTGGAAGGGTCTCAACCATTTCGGATGGAGTGAGGGACCAAAGGGTTGCATCTGTTCTTTTTAGCTACTGATAAATAACAGCAGAGGAAACCAACAGGGTTATTCTGCACTGGGACGCTGATCTATGCAAGCAAGATTCCAAACAAAAAACAGGAGCCTCCTTCTCTAAAGAAGCTCCTGGATCTCCATTCTTTTTCCACTTAGCCTATATGGCATGAGCACATAGCAAGTATTCAATGAAAACTTGTTGAGTTTAAAGGAATTAAAATCAAGTCATGGGTACAGCCTTCCAAGAGGAAAATAAACATCTCATTCTTCATTCCAAAACCACAGGGACACTTTACTACAAAAGCACCTCAGAAGCACATACATAATTCCTCCAATATATGGCATGGTTCTCTGGTTTTGCTAAAGTCTTCATGGGTGTGCCTCTTTCCTGTCAGGATTTCCTAAATATAAAAGAAAGCACAAAAATTCCCAATTATCTCTGGTTCTTCCTTTGTAGGGAAAAGGGCCAAGAAATAATCTTTGAGTTCCCACTCTCGAAGGCATATACCAAAATTGTAACTATGAAAGCAAATAAGTCACACACAAATCACTGCATTCTTTTCCATCCTTAGTATCTTTTAAATGATTCTTGGGGGTAACACTAAAGATTAAAAAAAAATTAGATCTGGAAATTCAGGTTTGTGGTCTTGAGTCAACCTACTTTCCTCCAAAATATTTCCAAAACATCTAGGAGCCTAGACTCCTGATCCAAGTTTCTGCCTTTCCCTTGCCGATTTATCAACGAACGTTTGTATCATGTCATCAGTGTGAGGAGTTGGCCTGTCAGAAACAGCTCCTCTAATTTGCAAATAGTAAGATAGCTGCTGTCCAAACAAAGAGCCGAACAAAATGCTCACATATTTTAAATAAGACTATTGATGCAACTGTCAAAATAATTCTGACTCAAGACAAGCGAAATATTTTTTCAAACCCTTTCAATGACCTTGTGTTCAACTTCCTTAAAAAGTGAATACATTAAAAGGCCCCTAAATCAGGGGTCAGCAAACTATGGTCCACAGGCCAAATCCAATCTGCTACCTGTTTTTGTTAACAAAGTTTCACTAGAATACAATCTATGATGGCTTTCACTCTACAACAGCAGAGTTGAGTAGTTGGAACAGAGGCTATACTGCCCACACAAGGCCTAAAACATTGACTGGCTGGCCATTCAGTCTGCCAACCCCTGCCCTAAATTATTTCACACACGTACTTTCAAACAAGTGATCTCTAATTGTTTATCTCTGCCTAATAGGTCTCATGCCAGGGAAGTATCTAAAATTACAACTTCTTTTTATAAAAACAGAGAATACTTGATCTTCATACTCAAGGGAAAGAGTTTATTGCCAATTCTAAAATCAACATACAGAACACAGTTTTTGTTTGTTGGTTTGAAGTTCTGGGCTACACATGCAGAATGTGCACATTTGTTACGTAGGTACATGTATGCCATGGTGATTTGCTGCACCTATCAACCCATCAACTAGATTTTAAGCCTCACATGCATTAGATATTTGTTCTAATGTTCTCTTTCCCCTTGCCTCCCAACCCTCAACAGGCCGCAGTGTGTGATGTTCCCCTCCCTGTGTCCATGTGTTCTCATTGTTCAATTCCCACTTATGAGTGAGAACATGCGGTGGTTGGCTTTCTGTTCCTGTGTTAGTTTGCCAAGAATGATGGTTTCCAGCTTCATCCATGTCCCTGTAAAGGACATGATTTCATTCTTTTTATGGCTGCAGAGTACTCCATGGTGTGTATGTGTCACATTTTCTTTACCCAGTCTAACATCGATGGGAATTTGGGTTGGTTCCAAGTCTTTGCTATTGTAAATAATGCTGCAATAAGCATGTGTGTGCATGTGTCTTTACAAAAGAATGACTTATAATCCTTTGGGTATATACCCAGTAGTGAGATTGCTGGGTCAAATGGTATTTCTGGTTCTGCTGGGTCAAATGGTACTTCTGGTTCCAGATGCTTGAGGAATCGCCACACCATCTTCCACAATGGCTGAACTAATTTACACTCCCACCAGCAGTGTTAAAGTGTACAGAACACGGTTTTAAAGGACAGCTACCTTTCTCAAAATGTTTGCTCAGAAAGGACAGGGATCTTTCTCTTGCTAATATATGCTATGTTGGGAAAGCCTTGGAGGGAGCTCAGAACTAGAGATCTTACAAGGAAAATCTGGCAACATAAACTGTGAAAGGGGTCACTGGACAAAGGTGTGATCAGGTAGATGACAAAGTGTCTGAAGCAGCAGGGTGAAGCCAGACAACTGCCTTCACTGATTCCCTTTGGCAGACCAAGAGCTGCTGCACCACTCAGATGTCACCCACCCACATTTCATGGGCACTTTCGTCAGGATCAAAATGAACTGCTGGAACAGATCCCAAACCCCAGAGACGAAGCATAGGAAGGACTGATGTGGAAGCCCCCTTCAGTGTCAAGACCCAGACCCCTTCCATCTTACTGTTCTGCCATCTTCAGTTTGTTGTCCTCTTTTATATGGCCCAAGAAGGCCCCCAGCATGTCTGCACTCAGTTCAGAAGGACAGGAGGAGTGGGGCGGAGAAGAGGCAGCACAGGCCAGAACTGAGTCACTTGGGCATAAGGAGCTGCAGGAGAGGCTGGGAAATATCATCTTTTATTGTGGGAAGCCGTGAGCCCAGATAAAATTCAAGCATCCTGGTGCTTGAAGGACTGGTACCAGGAGATGACTAGCAGCCTCTACTACAAGAAGGAAATACTGCCTCAGGATGAATGAGTCTAACACATCATTTCTTGAGAAAAGATGTGAACTGGGAGAAGACAACAAATGATCTAAAGGGAAAATGGAGACACCATCCTATTTGGAGAGAACACCCAAAAAAGAGGTGAATGAGCCTGGTAATAGACTTTCCCAAAATTCTCCTGGGACCAACACTACCCCATACAGTTTCGGCTTTTCAAAATTCATGCAGTTCCTAGTCTGGTTCAAGATCAAAGGGCATGATCTTCCTACTAAAATTCAGGCTGCATCTGGTGTGGGCTGCCAGCCACCATGTGATGTCCTGCTGGGTGTCTGCAACACAGAAGGGCCAGCACAAGGCAGAATAACGAGGAAGCTCACTTCCAAAGCCATTCACACAGGGCGAGAGCAGTGCTGCCTCAGCCAAAGCTCAGAGAGCCCTATCCAACCTGCACATCAGAAACAACGGCAAAGCAGAGTGCAGACCTTCTTCCCCAACACCCAGGATCCACCAAACCTGTCCAGATGAAAAAATGAAAAGAAAAATGAATTCAGACACCTGCAGCAAAGAAAAAGGTTCAGGCTGACCCCATGTTCCATTCATTTCAGGCTTCCTCCAAGCCACTGCCTGTCATTTTGAAGGTTTTTTTGTCAAACTGCACATAGTCAATTTTTCAGCTGTACCAAATACAGAAAAGGGAAAAAAACAGAATCCAAAAATGAAATCCATGTTTGCCAAAGGAAGTTGCAGGGTCCTGTCTAGCAGCAGGCACTGGTGCTGCTGGTGCAATCCAAGCATGGGAGAGAAAGAAATTTGTTAAACAGCTTTTCTACATTTTGCCACTGACAGAGAGACCCTTTTCATATTTCCTGTCAAGCGATTCCTCAGGTGAGGAAAGGAGGGGGCAGTTAAGGTCTCCTCCGCCCAGGTGGTAAATGCAACTGGCCCTGCCACGCTGGCATCCAGAGTTGGTGCTGCACATTCTGAGACGGAGAGATATGGTTGCTTGAATCTCAATGCCCCCTTCAGCACTCAGCATCTGCTAAGCCCAGAGAGATGGTGGAGTGGGAGAACTGTCCCTGTCACTCAGCACCTGTGTAGTAGCCAGAACCACGGCCAGCCTTTGATGAAATCTTGGAGTTTTCTTTTAATTGTCTCAAGTTTTGCTGTCAGTGTCTTTTGCCCTCTTTTTGCATCCTTCTCTGAGGAATCCCAGACTGCTTATCCACCACCTCGCCCACGCAGCCCGTATCAGTACTGTCTGAGTCTAGACTTCCCTCGCATCCCCCGCTATGAAAATGCACATGCTACGCCTTTCATGTTACCGCAGGAAAATGGTCTGTGTTAGAGAGAAGCTGATAAAAACACTTCCCTGAATAACTCTTTGAGTCAAAGAGGAAATCAAATTTGCAGTTTAAGAGTTTTTAGAGAGCAAAAAAAGGGACATTTACAAAACCATTTATCAAAATGCATAGTCTGCAGCCAAAGTTTATTTAGACAAAAATTGTGGTTTTATATATGTCTTAAATGTTGAACTAGAAAAAATTGAAATAAGCTGAGCAGAAAATCTAAGAAAATTATTAATAAGTTTGAAAAAGAGAAGAGATATATACCTATAACTAAAAATTAATATTATAAGACAATGGCATATAATTCTATGCTTTTTAAATTCTATGCATTTTTAAATTAGAAAATTTTCTAGAACATTTAAATGGACAAAATGACTGATAGAGATAGAAATGTTAATATGCTAAATGAAATTGGAGAAAAAAAGTTTGATACAATAAAAAATTACCAGGCTTAGATGGTATATAATTCCCAAACTTTTGAGATTATTTCAGACAATTCAGAAAGATGGCAAGGTTTTTATTAGTTTTATAAAGTTAGAAGCCTGATATTCAAAACATGACAAATTCAACACACACATACACATCACACCATATACACACACACACACATAGGCTACATACTATACACATCATTAATATAATAATAGGTAGAGATCATAAATATGTCTGTCAAGTGATCAACCTAAGTATTAAAAGAATAATTCAAAACAGTTAAGTAAGTTTTACTCCAAGGCTACAAAGATCATTCAGTGTTAGGAATTCTATTTGTATAATTTATTAGTAGGTCAAAGGACAACAGATGACCAGCTCAACAAATGCCTAAACCGCATTTGACAAAACGTAACTTTCATTTCTTCATTCAAAAAATTAAGCTAGGCACAGTGGCTCACACCTGTAATCCCAGCACTTGGGGAGGTGGAGGTAGGCAGATCACTTGAGGTCAGGAATTCAAGACCAGCCTGGCCAACATGGCAAAACCCTGTCTCTACTAAAAATACAAAAAAAAGTTAGCTGGGTGTGGTGGTGTACACCTGTAATCCCAGCTGTTCAGGAGGCCACAGCAGGAGAACTGCTTGAACTGGGGAGGCACAGGTTGCAGTGAACCGAGATAGGCCTCTACACTCTAGTCTGGGTGATAGAGTGAGACTGTCTAAAGAAAACAAAAAATGTATTATAGTGAAGTTGTAAAAAGACATTCCTTAAAATGATAAAGAGTATATCTATTGAAAACCAATAAGCTAAAATAGTTGAGGCATTCCCAAAGTCACAAATTAGACAATGAGGCCTGCCACCACAACTATAATAAAACATTGTTACTTTTTTTTATTTAAAAAAAACTGTAAATTACTGAAGGAAATAAAAGAATTGAACCCATGCATAAACACACAATACTCAAGATGAAGAAACTTAATACCAGAAGCATGCCATTATTAATAAATTATCCATAAATATTACATAAGTCCATACAAACCCCACCACGTTTTTGTTATTATTGTTGTTTGTTTTGGTTTGCTTGGTTTTTCCAGACAGAGTTTTGCTCTTGTTGCCCAGTCTGGAGTACAATGGCATGATCTCGGCTCACTGCAACCTCCACCTCTTGGGTTCAAGCAATTCTCCTGCCTCAGCCTCCCTAGTAGCTGGAATTACAGGTGACCACCATCATGCCTGGCTAATTTTTGCATGTTTAGTAGAGACGGGGTTTCACCATGTTGGTCAGGCTAGTCTCGGACTCCTGACTTTTAGGTGATCCACCTGCCTTGGCCTCCCAAAGTGCTGAGATTACAGGCGTGAGCCACCGCGCCTCACTTGTTGTTTTTAATTGTTCTTTGCTTTGGCTATTGCTGTTGAATTTTTAAAAATGAATATGATATTCACCTTGAAAAAGTTATATGAAGTAACCATAAAAATTATTAATAAAGACATGTAATGAGAAAGGACTTACACAGGTAAAGACCTATAACTGGAATGTTAAAACAATATGCTGCTGGTGCAGGCTGTAAGGCATATAAAATTGTTTATGATATTTTTATGCTCAAGTAAGTCCCATTCTTTTAAGGAAAATAGAAAAATGAAAAAGCTTGATAAAGTATAATATTATTATAATATTAAATAAAAATAAAAATTAGTGTACGGTTGCAGGAAGGGGCTCCCCACTCTGCCTCTGGGACGAGTAAGCTGGTCTATGGAGCCAGAATAGGGCTCCCTTAGGGAGAAGCGTGGCAGGGCTCATCAGAGCTTAGGGAGGGGATCTGAGGATGTGTGGCTTTGAAGAGAGCCATGGGACTGTTGAGTTCGGTATCCACTGGGGAACCCTGCAGGCTAGGAAGCTGGCATGGGAATCTGCTGCCAGATTAGGGAGGGATTTGAATGTCTTTGGAATGCAGGCATCCAGGGATCTAAAAGATTTCTTTCTGAGTAAATTTAGGAGTCCAGGATCCATGCTTCTAAGTTGTGGTTTGCTTCACCATTGGTTTAGGGTCACAATCAGGGTTGAAAGCCACTGTTGTAGGTTATGGAGACTTTCTGAAGCTAAGAGTTGTTCTGATTTAGGCTGTGTTTTAGAAAAACTACTCTGGTAGCTGCATGGAACTATCCTGAGGAAAAGGACCATTGAAACAATGGACAAAATTAACCCCCAGAGAGTGAGGAAGGAGACCCTTAATCTTCGTAAGCTTCTAAGAGCCCTTCCCTCTAGAATTCTACATTGTATTTCAATAGAAGTAAAGGCTAGCAGACCTGAGTGCCACCCTTAATCTCACTCCTACAGATCGCAGGCATGGTATGAAGGAATCTTTCTGGAAGGCATTGTTTTTACTTAAACACAATCAAACCCCCATCTCAGTCACGTACCCCATGCCTACTTCATGGATCAAGACTCTTTCACATGTGATTTCTAAAGCTGTAAGCCTTTAAAAGGGCAAGGATTTTCTTTGTTGGGGAGCTTGGCTGTTAGGCATCTATGCCGCTGCAGCTCCCAGCCAAATAAATCACCACTTGCTTCCCAGTTCGGTGTTTGAGAGGTTTGTTTCACGGTCTTTCCGGCTACAAGAGAACACACCTTCCTAGGCTGGCACCATGACCCACCTGTAGCATGGGTCTCCCAACTCCCTCCTCAGTGTCCTTCACTCTGCTAGATGGAATTTCTAAATGCTGGCAGCCTATGGCTAAGGTATGTCAGATCCAGCAGGCAACAACTACATGCTGACCTGTTAAGACAGACTCTGACCAGCTCTCACTGCAAAATAATCCTCAGGAATTATTAAGGGTAAACACTTTTTATGAGGAGAATAAATGAAGAATACAGGGAAGGTCAGCATGAAGACACCTGCAGATCCTATTCAGAATTCATGTATTTACACAGTAAGGGGAGGAACAAAACAGGATCCCTAAGATGATTTGCAGACTTCATCTATTTTCATAGCATGAATGGGCAAGATGGATACGAACCTCTAAATGTGATTTTTTTCTTCCCTTTCCCAAAAGACCTGGGTCACTGGTGTGTGTGTGTGTATGTGTGTTGTGTACCTTTGAGATTCCTTGTGAGATTAGAAAACAAGTCCTTCAGAAATCCAGAAGACTCAGTTGTCCTGTATCTTCAACCTATCGCTGCAAAGGACAAAGGAGTTGTGACCATCAAAATCTATCCTATTTGGTATTTGATTTCATACTAAGTATGCAAGACCTAAGGAAGATTTCACAATAACGAGAAGATGGTATCTTGTGACTTCCTCTTAAACTTCTATCAGAAGATGTCAGAAATATTTTCCTAAAAATTATTTCATTGCTGACAAACTTGACATCATTCCCCTTGTCTAAACCCCACATTAGAGCATTGACTACATGGAAGCCACTGCTAATATCATTGTTTTGGAAGGACAGGAAAAAAGGAAAGAAGGAAGAGACAAATGGAGGAGGAAAGAAGGAAGAATGCAAGAAACGGGGGACAGCAGGCTGCCTCTTTTGACATTTTCCCCTTAATGTGCAATATTTAAGAACTAAGTATCTTCCAAAATGATACTGATGACAACAAATGGACAAGGCCAGAGAAGATAGGACAGTAATCTCAAGGTGATCCTAGATCTAGATGTGAATTCTGTCCGCTCATCTCAGAGTGGTGATGAATAATCCCATCATGAGGATACGTGGCTGGTGCTAACCTGGATATGGAAGAAAACAAAGCATCCCTTGAATCCTCATAGCTGGAAGTCTAGAACTACAATATCATGATGACAGCATGTCCATAAGAACTCTAAAGCTCAGAAGCATAGGGCACAAAGGGTTCTAAATATTCAACAACATGGGAAGTATAGGATAAAATTAAACTCAACAAAGACTATTACCCCAACCTACCCTACATGAGTTCCTAGTTCCCTTCACTTCCTTCCCTAGTGCTTTCCACAGGCTGAAATTATTACTCATTCTTCTGCATATGGGCTGCAACCAAGACAATTTTTAGTAAAATTAATAGAAGAAAAATGACTGAATAATGTCCCCCTGCTTCTTAAAACTACTCATAAGGCAGAACGCTCATCATGCCTGTGCATTTTTCATACTCCCCCATATTTAGACCCACCCTGACTCTGCCCCCACATCACTGCCTGCTCTTCAATGTGGCTTTTAATAATGCAATGTTATGTTCATGAGCATAAAGAAACATCTGGGTGTCGATTCTGCCTCACCCCTTACTAGTGTGCAATCTAGAATATGTTAAACTTTCTATACAGAGTTTATCACTTAGAGAGTGAGAATACTTACCACATATGATTATTTTCAAGGATTAAATAAGATCATACGTGTGATATTCCTTAGTGCCCGGCATCTGGTGAGTGGTATGAATACATGTCAATGGTTTTCAAATTCTAATTGACATAAGAATTACCTAGAGCTTGAAGAAATACATATTCCCAGGTCTTAAGCCCTCTGGTTCATTTGATACAAGATCCTTTTTGTATCTTCTAAGAATATTCATTTATAGAAACAATGCCATATGTCCAGGTGGTCTGGAGATTACATTCTGGAAAAACCCTCCTGTAAGTGCTGCTATCTACACAAATACTTCTCTAACGGCCTGGAGTGGCAACAGATGGGCAGGTCAGCCCCCCAAAGCCCTCGGACACCTCTTGTTCCGCAAGTATTCCTATCAAGGAAGTCCAGATTCCAATTATCAGAAAAGGTGAAGCAGTAAGAACCCAGCAACTTTGGAGATCTTTTTCCCAAGGCCATCAGTGAAAAGGTGCCAGTTTCCTCCTGTGAAGTTATTTTGCTCCATTGCTACCAGTTACCAGAAGCCCAGCTTAATCCCAGTCTCCCCATTATGTTGACATTTCAGGTCTCAGTGGAGAGGACGTTTACTGCTTTCCCAATGGACAGTGTGCCAAGAGCAGAGCACTGTTTCCAGCTCTGGACATGCATTCCAAAAGGAGCGTCGGCCTCTATTATAACAGAGCCTGGTCCTGGGGGAAATGGCAGGGCATGTGCATTTCATCATTTAGATTTGGTTTCTCTTACTCTCTCTCTCTCACTCTGCACAGAGTGCTTTCTGCTTGGAATGCTCCCAACTTCAAAGTCCTTACCAAAAGGGAACAAGAAAAAGATCTGGTAAAAAGAACCCAGGAACAAACATTCATAATGTTGATGCAGAAAAGTAGATTCCAACAGGCAGAAACGTAGGGAAAAGTATCATTATCTGGAATGGGAGAGCCTGTCAACAGCTCCTTCATGTGCTGAACCGTCTCTAAGCCACAGTCCCTTAGACTCTTCAACCGATTGGAAATATGCTGCCTCCCTGGGGCTCTCTGAGGGATAGGAATGATTCAAATTCCTGCTTTTTTCTTGTGTGGTAGGAAAGGGCCCAAACTCAACTTCCTAGCAGAATTTTATTTGTCTTATCTAATTTCCTCAGTAGCTGAACAACCAAGAAATCCTGTTCTAGCATCACCTGCAAGAGTGACTTCAGTTATGTCCCTTCGTGTCCTCGTGGTGCTTTGGTTAATCCATCTATAAACCAAAGTGAATTACAAAGTCTCACCGAAGCTTAACAGAACACACGCTCACACTTAGGTGGAGAGAAAGTAGAACTGAAGATTTTTTTTAATTTTCTTCTTTTGTTAGTCCATATTTTCATACTTAAGTAATGCTTTTCTTAAGAAATATTTTAAATTTTTAAAAATTAAATGAAGTAGCATCAAAATAAAAATTTTAATTAAAAAATTAAGATTATACAATAATAAAGATTAAATTTTTCTTTTTAAAAAATGAGTTAGCACAGCAAAAGGATTAAGAACATAACACACTTTACAAGTATGTGTTCCGTTACCCCTATTGCTGTTACGACTAGCTGAGCATTTTGAAGCAAGTTATTTAATCGCTTTAAACTACCCTTTCCTCATCTATAAAGTGAAGATAATACTAGTACCTATCTAATATGGTTTTTGCCAGGACTAATATAATCTGCGTGAAGTACTTATATAGGTGCTCAATAAATTGCACACTGGTTTTATTAGTGGTAACACAGTCTCTTTATGAAGAAAGATCCAACATCTGTCAAGCAAACACTCATAAACTTGTAGTCCCAAAAGTCGGATGATTCATCTGGCATACCCACTCACAACACACGTACTCATGCATTCTCAGTGAGCCACCTTGCTATGACAGCACCCGTCAGCCAAAGGTTAAAGAGGTGGAGCATGAGATCTACCGAGGCAGTTTCATCTCCTGAGCCTGTGAAATAAATGAACCCGTAACCCTGGCCTCATTAGAACCTCAAGCCATGAAGCAGCAGTCAAACAGGTGTCATGAGCAGTAGTTATCTGAATCTGTGACTGGGAGACAGGTTCTGTGATTTTGCAGCCCTGGAAAACTGGATTTAGGGAGGATCCCAGATACTTTAAGCCATTAGCAACTTTATCAATGACAGAGATTACATACATGTGAGTGCACGCGCTTGCACACACACACACCACATCAAGTTTAATAGAAGTATTGCAGAGACTCTTCTGACCAAACAAGTCTCACTAGAGAGTTGGCCATACTCTCGCCTAAGGAGGGATTCTCCCATTACTCTCCACTGTGCAACAACTGACAATCAATATCATGGTGAGCAACTGTAACTGATAAGAGTATGTTAGAGTAGAAAAAATATGATCAATTATCTTGACCTAAATAAAACCAGTAAGAAAATCAAATCTTGTTTCTAACACACACACACACACACACACACACACACACACACACACACGTTCACTAACCTTTGCATCACACCAGCATCTTTGACACCCTAAGAATAGCAAGGGGTCCCAGGCTCACAAGATACAACTGTCTCAAAAGATCTCATGCCTGATCTCTTTAATCTTCTTATAGATGGGTGCTGTCATAGCCAAGGGCTCAATGAAAATGAGTGTGTTGGGGGATGAGTATGCCAGATAAATTATTTTACTTTTAGGACTACAAGTTTGTGACAGTTTACTTGACAGATGTTGTGTCTTTATACATAAAGAAGGCAGGTTACCACTCTGTCTGATCACAAACAAGTCAGGTCTTCTGCCATGCAGTATCTCCTACTTTTCTTCCACTTCTCTCCTACCCAGCCCCCATGTGCATGGTTCCTGAATATCCACCTGCTCTTCTGTGGTTTCTATTGAGCACTGCAGTCACCTCCTTGGAAGACCACCTATGCAGGGACCAATATATTGAAAATCTCAAGTTTCCAAAGCAGCATCCTCTGGTGTCCTCAGTCCTCAAAAGCCACACTGTGTTCCACACGGACGTGAGATCCCCACCTCTTTTGTGGACAATTCTTGCCCAGCTGAATACTAACACAATACTGTTGTGTAAGGATGGCTTACAGAGATGAAATGAAATTAAAGACTCCATTTTCACCATCTGCCTCATTCTCCTAGGACTAAGGCAGTACTCCATAAAAGGCTGGGCCAGAAAAAAAGACAAGTACTATACAATGTGAATTATTTAAAAGCCTTCTCCTCCCCCTCTGAAAGCCAAAGATGCCTGCTCTTTCACTAGATCAAGCACATCCGATTCTTCTCCCTTAGGATGACTTGTCTCCTAGCAGCCTCATCAAGCATTCATGCAGATACATTCTTTACAGGCTCTGTCTCACCAGGAGTCCTGACCTGTCTTCAAGAAATGAACATTGCTTCAGCTCAAACTGGGACCTCCCCATGCACAAACATACAAATAAACTTTTCCAGCTCCTTTGCTTCCCATCTGATTTCTAAAACTCTGAATATACACACAATAAACGAAAAGAACAGATATTCACTAGCCCCAGAGCCCATCATTTTAAAGGCGCAAATTAGTAAATAAAGGGCTGGGGATTTGAAATATGCTTTCTCAATGAAATGCTGAATATAAACCTGCCTTGGGCAGGGGCACTGCCCTGACCTCCCTGTCTTAACCCAGCAGTGGTCTGGCCCTAAACACCTTTCAAAATGTACCTGTCTTTGATTCAGCTTCCACAGGCCCTAAACTCCTAAACTAGCCAGTTCCTCTCTCATTCTGAGGGTGAAATGATCAAATAATTCTCTCAGCTTCCATGGTTACCTTTAAACCGAATACTTTATAACCTAAAGATCCCGTGGATGGGGCTCCATGCAGGGGATGGTGCAAGGCTGAACCAGGGAGGGATGGCCTTTCCCAGAGGCCCACCAACCTCCACATTATGACTGCCAGCCCTGTCTTATTTTGATTTCTTCCTTCTTATGTCCAGCAGTCTTTAAAAAGAAAGTGAGCAAAAATAATGACCAAAACACGCATTCAGTTGTTTGGTTTTACTTCTGGCGGTTTTCGTTTTAATCGGTTCTCTTTTGAATTCCATGTTCCTGGCCCTTGTCATTTTTCCTATGCCAGCCACAACCTGAGTAATTCTGATCTTTGAAAGAACTCTCCAGCGAATCCAGAGCTGTGAAGCTTTGGCTCTTCTTTTTCTCCTGCATCTAGTACTTTCACTCTGATGGTTATTATGTAAATAGAAAAAGACATAGCTCTGGTTTCCTGGAATCTTCTGCGCAACCGGATCTGCAGGTGTATGGGAGATCAAGGCCTTTGAGTGAGCCCACATAAACTACGCTCCAGAGAGAGGACCTAAACCTCCCTCTCCTTGACCCTAGAGCCAAGACAACTCTCTTCCCTTCACTAGGCAAAACCCCTCACTCACACTTGTCAGAAAAGGTTTCCTGAACCTTGTAGAGGTAGGCTTACACCAGCAGGTGCTGACCCCATTACTGAACCAAGCACCATGGCTGGAAGAGAATGCTCATCTTTGAGATAACTTACAGAGACCAAAAAAAGCACATATTTTATAAGATAATCCTCATTAATGTATTTTATTACTTTTCAACAGCCAAGTGTGCATGTGTAATAACTTCAACAACACAAGTATATAATAGCAATTCTCAGCCAATCTCCCCATCTCAACACACACAGAGCTTTTTGGAATATTTTAATCACATAACCAGAAAACGTATACTTCCTTTTCACTGACCTTTATCAAGAATCTATGTAAAAATGTTATTTAACTTCTGTGAAACAATAATTCATTGTAGGGTCAGAGGTGTAGATATCTGAGCTTCTGGGTTATTGTGAGGTTTGGATGTCTCTTTCTAATCTTTCTAATCATTTGGTTCATCAAACTATCTTCTCAAAGTCTGCAAGGGTCCTATTAGACCAAACCTAAAAGTTTGATCAAGGTGCCTAAATTTCAAAACAAGACCAGGAGAGGAAATTTGAACTCACAGCTGTAAACAAAACCCTCCTTCTGCCCTGCAGTCTCCATCACACTCCTCCAACATAGTAGCTCAGATTCCATTCATCTGTGAATGGCAGAAAACCAAAAACAGCAGTGTCTAAAGTAACACAAAAATAGAATACTCTTACGTCTCAGTGTCAGAGGTTCAAGATTGGCCTGGTTCCTCATAAAGCCAGAGCTCTAAGTCTCTTCTAGCAAACTGCCCCACTATGCAGGCTCTTGGCTTCATGATCCAAGATGGTGGCTGTTACAGTTCAGGCAACAGGTCAGAGACAAAGGGCATCTCATGCTGTGTCGATCTTCCACGTTACATTTTAGCTGACAATCCCAGTGAACAAAACTTTGTTCCCTGGCCAAACCTAGATATGAGGGAGGCTAGAAAATGGTATCACCATTCTCGAAAATGCAGGTCCAGTCAAAAGTCAGAGGCTTTCTCATCACGGAAAAAGGAAAGTACAGATATTAGGGGGTTTCCAGCAATCTCTTTCACATGACCAACTATTCTTACAGATTTTCAAATCACAGGGAATTTTGAATTAAGAGATGAGGCTGGCTGAAAGGCCGGCAGTAGACCAGAGGAACAGGTGGCAGATTTGTGTGCTGAGAAAGAAAATGAGCTGCAGCAGAAAATCAAGCAGAGGTGAATGCAGAGCATGAGTGAAGGAAAGAAGCTGAGAGTGTATTTAAGAATTACTGAGAACCTCAAACCCTAAATCCATAGGAATTAAAGGGTTAGTAACAATTCAGAAAATGCTAAATAAGTCAGAACAGAATAGAATAGAACAGAATAGAACCCAGAAACAGTACCAGGTCTATGTATGAGGAAGGATAGATTATCCAATAAATAGTATGATGACAAATGGCTATCCATGTGGAAAGAAATAGATGTGGATTACTTTCTGTCTTACCTTAGGTATTTTAGAAACAGTACCTAAGGCAAGGCTTAAGTGTTAGTATTTGTTACAAGATGCAACTCCAGGAGAAAAGGGGTAAGGGATGCGAAGTGAGATAAGGAAGGATGGAAGGCCAACATGAGGCAATGGATACTGAAACAGCCACTGCTTTTGAAGAAGCACAGCTGGTCACACCAGGCAGGACACCCACAAACCCACTACATATGAAACAGTGCCTCTGTTCAGCCCATTGGAAGACACATGGAAGGAGAGTTTATCTTCTGACTTCTTTCTCTCTGCTCTTACCCATGGGGGTTAACTCTCCACGCTTCTGGGTTGTGTCCCCAGGCCAAGCCTACAACTTCTGGGGAACACCAGTTATACTCCTTTCCTACTCTAGGAGAGAAGGAGAAGCCAGAGCTTCAGGCTCCAAATGTGAGCCTCAAAGGCAGCATGAACACTGCCATGACAGCTGAGGTGTGGGACTGGCTGGGGTCTGAGAAACAGGTGAGGCTGAGAGAATGCACGAAGCCCATGAGCTGCATTCAATACACAGCCTCACATTCTACACAGAAACAAATGTCAGACGAATTCAATACATAAGTGTAAAAACAGTAAGAGCCAAGGAAAAGTAGAAAAAATGTTTATAAATAATCTTGTGAAGAAATAGGCTTTCCTAAGTGTGTCTCAAATCTGAAACCACTTGGGGGAATAAAAAAGGCAAGCTTGGCAGATTTTACTAAAACTTCTTCCTAGAAAAAGAGACATACATACACACAAAAGTAAAATATCAAATGGACAACATAGATATTTGCAGCACAAAGAAACAGAAAAAATATAAATATCAGTAAGCTCTAAAGAACTTCCACAAATCAAAAAGAAAAACTAAGTGGAAAAGTAATTTGCCTAAAAACCAGACAGTTAGCCCAAGATGACAATACTCTAACCATCTAGTTTAAAGAGATCCACCAGATTCCTTTTCACAGTAGCCAAACTCCTAAAGAAAACTCAGATGGAGGAATTGCAAGCAAGCAAAGAAAAATAGTGTAAATACTCCAGTGGATTTGATTACTTTGTAGTATGAGAACCAAATTTCCAAAGTTCCACTGAATGAACTCAAAAACTGTCCCTCAGCATTTCATTTCTGTAGCCCTCACATGAGCTAAAATCTCAGAAAGTTCCATTTATTCCAGGATAACTAGGCTTCATTGAATGTGTCTATAGCAAACTCCACCCAGATTGAATTCTGACACATTTACAGCAACGTCTATTTTGCCTGGGTACCATGACTTCACATAATTCTGTACTGTTGATTTATATTGCTTCCCAAAAAAAAATAAGTTGTTTTCATTTTTTGACCATAATAAGACAACACTAAGTGCTAGCAAAATAATGTCTTACATTTTATTTGCAGTTTCTCAAAGCATTATCTATTACTTAATGCGACCATCATAAGAATATTAATAGGAGTGCAGGATCTTTTTTAAATATTCATTTGGCAGAGAGGGTTTTTAAAACACAGATTACATAAAGGACACACCTCATGTCAAAGAACCAATTATTGGCAAATCCAGAACTAAATTCTCGGTGCCCCCTAGCTTCCAATCTTAACACGTTTTACAACAGATTTCACAGTTTCCACTAAACAACACGTAAGCAACATGATTCTACAAGCAGGGCAACGGGATGTTTTCAAAATATACACCTTTAGGTATTCATAATGGAGTTTGGCAGCTTCAGAAAAACTAAGTTGTTTATATTCAACTGTCTCTTAATAGCAACAGTTAACTGTCCAAATGCAGGCGGAGATGTTAGAATTCACACTGAATGCCAAAGAACCCATCCCTGTTTTAGTATCTTGAAACTGAGCCAGTAAATGTCTTCTGGTTATTAATTTCCATAGTCATTTTCCCTTTATTCCCGAAACTAGAGAAGGAAGAGCAAGGAAAAGCCCTTTTCTCCTCCCAGGGCAGGATTACTAGTATCCACTATTGAGAAATCCATCCTCAGATCACAAATATCCATCATCTAATGCTGACTGAACAACAAAGTGTGAAGGGTCTTTTGCCAAGCCTCAGGCACCAGAGATTCTAAATTCACCCAGGCTAGACATGATTGTCTTCAATTACGGCCATGACTGATAAAAGGGAAAAATCAGTGGAAAACCCAGAAATGTGAAAAGAATCTGACAGTTCTGAAAGCTATTAGTTTGCGTTTGGTTTCTATTGGAAGTAAAAGTCAAAATCTCAAGTAAAATTTTACCTGACCTATATCTTATCTATATTTTACTTGATCTATAACCAATAGTTTCTCGACCAAAGTAAGGACAAAGGAAATTTCCATTTAGATTTCCACTCACTATAACGGGAGCTAACAAAGAGCAGGGACTTTTGTCTGGTTTCTTGACTGAATTTTCCCAAGTGCTGCCATATAAGTGTTCAACAAATTATTTAATAAGTAAGTAAAATCTGCGGCAGGACATTTCTTTCTAATCTCTCTTGGACCTTGAGTGAACAAAAGACTGAATCTCCAGCATGCTCACATTTTTTAGCTATAGTTACATTTTTGCGAGCTTGGGGTTATTTTTTTACGAGTAGTTACATTTTTGCCACCTTGGGGTTATTGCCCCAGCAAAACACTCCATATGGAGAAAGAGGACGAAATCTCTTGAACTGAGCCAGGTGTCACTCATATTTTCTCAACCTTTGATTTATTAAGATTTGGAAACATATCTCATGCTTATTATTTTACATCAAAGTTTTAAGGTCTGCCTTTACTTTTTAATTAGGCCCAGTTTAAGAACAAAACACAGGTGTTGTTTTGTTTTTTTTTTTGAGATGGAGCCTTGCTGTTGTCACTTGGGCTGGAGTACAATGGCACGATCTTGGCTGACTGCAACCTTCGCCTCCTGAGTTCCAGCAATTCTCCTTCCTCAGCCTCCCAAGTTGGGCAAATAATAGCAATCTATTGGAAGAACACAAGGATGGACTCAACATGAAATTACGGAATTTCTGGGAATCTAGGGAGCAAAAGCAATGGATAGCAATGCAGGGTACACCTGCTTGGGAACAAACAGCCTCAATGGTCACTCATTCTGTATTTGAATTCCAAACAGAAAGGCTAAGGAAGTGTAAGGCAAAGTGACAAGAGTCCCAACCACAGTGTAAACAATTGAGAAATGCATATCCCAAAGTGGGTTATTCTTACTAGCATACTGGGAAATGGACCCTGAAAAGGCAAGAACAGATGTCCCTTACAATGTGACTCCACAAGTACATGACCTACAACTGGAAAAGCAAATCCCATCCTGAACAGAACATATAGCTGCCCTTCATGAAGGTGAGCACTGATAACAGATCCAGAGAGCGACTGGGAAAGTCTTTAGGAGGCCAAATACAAACGGTCCATTGAGCAAAATTTATACACAATTTGTTACAATTGTTGTTGCATGAGGGAAGTGTTCCCTGCCCTGTGAAATGCGAGAGTTCTGAAATGGAAAGGCAAAGCACACTACGTAAACAGAGCCTTCATTTTAATAATGAAATTGTCAACACAAACAGATCCATGTATTTCCCCATTATGGGCCTTTACTGGTACTTCGCGTCTTTGGTCTTAATCAAAATACAGGAAGTCCCTGCTTTGCACGACAGCACAGAACCACAGAAATGACTGTGCAAGCACGTATGTTTATTGCAGCACTATTCACAATAGCAAAGACTTGGAACCAACCCAAATGCCCATCAATGATAGACTGGATAAAGAAAATGTGGCACCTATACACCATGGAATACTATGCAGCCATAAAAAAAGGATGACTTCATTTCCCTTTCAGGGACATGGATGAAGCTGGAAACCATCATTCTCAGCAAACTAACACAAGAATAAAAAGCCAAGCCCACAAGTTCTCACTCATAAGTGGGAGTTGAACAATGAGAACATGTGGACACAGGGAGGGGAACATCCTGAGTAACACTTCTTCTGGGACATTTTCATCTCCTTTTCGTCACAGCCACTCTCCTCCTTTACGTACACAAGTCCATCTTTACTAAGTTCCTCTGGCCGCTTGTCTAGAGTGTCAGCAGCAAGGTCACCAATTCCACAGTCAGCTACTTCTTCTAATTCCATTGACGTTTGATTCAAATTTTACACTCATCATTATCAAATTTTGTTCTTTATTCTTATCTTTAGTGGCCAATTTCCATTTCTAACATTCATGTTTACAAAATGTCACATGAATTTATTACTAGTGACATGAAGACAGATTGGTGACAGATCATGAAGGGCATCTGTCACTGATGCAGTGATTTTTGTCCTTCAAAGGCAGCCAGCAAAGTCTATGCTTCATGCAATCACTCACGGTTAATATACCATGGTAACTGAAATTTGAACCATGCTGTTAGGGACTGGTGTTATTTAAGCCAACTGTGGTAACTGAAATCCACACATATCAGAACTGTGCAAACTGAGAGCTGTCTGAATTGTGAAATAGTCTGCTACAAGACTTAATGGGCCCTGAAACTTCTTATGATTTCTTTATTGCCCTATTTTGGGGAAATTCTTAGCAATAGGAAAACACACCATGTCCTATCAATTTTTGCTTCTAACTGTAACACAGAGAGTAGTTTGTATTTGACCACTGACTGCCTTGTAACTAACCAATAAACCTTATATTTTACCCTCTGCCAAATAAGTTAGATTTGGGGACATCAATTTATTCTATCTGCAGTGAAGCAAGATAATCTTTAGCTTCTATCTATAAGGCTGGAATTAGTGAAACACTCCTAAACCCTTCAAGACCCAACTCAAATGTCACCTTCTCAATGAGCTTTCCCTACACCCATCAGTTAGCCACACATCTAGAACCAAGATTCTTCTTGTTCACCTTTATATTCTTTGTACCCAGCACAGTGCCTAGTCCATATAAGATGCACGAATATTACTTGAGTAATAATAATTTCTCTGAAACTTTTTAAAAAGTGAAACCACCTTGCTATGTAAGTACCTATGCAACAACCCTGCATCATCTGCTCATGTACCCCAGAACCTGAAGTACAATTTTTCAACAGTGTCTTTTTCTAGTAAATAAGTGGATTTTTCCCAAAATGTGATTCTAACTAAAAAGCAGGTGCAAAAGGAAGAGCCAAGGGATACAGTTTGATGGCCTAGAATTTACATCCAAGAGTATCAGAATCTAGTTCCAAATTCTGAAGGGCCATCTTCAGTATGATGGTCAGGACAGACTGGGGGAAGCCCCACCGAGTGGGTGTATGATCTGCATATAAATTTTGCTGATTCATGCTGGCTTAGGTGCTTTCAGTCTTCTCAATCCATAATGGATAACACATGGGGGAAGAGAGTTATGAAAAAAACAAAGTCATATGATTCAGTGTATAGATCTGAGGAAAATATCTTTTAAATGAAATTGAGCCAAACATCTGTCTCACTCTGTTTGCAAAGTACACAATGTACTGTATGGACTAATCCAACTTTAGAGACCTCCTGTGCAATCTTGTGCATTCCTAAAAACTTGTTTCTCCCAGAGCTGTCGCTTGTTGGAAATGTGTCACTGACCCATCAGTCAGTGTTTTCTATACTACACAGAATAAAATGTAGATATCACACAAAGTGCGTTTGGCCGAGCTCACGGGAAAGCATGAAACAACATACATTCCACATTATGCCTCTCTCGAACACCTACACACATGCACACACAGAAAAAATAGAAACAAAGGCAAGAAAGCATTCAGTTCTTTGGGAAAGTTACACAACACTCATTCCATTAAACTAATTCTTTTATCTGCAAATTCCCACAAATAGTAAACTTCACCTGATGAAAAGGATTATTTTCATTTTACAGAAAACAAAGATGTAAGGGTTTGTCCAGTTGCACAATGGAACTCAGAAAAACCCAGCTTTCCTGAATCCAAAAGTTTACACAGATGTAAAAGCTATGCAAGAGAACCGTAAGAGGCTACATTAAATCTTTAAACATGTGTTGTCACCACATAGTCAAGCTCCCCAGAGTCAAGAGGCATGTGGATGTGTGTGTGTACACATTCAGGCACGTGTATTAAGAGATAGACATGCCCACAGGGAGATTATAGCTTCAGCAAAGCATTAAGAAGGTAGTGCATGATGAAGTGTGAGATCACAGAGTGACAGAATTTAAATCGGGGCAAAGTCAACTAGTTTGTGAAGAGTTTCTAATGTTCCATCTCAAGAATAGAGTCTATAGACAATCAGACCCACATCTCCAGTCTTTGAAGGCGAAGCTACATTAAGGCCTTTCTTCTTATTTTAAAAAGAGTGTCCTGCAGCAATAGAGCAAGCATGCACTTTGGAGTTTTGTTGCTGGCAGTGGTGGTGGTAGGAGTGGTTTTGTTTCTTGTTTTGTTTTGTTTTGTTTTTTCTGGCAGACACTATAGTTCTGATCTGGCAGGCCCAGTGAGAACTTTGCAAAATGTCAAATGTATGGCAACAAGAATTCTTATATCATTATGTTTTGAATATTAGAAATCATAGTCCTTAATGGCTTGACTAATGTAGTGTTAGTAAAGCAGATAAAGAGTTCTTGGTGTGTAACACTTGCCAGTAAGTTCAGAGAAAAGGATTTACATCTCCGTATTAACCCATCAGGAGAACTGGCTCACACTTGGACTCTACCTTAAGCTACAGAGGCAACAAATCCATTTCCCAGAAACCACACAACAGGACTTCCATCCTCACAGCTCTGAAGGTAATAGAGTGGTGGTGATCAACTGTCCACACTGGGACTTGAGGCCAAGCTGGGAAGAGAAGGCCTTGAGTTGGCCACCAGACCTCAGTTTACATTTCCGACTGTTCACCCAAAGCCTGATCACATTCTGCCTCATACCCATGCTGCACTCTTCACGGTTTGCCTCCAGCATCTTCCCAAAGGTATGGACTGTGCCCCACAAGCTCACTGCTCTGCACATACCAGGCACAAAGTGGGTGCATGGGTAGAAGGAGGACAGTCGCCAAGAAATGTAATGCTCAGTGTGACTTAAGAAACAAACTGACGTCTTTCTATGAGTAGGGAGACCCAAGGCGCCTCAGACCTTTTTTTTTTTTTTTACAACATGTTTTGATATATATCTACATAGTGAAATCCTTATGATGAAGCAAATTAACATGTCTATTGTCTCACAGTTATTTTTGTGGTAAGATATCTAAAAAATCTATTCTCTTAACAAATTTCCAGTGTGCAATACAACACTAACTATAGCCCGCGTGCTGTTGCTTTACTTTCTCTCTCTAGACTTCTTTATCCTACATAACTGCAGCTTCATATGCTTTAACCTTCGTCTCCCCATCCCCTTCCCTGCTGCCCATGGTAACCACTGTTCAAGTCTATTTCTACACATTAAGCTTTTTGTTTGGATCTCACCTGTAAGTGCAGTCACACAGTATTGTTATATCTGTTTCTGGCTGATTTCACTTAGCATAATGTCCTCCAGGTTTATCCATGTTTTTGTAAATGACAGAATCTTGTTTTTTAGGGCTGAATATTTCAGAGAGAGTGAGTGTGTGTGTGTGTGTGTGTGTGTGTGTGTGTGTGTACACATACAATTTTTTTTTAACTTTTAGTTTCAGGGGTACATGTTCAGGTCTGTTATACAGGTAAATTGTACATCACAGGGGTTTGGTGTACAGATTATTTTGCCAGTCAGGTAATAAGCATAGCACATGACACTAATCCTTACCCTCCTCCCTTCCTGCACCCACAGCAGGCCCTCATTTGTATCCTTGTGTACTCAACGTTTAGGTCTCACTTCTAAGTGAGAACATAAGGTATTTGGTTTTACGTCCCAGTGTGAATTTGCTTAGGATTAAGGCCTCTGGCTCCATCCACATTTGTGCAAAGGACATGTTCTCATTCCTTTTTATGGCTGCATAGTGTTCCAGAGTATATATGCACCACATTTTCTTTCAGTCTATTGATGAGCAGGAAGATTGATTCCACATCTTTCCTGTTGTGCATAGTGCTGGGATGAACATACCCATGCATGTGACTTTATGGTAGAATGATTTCTATTCTTTTGCGTATATACCCAAGAACAGGATTGCTGAGTCCAATGGTAGTTCTGCTTTGAGTTCTTTGAGAAAGTACCAAACTGCTTTTCACAGTGGCTAAACTAGTTTACATTTCCACGAGCAGTGTCTAAGTGTTCCCTTTTTTCCACAACCTCACCAGAATCTTTTTTGACTTTTTAATAATAGAGCACCTGATTGGAGTGAGATAGTACCTCATTATTGTTTTGAATTTCTCTAATGATGAGTGATAGCATTTTATCATGTGCTTGTTGGCCCTCAGTCTTTTTTTGAAAAGTATCTGTTTCTATCCTTTGCCCACTTTTTAATGGGGGTTGTTTTGGCTTGTTAAGTTCCTTCATACTCTGAATATTACACCTCCCATTCTGTATGGTTTCTGTTTACTCTATTGATAGTTTCTTTTGCTCTGCAGAAGCTCTTTAATTAGGTCCAATTTGACAATTTTTGTTTTTATCGCAATTGCTTTTGGCTTGTCAGGAAATCTTTGCCAAGTCTTCTATTCAGAATGGTACTTCCCAGGTTATCTTCCAGGATTTTTATAGTTTTAAGTTCTACACTTAAATCTTTAACCCATATTCAGCTGATTTTTGTATATGGTGTAAGGAAGAGGTCCAGTCTCAATCTTCTGCACATGGCTAGCCAGGTATCCCAGCACCATTTATTGAACAGGGAGTTCTTTCCCTGTTGCTCGTTTTTGTCAACTCTGTAGAAGATCAGATAGTTGTAGGTGTGTAATATTATTTCTGGGCTCTCTATCCTGTTCCACTGATCTATGTGTCTGTTTTTGTATCAGGACCATGGTGTCTTGGTTATTGTAGCCTTGAATTACAGTATAAAGTTGGGTAACATGATACTTTCAGCTTTGTTCTTTCTGCTTAGGACTGCCTTGGCTATTCAGGCTCTTTTTGGTTCCATAATGAATTTTAAAAGTTTTCTACTTCTATAAAGAATGTCATTGGTAGTTTGACAGGAAGAGTATTAAATCTATAAATTACTTTGAGGAGTATGACCATTTTAACAATATTGATTGTTCTTATCTATGAGCATGGAATGTTTTCCCATTTGTTTTTATCCTAACTACTTCTTTAAGCAGTGTTTTATAATTCTTGTAGAGATCTTTCACCTCCCTGGTTAGCTGTATTCCTAGATAATTTATTCTATTATTACTAGTTATTACAGTTGAGTGTGGAATTATTACATCATTTAACTGTTTGAGTCTGTTCAGTTGCCCTAACAGAATAACACAGACAGGATGGCTTATAAACAACAGAAATTTATTTCTTACAGTCTGTAAGCTTGGAGGTCCAGGTCAAGACACTGGCAAATTAGGTGCCTGGTAAGGACTTACTTTTTGGTTCATATGGGGCCATCTGCTCACTGTGTCCTCACATGACTGAAGGATTGAGGGATTTCTCTGAGATCTCTTTTATAAGGGTACTAATCCCATTCGTGAGGGCTCTGCCCTCACAACCTAATCATCTCCTAAAGACCCTACCTCCAAATACCATTACACTGGAATTAGAGCTTCAACGTATGAATTTGGGAGGGGAGGGATGTACACACTCAGTTCCTAGCACTAATCGCCAACATCAAGTCAAATCTCATTTTAGTCAACTCCTTGAGTCAATTCATTTTGATGAAAAGTTCATCTATATTGTCATAAGCTAACCAAAGTACAATTCGTTATGCTATAGCCATAGAAAGAACCCAAAAATAATACAGGGAGTAAAGGCCACATCACTGCCTCTCTGAAGCACAGAGCTGATGGCCATACTGATCCTAATAGCACTGATGCTGTGCTAGGCACCCTTCTAAGCCATGAATTATTGTTACAGCCATCTCATTGGCCTCAAAGTCAAAGGAGTTTCCTTGATAATCTACGAGCACCTGTCTTAGAATTAATTTTGTGGCTTCCCATGTGGGGGAAGGGGTGCCTGAGGGTGCCCTGTGTACAGGATGGTGATCCAAGCATGAGATCTAGGTCCAAACAGCCTAGGTTTCACTGTGTGACCAAAGCCAAGGCACTTAGCTTCTGTGTCCGTATCTAAAATAAAAGTACAAACCTGGGGTTCATGTGAGGATTAACTACAAATTTAAATCATGAGTAAGTGTGCAGTAAACCTTAACTATGATGATCATGATGAACACATAAATGTTCCAGTCCTTGTCACTAGGCACCTCTACCTAATTCATCTTCATCAGACTCAGCACACCATGAAACTGTAATGGAAGGGTGCAAACGGAGATGAAGGATCACTCATACCACTATGCTGAGCAGGTCAGTGTAAAAGGAACAGAGGATGTCCTTTTTTCTAGCTTGTTAGTTCCCTTAAACCTCACAAAGGAAAAAGAGCTTGAAGACAGATGCAGAGGTTAAAAACACTCTGCTCCAGAAAGGGTCTCGGACGGACAGACGGAAGGACGGCTGGACACACACACACACACACACACACACACACACACACACACACACACACAGCCTACCCTGTCTCTTGGTCTCATAAACCATTAGTTCACTCCCTCAATTTCTGCATCAGTATACAGGGAGCCTCCAGCCCTCCATACAAGACAGGGATTTCCAGACTCTAGCTCTTAAGCCTGGTCAGCAAACAAATGGAGGTGCTGCCTCTGCCCAAGTTTTGCCAAACCTGAAATCAAATGAGTAGACCCAGCTCCTAAGAATAAAGGGATAACAGGGGCTCTCATTCCCATCCAACACCCCACTGTAAAGAGCTACAATGATCTCACTAGTTAGTTACCTTAACAAGCATGCCTCTGCACTATGGTGAGCATTATATTTCTGGAGGCACCACTCACCCCTATCTTGGCCCTATATTTAAAAAAAAAAAAAAAAAAAAAAAGCTATTCCTCTTGTGAGTGTGGCTTTGTTCTCAACCTGCTCCCAATACACACTGGCTGAGGATGACTCCCCTGCCATCTCAGATGTCTGCATGGTGCATGGGGAGCAATGAGTTCATTTTCAGTTTATTCTACCTCATCTCTGATTCTCACAAAAACTCTGTCACCCAGGAGGAAACGGAGGCAGAGAAAAGGCAAATGACCCCATTAAGGTTACACAGCCTATTGTAACCCAGATAAGCTAAACCTTTGGTTCTCCCTACCATGTTCCCTGCCTGCTTGATATCTGGGGTAAAAGCAGAATTCATTCATTCCTTTATAAATGCATAAAGACTGCTGCTATAAAGCCTGGTTGCTCCAAAGGTTGGCTTCCCTTGACAGAGACAGCCTTCACTCACTGAACTGCTAGCAGAGAAGAAAGACATGAAGAGTTCAAGCAGGGCAGGGCACGCCTGTAATCCCAGCATTTTGGGAGGCTGAGGCAGGTGGATCACCTGAGATCAGGAGTTCAAGACCAGCCTGACCAACATGGAGAAACCCCGTCTCTACTAAAAATACAAAAAATTAGCCAGGCATGGTGGCACATGCCTGTGATCCCAGCTACTCGAGAGACTGAAGCAGAAGAATTGCTTGAGCCTGGGAGGCAGAGGTTGCGGTGAGCTGAGATGGTGCCACTGCACTCTAGCCTGAGCAACGAGAGTGAAACTCCATCTAAAAACAAAAGAAAAGAGAAGAGTCCAAGCTTTAGAAATCACCCAGCAGCTGTTCGGATCTCTTGGCCAAGTATCACGAAGACTCATCTGCTTAATTCTTTCTCAAACAGGCAACAGCAAAATGCCTGTCCCCAACTGCATTCTGAAGACTAATTTGTCAACTTCAGCTCAACTCTTTCCCAGGAATTATCCCTATTTCTAGTTTCATGAGTCAAAACTTTAGGCTGCACCCTGAAGAGAGCACCTTGTTCTTCTCACTGCCTTCCCACAAATTTGGCTAAGGCCAGTGGAACATTCAGTAGCCAGTAGAGCATGCCTAGTGACCTTCAGCTCCTTGTCTTGGCTCTGAAATAAACTCTGCTCCACTTTTCTTTCCTTTTTGATTTCTTTAGAATTTATTTTTAAAATTTACATGCAGTAAAATTAGCTCTTTTTTAGTGTACAGTTCTCTAAGTTTTGGCAAATGCCTAAAGACAGGAAGTCACCGCCACTATCAGGATACAGGACATTTCCTTCACTCCTAAAAAGCTCCCTCAGGATTTCCCCTTCTAGTCGAACCCTCCCCTCACTCTCAAGCCATGCCAATCACCAGTGCCCTGTCTCTATAATTTTGCCTGCTCTAGAATGTCATGTACATGGAATTATTCAATATGAAGTTAAATCTGGCTGCTTTCATGTGACACAAAGCAGTAAAGATTCATTCAAGCTGTTTTGCATATGACTAGTTCATCTTTTTCATTGCAGAGTAGTATTATATTGTATGAACATACCATGGTTTATCCATTCACAAGTTAAAGAATATTTGGGTGGTTTTGCATCTGGGGTGATTATGAAAAAAAGCTTCTGTAAACATTTGCATACAAGTTTAATGTAAATCTGTTTTCATTTCTTTTGGACAAACAGGAGTAAGATTGATGGTTCATATTGTCAGTGTATGTTTAATCTTGTAAGAAACCACAAAACAGTTTTTTCAAAGTGGCTGCATAATTTTGCGTTCCTACTAGCAATATTTGAGAGGTCTCGTTGATCCACGTCCTCACCCTACTTGGTATTGTCAGAATTTTTTTTCTCTTTTGTCTTTTAGCCTTTCCCTGAGATGAGCCACAATCATGAAGCTGCTTAACCAAAGATATTCCTGTGGAAGGGTGGGGCTCCATAGACCCACAGGAAGGCTGTAGGCTTGGCAAGCTCACGACAGGTCAGAGGGTCAGGAACATTAGAGCTTTCTGTCTAGCCTCAGTCAAAAAGAGCCATGACCCACCATGAGTCATGAAAGAAAATGTCTAGATTTGAAACTTTCTCGAAATATGAAGTTAGGAATATTACCTTACATGTCCTTACATTTCCCTCTACCTAATGCCCTATCTTAACGTACAGCTGAATAAATGCCTTCACTTTGTTTTCTAGGATTTCATATATTTTCCAGATCATGAGGAAAGCCCCACATATAGGAAACGCATAAATTGACTATTTCAGCTGCAGGGATGGTCCTAGTGCCAAGGTACATTCTATGTGCAGTTGGAGCCAAGGTTGAAAGGTCTAGAATGATAAGACAGCGTCTAAAATAGCAGCTCCAAACTTTTGGAAAAGTTATTAACCCCTTTGAGAATCTTGAAAAAGCTCTGGACTCTCTTGCCAGAAAAAAAAAAAAGAAGACATAGTATACACCAAAAAAAGTTATATTCATCCATAGACTCTAGTCAAGAACCACTACCCAGTAGAAGCCATGGTTCTAACAGGGAGGCAGTCATTTATGTGAGTATCTTGCTCTTTCATGGGGAGGAGAGGGACCTGGGCACTGCTTACTACTGAGACCAGGGAGATAAAACCTTTGTACCAGTAGGCTAAGACTTTCATATCAAAGTACCACAGCCTAAGTGGCTTAAACAATAGAAATTTCTTTTCTCATAATTCCAGAGGCTAGAAGTCCAAGATTGAGGTATTATGTTTGTTTTGTCTGAGGCCTCTCTCCTTGGCTTAGAGAAGAGGCTGGATGGCATCTTCCTCCAGCATCTTCACACTGTTTCCTTTCTGTGTGTCTCTTTGTCCTAATTTCCTCTACCTATAAGATCATTGGTCATAATGAATGAGGGCCTACTAACATAACATCATTTTACTATAATTACCTCTCCCAGGCCTCATCTCCAAATATAATCACATTCTGAGGCACTGGAGATTAAAACTTTTAAAGCTTCAACATGTGAATTTGATGTAGGAGGTCAGGCACAATTAAGCCCATAATGTCAACCTTTGCAGTTTCTTAGAAGACTAAAGCTGTAGAACTCAAGACTTCAAAAATTGTAACAATCCCACCACCGAATATGTATCCAAAGGAAATGAAATTTGTATGTCAGAGATATCTATACTTCTACGTTCATTGCAGCACTATTCACAATAGCCAAGACATGGAAGCAACCTAAGTGTCCATCGGCAGATGAATGGATAAAGAAAATGTGCAACAGATACACAGTGGAATACTATTCAGCCTTAAAAAGGAAGGAAATCCCGTCATATGCAACAATCTAGATATACCTGCAGAACATTAAGTAAGTCAAGCATAGAAAGGTAAATACCACATGATTTCATCTAAATGTGAAATCTTAAAAAAAAAAAAAAAAAGTCAAACTCACAGAAAAGGAGAGAAAAGTTTTGATTACCAGAGTCTGGGTTTGGGGGGACTAAGATGATGCTGGTCAAAGGATACAAAATTTTTGTTAGACAGTAGAAACTTCAAGAGATCTATTGTACATCAATGTTGACAAGAGTTAATAACTTACTGTGTACTTGAAAAATGCTTAGGTTTTCAGTGCTCTCACCACACACACAAAAAAGTAAGTATATAAGGTGATGCATATGTAAAATAGTTTGATTTAGCCATTCTACCATGTATATATACATCAAAACATCACGTTGTACACCATAAACATATACAATCTTTACTTGTCAATTTAAAATGAAACTAGAAGATGTGTAAAGTTTTTGTAGCAAACACAGATAGTGTTTATAAAGTAAACGCACTATTCTTAGGTGCCTTATAATAACCCTTCAATTTTCACTTTTTAAAAACTATGAATTAGGTACTATTTATTGTTTTCTCCATTATAAATATGAGAAAACAGAGTAAGGGGCCATGATTAGGACCCAGCTTCCTGCCCGCTAGAGCTCATCTTCATATCCAGTACTCTCTGAACTGCCTCTCCCTAAGCAATATGCTCTTCTATGCTGCCTTTCTGGACAAGGAAAAGTGAAGAACTAACCAACCATCCAAGCTGTCTGTTCAATGCTGATTGAAAAATCATTAGGAGATTCAAATGCAGTTCTTCAGTATAATTTTTTTTTCCTTTCAAACTACTTGTAACCTTGCTAATTGCCTAACCTTCCTAAAATGTCTTACTCAAAACTGTTATCTCCCTGTAGATCAAATCTAAACCCCGCAGGCTGGCTTCTAGGCTTCTACCTTACCTTCCCCTTCCCTTTTACCATCTGTACCAGACATCTAATGCTGCATAACAAATTACCCCAAAACCTGGCAGCCTAAAAACAAACATTTATTGTCTCCCACAGTTCTTCTGAGATTTCAGAACCTGGGAGCAGCTTAGCTAGATGGGTTCTGGTTCTCTTTTTCCTGAGGTTGCAGTCAGGAGGTCAGCCAGGCTGCAGTCTTCTGAGGGCCTGACCAAGGCTGGAGAATCTGCTTCCAAAATGACTTACTCAAATGGCTATTGGCAATAGGTCTCTGTCCCTTCCTTCATTCTTCATGGCCCCCTTTAGAGGCTGTTTGAGCATCCTCACAACATGATAGCTGCAACTCACTTCTCTAAAGCAAGTGATGGGGGTGCGGGAGGGAATGAGAGAGAAGAAAGAGATAGAAAGCAAATGGAACCAAAGACACAATGCCTTTTTATGACCTAGGCTCTGAATCATGTATCAGCACTTCCATCTTATTCACCAGAAGCAAATCATTACGTCAATCCTCATTTAATGGAAGAGGAAGCAAGCTGTGCCTCTTGAAAGGAACTGTACAGTATTGAAGTATCTGTGGACAGGATTTTTTTTAAATAACACAATCTAACTTATTTCCCACAATTACTCCAATATACAGAGCAGCAAAACCATGTTGCCATGGAAACGAGCAATGGTTCAGCAGACTTAACTCTATGCCTGTGACCCTGGGGACTGCCCTGCATCCACCTGGTCTTCAGTTTTCCCTTGGAGGGTGAGGGGTTAGATTTGGAGGGCCTAGAAGCTTTTCCCTTTGACTCCTATGGTCTGTAGCTATCTCAGAGGGATGGGAGCTGGTTTGTTTGGGCCTCCCCTTATTGGCTACACCCACCACTCCCTTCTAGCTGTGACTTTGAGGGTCTACTCCAACAGTTTCTCCTCCCACTGATCTCTTTCTCTTCAAAATCCCAATCAACTCAGGTCATGTGAGCCTCAAGTATACAAAACCCTTGTTTGTAAATGTTAAACAGCCTTGCCTTGCCTTTCCCCATGGCCAACATGTACACATTTTGTCTCCCCATGAGCCACACAAAGACATTGCATGCTGGAGCTATTTCCCATCACTTTCATGCTTGCCCATGTTTTCAGTGAAAAGAGTCCAGATAAGTTCTTTGCTAAATGATGTCAGGCTCAACTACTCTGTCCCTCAGGGTTCCTCTGAACTTGTGGAGGAGTTCGAACCCTCAGCTCTGTGTCCCTGAGCCAGCATTCTCAAGGGAAGAGATCATCTTCACTTAACTGCCAATGACAAGGGGATTAGTTTCTCATTTTTAATCTTTTCCAAATGTCTTGTTAAAATTAAACCATAAACTAAAGAAATCTCTCCCCAGATTAGGAAACCAAATGGCAAATGTGAATGCATGAAACCATCAAACATCTTCAGTACACACAACATCCCGACCCATTGAATGAGAGGCCTGAGTCACAGGCCAGAAGCTGCAACCCCACACGTATCTCTACAACAGCATTCGGAAGCCCTGACCTCAGGCCACTGCTCAGGCCTCCATCCTTACAGATGCTCTGAAGCAGCAGCTGTAAGCTTCAGGCCCAACCATGCTCCGTGTGGGCCGTGTCTGGGCAACTGCAGCTTTCAGAGCCACCTCTAGACCTGGCTCAGTTTTAATGCACAGGAGCCTCACTCTCTCTGCTCCAGAATCTGTCATCAGAGCACAGCCTCTCAATTTTAAACTGGGCTTTGTTAGGGAAACAGCAGAAATAAGCCTCGAAGGAAAGAAGCAGCAGATCCTCTGAGGAGAAACTCAAATCATTAATCCTGGGGAAATGAAGCTAGAAAATGATTCCAGGAATATTAAGGATCCTAGGCTTATTCAAGTCGTTTATTTCATGGTAGAAAGAGATGCTGCTCAGGCAAATTCTCAACTCAGCTGCTTTTCTTCCCTCCCCTGAGATTCTCCTGCCTCCTTCCCTGGTCCTGGATCTCCTCTCTACGCCCTGGTCCCAGGTCCTTGCATCCCATCTTTCCTACCCTCTGTGGAAGGACTAAAGTGCTGGCCTACATAGAATAACTGAGTTCAAATGGAGACTCTAAAGCTAAGATCCTTCAAAACCTGAAGGACTGAATGACAAACAGTGGCATTCCCAACACCAAAACAAGGGTCAGGCCAGGCATTTGGTTCATTTACTCCTAACCCTACCCTCCTGCTCCTGCTCCCAGAGACCCACTCCTGGGGGATGTGACCCACAACAGTCCCCTCCCCAGCCTGGTCCATACAAAATGCACACGGCACAAATCAGCAGGCCAGTTGGCCATCCCGATCAGGGAGCAAAACAGAGGCTTAAACTAGAGCAGGGACTTCTAACCTAGAGCGCCAGACCTCACGGGAATCCACGGATGGAACTGAGGAGGGCTGCAAACCAGGATGAAAAAAATATCTAGGCCGGGTGCAGTGGCTCGAGCCTGTAATCCTAGCACTTTGGGAGGCCAGGGTGGGTGGATCACCTGAGGTCAGGAATTTGACACCAGCCTGGCCAACATGGCGAAACTCCATCTCTACTAAAAATACAAAAATTAGCCAGGCATGGTAGTATGCTCCTGTAGTCCCAGCTACTTGGGAGGCAGAGGCAGGAAAATCACTTGAACCTAGGAGGCTGAGGCAGGAGAATCACTTGAACCCAGGAGGTGGAGGCTGCACTGAGTCAAGATCATACCACTGCACTCCAGCCTAGGCAAGAGTGAAACTCTGTCTCAAAAAAATAGTATCTATTACATTTCCTCCACACCAATGTCTACTTGAAATTTAGCAATTCTTTCTTCCATGATGAACGTAGGCAGTGCACCTTAGTAAATAAACTTAATAGTACTTCCAACTTTACCACCAATAAAAATCATAGGTATTTTCACATTATTTTACAATTGCCACAGAAATTTCCAGATATCACATTTCTGTATCATTATTTTGAAATTACAACAGTTACAAGATCCACTGAAAGATCTTGCTATTTATTGCATTAATGGAGAGGTACATATATTATATTACATTTTTAACAACTATATTTCAATGAAATTACTATCTTTTGCAGTGCTACTTATATTATTTTCATGTTTTTAAAAATCTTTTCACAGGGCACTGTAGACCTCCCCAACATCAAGGAGTCTACAGCACAAAGATGACTAAGAACCTTTCAATTACAGGTATATATGGATTTACTTATCTCCTGACCTTCACCACTGGGCTGCTTAATCACCACTGGGTAGACTCAAACCTACCCCAAACTATTCTAAAGGAAAGAAGAGAAGTTCAATAGTTCATCAGTGCAGCACAACTTGATCTTGTTACAAGTTCCGTTTTTGCCTTGAATTATGGATTTCCTGTAATTGGATTGCTGCCTAGTCCCACAGTTCCTCTGTGACTCAGAACTTGCCTTGCACCCCAGCCACCGGGCCCCTTCTTTGTGAAACCTAAAAGACCTCCCATAAGTTCAGACTGCCAAGGTTTCTAGCTAAATGAATTGGAAGATGTTTGTGTTGCCCCTGTTTTCTTCTACAGAAAGCCCTAATGCTACATAGCTGCCAGCAGGCAGTTTACGAGACATCGGAGGTTAAATTATATATAGAATGAGAGCAGTCCCTTCCTGTGCAAAACCCCTATCTCCATTCCATCAGGAAGAATCTTCAAGTTGATCACATTCGCAGGAGCCCTGGTCTTCACCACATTTAATCTAAGGCTCCCAATGGCACTGTAGCTATGTGCAATAGAGAAGCTAATGAGCCACCATGTCTTCTTTCTCAAAGTATGCTTGAGAAATGGATTCATGTAATTTCTAGAGGGCAAGACTACAAGAGTTGTAAAATGACCTGATTTCTTTTTTAAATGTGAATAGGGCCCTGAATGATCACGGCTAAGAAGATTACAAAATCAACCATAAGCATACCACAGAAGAAAAGGAAACTAAGTAACTTCAAGACCAGATAAACAATCTGGAACTTAAAACAACAAAAAGAGTTGCCTACCAAGGAAAAGTCCTTGATTTCCATATATGAAGATTTTTCTCCTGAGGAACCACCAGTTTGGAAGAACTTTACTGTTAAAAATAATAATAATAATAATCTAAGGCTCCTTCTCACCGGCAATTTATTAATGCTCTGAAGAGCCTTGAGGAAATACGGGGCCTGGATGAAGGCAATGGGAGAATAATCAAGTATAATACTCATAAGACCTGTCAAATCACAAAGAAGGCTTCTCAGACCTTAAGTCCTCCCTGATGCCCTCTCCAGATGCCACACTATCACCAGATTAACCTACTTGAGTATTGAGAGGTAAGCAAGAAAACATGCATTAGTTTTATTTACTTCACCATAAAAAATTAGCTCACATCACCTTATAATAGAAATGGCTCTAAGTTCTTTGCTACAGAGCCCATACAGATTTGAAGACTTAAAGCCATGCTAGTATTTAAAACCTGGGGGTACTACAGAGTGACCTGATTCATTTCCATGGGCATGCTAAAATTAAGCAACACAGAATTGTAACACACAGTTCTAGACAACTTGGACTTACATGAGGTCCCTCCTTAGCTCCCAGTTCCTCAGTAACTCTGATCCTACAAAGAAACCATTTCTAAATTCATCTTTAAACAAAATGCTATCAAGTACTACTGAAATGAGGTTTGGACTCATCAATGTAGTATGTTTCCTTGACTTCCATCTTCTCTACAGGGGCTACTTACATGGAAACCAAATTATTCCCCCCCACCCAGAGATAGCCCCTTTTCTGTGTGTGTTCAAGTGCCACACTGTTGAATATGCCTGGGGTAGGGAACATTAAATGTAGTGAACCATGGCAATGAATGAACTCTTTATTCTGAAAGGTTTCCAAAAAAAAAAAAAGAACATGAATTCAGCCCTAAACAAAAAGAATATAAAAGTCAATTATATTGCAATGGCTTCCAAATAAGAAAATATATTTTTTTAGAACTCATCAAACCTAACATGATGGCTCATCCCTGTAATCCCAGTGACACAGGAGGCTGAGGCAGGAGGATACCTCAGGCTTCTCCTAAACTTAGAAAATAAACAGATTAAGGGCAAGAAGGAAAGAACTCTCAATGCGCTCTCCCATATGCCCTTCTAGCTCCTGCCCAATCTCTTTCCCTCACATGCTCATCCACTGGTCCACCTCCCGCTCACTCATCAGCCTATTGGCATCTGTCCTCTTAACACTACTATTCCACCTAAACCACTGTTGCCAAGATGCACATGGCTCCCTTAAGTAGAGTCCATAGGAGACTTCAGTCAGTATCTTACTGGATCTCTATCCTGCATTAAACACATGTCTTTGAAACCCTGTCTTCTCCATTATCTAGCACTCCACATCTCCCCATTCTTCTCCTCCTTCTGTCTCCTCCAGATGTTTCTCTCCCTTTGCCCAGCTCTGAGGTACTGCATTCCTCAGAGATCTTGTCCCACTTCTTACTCCACACTGTCTTGGTGGGTGAATCTCATTATGTAAATCACCACCCTCCATGTTGACAATTTCCAAATCTACTCTTACAGGCTTGGTATTTCTGCAGCGTTTCAAGTCTGAATATCCAACTATACAGTCAACATCTCTACCTGATTTCACAGACATCTCAAGCTCAGCGTGTCTAGAGTAAATTTACTCATTTCCCTAAGCCTGCTCCTCTCTTTGTACCCCCTGTCCTTCTAAGCTCCTCAGTAAATGGCACCACCATATAACCAGTTGCTCAAATTAGAAAAATTGACACCATCCTTGTTTTCTTTCTGTTCTTCAGTCTATCAGCCAATAAATTACCAAGTCCTACTTATTCTGTTGAATAATACTTTTGATCCGTCACTTCTTTCTATTCCCCTGCCCAATTGAGACCACCATCATCGCCACTGATTTATGGCAATAAACTCCAAATCTTCTCCCACTGTCCAGACTTAAAGCCCTCCAACCATTCTCCACACTGTCACCAGATTCATCTTTCAGAAATGAATTGCTGACCTTCTCCTACATAAACACACTCTAAATCCTTCATATATAGCCAAGGACAGTGGCTCAAACCTGTAATCCCAGCACTTTGAGAGGCTGAGACAGAAGGATTGCTTGAGGCCAGCAGTTCAAGACAAGCCTGGGTAAAATAGCAAGACCCCATCTTGACAAGAAAAAAAATTGAATTAGCCAGGCATGACAGTGCACACCTATAGTCTTAGCTTGGAGACACCAAGACAGGAGGACCCCTTGAATCCAGGAGGTTGAGGCTTCAGTAAGTTATGATCATGCCACTGCCCTCCAGCCTGAGTGACAAAGCAAGATTCTGTCTTAATGAAAAGAATCTTCCATATATTACCCAGTGCTAGAAGCTCAACACATCAATAATTAAAAGAAGTTACAAGGAAAATTTACAAAGTTTGTCCCAGGAGGGGTTTGTTTCTTTTTGTTTTTAATATATTGTTTGAGTTCCATTTCATGATTATGAGGCATCAAGCCTTTTACTAAATGTGCTAAGAAGCTGGTGACCAATATTTTGTCACAGATCTTTCAAAGGGGAAGGATGATATATTTTCCCACTGTGCCAAAGAAGGTCTGTCATAAACTCTATTCAGAAACATGAATACTATAGTGAAAGGGAAGTAGTCTAAGAGTTGGAGGGACAGTATTTCTCTTCCAGATCTCTACAATTAAGATTCAGAGTGATTTCTGCCTTCAGATCTTAGACATTAATGAGAGTTAGAAGCAATGTCTCTTAAATGTGCATGCTGCCAGTTGATGGCTGAAAATGAAAAGCTTTAGGACTGCCCCTATGGATATCATTGGAGAACCCAATTCAGACATTCCTAGACAGCGTGCAAGCCTGGAGGTCTGAGGACTAGCTCACAGACATGTGGTCTTGGACCAACCTCAGAAGCAAATTATTTATCAAAGTAAAGCACATTAGGATGATTATAGTTAACAATAATCTATTGTATATTTCAAAATCACTAAAAGAGAAGAATCAGGATGTTGCCAACACAAAGAAATGATAAATGCTTGATGTGAGGGATATCCCAATTACCTTGATTTGATCATCACATGTTGTATGCTTGTATCAAAATATCACAAGTACCCCATAAATATGTATAACTATTATGTATCCATAACGTCTACAAATTTTAAAAACCTAAAGAAAGAAATCTTTAGGTATCTCAAAATCAAGGAAGAAAAGAAAAGCCGAGGTTTTTAAGAATGTGTGCACACATGTGGTGTGTATGTGCATGTGTGTGATTTACTGAGGACTAAAAACAGAGCAGATATTCTCTCCACATACAGTAAACTTATAACCACTCTCACCTCTACACTAGGACCACCACTACTCAACACACACACACACGCACCCCGATCACATATTCATACAAAATGTACTGAGTCCATCTATTAACACTTTGTGTACATTAATTATAACTGATCCTCCCAACTGCATTGTAAGATATACACTATTTTCTCTACTTGACAGAAGATGAAACTGAGCCCCTGAAGGCCTAAGATCTTACAAGAAAAGGCAGCTAGAACTGGAACTCTGGTCTGTTTAATTCTGAAGCCAGCCCTTCTTCCTTCCACTACACCTTCCTCAAAAGGCCTCCTAAGCCTTCACTCTCCTAGCACTGGTTACCAGAAATGTCGGTGAGAGTGGTCACTTTACGATAAACCACCCTGATAAAAATGCTCCAATGATTATTTTTGAGATGTCAGTGCTGAAAATGTACAGATTTCACAGGACGAAGAACCTGCCAAGTGGTGATTGCACAATCAAAGCACTGCAAGGAACCAAGGAGGCCAAATGTGTGTTGGAAAAAAAAATCTCAGATGTCATCTGGGAATGCTCAGAGCCTTAAGCTTTCATGCTGAGACAGACTTGCTTCCACCGGAACCCTCAGCCTTTTAAGGCTAAGTCAAGGCCGTGACTTCCTCAGCTGAATCAACCTAACACTGTTCCCTTAGCTCACTGAGATCCTACTGGCAAAGCGTCAGCCTCGTCATGGAAAGAATGCCTCCGCCAGGGAGGACTGGGTTAGTCCCCATCCTGAACAGGATCACAAACACCCACCTTGTCATAAAGCTGCTATGAGTCTTGCAATAAGAAGATGGGGGAGGCAACACACTGGGGTCAGGAGTAGAGATATTTAAGCTCCCGAGAGAAATTAGTCACAAGTCTTATCCCTTCATCTCCATTTACAGCCATTTATTTGGGAGCAACATGCTTTAAATAAGTGATAAACAAAGTGTCTCCCCACAGCCCCCACCCCAGCATGTGCTCTGAAGTTCACAGGAAGGCTTTTCCTCATTTGCTTTGGGGCCCACAGGCTGCCTGCTTAACAGCTGGGTCGTCGCATGAACAAATTGGACAGTAAATGTTCCAGGATGAAGAGGGCTTCAGGGAACAGAATCAGCCATTTATTTGACTTGCTTCATTAGACACAGTGCCATCATACCAAAAATAGAAAAAAGAAGAAACTCAGCAGAACTCAGCTACACAAGAACCTCTTGGTTCTGAGAATTCACATTAACCAGTGATTGAGAAATAATAAAAAGGTATGAGCCTGTGAAGTTGAACACGCAAGAATGCTTTAGAAAACAGAATGTTCATGCTGCCGCCAAGTGAGGTTCCATCCAAGTATTGATTACTCTCTACAGATTATGGAAAATATTTGTCTGAGCTGTTATTTCAACTGCTACAGGCTCAGCTAGCAAGGAGAGCAAGCTGTAGTAAGGCACGTGTTCACAGCTTTTTCCCAGAGGGAAATTACTGATGTGTGACTTTTAAGGTGCTAGGAGGGGTAAGGAAACTTTTATAAAGACCCCAGTGGCCTTCAGTGAGGAAAGAGACGGCAAGTGTTTAGTGGAAAGTCATCAGGGTAGATTTAGGTGACCCCAACCAAGACCCAGGACAAAAAGGGTCCACTGGCTTCTTTAAAAAACAACAGTAACAATACAATAATGGGTAGAAAGAGACTTGACTAGTGGGCAGGCCCATATGCCAAAACACACCTCTAAGAAAGAGTAGTAAGTGGTGCTGATTCTCTGAGGCTGCAACTATCAGGACTGGTACTGACCCAGCCCTTCTGGACACAGTTTGTGCCCTAGAGAAGAGAGGTATAGGGGAACCAAAGGCAACACAGGCCAACTTTTTAAAGCTATATTCTTGGGTTAGGAAATGCAGAAGAACTACTGTGGCTAAGGAGCTGCTAGGAAAAGGTGTTCTTCTACCCCTCCCTCCACTGTCCAGTTGGATTTAATGTGCATTTTCCTGAGTAAGAGGCTTAATACCAGCTCTCCCACTTGGCAGCCTGGTATTGCATTGTAAAGCAACCAGCTTCAGGGATGTTTATGGGTGATAGCCATGAAAATGTACCACACAGACCTCCTCCTACAGAAAGCAGAATTGATCCAGGGTCCCAGCTGCTGTATTTTAAGTCTGTTGCTGTGTTTGACCATGATCTCACTACCCAAGGGCTGCTGCTGGCTAATGATGTGGTATCATGAGGGGACCCTCTCTGTGAGAAGCAGGGCTTCTTTGTTAGCTGGCTCTGGCACACCGACTCCCCAGTGACTTTGCTGGAGCTTGCTTCCACTGAGTGGCAGTCCAGCATTCTAGGCTTCCACCCCGTCTTCCCTCAGTCTCCGCTTCACTCAGAGTCAGGCGCACACTGCTCTACCTCCTTTGCTGTGTCATTCCACACAGGCATTTCCCCTAATAAACCCTGGAACATGTACTATTACCTTGAGGTCTGTTGTGGAGGACCCTGACTAACACAAAGAGCAATGGTTAAAGCATGTCTGCCAGGGCAAAGTGGAAGAGGCTCAGATTATTTCCTCGATATAAATTAGTACTCCTGAAGATTTCTTAAGAAATCTGTGAGACACGTGTGTGTGTGTGTGTGTGTGTGTGTGTGTGTGTGTGTGTGTGTACGTGCGTGTGTGTGTAATCCACTGTACAAGTCTAGGTCAGAAACGAAACATCAAGTGAAAAGCATATTCCCAGAGCAAGAGGTAAACTGGGAGCAGATGACACGTACCTGGAAGCAGCCTTGTGTCTTGGCCATGATGATCTCCTAAGTGCAATGGGCATCCATAGTATCCCCCTGTGACCTAGGAGCACTGCTTGATTTTTACATGTGGGGAGAGTTGAGGAATTTCCTCTAGATCCCATTACCTGGACCCTACATTGCCAGAGGCCTGAAAAGTTCTCCAGATGCTGCTGCATTGACCTCTAGCCCTTGGGCCTTGCATATTCCACCTGGCTCAACTAGGAGTAGAATTAGATAGTTCTTCCAGAAAGAAAGACAATCTCAGAGTGATTCACTTACCATCCATTTACGTACAATTGATAATGTAAATTCCAACCCACCAAGTATTCATCATGGGCAAAGCATTTGATGTTCATTCATGTCATTCACCCATTTACTCATTTATCTATTGAGCTTCTACTATATGCCAGCACCCCTCAAGGAACTATATGCAGAGCAGCAAACAAAGCTAAAAGGCCCATCTCTTGTGACATTTACATTGCAGTGAGGAAGACAAAGAAAGGAAAAAAAAGCAACACATACGTTTTGGGTAATGATACATACCGTAAAGAAAACTAAAGCAGCAGAGTAAGGTGCTAAGAAGTTATGGGCAGACAGGGAGAGTCTACTTTATGAAGAGTAGGCAGGGAAAGCCCTTCTGAGGAAGCAGTACTAGCAGAGATCTAAAGTAACTGAGGAATTTGATGTGTAATAATCAACAGCACACTTAATCTCCTTTAATCCACACAACAAATCCATGAAGCAGAAGGCATCTTCCTACTGTTATGGAAGAACTTGAAAATCAGAGAGGTAGACATTCAACTGGATCTCAAGCAAAGCTCATGTTGTTAACCATTATGCTTTGCCATCACAGTAGATTCTAGGATTTTCCCACTTTCTAAAAATCAAAGAAAATCTAGTTTGCTTCTATTTTTTTGCTGACACCACTTGTGTCCTTTCCAATTTCATTGTTGGGGTGCAGAAGAGCCACCTCACAGGTGACAAAGAGCTAGCTGTGCAAGAAAAGCTCCCTCCCCCCTTTCCCACCCACAACACACATCTACACCTAAGACTGCCTGGTTTTCAGCAACACCTGCTGCCTTCCTTTCAAGCAATGTGAAGTCCCTCTGCCTCTCCTTATCAGGAGGGTGGAACTGCCTGGGAGCCTTAATTCCTGAGCAGCATCTGCTGGGACCAAGACTCTGAAGAACCTGTCCAGGTGCTATTTCTTCAAAGGGTATTCGCTGCATAAACAGACAAGGGAATGTTCAGTGTGAAGTCTTGCTTGGGCTTATACACAGAAACTTATGAAGCTGTCAGCAACATGTGTGAAAATAACAACCTGATTAAAGCTTGTAATGGAAAGAGGAGCCACCAGTAGCTGCCACCATTATAAAATACGAGCTCACAAATAACTGCTGAGTGCTCTTAGTTTCACAAAGTTTTCAAACATTCCTGACACACAGTAAGCCCTCAAACTTGAAGCTATTATTATTGCAATCTTCAAAAATGATCACCATTATTATCATAACTCCCTTTCTTATCCCAAAATCTTGGTAGTTAGGGTAAGAGGGTGACAATAGGGACCTCCAAAAGTTTTATTTCCCTATAATGGTTAACTAGCCTGGGCAGAGGTCCCAGCGGGGAAGTTCTAAAACCAGCCTTCAGCGAGAAAATTTGTGACTCACTAAACCCATAGATATTTATGTTGTTCCTGCTGCAAAAATGTCCTTTTCTCCTGGGTAATAACTAAGTCCCATAAATAGATTCTAAACTTCTACCAGTTCACCAAAAATAAACCAGTAGGACTTGTAGACGTGCCACTAGCTCTATTGCATCATATGATTTTTGCCTTCTTCCCATTACCTGCTTTATTTAAATCCCAATCTAATCCAGAAGCACAGGCATTATTAAAAGATCCAAGCTTCTGTACCCATGGTTTCCTGGGCCCCCAGTCCTCTTACTCCGTCACCAGTAATGTGTGCGTGGGGGGCAGTGGGTTGTGTTTTTTTATTCCTCGGCAAACATTTTGTTTCACTGGCATCATTTCTGCCATGTGATTTAAATACTTGTTTCACTAAGTTTTGTGGTAACTATAAGGTTGTCTTCAGGGTGGTAAATCTTTGTGCCTAACAGTCTTCTAAACTCAGAGCTGACATAACTCCCTGAGGGTAAAGATACTCCTGATTAAATAAATCCCTAGAGAATCCCAACAGCAATAGGTTTTGGAAGTCTTACTTCTACTCATTTTTCCACTCAATTAATGAGGCAGTTTTTTACAGACAAGTTAGAATTTACATCTGATAAGGATTTGATATACCTTCCTTTTCCTCCCTCTTCTCTAGAGCTGATAGTTCACTACATGATCAAGTTCAAGGCCTAAGAAACATTAAACATTTCCACACATGAATGTGGGGCACTATGTTTAATCTGAGAATGACCAACTGTCCTTGAAGTCTCAATCTCTTTGGAGCCTACCATCTCTGAGGGAATTTTGAGGAGGCTGCAACACCCTCCCCTGCAAATCAGTCTACTCCTACTTCTACCCTAATGGGTGTTTATTGACCAAGTCTTCTCAGGTCTGTATTACGTGCTTGATAAGGGATTACAGAATGGCCAGGCACTGATCAAAAATCCTCCCAGAGTTTAAAAGATGATACATACATATATATATATATATATATACACACACACACACACACACACACATATCACACTGTGTGTGTGTGTATGTATGTGTATATATATATGTATACACATATATATGGCAGGCAAAATAGTGGTGTATCAGGCTAGATATAATAAGCTATTATATTTTCAGATTTTGCTTTGTTTATTGGACTGCACTGTATTTTCCCTCTTGTGAAAAAGTAGATAACCTGGGCATGCAGGAACTAACTTGTTAACCAGGAACAAGAGAAGAAATCCACAGAAAGCAACCAGGTCACTAAGACCTCAAGGCACTTTCCTCTTGGTGTTCTCCTGCCATTCTCATTAACCCCAATTGCCGTATTTCCCTCTTTCTCCTGGCCCTACAATCCAGCATTTCTGACACTGTCTTAGAAATCTCTACTCAGCCCATGACCTCAGTTAAGAGTCATAATCTCTCATGGTTGGCAGGGAGAGTAAAGGTGACGTAGTTCAAGTCCTCACCTCCCATTATAGGAAATCGCTCTTCAGTATCTTTGACCAACATTCATGTACCCCTTTCCAAGTCCTTCTATGATAGAAATGCTGAGCACCACCAGTTAACAGGAATGTCTTCCTTAGGTTGAGTCAAATCTCCCTCTCTGACAGTTTCATCCATTCGCCATCATCCTGCCTTCCCTTCTCCTTTCTACCCTTCTCACTTCCATACCTGAACTTATGCACTGCATTGCCACCAAACTCCCACTGTTCAGTATGAAGACTACAGATGTATTAATTAGCCTTTTGGTTTGCAACTTCTGGAGGCTAAGTTGTCAATATCTGTCATGTGATGCCTATGGCTGGGGACAACATTCTGGACAATATTCTTATAGTGCAGAGTAGAATGGGACTATTTTCCTTCATGATCAGGACAGTATCACTTGGTCCATATCTGTAGCCCAGGAAAAGATTAATGTTTACTGAGTTGCAAAGCTAACAGATGTTGGAATAATGGCTTTTTCACAAGAATTCCTATCAAGCAAACTCTTCACATGTGTTGATGGCTGTTTACTCATGATGGTTTATGTTTCCATGACAGTGTTATGACTTTTAAAAGAACAATTAAGTTTTTAAAAAAAAAAAAAAAAAACTATAGTAAGACTCTATAATGAGCAAGTTCACTGTGTCTTTTTTTTACCATTTTTGCTACTATATGTAGTCATATAAATATTTCTTCTTAGCAGCTTTCTAAACATAGCTTCTCATTTCTTTCCTTTGCTTTGTTTTCTTAGTTCATCTGAATTACCCTACTCTCATTTCCAGAGCTAGAGATTTGGGCAACTGCATTAAGCATTTAAGTTGTTTGAATGCAGTATTTTACTTCCATTAACATAGTAACTCTATTAAAGTAACAAAAATAGAGGAAGTACTTAGAAAATTTTAAACAGAGCTTATACTTACTGAATAATTCTGTTTCTGTTAATAAACATTGCATAGCGGTCACAAGGTGGGCACAGGAATTACAAAATGAATGAAATCCTGCAACCCCTCTCTTTTTGCACAGATGAAACTGTGGCTCAAAAGGGAGAAGGGATCTAAGCAAGGATATACATCTTGTAGGTGCAAGTGCAGACTAGAACCTGTATCACAGTCAATCATATCCAGTGCTTTCCCTGCTACTTTATGAAACTAGAAAAGAACAAATGAAACTGAAAGCAAGCAAAAAGGAGAAAATAACATTTGAGTAGAAATAAATGAAATAAATAAAAATACATAAAATTAACAAAACAAATGTTTGTTCTTGAAGAATAAAATTGACAAATCTTTAGCGAGACTGATCAAGGAAAAAAGGGAAATCTAAATTACTAGTATCAGGAAAGAAAGAAGGAACATCACTACTAACTTTGTAGAAATAAAAAGTTCAAGGGGCATAATATTTTTTTAAAAAAACTCAATTGCTAACAAATTAGATAAACTATATGATACGCACAAATTCCTAGAAAGACACAAATTACTGAAATTAACTCAAGAAATAAAAAATCTGAATAGGCCTGTTAACAGGTAAAAAGATTGAATTAGTAAATAAAAACTTCCCACAAAGAAACATTCAGGCCTAAATGGCTTCTACTGGTAAATTCTCCCAAATACTTAAAAAAGAATACAGATTATTTATAAACTCTTTTAGAAAATAGAAGCAAGGGGAATTCATTCTATGAGTCCACTATTACCCTGATAACAAAGCCAGACAAAGTCTCATCATAAGAAAAAGAAAACTGCACACTTTTATGCATTCCTATCTTGTATGAATATAGATGCAAAACTCTAAGATGAATCCTGCAACAAATAAAAAAGTACACCACAACTAAGAAAGATTTGTTCCAAGAATTCAAGATTGGTTTAACATCTGAAAATCAATGTATATAATATACTACATCCATACAAGAAAAATATCACATATTTCAATAGACGCATAAAAAACATTTGATAAACTCCAACACCCTTTCGTGATAAAACAAAAAAGAAAGAAAGAAGAAAACATTTAAAGTAGGAACAAAAAGGAATTTCCTTCAGGTAACAAAAACTTACTGCTAACATCATACTAAACTGTAGATGGTTTTCTTTCATTCTCAGATGTCACAATCTAATATGTAGAAAATCCCAAGAATCGACTTAAAAGAATTATCACAACTAATAAATGGGTCCGGTAAGTTTGCTGGATATGAGATCAATACAGAAAATTGATTGTACTTCTATATATTAACAATGAAAAACCAAAACAAAATTTAAAAAATTCTATTTATAATTAACATCAAAATGAATAGAATTTTTAAAAATAAATTTAACAAGTATAAAATTTATATGCTAAAAACTACAAAACACTGATGACAGATTTTAAAGAAAATTAAAATAAATGGAAAGTACACCATGTTTATGAACTGGAATATTTAATACTGTTAAGATGGCAATACTTGCCATACTGATGAACAAACAATGCAATTCTTAATAAAATTCTGCTGGCATTTTTATAGAAATGCACAAGGTGACCCTAACATGTATATAAAAATGCAAGGGATCCAGAATCACTGTAACAAACTTGAAAAAGAATAACAAAGTTGATGGATTCACATTTCCCAATTCCAGACCTTACTACAAAGTGACAGAGATCAAAACAGTGTGATAATCCTCACATTTATGTTCAATTGATTTTCATTAAATAGGCAAGACAATTCAATAGGAAAAAAATAATCTTTAACAAATGGTGTTGGATAACCGAATATCACATGCAAAAGAATTTGCACCCCCGACTTCACAATACACATAAATTAACTCAAAGTGTGTTATAGATATAAATGTAAGACCTAAACTACAGTATCTTTTCAAAAACACTACAAAACTCAATGTTCACGATCTTCAATTAAGGAATGACTGTTCAAATTAGATACCTAAAGTGCAGGTGATAAAAGATGGCTAGGTTTGACCTTATCAAAATTTAAAACGTTTCTGTTTCAAGGGATATTATAAGGAAAATAAAAAGGTAACCTACAGATAGAAAATTTTTGAAAATTGTATATTTAATAAGGAACTTACACTTGAAACATAGAGAGAACTCTCATAACTCAATAAAGACAAAGAGTCCATTTTTTTCTCATGGACAAATGATTTAAATAAAAATTTCTCCAAAGACGACATATGAATGGCCAACCAATAAGCTCATGAAAAGATGCTCAATATTAATAGCCATTAGGAAAATGCAAATCAGAATCACAACGAAACCAAGGCAGAGTACCAGATACTCCATACCTTGAAAAGATCAGATGGCATTTTTAATGTAATCTACAAGTCATTCTTCAAATGACTTGAAGATGATTACCTGAATATATACAAGTTGGAAATATTCATATATTTCATCTTAATATAAAATTGAGACCAAAAGGCCTAGAGAGAATACAATGTCAAGATAAATATCACCAATTCCTGTCTACTACAGTTAAATGTCATTCTGAGTTTTCTGGTGCCAAGAAAATGGGGAAGGAGAGGGCAATATAGTAAGATACAAAGAAAGTTTTTATTTAATGACACTTAATTCTAAAATAATAATCAGATGATGTGAAGCCAATTTCTACAGATGTGCTCTCTGTCCTCCAAGAGCTCATAACTCAGAGAAAAATAAACAGGCAAATCATTAAAATCACTGAGGTAACTGCTATGAAGGACATATGTACAAGCTATACTGGAGGCACAAGAGAGAGAGTTACCATTCCAATATGGTGGAGTCATGCTCCGATGTGGTAATGTATGAGGTTGGTTGGGTAGAGAGGTAAGGCCCGTAGAAAGTAGGAGAACATTCCATCCATCTGCAGAGATTAAAATTACATAAGACATTTAACAAATTTTAAGTGGTATGATATGGCTGCAGTACTGCGTGTGAAGATAAAACTAATGATAGCTGAGGATGGCAGGAAAGCTGGGATCTTGCCATGTATAGCCTCATACGTCATGCCAAGGACTTTAGACTTTAACCTATAGGCAGTGGGAGCCACTGACTGGCAAGCCCTGAGTAGAGTGTCTAGGCCTTATCATAAAAAGTTAATTTCCAGAGCTAACCTGAAGAACTCCTGCCTTTGAGTTTAATTCCAAATGGTAGTAATCCACAATCTAGCAATCCGTAACAGTAATTTGTACTGGAATTATTCTCCATATTGGAAGACATGGTTAATCTGGGATTATAGGATGTGTGAGCTCCAAGTAATTTCCACTGTAACTAGTATAGCTTTCTACTCAGCCCATGACATTCTTACCTGGTTCCAGTTCTTGCAATTCAAAGAGATCAGGTATATGTCAGTGTTGATGTGTGGGCATGAAAATGGCAAGTGCCCACATATGAATTGGAACTGGGCTCACTGCAGAGGGTATATAAAAGGAGTGGAAATGCAAGTATCCAACTTTTATCCTTATGGGTACACACATACACACACACATTAGATATACTGATATAAATAGATGCCAGGTGTGCTGGTCACTTTGCATATCTCATCACACTTTATCTTCATGGCAATGCACAAAGGTAAGTATTAATCCCACTTCACAGATCAAGACTATTTTTACTTACAGAAGTTAACAGTGCTCTCTCACTGGCTGGACTGGCATGGATACCTATTTTTGATAGTATTTCTAAATGGAATGACACTTCATGTATTTTTATCAGTAGAGAAGTAGTAGAGACCATTCTCCTTAAATGGCAAATGTGATATCTCAAGCACAAAAGTTTGGATGACTCACTCAACAAGTCAGTAACAAATGTAGGACAGGAGCATTTCCTGACAGTTGGCCCTGTATTTCTTCTTCTTAGTCATTTTTTCTCATGTAAATAAAAAGTCATAGATTTGTGGGGGATCATACTGACTTTGTTCCTTTTCCCATCTAGTTACCACAGTAGAACCTTTCCCTCTTCCTAGTGACACCATTCAACCTCTATATAACTCTATAACCCTTCAACAAATATCCACTTCACCTCTATATCACATGGCCAGATCAGTGGTCTTTTCCTTTAACATTACATAGAATAATATTATTTCTCCATCAATTGACTCTGATTGGAATCGTGATTATCCCTAGTTTTATTCTTCAGGCTTGATAGAGTACCAGCTGTGTCCAACAAATATAACAGTGGCTTCCAGCCAAGTGCGACTGGGTTTTTGAAAGAATAGATACTTCATGTATTCCAATGACAAAAGCACATAAATGAGAACTAATGTTCTGTCTGTGGCAGAGAGAAAATCCTCTTTACTTTGAAGAGGTTCAAAGGCTCACACACAGAGAAAATTGAGTGCTCTGTCATGTTATCTGAATCAAGGGACTCCTGCAAGGGGCTGGCATGCTGACTTTAGAAAGGCAACTGGGCCCTCATCACTGAGGCCTTTGAAACCTTGCACCAGAAACCCCTGGAGTTGTCTCTCCAGCCTGCTCCCCTGGGACTTCTCAGGCACCATGACACAGCCAGATGTCACCTACCGTCTAGGACACTCTCTTACTCCTACCTGTCCACGCATGCTCACTAAACTTGCCTTGCAGCAGAAGTTATCAGTGACTCTTTATTAAAACAGAAGGAAAAACAATCGTGTCTCATCTCACACCTTGACTTGGAAAAAGCCCTCTGTCTTCCTCCCTCCCTTCTGGGCCAAGTCCCTCCAAGTCATCTCCGAGCTGCTGCCAGCAGCATGTAAAATGTGCATCTGACTTTTTGACCCATTTGATTCAAAACTGAAGTTAGAGCATCCCTGGCAGCAGACTGAAGTCCAAACCCCTTCAGAAACCATTCAAAGGCCTTCACAACCTGATGCCAACAATATCCTGAACAGTTTTCCCATACACTGGAGCTCTGGCCTTCCCAGGTAACTAACTGCCCCCGAAGATGTTGGACATTTTCATTATGATTTTTCTGTTACTATTCAATTTGTCTAGAATACATCCCCCACCTCACCTTGTTCACCTGACAAGCTTCCAATCATTCTCCGAGAACCAGCTAAAATGTTCTCACCCCTCTAATGCTTTCCCTGACCATTCCAGGCCAAATTAACCAGTCCTCCCTCCATGTCTCTATTGCAATTATACTGATTTCCCCCAGCTCAAGAGATGACAGAGCCAAGACTCAAATCCTAACCTTCTGACTTCAAGTTCTAAGGTCTCTACTTTACCCTTTGTCTACTACGAAATATTGCCAATGGAGTTAAGCTTAAATTCTGAATCCCAAGTGGCTTCCCGGTTGTGGGTAGTCAGCAAACATACAGTGGATGAATCAATGAACAACAACCTGAAGGAACCTTCTACTTTCCACACCCACCCCCACCACAAACATATAGTTCATTCTTCAAACTGGAATTGGTAAAGGCAGCTTGGTTTCCCAGATGGATCCAACTCATTATCAGGTACTATGTTTTCTGTAACCATGCCCCAATTTAGGGATACTGCAACTATTCATCATGTAATCACGTGGGTCCTCCAGTGATTCTCATCATGCTCATTTCACCAGGGATAACAGAGAAAGAAAAAGAGAGAAGTTCCCTTTCAGCTCCCTAACACACCTCTTTTTTTTTATTGCATTTTAGGTTTTGGGGTACATGTGAAGAACATGCAAGATTGTTGCATAGGTACACACATGGTAAGAACATGCAAGATTGTTGCATAGGTACACACATGGTAGTATGATTTGCTGCCTTCCTCCCCTTCCCCTATATCTGGCATTTCTCCCCATGCTATCTCTCCCCAACTCCCCACCCCCAACTGTCCCTCCATTCTCCCCCAACAGACCCCAGTGTGTAGTGCTCCCCTCCCTGTGTCCATGTGTTCTCATTGTTCAACACCCACCTATGAGTAAGAACATGTGGTATTTGATTTTCTGCTCTTGTGTCAGTTTGCTGAGAATGATGGTTTCCAGGTGCATCCATGTCCCTACAAAGGACACGAACTCATCGTTTTTGATGGCTGCATAATAGTCCATGGTGTATATGTGCCACATTTTCCCTGTCCAGTCTATCATGGATGGGCATTTGGGTTGTTTCCAGATCTTTGCTATTGTAAACAGTGCTGCAATGAACATTCACGTGCATGTGTCTTTATAGTACAAACAATTTACAATCCTTTGGATATATACCCAGGAATGGGATTGCTGGGTCAAATGGAATTTCTATTTCTAGGTCCTTAGGGAATCACCACACTGTCTTCCACAATGGTTGAACTAATTTATACTCCCACCAACAGTGTAAAAGCCTAACACACCTCTTAATGCAGCCTCTGAGTCCTCCAGGAGCCAGCAGCCAAGTACAAACTGAAAGCATCACATGTTGTTTTGGAGAAAGAAGCCAGGGTGTCCACAGTAATATAAATACTTAGACAGATAGGACAAGCAGGCTCTATGGAGAGAGGCCAATTCTGAAAAAGTCAAAGGGCTTTCAGCTCTGAATCTACGCTCTGTCAAAGAAAAAAAAAAGTAGAAGATTATAGAAAAAGAAAAAATAAACTTGATTTTTCCTTTTCACAAAAAAAAAAAAAAAAACAACTCTTCTAGAAGCAGCAAATAAAATCCTCCCAACTCACCGGGTGCTGAGTAGAGTGTTGAGACACTAGCCCTTGAAGGAAGAATGAATAAGCAATTCAAAGTGGGCTTTCCTGCCCTAGGCTGAATCTGAAATCATCCATATTGCCAGCAGTATTCTGTCTGCCAACCTACCTGCAAAGAAAGGGGCCATTTAAAACTTCACATCCACCCGAGATGGCTGTTGTACAAAACACACACTCACGGGCTCCCTCAAAGCCTAGTAAGGAAGAAGGAAAAAGCCAAAGAAATATTCTGGCAGCTTCTAGACTTTAGGAATTCCATAACCAAAGCCATTGCCAACATCTGTTTGACAGGATGTATAGAGAGTTCATAAAGTGAGGATTTCCAAAAATTCCAAAATGCTTCAAACTATCCCACGGTTTCAAAAGGTCTCTGTAATCTGAATGCAGAGATTTTCACAGTCTCCTGGAAAATGCTACTGTAGGGTCTTTGGCTATTGTTATTCATACCTGCATATATGAAATGACCACTCCTAAAAACCATGAATTAGAAGGCTGGTTTGTTTAAAGCAATACTGTTGTCCATGATGCAGGAAGGATACTAACCAACAGAGAAAACGATGCTGCCTGTGGAACAGGCTTTCGCGGAACCTACCGTCACTCTCTAGGACAGGACTGAGGCCCGCATAACACCAAGCATACTATAAATGCATGTTAGCTGTTGAGTTTCTTTTCTCTTGTTGTTTAAGAAAAAAGAATGCCGGTGCTTGACTTGTTCTTTTACACCCAGAACACATTACACATCAGAGATGTACTGATACCTTGCTTATTCTTTTTTACGTAACAGGGAAAAAGTGACATACAAGGAAAGAGAGGTTAAATGGATCATATACTTCGCTAAAAGGAAAATTGTGTCCCCTCCTCTAATATCATCACAACCCCAATGAGAACTGCAGACATTTGCCCTCTTGAATTTCTCAGTTTTCCACGAATAATTACAAGGTAGGATGCAGTTACATTATCTTTCTGAATATTCCTACCATAAACTAGTCATGGTACTTCCTGCTGGGGGCAGAAGGATAAGAAATGCCTTCTAATTTCAAGGGATCCATTAGGTAAATTTCATCCAGGTGACCAGCTACTACCCTCATTTTGGCCCCAAGAATTCCTGCCTTCTGTGCATTTTTCCACTCTTACATGACTTCATCTGGAATCACGTGGCTAATGCTTCCTTCGACCTATAAACCTGACCCTGACCTCTCGCCTCTCCCAAGTGGATCTGCATAAATCCAAACATCTACAAGTGAATGTCTTGCAACTGCCACAAGCATGAATGGAGCCAGGCACCTTCCTTTGTCACTTCCACCCATCCCAATGGGCTTCCTTCCCAGTGTGGCTCCCTCCCCTGTCATACCAGCTCCATTATTTTCATCTAATACCTTTTACTTCTACTTCTCCTTCAGCCTTTTATTCCTATCCTGTCACCAAGTCCCAGCATCTGTCCCATTTGCGATTTTTAGGTCTATTTCAAAATACATCTATGCCTCATTAACTCACAGAAGCAGCAGCTGACCTCTGTGCCCCTTCCAACTCATTTTTACATAACTTTGCAAGATAGGTTTTTCTATCTTGTATAGGTTACACAATGGGATTTCAACCAATCCCTTCTATTCCAATCAGGCTCTTCCCATTTCAATGCTCTTGTTGAAACTGTCTTCCACCTCTCCAAATCACAGCTGTGTAGGGACATGATTCATTTAGTCAAGTATGCAGCAAGCATCCACTGGATAAGACACACTATGCTGGACAGCAAGACACAATAGAGAGCACAACAGGCCCATTTCATACCCTCAAGAGTCTTACCATCTAGTGCTGCAACCATTAGCCCACCTCCCAAGAAAAAGTTTGATTCTTTCCTCATGCTTTATATTTTGAAAATCTTGGTAGAGAAAAAGTATTCTTTAAAAAAATATTTTTTAAAAAGCAAAAGCAATTAAGGTAATGTATTTAAATTAATGTAAAGTATGTAAATTGAATGAACATTTATGTAAATATGCATATAAATTTAAAACATTTTCTAATCTGGTTGGAAATGGGATTTCCAAAAATAGATAATACAACAGAAACAAGATAATGTTAAACTTCTTTATAGCATCATCATTCCCTCCTCCAGGAGGCTTCGTAAAACTCAATTATTTTTAAAATTCACCCATGACAAAATTTTCCTTCTTTATCTGTGGCCCTAGGCCAGGTGTGGTGGCTCACGCCTGTAATCCCAGCACTTTGGGAGGCCGAGGCAGGCGGATCACGGGATCAAGAGATCAAGACCATCCTGGCCAACACGGTGAAACCCCGTCTCTACTAAAAATACAGAAATTAGCTGGGCATGGTGGTGCGTGCCTGTAGTCCCAGCTGCCTGAGTGGCTGAGGCAGGAGAACTGCTTGAACCCAGAGGAGGCGGAGATTGCAGTGAGCCGAGATCGCGTCACTGTACTCCAGCCTGGCGCCTGGCGACAGAGCAAGACTCTGTCTTAAAAAAAAAAAAAAAAAAAAAAAAAAACTAAATCCGTGGCCCTTAGTCCGGTGCTTAGTTATACTCCTTTGTTTTGTGTACGATCGCTTTTGCCCTCTGGATACACAGGCTCTAAATAGAGACAGACAGCTTGGCTCTGTGCTTCTTGTGTAGCCATGTCAATAATAGAGCAGCGAGTGAGCTTCACAAATATGCCACAGTGGCTATTATGCTCACACTAAAACACAGACCTGTACGATTTAAAATTCAACCTCAGTAATCCAAAAACCCAGTACAGCAGGTTTGAACTTCAACACCCATTAACATTTGCAACCAGAAGATCAGACTCTTTTGAGCCTTGTTTTCTGCCTTTCCTGCCTACAGCCAAGAGAAGGGCAGGCAAAACAAACGGGGTAGAAAAGCAAAGGGCAATTCACATGTGAACTAGATTATAGAGTCATTTCTTTCTACCTCTAAATTTTTATCATGCAGGCCTCAAATAAACTTGTCACCAGACATCATGTGGGCTTTTGGACCTAAAACCCCAGAAGTTTTTGACATGACTCTTAGTTTCTGACACAACTATTTTTAGTGAAATAACATTGCCTCTGCTTCTGTGACATTTCCCAGAACAGTCGATCTGAAATCAGAGAGAGGGAATTTTATTTTGTTCTAAATTTTCACTCAATGAGAGAGTCAGGGAAAGCCATATCCTGTGTGTTCAAATCTCATAATAAAAGCTGCATGATTTAAATAGAGTCAGGTCAAACTGTTCCTCATTGTGATGGCAGCTCACCTAGATTGGAAAATGGGGACCAAAAAAGATAAACTGGCCTGAATCCTAACTTTTAACATGGTCTCTAGGAACTGAAAACCACAGGATCCACTCTAACTGAAGCAGAAGATTACAACAAGCAGGTCTCACCTTGACCATGGCCTCTGTTTCTGATCCTTTCCCAAAGCTGCCAAGTACATTCTGGAAGGGCCACTTAAACCCTCAAAGTAAAAGTCAAAATAGAATGGAAAATTCCAGGAGCTATGACTACACAAAACCTTGTTGTCATTCAAAGTTTTCTCTTTTTAAAAAATTTATCGCTGCCATTCAGTCATTTGTATACGCCTACTGTTACAACTAGCACATTTGTCCACTGCTGGATAAGCTAGCTATAGTGCAAACACAGTTTCAAACACCTCACCAGCAGTCCACAATGTTCATCTTGGGGCTTCTCAACAAATGTTAACTACAACCTGGAGACATAGTTCCAATATCATTATAAATAAATAACAAAATTACCATGCTCCATCTTTCCCCAGTCATGTCTGCAGTGTTGTTTCTGAATGTATTCACAGGTTGCAAGTAAAGAAGTCTCTGGTGATCTGGCTCAGAAGGTTGAGCTAATGAGTGATCACTTAGAAATACTGAATCAGGCAATGGAAACTCTTAATCGGTGGGCTCTGGAGAAGGAACTGAGGGTGAGGTGACTCAGAGCTATTATAGACCATGGACAAGCTGAAGGCACGGGAAGCCTGACCAGCAGACACAGGAACGTGAACTTGGTGACTTGGTGCAGAGAAAAGCAAGGACGTAATGAATGAAAGACCCCAGAGCCTCCGGTCTAGTCCATGGAGCAGTGCTGTACTCCGTTGCCTACACTTGGATTTGCCAAAGAATGCTTTATGTCTTTATAATAAATCCACCTTTGCAGGGCCAAAAATGAGTGGGTCTCTGTGTCTTCAAACCTGAGAGCTGAAACCGAAAAAAGTCACTTACGTTGCTGTAAAAGAGACTTTTACTCCTTTGTAAGCATGGAGATGTTTCCTAAATCTAACCAATGATAGAAATAACTTGCCTCATTCAAAAGTATAGATTGTCAGGCTCCTTCTCTGTAGATTGAGTCCAAAGTTCTAACTTGGGCCCTGAGAAGATTTTTGTATTCTTATATTCAGGCAAGTTTGGGCCACACTCACTGAAGTGAATTCTAAGATCTTTTTAACAGCAAGGTCAACAAATAGAAACTAACCATTCCTCCACACATAGCAGTAGTTTAAGTTCACAGATGTAGAATCAAAAACATATTTCTTGTCTTCAAAAAAAAAAAAAAAAAACTTTTTTCTAGAATATACTAGACTAGGCCAATCAATAGAGAAATTTAAAAAGCTGAATTATGTGTGTACATTTCTGTGTGTTTTGATCTAATTTTAGAGATTAGAACTCAAAAAAATATTTGAACTATGTCTGCATTATATATCACTGAATCCATATAATCTGTAAACGTATGAGCTCTACCTCCCCAATACACAGCGCTGAACATCATATAGTTTAGGGGAGGGGAGTAGTCTATTTGAAAAAGACTCTCTTGCAAATATGGTTAGAAAAAAGGATGTGAAAGTGAACATTCCATGACAGTACAGAGTTTAATTAATTAGCTAATTAATTAATGTGAATTCTGCAAAGTTGCTATGAAAGTACTAAATTTGAATTTCCGAGACACTATGACCCAAATTTACAAGAAATGCCTTATGGAATTTTGGAGGAATAGACCTAAGTTTCAGGTTGGACTTCTGCTTTACTTTGCTTCTAGTTCTCATAAAAGCTATAAATAATTCCATGATTTCTACTTAGAGAGCTCTCTCTCTTCTGACACTAACTTAACCTTCTACTTAGAAGATAAGCCTTCAACCCCCAGAGGCCTGAAGATAGGCAATGTTCCAACATGAGAGCTTACTACTTGAGTCAGACAGATATGGGCTTAAATCCATCAGTTTCTTAGTCCTTTTACTTGTATGACTGACCTTGGTGGGCCAGGTCCATTTCCTCTGAGTGTCAGTTTTTTAATCTATAAAATGAGATTAAAACCAGCTACCTCGTAGAAGCACTGTGAGAATTAAATCAGATAATATACAGACAGCACTTAACACAGTATCTAGCACATAATTAAACCTTAATAAATGACAGTATATGAATATTTAGAAGATTGTTCTGCAAGGGCCTGTGGTGATCAATCAACCCAACCTTCACATTGTATAGATGAAGAAGCTGAGGCACGAGGACAATCAATCGCCAACTACACAGACGGGCAGAATCTGGAGAAGAGGCCAGTCTTGGGCTGTCCAGTTAGTGTTCTAATAAAAAAACCATTCAACTGTATTTGAACAACACCTTAACTCCAACAGAAAGTGAATTATAATTATATTCTTTTAAGGTATTCCCTGGAAATTGATTGGAGATTGTCACATTTTTGTCAACATCTTTTTTCAGAATATTCTCAGCTTTACACATTGGGAATAGGACTGCAGTTCAGTTCTCTTTGAAAACCTTTGCTTTTTGTAAATTAAATTTGCTTTTAAAAACAGGCTAAAAACAACATTTAAATGCAGGGTGACAAGACAGAGAATTAACTTGGTGGTGGGAGTGATAATTACTTGAGTCGATGTGGTCAGAGAGAGCTTACTAGAAAAGTGACACTTGGGCTGGGGTCTTCGTGTCATGAAGGAAGCAGCCAAGCAAACACAGGGGTACAAAGAAGTACAAGTGCAGTCCCTGAGGTTAGAAGAGTATGGTACATTCCAAGAATTGTAAAGTATTTCAATGTGACCAGCTCGTACTGGAAAACAGAGGAAAGTGGTTGGCAGGCATGGTCCAATACCACTATAATGTATGAAAACAGTTTCACATAGTGGCCACACATATCTATGCTGAATAAACAACAGCTATGGTTAAGTAAACCTTTGAAGGTCTAAGCCAGCGTTTGTAAATCAGACGCTGCTCCTAGCAGACAACAGGTCCTCAATAAAGGGTAGTTGTTTTTAGACAATAAAAGTAATCAACATAAAAATTTTAACAAAGTGTTTGGTATACAGTAAGCATTCAAAAGCATTTTCAAATAGGCAAAATATTATGTAAGGTATTAATGTAGCAAATGTTTAACTGATATATATGTGTTTGTTAAATGAACAAGCACTCAACACAGTACCCAACTGACCAAGCAGGGGAAAGTCCTAAGTGCTACCTGGCCTATCTCTAACAATTAGTGAGTGTGTCTGTAGTGGTAAAAAGATTGTGTGTGGGGGGGTGTGTGTGTATAAATAGTAGCTCCTCTCTAATGAGGAATTATGAGCAGTAGGACCAGGATATGAACTGAATATGGTATGACTAAAGTGTGTGCTCTTTATTTCATACTGAAGGTTAAATCTGACTTTTTTTAATTTTATAATTTTTTGAGAGTTTAATACAAATTTATGGGGTACATGTGAAATTTTGTTAGATGTATATACCATGTAGTGATCAAGCCGGGGTATTTAAGGTGTCCATCTCCCAAGTACATTTTTGTTTAATTACAGTGATTCTACTGTTATCAAACATCTAATGTATTCCTTCTATCTAGCTGCATGTTCACACCCTTTAACCACTTCTCATCATCCTCCCCCTACTCCCACGCCCACCCTTTCCAGTCTCTGCTCTCTCTTTCCACTAGCTATCTCTATGTGATCAGATTTTGTATTGAGAATATGTGATGTTCTTTTTCACCAGCTTATTCCACTAAATGGCCTCCAGTTTCACCCAAGTTGACCAAAATAACATGGTTTCATCCATCCTTTATTAATTGGGAAACACTCTTTGCAAATCACTACACTCCACCCTATTCTTCAAGACAAACCTCAGCTAAGCTCAGACAAAGACAAACACAGGGAAGGAAACTACTGCTAGTGGAACGGCCACGAAGTACTACCCCATGATCTCTGTGGTCTCAATGCTCGCAACTTTTGAAGGCAGGTATTATTATTATTGCCAATTGTTATTCATGAGGAAGCCAGCACCCAAAGACATGAAATAACTCACCTGGAATCACACGATGAGTAGGTGACAGGACAAGAATTTGAGGCTGAGCCTCTCGTCTGCACCAGGTCAGCACCCTGAAAGGTAATCACGGGCTGTGGCACACAGAGGCTCCTAAGGCACCAGCCTCCTGTATCTTACCCAGGAACCCAGACCACACAGCAAGAGGGAAAGCCTGCTTCTTCTGGTGCAATCAAAAGACAAACCCAGCACATTTTCAAATTCCACACTGCATGATAAAAATATTTTAATGACTTTAGCCTGACAGTATTTCAAGGACTGCCCTTCCTCTGCAGAAAACCTAGATGCTGAACTTCCAAATGCCTCCCTCAAGAAAAAATAAATCTCTAGCTCTTGTTTCTTCCAAAGCTCCATTTCTTTTGGGAGAAAAGAAAATCAATCTCTTTCATCAAAAGAATGGATTTAACCAATATCCTTTGCCTTTTTCAGGATTCCTTTTGCTTAGGTTTCCTCCCACGCAAAAGCCAGGGAACATACTCTTGCCAAGGCAACATCAATGCGTACTAAACATTACTTCTCCTTCTGCGGGGCAGGAGAAAGCTCCATCCATCAGACCCTGCCTGGGAGAGATAAGCCAGTGATCTTTCACCTAATGAAAGGACAATCCAGCAGCTCCTACAATAGTACTTGAGTCTGGATAGAGAGAAGACAGGAAACAAGGACTCCAAAGTTATAGCATGAGGCTTTTATTCCAGAGTCCCTCTCAGAGACATGGATGTCATGTCCATTTGGGTAGACATGGTGGTCATCAGAGAACAGTCAGAAGACTCAGACCCCATGGGAGTGGGAAAAGCAAAGAAAAACAATAAGCCCGGCAAGACCTCATATCTCAACCTAGAATGTTTTATTTTCAATCAGGCTTATGAACAGATTTACAAATACCATTTGCAGCTCTTCTCCTTCAAGGTGGGGACAAAAATACCAATTTTATAAATAAAGAAACTGAAACCAATAAGTAGGTGACTAGCTTAGGGATTCTTGGAAATTTCTTTGGGAAACTGGGGCTAAAAAAAACCTACATTGGTCTCCACATGATTTGCTCTGAAATCAGAAACTTGGATGGGCCTTTCAGAACTGCCCCCAAGCTACATTTTACTCACATGTAAAATAGATCTACTGATAACACCTACTTCATAACAATATTATTAGGATTAAATGAGATGACCTTGGTAAAAGTACATAGCACTCAGGGTCCCACCTGGAGACAGAGGGCACACACCAATATGAACTGAAAAAGTTTATTACAAAGAACTATGAATGGGAAATTCGCTACTAAAAGGGAATTTTAAAAGAGCTCTAAAGAATATCCTAGATCTGAGAGAGAGAACCCAAGAAACAAACTTGGAAGGGAGACCCCATCTCCTAGGCTGGGATTCAGACCTCCTTGGAGAGGGCATGACTGCAGCACATGGATGGCAGGGAAGCTTTCGGCCAGAGCGGGTCAGCAGGCAGCAGGGCAGCAAAGCACAAGAGGGAAACTTCCCCTAATGCTGAGATGCCACCGGTCAGGGAATCACACCTTTGCACTAGAAAGCTGGGATGAGCATCAGTGGGTATCACTGTGCTGCTGGCCACTGCAGGCCTCGGAAGCAAGCCAAAAGCAGAAGATCCCCCAGGGTCCTGCCAGTGCTCTGCCCGCTGGCAGTGGAGAAATGTTCCAATATGACAAGCAAGGCCACAAACAGCGGGTCTGGGGCTGACCAGTAATAAGCTGATAACTGGCACAGAGGCCTCGTTATCACCATACATCTCCTTTAGAGCCATATTGCCAGAGTACATGGGCAGTGGCAATGGAACATGAGTGAAACTGCTATCTACCTAAACTCTGAATTGGGCTTATCTTCCCTACTTGCAGATGGGCACACCTGGTTTGGGAAACGGCTCTGAGTGCTACTGGAAAGCTGTGACCATTTTCACCTGGTGACCTCCCTTCTGCATGCTGGGATCTATGAGGCTCGCTCTCTGCTAAGCTGTACACTCAGGAAAAGCCTCTACAACCATTGGAGTCACTAGTTGTTCTTTCATAGAACCCACCCAAACCCAGAGCTGTGTAAGTAACGTTGCTTTTAATCATGGGAAAGCACAGACAAAAAAAAAAAAAAATCAGCTAGAATGAAATCTACTTCTGACTCCCATCTTCCCACCCAAGAGTCTCTTGTAGCCACTGTAGACAACACAGGAAGAAGAGGAGAGGCAACTTTGCATCATCATTCCTGAACACAAGGCAATAGACATCAACTCACCTTGCAACTAGGGGGATTTGAATCAGACCTAAAGAGAAATATCCATAATTGGGTGAGGATCATATTGGGTTTGGTAACATCTGCAAAAAGCTGCAAAGCCTTCTCTTTAAAAGATGCTTTCCGATGGCTCCAGCCTCATCCAGCTTGTGAGTAGGGGTTTGGCTGGGATAACTGCTTGAGATACTTTCTTGCTGCCAGCTCCTATAAGGAGGTAATTGTATGTGCCATAGCAGAGGATAAAATAGAAAGAGGGACTGTGGAGGGAAGAGCTCTGAGGGCCTCCTATTTTCCTTCCCAGCATGTGCCAAGCACAGTCCCTGCAGCAGCCCCAGGGGTCCCTAGCGGGAAGCTGTTTCAGGCCACACAGGAGACAGCAATAACCCACTATTACTGGGTAAACAGTCCAGGACAAAATAACTGAGAAATGATGACATTCTGAAATAATGCAGCAGTTCTTGTGTCCAGAAATTTCTCCTTGAGGAAGAAAACAAGGGGCCTCCTACTTGGCTGTGTGACTGGCAAGGGAGAAAGCATATTTCAGCTCAGTATGTATAGCTGTGCTCCAGGCTAGGTTGGGCTGAAGCAGTTTTTCCATCTACATTTTTGAGGAGATTCCAATTTCTTCTGAATGAACATTTTCCAAATATTCTGCCTGAAAACTGTCCCTCACCAATATAGGACACGCTTTCCTTTCTCAAGGTAACACCACCAGCGAGCTGCCAGACCCGTAGTACCCAGCTAGCCTGGAAGAACCTGTCTCAAAGCTTCGGTGGAGCTTTTCAGAATCACAAGGCTCTAGAAAAAGGTGGGGTGGATTTCCCAGAGCTTGTACCTTGTACTTAAAAACGAACATACTGAACCCAACCGGCTTATTTTCCAAATGAGGCATCCAGGGCTTGATGTGGTAATGAACTTGTCCGGGAACACACAGTCACTAACAGTAAGTAGTGAATCTGACATTTCTCTCTCCTTTACCTCACCCTGGGCCTTCCCCCAACCCCATACTCCAGATACCTTAATAAACTATTCAGAGATGAGTATCCAGATAATCTTGTATTTTTTGCATGTCTGCCCCAAGTCCAATCAGTCCTGGAAAATGACTTCAGTTTGATAGGACACAGCAGGAGCAGTGCCTAGGGTTTTGACTACATTTAGGGCAAGGGCTACGGTTCAGACTAGGATGGAGATTAGGAGAATAGTCCAAAAATAAAGTAGCGACCTCCCTAGAAGTGTCTCAGTTTCAATTTTCATCTGGTCTGTCCTAGGTCCTTGGATATTAATAGTATGAACAAAATTAGCAGATAGAGACAAACTGACAAGTTTTGGAAGAATATATAGCTTGGTTATTCTGCAATCTCATGGTACTAAAGCCAGTGTGTATCTGTTATCAATTACTGTGTAACAAACTACCCCCAACGTCCTTAAAATGCAACCATTTTATTGCATAAATGTCTTGAAGGTTAGGAATTTGGGCAATGCTTAACAGGAAGGTTCATCTGTGCTGCACATGGTGTTGGCTGAGGCAGCTCAGCGGGGGCTGGAGGATCTAAGGAGGTCTCACTCGCATGCCTGGGCCTTGCTGCTGGCTGTCAGCTGGAGTGTCTCTCTCCACGTGACCTCCCTCTCCAGTAGGATTGCCTGGACTTCTGTACATGATGGTTGGGATACAAGAGGGAAAGTGGAAGATGCAAGGCCTCTTTAAGGTCTGGGCACGGAAGCCCCAGAACCTCACTTCTATCACATTCTATTGGACAAAGCAATGTCTATTGGACATTCTATTTGTCCAATTCTATTGGACAAACCTCAGCGAGGTTCTGAGGCCAGCCTCCCTGTGTCCATAACCCCTGTCACATAACTTTGCTGCTCTCTCTCATCATCCATTGATGAGAGAGAGCAGCAAAGTTATGTGACAGGGGTTATGGACACAGGGAGGCAGGGCTTTGGAGCGGACCCATTTTTATCATTGTCTCCATAATGCTTGTCACAGGGAAGGACAGTCTGATATAACAGAGAGAAAAGGGACTCAATGGGGGTGATGACATCAGAGTCTCCTCTCTGCCCTTTGCTATCAGTATGACCTCAGGCAAGTCACCTCCTGAGCTCTCTATAATACAGCAACTTTCTTCTCCTATAATACAGGGATATAAAGGCTTAGCTGGAAAGAACAAATAAGATACATGAAATAAAAGCATATTGAAAACCGTGGGCTCTAGTGCAATTCTAAAAATATTACACATATCTGTATATTATATACATATAACATTTTCTTATAAATATAAATTAATATAAATATATAATTTTTATAAATGCATATAGATATATAGATACATAAAGATATGTATCTATATATTAATACTGTATTACCTTATTTCTACTTTTCCTAATAAACATTTAACGCAAATGATGAGTGGCTGGCTGGCAGAGGGGTATTTACAGTCCTGAAAAGAGCTGTCCTGTCCCCCAAGCTGAGGCTGCAAACCTAGTTTCACACTTTTTAACATGAGGAATCCCTCACCTTCCCTGACTTTCAGTGTCTTCATCAGTAAGATTACAATTTTTGTGAAAATTAGGGTTTTTGTAACTTGGATTTTTATAAAGATTGTCCCAAAATTCCCCACACAATCCATACTAGTATTTTAATCACATTATTCAAACATTTAGATTGTGACCAAAGGAAATCTGAAACTCACAACTTCAACAGTCAAAATTCCTAGAAAAGTATGCTTTATCTCTGCCTGAGTAGCTTTTTAGACATAGATTTTATAATTGAAACAAAACCAAAACCAGAACCTTTTCAAGTTAGGATCCTCTCTTCTAAAAAAAAAAAAAAGAAAGAAAGAAAAGCAAAAGCCCTGTTACTGAAGTTGGGTTTGTGACTGGGAGTGTGAGAAGTTCCATCTAAAGTAGTAGAGTAGACATCTACATTTGGCCTCAGGCTGCAGGGCCACCACTGTGGCCAGGGAGTGTCTTCTCTGGGCGTACGGGTTGGGCAAAGACACAGACACCATGCTTTATCTAACTCTTCCCACCCCAAGAGCTGGTCTTCCTGTCAATGCCCAACCCCACTCACAGGGGCCATAGACTCATGTCTAGGTACTTAAGGCCAAGTCTGGCAGCTCAGGAAAGACAAAAATGAAAAGTTCTGCTCCCATGACACTGCAAATGCTTGACCTGGGTGTAGCTGCTCTGCCGTGCTTTGGTGCAGTTTGCTGGTATTCAGTCAGCCTGCAGCCGTCTTCCCAGTTCACACTGTGCTCAAATTCCACCACTCCTCCAGCCCTGTTCTCTCTTGCCACTGTTTGGACCTGGCCTCAGGGCTCATGACAAGCACTGAAGTCAGCTGGACTTGGCTGCTCACACAAATTGGTGTGGACGGCCCTGAGGACTGGGGTCCTGGGAAAGGGAAAGAGGGCAAGGAGATGACTAATGAAAAAGAAGGGCTCCTGACATGCTTGGTTTCCTGCAGCCAAGCAGAGCCTAATCCTAAACGGAACTGAGGGGATGGGCTCTTGAGACAAAGCAGGACCCACATGTAGGCAGTTTCCCTAATCTATACCTGAGGATTCTTTTAAAAACTCAGGTTGAACTTGAGCAGTGGAAAGCCAGAAACCATCACAAGTTCTGAAAAGAACAAAAGGAGTGTGTAACTGATACTTTAAGCTATGATGATGGGTTAATGTTATCCACCTTGGCTGTAAAATCACCTGGAGTGGTGTTTTGTTTTAATTTCATGCCCAATCAGTTTAATTGGTCTGGAGCGTTAAGTACTGCAGGTGATTCTAATAGGCATCAGGATTTCGTGCTCTGAGTTAGAGCAAGAGAGCCTAGAGCCATGATTCTCAATTCTCAGCATGCCTTAGAGTCACGTGCAGGCGCTGGTTGAAGCACAGACCACTGGGCCCTACCCTCTGAATTTCTGATTCAGTAGATCTGTGGTAGGGCTGAGAATCTGCATTCCTGACAGGTTCCAGGTGATGCTGATTGCTGCTGATCAGAAACCATACCAGAGCCAGAAAGCATCCTGATGCTGTCAGGTGGAGGCTTTGAGTTCTGGCCTGGGGTTATAACAGTGCTAATGGGGGCAGCAAGAAACATCTGAGGCATTTCAGAGGCAGGACACGTGGCTCCCCAGGTATTGGTTTGTAGGGTTAGTCAGCAATGGCAGGTAGTGTGAGAATAGGCTTGATGATGTGGCTTTGAGCATTATCTGCACAGAGACAGAAAACTTGGGAGATTGAGCATGTCTCTGTTTTGATTTTAAACAGCCAGAGGTCAGATTTCTCTGCCTTGCATTCCAAACTACTATTGTGTAGAATTCTTAATATAAATCAGTTCCACCCAAATGGTGAACTCGATTTACAATGCTTTAGGAACACTTGCCACCCTTTTCTAAAAACACACTGAGTTTTTCCAGATCTGGATGAAACTTTCCTCCCACTTACAAACTTTCATCCTATGTTGTTTAGCCAGCTTAAGTGTATCTTGCCAGCGTCCAAATTCAAAAAAAGGAGACTGTAGGGTATCATCACTGAAAGAAACATAAGGTCAGCATCAAGTTACTGCAGGAATTGTGGAGAATTCCAGTAAAATCATAGTAGGAGAATCTGGCTCACTTCGTCACAAGTATATGGTTCTTGCTGAGATAAGCTGTGACTGTAGAATTCCTATTTGGGAAAAAGAATATTCCTTTGAGGCAATTTAGCCATTCATTCCTCAAAGTCTAAACTAAATAACCACTCTCAAGAAGGTAAGATAAATAAGATAGTAACCACATTAGCTTCAATTCATCCAGTACAGGGCCCTTTCAAATCCAATCCCGTTAACACATGTTTAAGGCAAGAAACATTTTTCAAGAAAAAAATGAGTCATGATGATTTACCAAGATACAGTGTCATTCAGCCAGCCATTTGGGCCATGCAGTGACACCACACAGGTGATAGAGGGGTGGGGAAAGACAGCTCTGGAGCCTACCTCACAAAATCCACACGGATAACAGCCTGTATCAGTCCGTTCTCACACTGCTATAAAGAACTGCCCGAGACAGGGTAATTTATGCGGAAAACAAGTTTAACTGACTCACAGTTCGGCATGGCTGGGGAGTCCTCACGATACTTACAATCATAGTAGGCGAAGGAGAAGCAAGACACTTTCTTACTCCGGCAGCAGGAGAGAGTAATGGACGCCGGGGAAACGCCAGACTCTTGCAAAACCTTGAGATCTCGGGAGAACTCCCTCATTATCGCGAGAACAGCACAGGGAAAACCACCCCCGTGATACAATTACTTCCCTCTCTCAGCAGGTGGGGATTATAATTAGAGGTGAGGTTTGAGTGAGGACACAGAGCCAAGCCTTATCAGAGGGAAATGGGGTACATTCTCCAGGCTGGCCTACTCGGCTTCTTTCAAACACACTGGCAACGAGCTGAGAAAGCGCTGACCTAGGGTTTTATGGATTTTCTCTCATTGTCAACATCCTTGGTTTGTGGAGGAATCCAACTGGCAAGCAAGCGTGGCTCCCCAAAAGAGCCAGGTTTGGGACGCTCTGATTGTCCGCCCATTCATTCATTCATTCATTTGTTCAGTCTACAGATATCTCTTGACTGCCCACCACATGCCAGGCCCCGTCTAGGCACGGGTGTGACAGAGACAAGCTACATGTCAGTGGTTCTTGTCCTCAGGGAAGTCAGAGGCCAGAAGAGAGGATTGATTATTTGGTGGGCCTGCAATAAAAGCAGATCATCTGCATTAGCAGCTGAAAAAGAGCCACTAGGTTTGTCAAAATGGAAGTTTAAAAATAAATACAGAAAAGGTTGTCCCCTCAGTCTGGCCGGCAGTCATGAACCTATTGTCAGCAGGCAAGAATGAAGAAAAATAAGCTAATTTTGCTTTTTTATTGCCAAAATTAAATATAAGTGGGAAAGAAAACTTGCCACAAAAGCATTCTAAAAATCTTGCATTCAAAAAATGTAGTCTGTAATTAATTAAGCCACAGCCCCTCTAGAAGTTGATTGTACTAAATAACAAAACACGCCTCTCACGCTCTCAACTTGGAAAAGTAGGCCTCGTGCAGTAGAAGACTGTGAACTCAGGGAAGTGGGCAGAGAACTTCAAGTAATTAATAATTGCTACAATTTCCTGGGGGTTTACTATTTGCCTACTACTACTCTAAGCAGTATTCTACATATTAGTTCATTAATCTTCACAACTGCTGTATAAAATGGTACTGCTACCAGCCTCATTTTACAGATGAAGGAACAGGCAAAAAAAAGGCTAGGTAACATGCTGATGGTCACACAGCCAGTTCATGGCAGAGCTATGGATTGAGCTGAGTCTGTGCAAAGAGCCCGGCTTTCCCTGTAGCTCCAAAGGGGGATGTCTGTGCTTTTTGGCAGCATAAGAAAAGAGTGATGTAGCAGGAATTTTAGACTGGAAAACCTGAGCTTGAATCCTGATTCTGCCACTCAGTGGTATGTGATTTTTGGTAAGTTATTTAACTTCTCAAGTCACAGTGGCATTTGTCAAAAAGTACTAGCAGTCACTTTTAAGACTGTTGTGAGGATTACATGGGATGAAAATGAAATCCACATAGAATTCCTTGCATAGGAAAGAGCAGTTTTGCCTATAATATTCATTCCATACCTGTGAGTTTCAATTACAGTTCATCCAGTAAGTCACATGTCATCCAGAGATGCTTCGAAGCTGTGACAACGATTCACATGTGAGCAGGTCTGATTCATCTGTATCCCATGGCAAAAGCCAGTTTCCTAATTTTCTATACCTCTGACCAACTCAGAACGATTTGCTTTAAAATACCAGAAAGTACAGTCATTAATTTAACCAACGAGATCAGCAGCTTATATCACTACAATTGTGGAGAAATTTGAGGAGTTCTGGATTGTGTAAGATGACTGAACCCTCTTATTAGCAACAGAAGTCTCATCCTAGTCCAGACAATGACCAAATACCATGAAGGTGAAAAGGTGTTCACAATGAACTGATATTGTATGCATATGTATATTCGCAGTAGAAAAGCGGATTCGCATTTTCTTGAACTCCCAACCTCAGGTGATCCACCCGCCTTGGCCTCCAAAGTGCTTGGATTGGATTCCAATTTTCACAGAACTTTACGACTGGGAACAACTACATAGAAGTCCTAAAGATCACCTAATGTAAATACTTTCCTAATGCTTGCAATGGTTAGATGAAACGTGAGTTTAGGATCCTCGACTTTAATATTCTATGATTCTTTAATAAAGCATGTTGATTTCTTGTAAACATTTTCAGTGCTCATTTCTATACCCTGCTCTATGCTTGGTGCTCAGTCAATATCAAACTGATGAATTCTGAGGCTTTCCAAACACACTATAGGTAATTAACTTGGGTTCTATACAGTTCAAAGTATTAAGACTCTAAAATAATACTCTAAATTAATGTCTACCTTTTACTGGAAAGAAGGTATACAATTTTCATGACCTCCCCATGGGGTCTGTAAACAGACCCCAAAAATATGTATATTAAAAACCAGGTTACTGTAGACCAGGCATCCCCAAACTATGACCCACGGGCCGCATGTGGCCCCCTGAGGCCATTTATCCGGCTTCCCGCTGCACTTCCGAAAGGGGCACCTCTTTCATTGGTGGTCAGTGAGAGGAGCACAGTATGTGGCGGCCCTCCAACGGTCTGAGGGACAGTGAACTGGCCCACTGTGTAAAAAGTTTGGGGATGCCTGCTGTAGACTGACCAAACTGTGCCAGTGTGGGCCTCCTTTTTTAGAATCAGCATATGACACATATGTGGAAAATAAAATAAGCTTTGATCGATTTGCAGATAACAAACTTCACCTGCCTAGTGCAGAAAAATCTGCATCTTACTACTTCGTTGGGAACGCAAATGAGCAATAATATTAAATACATACCAATATGAAATACAGGGCTCTGCTACATATCTCTTGGCTTTTGCACTTTTAACATGAATATTAATGGCTCATTCTTTATGATTGCTCTTCCATTTATTCAGAGTACACTATTTTATGCCTAATTATAGGGATACTAAATATCGGAAAAACAGTATAATAAAGAGACAACAGATTTTCTGTCAGACACATCTGGGATCAAATCTGAATTTACAACTTATTACCTAGATGCCTTGGACAAGTCATTTAGTGTTTCTGAGCTTCAGCATCCTCACCTTTAAAGTACAGGTATTAATGCCACCACAGAGGGTTTCTCTGAGGACAAATGAAATAATGTACAGAACATACCTAAAACATTGCCAAGGATATAGCAGACACTCCATAAATACTTGTTGAAATGAAGCTAGGAAAGAATGTTCTTATCTTATTGAAAACCACTAAAAGCAGATTAAGAACTAGAAAGATGAGTCAGCAACAGCTACAAAGATATTTTTGTCTTGAAGTCTGAGGGGAAGGATTTCAACAGATACCACAGTCTAGTGGATGATACAGACATCTATTCATTCATTCAAAAGTATTCACTTGAGTGTCACTATATGTCAGGGATATGATTAGGAATAGGTAAACATTAATGACTATATAAATAAATGTAAGAATGAAACTGGCAAGTGCTCAAAAGAAAGATTCCTGACACAAGAATGTGTAATATGAAGGAGTCACAGGGACATGGAGATAGGGACACTTGCCCTGAGATCTGAATGATGAGTGAGTGGATTCCAGTTAGAAAAGTGGGGAGGAAGAGAATTCCAGGCTGGTGATTTCAGTCATGATAGAGAGGAGAGAGACAGGACAATGGCTAGAGATGAGCAGTCAAGTTACAGTGTTATCATTATTGTTATTGGAAGTTTTGAATGAAATACCAAAGCAACAGATAGAAAATTCCAAACATAAGGCAAATGATCAAAGGAGGTGTTCTTAAACCCATTGCATAACCTTTTTATAATGCTTCACCATCATGAGACTATAAACAGGTCAGGGGTTACTGGAGATGAGGTGTTTTGGAGAGAACTGTTGGTATGATATGCACCCTACCCCACTCCATGGAAGAAAGCATGGGAGATTTCCTTTCTGAAAGTTTGTTCATCAACTCAAACCTAGAGAAAGGAGTTTCCCAAAGCAACTTGGAAAGCTTCATCTGCGTTCCCCTAGTGTTCAGGGAATAGTGAGGACTGGGGTCCAACCCAGCTAGGTGGTCGACCAGAGGCTCTGATGGGACAGCAAATGTATGGTTGCTGCTGCAGTGAGGTCAGGCTTTGCTCAAGAGAAGATCCCAAGATGCAGAGTCCAGACCAGTATAAGGCTCCAATATTGAGCCACCTCCCTCAGAAGGAAGCTGAAGAAACGGACTGAGCCCCCTCTGATTACAAAAACCTTACTAGTTGCTGTAGCCTCAAGTGACCTTCCATTCTGCACTTCCCTCAAGAACCAGAAAAGAACAAAAAAAGAGAGCATTTCATCAATACCACCTAAAGCCACTTGGAACATTCAGGAGGTTAAAACTGCAGCAAAACAGTTACCCATGGGCAAAAAGATAGGACGATGATGGATGGTATGGAGAGAGATGTTAGAGATATTTAATGTTCTAGTATTTGCTGGGTTTTTTTTTTTCCTTTTGGTAATGTCGTGGTGGTTGTTTTTGTTTGTTTTTTGAACCACTGCCAGGAAAAGGAGTTTTGTTTATGAAGTTTATTTGTACACAGGATAAAGTCAAAGGGGATTATAATGGCGGGAGACAGGAAATGCTACACAGCAGGGAAAACCCAAACGTTACCCTTGCTTTTGTGGCTTGAACTTGCATACCACCTATGTCATTGGGAAATTATGTCTGCATCTCAAGAACAGCTCATACGTGGTCTCCTTAACATTATTATGATGACGTAGCACTAATTAAGCATTTACCGTGTGCCAATCATTGTATGAGGCTTTGGTAAATGGTTTCTTAAAAACTGTTATTAGGGAAAGAAGGACAACTCTTCTCTCTCCTGCCTTTCTTCTCAGCACCATTTTTGTTTGCTGCCACACTGTGACATTTGGAACTCGCAGAAGTCCCGCCTTCAAAGAAAAGCTCCCCTGTGTCCTCTGAAGGCCATTCTCATGCTGAGCTCACCTGCGCATCTGTGGGACCAAGAGCTACCTGAGTCCACAAACCAGACCTGCCTTTGCAGCCACTCCTGTTGGGGCTGTGGGTTAATTGCTGCACTGTGTTATGGCGCAGATTTTAAGGCATAGTTTTATGTATGCAGTGTCAGGTGTCATATATAGATTACCATAATTTGTATTACATCCCCTGATTCAAGGAAGGTGCCTGTTAAACTTGTGAACAAAAACAGAAAGAAATGTTTTTTAAAAAGTGTTGTGGTTGTTGTCATTGTGAAGTAGTACCAGTATTCCAAGGCCAGACTTGTGTGGTTTTACATTTCATGCTCTTAAACACAAGACCATTCAGGTTCCAGAGTCATATTCCTGAACAATTTACACATTGGGTTAAAATTTATGAGCCAGATTCCCCCCAACTACCCTTCATTCACACACACACACACACACACACACACACACACACACACACAAACACTCCACACCACTGACCCTCATCTTTCTCCCTGCCCAGGGAGACAATTCAATGCACTCCTCACATTGCTCAGAGCCCAGCCTGGCTCTAATGGTGAGGGGCTTCCTTTTGCCCTTTGACATCTCCTGTCTCTTTCACAGACTCTCTCCCTTTGTCCAGTCCATGAGTGTGTTTGGTTCTTGGAATTCCATCTCTGACCCAGTCTTCTTCCTACCCTACATGCTTTCCTCCCTACGATTAGCTTCCAACCACACACAACCCTTTGCTCACACCACCCCCATCTGTGACTCGATGCAAGATCTCTCTCCTGACCTCAGATTCTATATCTACAGCTGTTTTCTTCTTCCCTGTGGCCACCTCAGCTTATCCACTGACTTGTGAGGTCCTCAAATGTCAGAACCACACCTCAGTCACCTTCGTGCACCCTTCATTTCATATATTTTAAAATATAATATATAAACATGAAAATGAATAAATACGTGGGTTCAATTACTGTCTGTTTCATGAATAACAAATTAAGGTAAAAGGAGAAAGAAAACTTTAAAAGGAGGGGCCATCTGTAGCTTTATCTTCTTACCTAGGACAGAAAGTGCTAGAGAATAGCCCAAGAAACAGCGGATTCCACGAGCCAGAGCATGTGTGCTAGACAGTGGCATGGGCAGGGACGTTTGACAAATGCTAGATTTAAAAAAAAATAAGCAGGACAGTTTGATCCTCTAATATACATTACTACAGTTCAAATATTCAAAATATGTATATAATCAGTCATCACTTAATGACAGGGATACCTTCTGAGAAATGTGTCATTAGGTGATTTTGTCCTGCGTGAATATCAGAGTGTACTTACATAAACCTAGATGATAGAGCCCACTACACACCTAGGCTAGATGCTGTAGCCTATTGCTCCTAGACTACAAACCTCCACGGCATGTTACTATCCTGAATACTGTAGGCAACTGTAGTACAATGGTAAGCATTTGTGTATCTAAGCATATACAAATGTAGAGAAAGTACAGTAAAAATAAGATATCATAATCTTATGGGACCACTGTTACACATACAGCCCATCATCAATGAAAACATAGTTATGAGTCAAGTGCAGTGGCTCATGCCTGTAATCCCAGCATTTTGAGAGACCAAGGCAGGTGGATCACGAGGTCAGGAATTTGAGACCAGCCTGGCCAACATGGCAAAACCCCGTCTCTACTAAAGATACAAAAAATTTGCCGGGCATGGTGGTGCTCACCAATAATCTCAGCTACTCGGGAGGCTAAGGCAGGAGAATTGCTTGAACCTGGGAGGCAGAGACTGCAGTGAGCTGAGATCACACCATTGCACTCCAGCCTAGATGATAGAGTGAGATTCCATCTCAAAAAAAAAAAAAAAGAAAGAAAAGAAACATAGTTATGAAACATATGACCGTATTTTACATTTTTCAGCACTTGTTAAATATATTTGAATACATTTCCATTTGGGTTTTGCTTAGCACATATTAATTGTTCTGCAGACTGAGATTCTACAGTTAACCAATTGGGAGAAACAGGCCCTAGAATATAGGATTCTTGATGAGTCACTACTCATAAGAAAATAATTTTTAAAACAACACCAGCACAAACCCCTCAAAATTGACGCAATTATTGTATTTGGAGCTTTCGATCTTTTCTAAGAACAATTCAGTGGATCTGTGCAGACACCAAAGAGACTAGGGCTTGGCCTCCCGGGAGCCACACCCTAGAGGGTCGGGGATCTGGACCTGCCCACTCTTCAGGTGGCTCAGGTTTTCTAGCCATCAGGCTACCACTGGCAACTCTCTTGCTATGATGAATACCACTTTCCTTCTGCAGCCACAAGTCAGTGACATTTTGGTCATGAAACCCACATGCACTGGCTCTCAACTCCAGCACCTCTCTGGGGTCTGGGGGTGGAGGGCAACTTCTCAGGCTACAGCAGCTGCAGGAAGTGCTGGGTGACATCACCTCCCCCTAAGCCAAGAAGGTCAGGCCCAGAGCAGCCATCTTTGGACAAAAAACACACAAATAATCCACCACTTTCCACCCCGGAGAATGAGCTCACAACTGCGGGGGTCCCACCTTTATATGCGTGCCAGGTGATGTCAGGGTGAGTGTCCTGGCACTCTGACACTCTGCAGGTGCTTCATTCATGGACACCCCACAGTTCACACCAGATGGCAGCGTGGGAGAGGAACATCAGCTCTAGACCTTCCCTCACTTCAAGTTATAAGGCCTTTGGGGGACTGACTCGCCCATTTTCTTGGACTGTGTTATATGAATATTGGGCCAATCATAATGGGATAGATACTGGGGTAGGGTGGGGATGGAGAAGGGCTTCTCTAGAGGTTTCTCTACAAATAAAATTCCTGGCAATAAGCTCTCGCTTCTATCATCAACTACTCTTCTCTGGGTCATGGAAAATCCTGCATTGTTGGTCACACAGGGGGATGGAGCGGCAAAGCTGAAAGAGAACTGACTGGCTCTTGGCAAGGTGAACAGAGGTGTAATAGAACAGGATAGATGCCCACACAGCAAGCTGGATAACCTGATACCTACCCTGGGCTTCCCTATTCCAGACTTTGCTGTGTCCAAAGCCAAGTGGCAGAGTTTAAAAGCACCCTGTATTGTAATTCCATGAAAAATGAGTGATTTTGTTGTTGTTCAAGTGCTGATACACTTGGCTTGACTCTATCCTGCTTTCTTATCACAATAAAAATGGGCATGAAGATAAGCAATGTGTTTCTTTGAACCCCTCAAAAGAAAAGGTTCTAGTTTGACACCCACATTTGAATTGCCTGTAATTTCCTTATTGGAATCTTTTGACGGCCAAGGCCTTTCTGTGTCAGGCGGTGCCTGACACATGATATGTCAGGGACACTCACTTTCTAGATTACCCTGGAAAGATGTACCCTTAAAAGGAATTAGTCCCTCCAAGCATTGACTCCAGCATTTAATCTAACGCCGGAAGCTGACTGAGTTGGCTGCTTAAGGAAGGAAAGAAGACGAGGAAGACAGGAGGGAGGGAAAGCAGGAGAAATGGAAAGAGGAAATGGAGAAATGGTATGGGAAAAGGGAAATGAAAGGAAGGGAAGCAGAGAGGCAGGAAGAGATGGAAGGAAGAGGTAAATTGGGAAGAAAACTTAAGCTAGTGAGAAGCCCATTGATTCTATAAATAAACCTCAAAAACATGAAGCCTGGTTCTTCCCAAAAGGGTTCCCACTTTCCCTGACTTCATCCTGGTCCAGCCAGCCTCAAGACTGAGGAGAATCAGGCAGCTGTCGGGGGCTTCAGCCTGCAGTCCCAGTGGGCATGAGTCACAGGCCGTGCTACAAGCGGGCTCCTCTGAGGGAGCCCTGGAGGACCGGCCGTGGGCGTTCGGACCATTCCTGCTGCCACTCAGGAATGTCCCTTCAGGAAGTTGGTTCACTCCAAGGTCATTCTCTTTAGGATTTAATGAACAAGCCTCACAAAAATGAATCCTGAAGCCCCAAACAATACGCCAGCCAACTTATTGTTCCTTTTGGAGCTTAGCACCTCCTTTAGGAAACTGCACAGAAGAGTGACTTCGTTGTGAAGGTTCCTGCCCATAAGAGACACAGTCCTTTCATGGCACACAGATGCCTGTGGCAGGGCAGAGGAAAATGATTGAACTTGAACAAAAGAGGCAACTCTTCCTGCTGTCAACAGCTGGCTCCTGGCAGAACTGGGAAGGTCCAGGGACAAGAATCTGAATCCCTCATCCTCCGCCTACCGGGGCCAACAGCGCCTTTGCCTGTCACCACCCATCAATCACAGAGCTCCAGCAGCTCATCCACAATGCAGTTGTCCCTAAGCAGTTCAGTCTCATGGCCTTTTCTTGGGATGACTCCAGGCTTTCCCTACACTTCTGTCATTACCACGCTGAACAAAACGGCTCCACTCCTGAAATTCATCCAGCTGCCGACTTGCGAGGGCACATGAGCAGCTATTGCTACAGTGGAGAGAGGAGGGCATGGGCTTTAGAGTCAGGCAGCCAGGCTCAAATTCCAGTTCTTCAGTTACTTGCTGGTGACCTTGAGAAAGTAACTTAACCTCTCTGAGACTCAACATTCCCATGCTAGAAGTCATGATAACAAAAGTAGGGTCATTATGAGGATTGCATGTGTCATCTCTCTGAGAGCGGAGAAATAGTCTTATTTATTGGTGTTTAACCCACAGAAAGCACTGAGTAAATATTTATTGAATACATGCAAAATGCTTCACACAGCGTTCAGACATAGACGGCTGCAGTGAGTGGATAGCGTTATCTTCCTTCTCTTTATTTTCTGCCTCTCTCAATGCTTCCCATGGAGGAGCTTATTTTGACCCTTGTGTCAGTCAGGGTCCCAGCAGGAAACAGATGGTATGTTCCAAATGGGGAGATCTTCGTGAAGGACCCATCTGCCGGCGTGACGGAGGGAACCGACAGGGAGGGTTAAGCATTCCAGAAGTAGCCACAGCAGAAAGGTGCCAACTTTTCTCTCCCTGGAGGGCCAAGCAGGGAGCTGCTACCAGAGTGAGAGAGCCATAGCTGAGAGGCCAGCTGCAAAGGATCCAAACCTTCAGGGAATAGCAGAGCAGGGAGGGAGAAGTGGGAATTAATACCCAGCCCTCCTCTCCTCCCACTCTATGATCTCTTGCTGGTGCCTCCCAATGGCCAAGCCCAGTATCCATTGATGAGACCCTTGTAAAGCAGCTTCCACAGAGCAGCATGGAGAATGGTAGGCTGAATCTAGCCGTGCAAATGGAGAAAATCTAGGACAGCCATTAAGTCTCCAAGGATTTATGTGAATAGTCACCTTCCCCCACCTCATGGGTTCTTCAGCAGATTTACACTACAAAAGATAGTATCTTCTCAAAAAAGGTGAAATCAACAGGAGATTTTAGTTCAAAGATGACGTGAACCAGAATCACCTTTATTCCTTCCTGGTGGGGGAATCTAAACAACTAGAGCACAGCTGTTCCAGGGAGCTGGTTCCACACCTATATCACACCTTTGCTGCCCTTTCTCATGCTACAAATTTCTATACATAAAATCTAGAAGTGGATACATTTCTGGTGCCTTGAAAAAAATAAAAGGTGAATCCAGGTATGAATAACCTGTATGTAATTTTTTTATGTTTGCAATATGTGGGTATTTTTAAATACGTAACAATTAAAATCTACCAACGTTTTCCCATCATCTTTGTATTGCATATTGTGTTTGCAACAAGAAATGCTAGGCTTGAAGAGCTAAATAAGTTCATTGCTAAAGCCCTGGCATATCCGTGGCAGGGGATAAACTGGATAGCAATTGGAAGCCAGCTCTGCAGAGATGCCCTGGTCTTTGGAGGGTGGCATTCACTTTCCCAACACTGCACATGTTGGATGGACATCCTGCTAACTGGCATTCAGCTCTACTATCCAACAGCTGCCAAGAGACCCAAGGCCGTCACTGGATATGGAACTCAATGCTGGTATCTGAACACTAGCCCTCTAGACAGTCAGCTTCATCTGTTAAGTATATGCAAAAATGCATAAAGCAAGATGAAAGCCATGTTAAAATGAAAGCATACTCACAGTGAGGCATGGTTAGTTCTTCGTGGACTCTGCTTCAATCGAGTTACCTGGCCCTAAGAAAATAGCAGTATTTAAAAATGGAGGGAGGCAATGAAGGTGCTTATGAGGCCAGCCAAGAATTTTGCAGCATTTCTTTTGTTCTATATGCTACACTAACTGACTCACATAGGTTAACTCAACCTCATGCGCCACCTCACAAATAAGCATGTGTTGTAGATTTTCCTTTAGAGATGGGGAACGCAAAGCCAAGTCATATTAGGTTACTTGCCTAAGATAACATAGCTGATGAGTGGAAGAGCTGGGCTTGAAAATCAGCAATCGAACTCCAGATTGTACTTTTAACCACCAGATGATTCTGCCTCTGATTATGTTCCTTAAATATTCAGAGAAAGAGAAAAAAATTGGAAGAACATGTATTTTTCAACTTAAAAGCAGCTTGCTTCCGAGAGTAAGATAATAAATGAATGTTTCTCTCTACTTTCTACTTTTTTGCTCTTTTCCTTATTTGATTTAGGAGTCAATATATTAATTTCATAATAGAAATTATAACTTCATGTCAAAAACTTATTTGAGGAATCTGGATCTGTTATGAAAGTATGAGTCTCCGATAGCCTAGCTCTTTGCAGATAACAACTGCAAACCCTGTATAGAATAGAAGTCAAGACTATGCCAAAACATATGCAGTCAATTGATTTTCAATGAAGATGCCAAGGTAATTTAATGAAGAAAGAATAGCCTATCCAACAATTGCTACCAAATCAACTACCTATCCATAAAGGGAAAAAGGAATATTGATCCTTACCTCTCATCATATACAAAAAGTAATATGAAATGGATGACAGACTTCCATGCAAAATATAAAATTATAAAACTTCTAAAAAAAAAAGATAAGGGAGAAAAGCTGTGTAAGCTTGGAGTAGAAAAGCTTTGTAATCTTGGAGTAGGAAAACTTTTCTTAGGAAGAAAATATAAATAATGGAGCATTTATTAGAAGTATTGTTTGCTCAATGCTACTTCATCACAATTAAGCACTTTTATTCTATGAAAAATACCATTAAGAAAACACACAGGCAAGCCACTGCCTAGGAGAAAATATCCAAAGGACTTGTAACTAAAATGTATACAGAACTCTTACAACTCAATAATTACTTACAATTATTAAACTAGACAACCTATTTTCTTTAATAGGCAATGAAAGTTGAACAGACACATCAAAAGAGTATCTATAAAGTGCTAAAATCACATATAAAGATGTTTAACATCATTGGTCATCAGGGAAATTTAAGTGAAAACCACAGTAAGATGTCACTCCACATCCATCAGGAAGATTTAAATTAAAAAGACTGTTCATACTAAGTGTTGGCAATGATGCAGAGCAGCTGGAACTCTCACATACTACTGGTGGAAATATCAAATGATACAAATTTTGGGGAAAACAGCTTTGCAGATTCTAAAGCTAAACATAAACCTACAATGCAATGTTTGGAATGACTCAGCAATTTGTACACCAAATACATGAAAACATACATTTACATAAAGAATCATACATGAATGTTCATAGCCAGTTTACCTGTAACAGGCAAAAACCTAAAACGACCTAAATGTCCATCAACAGGTGATTAGATAAAGAAATTGTGACATATCTATACAATTGTACTCAGAAACAAAATGGAGCAAACTGTTGATACAACAATATGGATGAATCTCAAAATCATTATTCTGTGTAAAAGAAGACAAAACTCCCTCAAAATAGAATACATAATCTATTATTCCATTTACATATTTATATAAAATCCTAAAAATTGCCATATAGTGGCAAAGAGTAGATCATTTGTTGCCTGGAAATGAAGGTGGAGGGAAAGATGGATTAGGAAGAGGCGTGAGGAATCTTTTCAGAAAAATGGAAATGTTAGTTATATTGGTTATGGTGATGGTTTCATGAGCATATACATTCACCATAGCTCATCAAATTGAATTCTTTAAATATATGCAGTTTGTCGTATATCTTCAAAGTTGTTTTTAAAAAAACCTTTTCTGCTGAGATCCTCGCCTTAGGAACTAGACAGCAGCTGTAGCCTCAGCACCCAGCACCCTACGTTGCTCTTCCCCAAAAAGCAACCTTTGGGTTTATCGTGGCCCTTCTGACTCACCATTCTGAGAAGCCTCCTTTTCTTTCTTTGTCTTACAACCCTTCATCTTTCATCTGTATAGCCCTTTGATTTGTTTTCAAAGCTTTTGCTGCACTGTAGTCACATGCCTGCATTTAACTTACAGGAATTCAAGTACACACACAAGGCAACAAAGAAAAGCAATTACAGCATTTACAGCAAAGAGAAACAACATACACAGTGTGGGTGGTTCCATCTGCCATTTCATTCCAGGAGTCTGAGAAAGGTGATGTGACTGCTTTTCCTCCAGCTGGTTCCATTGGTGCTATGTCTCTCGTTCTAGGAGAATCTCATCATGTGAAGTAAAATTCTACTGGTTGGTTGGTTGTTTGTTTTGAGAGGGTGCCACTCTGTTACCCAGGCTGGAGTGTAGTGGCACAATCATATCTCACTGTAACCTCACACTCCTGGGCTCAAGCAATCCTCCCACCTGAGCATTCCGAGTAGCTAGAACTACAGGTGTACACCACCAAAGCTGGATTCTTCTGTTTAAAAGACACCTTTTTTGGTACAACGCAGACACTAAATGCAAACCAAGTGGTTCCTATATTGCTCACTTTTTAGATTTTTTTCTCATCTTTGCTGGTAGTTGCATTTCATAATCACATCAACTTTGAACTAAGTCGTGTTGAATTTGCGTTGCTCTCAGCTATATTACATCCTACTTTTTGATAAGCCATTTTATATATTAAGTTTCTTGCATGAATGATGACACAATTTTCATAGGAACAAGAAAAGAAAGCAAAATGGGTTAAACCTAGGTTCAGTTTTATCGCCAGTTTAACCATGCCCCCATAAATAAAAATGCTAATAACCCCTTTTTAAATTTTAGGTTCAGAGGTACATGTGCAGGTTTGCTATATAGGTAATTGTGTGTCAAAGGGGTGTTAGCGCACAGATTATTCCATTACCCAGGTCATAAACATAATACCCAACAGTTTTCCAGTGCTTCATTTTAGACTCAACTGAGGAAACAATGATCTACCCAAAAATGAAAAAAATGTTGATTGTGTTGGACTAAACAGGGAAAAGAATATTTGTCTCCTACATGGAATTTTACTGTTCTTGAGGATAATTTTATTATACTTGATTTTCATCATAGGTGATAATTTTAGAACCCCTATATAGCACCAAATTTAGGGTTTTCAGAATAGCCCCATAAGGTGGCCAGAGAAAATATTATCCACACTGGACAGAGGAGGAAACGGGGCCTCAGGGAGATTGTGACTTGCTAGTTACACAGCTAATAAGGGACATCCTTCTTCCAAGAACCCAGGTCTTCAGACTGCACATCTAGTATTCCTTGAACCATATCACCACCTCCACATGTTGCCATTTTGCTTATCAGACAAAGGCATTATTATGGCCTGGATTTGCCCTGAGTCCCAAGGACAATTCTCACAGCAAAGATAACTTATTTTCACAATGGAAGCAGAAACTGCTGCTAATAACTCTTGGCTCTTTCTTCTCTTAACTAAAAAGGAAAATGTGTTAAACCAAATATGGCAGTTTTGTGACTCTTACCCCCAATCATAATCAAAATTTACTTTAATTGACAACCAAGCTGTCAATTATCCAAGCTTTCAGAAGAACGGACACAAATAAGCCCAAATTATGATGATATATTCCACAAACTCAGAGGAACCCAACGTCAATCAACCCAGTGGCAAGGGAAAGGGTCTAGTACATGTCTCAACCCACCGTGAGCCAGTCACTCCCCAGGCAACTACATACATTGTGTCATCTTTACAACTGCAGCCTTTAACAAGGGCTGGGAGATTTCAACTAAAACAGAGAGAATAAACTTTGTTGTAGGGATCTCAGAATATTTTTCATGGATAGATGGAGAATTTGAATAAAACATCCTATAAATGTCTTTCTAAAAGTCTGAAAACAAACTGTCCCCAGTTGATTCACCAACATATTTGTTGCCACTAGAAATTGTTTTTCAAAGAGTGGTGATAACGATAGGGACTCTAGCCACTGCCCAAACGCCATGGACAGGGTCTCAGCACTAAACCGATTAAAACTTGACAAGTGTCACTGTCCCAGGTGTGACAGCTAGGACAGAAATCATTCCACGTCTGACCCAGACAGGAGGCTAAGGGACGGATCACCCCCGGCAGTTAGGAAGCATATACTTGAAGGAAGAGGAAGTATGTCCGGACAGTTACACTGTCTATAGAGATGTGTTTCCTTAATGAGTTTCCCTCCTATAAGAAGACACACAAGTTCAGGATGACAAGTTCACACATATAACTTTCCTAATTTGGTAGCAATCTCCATTACCCTGGCTGAAGCTGGAGAGTTAACCTAAGCTGCTGTGTTTGGGGCAATGATGTCTGTGCTCACGCTTTCTCTCACTGAACTCAGCTGCAGCATAGAGGAAGGCTCCAAGAATCAAGGAAGATCCGGGATCCCGAGCTGTCATAGGGCAGTAAGAAATGGGATGAGTGACTACTAAGAGAGATGCGCAGCACAGAATGATAATGTCTTTTGTTTGCTTGTGTATTTCAGAGTGAAAAGTGGAGCCCAGTTACATTATAATCTGGGCAATTTAGGTTCTTTCCTGCAAGCCCTCCTCCAATAGGCCCCAGCTGGAGGCTTGGTGTGTGGGTTTTGTTCAGTTGTATTGTTGTCTTTTTATATCAAAGGAATCATTCTGCCGATTACCCCAGTTTCCTCCCTTCTTGTCCAGTAGCAAACCAGGACCATAGCAGACAGATTCCTAATGCTCTGCAGATGAAGGAATGTCAGGAAAATAAATAAATTTGCTCTCTTCTGCTGCATTCCTTTCCTTAAGGCAAGAAAGTAAAAGAAGATGACTTAGAATTAAACACAGAAATTTTCCAACAACACTTATCTTGCCAGCTCCTGCCGAGATCACTAGCTTTAAAAGTGCTCTCTTCAGGCCTGAGTTCAGGATGGCTCTTAAGCAATTCTGCCTCTGTGCTGAGCTGCCATTGCCTTTCTTCAGCTGTTTTCCAGTTGCCAGGAAAAGGCATCCACTTGCCTGGGCCAGGAAGGAGGAGCACAGAGAAACACAGAGTAGAACTGTTTCTTCCTCAAATGTGTTTTTCTTTCTTTTGGAAAAAGAAAAAAAAAAACCCTCCCCAGAGCATTGTCTACTTTTCTACTTGATTTCTCACAGAGCATTGGATGCAGAAGTTTGGGGATGGTTCTCTGAATAGGGGCAATTTGCACTGGATTTGAACCACTGAAAGCCATATAATTACCCAAGACGTGTCAACACCAAGAACTGAAGACACTGGCAGAAGTCATTCAGGGCAGAGTCATGTTGACAAGCACACTGTTTTCTCCAAAGCGTAAAGAACTCAGTATATAAATGAAGAAGGCAAGACACAAGTACAGCCCAGTGATTATCCAAGCCATTCATTAAGGTGTCAGTCCTAGAGCCAAGACAGGACACTGTGCCTTCCATGCTACCAGAACACGCTAACTCTTGAGCATCTTGTCCGAGAAATAAATTGGGGGGTGGGGAATTATTCTATTCTGGAATGCCAGGGTAGCTTGGCATTCCAGAGGAAAACTATCCGTGATCCACTTTTATAACTCGTTTTTAGGGATATGTCATTTGCTAAGGCAAGAATTGTAATCCTTCTGCCTTCCCAGAGGGTGTATCAGAACAAAGCTCTAAGCAGAGAGTGAGTCTATCCCACTAATAGCAGCCTTACCTCAGCACAGCTTTATCAGTCTCCACTTGTCCTCACCTGGAAAATCCATTGGTGAATGTGGCAGTCAGGGTATAGAAGAGTCCCTGGGTCATACGCTTCCATCATGCTTCATTATACCCTAGTTAGGAGTGGACTTCTTCTACCTGTCTGGGACTGGACTACAATGACTTGCCACTTAGAAAAGATGAGAGCCAGGCAGGATTCTCTCTGCAGCACCTCTGACCAGCCAACCAGCAGCAGGGTTCCTACCCAGGGGTCCACCCATCACCACCAGGCAGGGGTGATGAGCACGCAGTTGCCTTTTCCATAGCAGCATTGTTCTTCGTCTAACTTTCATCTCTCTGCTATCTCACAATGCTCTTCTAAAATAAGGTATATTTGGCAGCTTTGTCAACTAAAGACTGGCAACAAAACTCAAGCGTTATGGATTTGTGTTTCTTCCATTTAATTTAGACGTCTAATGTCTTGAGGTTTTTTTTAATTTTTTTTTTGTGATTCAAGTTGCACTTGGATTGTGAAGACAATCTTTATTGGTTCATGCCAGAAGTAAGTTATTTCTGAGTCCCTAAATAGATGTAAAAGAGGCCCCAAATACCTGGGAAATGTGGCCTCCCTTGAAAAACTCAATGTAGCATGGCCTGAGTGCTTAGAATTTGTCTCATAAGAAAACTCCTTCTTTGATGAAATGATTTAAATGTGACTATGGTCTCAATGGTTGGGGGAAAGTCCACTTACAAATTCTCTTTATTAGAGACATGAGTTTACTATCATACCTTTGAAAGGACAACTTCTCTGGTTGGGTTTAAGAAGAGTTTTTCAACAAAATATCTTCTGTTCCAAAGTCAAAATCATTTAAATGGGTTTAATATTCAGCTCTACATCTGTTTCCAATGCCCACATGAAAAGATGTGTTTGGTTCATGGGCCAGTGGGTGTCACAGCTTGAATGCTAAATCATGAAGGAAGAAACTTGATTGTTAGGGAGATGGGTATTCAAATATTTAATATTTTTAATTAATGCTTACACATGTTTGGAAGCAAAAACTGGGCTTGCGGTCTCATTTCCAAAGCCAACACATCCAACCACTCCCCCTCATATGTTTGTCACACATTAAGTTTCTCTGTAAAAACTTCGTACTTTTTTTTTTTTTTTTTTTTTTTTTTGAGTCAGAGTCTCATTCTGTCACCAGGCTGGAGCTCACTGCAACTTCTGCCTCCTAGGTTCAAGTGATTCTCCTGCCTCAGCCTTCCAAGTAGCTAGGATTATATGCATGTGCCACCATGCCCAGCTAATTTTTTGTATTTTTAGTAGAGATAGGGTTTCACCCTGTTGGCTAGGCTGGTATTAAACTCCTGACCTCAGGTGATCCACACACCTCAGCCTGTTTACTCTTTCTCATCAAAGGAGATTAGTATTTCAAAATCTTTATCGACAATAAGAAATTATTGTGCTCTTATATTCAGAGACTTGTGCTAGACTCTGGGAGGCAGAGGTGAAAAGACACAGCCTTGAGGGTCTTACAGTTTATAGAACAGCTGTCCAAATACACAATGTACACTGCAGGGCAACCAGAGCCAAGGGCACACAAGAGGCTCACACAGAGCTCCTCCACAGAGGACTGAGGCTCCTGGACCGCTTCTTGGAGGACATGTGCACCCTTGAAGAAGGGAGAGGCCTGGACATTGGATGCACGGTGAGCTGGTGGTTTGCTGGTTTGAACAAAGGAAGTGGTTGGCAGGTGCACAGAGGATTGAGGAAATAAGCACTTCAGCTAAGCAGGATGAAAGAATTCACAAAGGACAGACTGGGAGGTGAAGGCAAAGAGGCAAGTGAAGGGACAGATGGCAGAGGTCATAAAGCCACTTGTGTGCACCAAGTGTCAAGCCAGTGGCACTTTATTAAACTTTCAGCAACCTTCTGTCAGTGTTAAACTAGGAAATCCTGGTGGAGTGTTTCATTTCTTCTGTGTTGTTGCTTTTGGTTTGGGGGTGAGATTTTCACTGCTGATAGGCTTTGCCTTCAGGTCTACACCATTTGAACTTGATACAGTCAGCAATTAGGAAAAATAGAGATTAGAGGAATTCCATGGCCTTAATTATGTGAAAAAGCAGCAACATAATTCCCAAACAGGTAAATTCAAGCATAACATTTGACCCAGCAATCCCATTACTGGGTATATACCCAAAGGATTATAAATCATTCTATTATAAAGATACATGCACACGTATGTTCACAGCGGCACTGTTTACAATAGCAAAGACCGGGAACCAACCCAGATGCCCATCGACAATAGACTGGACAAGGAAAATATGGCACATATACACCATGGAATACTATGCAGCCATAAAAAAACCATGAGTTCGTGTCCTTTGTAGGGACATGGATGAATCTGGAAACCATCATTCTCGGCAAACGGACACAAGAACAGAAGATCAAACACCGCATGTTCTCACATGGACACAGGGAGGGGTGCATCACACACTGGGATCTGTTGGGGAGGCCAAGGGAGGGACAGCGGAGGGGTGGGGAGGTCAGGGAAGCATAACATAAGGAGAAATGTCAGACATACCACATTGCCATGTGTGTACCTATGCAACAGTCCTGCATAATCTGCACATGTACCCCAGAACCTAAAGTACAATTTTAAAAAAAAGAATAATAATTGAATACTTTTCCTGACCATCTGAAACACAGATCCAATTCTGGATCAATTTTAAGTTGGTGTTTTTAATGATTCAATTTTTAACCACTTGCTTTATTTTGATTCTGAGAGAAATAATTAATGGACAAGGCAGGTGCCTTTTCAGTGTAAAAAATAACTTGCTTCTAATCCCAGAGCACTTGTTAATTCACAAAATGCCTCACTGTGTGTTCCATTTGATCAGCACTACAGTCTCCCAGGGTAGGTAGGGATAAAAGTATTATCATCATTCCCATTTTACAGGTAAGGTAGCTGAGCTTCAGATAGATCCTATGACTTGCCCTAGGTCACCTGGCCAGGATTGGGTCCCAACCCTCCGTATGAGGACTGTGCAAGGTCTTGATCAAGATCTCACTTTTTCTCTACCTAGCTGATTGCTTGATAGTTTTTCTTGAATTTCTTTAAACTTTAAAGAGCTTTTGGATCTTCTGCAAACTTTTTAGACCATACCTACTCTAAGAAAAAATACTTTACACCTTATTCTCTGTGGCTACCAACTGATCAGAGGTAATGTTACTACTCAAAACATTGCTTTTCAATTCTCCACTCAACACCCCTAGAATATAGGAACCGATGTCCAGATTTGACAGGTGTGAAATCAGGTGTTGTGTTGGTCAGGGTTCTCTAAAGGAACAGAATTAATAGGAGATATAGATATAGATATATAAATATATAGATATATATAAAGGTTAGTTTATTAAATCTTAACTCACATGATCACAAGTCCCACAATAAGCCATCTGCAAGCTGAATAGCAAGGAAAGCCAGTCTAAGTCCCAAAACTGAAGAACTTGGAGTCGGATGTTCGAGGGTAGGAAGCATCTAGCACAGGAGAAAGACGTAGCCTGGGAGGCTGGGCCAGTCTAGCCTTTTCACGTTTCTCTACCTACCTACTTTATATTCTAACCAGGTGCACTGGCTGCTGATTAGATGCTGCCCTCCCAGATTAAGGGTGGGTCTGCCTTTCCCAGTCCACTGACTCAGAGGTTAATTTCCCTTGGCAACAACCTCACAGACACACCCAGGATCAATACTTTGCATCCTTCAATCCACTCAAGTTGATGCTCAGTATTAACCATCACAGGAATAGAGCAATAAAATTATTTGATTTGACCAAGCTCACTTAACTCGTAATTGACAGAGAATGAATCCCAAAGCCCTCAACCACAGTAGCAGAAAATGCCCAAATGGAGGTAGGAAGTTGTAAAGCAGTGATTCTCAGGCAGGATTTCTGGCTCCCTGCATCAGAATCACAGACGACTCCCATTAAACTTCAGATTCCTTTTCCAGAACGTCTCAAGCTGAAACAGAGACCAGGGAATCTACATTTACTCAGCTCCTGAGAAGATTTTTAGCAACACCAAAAGCTAGGAAATACTGACAGGTGGCAAGGCCAAGAGAATGGTGTAGCTTGACCCCAAGAACACAGGGCAAATATGAGGAAGGAATGAGGGAGAGATGGAGGGATGGAGGGCCAGGTGGTGGAGGACCCTGAATGAGGTTGGATTAGAGAGAACAGGAAAGAGGTTAGAGGAACGGACTTGAGATGTCCCGGGAGAAGGAGTATTTTCATGTATCCGGACGGGACTAGCTTTAGTAGAGGAAAAAGATCACTAAACTAAGAAGATACAGACCTTTCAAATCAAAAAACCCAGCTGCCTCATCCTAATTCTCCTGTAAAGGAAGGAGGCATCACTTGGGAGGCAGATCTGGATCTGCTTCCAACTCTGCTTCTGACCCCTCTGTGACTCTGAGCTAATCATTTAACATCTTGGAACCTCATTTCAAGTTCAGTGTTAGTAAAATCTTACCCTGGCTGGGGAAGGTTGGGTGGGGGAGCAGAATGGTTGCTAATATGTGATTCACTACCAAATTTTCTACCCTCTCCTTCTTTAAGCTCATCTCTATCCAATGTCTTTAGCAAGGCTTAGCAGGAAGGTTTGAAAGGTTCTAAAGTCACAGAGGTGTTGTGCTGAGAAGCAGCTTAAGTCCAGGTCACAATGGAAGGAGCGGGGGTCCAGCAGAACAACGGTCAGGTTGACTGCACAGTTGTGACCTCTGAAGGCACCCAGCATCTGGCAGCCATCCTCAGGGAGAGATTTTCAAAGTCTTTATTCGTTTTGTTATTGTTGTTTGTGTGTGTGTGTGTCTGTTTTTTAGAGACAAGGTTTCTGTGTGTCACCCAGGCTGGGATACAGTGGCATGATCATAGCTCACTGCAGCCTCAAACTCTTGGGCTCAAGAAATCCTCCCACCTCAGCCTCCCAAGCAGCTGAGATTATAGGTGTACATCACCACACCTAGCTAATTTTTAAAACTTTTGTAGAAATGGGATTTTACTATGTTTCTCAGGCTGGTCTCAATCTCCTGGCCTCAAAAAAATCCACCCACCTCGGCCTCCCAAAGTGTTGAGCCACCACACCCACCTGCCAAAGACCATATTTGAAAGCTGTCCAGCCCAGGATTTCCATTAAGAGACATGTTACAAGCTCCAGGAATGGTGGATGTGCTCTTTGGATAGAAACTTAACAGTCACCAACTGGAAGGCATTTCAACTTTGAGAAAACTTGAGCACCTGTTATAAAAGGCTGGTATATGTCACACTATCACAACATCCCATCTGTGGGCCACAGAAAGCTGGGGAAGCATTGTTTCAGACATGGGGGCAAACAGAGGACTGGGGCCTGTGGTTCTGCCTTCCCGGTTTAGAAATGGGGGAGAGGTCTGATCTGATCAAGACAGAATCTGGATTAAGTAGAAATATATTCAGAGCCAAGACAACAATCGATAATATTCTTCTTCATGGAGATACCTGGAACTATACCCTCCACGAAATGGAAGAGGAATGAATGCTCCTTCCAGCTCCTCCTAAACTATTTGTTTAACATACATGAAAGATATTAATCTCCAGCCACTCACATCCCATAAAACTCCTAGCGGGGAGGTTTTATTATTCAGTATTGAGAACATCTAGTTCTGCTAGGAGAACTGAATATTAGAATTAGGAGGATGGCTTTACTCAGGGTTTAAAAAGAAAAAAAAGCAGGGACAATTCCTCCTACATAGCTGACCCTGGAACAGAACGGGTTTGAACCGTACAGGTCCGCTTACACATGGATTTTGTTTTTCAGTGAAAGTTATGCCAAGTCTGCCTGCCTCTCCTGCCGCCCCTTCCACTTCCTCTACCTCTTCCTCCTCTGCTGCCCCTGGGACAGCAGATCAGCCCCTCCTCTTTCTACTCACTGTGAAGACAAGATGAAGCCCTAATGAATAGTACATATATTTTCTCTTCCTTATAATTTTCTTGATAATATTTTCTTTTCTCTAGCTTACTTTACTATAACAATACAGTATGTAATACATGTAATATACAAAATATGTGTTAACCAAGTGCTTATAGTAGGATATTAGTAGTTAAGTTTTGGGGGAGTCAAAAGTTATACCCAGATTATTTACTGAGCTGGGGGTCAGCACCCCTATTCCCTATGTTGGAGGCTCGAGGGTCAACTATATTAGTTCACTATGGCTGTCATAATAAGGTACCACAATTTGAGTAGTTTAAACAACAGAAATTGGTTGTCTCCATTCAGGAGACCAAAAGTCCAAAATCAAGCTGTCCAGAGAGCTGGTTTGTTCTGAGGACTATGAGGAGAAGATCTGCTCTGGACCACTCTCCTTGGCTGGCAGACGGCTGTCTTCTCCCTGCATCTTCACATCATCTTTTTCCTTTTTTTTTTTTCAGAGTCTTGCTCTGTTGCCCAGGCTGGAGTGATGGCATGATCTCAGTTCACTGCAACCTCCGCCTCCCGGGTTCAAGTGATTCTCCTGCCTCAGCCTCCCTAGTAGCTGGAATAACAGATGCCCACCACCACGCCCAGATTTTTATATTTTTAGCAGAGACGGGGTTTCACCATGTTGGCCAGGCTTTTCTCGAAATCCTGAGTCATCTTTCTTCTATGTATGTGTCTCTATATCTAAAATTTCCCCCTTTTATCCCTTTGTACAAGGACACCAGTCACAGTGAATTATAACCCATTCCAAGAATTTCATTTTAACTTGATTGCCTCTGTGAATACCCTACCTCCAAATAGGGTCGCATTCTGATTTACCAGAGATTAGGACGCCAGCATACCTTTTTTGAGGGGAATACAATTAAACCTGTAACACCTCCCTTTCCACAAAATCTAGTTCCGTGATTCCAAAGGAGGGAAGAGCATCAGAATTAATGTCTTTTCATGAAGAAGGCACACTGGGGTGCTAGGAAAAGGGATTAGATCAGAGAGACAGGCTCTAGAAATCCAGTTAAGAAGAAAGTCCTGTGTACCATACTGAGAAAATAGGAAAACTCTGAGTTCTTCAGCAAATGGTTAGATTTTGAGTCCATCAACTATGTAATTTACAAAGAATTAAATTTATTTCTCGCACTTTGAGAGACTAGGAAGTCCAAGATCAAGGCGCCGGTAGATTTGGGGTCTGGTAAGAGTCTCTCCTTCCGAGGTGGGGCCTTGAATGTTTCATCCTCCCGAGAGCAAGAACTCTTTCATCACATGGCAGAAGGGCAGAAGAGAGCAAACCCACTTTCCCGAGCCCTTTATATAGAAACGTTAACCCATTCATGAGGATGGAGCCCTCGTGACCTAAACACGTCACATTAGACCCCACCTCTCAATACTCTTGCATTGGAGATGAGGTTTCAACCTGTGAATCTTGGGGGGAACACAAACATTCATGCCACAGCATTGATTAATGGACTTATCTATAGATGGCCCTCAAATGCTAGAAGGGCTCTGCACAGGGACCCAGGGACCTGACTCATCTATGGTCTGGCTACAGAGAGCAGAAAGAACACAGGGGTCAATACAAACCTGCATGCATGATCTGGGGCCCCTCCCCACCCAAATGAGGCCCTACAACCACCTTTTGGAGAAGAGAAAAAATAGAGATAGGACCCTGAAATATTGAGAATTTAGCCCCAAGGAGATGATTCCACAAAGGTGACTATTTTTTAAACTGAAAGACACTTCCAACCCAAAAGAGTGAGTATGAGATGCCTTAATTGGCAAGCTGAAACACTAGAAACATGTTTTCTTTTCTACCCATCTGGGTGAGGGTACTGGAGCAAGATTAACTCCACTATGGAAAATAAAATTTACATTTTCTTTGTACATCCAATTAGTAATATAAAACTGTCAGCCCTTGTTCCTGCTACACAGGGAAATGGAATTACAGAGACTGAGTGAGAGGACGTTTTGGCGAGTGTTTAAAAATCTAAACCCTGAACAGAGGTAGATATGAACTCAAGAATGAGGTGAACACTAAAAATGGGAACATCTGCACAGATGTTAGACTGGGTTTCAATGTAGCTCAGTGGATACCGTTACTCTGATCCAATCCTACTTTACGTAAAGTCTCAACTATGTGGCCATGATCATACTGGCCATTTTCCCCACCCCGTTTGTATTAGTCAGGGTTCTCTAGAGGGACGGAACTAACAGGATAGATGTATACATAAAGTGAAGTTTATTAAAGAGTATTGACTCACACGATCACAAGGTGAAGTCCCACAACAGGCCATCTGTAAGCTAAGGTGCAAGGAAGCCAGTCTGAGTCCCAAAACCTCAAAAGTAGGGAAGCCAACAGTAAGGTCTTCAGTTTGTGGCCAAAGGCCTGAGAGTCCCTGGCAAGCCACTGGTGTAAATCCAAGAGTCCAAAAGCTGAAGAACTTGGAGTCCGATATTTGAGGGCAGGAAGCATCCAGCATGAGAGAAAGCTGAAGGCCGGGAGACTCAGCAAGTCTACTCTTCCATCTTTTGCTGCCTGCAGCTAATTAGATGGTGCCCAGCCAGGCTGAGGGTGGGTCTGCCTCTCCCAGTTCACTGACTCAAATATTAATCTCCCTTGGCAACACACTCACAGACACACTTAGGAGCAATTCTTTGCATCTTTCAATCCAATTAAGTTCTTAGACACTTAATATTAACCATCGCACCATTCCTTTCTCAACTGTTTTCCTGTGAAACCCAAGTCCATTTTTCTCTTCCTCCTGAACTCTTTTCCTGCCCCCCAACCTGCCTCTGGATTTTATCCGTTCTCCAATATCTTAATTCATTTTGTGTTGCTATAAAGGAATACCTTAGGCTGGACAAATTATAAAGAAAAAAGGTTCATTTGGCTGAAGATCTAGATGGCTGAAAAGTTCAAGCTTTGGCGTCTGCATCTGGTGAGACCCTCAGGCTGCTTCCACTTGTGGTGGAATGTGAAGGGGAGCCAGCATGTGCAGAAGTCACATGGCAAGAGAGCAGGAAAGAGGGAGGAAGGAGGTTAAAAGGGGTTTTTAACAACCGGCACTCATGGGAAGTAACGGTAAGAATTCACTCACCTCCAGGGAGGATGTCAATCTATCCATCTGCCACCATAACCAAAATACTTCCCATTAGGCCCCACCTCTGACACTGGGGATCAAATTTCAAGATGAGGCTTGATGGGGACAAACATCCAAACCACAGCACCTTTCATCTGTGCACTGCCTCTTTTAGAGCGCAAGCCTAATGTGTGCAAAACAACCACATATCAAAAGCATTCTCCAGATGCCTCTCTTTTACTGGGAAAGGGAGCTTGCTGTTAGCACAAGAACTAAGCAAGCAACAGCTTTCAGGGAAGTGATAACATCAGGATCTGACAGTGGAGCCCATTCCAAATCTCAGCAGAGAGCCCCGGGGCCTGCAGGGACTGTGCCTGAACCTTGGCACTGGTATCCTCAAGCCTCAGAAGAACCATTTCTGGAAAAGCAAATGGAAGCCAGAGGGCAAGGGAGTCAGAATAGCAGTGAGGCAGTGAGGACCCTGAGCTCAGCCCCCAAGAGCACACCCCTCCAAGGCAGCACAACAAGTAAGCACAGGCTTGCTACCACCTTCAGGCTAGATGTTTCTCTCCCTGTTGTAACTGAGAGCTGAAATATCCCTTAGCTAGTTCTGCGACTGTGTTGTTTGTTACAGCTTCTCTCTATATTGGTATGGAGTGGGCACATAGCTGTTTCCCTGCAGGCTGGCGGTCCCACTGCTGGACTCTGAGTGGCAATGACTTTAGGATTTTTACCATCTTGCTACCCAAATCTCAAATTGTGGGCCCTACACCAGCAGCTCCAGAATCACCTGCATGCTTGTTAGAAAGACAGGCTCTATTGCAGACCCACTGAATTCAACTCTGCATTTCAACAAGACCCCACATGGTTGTTAGACAGAGTCAAGTTTGAGAAACACTTCTTTTACAGACTTTTCAAACTGGGTGTAAATGGAATCACCTGGGAAGCTTTCTAAAATATTTATTTTTAAAAAATGTTTAAATATTTAAGTATTATATAAAGATTTTAAATCAAAGCTTGGTGCTGCTAACTCTAATGAGTTAATAAGTCCAGAACTTATATTTTTTATCTTCCATGGAGGTAGGAGGCCTTCAGAAGGTGGTGGCAGACACAGGTCCAGCCCAGGAACTGACAGCTTTTCAACCACAGCCTGGATTCCCTTCTGAGGGCAGAGCAAGGGCTTGTCCTTTAGTATCTGGACGGAGGAGGATTTTAGGGGCAGAGCAGGCAGTTGACTAGCCTGAAGGATGTACTGGGTCCCTGGTTAAGAATCAATCATTCCTTAGTGGAGAGGTTAAGCTCTCTCCCTTCTTTTAGATCAAGCCTAGTAGTGATGAACTTCAGATGAATATCCTCAATACCAGCAAGCTCAAGTCACATGAGCATTAGCCCAACCTGGGCCCCCTCCAAGAACGACAACACTAACCAGCAAGAGGCTGGGATCTCAGCTGCCATCTATGGCGGAATAAGCCCAAGGAAGCTCGCCAAAAATTTAAGAAGGCGGGTGGGAAGCCCCTGCCCAGAGTCTTTGCTGAACGTGAGCCCTTTATGGGACCACAGGGTTCTTCTCATTTCTCAAAGAATAGGCTGCCTGACTAGCCCCTTCCCAGATTTGGGACCCAAGTAGCCTTAATCTTTTCTATGAACAATTGGCTTATATTACAATCTGAGTAGTTTAACTTATTTATTGTAAGGAAAATCTGCCCCAAAATGGATAGCTGAAGGAAATGAAAGAAATACATCTGTCCCCCAGTAATCTTTTTTAAAAGTACATGTTCTCATCCACCAGGTGCACTTGGGTGGAAGAAGGCGGGTAATGCCTCAGAGCAGGTGTATGACCTTCAATGAGTCATCTCCCAGAACTGAATATGTAAAATAGGGGGATTCCGTTTGAATAATCTGTAAGGGGCACCTTCCTATTTAAACTGTGTATGGTCCTACCTAAAGGCTGAGGCTTTAATTTTAAACACTTGCAATAACTGTTACAATCCCAAAATTTGATAACATAGTTTCTTCTGATTGGAACTTGGTCCATATTTTCATCAACTAAGGAATGTGTAGAAAACTCCCGAGAGGATGCAAGGGGAGATCATGCAGGCAGGATGGGGTGTCATCAGCCCTGACTGGAAGTTGCTGATGTTCCTGTTTTGTTCCACTTCATGGAGCAGCAAAGATGAATGAATCTTTTGAGCCCACGCCCATCAGGCTTTCACTGCCACCTCTCCACCAAAGTATACCCTTTCCAAGGTCATCAACAACTTCATCGTTAAAACAGTGGCCGAGCTTACCCTTAGCTGACTACGTCTCTCAGTGGCATTCCTCATGGTTGACCCCTCTGCATCCTCGAAATACTGTCTCCCTCCAGCTTCCAGGACACCCCATGTGCCTGATTTTCCTCGTACTTCTCTGACCGTCCTTCCTGGTCTCCTTTGTTTGTTTCTTCCCATCTCCACAAATACTCCATGCTACAGTGTCCCTGGTCTTTCAACCTCTTCTCTTTTCTCTCTATAGCTACTCCCCCTGGTGATCTCACTGGTCTCATAGCTCCAATACCACTAAGGATTTCCAATGTTACATCTCCAGCCCTGACCTTTCCCTGCTCCAGGATGTCAAGTGAGCCTCTATTGACCAGAGATGCTTGAGACAAAGGAGCCTGTGTTCCCAGTGTAAGCGAGGGGAAAACCACCTTCAGGCTAGTAAGTTTTTTAAAGCCTTTTTTTTGTAGAGGAAAAAGAGTATTTACTGCTTACTAGACAAGTAGAATGTTTTTCAAAAGTCAAAAGGAAGTTTATGGAGCACAAGGTAATACTCTATGGATAGCTGGCCTTGTCTTATGCACATGCATTAATTCATTGTGTGCACAGAAATAATATGTCCAGGAACCTGGGGAAACCACCCCTTTGAGAGACCTTGTTCTTGGAGTACCTCTGGCTCATTATTAGGAGGAAGATAGAGTGAGACACCTATTCTTTCATGTCAGCCATATGTATGAATGAAGGAAACAAAGGCACAGTTCTGCATTGCTTAATAAATCCAAAGACCCATTAAAAGGCAATGGTATATCTTCAGCAACCATATTTTGAGCACCAACTATATGTAAGATGCATGGCAGGTTCTGCATGCCACTGATGCATCTACATGACCTTCCCAAGGCTGTTTGTCACAGCGGCCCTGAAATCCTCGCCTCTAAGGGCCTACATGTTCTGGAGTAAATGGGCCAGGCCAGCATCTCTGAGAAGCAGGGGCTTACCCTGTCCTGAGCCACCTTCCCAACCTCTCAGCAGACTCAGCATCAGTGGCCCTCTGACCCCATCGGTCTGTGTGTCCCTACTTGTCTGAACACATACAATTGTCTTTCTTTTAATTGGCAGTCTTTGGAAAACAAGTACATGAGTGAGCACAGAGCAAAGAGTGTAGTCTGGGAGCTATTTCTCGGAAGTCTCTTTTAAGAAAGAGTTTCTAGTTTCTAAGCCGGGCACGGTGGCTCAAGCCTGTAATCCCAGCACTTTGGGAGGCTGAGGTGGGTGGATCACGAGGTCGAGAGATCGAGACCATCCTAGTCATCAAGGTGAAACCCCGTCTCTACTAAAAATACAAAAAAATTAGCTGGGCATGGTGGTGCGTGCCTGTAATCCCAGCTACTCAGGAGGCTGAGGCAGGAGAATTGCCTGAACCCGGGAGGCGGAGGTTGCGGTGAGCCAAGAATGCGCCACTGCACTCCAGCCTGGGTAGCAAGAGTAAAACTCCGCCTCAAAAAAAAGAAAGAAAGAAAGAAAGAGTTTCTAGCCCTTCCCCCACTTTCATGAGATTAGAAAGATAGGAACAGGTACATGGAGGAAGCGGTCCACAATGTGGAAAATGTTTTTGGATTTGATAAACACGCTAATGAAGCCCCAAAGCTATCACCTTTGGATGGGTTTCTCAAACATGGAATTCTACCAGGATTTCTGTCAACAGGCCTCCTAATCCCCTCTCATCTGCCAAGCCACATGCTACACAAAGGTGAAGAACAAGCAAGGCATTGAGACACGTGTTCCATCCAGCCAGGGGATGCACAATGTCTGCCCACGCAGGCTGCATCATTATCAGCAGGAACTAACAGAAGGGTCTGTTCTCCCCTCTCCAGGCAGCGGAGGGGCGCTTCCCACCTCTGACCTGTGACTGAGCCCGGCCTCAGCCGAAATCCCAGGAGATGGCCCGGCCTTCCATCTTGCTTCCTGTGCTAAGACCTGATTGGAATGAAAGATGGTAAAGGTCCTTTTATATTGGGAAGGCCTTTAGAAAGCTTGCCTCTACTATTTTATAATCTCTACATTTCGTTGTCCTTTTAAGATCATAAAAGCAAGCAGAAACGTTGAGGAGGCGCTGCTTTGCTTATTTGCTCTCCCATTCAACAACTGGGCCACCACGTTACCAGTTCCCCCTACTCCTTGATTTGGAAATGGACACTAGAAATGTTTCCCACTTGTGACTGAAGCTGCAGAAACCTCGACCTGTTTTCAATTACCCTGCTGTACCTTGCAAGATTCCATCCCCTTTTCAGTGGAAAGAAAGCCATGGCTGAGTCATGGCAGGTCTAGTGTGGCTCTCAGACGCTGTGGGAGCAGCTGACACACATTCAAGAGCAGGGAGGTCCCTGAAGGCTGGCTGAGGACACAGCAAGAGACCAGAGGTGAGAGGCGCCCCACAGGGTTGGATCCCTCCCTAGAGGTGGGAGCAGTGGGGTCTGATGCACCTTGGTGAGGGCATTCAGCAGCTGGGTCCTGAGTAGCTGAAATACTGGATACACAGAGGACAATGTCTTTGAGCCATATCAACTGGGTAGGACTGAACAGATGGTCATTCAAGCCTTTGAGGGTATCAGCAATCCATTGGAAAGCTTAAAAGGCAGATTCCAGGCTCAACCCTAGATTCTGATTCAGCAGGCTTGGGATGGGGACTAGGCAGGAATCTACATTTTTCCAGTTTTTCCAGGTGATTCTAACGTAGATGGACTCTGGATTGCCATTTGAGAGACACTGGTGTAGAACAAGGTCGGTTAGACTAGAGACATTAACCAAAGTAATTTGTAGAGAGAATGTGCTTGCTCAAAGACCTGAGGACAAATTTAAGGGCAGAGTCTAAAGAAATGAACATGAACACACTCAGAGCTTGAAGGTTAGGCTGGGAGGCCCAAAGGAAGCACAGGTTGAAAGGCCTAAGGGAGTCACAGGGGTGAACAGGCCTCAGAGAAGCCTCTGTAAGCCCATGATCTGGCAGACGGCACATACCAGCTAAATCCTAAATTCATAAGGTTCATATCACACATAGGAAAACAAAGCATGACTCTAAGCAAGAGGCCTGGCCCCTCCAAATCTACCATTAATAGGCAGTCCTTTAGAAGCATGGGTCCACTGGGGAATTTTGCATTGCCTCAGCAGAAACTACGGTAAGCACAGTTTTTTTATTGCAAGGAAGCCATAGTTCAATTGCTCTACATCTATTACTCAAACGAGGATGATGATAGGTTCCATGAGAAACTCTAAAGGTGACACAGCTCTATTGTCAATGAGCTTATGATGTAATCATAAAGCACTTTAGAAAAGTTGGCTATTTAAGTAAACCCAAATACTGGATAACATTGAAGCAGTTGACTGCAATCTAGTGCACAAATGGATCCTGTGCAGCTAGGAAAAAGCTCACAGAGTAGGCAGACGGCTGGGACTAAGTGGTTTAAAGCCCTCATAATTCTTTCCATATAGCCCCTTATTCCAGCAGGCCTGACCATGTTCTATGCATTTCACACCATCTGAAAATACGTCACAGCCCCCTCGTTCCCCTCAAAGCATTAGTTCTCACCTTGCAGCTTTTGGGACCCACACTCAGCTTCCTGCCCTGTTCCTATTCTCATCTTCTGATATTCCATCTTCCCCGTTAAGGTTTTCCCGTGCCCTTGAACGTGACATTAGATACCTCCCCAGTTTTGACTTTTGCTACCCTCTCTCTCCCCATGCACAGCACAGTGATGATTTGCAAACTCCCTCCAGCCACCTTGGGTATATAACCACACCCCCTGATCCAACCTTGCCCCTGACCCTTGCATCTCTACATTTCATTGTCCTTTGGAATGGCCTCCATGGGCAGCAGCTCCATGGGATTTTTCCACTACCAGAGAATTCATGCGTCCATGAAGGGAAAGAACGAATGGGGCGAGTATGAAGGCAGAAAGGAGAGATGGGAGATAAGGAGCAACAGTCAGACAGGAGAACCCACATTTTGAGATCAATAATTAATGTCTTTCCCCTCAATCAAGATACCTCCTCATCTCAAGTACTCTGTTGGGAAAGGAGAGTAGTTGTTTCTGGACTCAAAGATAATCTTCGGCTTGAAGCACTAGGTAAGCATAACCTTCTACATCTTGATGGAACCTCATGGGAAGGTGGAGGCCGAAGCACAAATGACATGAAAAGGAAAGTCTTGGTGAGACTGAGCATTAGCGGAAGAACTTGACTGGCCTGGCCTGATCTTCACCTAAGCCAGGTTGCTGGAGGTATGTTCTTGCTGAGCTTCATCTGTGGCCCCAAGAGAACCAATGAAGACTCTGCAGTCTGGTCTCCACCTGATCCCCAACTGGCTCTGACAGGGCTCATGTGGCAAAAGAAATCAGGTGATAAAATCACGTGGAGAAAGAAATTATGTCCCAAGTAAGAACCCACTGTCTGAACACACCACTGCACTATCACTGGCGGAAGACAAATATGATGCTCTAGGGACTTACATAGTTCATTTCTTCTCATTTGAACCTCTCTATCTCTCAGACACACATGCACAGGTGCACACACACACAAGTGCTTGTGTACACACTCACACAAAGGACTTTGAACCACCGAAGGACAAGAATAATTCCATATTCGTGTTCCATAATGCCCGGAGAATGCTTTTCACACAGTAGGCTTTCAAAACAATCCTACCAACAAGCAGGATTCAAAATATTAAAGTAAATGATGCTACTAAAAATCTGAGCCATGGGAACATGCATGAATGCCAGGTACGAATATCTTCAGGGTCCCTCTCATAGGGGTGCAGCCCCACAGATGTTCACAAGTCCTTTAACTCGTAGGCTCAAGTTAATCAAGCAAAGAGACTCATAGAAACTTGCCAAGTCTTATATCTCCTTAATTTTACCTTATGCTAAGTTTCCACGATAGTGAGGAGCTATGGCCGGTCAGCAGTCATCAGCCATAGACCAGCCCTTGGAGGCATAGAGATCTATAGCCTAGATGTGTAGCCTGATTGAAGGCTGTGTCAGTGGCTAGGAAAGTAAGGATAAGTAAGAATTATCTATTGTATCCTCTCTATAAAATTGTAAAAAAGCTACTCTTCACTTCCCCAAGAACCCCTCATTGGTAAAGATTTGCAGAAAGTGTCTGTCTGGGGTCCCATCATTTCCTTGACTTGTCATGAGTCAGCCACAGCTGTTTCCCTCCTTATCATCATCTCATTATCACTGCACGTCAGCAGAGACTTTAGGAGAAAGTTCATGGGGCTACGGCCCTGCCTCCACTGCACAAGGATGAGGAGTTTCAGGAGACATTTTTCACAAGGGCTTGTCCAGGATTTGGGCCAGTCCCACAGCATTCTAGGTTCTTGAGTACTAGCTGAAAACTTTGTGGGAAGAAAAAACCCTCTAAGCATGAGAAAAACCGACAGATATTAGAATGTTCTTGTCTTCCCAGATAAGTTGTGTTTTGTGAATACAGCAACATGTTATTTCTCCTGGGAAAAGATAAAACAAACTGATTCAAAATGTACTGAGGCAAAAAGAGCTGTAGAAGAAAATTAGTCTTTAGATTTCCTAACTTTTTGTGTCCCATAATCTGTGGCCTTGTCCCAGAGAGAAAAGTGTCTGCCATTTTGGCAAATAAGGTATGATATGATCTCAGAGAGAGAATAGAGTTGCCCTTTCTTGGGGAAAGACCACAAGGGCAAACGTAAATGAAAAGAACAAAGACTCTGTATTGTTGAGCTGAATGGCCACCCAAATATCCCAAAGAATGAACTTTAACTTTCTCAACAGAAAGGCAACCACAAGAAGTTTGGCAGCTCATGGAGAAAGTTCCTTCATGAATGTGTGGCCTTTACAGTGCTTCATCTTTACACAGAATTAACTCTGGGCCTGAAAGATGTGTGGCTTTTCCTGTTTTGTTTTAATGGCAGACTCAGAACACAGGGTACAGTTTTGCTTCTGTCTTTAAAATTGTCCTTGCTTTGCCCTCCAAGGCCTGTAGCCAGCCAAGCATTTTTGGCGAGACAGAAACACTCTCCGATCCCAAGAATGCCCAGGAACCAACAGACATAGGTGGCTCCTAAGCTTATTTCCTGTGTTCAAATTCAAGAGTGGAATCCCAGTTTGGCCTGGCTACAGAGGCTGGAAGGTAGAAAAGGTGAAAAATTCTCTAAAATGTTTCCAGGTTTTCTATTTACTGGATAGACAACAAACCAATAGCTGTTTGGAGGAGCTAGCTGGCTGGCAGCAATTTTCCAAGAATTTCCAAATAACAGTACGTGGCCTAAGAAAGGGAGGTACCAGGAAAGAAGTAAGAAGGGAGCAAAGTAAAAAATAATTTATTGGTGCTCTTGGCACTATAAAATTGAGGTGGACAGCACAGCCAAAAGTATCTTGCTACTGCAGTAGGGAAATTAGCCAAGGGTGGTGTCAATTAGAGATACAAGGGGTGGTAATTTCACTTGAGAAGCCAACTCTAGGCAAAGGGAATGAGTGCTGAGCAATTGCCCCAGCAACATGCCAAGGTGTGTGCTAGTTGTTTTCACTAAGACTACTAATAGGGGTGTGTGTGCGTGAAAGAGAGAGAGAAAGGGAAGTAGATCATCCTATTGATAGAGAAGGTGAAAGGGTTGAGGACGGCCTCTCTTCTCTCTGATTTATGGTAAAGCATGAAGAGTCACTGTCTTCAGTACACAACATAATACATCGGGGAAACAGGAAGTCAAACTTTCAAGAAGGCAAAGGGCAATCGAAACCAGAGACAGGACAAGGATGAATGAAAACACCTGGCACAGAAGTGAAAAGAGAAAAAGACTTGCTTTCTTGGAATTACACAATTGGTCTGAGCCTCATTCTCTGGAAGTTAAGTCCAGTCCTTCTGAAAAAGATGTGTGGACCACTCAAGAGAAACCATGATGATAATTCACCCCCTGCAGGCTGTGGGAGAGGAGGTTTGCAAGACAGGTGGGAAGTTGGCTCTCTGAGTAATATAGACAAGGAGGAGGTGCATTGTCCTTTGAGAGGTGACAAGGAGGCGACCATAATTTAGCAAAATACTATTGTTCCCTAATGATAGATGTGCTTAGGTATTTCTATACCAAAGGCTGTAATGAAAATAGTATAGACTTGAGTCAAACAGACACAATTTTTCTTTATGTATACAACAGGAATAATACTAATTACCTCAATCTTGGCTACAGAGTTTGAATGAAACGGCACCTGGAACATAATAGACGTTCTTTAGATTTATTTTATTCTCTATTCCTCTTCATGCTGAGATAAAGAGTACCAGTAGAAGAAGCTTGAGACACATTCTCTAGAGACAAAAAAATTGAAATGGCATAAGATAATCAGTGACTTTACCCATTTATTCTTTCAATGAAAAGTTGAATGTAACAGACAAGAAAGGAAGGGATAAGAAATAAAAGACAGTAGACAAATGGAATTCCAAACAAGTTGTGTATTGCTGGTCCTGGATTTCAGGCACTAAATGTGCAGCCTCTAGTTACGAGTGGAACATCTCTCACAGTGCCTGGAGACCAAATGAACTAATCCAGAAGCTTTAACTAATGCGAAGGAAGTGCCAGATAAAACAATGAAGAGAAACTATAAAGAATAAGAGTTGTAGCAAGAAAGATAAAGTTGGAAAGGTAACCAGTGAATCACATGAAGAAATAACTAAAAATCAGGCAAAAACAATACTAATGAACTCAGATTTCTATGTTCCAATGTCAGAGAATGGACAACAAAAAACAAGATTCCAACACTGAATGGAAAATCTGATCTCAAAAGTTTTGCCAGTGGCTGGGCGTGGTGGCTCATCCCTGTAATCCCAGTACTTCAGGAGGCAAGTCTGGCAGATCGCCTGAGGTCAGAAGTTTGAGACCAGCCTGGCCAACATGGTGAAACACTGTCTCTATTAAAAATATAAAAATGTGCCAAGCATGGTGGTATATGCCTGTAGTCTCAGCTATTCAGGAGGCTGAGGCATGAAAATCACTTGAACCCAAGAGGCAGAGGTTGCAGTGAACTCGGATCATGCCACTGTACTCCAGACTGGCCAACAGAATAAGACTCGGTCTCAAAAAAAAAAAAATTTACCAGAGCTTGTTGGAATAGAGCTCAACACTACAATACTGTAAACATGCTGAGAAGGGAAGACAAAGTAGTTATAGACCTAAATAATGCTTTGCATTGCTGATGGCATTACTCATGCACTGTGGGTAGACATATAAAATGGTACACATTTCATGGAGGGTAACTGAAAATATGTAGTGAGTGTTGTGATATGCCATCAGACTCTTCCTTCAGAACCAAAGGAGCCATTCTCCTAACTGCAAGAGTATCCTGCTGCACTGGTTTCTGATAGCTGCTGTCACAAATATTAACACAAATTTCATGGGTTATGTTTTAGGCAAATGCTAAAACTGTTTTAAACAAATATATTATAGTTTTGGTATCAGAAGTCTGAAATGTGTCTTGTGTGGCTAAAATTAAGATGTTGGTAGGGCTGCATTACTTTCTGGAGGTTCTTAGGAAGAATCTACCTTTGTTTGTTTGTTTGTTTGTTTCTGTTGGGGTTTTCTGGGAATTTTTTTTACTTTTATTTTTCTTTTGTCTTTTCCAGCCTTTAGAAGCTGTCTGCCTTCCTTGGCTCGTGACCCCATTCCATCTTCAAAGTTGAGTCTTTCTCATATCACATTGTTGACACTCTCTCCCTTCTGCCTTTCTCTTTATAACGATCCTTAAAATGCTGGACCTATCTAGATAACCCAGAATAATGTCTACATCCTAATTTCATCTGCAACCTGAATTCTTCTTTGCCGTGTAATCTAACATAGACTCCAGGAATTAGGATATCGACCTCTTTGGAGGCTGTTATTCTGCCCACCATGTCTGACAGCTGCTCACACCTTAGGCTCTCCGAAGAGTTATCTCTGGTTGAAAGCAGCTGCCTCATACAAGGTTATGCTCCACAGGAAAAACTGGCACCCAATGACTGGCTGGATGCCAGTTTTGAAGGCCCAAAAGTTCACTCTCCCACATACATCAATATGGAACAATCCTCACTAGGCATCCCAGCTCCAGGGTCCCCTTGAATCAGCTGAAGCCATTGCTGCAATGTATTGCAAAATTCAGTTTTTTTCTGTGACTAGTCTTGTTGTTGTTGTTGTTTTAAGTCCCTCCAAGATGTTGTTCTAAAGAGCTCTCTCCAATATCTTCCTGCCAACAAATCTCTGTTTCAAAGTGTTTCTGGGAAACCCAATCTAAGGAAGTGGACTTCAGGAATGGTCAGTGGAAGCTGACTCTAAAATAGGATTTAGAGGATGGAGCACCTGCTAGCCCATTAACAAGAAGGACCTCATCATTAGTGAAAACTGAAGTATGCATGGCTCTCACATGTTATACTGGTGTGTTAAAATATTCATTAGTGGTCAGTGGGATGGGATACAAATGGAAAGAAATGCACTAAAGAATGCAATATCTTTGACATTTAAGCCATTCTAGGGAAACTGGGATTGCGGATGCTGAGTATTATCTGTGTATTGGGAAAAAGAAGGGAAATCTGGGAAAGGGGATCTAATCAATTGCCTATTCAAATCAAATTATGACAGCAAGAAGACTTCCTTGGCAGCACTAAAAAGAGACTGTTACCTTGTGTAGTTTGAAAGCAGAAAAAGTTGAGAATCAGGCCGAGGACTCACTTATAGGTATAGCCGAACTCAAAAAATGTAGGACTCCCAATTCCAGCAAATCTTGAAATTCCCAATCCCCTCAGAATCATTTGCTCCTATAGAAGTGAGGCACTCCTCTTCAAGTAAAGGCTCCTCCCTTAGTCGAAGACAACACAGGATTCTCTGCCTGTAAAACAACACAGCTTCCCTTGGGATTTAGCTCACATATACCCTCCTGGCCACTAGCAGGTTGATTTGCAACAGAAGCTGGCCAGGAAAGTGCTGAGTCAGCTAGGAGAATAATGAGCCCATACCTCAAAGGGGCTGCAGGTCCCAGCCAAAATGTGCCAGCAGAGGTCAGTAAACTGTAAATGGTGCTAAAGTCTGAAGAGCCTGAATCAAGGGGAGTAGAATACAAGTTTGAACAAGGGAGAGATGGTTGCTGGGAAGATACTCTCCTACACTATAGGATTCATCAACTCTGGTAGGCACCCAGGCAGACAGTGGTTAATGTTCTGCTAGCATAGCTCTTGGAAACTACTATATTCTCCTGTAATATGTTATGAAAGAAAAAACCAAAATATTCAAAGGGGTGGGCATGCAATGTAGACATAAAATGGAAGCTGGAAAACCTACCAGCAGATGATGTTCTATGACATATCAGAAAGACATTGTGTTCACCAAAATGATGAGAGATAAAATGGGAGCACAGAAGCAACAGCATTAAGAAGCTCAGTGGTGCCTGTCTTCTGTAGGCCAAGCTGATTATAAAAATAAAAAAGTGGTAATCCCTTACTCAGTTTCCAGGACTAAATCAGTTTTCAAATCTCCCACTGTTTGGCTAAAGGAGAGACCAAGTATCCAGAAGAAACAATTCTGCAATGCCACAGCAAGTGTGGAAGTTTTTGCCTAAAAGACCTATAGCCATTTATTCAAGTAACTCTAAACTGAGGAAAGGTGAATATTCAGACACTTTGAGGCTGATGGATACAGGGTCAAAAATAACATGGATACCTAGGGAACTGAAGCATCATCATGCCTCCCTTGTTAGAGGACATAAAGGGGACAGATGATAGAGTTGGGCAAGCTGGATCAATGAAACTTACAGTTGGCTTTTTGAAAAGAAAAACAAAATTGACAAAACTTTGGTTAGACTAACCAAGGAAAAAAGGAAGAACTCAACAAAATAAAATTACAAATGAAAGGAGGTATTAAAACTGATACCATAGAAGTATAAAGGTTTACAAGAGACTAGGATGAACAATTATACACCAACAAATTGGATAATCTAGAATAAATAAATACATTCCTAGAAACATACAACCTTAAAAGACTGACTCATGAAGAAACAGAAAATCTAAACAGACCAATCACAAGTAAGGAGATTGAATCAGTAATCAAATACCTCCCAAGAAGAAAATCCTAGGACCAGATGGTGTTATTGGTGAATTCAATCAAATATTTAAAGAATTAACATCAATCCTTCTCAAATTCTTCCAAAAAATTGAAGAGAAGGAAATATTTCCAAATTCATTTTATGGGGTCAGCATTAACACTGATACCAAAGCCAGTTAAGGACACTACAGCAAGAAAAAATTACAGGTTAATAATCCTAATGAACATAGATACAAAAGTTCTCAACACTAGAAAACCAAATTCAATAGCACACTGAAAGGATTGTACACCATAATCAAGTAGGATAATCCCTGGAATGCAAGGATGGTTTAATGTATGCACATCAATCAGTGAGATACACTACATAACAGAATGAAGATTAAAAATCATATGATCAGTGAGAAGGATCCAAGATGGCCAATTAGGAGCAGCTCAGGATTGCAGCTCTAAGCACAAGTGCAGAGGGTGAGTGGATGCTGCATTTCCAGATGGATTTTTATTGCCCACAGACCAAGAGATTCCCAAGTGGAGGAGCCCCATGGGTCACCAACCCAGCTGTTTTGGCCGGCGCCCTGGCTCAGCTGTTCTCCATACAAAATACACAGGTCCAGGTGCCATTTTAGCTGGCGATTGGAGCTCCTGGGAGACAGAGTTGACCATTCAGCTGATAAAAAAGGGGACTGAAACAGGAAGCCAGGCCAGGAGATTCCTGGGCAAAAAAGTACCACGAATCTCAGTGTGGCTGTTTCAGCCAGCGTAGTGGGTCACCACACAGGAAATCACACAGATCCCAGCACCTTTTCAACAGGCAACTGGAACACCTGGGAGACAGAGTCAACCATTCAACTAAAAAAAAAAAAAAAGGGATCTGAGGCAGGGACCCAGGTGATCAGGCTCAGCTGGTCCTACCACCACAAAAAAACAGCAGTCTGAAATGCTCTGGACTGAGAGTTTCACAGCAAGCATAGCTGAATCCAGGATGGTTCAGCTCTGTGGGGGAGGGATGTCCACCATTACCAAGGCAGTCCACCACTATGAAGGTAGTCTGCCATTGCTGAGGCAGCCCGCCATTGCCCACGCAGCATGCCATTACAGAAAGAATCCACCATTATAGAGGTGGGCCACCATTGCTGAGGCAGTTCTAACTATACCTGTAAAAACAGGACTGCAGGGAAGTTCACACAGCAGCTGGGTGGAGCCCACAGCGGCTCAGCAAAGCCTCTGCAGGCAGACAGTGACTGGGCTGCCTCCTCTCTGGGCAGGATAGCCCTTAAAAAAGGGAGCAGCACAACAGAAACTCACAAATAAACCCCTAACTCCCTGGGACAGAGCACCTGGGGAAAAAAAAAAGGCGGGGGGTTATGAGTTCTGCTGCAGCAGACATAAACGTACCTGCCCAGCAGCTCTGAATGAACAATGAAGCCCACACCTCAGCACTTGAGCTCCTATAAAGGATAGACTGCCTCCTCAAGGAGTTCCCTGATCCCAGTATATCCAAAGAGTCACCTCATAAAGGAGAGCTCAGACTGACATCTTGTGGGTATCCTTCTGGGACACAGATAGCAGAAGAAGAAACTGGCAACAACCCTTACTGTTCTGCAGCTGCTGCAGGTGATCCCCAGGCAAGCAGGGCCTGGAGTGAACCTCAGCAGTCCTACAGCAGAGGGGCCTGACTGTTAGAAGGAAAACTAAGAAACAGAAATAACTTCCTCATCAACAAACTGGACATCCACTCAGAGACCCAATCTGAAAGTCAACAACTACAAAGACGACAGGTGGATAAATCCACAAAGATGGGAGGAAACCAGTGCAAAAAGGATGAAAACACCCAAAACCAGAATGCCTCTCCTCCTACAAGGGATCACAACTCCTCACCAGCAAGGTAACAAGGCTGGATGGAGAATAAGTGTGATGAATTGACAGAATCAGGCTTCAGAAGGTGGGTAATAAGAAACTTCTCTGAGCTCAAAGAATATGTTCTAACCCAATGCAAAGAAACTAAGAACCTTGAAAAAAGATTTGACGAAATGCTAATGAGAATAAACAACTTAGAGAGGAATATAAGTGAATTCATGGAGCTGAAAAACACAACACAATAACTTTGCAAAGCGTACACAGGTTTCAACAGCCAAACTGACCAAGAAGAAGAAAGGAAATCAGAGGTCTAAAATCAACGCAATGAAATAAAATGAGAAGGCAAGATTAGAGAAAAAAGGGTAAAAAGGAATGAACAAAGTTTCCAAGAAATATGGGACTAGGTGAAAGACCTAATCTACGTTTGATAGGTGTACCTGAATGTAATGGAGAGAATGAATCCAGGCTGGAAAATACTCTTCAGGATATTACCCAGGAAAACTTCCCCATCCTAGCAAGGCAGGCCAATATTCAAGTCCAGAAAATACAGAGAACACCAAAAAGATATTCTTTAAGAAGAGCAACCCCAAAGCACATAATTGTCAGATTCACCATGGTTGAAATGAAGGAAAAAATGCTAAAGGCAGTCAGAGAGAAAGGTCAGGTTACCCACAAAGGGAAGCCCATCAGACTCACAGCATCTCTCTCAGCAGAAACTCTACAAGCCAGAAGAGAGTGGGGGCCAATATTCAACATCCTGAAAGAAAAGAACTTTCAACCCAGAATTTCATATGCAGCCAAACCAAGCTTCATACGTGAAGGAAAAATAAACTCCTTTATGAACAAGCAAGTACTCAGAGATTTCATCACCACCAGGCCTGCTTTACAAGAGCTCCTGAAAGAGGCACTAAACACAGAAAGGAACAACCAGTACCAGCCAATCCAAAAATATACCAAATAGTAAAGAGCCTCAACAAAATGAAGAAACAGCACCAACTAATGGGCAAAACAGCCAGCTAGCATCAAAATGGCAAGATCAAATTCACACATAACAATATTAACCCTAAATGTAAATGGGCTAAATACCCCAATCAAAAGGCACAGACTGGCAAATTGGATAAAAAGCCAAAACTCATGAGTGTGCTGTATCCAGGAAATCCACCTCACATACAAGGATGCACAAAGGCTCAAAATAAAGGGATGCAGGAGGATTTACCAAGCAAAGGAAGAGTGAAAAAAACAGGAGTTGCAATTCTTGTCTCTGATAAAATAGACTTTAAACCAACAAAGATCAAAAGAGACAAAGAAAGACATTACATAATGGTAAAAGGATCAATGCAACAAGAAGAGATAATGATCTTAAATATATACCCACCCAATACAGGAGCACCCAGATATATAAAGCAAGTTCTTAATGGCTTAAAAAGAGACTTAGACTCCCACACAATAATAGTGGGAGACTTTAACACCCCATTGTCAGTATTAGAAAGATCAATGAGACAGAAAATTAACAAGGATATCAAGGACTTGAACTCAGACCTGGAACAAGCAAACCTAATAGACATTTACAGAACTCTTCACCCCAAATCCACAGAATATGCATTCTTCTCAGCACCACATCACACCTACTCTAAAACTGCCCACATAATTGAAAGTAAAATGAACAGAAATCATAACAACCAGTCTCTCACACCACAGTGCAATCAACTTAGAACTCAGAATTCAGAAACTAACTTAGAACTGCATAGCTTCATGGAAACTGAACAACTGGCTTTTGAATGTTGACTGGATAAACAATGAAATGAAGGCAGAAATAAAGATGTTCTTCCAAACCAACGAGAACAAAGACAGTGTACCAGAATCTCTGGGACACATTTAAAGCAGTGTCTAGAGGAAAATATATAGCAGTAAATGTCCACATGAGAAGGAAGGAAAGATCTAAAATCAACACCCTATCGTCAAAATTAAAAGAGCTAGAGGAGCAAGATCAGAAAAACTCAAAACCTAGCAGAAGACAAGAAATAACTAAGATCAGAGCAGAACTGAAAGAGATATAGACACAAAAAAAAAAACCCTTCAAAAAATTAATAAATCTGGGAGCTGGTTTTTCAAGATCAACAAAACAGACAGACAACTTAATAAAAAAGAAAAGAGAGGGGCCAGGCACGGTGGCTCATGCCTGTAATCCCAGCACTTTGGGAGGCCAAGGCGGGTGGATCATGAGGTCAATAGATCGAGACCATCCTGGTCAACATGGTGAAACCCCGTCTCTACTAAAAATACAAAAAATTAGCTGGGCATGGTGGTGTGTGCCTGTAATCCCAGCTACTCAGGAGGCTGAGGCAGGAGAATTGCCTGAACCCAGGAGGCGAAGGTTGTGGTGAGCTGAGATCACAACATTGCACTCCAGCCTGGGTAACAAGAGCAAAACTCCATCTCAAATAAATAAATAAATAAATAAATAAAAATAAAAGAAAAGAAAAAAGAAAAGAGAGAATAATCAAATAGATGCAATAAAAAACAATAAAGGGGATATCACCACAGACTCCACAGAAATACAAACCATCATCAGAGATTATTACAAATAACTCTATGCACATGAACTAGTAAACCTGGAAGAAATGGATAAATTCCTGGACACTTGCACCTGCAACCTCCCAAGCCTAAACGAGGAGGAAGTTGAAACCCTGAATAGACCAATAACAAGGGCTGAAGTTGAGGCAGCAATTAAGAGCCTGCCATCCAAAAAAAAGCCCAGATCCAGATGGGTTCACAGCCGAATTCTACCAGACATACAAAGAGGAGGTGGTACCATTTCTTTTGAAACTATTCCAGACGATCCAAATCATTTTATACGACCAACATCATCCTGATACCAAAACCCAGCATGATAGCATGGGGAGAAATGCCAGATATAGGTGATGGGGAGGAAGGCAGCAAATCACAATGCCATGTGTGTACCTATGCAACAATCTTGCATGTTCTTCACATGTACCCCAAAACCTAAAATTCAAGTAAAAAATTAATTCATTAAAAATAATATGATATTCTCAATAGACGTAAAAAAGAAAAGTTTTCTATTCAACAAGAAAAGAAAACTTCAGGCCAATATCCATGATGAACATAGATGCAAAAATCTTTGATAAAATACTGGCAAACCAATTGCAACAGCACATCAAAAAGCTTATCCACCATGATCAAGTAGGCTTCATCCCGGGGATGCAAGGCTGGTTCAACATATGCAAGTCTATAAACGTAATCCACCACATAAACAGAACCAAAGACAAAAACCACATGATTATCTCAATTGATGCAGAAAAGGCCTTTGACAAAATTCAAGAGCACTTTATGCTAAAAACCCTCAATAAACTAGGTATTGATGGAACGTATCTCAAAATAATAAAAGCTATTTACGACAAACCAACAGCCAATATCATACTGAATGGGCAAAAACTGGAAGCATCCCCTTTGAAATCTGGCACTAGACAAGGATGCCCTCTCTCACCACTCCTATTCAATATAGTATTGGAAGTTCTAACCAGAGCAATCAGGCAAGAAAAAGAAATAAAGCGTATTCAAATAGGAAAGGAGGAAGTCAAATTGTCTCTATTTGCAGACGACATGATTGTATATCTCGAAGACCCCATCGTCTCAGCCCAAAATCTCCTGAAGCTGATAAGCAACTTCAGCAAAATCTCAGGATACAAAATCAATGTGCAAAAATCACAAACATTCCTATACACCAATAACAGACTTTAAAAGAGCCAAACAGACTTAAAAAGAACAAACTGCCATTCACAATTGCTACAAAGAGAATAAAATACCTAGGAATACAACTAACAAGGAATGTAAAGGACCTCTTCAAGAAGAACTACAAACCACTGCTCAATGAAATAAGAAAGGACACAAACAGATGGAGAAACATTCCATGTTCATGATTAGGAAGAATCAATATCGTGAAAATGGCCATACTGCCCAAAGTAATTTACAGATTCAACACTATCCCCATCAAGCTACCAATGACCTTCTTCACAGAACTGGAAAAAAACACCTTAAACTTCATATGGAACCAAAAGAGAGCCCGCATAGACAAGTCAATTCTAAGCAAAACGAACAAAGCTGGAGGCATCACACTACCAGACTTCAAAGTATACTGCAAGGCTACAGTAATCAAACAGCATGGTACTGGTACCAAAACAGAGATATAGACCACTGGAACAGAACAGAGGCCTTAGAGGCAACACCACACATCTACAACCACCCGATCTTTGACAAACTGACAAAAACAAGCAATGGGGAAAGGATTCCCTGTTTAATAAATGGTGTTGGGAAAACTAGCTAGCCATGTGCAGAAAGCAGAAACTGGACCACTTCCTGACACCTTACACTAAAATTAACTCCAGATGGATTAAAGACTTAAATATAAGACCTAATAAAAAACCTAGAAGAAAACCTAGGCAAAACCATTCAGGACATAGGCGTAGGCAAGGACTTCATGACCAAAACACCAAAAGCATTGGCAACAAAAGCCAAAATAGACAAGTGGGACCTAATCAAACTCTGCAGCTTCCACACAGCAAAAGAAACAGTCATTAGAGTGACTTGGCAACCAACAGAATGGGAAAAAATTTTTGCAACCTACCCATCTGACAAAGGGCTGATATCTAGAATCTACAAAGAACTAAAACAGATTTACAAGAAAAATAAATAAATAAGCCCATTCAAAAGTGGGCAAAGTATATGAACAGACACTTTACAAAAGAAGACACACATCAGGCCAATAAACATATGAAAAAATGCTCATCATCACTGGTCATCAGAGAAATGCAAATCAAAACTACATTGAGATACTATCTCATGCCAGTTAGAATGGCGATCATTAAAAAATCTGGAGACAACAGATGCTGGAGAGGATGTGGAGAAATAGGAACACTTTTACACTGTTGGTGGGAGTGTAAATTAGTTCAAGCATTGTGGAAGAAGTGCGGTGATTCTTCGAGGACCTAGAAGTAGAAATTCCATTTGACCCAGCAATCCCATTACTGGGTATATATCCAAAGGATTATACATCGTCCTACTATATGGACACATGCACACGAATGTTCATTATGGCACTGTTTCCAATAGCAAAGACCTGGAAACAACCCAAATGCCCATCAATGATTGACTGGACAGGGAAAATGTGGCATATATACACCATGGAATATTATGCAGCCATCAAAAATGATGAGTTCGTGTCCTTTGTAGGGACATGGATGAACTTGGAAACCATCATTCTCAGCAAACTGACACAAGAACAGAAAATCAAACACCGCATGTTCTCACTCATAGGTGAGTGTTGAACAATGAGAACACATGGACACAGGGAGGGGAGCATCACACACTGGAGTCTCTCAGGCAGAAACAAGGGAGGGACAGCAGTGGGTGGGGAGCTGGGGAGAGATAGCATGGGGAGAAATGCCAGATATAGGTGATGGGGAGGAAGGCAGCAAATCACAATGCCATGTGTGTACCTATGCAACAATCTTGCGTGTTTTTCACATGTACCCCAAAACCTAAAATGCAATAAAAAAATTAATTAAAAATAATATGATCATCTCAATAGACGTAAAAAGGAAAGCATTTAACAAAACTCAACATTGTTTTATAATAAAACTTTCAACAAGTTGGGTATAGAAGAAATACACCACAAGATAATAAAGCTATGCATGTCAAGCCCACAGTTAACATACTCAATGACGAATAATCAGGAGCAAGATAAGGGCACCCACTCCCACGACTACCAACATTATTGATACTTGGAGCCACAGCAATTAGGCAAGAAAAAGAAATAAAAGTCATCTAAATTGGAAAGGAAGAAGTAGAATTGCCTCTGTTTGCAGATCATGCAGTCTTATACATGGAAAACCCTAAATATTCAGCCAGAAAAACATTAGAACTAATAAGCAAATTCAGTAAAATTGCAGAAAACAAAGTCAGCACACAAAAAGCAGTGTGTTTCTATATAGTAACATCAAAATATCAGAAAAATAAAGAAATAATTTTATTTACAATAGAATCAAAAACAATCAAGTATTTGGGAATTTAATCAAGGAATGATAAAAGGTCTGTACACTGTACATAAACTATAAGAAATTGATTAAACAAACTGAAGAAGACATAAATAAATAGAAAGGTATCCCATGTTCATGGACTTTTTAAAATTAATATTATTAAAATGTCCATACTACCCCAAATAATCTATAGATTCATTGCTATTTCTACCCAAATTATTAGGGCATTCTTCAAAGAAATAGGAAAAACAATCCTAAAATTTGTATGAAACCACAAACAACCCTAAAAAGCCAAAGCACTAGTGAAAAAGAACGAAGCTGGAGGCATTACATGTCCTGATTTCTAATAATATTATAAGCTACAGTCATCAAAACAATACAGTACTGGCACTAAAACAGACATATAGACCAGTGAAACAGGATAAAGAGCCTAGGAATAAGCCCACAGATATAGGGTAAATTAACATTTGTCAAGGATACCAAAGACAATGGGGAAAGAATAATCATTTTCACATATGATGGAAAAACTGGGTATCCACATGCAAAAGAATGAAACTGGACCTCTGTCTTATAGCACTCAAAAAAACCCCTCAAAATCAACTAAAAACATAAATATAAAACCTGAAACCATAAAACTCCTACAAAAAAAAAACACGGAAAAAACTTCCTTAACATTGCCTTCACAATTACTCTTTTAATATGACACAAAAAATGCAGTAAACAAAAGCAAAATTAAATGAATAGGACTGCATCAAGCTAAGAAGCTTGCTTCTGCATGACAAAAGAATCAGCAAAATGAAAAGTAACCTATAGAATGGCAGAAAATACTGGCAAACCATGTATCTGTTAAGGGGTTCATTTCTAAAATATATAAGGAACTCATACAACTCAATAGCAAATAATAATTTAATTAAAATTAAATTATTTTTCTATTTATTAAATTAGTAATCCAATAATTTTTATTTATTAAATTAGTCACCTAATTAAAATGGTCAAAAGACCTGAATAGACACTTTTCTAAATGCGTAAAAATGTCCAACATGTTCATGGACAGGTGCTCAACGTCACTAACAATCAGGCAAATGCAAATCAAAACTACAATAACATATCACCATACACCGGTTAGGATGGCTATTATCAATAAGACAAGAAATAAGTGTTGGTGAGGATGTAGAGAAAAGAGAAAACTTCTGCACTCTTGGTAGAATGTAAATTGGCACAGTCATTATGGAAAACAGTATGGTGTTTCCTCAAAAAAATTTTAAAAAGAACTACTATATGACCCAGCAATTCCACTTCTGTGTCTATATATTCAAAGGAAATAATATCAGTCTCTCAAAAAGGTATCTGCACTGTGTTCATTGCAGCATTATTCACAATAGGCAAGACATGTAAACAACTTAACTGCCTGTCAACAAATCAATAAAGAAAATGTGGCATACATGTAGTAGAATATTATTCAGCCATAAAACTGGAGAACATCTTGCTATTTGTGACAACATGGATGAACCTGGAGGGCATTGTGCCAACTGAAATAAGCCAGAAAAATGAAGACAAATACTGTACTATCTTACATATAGAATCTAAAAAATACATACGGAATCTAAAAAAGTCACACTCACTGAAACAGAAAGATCAATGAGGGTTGCCAGGGGCTGGAGGTTAAGGGAAATAAGAGTATGTTGGTCAAAGGATACAAATTTTCGAATGTAAGTTGAATAAACTCTGAGAATCTAATGTACAGCATGGTGGCTATATTTAATAATACTCTATTGTGTATTTGAAATTCGCTGGGAGTAGATCTTGTATTCTCACCACAAAAACAAAAATGATAACTATCTGAGGTGAGGGATGTGTTAACCAACGTAATTGTGATAATCCTTCATTCACAATATATACATATATCAAATAATCATGTTGTACACTTTAAATATATGCAATTTTATTTGTCAGTTATACCTCAATACAAGTGGGAGGGAAAAAAAAAACAAAGACATTGTATGACCTAATGACCCAAGTCCTTATGTCATTCACCACTGTTGCACCAGGTATGTCTATATGTGGACCACTTATGTTCCGTAGATAGAGGAGGGGAAAAGCCAAGCTTTGTTCAAAACAGATGGGCCAGTTTGATGTAGAAATACAAACAAGAAAAGGTCATGAGTGTTCTCAGTACCACTCAGGAGTAACCCTGAAAGACAGCAGTGAGGGGACATCCTCCCAATGGACTTTAGGTGATGCACCTGTCACCCACTTTGTGTGGAAAAGTGGCTCAAAGTAAATATATCTAAACTCATGGGCAATTGTAAATAGGTTGGCTGGTTGCTTTGTGGCCTGAAAGGAGAAAGACAGAAAGATAAGGAATAAGGAGGTCTGGAGAAGAGGAATATGGAAGCGAATGTGAATTGCAAAGAGCTTCATGAAGATCTTTGTATACCACGTTAACGCCCACCATGGAAGAGGCACTTTCTAGTTAAATGGACAGAATGATTTGGCCAGGTGATGTCAGACAGCCTTTCTCATTAATTATCCCAGTGCTGGCACAGCAGGCATATGAACAAAGTAACCATGGTGGCAGGCATGTAGGCTGTGCAAGGCAGCTTACAAAATAGCTGATCTAGTTTCTGCTGCTGCTGAATGTCTACACTATCAGGAACAGAGATTACTGACAAGCCCCTGACAAAGAACAATTCTTCAGAGTCCAAGCGGCCACGTGGTGGCACAACAATTACATTAAACCTCTTTCTCCATGGAAGGGTCAGCAATTCATCTTGAAGGAAATCAACACATACTTGGGATACAGGTTTGCCCTTCCTGGCCATAGATCCTCAGCGGGCACCATTATCTGAAGACTTGCTTCATATTTTATTAACTAACACAGGAACCCACAGAACATCCTGTTTCACTCAGAAACTCACTTTAGAATAAAAGAGGCACAACAATGAGCACGGGACGAGGGGATCCACTGATCTGTCACTTTCTGTACCTTCCAGAAGCTGCTGACTTCATAGGGTAAAGGACACCCTTTGAAAGTACTGCTGAAATACCACATTGAAGATAATGCTTAAAGACGGAGTGCTTAAGCATCCTGCATCCTCCAGGATGCAGTGTCCACCCTTAATAATAAGTGACTATTATATGGTACTGCCTCCTCTATATAGATTACATGGTTCAGGATGGAAGTAGGGCTAGTCCCTCTTACTATCTCACTCAATAACCTACCCAGGGAATTCATCCCTTCCATCATCACAACTCTGGGCTCTGTAGCTCTAGAGATTCTGGTTCCAAGAACAGAAACACTTATACCAGGGACACTATGAGAATACAATTAAACTTTAAGCAACAGCTGTTGTCCAGGCATTTTACGTTTTTTGTGCCAAGAGGTCAACAGGCCAAAAAAGGCAACACCATTTTGGCATTGGTACTTGATGAGGAGGAGGCTGAGCTATTATTACACAAGGGTGACAGAAAAGACTATTTGGCTCCCAGAAGGACCTCTTCAGCATCTCTTAGTAATGCCCTAACCAACTGTAATGGTACATGAATGAAAGTAGTAGTCATGGCTTGAGAAGGGCATGACGACTACAGGCTCAGATCGTTCATGGATGAAGTTTTGGGTCGCCCACCAGGTAAGCCACCTGGAGCAGAGCTTTCAGCCAAGCGGGAGAGAACTCCACACTGGGCTGAAAAAAAGGGATTTGATGAATGTCAGTTGTGTCCCTGAGAACAGCTGCATTGTTGAGAGTTGCAGTTTGTCCCATTAAGCTTCCTCTTATATATTTCCCTAGAAAAAGAAGCAAACCAGAGTTCTAGAGGAGCTCTTCCCAGATAGGGTGATTTTTTAAAATAAGAAATATGTGGTCCAAGAGTTGCAAGGGGTGACTGTAACAGATGCTTTGATGCTTTGATGCACCACAAGCTTCCCCGCTTCAGTTCTGAGGACTCATTCCCCTAGCTGCCAGATGTGCTATCTGCTGACAGCTCGTTGTTGAGTCCTTCTTTTGGAATTGCCCTTGGCCAAATGGAGATGCCTCACCCAAGGTCATGACCTCTCCCTGGAGACAACCTGCATCCAATGAGAGGTCAATGCAAGAACACAAAAGCTCAGCCCCGTTGCCTCAGCTTGGGACAATTCATGAGAAACCTCCCAACTCCAGAGATCCTCAGGATCAGCTGAGGCCACTGTTGCAATACATCATAGTTTATCTTTTTCCTTTGCCCAGTCCTTTTGCTCACTCTCTCAAGGGTATTGAGGGCACTCCTTTAAAAAATTCCTAAACACAGAGACTCTGTCTCTGAGTATATTTCCTGGGAACATGATCTAAAACATAATATATATCAAAATCTTTGAAAATATTCATCCACTTTAAACCAGTAGCCTAACATCTAAGATAGCCTAAGGAAAGGAGAGATTAAATCATAATTTTGAGTTTGTTATTGTAACATAATTTTTGAAACTATAAAAAACATAAATTTTCAAAAAAAAAATACCTAAAATAATAGAATTCTTTACAGCCATTACAATTCAAATTTTTGAGAAATACAGTGATATAAGAAAATGTTCACAATATAATTTTAAGTGAAGACAACAGGATACAGAACTATAAAATTATAAATGGTTTGCAAACATATTACTTAAAAAACTATCACATTTAAGAGAAATTCAATGACCCCAGTGGTAAATATATGAGGCAAAATTTAAGGAGACATCAAATTTTGTTTAACTGAGTAAAATTTGATCTCACAGTCAGACCTATTTTTAGGCAAAATAAAAATAGTAAATTCTCTAGCACTGGATATTTGAAGAAGAGCATAAATGACACTCAGCTTACTGTAGAGTGGAATTAAGCATGAACTTAAAATGTTTAAGGTACCATTTTGCCCTCTGGAATTCGACTCCACAGTGTGTATCTTAGAGATATACAGTGTGGTTTTGGTCAGCTTGCCTCTGCTCTCCCTAAGCTTGCTTGGTTGATTTCTCTTAGTTAACAGCTTAACTCTTGAAGACATCTGACTTCTTTGGCTAACTCTGACAATTCCGTGAGAAGGATTTGTTTGATCATCCCTACCTCAAAACCCTACAACCTTTAGACCTTTATCACAAGCACAGAGGAAAATAATTCAAAGGAACTCATGTAAGATGATACCACCAAGTATCTCTAGGCAATAGAAAGGAGTAACCCAGACCCACTATTAAGGGAAGGGGAGAGCTCTTAGAAAATAAGATTGGATATTGAGACAAGCTAATTGTGATGCTGTAAGGTCTCATGTTTAAATAATCCCAGGTGCACATTTTCTGAATTTCATCAGAGCCCAACCATACCAAAACAGGTCAAAGAATCTGACTCCTTTCCACCACCAAGCCTAACATTTTCTAGACCTGAATAGAAAGCAAACACTCAATTTTCCCCATTTCATACTCCCACCCAAGATACTCCAAACACCTGAAATAGATTATTTGAAGGCTCAAAGGAGGGAAATTTAAGAAAGACATTCCGTGCCCAACCAGCGCTTCGCACTCGCATGGAAACTTGGCCTATGCTATAGACAGGGGAGATGACATTTCAGCTCCCTGCAGAGAAGAGCCCTGTCTTTGCCTGCTTTGTGGCCTTTCCCTCAGTGAAGAGTGTCAGTCCCATTCTGTCCCCACCCTGCCCCTTCTAACCAAGGAGGTCCTAGCCTGGCCATGGATGTGGAGTTCCTCAGAGCAAATGGAGCTCATGATTTTGTGTTTTCAGGAGGTCATCAAGGTGTGCTGATAGCTTTGTCTTTCCTTTTTACCTCATTTTTCTCTGTTACATGATTAAGATGCCGCGCTAGCCCAAGAGGAGTTGGCTAGAGAACTGAAAAACAAAGGGACCCCTAAAATGACTTCATAGTTAAAAGAAAAACTTAACAGTGAAAAAGTAAAGTCATTATAATGAACCTAGTTCTTCTCCATATTGTCTAGAGCACTGGGGAAATCTTGATGTGGATCTCCTGATTGAAGAAAAGCCCATGTGAAACCAGAACACTTGTATTTATCCAACGAATATTTTTAAAGCACTTGCTATGTATCAGGCACTGTACTAGATGCTAAAGATACGTAAACCTAGACACTGCCCTCATGGAAATTGTATTCCAGCAGCTCAGATTTATCAGAAGATTGTCCCACAACACTGGGTAGACTGCACAACAGTGTCAGCCACAGTCGTGCCATGAGCTTATCCATCCCTTACATGTGTCTAGGAGTGCTAAGAAAGGGAAATATACCAGCCAGAAACATCCTGTGAAGAGATTACCCGAAACAACCCAAGAAAATCTGCCCAGGTGCATCTGTTTACTTCTCTTCCTCTGCTAAGCAGGAGAACAACATTGAATGGGAGAACAGAGATGTTAATAACCCCAAAAAGGTGCTACTGTCTCAGCTTTAGCACCAACTCCCTGGGTGCGACTGCAGTTCTGGGCAAAACTGCAAAGCAGGCAAAGTTGGCCTTGCAACCATCCCAACTTTAGCTTCATTATCAATCTCCCAGACATCACATGCACATAGCCTACCTTAAATCTGCCCCAAATCCTTCAATCAGCCTAGACATGTCTCTAGACCAGTGTCTGGTTTTAAATGTAAATGACGTTTAACCTTACCAGGGATGCCTCAACATCCCCTGGCAGAATTTCCACCCAGACAGAAAGAAGTGGTGTAATGGAGCAAGCATGGGTTTCGGGCCAGAAAGACCTGGTTTTCCACCCCAGTTCCACTGCTTACTATTTTGTGGCCACAGGCAAGTTACTTTAACCTTGATTAAGCCTCAATGTTCTTGGCCACAAAATGCAGATAATAGTACCTGCCCAAATATATTTCAGGAAGATTAAATACAAACAAGTTCTTCATTTCTTAACCTATCCTTCCTCAACTCGTAAAGAGAACCTATAAAGCTCAGCAAAAATACAATAAAGACATTTAAGTTATTTCTTTACAGGCATTGGCAGAAACCCCATCATGAATAGGGAGTACCTTTGGTAGTCTGCTGCAGTTGATTGCCTTGGCTGGGAGATGTGAGGCAGTTCCTGGTGCAATGTGAAAAAATCCAGGGGTTCGCCTGGGCAAGACCCAGGCCTCTGGGCAAAACGTGTGGAACAAGCTGTCAGTTTTATAATCCCCCTAAGAAAGAGCCTGAAAAGCAAAGTGCATTCTTAATTATTTCAAAGAGCTCTGGGTTCTACATAATCTGTCCTGGAAATAATGAAGAGAAGAAAGACAAAACTTGGCTTTATTTACAGAGGTGACGTTACAGGGATCCACCATCTGTTATTACCTGGCAATACCTTAGGGCTGGCCTTCACCACTGCTTCCTACACTAAATACATGTAAAGTCTGTTGTTCAAGGCCCTGACCCACATCCAACCTGGACTCCCACCACTCTCTCTCAGACATTCTAGGCTAAGTTGTAACTCAGCCCTGTCTTCCCTGAACTGCCAACAGTCTTCTGCTTCATCCTGCTTTTCTCTCCCCCTACCAAGCCCTCCTTTCACGTTTTCCCTTCGACCTTCTCCACATAGCCAAGACCCTGCACAAATGGACCCTCTCCATCATGAAGAGGCCGTAGAAATTAGAATCCAGGATCAGGGTCCATAGACCAGGCCCCAGGGCCTGCTGGGGCCAGTCAGGATGGTGGTCTGGACACCACAGACTTGGGACTCAGTCCATAATGTGGCTGTCAACCAGGGTCCCCTTCAAATTAACTCAGGACCTTTTAGAAACATATAGATGCCCATATCCCCACCCTGAATCTTCTAAATCAATATTCCTCAGTGGATATGAGAGGTACCTGGGTATCTGAATTTTTTAAAGACTCCACCCTGGGTTCTAATGTGTGACCTTAGCTAAAACCCACGGCTCACAGACAGGAACTCTTCTATAAAAAGGAAACTAGATACTATGGCATGACTTCAAAGACTCCATAAATAGAGCTCATGGAAAATAATATAAAAAGTAGTAGTTGGACAATCTGAACATTTACAAATGAAAGAGGCCAGGTTATAGGTAGTTTGGGGTGTTCAAAGATCTGAGTAAGAAACCAGTGAAAGTTTCATTATTTCTCACAAATTCCTGGGGAGCAGATGGGTGGAGGGGAGTGGAAACTGAAAATGTCTGGATATTTGCTCTGAAACTAACCAGCACCTGTAGATCTGTAATTAGCAAAGTAAGGATAGTTGTGGCTAAAAATGTGGTTTGTAAATATATCAAGGACAGTGGAATGTCTCAAGCAATAAGCAAAAAGGCTTTCTTAAGGACAGAAAAATGCAAAACCACATGATATCTTGTTTTGGAAAGGGTAACCATAAGAGAAGACAAAAGAAACACAGCAGATGCTGTGTTTCGGGCTTGAGTTGCAGCATTTCATACAACAGCTCATGAAATTTTAATTGCTAACATTTAAAGGTTCAAATTGGCAGGGAGAGGAAGTCATATGGGCTGAACACTAACAAAAGATTATGAAGGAAAGGTGAGGCTCTGTGGCACATCTCCAGCAAGAAGAGGTGCTTAGCAAGGTGCCCTGGGGTCAGGGCTTGCTTACTCTAGATTGTATTCTGCATTCTAATTAGCAAAGTGGAAGCAAGAACAAAAGAGCCCTGGAAGAAATCAGAAGAAGACTTGCACAGGAGGATGTTGGCAACTCCCAGAGAGAAGAGAAGAGACAGGTGAGCTCACAAGGCTTAGTCTATAGGTGGAAACAGCAGATAGCTGAGACTACTTATAAAAAGGCAAACTAGTTCATTGGAAGAAAATTCACTAGAATCTTTTACATTTTAGAAACAAAAGGACACAGACCACAAAAATGTCTCAACCGACAACATGAGTAAGAATGGCCAGCACCTGGAGAAGAGGTAGGGCTGTACAGGAGGCAGCAAACCCTCCTTCAGATCAGGATCGGCAGGGGCATTGCCAAGGCAAAGCATATTCAGAATACTGATTAATTGCTAACGAGGGTTCCTCTCTAGAAAAAAAACTGAAACGAGATGTCTATTAACCAAATAATCCATTTGAAGATCTTTTTGCCCAACGGCTGTTGTAACTTGGCTTCTCTTTCTAATTTCAGGTTAAGTTCACACTACTGTCATAATTTAATCAGCATGTGCAAACAGCCAAAACCAGTAACACATCCATACCTCTACAACAGCCTAATCTAAGAAGAAAAAGGGGAGGTGGGGTTGGTGGTCAAGGAGAGAAAGGAATTTTCATTCCCTGCATCTGCCCCTGGGACAATAACAGCCACCATGAGCTGAGTGTCTGGTATGGGTCAGCCCTATATAAGACACATCATTCATATTGCTCGCTTTAACTGCAATGGCAGAGTTGTGAGGCAATTATTAGACTTATGACTTGGAGAAGCTGAGCAGCTTCCATACACATCTAGCAAATGCAATTGTCTGGATTTGAACTTGTGTCCCTGGGACTGCTCAATCTAAGCTCTTTCTCTACATTGCTCGGTCACACCCTGTTTTCTTTAAGAGGGTTTTCTCCCCAGCTCCCCAGCTCTCCACTGCCCTCTGTTCTCCCTGTGTGCCTCTACAGCCTTAAAAGTACCATTTGACAGTCCCAGCACAGAGACCCTTTCACTGGGGCCCAGCCAATAAGCGAGCTTTTCTTTTAAACAAAAATGTTTGTGGCAGTGTAGCTCCCTCCCTCTAGCTCCATGTGGAGTCAGGGAGGGCAAAGATCCCCTTCTTCTGGGAGTGATCTTACTCCTTGGAAATGCTTCACATAGAATTCTGTGGTTTCTAACAGCTGGTGACTCAACCTCTGGCCCACTGGATTAAGAATCAGGTAGAAGGAATTGAAAAGGTGCTCTGCGGTCAGCAGGCTTTTTTTTTTTTTTTTTTTTGAGACAGAGTTTTGCTCTTGTTGCCCAGGCTGGCGCACAATGGCACAATCTTGGCTCACCACAACCTCCGCCTCCTGGGTTCAAGCGATTCTCCTGCCTCCGCATCCTGAGTAGCTGGGATTACAGGCACGCACCACCACGCCGGGCTAACTTTGTATTTTTAGTAGAGCTGAGGTTTCTCCATACTGGTCAGGCTGGTCTTGAACTCCCAACCTCAGTTAATCCATCAGCCTCAGCCTCCCAAAGTGCTGGGATTACAGCCAGCCAAACCTGTCCCCCTGTCAACAGCCATTTAAAAGGCCATGGAGAAAAATGCAGGACCACTTGGGAAGGGCAGAGAGCAAAGTACCTAGAAGTGCCCCTGCTGGAGCCAGAGCATGAGGGTGTAAATCCTGGCCTCAACCTGTTCTATGTGCACTTGGGCAACCTGCGTAACCTCTCTCAGCCTTCATTTTCCTATCAGCAAAATAGGTTGTAAGAAGCAACAAGGTAAAGCACTTAGTAATGCTCAATGGATGCTAGAGAAACAAAAACAGAGCAGAGACAAAGATTCCAGAGACCTCGGGAGCACTTTCAACATCCCTGGATGAAGACCTTTCATATACTTAACCTCCCTTGTTCACTTCTCCAGGGACTATTCCTTGTTTCTCTTGTCTTGTGTAGACTAATACACCTCTGAAGCTGTTCTTACAACCATTTGCCCTAAGTAGATGAGGGATAACAAACAAGCAAAACATGCGCTAAAGGTGGGTGGCTGAAAGCAATGGACTTCTTTGGAGAAAAAAAAAAAAAAAAAAGGTAAGGAGTTATGGGGTGGGGAAGGAGGAGAAATGAGCATAAAATTGGATTCCAGAGCATTCAATATGAACATTTCCAGCAATAACAGATGTTTCTTGCTTACTTTAGATAAGACTTCTACAATTCAGACCTCGGGGAAAACTGAGAAGCTGTTAGATGTTGAAAAATTAAATCTAAACACCGAATGCCTGAACCCAAGCAGAAAAGCCCAAACAAGCCTGCTGGCCCCGCTACCCATCGCATCTCACCGTGCATTGAACACCTACTACTTAGGCCAGTGGCCACTGCTGCTGCTGCCAAAACACAAGGTGGGTGGGACCTGAGCAGTGTTCTGCCACCAAGGAGGGAACTGGATGAGGGTCCTGCTTACTCAGTGGGTGGGTTCCATGTGGAAGGGTTTCCAGGCACACACAGGCTCCAGCATGAGAAATGGCAAAGGCAGGGAACACTTAGGGTTGTCGAAGGAAGAGAATACAGTCACAGGTTCTTAGTCTCTGTTTCTGGTTGGGGCAGTAAAGCCCCTTCATCCCTCTTTTCTGCTTATCACTAGAGACAGAAACTAAAAACCATGGCTTCAGGCTGCTAAAAGCCTGAAGCAAAATAAAACAGAACAACAAAATAAGGCAGGTTGGACAAGCTTACTAAATGATAGTATATACTATTTTACTATAGCTACTGGCCCAAAAGGCAGCTTTGGATTCCATCTTTGGATTTCTTGAGATTTTTCAATATGTAAAACAGAGTCGATTCTCACACAATATCTGCAGAATGAAAAAATAAAAGTCTGCATGTAAAGTGGCTGGGTAGTCCACCCCAAAGAAGACAGGGAAAAAGTATTTTGCTAAGGCACATAGTGATGAGAGGTAACTCACATGGTAGAAGGAGACCCAAACTAGGCATCCAGCCTCTAAACAAATATGTAAAAGAATTTCCCAAGGCTCTTGTTAAAAATGCAGATCCTGGTCAGACGCTGCTGCTCATGCCTGTAACCCCAGCACTTTGGGAGGCCGAGGCAGGTGGATCACCTGAGGTCAGGAGTTTGAGACCAGCCTGGCCAACATGGTGAAACCCCATCTCTACTAAAAATACAAAATTAGCCGGGCATGGTGGTGCATGCCTGTAATCCCAGCTACTTGGGAGGCTGAGGCAGGGGAATCACTTGAACACCGGGCGGGGGGCGGGGGTGGGATGAGCAAAGCCTGCAGTGAGCTGACATGGCGACACTGCACTCCATCTTGGGCAATAAGAGTGAAAATCCATCTCAAAAAAAAAAAATTAAAAATTAAAAATGCAGATCCTAAGGCTTCCCTCTCCAGGAACTGAAACTCTGGGGTGGGGCCCAGGAATTTGCCTGTCTAACAAGCTCCTGGGATGATTTTGATCCAGGTGGCCTGTGGTTCACATTTTAAGGAAAAACTGTTCTAAGTCCCGCTGAATGGTAGCCTTACCCTGAGCTTCAAAGATGATCAGCATGCTGGCCACATTTTCCCCCGAGGCAAACTCTTTAGCCTCTTAAATACTAATGGATACCAGCAGCCTTCAAGACCTATGTGCAAATATGTTCTGGAGGAGATGATAGGCAATCCCACTCATCAACGAAGGGCTTATTTGAAAGAGAAGTTTCTGGTGGGGACAGTGGCAAGAAAAGGGAATAGCATTGTCTGAACCACAGTCCATACCCCACTAAAACTTCTGTCACATGAAGTAAGAGCCTCCTGTGTAAAAGCAGGTGCCCCTTGGAGGGAACATTCCTGGAAAACACAGAGGTTTTTCTTGCTTAGTTTTAGAAAGGGGACAGGGTCAATCCCCCCATTACTATGAAATATGGGTAAACTGAGAGCTTAGTATGCTGCAAATCATCATAAAAATAATTTTATGTTATTACTGGCTTGCTTCTAATGGTGGGGTTTTAGGAGGAACAAAATAATAAGGGAAATTTTTCTGCGTGCTTCAACAGAAGGAGAGAGAAGGGACTCAGAGTTGAGAGACGTTCATCAGAAAGCTGACTGATCCCCAGTGGAGTTTGTTCTTGAAAGCCCAAGTCCAAGATACATAAAACTCTGAGTTCAGAAAGCAGCCCCTCTCTGGACAAGGAGTGCAACATCTCACCAGGTATGTGAGTGAAGAAAGCAAACACAGGACTAGGGAGAAACTATTAATAGCAAGCTTAGCTCTCAACCTAAAGCCAATGAAGTGAAACGCGATCTGCACCCTGTTTCCAGGCAAAGGAACCAAGAAGGCAATGCCCTGCCCTCCCCTGTACAGGATGCAGTCTGTCAGCCTCAGGCTCAATCCTCTGCAGCAACCAGATGCTCTGCCTTCTTCCAAACCAAGACTGTCTTCTATTTTTTTTTCTACTGGTGTTTGCTGAGTGCCTACTGTGTATGCTTGGAAGTGTGAAGAAATGATCCTATCTGCCTAGCAGTGCGTATTCCTGCCATTCCAGAGCAGTTTCCAGTCTCACTTGAGATCATAAGATGCCTGTAAAGTCCCCTGCAGACTGTTAAAGAACAATCAATGATGAGAAATTCAACTTACAGGATCTGGAAGCACAACATACATATAAATGGGTTGTATTCTGAAAGTTTCTTTTAAAATTCATAGTTTAGAGGTCAGAACACATTTTCCAAAGGGACAGTGCTGTAAATACTCATCAGATATATAACCTAAACCTAACAAATTCATAATATAGCTAAAATTATCCACATGTGCCATGAAAACAAGGAAAACATTTCTCCTACATTATTATAATTACATTTAAAATAACTCAAAAATATTTTTGAGCAGTTATCCTTAGTGATGACATCCTTGGGAAATAATGTTTAATTAGAATTTAATGGAAAGGAGATTTCCGTAGAAAATATGAGGAAATCTGGACTCACAAGGACTTTAGATTCTTATCTCACATTCTTTAAAAATTATCTCTCTTTGTAAAAATACTCTATGTTTTTGTGGAAATTGTGGCAAATCCATTAAAAATTTAAATACAAATATTAAAAATAAAGTTAAATATGAAACTAAAAATTAAAAGTTAATCTGTATTTCTATCCAAGATTTTTTAATTCTAAATATATATGCATGTATTTTTAACTTGAAAAATACTTTATAAATATTTTTGTAATCTACCTTTTCACCTTTCTGTTATCAAATTATCTATTTTATCATAGTCTTGTCAACATTGTAGATTAGCTTTTTTTCTTAATCCTTGCCAAATTGATCAAATAAAAATTATATCTCATCTTAATTTTTTATTTATTTGATTACTGTTGAAATTGGTCTTTACTCTTCTCCAATTTAATGGCCACTTATATTTTATACATATATAATTATAATTAATTATCTTTACCTACTTTTCTGCTAGACTACTTATAGTTTTCTTGAGTTGAAAATACTGTAAATATAAAATAATGCCTCCTTTGTTATTTACATATTGTAATTATTTTCATAGTTTATCATTTAATTTTGATTTGGTTCATGGTGTTAACACAAAATTTTAAGCTTTATACAGTCAAATCTACACGATTTTTCCCTTTTAATTTCCCCCTATGTTTTTAAATACTGAAACTATTTCACTAGTTCCTTTGCGATTACATGATGAAAAGGTCAAATCTATATAGACAGAAATACATCGACAGGCCTTGCCTCTACCCCTAGCGTCCACACCTCATTTGTCCCCATGCCCTGTAGGGAACCAACTTTGTGTCTTACTGATCCTTCTAGTGCATCTTTTGCAAACTTTAAAACAATTATCTATTTCATCTTTCTGGAGTGGGTACATGGTATTGCATTTTGAAAAGACTGTTTTTCCATTAAAGTTTCTAATTGTTTACAGTTGATATCAAAGAAAACTGTTAGTTTCTGAACCTTTATTTGTACTACGTTCATCTTGTTGAACTAGTAATTTTTTAAGTTGATCGTCCCGGGTTTTTAGATGGATAATTACACCATTTTTAGGATTTATAGTGATAATTTTCTCTTCTACTTCCAAATGGTGTAATTATAGTTATTTTATTTCATCTAAATAAGCCACCATTTTACTTTGTGATGGATTTATAATTAGCACTATAATTTATGGTTTTAAATCATAATTGGTATCTCTCTTTTCTAGTTTTTAAAAGGGATAGCCGTGCCACATCTGGTATTGCTGGTATCATTTATGTTAGTTAGGATGAGCTAAACTGTGTTGCTTTTAGTAAAACAACCCTAAAATCTCAAAAGCTTGGGACAATGAAAACTTAATTATCACTTAAGCTACAAGCTGATCGTGGGTCATGGAAAGGTCAGGTCAGGTCATCTAGATTCAGGCCCATTCCACCACAGCTTACACAATCAAAGGCTGCCATTTACTGTCACTGAAGCTAGAGGAAGGAAAGCTGGAAAATTCTGCACTGGCTTTTACAAGTTTCTGTCCAGAAGTGACACACATCATTTCTAATCCCATTTTACTAGCCAAATCAAGTCACTTAGCCATGCTGCAAAACGGCATAGAAATTCTATTCCTACCATTTGCCTAAAATAACAACTTGGAAATATGGGGCGGACAGAACTAATAAGCTACCATATCACTCTAAAGTACACACATTCGTATACACACCACAAATGCACAGAAGAGATTCCTTCACTGTTGGTGATAGGTTTTCAATATGTCTTAGATTCTTGGAGGGGACAGAATGATCTAAACTAATTGCACAGATTAACTAGATGATTGTTAAATGGACTCTAATACAATAATATTCATCTTTTATAAAGATCAGTGTCAACTCAAAGATTAAAATTTTTTAATGTATGAGTTTTTAAGAGCTTTTACTTATTTATTCTCTTCCCCTTGGAAAGCATAAATTAACTACATTTTACTATGATTACTAGTGGCTGAATTCCATATTCAGATTTATAATCATGTACTACATAGCTCATAATTTAAGTGTAAACGATTCCTCAGAGGTCAAAAGTTCATTGTCAAATCTTACTCATTTCACAAAATTTGGGTAATCTATGGTCTAGAAAAGACATTGCCTTTCATAACATTGAATAATAACAAAATGGCCATGTACTCAGAAATCTTATTTTACCAGGCATCTGAGTATCCATTAATCCAGTCAGGTTGACATTTAAAATTAACCATTACATATAAGAAATGTAATACACCTCAAATGAGGAAAGACTGAATGACACCTTCGGCTTTTGATACAACTGAAAATGATTTACCAGGCTGAATCATTTAGTAATTATTTGGCATTTATTGAATATATGGCCATTTTGTTATTATTCAATGTTATAAAAGGCAATGTCTTTTATAAAACCACCTATAAAAGATAGGTGTCTTTTATAATCTTTTATAATCAATGTCTTTTATAATCACCTATATTTAACATATATTAACATAATCACCTCTTCAAAATATAGGCGATTATAAAAGGCAATGTCTTTTATACTGTGATGCTAATAGTTCTGTTTCTCTAAGAAAGAAGAGAGGGCATTTAACTGTTTCACAAACTTATTTAATCACAGAAACCTATTTTCGAGACTGTTCGGTGGCACATACTTTGAGAATCTCAATTCCAAAGGAAAGAAAAACGTGAATAAGTGCTTAGTTGAAAGGATAACCTCATTTAAAAGTTGACATAAAGGCCATTATTTGGGTCACAGAAAACTAAGGCCTGAGATTTGTCATGGAGTTCATGTCCCCATTTGGTCACTAAGATAAAGACTTGTCATTGTAATGGCTGCTCAGCACCTGTGAACACCTGCCGTGAACAGACTCAAACCAGTGTGGCCACACATGAGGCAAGGCACACCCGTTATCACACTACCAAATAAGGAAAATCACGCCTTAAACCAATTATTGCTCTACACACAGACACTTACTTTACAATTACTCATTAACGATTCATACAACGTGTTTGGTAAGCTCAGAGAAGCCCCATTTTCTGTCCTTCTAGAGGATCTTGGCACCATCTTGACTGAAACATTTCCTCAAGGCAGACATGGCAACACACCTGAGGCAGGATTCCAGAAGGTTCCAGGCCATCCCAGGCAACCCGGAATTCTCCAACTAAGCAGGTGGACACAGGTCAGTTAGGGAACAAGTCTGCAGTTTTGCTGGCGCCTTATACACTCTTCATTAAAAACAGGGAAGTTCTCTAATATTTTAGCCGATCAAGGTAGCTGTATTAGTTTGTGAGGAACCACAGACTGGGTAACTTAAGCAATAGAAATTTATTTTCCCAGAGTGCTGGAGGCTGGAACGCCAAGATCCAGGTGTTGGCCGGCTTGGTTTCTCCTGAGGCCTCTCCTCTTCTTCTGCACATGGGCATCTTCTCACTGTGTCCTCACATGGCCTTTTCTCTGTACATGTATGTCCCTGGTGTCCCTGAGTGTCCAAATTCCTTCATCTTATAAGGAGTTCAGTCAGACTGGATTAAGGCCACCCTAATGGCCTCATTTTAACATAATCACCTATATTTAGACATAGGCCTATGTCTAAATATAATCACATTCTGAAGTACTGGAGCTTAGGGCTTAAACATATGAATTGGTAGCAGGGACACAATTCAGCCCATACTGGTAACCTAAATATTGATTTTTAATCAAAATGATATCCCATATCTAAAGTTCATTTTGCTAATCAATATCATTAGTTTGCACAATGGAAACTCCTTTCAGAGATTCACTATGCTAATTAGCAAAGTCTTATACATTTCTCTTCTTTTAAATATAATTTCAACTTTTAGATTTGGGGGTTCATGTATAGGTTTGTCACAGGGGTATAATGTGTGACATTAAGGTTTGGGGTATGAATGAATCCATCACTGGGATAGAGAGCATAGTACCCAACAGGTAGGTTTTCAGCCCTTACTCCCTCCTTTTCTTCCCCCTCTAGGAGTACCCCGTGCCTATTGTTGCCATCTTTATGCCCATGTATACCAAATGCTTAGCTCTTACTTATAAGTGCGAATATTCGGTATTTGGTTTTCTGTTCCTGCATCAATTCACTTAGAATAACAGCCTCCAGCTGCATTCATGTTGCTGCAAAGGACATTATTTTGTTCTTTTTTATGGCTGCATAGTATTCCATGGTATATATGTACCACATTTTCTTTATCCAATCCACCATTGATGGGCACCTAGGTTGGTTCCATGTCTTTGCTACTGTCTCACTCACTTCTTTACATCACTAGCTCCATAATCTGTCAGGTGCAAGGGCATCTGAGTGACTGAGCCTAACAGCAAGGGAGGCTGGTGAAGTATGCTTTTGGCTTTTATTCTGGGAGGAAAGGATACATATAATTGGGCTCTTTTTTGCACTATCTGTATTTGTTTGCGTATTTCAGCATAGACAGTGTGATATTACCTGTATGCCAGTTTCCATGCTAATGGCAGCCAATTACCTTAATAGAGAATGTACACTAGAGGGTTGCTTATATAGCTACACTCAGGAGACTTCAACAAATGCTCCGTTTATACCTATAAATGGAGTAGTAACCTCAAAGGAGCAGCCTTGGGTGGGGTTTGGCCATATGTCATTATTTCAACTGGTTCTCTGTTTTCTGGAGATTCTGTGTTACCTCACAAATTATTGTAATAAATCCCTTCTCTGCTTAAACTAGCCAGAATTCATTTCTTTGCAGCCAAGACATCTGATACAGTTACCAATCCTTAGATTTTCAAAAAGTATATACAATATATGTTATGCTATAGTGATCTTCTCTCTCATAAAACCAGCGAATCACAGGTTCACCAGCTGACCTGCCTAATTTAGACATCTCCATACCTACAGCAGGGAGAGTTAGAGAATCATATCCTTTCTGAACTAGAAGGGACTGTAGCAATCATCTAATACAGATGCAGAAATAGTCCTAGAGAGAAAAGATTGCTCCAGGTGACATCCATTTTTATCCCTACCCCCAAAAGTCTGTTTGTTTGAAAATAATCCCTGTAACAATTCTCAACCTAGGTATTATTTTTATTTAGGTTTAACCACTAAACCTATCAATGTCAGCCTGGAAGATGAATATCAAAGGTGGTCCTAGTTGTTGGGGTTGTCTCCTTTAAGAGAGAACAATTTTCCATTTCTGTTTAAACTCATAGCCCCAAGCGGTGGAGAGAGGGTGAGGAAAATCCAGCACAGCCAGGTCTTCAGTAGAGACACAATGGAGCCCAGGTGGGCTCCCAGAGTGACCCATCACCCAGGCTCAGCAATGAGGCTCTGCAGGATCCTTTCGGCATGTTCTTCTCTGTTTCAGACCACAATTCAGCTAGGCTTTAGATCGGCATCTTCTAGGTTGCTGGGGAAGCCTCTCTGGTTGGAGTATGGAGAGGAAAACAAGATCTCCCAGGTGTTTGGTGATGGGTCTCATCCCGGGTATTCACTCTTCTGTGTTTGACACCCGTCATATCTATGGTTGCAGGTTTGTTGTTGTTATTTTTGTTTTCCTCTGAGTTCTGCGTGTGTGTTAAAACCTAAACTGTTCAAAGAAAATGCATGTTGTTCACATCCCTCAACCAAGCACGTTTTCTCAATTAGAAGCATTTTCACAGAGAATTAGTCTTAAAACCCATGTGAGCTTAAAAATAGATTAAGAACTATTTCTTAAGCTCCCTTTCTTTGGAATTCAGTGTTTTTGAGTGGAGGTTTTTTTTTGCAGGGGGTAGAGGAGAGGAAGTTTAGCATAATTAAGCAGATCAAGAAAAAAAATCATTTAACTATTTCTTATACAATTCTCATGCTTTGGCAATTTATTTACTCATGTAATTTACTAATGTAAATAAAATTCATCATGGATATTCATTCATTCATTCCTATACTCCTTCATTCACAAAAGACTGTGTATCTATCAGGTTCAAGGCCCTGTGCTAAAACAAATATACAGGAAGAAGCCTGGAGCATTGAAGAGCAAGATGTTGACCAACACACATATTGAAGGTAACATGATTTGAGCTTCTGACATTTGGATTAATTAAAGCTGAAGAAATTGGCATCTATGTGGCAGAATGACCAACAAAAAAGACACCAGGCAGAACAACCACAGAAAATTTCATCAGCCAGGAAATCACAATACATTCTGCCCAACCAAAGAGAAAGTTAATTACTGGCTTTGGTGCATTGCATTCCTGGCTCTGCAGTATTATCTTAACACAGAAGGCAAGAGAAGGCAAGAAGGGGCTGAAAGAGCCATCCTTCAAAAATACACTTGGGAGAATTAAAAACACAGATGTTCTTCTCTGGGGCCCTTGTGACTGGTCAGATCCTCTTGCCCAGATCCTAAGAGGGCTTAGTGAGAACAAAAATGGTGGTTGTGAATGTGAACACATTAATTGGTCTTTCTTCTGTATCCAAAAGTCTAAGCCTTTCTGAATGGAGTCTTTCAAGACTCAGCTCAGATACTACCTTTTCAAGGAAAACTTTCATGACCTCTCGGCCCCCAACCCCGCCACACACACAACTATGCCAGCTAGACCTTAGATCTTCCTTAGCATTTCCACACATAGGTATTACCCCTCATGGACCAGCCTCATTATCAGCTTCCCTCATGAGCCTGGTGGGCACTTGGGGTGTCTTTGGCACATTGCAGGCACTTTATAAATAGAGATTTCTGAAGGACTGTAATATATAGCTTATACAATTTTCAGAATATGAATTTAAGGGAAAACATAAAAGAAAAATATCCATGGTGTACATTTAAATAATAATCATACATAAAAGAAACTTCACATATTTAAACAGAAAAAGACTGTCTTATACTAGAAGAGAAACACATATATATCCCACAGGGTATATGTAACACCATACATTTGCCAAATTGCTAAAAGAGAGTACTTTGCCTAAAGTTAACTCTCAACTCTACCCACTAAAGGTGGGGAGGTCCATTTATTTTTAACAGTGAGGAGCATTTCAGAATAGAATGTTCACACACACACGTACGCACACACACACAGAGAAGGCACATAATTTGAGCTACTGAAACCTTGAACTCATTAAAGCTTTAGTCGTTGGAATGCATCCTCCTAACTTTGCAAGATTATTACACTTAGAGAGCATCTGAGATTGCAGTCAAATAAAACTTAGGTTGGTCTGAAAAATGAATTCGTGTACATAATTATCATTCCGCTACATAGTAACAAGGTATCAGACATAAGCAATTCATGTAGGTTATTTTAATAATTAGCACAACTAAGTTACTTTCCTTCTCCACCTATGGCTTAATTTATTCTCCAATATGTGTACAAGTGTCTGTGGCTAGTGTGTTCCCCACATCATGGATTATTAATGCCAACCACACACACATGTAAGCACAGGCAGCAAAAGATTAAAATCCCGTGCCCCTGTTTTGCCTGCCTCTTCACACCCCCGCCTCTGCTGTGGCCCTGAGTCATGCTCCCCAGGACTCCCAGGCTCTCTGCCTCTCCATTGTCTCTCTTTTCCCCAACCTGCAGCGGAGGATTCACATTGGATGGACCTAAAACATACAATTTAGGGTTTCTTATTTTCAAAAAATAATATTAAAGTATGAATTTGGCCGGGCACAGTGGCTCACACTTGAAATCCCATGTGAGCTTTGGGAGGCTGAGGCAGGCAGATCACAAAGTCAGGAGTTCGAGAACAGCCTGACCAACATGGTAAAACCCCATCTCTACTAAAAATACCAAAAAAATTAGCCAGGTGCAGTGGCACGCACTTGTAATCACAGCTACCCAGGTGGCTGAAGCAGGAGAATTGCTTAAACCCGGGAGGCAGAGGTTGTAGTGAGCCCAGACCATACCACTGCACTCCAGCCTGAGCAACGGAGCAAGACTCCATCTCAAAAAAAAAAAAATTATTAATTCTAAATTAGGTAGAAATAAATATTTATTTAAAATGAGAAGTTTCATCGAACTGAAAAACAAAATAACAAACATCACAAAACCCAAGGGGAAAAAACTCAAATGTATTAGATAGTTCTGGAGCACTGGTCCCTGGACTGCCTTCTGACCATGCCATAACACATTGGAATGTTATCAAGATAGGTTTTGAAATGTTTCCTGGGTATCTTCACCAATAATATGGACTAGACAGTTCATCTGGAATTTTGGACTGGGTGTGGTCTCACTCAGTAACTTGGAAATTTCAATCCTTGTCTTTCCTCCATGACCCACATGTATCCAGGGGCAGCCACGGTAAGTTGACATGCCCAGCACAATATGACATCAAGCACTACACCTTCAGGTCAGTACAGCAGGTGGATGGCAGGAAGATGAATGGAAGCCACTCCAATGCAAGGAGGGCTAGCCATTACTTTACCAAGTGATTGAGAACCACACAGATATATTTTCACACACTTTCCCCTTAGCCAGATCCAAAAATGGCCTGTAGTCACTCTAACTCTTCAACAGACAAGTGTGACTGAGGCAGGTTAAAATGGAAAAGTCAGAGGATGTAAGCAGTTGTGGTTAACATGTCCTACTTGTGCAAATGTCACCAAACGTGACCACATGAACACATCACTAGGGCTTCTCTAGAGCCTGGGAAGGAACCCAGGCATGTGAGGGACCCTGATACTTAAGCTTCATCAGCTTCTTAGTAATCCCGCCTCTGCCTTCCTCCCACACATCCTCCCATGGACTCCAGTCCCCAGGCTTCTGGGTCCAGCAAGGCAATGAGGCTCAAGGCACTGAGCACTATGCCTTAGAGCAGGCTGGACAAACTGTAAAGGAAACAGGAAGAATAAATCACACAGATGCCCTTTGCCTTCAAGTCTTATGACAAAGGGGGATGGAAGGAGAGGTTAGAGTTCTGAGCAAAGTCAGGACTTTGAACTCAAGCAAGTGGACACCAGCTCATTGAATAACCATGAGCTAAGTGCTTCACATGGATTCCTGCTTTCATCCTCACTACTACCCCAAGGAAAAGAAGAGAGGGAAAGAGAAACGAAAGAAAAAGAGGAAGGAGAAAGGTGAGAGAAAAGATGAGGAGGAAGGAGAATATGGAGATGAAGAATGTAAAAGAGAAGGAAGAGAGGAAGAAGAGCAGGAGGAGGGGAATAAGAAGGGGGAGGAAGAGACACAGAGGAAGAAGTAAAAGAAGAGAAATCGACCAAACGACAGAGAAAAAGGGAAGGGGAAGGAAAAGGGCAAAGAAGAAAAGGTAAGCTGATGGAGAGAGAGAAAAGAAAAATGAGAACGTTTATTCTGTGAACTCCTCTCCCCTAGGAAGCAGCAGTGTTTATCTTTGGTGTCATAATAAAATTAAAAGCTTTTTTTCAGACTATACACTCATCCTCTTAAATTAGAAAGAGTCACAATTTCTTTTGGCTCAGTTCTGCAAAATGCAAGTTGTCATGAGCTCACTATTAAAAAAGGGAAAAACAACCTCGCAGGATGGCTGTCACTTCAAGCAAATGCCCAGTGAGCCAGACATTTGGTCGCCGTCCATGTTTTCCAGCGGCATGTGAGCCTTTCACCCAGACTTCAGTCACATGCCAAGCTCCATGTCATGTCCAATCTTCAAAATCTTTTGTACAATTCCGACACTTGCCAGCGAGACTTGAATTTTTCTTTGTTTGTCTTTTAACTGACACTCCTAATTTTCTTCCAAGAAAAAAAGAATAGCAGAAAAGTTGACAATATCACTTAATCTGTACTGTACATGTTAAGACTATTCAGAAAAGTGGAAAAATTATAATTCACAAATGAGTGGCTTGAAGTGCCAATTGAACCTCAGAAAAATTAAATTCTTTAGGAGGAATTCCTTTAATCAGAATCAGAAGCAGACTCTGTCATGGAAGTCCTGGAAACTCCATTATTTCACAGATTTGCAGACTCATAAAATTCATTATCTATTGTCAGGAACTTCTGGAGGTCACTCAATGAATCTCCAATTTACTGGGTGAGACCACACCCAGCCCAAAATTCCAGATGAACTGCCTAGTCCATATTATTGGTGAAGACACCCAGGAAACATTTCAAAACCGATCTCAATAACATTCCAATGTGTTATAATCCTCTCTTTTAGGAAATCCTTCATTACTTTCAAAGATATTGCTACTGCTCTACGTCCTTTATGAAAATAACAAGATCAATATCTATATGATCTCAAAAAAGAACAAAAAGAAAAAAGAATTAAGGAACATTCTCTCTCTCTCTCTCTCTTTTTTTTTTTTTTTTTTTGAGATGGAGTCCTACTCTGTCACCCAGGCTGGAGTGCAATGGCGCAGTCTCAGCTCTCTGCAGCCTCTGCCTTCTGGGTTCAAATGATTCTCATGCTCAGCCTCCCCAGTAGCTGGGATTACACATACCCACCACCATACCTGGCTAGTTTTTTTTTTAGTTTTTAATAGAGACAGGGTTTCACTGTGTTGGCCAGGCTAGTCTCAAACTCCTGATCTCAAGTGATCCACCTACCTTGGCCTCCCAAAGTGCTGGGATTACAGGTGTGAGCCACTGCGCCCAGCCCACATTCTCTTCCATAAATTAACTTGTCTATACCTTTTTTCAATCCTTTAATGATCTGTGTGGACCCTGTACGTAACGTGTTCTCTGCGACCCTCCGATGTGGGTAGAACAACTAAACACCTGACTCTCGTTGGTGGCGGCCAAATGAAGTATCATTTTACAGTGCCTAGAAACCTGGGAGGCCAGACTGCTCCCAGTTCTATAAAACCTGTTTGAGAATTAAGAGACACTCCATCATGTCCTAGGCTGGGTAAATGTAAAGCAACAGTGTAATTCTAAGGCAACTGACAATCCCCACTGTAAGCAGAAACACAGCACAACCCCCAGGAGCAGTGGCAACTGTTTGAGAAGGCTCAAAAGAGAGCTGGGGAACTGGGGTGGTCGGGGCTGCATGTGACGGGGAGAACACGGTGTGGGATAACACGGGTTGGTCTTGGTTCACTGGCCATGGCCAGTCTCTGCTGCCTCTGTCTCTCCTTCTGCCTCCTTACCTCACTCCTGAGGCTCTCACCTTTCTCTCTCCCTGTCTGAAACACGTATCCTGCTCTTAATTGGGAAACCAGTAAACATTTCTATAGATTTTAATCCTGAAACAGTCTTGAAACCTTAGAAACGAGTCTCAAGGAGCAGACCCACATGAAGGGAAGGACTGTGAGCCGCAGTCCGTGCACTGTGCTGCCTTCGGGACTTCCACCACCGACAGTCTCCGTGACCCGTTTCCAGTCGCTCCACCTCTGTGAACCAACCTCATCTATTAACAGAGCGGTTGAACTAGATGGGTCTCTCTGGCTTAAACATTCTGTGATTTCGTTTCTGGAGAAATTTCAAGCACTGGTAGAGAGAGAAGAAACTGAGAGGCAAGAGGTATGATTTGGACTCATCAAATTCAATCACAGCTGACTTTCCAGTCCCCCCACCCCCCGATCTGTAAGCCTGCCTTTGGGTGTGTGGCCTTCTTGCAAGACGGCAAACACGAAAAAGTTTCCACACTGAAACCCAAACCAGACCATATTGAGGGTGCCCCATAAAGTGCCGTCTTTCACTAAGATGATAAAGGACAAACGTTGGCGGAGTCAGAGAGGCTGCTCCCGAATACAGGCCTCCCCATCGGCAATGCTGCATCAGCTGGCACCTAACATTCAGAGTATGAAAAAGACTTTTGCTAAAGCTGGCTTTTGGGGGTTTATCATGATTACATGTTAAGAGCCTGTTCTCCAGGTCCTCACTTTCCTACCTTGCTAATCTTTCCCACTTCCATCCTTAGGCCCAGTGTGAGACCTCACCATCTCTTTTTCCCATCTTCTTTCCCCGATACCCTTGATTTCCTTGCAGGTCGATTTCGCTGCCCCTTTACTAGGATCTGTTCATCCTGGTTATGCTTTCCTTTGTGAACCCGCTGGACCACATCTCAAAGTTCCCCAAAAGGGGGATACAAAGACTCAATAAAATCAAAAATAATGCTCACCCTCACCAGCCTGCAGTGAAGAGCGCGTGGAACTAGGGTGGCTGCAGGCAGAGAGACAGGGAGAAGAGCTGCCTCACACTGTGGTCAGGATGGTGAATGGTGCAACTTTTCTGGAAAGCATCTTAGTAATATAGGTGAAGAGCCTTTACAGTGTGTTTATCCTTTGACCTAACCTTATTTCTTTTATTCTGAAGAAATAAAAAAAGGTTTAAGCAAAGTATGAGTCAAAAGGCAATCCAAACAGAGGAAAAAGGGCTGTTACCTTATGAAGTCTATGATTCTAAGAACTAAAAACAACTTGGCTTAAATAATAAGCACACAGACCTTGCACAGTGGCTCATGCCTGTAATCCCAGCACTTTGGAAGGCCGAGGTAGGCAAATCACGAGGTCAGGAGTTCAAGACCAGCCTGGCCAACACAGTGAAACCCCTGTCTCTACTAAAAATACAAAAAATTCGCTGCGCATGGTGGCAGGCGCCGGTAATCCCAGCTACTTGGGAGGCTGAGGCAGAAGAATCGCTTGAACCTGGGAGGTGAAGGTTGCTGTGAGCCAAGATTGCCCCACTGCACTCCAGCCCAGGCAACAGTGCTAGATTCTGTCTCAAAAAAAGAAAAAAAGATAAGCACATAACCAAAAAAACCTAGGAGCGGGATGGCCTTAAGGGTTGGGAAATTTAGCAGTTCAAAAATGTGACCTGACATACAAGTTCTGTCCATGCTTTTGCTCTTCCTCCTCCAACATTGGTTTCACACTAAACTTGGCTCCCCGGTGGCCAACAACACCAAACAGCACTTTACCGGCATTCTTATTGGTAGCCAAAAGAGATGGAGAAAGCCCGATTTCACATGGCTCTTCCTTAAAAGCAACAAAAGACTTTTCCTGGAAGCCTTCAGCAAACCTCTCATTGGCCCACATTGGATCACGTGCCAATTCCTAAATTAGTTACTGGCAGGGAAGTGAAGAGAAGGGGAGGAGGTTTTTACCCTTAACCAGTATGCCTACCCCTGCCTACTGAGATCAAAAGTATTCCTAAAAGTATTGCTTCAGTTCTCTGGAGAGGGGTGCAATGTTTGTGAGTCACTCACCACTTTTACCCCAAGAGCTAAGGTATAACCAAATAAAATGGTAGAGCTGCTTAGGGAAATGGCGAGTAATCCAGTCTTTCTGTGCCATAACTGACTTGTGCAAAAAGAGATTTGGAAATTTAAACTTAAGAACTCTCTCTTCCCAAGCCGAAGCCTTTGGGCACTTAAACTCTGGTCCTTGGCTGGGTGCAGTGGCTCCTGCCTGTACTCCCAGCAATTTGGGAAGCCAAGGCAGGTAGATCACCTGAGGTCACGAGTTTGAGACCACCCTGGCCAACATGGCAAAATCCCGTCTCTACTAAAAAATACGAAACTTAGCCAGGTGTTGTGGCACCTGCCTGTAATCCCAGCTACTTGAGTGGCTGAGGCAGGAAAATAGCTTGAACCCAGAAGGCAGAAGTTGTAGTGAGCTGAGACTGCACCGCTGCACTACAGCCTGGGAGACAGAGCAAGACTCCATCACAAAAAAAGAGAAAAAAAAAGTCTGGTCTTTATATGTAAAAAAAAAAAAAAAAAAAAAAAAAAAACCTGATTTTTAAAAACTAAATAATAAAGAGTATAAGGTAATAAGTCACATGATAGAGATAATGTATTCTTTAAAACTTTACAGAAAGAAGAAACCACACAGCAGAGAGCAGCTGGAAAACACCTCACAGAGAAGAGAGAGCTTGCATTGGTGTTTGATTGAAGGACAAGAGAAATCCATTGGTAACTTCCCTCTGGCTCTGACCTCTGATGCAGTTAAAGCAAAGCAACTTAGAACCATGATCTAGGGAATGTATTCAGAGAGAAATGGCTTTATGATGTCTTCACTTTGAAGATGCTATGATTTTAGACTGTTCTAGAATACAATGATTTTTGGTTGCTTCAAACTTCTAAGAAATGTTCCCCCTGCTGAAAATTTGCAACATTTAAAAAACTCCTGCACAGAATCACAGCCCACCTTGCTGTTCTTTGCTAAATAAACAAAATATTTTTTCCCAGTTATGTTGCTCTCCTTTAATTACATGCAGTTTTAAAACTAGCGATAACTGATAGTCCTGTCCTCGTATTTACTGGCAATGTATTTAGGTCAATCCCACCTCCAATTAGAGAAACTTAGAAAAAGGAAATCCTACAGTGAATTGCCATATGCTTTAAATTTTCAGTAACTAATCCTCAAGGATGACGACTTGGCAAAAAAGAGAACTGGACCAGCTCCCTGAAAGGTCCATCACTTCGGCCCATGTTAATTGATTGGCTTAAAATCACAGTGCTTCCAGGTTGAGAGACATACTCAAAACAGACCATTGCCCTCAACTGGAGCAACATGAAAAGAGGAAGGGCTTTGTGTTTGAGACAAACAGCTCCTATACCTGTCAGCTTTCTGTAATAAGAAAGCTATTTCCTGTCACCATATAGGTCACCTTCTTATTGGTAAAGCATGATGTAGCTTGGAAATTCTTTTCCTTGTTTTGTTGAAATAAGCCAAGTTCCAAGAAATCTCCAGAGGCATTTCTACAATACCTCAGCCATGGAAGCATGAATCCTGAAGGGGTGGTGAGTGCTGGGTTCCACTCTCTCTGCACAGCTAAGCTTAGGGGAGATCATCTTTTCATACAAGATGCATCCTGCTTTTGTGGGCCTCTTGCAGCCCTCATGCCCTCAGCTGATCTGTACAGAATGAAGTGCGCTGGAGAAGCCCAAAGCCATCAGCTGCCCATCCCTCCAAGAACTGTCTCTGAGTGTCTAGTATCATGGAGCAAGAGGAGAGAAGAAAAACAAAAACCAAAACAAAAAGCCCAATCACTTTTCCAAGAGCAAGGTGAATGCTGGGGAAGGAGAAGAAAGGGGAGGGAGAGGGCTAGGTACCATCTCCAGAATCTTCAGAACTGCTTGGATGAATCATTACCTATGATCTGCGGGACAAGAATCTGATTTTACTCATCATCCAACAGAAATTTTTCTTACTGCCTCCCAACATCTGAAATCCAACTAACAAACATGTGCCTTAGGAACATACTGGTCATCTCTTAGAGGCATTTGATATACATATTGAGTAACTAGAAAACACTCGTTCCGTAATACACACACACACACACACACACACACACACACGACCTTGTCATACAACACTCCCACACAAGAAAAGCGAAATTGCTGTTTGATGAACGTGAACCCGTGGCCGTTTGCAGCAGTCGGGAGTCCTGCCAGATTTAAGCACTAAGATGGGAAATGAGCCCCAGGGGTTTCCCCCTGCCTGTGCTGCGATCCTTATTTGGTCAAACTTCTACCTATGCCCTGGCCTCGGAGCCAGCCAGATAGCGCTGGACCAGAGCAGAGGGAGCGAGGCTGCTGACGTCCCATCCCGAAGAGATGAATGGAATTCCAGGCAGCTGGAGTCATGCTGGCTTGGGACAGTGGCTTGGAGACCAGACTTCAATGACAGAAGCACTAGGCAGCGGCACTCACGGCAATGTGTGCACCCACAGAAATGTAACTCACACCTCGATTTCAGGAGCCGAAAAATGAAAAGAACGTTTAGGGAGGAAAAAGGAAAATACAGTAACAAGCAGAGGGTCATTTCTTACTCTATGGGTCTGTTCTGTAAATAGTTGAAGACTCTGGAGCCAGATAGGTCTGCAAATTCTCCAAACAGGAGTCACGTTAAGAAGCACGAGTGGGCACAAAAACTGTTTTCCAAGACACAATTTCAATGTGGCTCGAGGAAACTGGATACGAGTAAGTTTCCTTAAAATTCGAGTATCAAGTCGCTGTCCTCCCCGGGCCCCTTGATGAGAACACGCACACCGCCCCCAAGCGGCCGGCCGAGGGAGCGCCGCGGCGGCGGGAGAGGCGCCCCCGTGGGCCCCGGGCGCCCGCGGCAGGAAAGCGTTCGAGGGCAGCGAAGACAGCGCCGCGCACCACCCCGCCCGCCCGGCCGACGCCGCGCTCTCCTCCCGCCGGGGCGGCCGTGCGGCCAGCCCAGGACCGGGGCTCAGGGGACGCGTGGTCTTCACCCCACCGGGACGGTGGAGGAGGGTCAGCGAGGGCCCGAAGGGCCGCTGCTTGAACGAATGGCTCTTTCGGGGTACCCTGCGCCCCGTGGGCCCATTTTTCTTTCCACAAAACGGGGCCCGTGTCCCACGTACCCCTCTCAGCCCTCGCCCAGGCAGTCCGGGAGACCGGCTCGCCCGAAAGCCCCGCCCCACCCCGCGGGTGCTGGGTGGTCGCCGCAGCCCCGTCCCTGCTTGGGATGCTCGCTGACCGCCCCGGGCCCGCGTGGCGCAAGAGCGCGAGCGCCCAGCCCGTGCGCGCCAAGGCTGCGTGGGCGGGCACCGACTTTTCTGAGAAGTGCCAGTGCTCCCAAGCCCCGACCCCCGCCCCCTTCACTTTCTAGCTGGAAAGCTGCGCGCCAGGCAGCGGGGGGCGGAGAGGAGCCCAGACTGGCCCCCTCCCGCTTCCTGCCAGGCCGCCGCTCATTGGCCAGAGGAATCCCCAGGAATTCCAGAACCCCTTTAAAAGCGCGCGGCTCCTCCGCCTTGCCAGCCACTGCGCCCGAGCCGGCCTGCGAGTTCAGGGCTCCTGCCGCTCTCCCGGCGCTACCTCCACTCCGGACGCACCGGACGCCCCCCGCCTCTGCAGCCCTCGCCGCCCTCGCCCTCGTCCCCGCTCCCGCTCCCGCTCGCTCCGGTCCGCACAGGTAAGTCGCCTCCGCCGAGGACCAAGGCTGCCCGGACCACCTGCCCGGAACGCTGAGGCTTCGGTCCCTCTCGTGGACCCCGGATCCCACACTCTTCATCGCTCACCTGCTCCAGCCCGCCCCTCTCACCCGCTGGGGGACTTTTCAGGACAAAGCTCCAGAGCCATCCTCTCCAGCCTTGGGGTTCACAGACCACCTCATCAGGACACCCCAAGATTTCCTTACTAGTCCTCGTTAAACCTTTGTATCGGCAGTCCAGGAAAGAGTCTGTACTTTCCCGTACCCTCCCTGCAACCACTACAGCTCCTGCTCTGGTTCACCTTCGACTTCCCAGAAGCCCCCAAATTGTTGGTCTTGCGCCCCCCACACTTTAAAACCAGCATCTCTTTCCTCCACTTCTCTCTCTTTCTCTCTCCCTCTCCTTCTCTCTCTCTCTCTCTCTCTCTAGTAATCCTGTTGTCCTTCATTTCAGCAAACGCGGGATCAAAGAGGGATGGCCCCGGCCCCATGCCCAGCCAGGTTTCTTTTTCTGCCCACCCTCCCTGCCTAGCTGATCTCTGACCCTGGGCTCTTGTGCTTCCTGCTACAGGATCCCTGCTGGGCACCAACAGCTCCACCATGGGGCTGGCCTGGGGACTGGGCCTCTTGTTCCTGCTGCAAGTGTGTGGCACCAACCGCATTCCAGGTGAGTTTGTGTGGCACCTTTAGGGGAAGGAGGGATGAGGATGAGGTGCTGGCTACCCAAGGTGTGCCCCCTGACATGCTGCCCTCTCCCAGCTCCTTTTCTCTTGAGCCTGACTGAACATCAGGAGGCAGCTTCCCTCTGATCCTGGTGTTTATTCAGCTCTTTCAGTGGTTGCTAGGGGTTTCCACCCCAGCCCTTTCTCCCCACCCCAAAGGACTCAGCCCCCTACTGCTGGTCCCAGCCTCGAAACCTCACTATGTGTTCTCTCCTAACAGAGTCTGGGGGAGACAACAGCGTGTTTGACATCTTTGAACTCACCGGGGCCGCCCGCAAGGGATCTGGGCGCCGGCTGGTGAAGGGCCCTGACCCTTCCAGCCCAGCTTTCCGCATTGAGGATGCCAACCTGATCCCCCCTGTGCCTGACGACAAGCTCCAAGACCTGGTGGACGCTGTGCGGGCAGAGAAGGGTTTCCTCCTTCTGGCCTCCCTGAGGCAGATGAAGAAGACCCGGGGCACACTGCTGGCCCTGGAGCGGAAAGACCACTCTGGCCAGGTCTTCAGTGTGGTCTCCAATGGCAAGGCGGGCACTCTGGACCTCAGCCTGACCGTTCAAGGAAAGCAGCATGTGGTGTCTGTGGAAGAAGCTCTCCTGGCAACCGGCCAGTGGAAGAGCATCACCCTATTTGTACAGGAAGACAGGGCCCAGCTGTACATCGACTGTGAGAAGATGGAGAATGCTGAGCTGGATGTCCCCATCCAAAGCGTCTTCACCAGAGACCTGGCCAGCATCGCCAGACTCCGCATCGCAAAGGGGGGCGTCAATGACAATTTCCAGGTGAGCCTTCTTCTCTGAGCCCTGCTATATGGGATCATCTGCTAGACAGGTGACCTGCCAGGAGGGCTACAGGAAATCCTGAATGTACACTAAAGCGGCAGTTCTCGGATTTTAGGCAGCATGAGCATCACCTGGAGGGCTTGTGAAAGCTCACACTGCTGCACCCCAGCCCCAGAGTTTGGGATTCTGTAAAACTGCAACTCGATTGGAAGTACCAGGTGATGCTGATGCTGGTGGTCTGGGAAGCACACTTTGAAAACGACTCAAGGAAACAAGAAATGGTTTTCCTTTAGCAGTCAGCCTGTTCAAGCCTTAGATACTCTTTAAACGCTTAAGAAAATAGCTTACTTCAAATGCATTCCCCCAATTTTAATCTTGTTTGAAATCGATACTTTCTATGGGCAGAATCAGTGCCACTTAATTGGAGTTCTCATGGGGATGCAGCCAGTATCACACAAAAGGTTAAAACAGTAGTGAGTTGTTGCTGTTACAGCTTCTTCTGTGCCTTAACTTCTAGATCAGGCATCCCCAAACTACGGCGGCCCCCTGAGGCCATTTATCCAGCCCCCCGCCGCACTTCAGGAAGGGGCACCTTTTTCACTGGTGGTCAGTGAGAGGAGCACAGTATGTGGCGGCCCTCCAACGGTCTCAGGGACAGCAGACTGGCCCCCTGTGTAAAAAGTTTGGGGATGCCTGTTCTAGATCTTTGCAACTGTGGCTTTGAACTCCCACATTTAACTCTTTGACACTGGGTCATTATATCCTCTGGGCTTAAGATCAGATTCCATTTCCTGTGTACCCAAGTCGACTGATAACTGAATCCTTTATAAATACTCAAGACTTGGCAGAAGTCACAATTAAGATGTTGAAGTTGTTTGGCAATTTATGTTGGTGTGTTATTTTGACACAGTGATCTTAAAACAGCTCTCTGAAGCTTTTAGAATGTCTATTGTGTGCTTTTCCTAGCACAGAGACAGTCCCCCTCAAACCCATCCCCACACCTTCTCAGCATTCTACATGTAATGTGTGTCCTCTGCCCACAGGGGGTGCTGCAGAACGTGAGGTTTGTCTTTGGAACCACACCAGAAGACATCCTCCGGAACAAAGGCTGCTCCAGCTGTGAGTACTCCTTTATCGTTAGGGCACATAGGGAGATTGGGGGAATTCCACTAAAAACAAGCAGAGGAATTTAGCAATAGTGGTTTTAAGTCAGTTACCCCCAGTAAGATCATTAAGCATACAAAAGTGACCTAAAGGGGTACTGTGCACAAACACATACACACATGCACACATACAACCCCTCTACCTTCATCCTTCATGCCAAATGAAATGTCTTAGACCACTAAGAACTCAAGAAGCTGGTGGGTAAGAGCAGCTGAAGTTTTCGTTTTGTTTCTTGGCAGCTACCAGTGTCCTCCTCACCCTTGACAACAACGTGGTGAATGGTTCCAGCCCTGCCATCCGCACGAACTACATTGGCCACAAGACAAAGGACCTGCAGGCCATCTGCGGCATCTCCTGTGATGAGCTGTCCAGCATGGTCCTGGAGCTCAGGGGCCTGCGCACCATTGTGACCACCCTGCAGGACAGCATCCGCAAAGTGGTCAGTGGCGGGCTGCACCCAGCCCCTTAGCATCAACCCTTGAAGGTTTATCACAGATGGTCCCCAGGTGACTGAAAATGGGGGTGGGCGCTAATGATATTCTCTCCCATTCAGACTGAAGAGAACAAAGAGTTGGCCAATGAGCTGAGGCGGCCTCCCCTGTGCTATCACAACGGAGTTCAGTACAGAAATAACGAGGAATGGACGGTTGATAGCTGCACAGAGTGTCGCTGCCAGGTAAGGGGTCGTCACAAGCCAAAAGAAGAATCGACGGCTTTTGTTTGAAGCCACAGCTCTAGGGAAGTACCCAAAGCACCACAGAGATTCTTTTCATGTTTCATGGCCTGATACCAAAATGTTTTTTTTTTCTTTAAGGTGCAATTATGGCATCCATAAATTCCTCTTTAGACTCTCAGATGGTTAATCAAAGTATTAATTATACCACAGGCTAAGTATCTAAGAGAACGAATCTACTAAGACAACTGAATAATTTACCTACCTTAGTTCAAAGACTTAAGTGTTGAATGTCAGGTAAATAAAACCTGATTGGAATATTCCTTTTTTTCCCCTCAACCCTGATTTATATTCAGCTTTGGCATAGGTTCTTCTGGTTAAGTACCAATTGTTTTTCAAATCACTTAGCCTGACACTGTTAGGATGTTACTGTCCACTTAGCTCAAATGGCACTGCCAGCTGTGTGTGTTTCACTCTAGCATCCCCCCCATGCCAGTGGCCAGTGAGTTTGGGGGTTCACCTGGCTTATCTATTAATAGCAAAGCATTTGTATTAAATACAAATCACGGATGACTGGTTTTGGGAACCAACTTCATTAAATTCCCATTCTTTTCCAATATAACGTAAGGACAGATCATAGATCTATAGATGAGAAAAACTGCTTAGAGATCTTCCTTCCTGCCCTCAAACGCATAATATAAAAATGTAAAAGTCCTGGCTAAATTTTCTGAGTTTGATTTCAGACACAGATTGGACCCACGACGTCTGCTGGTTCCCCTTGTATAAATTCTTCGTACTTTAACTTCCACCCTTGACGAAGTAGCAATTAGAAAGAACTTTCCAACAAATGGAGTGAACGTAAACTAGCACTAGAACTGTCTACGATAGTGGTGGCTGCAAATACAACAGACAGTTCTTCCACGAAAATCATTCCACCAGAGCATTTACAGCCCTGACCATGTTTTGGCTTGTAAAGGATATGTTACAGGATGTAGACTTCTGTGTGCAACATGCTCAGCAGCCCGTTCCCCTCTCGCTCTCTTGCCCTGCAGAACTCTGTGACCATCTGCAAAAAGGTGTCCTGCCCCATCATGCCCTGCTCCAATGCCACAGTTCCTGATGGAGAATGCTGCCCTCGCTGTTGGCGTAAGTTCCTCAAATGGCTTAACTATTCTTCATTGACTAGGTTGGTTCTATGTACATCCTAGACGGCCATGCACAACACTGGAACCCCACCCCCATCTCCGTCATGCTTTCATTCAGTTCTTGCCACAGCAGCTGGTTAACTGACAGCTTATCTGCTGTACAGAGCCAAAAACTCCATTATGGGTACATCGTAATTACCCATCTGGATTGCAGTAACGGCAGTGAACATCTTGGTATGGCTCATTAATTCTGATTTTTTGCTTTGAGGAAAACAGATGAATATGTGGCAGCAACAGCTCTAAGTTGGCTGCTCTTATAATGTGACCTTAGTAGCGCAGAGTTAAGAAAAATCTCACCAGAGATATTGACAGACTTAACTGTGTGAACATTGGCCTGATGGGACCTGGAATTTTTTGCCCCTTTTATCTATAGGGATAAGAGGGCCTAAGAGAATAACAGTAATTTGAGCTCCAGAGCACTAAAAGAAATAAGGCACAATATTGTTGCATGGCACCTTATCCCTGGCTTTTGTTACCAGTAAAATTAATGACTCTGCTGAGACAATATTTAATGTAGTAGGTACACATTATAAAAGTGATTCATCACAACTAAGATAAGGATGAAAACAAAAACAGCACTTGCCCTTCACACACACACACACACACACACACACACACACACACACACACCCCCTTGTCACAGCTCAGAATAACCCATTCCATCCAGGGATCATATTAGCGATACTGGCACTGTAATGATCATTTGTACATCTATTTCTGTTCCGCATTCACTTGAGATGTTAACAGGAGCAAAGATAGCTGCGGGTAGCAGATTTCTGAACCTGAATCAGGGACTGCTAAGAAAACTCACAACTAATGACCAAAGAAAATAAGTTCTTTGTCTTCTGTCTGATATAGCTGATGGGATTGTAGCCGTGGTGCCTGGGCAGATGGTAAACAAACACGTTGTCCTCTGATGACAGTATGTGCAGAGAAGGCCCCAAATGCTGGGGTGAGAGGAACAACAAACTGACTAACCTCATGGCTGAGTTGGAGCCAGAGCCAACAACAGCTCGGCTGCCTTCAAACTCATCTGTCAAACACATGGCATGCGGCTCCCCTGACAGAAATGACTCCTATAGGCTTCCCATACTTGCGCATTTTTGGAAGCATGAGACTGGAAATGCCTACCCAGATCTCTCAAGTCAGTAAAGAAAAACTCATTTGCAATGCTGAGAGGAGAAAGGAAAAACAATGAATAGGAGAGCAGACACTGTGGGAAGCCTGGGCTGTACTGAGCCAGGCAGAGCATCTGATTACCCCACTGCTGCACACATCACGACCCGGGATAAACCCCTGGGCCGCTGGCCTAACAAATATGCTGCTTTTCATCCTGTGAAACTGAAACTTTGTGCCCTCTCATGTTACGTTCTAGAGAGCTCATGTACAGCACAGTGACCATAGTCAATAATACTGGATTGCATGCTTAAAACTTGCTAAGAGAATAGACCTGAAGACAATCACCCAAAAAAAGTAACTGTAAGATGACAGAGATGTGTTAACTAGCTTGACAATGGTGATCACTATATACGCACATACATATACAGACATCACATTATACACCTTAAATGTATCTAACATTTGTCAATTATACTACAATAAAGCTATAAAGAAAGAACGATATTGTTTTTCACCCTCTGGCGAGTGGAGGGCCCTGAACAGAGCCCTCTGAAGAACAGCTGGTCCTAATCATCATGCACCCAATGAACCTCTGTTTCCCCTGCAGCCAGCGACTCTGCAGACGATGGCTGGTCTCCATGGTCGGAGTGGACCTCCTGTTCTACGACCTGTGGCAATGGAATTCAGCAGCGTGGCCGCTCCTGCGACAGCCTCAACAACCGATGTGAGGGCTCCTCAGTCCAGACACGGACCTGCCACATTCAGGAGTGTGACAAGAGATGTAAGCATTTTAGGCTCTTAGGGATGTGGAGAAATGGCCTGTCCTTGTCATCACCAAGGGCAGCACCACAGCATGGACGTTATGAACACAGGTTCTAGGATCTCTGGATCTCAATCCCATCTGCTTAGCTGTGCACTCTTGAGCACAACTTACCCTCTCTGAGGCTTTTTCCTCATTTGCAAGTTGGAGATAATAATAGTTCTTGATAAGTTTATCTTAAGCATTTTATTTAGATACTGCATGTAAAAAAAAATGCTTATAGATCAGTTAGCATTGAGTTTGGTTCATGGTAAGCACCCTGTAAACGTTAGGATATTAACAGCAACCCATAAAAGCAGCTAACTTATCCATTCTCTGGTAGAAAATGTTCCATGTTGACATTTGGGCATGTGGCCAGGAGCCAATTTCTACTGTACACTGGGTTTAGTCGCCATTGATCATATCCTGGAAATATTTCTGTGTGCTCCTGGTGAGGGCCTCTGTTTGGCTATCTCTAAGCCAAAACAATTTATGACCATCAGCTTTGTACTTTAGTTAAACAGGATGGTGGCTGGAGCCACTGGTCCCCATGGTCATCATGTTCTGTGACATGTGGTGATGGTGTGATCACAAGGATCCGGCTCTGCAACTCTCCCAGCCCCCAGATGAATGGGAAGCCCTGTGAAGGCGAAGCTCGGGAGACCAAAGCCTGCAAGAAAGACGCCTGCCCCAGTAAGTGTGAGCTCCGCTGCAAGGCTGAGCATGGGCAGCAGCTCTCCCCAGCTGGCCGCCTGGCATATGCAGCCTCCAGTTCAGTGGGTCATAGAGCGGGAAGGTTACCTACTAGAGAAACAAACAGAAGCAGAGTCCTGCATGCTCAGCAACTTCTTTTAATGAAAAACAAACTCACCTCTTCCCAGGCATTCTTTCCATGTGCCAGAGGAGCAGAGGTTTCTTGAACGGGCTTAGGAGAGTCTATGACAGGGGAGACATTTGAAAGTGGATCTTAATCGTTGCCTGTGGTTCATTTTCTTACAGTCAATGGAGGCTGGGGTCCTTGGTCACCGTGGGACATCTGTTCTGTCACCTGTGGAGGAGGGGTACAGAAACGTAGCCGGCTCTGCAACAACCCCACACCCCAGTTTGGAGGCAAGGACTGCATTGGTGATGTGACCGAAAACCAGATCTGCAACAAGCAGGACTGTCCAATTGGTAAGCCATGCCGCCCAGGATGAAATCACCTAACAGCTTGCTATTTTACTGAATGCTGCAGTCAGCATTCCAGGAGATCCCAGCTGTAGTTAGTCCTGAGTGGTTTGATTGCTCCAAGATGCAGGTGGACAACGTAATCCCAACAAAGTTATCGGTCACCTATACCCTATAATATCTTATACCGTGTTAACTGGTCAGTGTGGCAGTAACAGCAGCTTCGACCAACCATTCACTGTGCCTGTCTCCTCTCTCCTTGTCTCAGATGGATGCCTGTCCAATCCCTGCTTTGCCGGTGTGAAATGTACCAGCTACCCTGATGGCAGCTGGAAGTGTGGTGCTTGTCCCCCTGGTTACAGTGGAAATGGCATCCAGTGCAGAGATGTTGATGAGGTGAGGAACTGATGGGGCTCTGAGTTTCTGGATCTAGAAAAGCAGCTGACCTGTGTAGTCACTTCTTTGTGGCAGTGACGTCTAAACATGAAGCACGTTCTTATTTCCTCTGTAGTGCAAAGAAGTGCCCGACGCCTGCTTCAACCACAACGGGGAGCACAGGTGTGAGAACACGGACCCCGGCTACAACTGCCTGCCCTGCCCCCCGCGCTTCACCGGCTCACAGCCCTTCGGCCAGGGTGTCGAACATGCCACAGCCAACAAGCAGGTACAGTCAACTAGACACTAGACTAGCAGACCAGAGGAGAGGAGAGCTGTCCTTGACCGAAACACCTAGGAGAGGAGTAGAATTTCATACTCTTCACCAAATCGAGGAGATGAATATACCGTCTAGTTTCAGAAATGTGACTAGAACATCCATGGTAAATCCCGCTGGGGAAAAATAGTCTACCATATTTTAAAATGCTGCCCTGAGACGATGGGCTTTTAAATGCCTAGGTGCTGAGCAAATTCAAGAGAAGGAAACGCCAAGCCAAGTTTGCTTATAGCCTCAGGGAGAATGGGGAGGGGCAGAGGTAACCCACACTCTTCCAAAAGGAGCCTCTGTCTACTCAGAGATGACAGGAATCTCTACTCTTGTTTCCATGAGATCTGGGGATTCCCGAAAGCTCTGTGTAACAGCAGGATGGTGTGCCCTCAGGTGTGCAAGCCTCGTAACCCCTGCACGGACGGGACCCACGACTGCAACAAGAATGCCAAGTGCAACTACCTGGGCCACTACAGCGACCCCATGTACCGCTGCGAGTGCAAGCCTGGGTACGCTGGCAATGGCATCATCTGCGGGGAGGACACAGACCTGGACGGCTGGCCCAACGAGAACCTGGTGTGCGTGGCCAATGCGACTTACCACTGCAGAAAGGTAGGAGCTAGGTCCCTTGTGTGCCTCCAGAAAGATGGCCCATCACCTTATCGAAACACAGGCTAAGGAATTTTAGATACTTCACGTTTGGACATGAAACTGAAAGATTAAATCTCCCAAAGGTAGAAGGGCACTAATTCCTATTAAGTCACTTGGTGCCAAAAACATGAACAGAACTAGCTCTCTAGGCAGCTGTGTTCCATAGGCAACTCTTCCGTCCAGAAACCAGTTCAGTACTCTATTCAGATACCAGCGGAGCATGACTTGTGTTCACAGCATCTCTAAATCCTAGAGCACTGACACAAATTCTGCATGTGTATCTCCCAAGAAAAGTTTTATTTTTTTTGTCCGCCCGTAAAAAACATCTGCTGTTACTGAGCCGAATTCTCTTCTTCTATTTGGAATTCCAGGTACACACCCTCATGCATGAACTGAGCGAGGGGAACGCAACTGTAGCACTGACACGTTTTCTCTTTCCTAGGATAATTGCCCCAACCTCCCCAACTCAGGGCAGGAAGACTATGACAAGGATGGAATTGGTGATGCCTGTGATGATGACGATGACAATGACAAAATTCCAGATGACAGGGTAAAAACAATCTTCCATCCCTCTTTCGTCTTTGCAATTCAGCAACAGCCAGAAACACGTTAGGATTCAAGGAAACGACACAGCTATAGCAAAAAATGTACCAAATGAATACACAGGATAATTAGAAATATTCCTTGTGTTTCAGTATTTTAAGGCTGTAGATGTTGCCAAGAGAATTTTTAAACAAGGGTTTTGTTTTTCATCAGACCCTCTTTTCTCTGCACCTCAGAAATTACAATGCATAAACAAATGACACTTTGTTCCCTAGATTCATTGCAAATGTCATATCGAAATCACAGTAAAAAAAATTGACTTCGGGCATGCTAATCGCCATCTCACTAACTCCTAACCCACAGGGAGCCATTTTTTTTATGTCCTTTTAACTTTTGTAGTGATCATTTTATAGTGAGTACTCAATTAGCCTGTCCACTAAGCAGAAACTAATGATTGCAGTTTTGCAGTTGTAGACATACTATGCACATGGCTTGAGGCTCGAGCTGTTTCAAGGCCAACATTGTTAAGTGCGCCGTTTCTTCTCTTTGCAGGACAACTGTCCATTCCATTACAACCCAGCCCAGTATGACTATGACAGAGATGACGTGGGAGACCGCTGTGACAACTGTCCTTACAACCACAACCCAGATCAGGCAGACACAGACAGCAACGGGGAAGGAGATGCCTGTGCTGCGGACATTGATGGGGACGGTAAGGAGCTGCCTGATCAGCGGGCCCGCGGGAGACGAGGACATGCACAGCTTTCCGCTGACTTCTGCCAAGTCCTGGTCATTACGCATTTGGGCGGAAACATGCAAGGCTGGAGAGCCCGCCTCTTATTTGTCCCTTGTTCTCTTCAGGCATCCTCAACGAACGGGACAACTGCCAGTACGTCTACAATGTGGACCAGAGGGACACTGACATGGATGGGGTTGGAGATCAGTGTGACAACTGCCCCTTGGAACACAATCCAGATCAGGTACGTGGACTCCTTTCAGAGTCTTTCAGTAAAGAGTTGGAATATCCCTTTCACCGCCTTTGAAAACTAAGCTTGACAGAGTCCAAACACTTTCATTACCATGGCCCTCTGGGTCCTCATCGCCAACTGCAGTATGTTCGCGTAAATTGCCCGAAGTGAGCTCCCTGCCCAGAGTCTCACAGAACTTTATAACTTCAGTCTTGTCTTCTACAAGAAGGGCTACTTGACTTGCTCAGCATGGTCTACCATTGTTGAGATAAATTATACGAAGCAGAGATCTGTGACTGACAACTGTTCAATAGTATTAATCCGTAAGAGATGGGAAAATAAATTATGCATAAGCAAAATAACCATCTTCATGGCTAATGATGTGATCTAGCTATAAGAAAATCATCAAACTAAGGATATGTCCAAAACCTGGAGAAACCCCATTTCTTTGTCATTCTTCAAAAGTTTCTGCCATTCCCAACATTCTTTACCCATGCTAAGGAGTGCTACATATCAGCATTACCTAGAACAGGCTCTCTGTCTGAAAGTATTTCTTTTTTGTATGTAATTGCCCATCATTTTCTAGGGATAAAAGTTAAGGCCTTTTTCCCCCTAAAATGAATTGTTCTGGAAGCTTAGAAACTAGCTTTGTTTAAATGGTAACTTTTTATAAGATTAAAGAAATGAGGAAAACCAGCTTCTCCCTCCTAAGATTTGCTCCTGTGAAGTCTTGTCAAGCAAAAAGCAATAGGATGAATGGCTCTGAGGCCATCAGGGAAAGGCCTGAATGATCTGGATTAGCTCTGCTGATCAAATGGTTTGAGAATCATTTATTTTGAGTTTGAAACGTACTATAAATTAAACTTCAATATCATTTAACTTCATTGGATGAGTTTTTGGTTCCTCAGATTAAATAAATTTTACAACAAAAGTCAAGCATGATGTAAAAATCGTATAAGCAAGGACCATAAATACTGGCAAGAAAAATTCCAGTTTGTATATAAATAGTCCCTAAGCATCCCATGCATACTGAATAAAGTACTCTGAGAAAAACTGTTTTGGAAAAATTTATAATTTAACTTTACCTGAGCCTACAGTTGACAGTCCTTATAGATTAGCTATATGAAATCAAATGCCTAAAAGAAAAAGCCAGAATCATCGATCCTGTCATACATGTTACCCAGACATTACACAGCAGAGAGCAGTGGTCTGTTTCCATCTTTTCACGACTTTGACAAGTTGGCATGTCAACAGTTTTACAACTCAAACCTTCTAAGGAAATTCTCTGGCGAAGTATCCAGAAAATTTCATTGAACATTAATATATAAACAGTTAACATCCTACCTCATCCTTAGCAATTAAATAACTCTATTTATTTAGAAGGTTTTGTATTTAAAATTTTTTTTAATTATCCCTTCTCAGATTTTTATAAGAAAACAAGGATAAAGAGGGGAAAAAAAACTTTTAAAATGTAATTGCTAATATAGCTATTTTTCTACAGGAGTATATAAATAGGCATGAAACCCCACTGGCCATATCAAACAATGGAGAATTTTCTCTGTTGTGGGGGCATAAGTTACCTTTAACATGAACAGTTTATACTATAATTTACTCTCCATTTACTTCTCTTTCAGCTGGACTCTGACTCAGACCGCATTGGAGATACCTGTGACAACAATCAGGATATTGATGAAGATGGCCACCAGAACAATCTGGACAACTGTCCCTATGTGCCCAATGCCAACCAGGCTGACCACGATAAAGATGGCAAGGGAGATGCCTGTGACCACGATGATGACAATGATGGCATTCCTGATGACAGGGACAACTGCAGACTCGTGCCCAATCCTGACCAGAAGGACTCTGACGGTGAGTCAGGGGAGCCCCTTCCTAAGAGAGTGACCGCTGGCATGGCTGTCTAGATGGAGGAAGTGAAAGCAAGGCTCAAAGCGTTTGAGAGGATGAAGGGACCAAATGCCAACTTTGACAAGATAGTGACATTTCTGACATGAGTAAACTAACAGCACTTAAGAATTTTGCTGAGCTCTTGCTTTTTTGACCTTAGGTGATGGTCGAGGTGATGCTTGCAAAGATGATTTTGACCATGACAGTGTGCCAGACATCGATGACATCTGTCCTGAGAATGTTGACATCAGTGAGACCGATTTCCGCCGATTCCAGATGATTCCTCTGGATCCCAAAGGGACATCCCAGAATGACCCTAACTGGGTTGTACGCCATCAGGGTAAAGAACTCGTCCAGACTGTCAACTGTGATCCTGGACTCGCTGTAGGTGAGTAGTGAGTTCTTAGGTCAAGAGGCTGATGCGTACATGGAAAGAAAACAAATGTGAGACCTGGCAATTGTACCCATCCCTGTGGGTGCTGAGGCTGTGTGGGAACATGACGGAGAACCTTCTGAAAGCTGCAGGTTTTAACCTGGCTCTGGGCTCATCTTCCAGGTTATGACGAGTTTAATGCTGTGGACTTCAGCGGCACCTTCTTCATCAACACGGAAAGGGACGATGACTATGCTGGTTTTGTCTTTGGCTACCAGTCCAGCAGCCGCTTCTATGTTGTGATGTGGAAGCAAGTCACCCAGTCCTACTGGGACACCAACCCCACGAGGGCTCAGGGATACTCGGGCCTTTCTGTGAAAGTTGTGAACTCCACGACAGGGCCTGGCGAGCACCTGCGGAATGCCCTCTGGCACACAGGAAACACCGCTGGCCAGGTAAGAAGCCACACGCTGCAAAAGAGGGAGAGTTGATGGGTGCTCGACAAGCACTGGGACGCTGTGCTTTGACCAAGATTCTGACCAGGGAGTGTTCGAGAGTTCCCAGCTTCACCAGCTTCAGCATTAAGCTCTGCTTTGTGAAAACATAATTGTGTTGAAAAGGGAGCTTGACCAAGAGTTGCCCCACACATCCTAAGGTGCCTTCAGCCTTTTCAAACAAAAAACTTCCCTCCTCTCTGTCTGCTTTATGTGTGCACTCAGTGGCACACAGCAAATACGAGAGGACTTGGAAAAATTCTACATTGCAGCCCTCTCCTTTAGATCAACTGGGCACCTTTCAATCACCATTCCTTACAGAATGAAATAGAAATCTTTTCCTGAAGGAGCTGTGTTTCACCCTTTCCTTTTCCTCCAGGTGCGCACCCTGTGGCATGACCCTCGTCACATAGGCTGGAAAGATTTCACTGCCTACAGATGGCGTCTCAGCCACAGGCCAAAGACGGGTTTCATTAGGTAAGATCGCACTAATTAAATTCCACTTACAGTCACACTGATGGAAAAACAGACAAAAAGTGTTCAATGGCAGTGTCACTCAACAAGATTTCTTTTTTCCCTGCAGAGTGGTGATGTACGAAGGGAAGAAAATCATGGCTGACTCAGGACCCATCTATGATAAAACCTATGCTGGTGGTAGACTAGGGTTGTTTGTCTTCTCTCAAGAAATGGTGTTCTTCTCTGACCTGAAATACGAATGTAGAGGTAGGAGGAACATTACCATGAATGTACACTGAACATCTCTAATTCACACTAATATCAAGGATGACAATTACGGGGGAGATCACCTTAAAGACTGTTTTGGAGACAGGGTTATTTCTATTTTACTTTTGAGGACGCAAGGACAAAAATGGAATAATGTGTAAGCACTGGGGCTTAGGAGTTCCTGTGGCCTTAGTAACAATATCAGTTTGCTTAGCATCTCTGCGCGTCTCATACACAGTGCAGACGTTAGCTGCAGAAAAGCTCCTATACAATTTGGACTTCCTCAATAATACTGTTCAACTATGTATTTATAGATCTTACACACTGCTTAGCGTTTTATTCATGCCATCACAGCACGAGTTATCTTTCACAACTTCTCCCTGCATACAAAGAAGGGAGAGGAATGTTGCTTTCATATTGGCATGTTAAATTAATGTTCACTATTAAACTTAGCTTTATTTCCTCCATTCTTTTTTACTCAGTGATTAAGTACTTGATGTATATTTACTGGGCCAAGGCCAGATACCTAAAAGATCAATTAGAGTAGAGAAAGATGGTTGATTTTACTCAAAAAAAGCTCAATTATTAATATAATTTTTGAGTCTGAATTTCTAAAATAAGATTCCCTGAACTTTTCACATTGAAAGCCTTGGAAAGCATGATATACGTTCTGGAAGGTCACACTATGTCAGTCTCCTGGCATTGGGGCCAGCTAATGAAATTAAATGCTAATGTGTTTCAACAATCTTAAATTAGGCTTTTGACACTAGAAAAGAAGAGCTAGTTCTAGGTGCTGAATTTATTAACTGACACTAAGATGCCTGTGCCTTTATGAATTAGTTTTCATTTGTATATTTATATGTGTTTATTTATTTAACAGATTCCTAATCATCAAATTGTTGATTGAAAGACTGATCATAAACCAATGCTGGTATTGCACCTTCTGGAACCACGGGCTTGAGGAAACCCCCAGGATGACTTCTCCTTGCCTTCCTTTTTTCTCTGCTTGCATCAGTGTGGACTCCTAGAACATGCGACCTGCCTCGAGAAAATGCAGTTTTCAAAAACAGGCTCAGCATTCAGCCTCCAAAGAATGAGAAGACATCCTCCAAGCATATAAACAATTGTTTTGGTTTCCTTTGAAAAAGCATCTACTTGCTTCAGTTGGGAAGGTGCCCATTCCACTCTGCCTTAGTCACACAGCAGGGTGCTACTGTGGGGCCATCTCTGAGCAGTGGACTCAAAAGCATTTTCAGGCATGTCAGAGAAGGGAGGACTCACTAGAATTAGCAAACAAAACCACCCTGACATCCTCCTTCAGGAACACGGGGAGCAGAGGCCAAAGCACTAAGGGGAAGGCGCATACCCAAGATGATTGAATGAAGAAAATATGGAGGAACTGTTACATGTTTGGTACTAAGTCATTTTCAGGGGATTGAAAGACTATTGCTGGATTTCATGATGCTGACTGGTGTTAGCTGATTAACCCATGTAAATAGGCACTTAAATAGAAGCAGGAAGGGGAGAGAAAGACTGGCTTCTGGACTTCCTCCCTGATCCCCACCCCTTACATATCACCTGCAGTGGCCAGAATTAGGAAATGAGAATGAGCCCAATGTAAGACAGTGCTGGCTGCCATTACCTGGTCACATTGAAATTAGTGGTTTAATTCTGGTTGTAGCTTGTGTAGATATAGCAGAAAAATAGGAAAACCTACCATCTCAGTGAGCACCAGCTGCCTCCCAAAGGAGGGGCAGCCATGCTTATATTTTTATGGTTACAAAGGCACAAAATTATTATCAACCTAACTAAAACATTCCTTTTCTCTTCTGAATTATCATGGAGTTTTCCAATTCTCTCTTTTGGAGTGTAGATTTTTTTTTTCAAATGCTTTAATGATGTAAAATATTTATTTTTTACTTATTCTGGAAGATCTGGCTGAAGGATTATTCATGGAACAGGAAGAAGCGTAAGGACTATCAAGGTCATCTTTGTTGAGAGTCTTCGTGACTGTAAGATTGTAAATACAGATTATTTATTAACTCTGTTCTGCCTGGAATTTAGGCTTCATATGGAAAGGGTTTGAGAGCAAGTAGCTGAGATTTATCAGCAAATCTCTTGCAAGAAAGACACAAGGAAAATTAGCCTAACGAGCTGCTCTTCCCCTTATGCTCAGAGTGGATGCTATGGGATTCTTTTTTCTTTGTTTTGTCTTTTCAAGGGGAATTATTCGTTATCCATTTGCAAATGTTCTGCATTGCAAGCCATGAGGTCTTCGATACTGTTTTACCCCATCCCACGTGCCTATTTCCAGGGAGAAGGAAAGCATATACACTTCTTTCTTTCTTTTTTCCAAAAGAGAAAAAAAATGACAAAAGGTGAAACTTACATACAAATATTACCTCATTTGTTGTGTGACTGAGTAAAGAATTTTTGGATCAAGAAGAAAGAGTTTAAGTGTCTAACAAACTTAAAGCTACTGTAGGACCTAAAAAGTCAATGTTGTACATAGTATGAAAGTTCTGCAGAGAAGTATTCCCAATAAGGAAATAGCATTGGAATGTTAAATACAGTTTCTGAAAGTTACGTTTTTTTTTTCTATCATCTTGTATACCATTGCTTTATTTTTATAAATTATTTTCTCATTGCCATTGAAATAGATATCTCAGATTGTGTAGATACGCTATTTAAATAATTTATCAGGAAATACTGCCTGTAGAGTTAGTATTTCTATTTTTATATAATGTTTGCACACTGAATTGAAGAATTGTTGGTTTTTTTCTTTTGTTTTGTTTTGATTTGTTTTTTTTTTTGCTTTTGACCTGCCCCCCATTTTTACTATTTGCCAATACCTTTTTCTAGGAATGTGCTTTTTTTGTACACATTTTTATCCATTTTACATTCTAAAGCAGTGTAAGTTGTATATTACCGTTTCTTATGTACAAGGAACAACAATAAATCATATGGAAATTTATATTTATACTTACTGTATCTGTGCTTATTTGTTCCCTACTGGCTTTATGTCACGAGGTATGGGTAAATGCCACTCATAAACCAATATAGCATACACCAAAAGAAATTACAGTAAATCACACCAACATTCACACTTTGTATGTGATTTAGAAAGACAGAGTTGCTCAGGCCTAGGCTTAGAATTTGCTGGGTTTATGGAATAGAAGAACAAAATGATACATTAGCCTGCCACATCAGAAACATATAAAAGAGAAATTATCCCTAAGTCAAGGGACCCAAAGAAATAAAATTTTATATTAATGTCATTAGATGTCATCTACTGAATCCTTTTCAAACTACAGTTCTGTTTCTAAAGAGAAGAATGAAAACAAAGGGAAAAACACTGAAGCACACGCGACTCTCGCAGCTATATTTTCTGACCCACGAATGATAGCACTGGGTGGGCAACAAGATTGCATGTTGTGGAGACGCTTCGGAAATCCATGTGTATGAGGGAGGAGTTCTTGCAACGGTGAGCCAAGCATTACAGATACTGCCTTTTGAAGAAGGAATTATAAGTTTAATCAAAAAAGATGACTAAAAAAAGTAAAATTTGGAAGGAATTAATAAATGTGTGTGCGTGTGTGTGTGTGTGTGCGTGTGCGTGTGTGTGTGTGTGTGTAAATACAAATTATTGTGTGAAGAAAAGGCCCAAGTGTAACAATAAGCAGACCTTGATGTTTGGAAGGGCTAATCATGAATGTGGAATACTGACCAGTTAATTTCCAGTTTTAATAAAAACAAATCAAAGGAAGAAATTTTATGACTAGGTTAAAGCTCTGGCTGTGAGGTCTATTAAACACTAGACTGGCTGAGTGAGATAAAATCTTCCTTGTTGATTTTTCACTCTCATTCTATAAATCCTCATCATTCTGAGTAGCACTGATCACATATAAATGTCAATTGCCAAATGATTTTATAGTACCAAGGTGAAGAAGCAAGAACTAGAAAGTGTTGATAATAGCTGTGGAGTTAGGAGAACTGATCTAAAGGAAATAATTCTTTGAAATGGCAAAGAATTAAACAGCATCATTCATTCTCAGAAGAGTTCAACGTGTGAAGTCCTGGGAGATAATTCTAATTCATTCTTGGACAGTGAAGGAAAACTGATTTAAAATACCAAGATAAGACAGATAAAGTGACTGGAAAGAGGAGATTTTCTTCCAGGCATGTCCCAGGTTCACCCTAAGATTGACCTTCAAGTCAGCAGGTTGCACTGAAATAAAGGACTTGTTAAAAATTTAAATCACGTCACTGAGATGATAGCTTTTTTCCTCCTCCAAGAGTTTATTGTCATGCATGTGGGAGAGCTAAACTGAAGAGCAAAAACTCTAAGTCTTATAGGAATGTACAATAAAGGTGGTGCCAGTAGGTTTTTTTTTTTTTCCCCCAAGAGTCATATGTAGAAAAGCCTCCAACTGTAAGCTCCTAGATTCATTCCTAAAATTAAATTAGTTATCTCTCTTCCATAATTTTTTTTGGGGGCAGGGGGGATGGAGTCTCCCTCTGTCGCCCGGGCTGGAATGCAGCGGCGTAATCTCAGCTCACAGCAATCTCCGCCTCCCAGGTTCAAGTGATTCTCCTGCCTCAGCCTCCCGAGTACCTGGGACTACAGGCACCTACCACCATGCCTGGCTAATTTTTGTATTTTTAGTAGAGAGAGAGTTTCACCTTATTCTGGACAAACACTAAGGCCTAAAGGGAAATCCAAAATAAAAACACTTATTTTTAATAAGAACACTTTCTATCTAAATCAGGGTGACTTTTTAAAAAAAATCCAGAAGCTTTATGTTGAATTACATTACAGATTTAGTCACCAGTCCTTGTTAGAGTTACCATCAGTTGACATGCTATAGAATTGTCTCACCTCTTTTATGACAGAATTCATTACTTAAAATCACTCTATTTTCTTCCCTCTTACATAAATAACAGAAAGGCTCACTATGTCCCAAATATGATTTGCAAAAGCACACTATAAAGTCATAATCTCTGTGCAGTGCAAGTCTAGAAATACTGTTTCTTTTTCTCTACCCTGTCCCTTCCCTTTTCCCTCCCTCCCATTCTCTCTCTCTCTCCTTTGCCCTCTTATCACCTTTGCCCTCTGATTCTTCCCACCCATACCTAAAACACAGCGTACACCTTATGTCATTCCTATGAGAATCTAAAATCACGACTTTTTATTCTGCCATCCCCCAGCAAAACTCTTGGCATCAAGATAAATTATATGTAGCACACTGACATCAGCATGAACCACTGCTATTTTAAATGAACAAATACTAAACTGAAATAGAGTGTCTGGAAAAAGAAACTGCCTATCAACACACATGAAAATAGTAGCTATAGAATTTCTCATTGTAAAAAGTCAAGGAAATTCCATATAAGCAATCATAAATGTTATTCACTATCGGTAGATGAACATGTGCCGGCAAAAATAATGTTGTGTGTACATTACTCCAAATTGTATTAAAGGCACCACAATAAATAGCCTGCTCATTTTTTGATTCAGAAATAAATTGGACTTCCAATTCTAATGCCAACTCATCTTACAGAAGGTCAACATAAAATGTTGTCATGAATCTAGTTACTGACTTGTAACTAGACAAACCATCTCTCTTAAAATGGTACCACAGACTTTTTTTAAAGTAGCTCATCTTTATTTGATGCAATCTAAAAGGCCCAAACTCTGAAAGAAAATAACAAGCTATTGTTAACTATTATTAACAAAGTAATTTATCAATCATTCAGTCAAACTCTGACTTAAGAAATGTATCGTCACCAATAAGACAGTAAAGGCTCTTATAACATTGCTTTGCTGAGACAATTAATTTTGTCTTATGGCAGGCTGTATCAACGTCACAGACATGAGACAGGTGAGAAAAAGGAAACGCGGGGCCAGAGCAAAAATTCCCAGTGACCACAACGATCTGTCTGAATCACAGTAGAGTTGAAACATACAAAATTGAATACAAGACAATCACAGCACTTCAACTAGTTTGACCATAACACGTATGCGTTAAAATGTTGGTTTTTCTAACGAATCCTAATATTGTAAGATTAGCAATAAATTTAAAACAATGTTCCCAGAAATCTTAATGAACAAAAACCGTTGATCAATCACATCCCAAGTCTCAAAAATATCAAGGAAATATAATCCACAAAGAGAGACTCCAAATGTCAAAATCATTAAAGAATAGCCACCACAATGTATTCATTGAATTCAAATAATTCAATAAAAAGTGTAATTTAACTTCATTACCAACTTTCTTAAAAGCACACTCAGCAAGTCCTTGCTTAGGATTCTTTACATTCTTCTGCTGCATCTTTAGTCTCCTGCTCACCTGCACATAAAAACAAAAACCAAAGTTATTAGAGATTCAGAAATGTATGCATAATTAAGAAAATACCTGCAAAATATTAAATCCTTTAACAGATGAGGCAACAATCACATTCTCATTTAATATTTATTGAGCAGTCACCACAAGCTGCAGACAAAGTTTACAAGAAACACAGAAAGATCTGGGTGCCTACTCTCTACTCTCATTGAGCTTATAGCTCAGGGAGAACACTTCAGGTTTTGGAGCTAAAATATTATGGATGTGAAGACACACGCAGAAGTTAATATTTTGCTTTCTACTAAGTTCCTGGGAAGTAGGGTGAGACCAAAAGTAAATGTTTTATGTAGAACAGATAAGAGCTGATCGCCTTTCCTTTTCTTGAAGTGCAAAAAAAATATTGTGACATTACCAGAAATGGAGTGGAAATATATTTCTATCCTTAGTGAGAAGGTTATCAGAAAATGCAGAATTGACAATATAACTAAATTTTAAAAAGACAAAGTAACAGGAGAAACTGGAACCTTCATGCATGACTGATAGGAATGCAAAATGGTGCAGCACCTTTTGAAACAGTCTGGCAGTTCCTGAGAAGGTTACCATAGACCTGGCAATTCCACTTCTAGGTATATCCCAAGAGAAATAAAAGCATATGTCCACACAAAAACTTGTACACAAGTGTTCATATCAACATTATATATAATAGCCAAAAAGTGAAAACAACCCAAATGTCCATCAAATGATGAATGGATAAACAAAATGTGATATATCCATATAATTGACTCTTATTCAACAATAGAAAAGAATGGACTATGGATACATGCTACAACATGGATGAATCTTGAAAACATTAGGCTAAGTATAAGAAGCCAATCACAAAAGGCCATATATTGTATGATTCCATTTATATGAAATGTTCAGCTAGGCAAATTCACAGAGACCGGAAGATTAGTGATTGCCTAGGGCTGGGGTTGGAGAAAAATGGGAAGTGATTACTAATACCTACAATGTTGCATTGTGGGGGGTGAAAAAAATATAAAATTAATAGTGGTGATGGATGTACAACTCGGTAAATATACTACAAACCACTGTACACTTTTAATTGGATGAATTGTGGGAAACTGGTGAACTGTGGCTCCCAAAAAGTCACATCCTCATCCCTGGAACCTGTGAAAGGGGTCTTTCTACATGCAATTAAATTAAGCATCTTGAGATAAGATCATCCTGGATTCTCTGGCTGGGCCCTAAACTCGACAACAAGTGTTGTTATACAAAAAAGACAGAGAGAGATTAACACACACACACACAGATAGAGGGAGGCAACGTGAAGACAGAGGCAGAGCCTGGAGCAACGTGGCCACAAAGCCAGGAACGCCCACAGCCAGGAGAAGGTTTCGAAGCATGGGAGCGTTCTAGCATTCTCTCCTAGGGCCTCCAGGTGGCGTGTGGCCTTGGTGACATCTTGATTTCAAACTTCTGGCCTCCAAAACTGTGAGAGAATAAATTTCTACTGTGGTAGTTTGTTGTGACAACCATAGGAAACTAATACAAGTATATAAATTATATCTCAATAAAGCTGATATTTAAAAAAAGAATCCACCTCGTAATTAATGGCAGATGACCTGCAGTTTCAGAGCAAAGTGATAAATGTGGTGATACTGTCAATACATGGAGAAGAAATATTAAACAGGATGTAGAGGGAGGTGGGATGAATGAAAAGCAGATAACAATATCCCTTATGCATGAGGTGGGAGATGATGGGACATAATTCCACGCCTTCCTAAGTGCTATTCTCTCACTATGAGGTGTTCACCTTTTTGCCCACCCAGCGAATAACCACGCATCCTTGGAGGCTCAACTTAAATGCTACCTCCCAACCCTCTGTAGTGTTGTCTATGTACTTTGTCCTGAAGCTCTTACTATACTTGTCCCGCCCTACTGTAATTAGCTACACTTAAAATTTATCATCAGTAGACCCAGATTGAGTAATAAAATTTTTCATCAATAGATCTAGAGCAATGGTCCTCAACCGGGGGAAATTTTACCCCCAAAGAACATTTTTTGCCATGTCTGGAGACATTTTTGTTTGTCATAACTGCAGTGGACACTATGACATTAAGCAAGTAAAAGCCAGGATTCCGTTAAACACCCTACTCAAAATAAACACGTCCAGCTCAAAATGCTAACCGTGCTGAGGCTGAAAAACTCTTAGAACTTAGGAAAGCATCTAATACACAGTAGAAACTCATGAAATGTTTGTGGGGCACATGGATGAATGAATGGATGGCAGATGGACAATGAATGAAGATGACGGAGCCCTGGGGTTTTAAAGCATGGCTGCACAACAGAATCACCCAGAGTTCTCAGAAACTGACTTAAACTGCTGCTGCCAGAACCCACCCGTTGAAGCTGTTTTCATTCACTTGGGATGGAACCAAGGTGCTACTCTGTTTTAAATCTCACCAGGCCAGAGGTAAGAGGCAGCACTGGCTAAGGAACAGATAGGACAGCTTAAATGAATGCCAGGCCGGCTCAAGGCAGATGCAAGTAGAGAGACTGGACAATCAAGAGCACGCAAAGCGTAGAGAGTTCCATACTGGCTATATGTGTCTCCAAATAAAGTATTAACTAGGAAAGAGCAGAGAACTGAAGGGAGCGCCCCAGGGCATGCCTGCTCTGAGTGACTAAGAGGAAGGTTGCCCAAAAGAATGGCAATATGGACGGTTAGAGAGATCCCGAGACAATGTGGATACAGCGGTATCTTCATTAAAAAGAAATTTAAGAAGAAAAAAGCAGCAATTCAGCAGATGGAAAAGAAGATACTTTCTGTACATTATTTTCACTACCACCACCTACTTTTGATGATCCTAATGTAGAAGTAATTAGTAAACCATTTAGTCCAGAGCTTCTCACTCTTCAGCATGCACATAAATCACCTGCTGGAGTGTCTTCTGATTCAATAGGTCTGCAGTGGGCCTGGGACTCTACATTTCTAACAAGTTTCCAGCTGATGCCAACACCATTAGTCCATACATCTAGTTTACAGTCACAACAGCAGATCTTCAGTAACTTTTTACTTTACCCAATGTGAATGAAGCAACAGAATCAGAAGCTTCCAATAACTGTTGAAGTGATAAGTACATTAAAATTGATAAGTACGCTACAATTAAATATCAAAACTCTCAAGCATGTCTTTGTTCATTTTACACTGCTAAACAAAATGACAGAGAAAAGATCACTAGCAAATATTTATATGAAAAGTCTACCTCAAGAAAATTAGTTGAAAGGAAATGGAAAATGTAAATTAATCAAATATAAACTTACTGTACACTAAGGTTTTATATTAAAAATGAATTAACACTAGAAATTTCTAATAAGGCATCTCTGATATTTTGGCCAAATAAACTTTGGAAGAGGGTTGGTTTGACGACACAAAGGGAAGTTAAGTCACTAAGAGTACTGAAGAGGTAATGTGGAAAAGCCTTGGAAAAGTAATTTAACAAATAGTAACTATGAGGTCTGAAGGCACACCCTGTTTGAGACAAACAGAAAACTATTAAAGCCATGAGGAGTTAAGGACTTACCTAAGAGCAATTCAAAATATTTTTAAAGGAAAAAAGAAAAAACAGCTAATAGGGTCACTGTTTCTAGAATCTCACTGCTCTCGTGCAAACCATTAAGACTGTACTATAACAAAGAAAAGTTTCTGAAACAATCTAGCTCCTTTGAAACTGTTCAGGTGATATGAGTAAGGACATATACCCGCTTCAAACCCCTTCAAATAATACCAAAAGTCAATCCACCTACAACCAGGCCTCATTCAGCAGTTACAATCAATGGGCAAAATTTCAACCTGAAGTGTATTTAGATTATACAGTCATCATTATTAGCTAAACTTTTTCTATCTGAGGACCCCAGTAAGATGACATAATTAGCTTTCTTTCATCTAAACGGAAACCTATAGTTCTCAAGTGTTCACTGTGAAATCCTGTCACTAACATTAATTTAGCAGCATGGACATTCCATCCCAGGAACTCTGATTGCAGCAAGTCCGGATAGGTCCTTGGACACAGCTAGAAAACAAACAAACAAAAAACTCCCCTTATGATCTTGATACTCACTGTGGTTAGGAATAATGCTCTGTGGTTTGTAACAGTGCTTCTTGAACTTTATAGTCAGGAAGTATCGCCAGGGATCTTACTAAAACGAAAATTCTCATGCCTTAGGATTTGGGTGGGCCCTTAGGGGCCCTGCATTTCCAACAAGCTCCCAGTGGTTGGACTGCACCACAAGCAGAGGAGACTTACAATGTGGAATGGCAACTCAATGTCGCCAAAGGGCCAAGCACATGAAGTAGAGAGGGCTAGGTGGGGGCCTTGTCCTCTTGGAGAATACATACACCTTCTAAAGAGAGCATCTGCTATGCAGCTCCCATGGGTGGTGGCAGGACTTACTGATTTGTCAGAAATGTCAGAAATCCAGGCTTTTATGGAAAAATCTCCTGACAATGTTAAATGCTATGTAAGCCAACAAAGTCCAGACACAGAGCTAAATCATTTTATGTGAATGTCCTCATTTGATCCTCATTACAACCCTACAGGGTATTAAGCCATCTTACATCATAGGTAAGAAAACTGAGGTACGCAGGAGAGAGAGAGAGAGAGAGAATCTCCACCCAGCAGCAGAGCAAGGATTCAAGCCCAGGTCTTCCCTACCCAGAACCCACATTCCTAATCACTAGGCCACATCCCACTAGTGGGTTCAGGGCCATCTTCCCTCTGCTAAGCTAGGTTCTAGCCTGGGATTCTGCTACTTACTTGTACTCTCTTAGTTTGGTCCTTTAAGTAACTAATTTGCTCTTTGGTTTTATGTTCACAGTTTCAATCTAGAGTGACACCATTCCAGTTTGCTAGAGATGGAGAATTTCCTGGGTTATGGGACATTCAGTGGTAAAATCAGGACACTTCTGAGCCATCCAAGACAGTTGGCCACTCTAGTTTTCATTTAGAGGTATTATATTAAAAAAACAAAAACAAAACAAAACTTATACGACTCTTGTTGCACTTACTATAGACTTTTTAACTGACATAATTGTACTTATCTATGGGGTACATAGCGATATTTTAATACATACAATGTGTAGTGGTCAAATCAGAATACTAGAACTTACTCCTCCTGTATAGCTGTAATTTTGTATCCTTTAACAAATAACTCCCTTTCTCTTCCTCCCTGCTAACTTTTTCAAGAATACTGTTGATTTAGTAGGTCCTATGAGAAATTCCACTTTGTTTTTCTTAAAGAATTATTTTATGTGAATGTTCTCATTTGATCCTCATTTGTTTATAGCTCTTCATATTGTATATAGATTCTCATATTGCATATGGTTCGGTCCCCCTTTTTTACTGCACAACTGACTTTGTGTCCCCATGCCCTATTTCACTATGCTTGTTATTTGCTAATACCAGGTTCATCTTTGTTTTATGAATGTTTGTTGATAACCAACAAAAATTGGTTATCTGTTGATAACCAACTGATAACCAGCCTAGTGGGAAGGCAGAATACTATACGGGCATAGATGGCTTTTGTTTTGATTACCTAGAAAGCAGCTCAGTATAATCTGTTTAAATACTAGACTAACTCACAGACCAGATGCTTTCGGCTTCAGAAGTGCCAGTGCATTCAGAATTGTCTCTGAGGTTAAGTGTGACCTGAGAACACTTAATCCCCACTCTCCTCACGATCCCACAAGGAGCAACTTGCAGTGAAAGCATCCTGGCCTCACTTGACACCCTCCACACTGTCCACGGGAAGCTAAGTTTGGGGGATTAAATGGCACGCTCAGCTCAGCGGAGGGGCCAATGTGCAACTCCCACTTGACCCTGCTCCCCAAGGGTACATGCTTTGCTCCTCCATCCTATTGGTTTTATATGGACAAGTCCCCACAGATGATGCCTGGGGTTTTCCATCTCTGCCAGTAACTTGGTAGGTACATTTATTTTAAGCGCACAGCATTAGAAGCCTGTCTGGCTGCCCGCTGGGATCACAACAATGCTCTACATTTCATCAGCAATAAAGCAAACCTTGATATCCATTAGTCAGAATCCACCTCTCTCTCCATTGGTTCTGACCTGAGTGGGAAAGAGAAGGGTACTATTTACCAATCCCCTAAAATCCCCGTAGTTAGTGAGTACAACACTCAATTTACCGAACCTTGTATTCAAAAATGCAAATAATAATGGTTACCATGAAGCTTAAAGCACAAACATTGATATTATATTTCACATTGAAAACTTTTAATACAACTGAGAAGCAAATCCTTATTTTTCAATACCACAATTTAAACTGGTCTTCAAGGTCACTAAGTTTGGTTCTTGTTTTGAAGCCTCCTTTGACTCTTCCTTTTAGAAGCAGAACTGAAATAGTTAGAACAGACCTGGGCACATTAAAAAAAAAAAAAAAGACAACTACATATAAGTAATACGTGCTATTCAAAGACAAAACAATAAATGGCTTTTCTTATTTCCTTTCTATCTGCTTATAGAAATCTACTCTGAATCACACCCTTGTGTATCTATTTCCTGAGAAGGAGGCAGAAGAGAATGAAACAGCCACGCAGCAACAGCTATGTCTTCAAAGGGCTTTTTGTCAAGAAAACTGACATAGCATTCAGTTTTGATGCACACCTTTGTAGAAGGCACAAAATGTACAATTTAGTACTTTAGAATAAAATTGATCAGCAAGTTATTTTAACAATTATAAATATCGAGGTTAGTAAAACAACTCCAACTTCAGATATAACATGCTCAAAGTGATCATACAGGATCTATTCCTTAGTGCTTATTATGTAATAAACAGAAAGTAAAACATGGTTCACAAATTCACATCTATGACATCTTAGTCTTCCATACTCACAGGGTTCATTGTTATAATTACAAATTAAGATTATTTGGTATAATCAGAGATATTTGGTATAATCAGACATATTATTATTTGGTATAATCATTATTTGGTATAATCAGATATATTCTATGTCTCTATAGCTTCTTTCTGTTAAGTCACATTAAGTTCCAATTCATTCTATCTTGTCAGGCTCTACTCAGTGACACATATGCATCAGTGTGACTCATGTTCACAAAAAATAAAGTCATATTTTAGCAAATTACAGTTCTAAACCTCCCCCACCACCATACCGACTCCATAGGAATGAGATCTCATACACAAGAAATCATTGCATCCAATTTAGTAAGTTTGATTACAGTAGTCAGAGGAGATTCAGATACTTTCTCTCTAATTAAAACCCTTTATCCAAAAAGAAAATATACTGCAATTTCAGATTGGATCAAAGTTTTCGCAGTTTATTCATTAAATGAAGATCTTTGCTGTGGAGAAAGCAGACCACACCCACCTAATTAAATTGTATTTGTAAGTGAACTCTGCTGCTAGATAAAACATTATAGCTTGAAAGTTCAGTCAGTAAGATGGCAGAATGGGAGTTGCTGAGCTCCCATACACCCACACAAAAATCCAACCAACAACTATCTACAGACAAGAATATCTTCATGAATATTCCTGAACTCCTTGAACTTGAAAGGTTGAGACAACCCCCTTGGACCACATAACTGAAAGGAAAAAAAAAAAGCCTCATTCAAGGGGTAAGAGGAAAACAGGAATGGTTTCACTTTGACCACATCACCGCTCCCCCAACCTCTGCCACACCTCAAGCCAGCAAGGCACCACATACAGAAGATTCCCGTGGGCCCGCAGTATCTACGCTGGGAAAAGAAAGTTACAGGCAACATTCTGGGACCCTGAGCAGGAAGCCCACTCATGATTATCTCCTGAGAAACACTGGGAGTGCCAGCAAGGCTTGACCACCTACAATCAGTTAGAAACAAAGAACAAAAGTGAGACTCACAGAAACCAGCACATGGATCTTGGCAGTGGCTCTACATTCTAGCCAATGGAGTCACTCCACCAGAGAGACTAGCCAACTGCATTGTCCTGTGGTAAGTACAGTCAACTGATATGCCAGGCTCCATTCCCTAGCCAGCCTCCCCACCTAGCCCTGGTGCTCTCCTTAAGCCTTCCCCAGGCCAGGCAGCAAGAGGAGGTCAGTGATTACCTGAGGAGGGTAGCAGCTGGCCCCACCCAGCCCCAGTAGCCAACTAGCATAACCCTACCAAGCCTTCATGTTCTGCTTAAGGCTTCCCAGGCTGGGAAGTGAGTACAGATGAGTGAATGAGTATCTGTGGAGAAAAGTACCTGGCCCCACCCAACCCCAGCAGCTGTGTAATGACCCCACAAAGCCTCTGTGCTTTGCTTAAGGCTTCCCTGAGTGAAGGCTGCATTCAAGCATTTCTCTAGACCATAGCCTGGCCCATCCTGAGTAGCTGAGCACAACCACAGAAACCGTACCCAGTCTCTGAGCCCAGCACACAGCCCTGCCCAGATACAGATTAAAAACAGCAGTACTTCCCAGCGAGGGAAAACAACATGCAACCCTGTGCAATCAGAGGCTATTACAGAGCCCAGCCAGTAGCTCCACCTTACTGTGGAGTCCAGCTAGTGGTCTGTTTCATCAGACCACAGAGCACAGCCAGAAGTTCCACTTGGCCTCAAAGCATAAGCAGCAGGATCGCCCAACAGCAACCCGACAGCAAGGGCTATCTGTCTGGGGTTGCTACCAGCTGGCCCATCCATCATGAAATGCTAAACTAACCAGCGAAAATCTACCACTGTGAAAGAAAACCTTCAAGGCCAAAAGAGGTGGCCATTTCCTCAAATGTGTAGACATCAAGGTTTAGAAAGAATCAGGGAAATGTGACACAACAAAAAGAAACTAATAAAGCCCCAATCATGGACCCTGAAAAAAATGGAGATTTATGAAAAAAGAATGAAGAAAGCCTACATAAATTATGGGACACCATCAAATTAACTTTCTTATAATAGAATTCCAAGAAAGATATGATAAAGAAAAAGGCCCAGAAATTATATTTAAGAAAATACGGCTGAAAGTTTCCAAAATCTGAGTAAATATTAAAACATCCAGGTATAGAAAGTGCACAGATCTCCAATTAAATTCAAGCCAAAGATGAGTGCACCAAGACAAATCATAATCAAACTACTAAAAAACAAAGACAGCCAGGTTCAGTGGCTCACACCTATAATCCCAGCACTTTGGGAGGCCAAGGTGGGCAGATCACAAGGTCAGCAGTTCAAGACCAGCCTGGCCAGTATGGTGAAATCCCGTCTCTACTAAAAATACAAAAATTTGCTGGGTATAGTGGCCCATGCCTGTAGTCTCCGCTACTCAGGAGGCTGAAGCAGGAGAATCGCTTGAACCCAGGAGACAGAGGCTGCAATGAGCCAAGATCATACCACTGCACTCCAGCCTGGGCAACAGAGTGAGACTGTTCCAAAAAATAAAATAAAATAAAATGAAAATAAACAAAGACAAAGAATCCTGAAAGCAGTAATAGATCAGAAATGTATCACATTCAAGGGAATCCCAAAACAGCAATCAGCAGATTTCTCAGCAGAATCCTTGCAAACCACAAAAGAGTGAGATAATATAGTCAAAGTGCAGAAGAAAAACAAAACCGGCAGCCAAGAATACTTCACTCAGCAAAGCTACGCCTCAGAAATAAGAGAGAAATAAACACTTTCCCAGACAAACAAAAACTAAGGAAGTTTATCACCACTAGGCCTTCAGTACAGGAAATGCTAAAGGGAGCTAAGCTGAAATACAAGACTCCTAATTGATACACAAAACTTATAAAAGCAGAAAACACTAAATGGTATAAGTAATTCACAGAATTATTCAGAATAATACTGTAAGGGTGATGTGTAAAGGAATTTTCTATTACAAGAGTTAAAAAACAAAACTACTCAAAACAAATGCAGCTATAATAAATTGTTAAAGTAATCCAAATTACAAAAAGATGTAAAATGTGACATCTAAATCATAAAAAGTGTCCAGGGGAGGGTGTTATTTTATATGTGATAACATTTAAGTTGTTATCAGCTTAAACTAGCCTGTTATAATAAGATTTTTGTTTGTGTTTTGGTTTTTTAAAGAGATGGAGTCTTGCTATGTTGCCTAGGCATGACTCAAACCCCCAGGCCAAACTGATCCTCCCAGTTAATCCTTTGAAGTAGGTGGGACTACAGGTGCAAACAACCATGTCCAGCCAGCACAAGATGTTTTATGTAAACCTGATGGTAAACACAAAGCAAAAACCTATAATAGTTGCACAAAATATAAAAGGAAAAGATTCAAAGCATACCACCACAGAAAATCACAAAGGAAAGTAGCAAGAGAGGACGAAAGAAACAACAGATCTGCAAAACAACCAGAAACAAACTACAAAATGGCAGTAGCAAGTCCGTACCTATTAGTAATTACCTTGAATGTAAATGGATTAAAGTCTCCAGTCAAAACACAGAGAGTGGCTGAATGGGTTTAAAAAAATAAAATAAAAGGCCAACTATATGCTATCTGCAAAAGACTCACTCTACTAGTAAGGAAATACATAGACAAATTGAAGGGATGGAAACATTATTCCATACAAATGGAAACCAAAAAAGAGAGCAGGGGTAGCTATACCTACATCAGACAAAATAGACTTTAAGTCAAAAGCCACACAAAGTGACAAAGAAGGTAATTATATGAATACCAGAGGAGAAAGATGGTAGCCACCTTGCTAGCTGCTCGGGGAGTCAAGCCGACACCAGCCTCAGGGCCAGAGGCCTTCACTCCAGACTGGGAAAACCAAGAAGTCTTCACAGGGACTACTATCATAGCAGTGCAATTTGATGGGGGCGTGGTTCTGGGGGCAGACTCCAGAACAACCACTGGGTCCTACATTGCCAGTCAAGTGACTGACAAGCTGACTTCTATTCACGACCACATTTTCTGCTGACACTCAGGCTCAGCGCCTGATACCCAGGGAGTAGCTGATGCTGTCACTTACCAGCTTGGTTTTCACAGCATTGAACTGAATGAGCCTCCACTGGTACACATAGCAGCCAGCCTGTTTAAGGAGACGTGTTACCAATACCGGAAGGCCTGATGGTGGGAATCATCACCACAGGCTGACACCCTCAAAAAGGAGGGCAAGTGTACTCAGTGCCTATGTACTCAGTATGATGGTAAGGCTGTCCTTTGCCATTGGACGCTTCGGGAGCTCCTACATTTATGACTGTGTTGATGCTACATACTGGAAAGGCATGACCAAGGAAGAGTGTCTGCAATTCACTGCCAATGCTCTCGCTTTGGCCATGGAGCAGGATGGCTCCAGTGGAGAAGTGATCTGCCTGGCAACCATTGCAGAGTCAGGGGTAGAGTGGCAAGTACTTTTGGTAGACCAGATACCCAAATTCGCCATTGCCACTTTACCACTCCCCTGAGTCCTGGAATTCTAGTATGCAATAAGAGATACCTCATACTGATGCAAAATTTAATAAAGTTTGTCAAAGAGAGAAAAAAAAAGGTCATTATATAACAATAAAGCGGACATTTCATTAAGAGGACTTAACTGTCAACATATACATACCCAACACTGGAACACATAAATATATAAAGCAACCATTATCTGATCTGAGAGATAAACTGCAATAGTATAAGACTAGGGGGACTCAGTACTCCACTCTCAAGGATAAACAGATCATCTAGACAGAAAATCAATAAGAAAACATTGGACTTGAATTACACTTTAAATCAAATGGACTTTATAGTCATAATCAAAACATCACATCCTACAGCAAGAAAATACACATTCTTCTCAAGCACACATGGGACATTCTGCAGGACAGGCCACAAAACAAGTCTTAACAAATTTAAGAGGATTTTAATCGTATCAAGTATCTTTTCTGATCAGAATGGCATAAAACTAGAAATCAATAACAAGAAATCTTGGAAAATTCACAAAAATGTGGAAATTAAACAACATGCTCCTAGACAAACAATAGGTCAGAGAGGAGAAAAAGGAAATCAAACTATATTTTGAGACAAACAAAAATAGAAACACCACATATCAAAACTAATGGGATGCTGACAAAAGCAGTTCTAAATGGAAAACATATAACAATAAATGCCTATTATAAAAAAGAAAAAAATCTCAAATAAACAATCTCATAAAACTCAAAAAACTAGAAAAAGAACCAACTAAGGCCAAAGTTAGCAGAAGAAACAAAATAATAAATATTAGAGCCAAAATAAATGAAATAGAAACTAGAAACAATAGAAAAAATGAATAAAACTAAAAGTTGGCTTTTTGAAAAGATAAACAAAAATGACAAACCCCTAGCTAGACTAACTAGGAAAAGAAAGAAAGAAAACTCAAATAAATAAAATCCTCTGAATTCATCACCTCATCATGTAATGGGAAGATAACGATTATGGCCATACTTGTGTCTCATGATAGTTTTAGCTTATGCAAAGAGTCTGAACATAAATGACCAAAAATAAAGAAATGCTTAAATTATCATACACCAATAGGATACACTACAGTCATTATAATGAATGATTTAAAAGAATATTTAATAACAGAGAATGCTCAAAATATAAAGAAGCAAATAGCAGAACATACCATAAGAAGAATATAGACAGAATTTAAAATCTACAACTAGAAAAAAGATGAATGCTAATATTATCAATGAATAGGTCTGGACGATGATTTTATCTTCTACACTTTTCTGTATGTTTCAAATATCCTTCAACAAATTTACATGTGTTGTGCTATTAGAAAGCAAAAACAAATACTTTTTAAAGTCTTAAAGTTAAAACTGCTTATTTAAAACAAAACAAAAATGAAAGAGATGTTACAACTGACACCAAAGAAATACAAAGGGTAAGTCGAAACTGCTGTGTAAAATTATATGCCAGTAGATTGGATAACCTAGAAGTGAACAGATTTCTAGACACATACATCCTACCAAGACCAGATCATAAACAAACCTCATGAGACCTCTCATGAGCAAGAAGATTGACTCAGTAATAAAAAGCCTCCTATCTAAAAAAGTCCCAGGGCCAGATGGCTTCACTGCTGAATTATACCAAACATTTAAAGAAGAACTAATACCAGTGCTTCTCAAATTCTTCCAAAAAATTGAAGCAGGAGAAAGACTTCCAAACTCATTGTACAAGGCCAGAATTACCTTGATACCAAAGCCAGACAAGAATACTACAAGAAAAAAAAAATACAGGCCATTATCACTGATAAATATGGATGTGAAAATCCTCCACAAAATACCAGCAAACCAAATTCAAACGCAATTAAAAGAATCATTCACATGATCAAGTGGGATTTATCCCTGGGATGCAAGGAGGGTTCAACAAATGCAAATTAATAAGTGGGATACACCATAATGTATATCATTAATGATAAAATGAAGGATAAAAACCTTATGATAATCTCAATACATGCAAAGAAAGCATTTGACAAAATTCAACACCATTTCATGATAAAAATTCTCAACACATTAGGTTTAGAGGTAATGCACTTCAACATAATAAAGGTCATATAAGATAAATCTGTAACTAACATCATACCCAACAGTGAAAAGTAGAAAGCTTTCCCACAAGGATGCCTACTCTCATCACATTTTTTTCAACATCTTAATGTCTTGGCCAGAGTCAGGCAAGAGAAACAAATAAAAAGCACCCTAATGGGAAATGAAAGGAAATTATCTCTCTTTGCTGATGATATGATCTTATACATAGAAAACCCTAAACACTCCACCAAAAAATGTCGGAACTGATGAAAATAATTCAGTAAAGTTACAAGATATAAAATCAACATACAAAAATCAGGAACAGTTCCATACATTTAAAAACAAACTATCCAAATGGGAAATTAAGAAAATCCCATTAACAATTGTCTCCAATAAAAAAAAAAACTTGAGTAAATTTAACCAAGGAGGTGAAAGAACTATATATTTATAACTACAGAACACTGATGAAAGAACATAAAGAAAATGCAAATCAATTAAAAGATGTCCCATGTTCATGGATTAAAAGAATTAATAATTAAAATGTTCACACTACCCAAAGTTATCTATAGATTTAATGTAATTCCTATCAAATTCCAATGTCATTTTCACAGAAATGAAAAATAAAATCCTTAAATCTACATAGAACCACAATAGACCCTGAATAGCCAAAGCAATCTTGAGCAAAAAGAGCAAAGCTGGAGGTATCACACTCGCTGATTTCAAAGTATAACACAATTGTAATTGCAACAACATGGTACTGGCATAAAAACAGATACTTCACCAACAGAACAGGACAGAAAGCCCAGAAATAAACTCATGCATTTATGGTCAATTGATTTTTGACAAAGATGCCAAGAACACACAATGGTGAAAGGTGTTGAGAAAACTGAATAATAAAATTTGATCCTTATCTCACTCCATGTATAAAAATCAACTCAAAATGGATTAAAGAGACAAATACAAGACCCAAAACTACTAGAATAAAACATATTTATGTTTTATTGGTGACACTGGTCTGAGCAATTATTTTTTTTAAATATGACCTTGAATGCACAGGCAAAAAAAGACAAATGGGATTATATCAAGCCGAAAAGCTTCTGCACAACAAAGAAAACAATGAACAAAGAGACAATCTATGAAGTGGGAGAAAATATTTTTAAACAGCATATCTGATAAGGGGTAAATATCCAAAACACATAAGGAACTCAAACAACTCAATAGCCAGAAAAAAAAAAATTAAAAATAGGCAAAATACCTGAACCAACATTTTCCAAAACAAAACATAAAAATGGCCAACAGGTTCATGAAAAAATAGTTGGCATCACTAATCATTAAGAAAATGTAAATTAAAACCAAAATGAGATGCTACCTCATATCTGTTAGAACAGCTATTATCAAAAGATGAAAGCAGCCAGGTGTGGTGGTTCATGCCTGTAATCCCAGCACTTTGGGAGGCCGAGGCAGGTGGATCATTTGAGGTCAGGAGTTCGAGACCAGCTTGGCCAACATGGTGAGATCCTATCTCCACTAAAAACACAAAAATTAGCCAGATGTGATGGCATGTGCCTGTAATCCCAGCTACTTCGGAGGCTGAAGTAGGAGAATCAGTTGAACCTGAGAGGTGGAGGTTGCAGTGAGCCAAAGTCATGCCACTGCACACTGCACTCCAGCCTGGGTGACAGGAAAAGACTTCGACTCAAAAACAAAAACAAAAAAAGATGAAAGATAAGTTCTGTCAAGGCTGTGGACAAAAGGAACCCTGGAACTGATAGCAGAAATGGAGTAAGTACAGCCATGATGGAAAACTGTTGGAGGTTCCTCAAACAAACTAAAAGTAGAACTATCATATGATCTAGTAATTCCACTGCTGGGTACATGTCCAAAGGAATTGAAATTAATATGTCAGAGATATCTGCATTTATCTGTATTTCCATATTCACTGCAGCATTACTCACAATAGCCAAGATATGGAATCAACCTAAGTGTCCAGGAATGGATGAATGGATAAAGAAAATGTGGTATATACAAAATATGGAATAATATTTACCCCTACAAAAAAAAGAGAACCAGCTCGGCCGTAGAGACCCCCATCCAGGTGGCGCTGAAGGAACTGAGAAGCAGACACCCAGATAGAACAGCGAAGCAGGACTATCTGGGGCCAACAGCCTTCCCAGCTGAGAGCCTCAGGAGCTGACAGCATTCGGTCTGAGTGCATCAAGCAGACCCTGACCCACTCATTTATTCTCTCTGAACAGGTGATGATTATTAACAAACAGATGCTTGGCATTTTCTCATAACACAAGAATATATCAGGTAGGCAGCTGGTGCCTGCTTACTTCTGATCACAGACAACTAAAAAGTATTCTTCACGAGCGAGCCACGGGGGCAGGGCCAGATATCCGGCGCTTAAAGAATTGTTTTAACTGGTGTATGATATTTATATATTGTCCTGCCACTTTAGAGTACCCCAAGTAGTTTTCTACTTGGAGGGAGGGGCAGCTAGGTTTACCTTGCCATCTTTTTTTCTTAGCAAACACTATATTCTATAATACACTCAGCATTTCTTAACAGGAAGAATAAATTTTGAGATGAATTGCACAGCAGGGAGCCTATAGTCATTAATCATATATTGTATGTTTCAAAATAACTACAAGAATAAATTTCAAAAAAAAGTGAGGTAACAGATATGTAAATCACCTTACCACAAAAAAATGGTGAGGTGATAGCTATGTAAATTAGCTTGATTTACTTATCTCACATTGTATACATACATCAAATCATCACACTCTACCCACAATGTACACAATTATGATGCCAATTTTAAAAATATTAATGTAAGAAATCACAGCTTGTGAAATTTCGCATAAGAAACAAAAAATCCAAATCTTTATATAGAATGTGTGATTTACATAATTCTTAAGCAACATTACCTGCTTTCATTGGCAAAGTCAAGAATGTGAACCCTATTTTCAGTATTTTATTCTAAAACTGGTTATACAGTTAAAGTATTTATTAAACAGGCACTTGGCTTAAGACAGCACTTAAAACATCATGGAAAATGTAGCAATGAGTTGCAAGATAGAATCTCTGCTTTAAAAATGTTACACAGTTTTAAGGAAGAGAAGGTGTGTATGTGATCCTACAGAAAACCAAAGTGCTTGGACATTAACAGAAGAAAGAAAAGTTTTAACAGAGGGCACGAGGGAAGGCTACAATCAGAGATAATAAGGCTGGAATCACAACCATTGAAGGGGTACCTGAACATTTCTGGGAAGAAGACATCCTGAACAACAGCAAAGGCTAGGAAATCACTGGAAATCCTTAGACCAGCTATACACTGAATAACATTTAGGTGACTAATTAGAGATTGATTAGGAAAAGAATTTCAGGTAAGGCCATGGAGACACTGAACAGCAAATTAAAGAATTCTGACTTTGATCAATAGGCAGTGGAGAGCCATAAAAGGTTTCTGAGCTGGGAAGTATGGTTATCAAAGCTGTGCTTTAAGGAAATTAGTTAAGTGGCTGTCAACAATGGCAGGAGGAGGAGAGAGACTTAAGACAAGGAAGTCTGAAAGAAGGGTCATGACCGTTGGTCCCGCTGAAGTTGTAGGAAGAGAAAGGAAGGGATGGGCAGGAGAGACCCCGTAGGAATAGAACAAACAACACCTGAACACTGGAAGTAGGAAGCAAGAAAGAAGGATGATTCAATGATGACTCAAATTTTGAGCTTGTGTGATTGAGGAAATGGAAGTCAAGACAGAAATCTGACTCGGTTCAGAGTTAATGGATTATAGATTTAATAAGAAATAGATTACTAGATAGAAATTTAATAGCCAATCTATTTTAGAGTAATCTACGTAAGAGGTAAAAGTTGAATCTATTTAAACAGATTCACCAATTGTAACACAGATTTCTAACATAAATAATTGAATGTTTGTTTGTGTCAAAAACTAGTTGTAGTTGTATCCTGTACCATTGCAAGATGCAACCCTAGATCATGATGAAATACCTGAACATCGCAGTAGGTTGGGCAAGGACGTCTGCACATAGAAACTAATATAACCGCAATGAGTTATGGTGTTTTACATGTGAAATTGATTCCTTAGGACAAATTTTCATCACTAACGTTTGAAAATACCAGAGTATGAAGTTGAAATACCAAGCAAATCTATTCAAATTATTTCTCTCCATTCAACCTGATTTCTTTTCCTGTGAAACCAACATTATTAACTGGATGACAGAATTAATTACCATCAAGAATAACATATTTCATAAGAGTACTAACCTCAACCTTGATTTCATAAGAACATGGGTAAATATATTTTATGTCTCCATGCTCTTATTGACGCTATCTGTGACTTACAAATATGCCTTCTTATCCTACTCTAATTTAAACCATGATACCTTTATATTGAGGTGCTTTCAAGAATTATTTACCAAAACACTGGTTCGCCAAGCCTCACCTGTTTCTGTTTTCTCTGAAGGACTGAGTTTCAGATGTTGGTCTTCTAATGAAAGGCTCACACTGATACCATACAGTGGGTCATCCAAGAAAGAGGGCCTTTTCAGTCTCCCAATGCCAAGAGTCTTCGACATAAAATAGTCTTTTGTGTCATTAACAATGTTATCCTCAGAAAACTGAAGGCATTTCATATTCTCTGCTTCAGTGATGAGAGCTTCTGACATGTGATGTCCAGTCAAGGCTTTAGTGAGATAGTAGCCTTTAGAAGCTTCACATTCTGCACTCGCAAGCAAATTTGCATCTTCTTCCTCAGTTTTCTGGATCTTTGTTTCTGATTCATTTAGTAATGTAGAGATGATGGATCTGGAAAGCTGGGGAAACACAGGTGTTACATCTTCAATGTCTTTATTTTCTCTTTCTGAAGAAAGTTTAACGATGGATTTTTGTTTAACTATGCATTCATCCAGAAGACACCTTAACTGTTCTTCAGAGAGACATGATGTGGACTCTAACTGATGACACAAAACGAAAAGTTTACATAATCAGTTGACTGAGTAAACACATTTATTTTTGGTAAGCATCCAGTAATACAATATAAATGCAAGTAGCTCCTTACACAACACATACAAATAGAAAAATAATTCATTGTAAAGTATCCAGAATTGTAAGGGAAATGTCATAATCCTGCAAAAATATTTGGCTGGTGTTTCTCTGACCCCACCCATCCCTCAGCATGAACTCTACCACCACCCAATTCCTTAACTGAAAAATAAAATAGGCATACAAGGCAAACTACCCCTACCCTTGGGGATTCAGCATTCCCATGTCTGTCTACAAGTCTCAGTGGACAATACTGCTGAAGACAGAAGAGGAAGGGTGATGCATCCTGAGATGTGTCGTTGCTTCAAAGCTACAGGTCTAGGCAGAGGCCAGGGGCATTCCAGAGACCATGGTGCATTTGGGGAGAATGATTTGATCATACATTTTTAATCTCTGCTTGTAAAGGTTACCAGGGCTGAGTGTTTCAACCAAGACCTTAAATATTTAAAAGCATTTTTTTTCTTCCAGCAATATTCTCAGGAAATAAATAAAAATAAATCAGATAAAAGTAGAGAGCCATGTTCTACAAGACTTCAGCTGAATAGCACAACATTTGAGTTACAACAATCTTGAAAAGGAATGATATTAAAATATAGCAAAACACACTGGAAAAAAAATGTATACTTCCCAAAAAAATCACTGTCTTCCATAGTTTACATGTGGATTTTCTAAGAAAAGACTATTCCTCCTTTATAGGGAGATGAATTATCTGAGAACAAGAAGTTCCCATAAGAAAACTTAATCATGAATTTCAATGACTTTAAGTTCTACTTCAGCAAAGTAAAATAACACTATTGGCCTACTCTGAAAGTACACAGTAAAAAATAACTAAATATTCTATATATATAAACTGCTGAAAAAAAAAGTTATTATTGGTACTAGTATAGTTAATTCTCCACTGTTATGTAAAGCTTCTAATGCAACTAATAAATACTAGTATGTAAAACTATTTTTGTGCCATGTTTTAATTTTTTTTAAGTACATTTAACTTATCTATATTAAAACTAGTTTTTACACTAGCAAGTGTCACTAGGAATATAAGAAATTGTCTGGGAATATACTCTTAGTAATTATTTGGAATTCAAAATTCAGATGACTGACCCTAAGGTTAATATACATGTCAAGAAACAGGATTTGAATTATATATTAGCAAATTCTACTTTTAGTCACTAGGCATTTCAAGCATCCAGATATAGTACTTTATCCATAATCAGGAACATTCTCTTCATGCTACTATGTAAACCTAGTTAAGCAGAAAATGAAGGAAGTCCTGCTATGATATTAGATACCAAAAACACACTTTCAAAATTTGCTTATGTAAAATTGCTTATAATGTATAGAGAATTCCCTAAGATTTAGAAAGAGCCCATAGAGTGTCATCCTCACCAAACATCCTCATCAAAGCCTTATTATTATGAAATCATCAGACACTAGAAAAAAAATCAGTCTATAATGGAGCAGGAGGAGGTCTCTAGGGAAAAGGGCAGGAGGGAGGATTAGTAGATTATCCAATATGCTTGACCATTTCTAAAAGTAATATTGATATGATAGATGTTTGGCATTCTGATGATACATTTCTCTAAATACACAGAAAATGAAGCAAAAGGAGTATCAAAGCAATTAAGAACTCTGAGGGAAAAAAAAAGTTATACAAAAAGAGGAAACAGATCCAAGATGGCGAAATAGGAACAGCTCTGGAATGCAGTTCCCAGCAAGAACGCAGAGGGTGAGAGATCACCGCATTTCCAAACCAGTTTTTACTGCCCACAGACCAGGAGATTCCCAGGTAGAAAAGCAACACAAGTCTCCAGCACTGGCACAGTGGGTCTCCACACAAAAATTCACACAAATCTGGGCAGACATTTCAACTGGCTCCCAGAACATGTGGGAGACAGAGTCACCAATCAACTGAAAAAAAAGGGGCTGAAACAGAGAGCCAGGTGATCTGGCTTGGCAGATCCTACCCCAACAAAGACCAGCAATCTGAAATACTCTGGATTGAGAGTTTCACAGCAAGCACAGCTGGACCCAGGATGGTACAGCTCTGTTGGGGGAAGGGCAGTCATTACCAAGGCAGTCCACCACTACCGAGGCAGTCCACTATTACTGAGGCAGTCCACCATTACTGAAGCAATCTGCCATTACTGAGGCAGTCTGCCATAACTGAGGCACCACAATGACAGAGGCAGTTCTAACTATACCTCTACAAACAAAACCACAAGAAAGTTCACACAGCAGCTAGGCAAAGCTCACAGCAACTCAGCAACACCTCTGCTGACAGACTGTGACTAGGCTACCTCCTCGCTGGGCAGGGCATCTCTGAAAAAAGACAGCAGCACATCAGGAACTTATAAATAAATCCCCACCTTCCCAGGACAGAGCACCTGGGGAAAAAAGGCAGCTATGAGTTCTGCTTCATCAGACTTAAATGTACCTGCCCAGCACCTCTGAACAGAATAATGGAGCTCACAGCTCAGCACTTGAGCTCTTATAAGGGACAGACTGTCTCCTCAAGCAGCTCCCTGACCCCTGTATATCCAAAGAGACCCCTCATAAAAGAGAGCTCAGGCTGACATCTGGAGGGTATCCTTCCAGGATGAAGATAACAGAAAAAGAAACTGACAGCAACCATTACTGTTCTGCAGTGGACACAGGTGATCCCCAGGCAAGCAGAGTCTGGAGTGGACCTCCAGCAGTCCTACAGTAGAGGGTCCCGACTGTTAGAAGGAAAACTAAAAAACAGAAAGAAATGATTTCATCAACATCAAAAAGGACGTCCACTCAGAGACCCCATCCAAAAGTCAACTACAAAAACCCCAGGTAGACAAATCCACAAAGATGGGAAGAAACCAGCCCAAAAAGGATGACTTAACACTTCACTGTCAATATTAGACAGATTAACAAGACAGAAAATTAACAAGGATATCCAGGACTTGAACTCAGATCTGGACCAAGCACACCTAACAGACATCTACAGACTCTCCACCCCAAATCCACAAAATATACATTCTTCTCAGCACCACGTGGCACCTACTCTAAAACTGACCACATAATTGGAAATAAATCACTCCTCAGCAAATGCAAAAGAATGGAAATCAAAACAAACAGTCTCTCAAACTACAGTGCAATCAAATTAGAACTCAGAATTAAGAAACTAACTCAGAACAAACAACTTCATGGAAACAAAACAACTGGCTCTTGAATGTTGACTAGATAAATGATGAAAAGAAGGCAAAAATAAAGATGTTCTTTGAAACCAACAAGAACAAAAAAAACAACATATCAGATTCTCTGGGACACATTTAAAGCAGTGTCTAGAGGAAAATTTATACCAATCAATGCCCACATGAGAAGCAAGGAAAGATCTAAAATCTACACCCTAGCATCAAAATTGAAAGAGCTAGAGGAGCAAGATTTAAAATACTCAAACCCTAGCAGAAGACGAGAAATAACTAAAATCAGAGCAGAACTTAAGGAGACAGAGACACAAAAAACCTTTCAAAAAATCAATAAACCCAGAAGCCGCTTTTTTGAAAAGATCAACAAAATATACAGACCACTAGCCAGATTAATAAAAAAGAAAAGAGAGAAGAATCAAATAGATGCAATAAAAAACGATAAAGAGGATATCACCACAGATTCCACAGAAATACAAACTACCATCAGAGATTACTACAAACAACTCCATGCACATAAAACAGTAAAGCTGGAAGAAATAGATAGATTCCTGGACACTTGCACCCTCCCATGCCTAAACCAGGAGGAAGTTGAAACCCTGATTAGACCAATAACAAGGGTTGAAGTTGAGGCAACAAATCATAGCCTACTGACCAAAAAAAGCCCAGGTCCAAACGGGTTCACGGCCAAATTCTACCAGACATACAAAGAGGGGCTGGTACCAATCCTTCTGAAACTATTCCAAACAATCCAAAAAGAGGGAATCCTTCCCAAATCATTTTATGAGACCAACAACATCCTGATACCCAAACCTGGCAGAGACTCAACAAGAAAAGAAAACTTTAGGCCAATATCCATGATGAACATAGATGAAAAAATCTTCAATAAAATACTGGCAAACTGATTGCAACAGCACATCAAAAAGCTTATCCATCACAATCAAGTAGGCTTCATCCTGGAGATGCAAGGCTGGTTCAACATACGCAAGTCTATAAACATAATCCACCACATAAACAGAACCAAAGACAAAAATCACATAATTATCTCAGTAGATGCAGAGGAGGTATTTGACAAAATTCAACAGCCCTTTATGCTAAAAACCCTCAATAAACTAGATATTGATGGCATCTCAAAATAATAAAAGCTATTTATGACAAACCCACAGCCAATATCGTACTGAATGGGCAAAAACTGGAAGCATTCCCTTTGAAATCTGGCACTAGACAAAGATGTCCTCTCTCACCACTCCTATTCAATATAGTACTGGAAGTTCTAGCCAGAGCAATCAGGCAAGAAAAAAAAAATAAAGGGTATTCAAATAGGAAAGGAGGAAGTCAAATTGTCTCTATTTGCAGATGACATTATTATTATTGTATATTTAGAAGACCCCAGTGTCTCAGCCCAAAATCTCCTGAACCTAATAAGCAACTTCAGCAAAGTCTCAGGATACAAAATCAATGTGCAGAAATCACAAGCATTCCTATACACCAATAACTGACTTAAAGAGAGCCAAATCAAGAATGAACTGCCATTACAATTGCTACAAAAAGAATAAAATACCTAAGAATACAACTAATAAAGGAAGTAAAGGATCTCTTCAAGAAAAACTACAAACCACTGCTCAATGAAATAAGAGAAGACACAAGCAGATGGAAAAACATTCCACGCTCATGGTTAGGAAGAATCAATATTGTAAAAATGGCCATACTGCCCAAAGCAATTTATAAATTCAATGCTATCCCCAGCAAGCTACCTATGACCCTCTTCACAGAACTGGAAAAAAACACCTTAAACTTCATATGGAACCAATAGAGAGCCCGCATAGCCAAGACAATACTACGCAAAAAGAACAACGCTGGAGGCATCACATTACTTGACTTCAAACTATACTACAAGGCCACAGTAATCAAAACAGCATGGTACTGGTACCAAAACAGAGATATAGACCACTGGAACAGAACAGAAGCCTTGGAGGCAATGCCACACATCTACAACCATCTGATCTTTGACAAACAAGATAAAAACAAGCAATGGGAAACAGATTCTCTGTTTAATAAATGGTGTTGGGAAAACTGGCTAGCCATGTGCAGAAAGCTGAAACTGGACACCTTCCTGACACCTTACACTAAAATTAACTCCAGATGGATTAAAGATGTAAACATAAGACCTAACACCATAAAAACCCTAGAAGAAAACCTAGGCAAAACCATTCAGGACATAGGCATAGGCAAGGACTTCATGACTAAAACACCAAAAGCATTGGCAACAAAAGCCAAAATAGACAAATGAGATCTAATTAAGGTCCAGACCTTCTGCACAGCAAAAGAAACAATCATTAGAGTGAACCGGCAACCAACAGAATGGGAAAAAATATTTGCAATCTACCCATCTGACAAAGGGCTAATATCCAGAATCTATAAAGAACTAAAACAGATTTACAAGAAAGAAACAAACTCATTCAAAAATGGGCGAAGAATATGAACATACACTTTTCAAAAGAAGATATATATGTGGCCAACAAACATGAAAAAATGCTCATCATCACTGGTCATTAGAGAAATGCAAATCAAAACCACTTTGAGATACCATCTCACATCAGTTAGAATGGTGATCATTTTTAAAATCTGGAGACAACATACGCTAGAGAGGATGTGGAGAAACAGAAACACTTTTACACTGTTAGTGGTAGTGTAGATTAGTTCAACCATTGTGGAAGATAGTGTGACGATTCCTCGAGGACCTAGAAATAGAAATTCCATTTGATCCTGCAATCCCATTACTGGGCATATATCCAAAGGATTATAAATCATTCTGTTATAAAGATACATGCACACGTATGTTCATTGCGGCACTCTTTATAATAACAAAGACCTGGAACCAACCCTAATGCCCATCAATGACAGACTGGACAAGGAAAAGGTGGCACATATATACCAGGGAATACTACGGAGCCATAAAAAACAATGAGTTCATGTCCTTTGTAGGGACATGGATGAATCTGGAAACTATCATTCTCAGCAAACTGCCACAAGAACACAAAAACAAACATTGCATGTTCTCACTCATAGGCAGATGTTGAACAATGAGAACACATGGACACAGGGAGGGAAGCATCACACACTGGGGTCTCTTGTGGGGGATCAAGGGAGGGACAGTGCGGGGCATGGAGTTGGGGAGGGATAACATAGGAAGAAATGCCAGATATAGGTGACAGGGGGATGGACGCAGCAAACCACATTGCCATGTATGTACCTATGCAATAATCCTGCATGTTCTGCACATGTACCCCAGAACCTAAAGTGCAACAAAATATATATGAAAAATAAAAAAAAATTTTTTTAAGTTTTTTTAAAGTTATACAAAAAGAAAGGAAAACCACTGCATTCAGATATATACACAGAAAACTAAGAAAAAGAAACTAAGATAATTATTAAGTCTTGAACAAACAAAAAGTTACACGATAAAGGATGCCATAGGCTAATAATTGCTTCCGCTGCGAAAAGCATTTACATAGTCAATGATAATTTAAATACTGATGATTGAGATAAGCAATAATTGTGACAACTATGTTGGGGAAATGTGAAGAGAAACAAGGGATGTTTGGACTTTATTAGTTAAATTTTTGCCTACCATTACAGAAACCCAATATATAATGTCTAAAACTGATCAATTAAGAAAGTAAGTTATTAATAAATAATATAGAGGTAAAATTAGGGAAAACATATAAAAGATTTAAAAGGAGTTAACTCTGGAGAAAATATCAAGAGGTTGGGAAGGCTGAGGCAAGGGACTGCTGTTTTTATTTAAAAGATTTTAACACAATTTCTTTATTACTGTAACAAAAATTAAAATTAATTTAAAATAAAATATTTTTTAAAAATATTTTTTTTTTAGACAGAGTCTTGCTCTGTCGCCCAGACTAGAGTGCAGTGGCATGATTGTGGCTCACTCCAACCTCTGCTTCCCGCGTTCAAGCAAGTCTCATGTCTCAGACCCCCCATAGCTGGGATTATAGGTGCCTGCCACCACACCTGACTAATATATATATATATATATATATATACACTGACTAATATATATATATATATTTTGTATTATTAGTGGACACAGGATTTTACCATGTTGGCCAGCTGGTCTTGAACTCCTGGCTTCAAGTGATCCACCCACCTTGGTCTCCCAAAGTGCTAAGATTACAGGTGTGAGCCACCATGCCCAGCTCAAACTTTTTAACAAAAATGCACTTAGAAATAAAATTTAAAATATTTAAATGAAATTCCCAAGTGACTGTATGTTTGGACATCATAAGTAGACTCAGGTTTCATGGAGCCAGAAATTTACGTAATCTTACAGCAAGAGAAGGGCATATCTTTTTAAAAAAGGAAAAGAAATACAAAATTAGGTACAAAAGTGAGTTTCTTTTCTTTTAGAAAGTGAAAAAGATCACAACAAATTACTGGAGTCTGGGAGGGTTGAGTCCATCTCTTACAGTACCTCTTTAGGTCACTGACCAGAGATTCTTACAGAAACGTTTGCTGGTTGCAACCTGGCTTCCTCTTCCCACCCTAAAGCTCCTATAAGAGAGAGACCCTAAAGCTGAAACTTCACCGGCTTCATGGTAAATTGCTTCTGGGTACTATGAGATAAAACATTACACATTTCAGTTTGTGTGTATACAGAAATAAGCTGGACTATAATTACCCTGATTGTCATGGGAAAAGCATCTGGATAGGAAAGAAAACACAGAAGACTAGAACCTGAGCTTCCATCCAAGCTGTGCTGCCTTGAGCATGTCACCTGAGTTCCCAGGGGCCCATCACCTTTTTCTGTAAAATGAAGAACTGAAGAAGATAATCTCTACATTAAACTCTAACTCTAAAACTGCTTTTTATGAATGACTACTCTATAAATGAACATAAATTTAAAAATAAACTTTTCTACTGACTTTACAGTGTAACCTGGGTAGAGTTATGAAAACAAAATAATAGCAAAAAGAGAACTTTAATTTCTTTAGCTCCTTCACAATATCAATCCTGAACTCTCATAAAATAACTAAAAATTCTCTGGCCTCAAAATAGAAGTAAAAGCAAACCAAATACATTAAGCCCTCAAATCAATTTAATGATAGCACTTCTGGTTGGCAATACAGATCGGAAACTTCAACACAACCCTCTCCCTCATCTTTTGATTCCCAGCAGAGTCCTGCCCGCAGTCAAGGCTCAGTATATGACTATCAGGAGAATTGAATGAGTTAGGGTGCTTAAAGCATTTTTAAGGTACTATATTAATATATTTACAAATACTGAACTGAACTAAACTAGGGCTCCATCACAAACATTCCTAGCTACCCTCAATAGTTAAGGAACCATCTAACCCCAGCCTCTCTCCAGATTGCTCTTGAAAATTCTGAACTAATAGTAAGCACCATAACTGATCCACTCGCTGTGCAGGCACCATCAAGTAACCATCTGTTCAAGCATTCCCCTCAAAGTATTCATCTTTCGTGCCAGCTCTAATTTCCCAATATTCCATAAACAAGTTATTATTCATGCTATTCCTATCCTTCATAAAACTCAGCATAGTGCATCTCAGTGCTCGTTTTTCCAGGCCAGAACCCAATCTCTTTTCACTCTGTATATGAAAGCCCCTCTCTTCCCACCTTATTTTAGCAGCTCTTTTATGAATCTTCTTTCTTGTTTCAGCCCAAATACACACATTTCATAGTAAAAGGGCATATGTATTGGATTTTTCATCAGGAGAAGAATAGAATACACTTGCGGTGTTAGTTCTGCTGCATCTTGCTGGTCGGGCTGGCACACCAGGTGATATCTTACAGAATAACAATAATAGGTAGCAGTCATAAAGCAGACTAGACTCTGCTCTAGGCATATTACATGTATGGATTCCTTTAATCCCTTCAATAAACCTACGAGGTAGATACTATTGTTATTTCCATTTTGTAGATGAAGAAATTGAGGCACCAAGAAATTAAGTGACCTCTCCAAGGTCATATAGCTTCTAAATGGTGGACTTGAAATTCGAATCCAGGTGGTCTGGGTCCAGAGCCTAAGTGTCTAGCCACGTGGCTACACTGCTGCCTGCTGTAAATCAGCTCTCCCGCTACCACCCTGTCCTTTTCCCAACTGCCATTCATTTTTCTGTCCCTTCTATCAGATACAGAAACTCTCCCTGCAGAACATCTTACTTAGCTTGTGACTTTATTACTCAAATTAGTTTAGTGTTTTTTTGCAAATGTACACAGTGCCCTCTCTCTGAGCTCAAAAAAAAAACAAACAAAAAAAAAAAAAAAAAAAACAGTCACAACGCCATTCCCAGGATGCCCACTGTTTACACTTCTCCACCCAGATAAATGCCAGTTTGGTGTAGAAGCTAAATTTGATGAGGAATGCAACCTGTAATTGCTGGAGATGGAACGCAGACTGTGGATTACCTCACTTTCATCCCTGCCCCACCTCCTATGCTATATATCCGGAGTTTCTCCATCCATAAAAATCTCCAGTTAATTGGGCAATGGATTTGTTGACAAAGCAATCAAGACTATGTGCCTGGTACAGATAATCAAAAAGTCTACCCATTATAAACCAGCAGAAGCAATCTTGTCCTTTGATGTAAGCTTATTTCAGGTGTTTTTATTTTCCCCAAACAGAGTTCCTAGAGACCCACCCCATAAAACCAACACCATTATCACAAGTGAGAAAAGGGTGGAAACCTAGAATGTTCTAAATGATTAACAAGGAGAATATGGACGTGAACGGATTTTAATGACACCTAGTCCTACCTCAAAATAAGCAACTAAAAAACATTCCACCCTTTGCTTAATGATGAAAATATAAGTTTATAGCTCTCTGTTGAAACCACTTCTGGCAACACCTCAGTAGTTTATTTTAGTCAAGATTTTTTGGCTATAAGAAACAGAAACCCTCATGTCAAAAACAGGAGGTGGTAGGATTGATTGCTGTAAGATCAAAGAAGTCACTTCATGGATACCAACAAGCAGGAAATACAGTACAGACTGGCCTTTTGGAGTCTAGAGCTGAGAGGCCACCAGGAACCAAAGTCATGTGCTCCATCTGTCTTTCTGGGTCCATGTCATGTCTTAACTCACTGTCTGCCTGATGTTTCCTCCTCTCTGCAAACCAGCTTTCTCCACTTATTAATGGCTTCTGCTTTCTCACGCCCTCTGCTTGCCTGTATAGCATTAACTGACTCTCTAAGAGTGTCACACCACCAACAACTGACTACATCCTTTAGCTCTCTATATCCTTTTGCTCAAAATTTCAAGCACGATAACCTGGTTGGTCACTGGCCAGGTTGATGGACTGCCTGTGTCAGGTTCAAGCGTCCACCACTGGTCCAATCATCTGAACTGAGGGTCACATGGGAGAAACACAACCATCCAAGCCCATGGTTTTGGCAGGGCTGTGGCTAAGGTGATTTCTCAACCAAGAAGGCATCAACAGAGCAGGGATCCCAAAATAAATCTATTATATTTTTGAACTATAATCACTATGAAGTAAGTAACCATCAGAAGTAACCTGCCACTTAATGAAGTTCTACATTCGACTGAAGGATTAATGATCTAAGTGTTTCCAAACTTCACCAATCTCATTAAATCTGGGTACTCACTGAAGAGTTATTTGAGATACAAATGCAGAACCAGTTGTCAGAAAATATTTACTTTTGCATAGAAAAATAAAGGCACTCTAGTTAGGCTACAGAACAGCACTGTCGAGTCCAAATGCTCCCAAGAGGCTCACATCACCTGCTATGGCTCTCTTGGATTAAGTAAATCTAAAAATCATGGGGAGAAAATAATTGGTGTTCATTTTGATGTCCACGTCAGTGGCACTGAGGATTCATAGGACAGAAGGGCTTATTCTTCCTTCCTCTCCCAGCTCCTTCCCTCCGTATTCTATTCTCCCACCTTCCTCTCTTACATGGAGGCTACCCCAATTATATAAAGGCAAGTCCAGCAGGTAGACAGCTCTTAGGAGGCCATACCAAGGACAATGGGTCCTGGGGGCCAGGAACAATCTGGCGTATTTTTAACCAGAATAGTCAGAGGCCGTCTGGCCAGAAGAGAATCTGAACTCTAGTCAAAAAGGAAGCAAAGATCGTTGCCAGAGAAACTATGTAAACCACCATCAAGAGTGAGGGTTGAGGCAAGGCTGTAAACAGGAAAGTGAGTCAGCCCCCAGGTCAGCAGCCAGGAGGCTCAGTGGATAGAATAATACTGAGTGTGAAGTAGGTCAAGGCAAGCGGCTCTGAAGTGAGGTCATGAACGTTGTGGTAGTGTGGGAAGCCCTTTTTATGTGGGGCCTGGTGTGTCAAAGTCGCCGTGCAGAATCAGACACCACCCATGCCAAGGCTACCTATCTCCCCCAAATGGCTAGGTGAGGCAGGGCTTGCCTCGTGCGTTTGCCTGGTGAGAGGCTGCTGTGGCCCTGGGCATTCTGTGATGGCTCGTGTCCTGTTGCCCAGGTGCCGAGGCTGGCACCATGGCTTCAAGGATCCAGGCTTTCTGTTTCTATGTACCAGAATGAGAGAGGCAGGCTGCCAGCAGGAGAGATGAGCATGGATCGAGGGAGCTGGAAGCAGGAGGTAGAATTCTCAGGTCCCACCATTTGAAAAAGAGCTAGAAACTTGGCTTGCTGGGGACAGAAAGAGAAGAGTGTGGAGGTGGTCGGCAGGAGAGCCACACTGTGCTTTCTAACAGGGTGACTGGTGAAAAGGGACTCTTACGTTTTCATTTTGTGGAACAATTACCATTTGAGGATTGCCAACAGTAGCTATTTTCTAGCAGTAGAGACAGCAAGTCCACTTGGATCAGATGCCCTTTGTTCTGAGCAAGTCGCCGGAATGGCCCTGTTATCACATGTCTATCACTTCTTTTCCTGAAACAAGGCTGGGGCCCAGCTCTACAGCTGGAGGGGGCTGCCATCCCTGCCCCGAACTCCCAGCTAAAAAAGCCTGGCCAGGAGATGAGGTGCACAGATTTGCATAAAGAGTCTAAAAAAGGAGCCACAACTGAGTAGTTCTCAAGGCCACAGTGAACTGGAGCCTCCTCCACCCCCTCCCCCAGGGAAGTAGATCCAGTCTGTTACTTTAGAGCAGCCAACTCCCTCTGCTTGGCAAGATGGTTCATTATTGGTTATTATTATTTATGAACATCAGTTGCATGGGTGAAGGCCTTCTGTACTCTCAGTTTGATGATGCCTATTTTTACTATGTAGAGATAAGTTGGGTCAAGGAAGGTTGCAATGGGGTCAGAAGTCAAGAAGGCCATTAGCTATTGAAATACCTTAACCTTCAATGGATCCAGATTAAGCCGCACCCTCTAGTAGGAAGTCAGCTGATAGATGAGTCACATTGGAGAAATTTGGTATAAATGAAACCTAAGGAACTTATGTATGCCCACCAGAGTCTCTAGAACTTTAAATACTTTACTTGATCGTCTAAACTTCACAACTGAAGAGAAGGTATCCTCAGAACTGTGTCAGGGATCTTCAGCATGTTTCTTCTGTGCTGGGCTGGCCTGTGGTCTACAAAGGATCTTCCCAAACAGGGGCTCATTCAAGGCCAGGTCAGGGGAGTGTATTCAACGCCCTCTACCTTGTACTGGTGCTGAAACTAGGTGGAGATGGTATGGCCTGGAAAGTAGTACCTGGCCTTGCACGGCCCGCCCATAGGCTAGTGATACGGTTTCACTCTGTGTCCCCACCCAAATCTTATCTTAAATTGTAATCCTCACAGGCTTGTGATAGTGAGAAAGTTCTCACAAGAGCTGATGGTTTTAAAAGTGCCAGTTTCCCCCATGTGCTCTCTCTCCTGCTGCCAGGTAAGATGTGCCTTGCTTCCCCTCTGCCTTCCACCAGGATCCTAAGTTTCCTAAGGCCTCCCCACCAGCCATTAGGAACTGTGAGCCAATTAAACGTCTTTTGTTTAGAAATCACCCAATCTCAGGTAGTGTCTTCACAGCAGTGTGAAAATGGATGAATACAGTCAGACAAAGCCCCAGGTTCTGACTACCAGTACTTCTGCTTTCCAGACACATGGGCTCTTGGTACACGATCAGTGCCATGATAACCAGCAGCTCCTCTGCCTCTTACTGTGAGAAGCATCTCACTAGTGTAGCTATCTGGACCCTGCCCCCCTCACCCCAGTCAGAGAGAGCACTCAGCTAGGCCCCACCCATATAAAAGAGACCTCTCAAAAAGATGCTCTACCCCGGGAACTGGAAAAGAAAACTGACTATTTCCTTACATTGCCAAGAAGTTCCCCAGCAGCATAAACAAGTCAAAGGGCCCACCGTCATTAAACTGCGCCAACATGACTAGATTGAGTTTATCCATCACCCGTATCTGTGCACTTGCCTGCTGCTGAGCTGAGCAGAGCTAACACGGCCCGTGCTGCTCTCACAGGTGTAGACCTGGATATCACTTCTGATGCCACTGCCACGGCCCCTCAAGTCATCGTGGGCACATCATGCCCTTCCTGGCTCCTTCCCAGGATTTCTTCTCCATTGCTGATGAGGTGTGAATCGCTAATAAGGTATGGGATGATCAGCTGGCCACTTCCAGGCTTGTGCAAACCAGAAATGCAAGAGAATTAATGCCTCTGGGGGCAGACTTTGACCAAGGGGAGAGGGGAGGTAGTGAAGGAGTTAATTTCCCCCCAGAAGGAATCCCTGAAATGCAATCACCCGCATGGCATCTCTCTGAATACATCCCACAAGATCAAACAATCAGCTGTACTTGCCAGCAAGCAGTAGTCGGGTCAATGACACAGCTCTTCTATTTACTGTCCCTTTCTTTGCTTCCCTTCTCTTGCTCCCCACTTCTGCTTCTCTGCTGATGCTTTCACTAATGAAGCGGCAGCATGTACACTTTTGCCTCAGGCCCTGCTGCTCCACACTAAGACACTTACAATAACCAACAGCTTCCAAGTCGCGGCTGAGCAGGGTTCTGAAGGGGGCAACTTGAACCAGAGTGGGCCTGGAAGCACAGGGTCAGCAGCTCCAAACAGCCTCTGCAGACCGTCAACAAGGCTCACACGGTGGTGCTGGCTGGGTGCAGGTACTGCAGGGTTATGGCCAGCAACGTCAAGGCCAGAGGAGACAGGAAGCAACGTGATGCTTCAGGATCCTTGGGGCTCATGGCTCTTGGCTTAATAGCTGGTTTCTACTGGCATAGCTGGGATCAGAGCAGCAGAGTACTGTCCAAGGGGGCAGAGACAAAGGAGAAAATCCTTTGGAGGCCTAGGATTTGCCCAGGGTAGCCAGAGGCAGCACTGCTAGAGGGAGAATATGAATTGGAGCCAGTGGAGAAAGCCAAGGTCGTGGCTTAGGTTGGGGTGTCGAGATAAACAGAAAGAAGGACAAGCATGAGGTATAAAAGAGGTCACAGCACGTTGTTCCGTGCCAAGGCATGTCCACTGCAAAGACAGACGAGGCCTGCTTTCATTCTGGGTGGGCAGAGGGTAAGACCAGGCCGGGGGCTGAAAGGAGTGAAGCAGGAGAAGACTCTAAAGTCCACTGAGGAATCAAGCTGAGGTGCGAGGTGAGCCATGCACACATGTGACATTCCTTCACATCCTAAATATGTCTCCAGCACCCTATCTTTAGGGTATTTTCCCGTGGCATTTTATACTCCATTTTGGAAAGCCTCTCAAGCTAAGTGTTCCTTAAACTTGCACACTATCTCTCTGAAAGCAATAGAAAGCCCTGGAGGGAGAGGAAATATCCTTACCAACAGCATCGAGTAGCAGGAGGAGGTTGACGTTTCTAAGCTCAAATTCCAGCTCTCTCACTCCCCAGCTGTTCGGTATCGGGCAAATTACTTAACCTTTCAGAGTCTCAGATTTCCAGTCAATAGAGGAGAAATACTAACAACTAGCTGACTCCAAACAACTAGTTGTAAGGAATACTAACAAGAAATACACGTGTGAAGCTGCAAGGACCATGCCTGATGCAGATGAGGTAGGAGTTCGATCAATGCTGGAACATCAGTAGCAAATCTCAGCTTCCATCTGGAATCTGGCAGCAGCAGCAGCAGCCAGTTGGCCTCTCCCGGAAGCTGGACACTGAAGCCTGTACTTTCCAAGTTCAACTGGCCCCTACTTTTGAAGATCTCTCTCAGATACCAGGAATGGAGCTTCCTGGACGATCTCAAACTAACAATTCACCATGAGCATGCTGTCATGAGTACTCTTATAGATTCATGGGGCTGGGGAAGGGGTGCCACAGAGGCCATGAGATGCTGGGAAAGAGCACACAAGAGGGAAAGGGGTGGCATGTGATCCTCTATCAACACCCTTGGAAGGTTTATACTTCAAGTCTGACACTATTAAGTCTTCAGCATCTGAACGTACTGTATGTAGTAGCCACCAAGTAACCAGAAAGGGCCTGGTTTCTAGATACTTTTACATTTGCTTACAATAATCCCTGTCAGGGCACCAGGTGAGTCTTGTAAAGCGCAGGGCTGAAGTTAAGTCAGGTTCATCCGTGCTCCACGCACACAGGCACGTGCCCTATTAGTCAGCTTTTCTCCTGTTCGGAAGGCTGCCCCTCAGCCCTCTCCACCTGTGCACGCCCTCCTAAGGAAGCAAACTCTATTTCAAACGTTCACGTTTCCAATTGCCCTCACATCAAATCCTGAGGTGTGTTTCCTCGCTACCGTCCCTGAGTCTAAGCAATCTAGGTCAATGTACAACTCTCTGAAGGAAGAAACTCACATTTTATAGCAGCCTCACTGCATCAGAGTGACTTAACCTGAAGAGGTGATTCCAAGAATGGAATCTAAGCCCCATAGCTGGATGGTAGACAGATATTTGAAAGATACCACTTTTAGCACCCTCAAATCAGGCTGCACGGGGCAGAGTCAGGCCTAGTCTAGTTCTACAAATGGTCAGTCCTGTCAAATTTCACTGGCTCTGCTTTTCCTCTTGGGTGTAAATCTCGTGCCATACTGTTAATTCCACATTTAACTTGTTAATCACAGAGAGCTTTTTCTGGTCACAAATGGGTGACCTGTAGCATTTCCCAGGGTTGACAAGTGCTCCTGAAGCTCTGCCCTGTCTAGACACGTATCTGAAATATCTAATTATCCTGTACATTCTGCAGAGCACACAAAGCCCCACGTCATTACATAAACATGAAGCTCCATATTAATATATCTGCTCAGTGAACTGTCCTTTTACATTTGCCAATCTGAACGTGAAATCATGCTACTGCTGAGAATAAGGATAATATATTGTGAAGAAGTTCCAAGTAGTGCTATGATCCAAATTATGAAAGTTAAATTATCTAGAGAACAAACCAAAAAAACTGTGTAGTGAACTGGATCCAAATTCAGAAGAATCTAAATAGCCTGATGCATATTCCCTCTTAAATGGTGCATTTAAATAGTTTCCCAGTCGGACGCGGTGGCTCACGCCTGTAATCCCAGCACTTTGGGAGGCTGAGGTGGGTGGATCACGAGGTCAAGAGATCGAGACCATCCTGGTCAACATGGTGAAACCCCGTCTCTACCAAAAATACAAAAAAAATTAGCTGGGCATGGTGGCGCGTTTCTGTAATCCCAGCTACTCAGGGGGCTGAGGCAGGAGAATTGCCTGAACCCAGAAGGTGGAGGTTGCGGTGAGCCAAGATCACGCCATTGCACTCCAGCCTGGGTAACAAGAGCAAAACTCCATCTCAAAAAAATAAATAATTAAAATAAATAAATAAATAGTTTCCCTTTCACACAGAGCAGGAGACTTCAAGAGAGGGATGAATCTTTCCACCTCCCTCCTTTCAGCAGGTCTCACATCAGGTAGATGTCCAGACCAGCCCAGGTCATTAGTCAGTTGCACTGGGGGTGGGACATGGAGTGAACAGGACTGATAGCCCTGGACCATGTACCAGGAGTTTTGACATTGCATTATTTACTCCATTTACCTCTCCCAACTACCTAATGGGGAAAACCGGAAAATCATTCTCCACATTGAACAAATAAGGAAACTAAGCCTCAGAGAAATTGAATGGTCCAGGGCCCAGAGCTAACAAAAATATGAAGCCAGACTATAAAGTTAGGGCCTTTTCATACTAATTGTCTTCAGACAGACGCTTAGAAGAGTTGGTTAAACTCCCTTTTCGAGGGGAAGCACCTGGCAGCAGATGATACCATAACATGCCCCCTCCACACTCTCTCTGGCATCTGAAAATGTGATATCACAGACAGCCTAGTAAGGACAACCCCTTCTGACTCATAAATCTGGGCAAATGTGTAAACGAGAAGCCCCCACCAGTGGGTGACGGCTGCCCTCTGTGTGTCCCAAACCTGGGGCATCAGGCTGTACCCTCCCAGCATCCTCTGCATCTACTTTCCCTGCTGGATGTGAGTTCCTCGGGCTGGGACCAGGTCCTCATCATCTCTGTGTTTCCATACCTGGCACAGAGCCTTGGTACAAGACACACACGTGGCAAAGCTTTGTTGACCACATGATGCCTTATTTGGGTGCTCCTCCGCCCTCTGCAGTAACACCGCATCCCTAACAACTCAGTGCTCTTACCGACCGGTGGTCCTAAGACATGGCCCACCCTAGGCGCAACTCCTCTTCTCTCCCTTGTGTCTTGTTCCCTCCAGAGCCTGCTCTCCCCACAAACTTTGGAAGACAATGGTTTGATCAATTAATGAACATTTGCTTATGATTTGGGCACAGCAGATCGCAATGCTTTAACTCCTGAGGAGCTCCCCAATGTGAGAAACCTCAGATCCCAACATGGGCAGACAGACAAACTGGTTGAAAGGAAGGGTGCTGAAAGTATTCTCCGTATCGCCCTGCACAGGCAATGACTCAGCCCACCTACGGGCAGAGGCAAAGTAAAGAAGACACCTCTTCCCAGACTTCATGTCCACTCACCATGGGAAAACATGCTTCAGATTTGCAAAAACTCCCAAGTGCAATAAAGAGCCTGCATTCTGGGCTTATTACTGTGATATTCACTGCAAGTCTGACGTAGAGGTTTAATTTGGTCTGCTATGAAAATAGAACTGAATAATAATCACAGTCTTTGATTGTGGGTAGGTTTAATTATAGAAACCTACTCAAGTACATATATATTAATAGCCTCACAAACATGGCAGAAAACCATTTCTATTCCTAAGTATTTACAGGGAAAGCTCCCCTTATTTACTTTATTAGTAAATAAATATTGCAAATCAGCAAACCAAAGGAGAGCCCCCACCTTCCATGTGAACATTTGCTAATCATGTCAATGTTACTATTTTCTCCTGTGATTTCCAGTGAGCTAGCACAAGCTCCGGCCTCTGCACTAGATGGTGGTGCTGAGTCACTTATTTAGAATGGAATTATGGATTATATAAAGACTGACAAGTACATAGATGTTCAACGTGGTGGTTGTTGAAACTATCACCTAATTAAATACGCTAAAATAATTGGCAGAAATTTTTCTTTAAATCTTCAAATCCTTTTACACCTTCTGATTTTCTTTGATGTTGTTGAGACAGGGTCTGGCTCTGTCACCCAGGCTGGAGTGCAGTTGCTCAATCCTGGCTCACTGCAGCCTCTGCCTCCTGGGCTCAAGCTATTCTCCCACCTTAGTGTCCCTGGTAGCTGGGACTACATATACATGCCACCAGACCCAGCTAATATATATATATATTTTTTTGTAAAGATAGAGTTTGCCATGTTGCCCAAGTTGGTCTTGAACTCCTGAGTTCATGTAATCCTCCCACCTCAGCCTCCCAAAGTGCTGGCAATACAGGTGTGATACACCACACCCAGCAACTTCTGATTTTCTAATACAGAAAATAATTGTCTTTGGAAGTCAGACAAAATAATAAACAGCCTTTATTTCCTTTCAATCTAATTTCAAATTAATGTTTTAACTTCAAGTAGGTAGGGTAAAAACACAATTTCTTACAAATCGGGTAATAAGAATTAATTGAAGGGTGACAGGCCGAAATACAAGGAGCATAAAAATAAAAACAAAGCAATGAGGATTCCAAGTTGTGCTTCCCTTTGCTACATACACATTTCCCTCCTATAATTATCATTTTTAATGTCCAAAATCTTCCCCACATAGGCTATACTTCTAAAATGTCCAAACAATTAATTAATTTAATCAATCTAGTTTTTTTAATTCATGAAATGCGTTACTTAACTGAATTCACCAGTTAAAAGCCACAGGACTTCTTCATGACTGACCTATTAAAATAAATTTTGCATTTATAAATTACCATAAACGTATTAATGCATAGTATAATTAAAACTAACTTACTATATTAAAACTAGCAATATGGACTGTGAAGCCAGTAGAGATGAAAATCTTTAGATGTAATTAATTGAATAAATATATAAATTTGAAGATTCATTAGGGATTTAAACATCCTGTTTCAAAACTGAAGCCATCACATACTATTATTCTAATTTATTTCAACCTACATTTCATATTTAAGTGCTAGATATGAAAATATTGTAACAGATGCTGATTATATCATCTTCAAGTAAACGGAACCACCAGACTTTGCTGCCATACATACTGGACAATAGGTGAAAAAAACTCTAAGAGCAGAGTAAAGCAACGACATTCCTAAAAGAGCTAAAGATTCTCACAATCTCCAAATTTGCAAATACAGAAACTTATATATAGGCTCTCAGTTCTTCCACAAGCTCCATCACCCATCTACTAGCAGCTGTACCAAGTGCCCCACTGTCCCTCATGTCACTAGACAGACTCCCTGTGCTCCTCTTGATGACTGGCCCCTCTACCTGTACACTAGAGACCACCTCATCTTGCCTACTCAAAGTCATTGCTTTGGCAATTTCCTCACTCTCTTTTGCATCGCCACTTTCCCCCTCTCTACTGGATTTTTTCCCACGAGAATACAAAAAGCTGCTATTCTCCTATACTAAGGAAAAGCCCTCTTTTGATCCCGTTCCTTTCTCTACCCACCACTGTATTTCTCTTACTTTCTTTACAATAAAATGTCTTAAAATAGTTGGTCTTACTATCACCAAATCCTCCTTCTGTTGTCTCTTAAACTCAACCCAAACAAGGTTTAGTTCGACATTCTGTTAAAACTGCCTTTGTCTATGACACCAATGCCCTGCACATTTCTACAGCAGTGGTTAACTCTCAGTCTCCATCTTACCAGAACTCTCAGCAGGGTATAGCATGGCTGAACAACACTCTTCAGCCGGCAACACCCGGATAGAGCATATTATACATTTCATAAATCAGCCCTACTTGCCAATGTAACTTTCTACTTTGATTTATCCAGCAATTTCATTTTTTGGCCGAGAGTCGTAACTTTCTCAAAGCATTTTTCCCTTTCTTCATTACCATCACCACACTACCATGTGACCTGTTCAGAGCTACTTCTCTGAACAAAATAAAGTATCTAAAACAGAGTGATCATTACTGCGAAAATAACGAGGCACAGAGAATGAAGCTTCACTGTCATGCGGACACCATGTCTCCTTCCAACTAATACATATGCATCTCACACCAAGACATCAGTGGTACCTACTATATCTCACTCCCAGGATCCTATGAGCACGATGTCACAATATATCGAACTAGTGCCCCATGTGACAGTCAACAACCTTGCAGACAAAATGGTAACACACAGCCAAAAAGAAGATATAAGGCTAAAAGCAAGGCAGTGAAGTTACTCTGCTGCTCCTATGAGGTACAAGCAAACTGTTTATTCTCTGCTTATGTGCCTTTAGTAAAAAAGCATTTGGGCCAGGCGCAGTGGCTCATACCTGTAATCCCAGCACTTTGGGAAGCCGAGGCGGGTGGATCATGAGGTAAGGAGATCGAGACCATTCTGATCAACATGGTGAAACCCTGTCTCTATTAAAAATACAAAAATTAGCTGAGCGTGGTGGCACATGCATGTAATCCCAGCTACTCGGGAGGCTGAGGCAGCAGAATTGCTTGAACCAGGGAGTCCGAGGTTGCAGTGAGCCGAGATCGCGCCATTGCACCACTGCACTCCAACCTGGCAACAGAGTGAGACTGTCTAAAAAAAAAAAAATTGTCAGATAAATAAATGCATACCCAAGACCAAGGCATGTGTTGAGTTGCTAGAGTAGAGAATATATCCTGAAGAGGGCACATGCCCAGTAATCTCTGTAAGGTCTCAATATTTCCTTTTCCCCAGTTACTCTAGTAAGTACACTCAGGTCTCTTTCAAAGGACCCTATCTAGCAAGTTCTTGACCTTGCTTCCATGTAAGGGATGTCGCGCTTATGAACTCACCTGTCTAGGGTATCAGATGAGGGGCTATGATTTTCTATTATAATAGCTTAAATCAAGCCTCTGTTTGCCAGAAGACCCAGAGTTTTTTGGTTGTAAAAATCAAGTAGCATAGCCAAGCGCCTATCTATTTCAGTCACAGTAATCCCATTATCAATAGCCATTCCCAAAGATGCCTGGTCATTCTGATTAAATACCCATCCTGCTGCATATTATGGAAGCCATGCTGCTTATCCACCTTGCCTTCTGATGGTAAGGTACTGCTGCTTAAGCTCTGTTGCCCCAGGATCCTAATATCCCTAATAAGATTAGGAAGTCCCATTTCAATGGTACCATACTTCACAAACATCAGTGGTCTATAGAGAACAGCCAGTTTTTTTCGAACGAGGGCAGGTGGTCCCTCCTCACTGTGTCTGTTAGGCTCTTGTTGAAAAGCATCTCATCAGAACCTTCTCAAGGAATACAGTCAGAATACAGATCTTCATAGCCATGATACATCCCTTCCAATAACCTTATCTCCATAAGGTCTTGGATTTCTTGCTCTTATAGTAGTACACAACAGAATTTCTAGCAGTTCATTGGTGCCACAGTCCAAGTTTTGGTCAACCAGTCAAGAAAACATAAAAAGATCAATGCCTTCTATTTATGCTAGTACACTGTATTCAGAACCTCTGCTTATGTGCTCTTATAGTAATAAATTTGACCCACCTAAAGTGGCATTTTTTTCTATGTGACCTAGAACTTTCAAAATCCACTATCATATATATTCCCCCAGAATATTTTTCAGTATCAATTGGGAAAAGTCTTGCAACTTTTTAGCACCATAAGCTATCATCTCCTACCTTTGACTTTGTCATTGGTGTTTAGAGGTATTCTGGTATCTAAGTTGAGTTATACATCTGGGAGTAGGGCAGAAGAAATGACCTACCTTTGTAATGCAACTCCTTCAGATGGCAGAAAATTCCATCAAGACATGAATAGCCTCATCAGAGAGGGGCACAGGGCTGCTCCACCTGGCAAGGATGGCTTGATGGACTCTAGGGATTCAGGGTGCCCTGAATTCACCAAATCCTACCATATCCCCTGTTCTAGCTCCTGGAGTCCCACTCTTTCTCTAAATACCCAAACCAAATATCAAAATAAGGGACCTAACTGTAAATTCAAATGACATCCTTATTTGACAACTTGCATTACTGCATCTGGCTTTTGACTTTTTAACTTTAAATTACAAAAGGGATTCTTTCAGTGTACTCATAGAAAGTCCCCATTTTTCAATTCATGCTTAGGTAAGAAAATTTAGAAATTTGAGCTTTTTTCCCTTTCTTTAAAGTGTCTGCCACTGTTACATGCAGCCATCATACCAGCCCAGTTTTTCAAGTCCTCATTCCTATGCAATTATTGCATGAAAGTCCCTACTTGGTTCCCAAAAGGCTTTCTTTCAATTAGCAACTCCTTCTATAAGTTCACAGATGATTTATTTGCTGATTTTCCACCAAATGTTATGGTGTCCCAGTCTCATCCCTTACACCAGGGGTCCCCAAACTTTTTACACAGGGGGCCAGTTCACTGTCCCTCAGACCATTGGAGGGCCAGACTATGCAAGGTGTGACACCCTTCACAGCCAGCGCTGCTGCCTCCACTATCCCAGATAGCGGTATACAGTGTCACAGGCCCAGCACCGCCTCCAGTGCTGTATACAGGGATGGCGGTGATCAGCCTGTGACACTGTGTATACAGCATCCTGGACATCTGCAGCAGCGGTGGGCCTCTTCTGTGGGAAGCCCACTGCTGCATGTTTCCCCTATTATAAGACACCTCCTAAAAATAAGACAGCCCCCGTCTTTTGGGTGTAAAATTAATATAAGACAGGGTCTTATAATAGGGGAAACACGGTGTGTAGTAATGTGGGGGGAGACTTTTGGGCAAAGGGAGGTTATAGGCACCATTATGTTGTTGTACATTTGGGGGAGTATGGGGGCCATTGTACTGTGTAGTCATGGTTATAGTGCTTTGCCTTTCTTCCTACTTCTGCTGTTATTTCACACTGCTTCCGGTGATGTGGGGCACCACAGCCGCAGACCGGATGTGCGTCATATGATGCGCTTCCGGAGCCGTGACGCGTACATCCCGCGTTACTGGAAGTAGTACTGTACGTGAGCGATGCCGCACTTTGCGACGCCACCACATACAGTGCTCCTCTCACTGACCAACAGTGAAAGAGGTGCCCCTTCCTGAAGTGTGACGGGGGCCGGGTAAATGGCCTCAGGGGGCCGCATGTGGCCCACGGGCCATAGTTTGGGGACCCCTGCCTTATGCAGCTGGATTTTTTACTACCTTGAGCTCCAGCTAACCCAGACAACCAACCCCCACTTCCCCTCATGTTTCTGTGGTTCTATTTCCTGCATCCATTCCGGGTGTCAAACTCCCTGTCAATCTGGGTTTTTACTTGCAAATAACATAAATAACAAAACTAAGACTGGCTGCTGTAAGTAGAAATTAAATTAATTGAAACGATGGTGGAAGTCCCACATAATCACTGAGAAGGCTAGGGGAGGTACTGGAAAACAATCAGGAACAACAGCAGGCTATCCAATCACAACCAAAATCATGCCATAGAATTTAAGGCTGCTCCTTCCACTAAACCATCAGCTAGCTAGCTGAGCTAACTACACCAACATCAGGACCAGAGACAGGATGTGACTGCTGGAACTGCCACCACTGCCACTTCAGTAAACTGATGTTTCTATCATCACTGCACACGTTGAGTAGATTCTCACCCATCCTCTGTGGTCTCTCCATTAGTACAGAGTGTATATGCCTGATAGACTAGGTCTAGCACATGTCCTTCCTGCAGTAAAGGTGGCTGGGACACCAAATAGTGGAACTTCCTAGATTCAATGATGAGAGGCAAGCTGTGAATCCTGCTAACAGTCACCAACTGGGAAACTTCCCAAACAAGGGAAGAGAAATCGTACGTAAAGCACCCATGAAAAAAAAAAAGACAAATACCCACCGTAGGTATCTTCTTTATATTTTGGGGAAGCATCATTACAGAAAAAGAAGATGTATTTTTATGTAAGCCAAAGTTGGAAAACTTTCATGCTAAGAAAAAAACAGAATGTTGCAGAAGTTTCATGTATTTGTAGGTGTTTTGCGTCTATGGCAGTTAGAAATATTTTATAGTGAATAAAAAGAAAGCAAGTTAAAGAGAAAAGAGCTACTTGAGTTTCACCATGCAAATTAGAGAATCTGGAAATAACTTATACTCTCGATCTCTTAATCTTTCTTCTGCCCTGAATAAGGCTTATTCAGAAAAAGTATTTATAATACCTGTTAGTATTTCCCATGAAAATTTTAAAATTCTACAAGGACCTATAGGAGAATATTTGCTACCAATTTGAATGGATATGAGCATCAAACAAGAGAAAAATTCTTAAAACCTGATTTCACGCTTCCCGTTAAGCACATTTAGAGGACATTACAGCAAAGCATGTTAAAGCAACCTGCCCTCCAAAAAGTGTAACTAAGAGGAGAACCAATGGAGCAACAATGGAGAACCAGAAATTTGAGTGGCCAAAGGAATTAGTGAATACTCAGTGATTTTAGATGCTTTGCCATTGGTGAGAAGCAGGGAAGTTCTTTCTCCTTGTTTTGGAAAAAAAAAAAAAAAAAAAAAAAAAAAAAAAAAAAAAAAGGTCTGGAAGCTATAGAAAGACATGGTGATTGCTCATCTTAAGCAGGTATATAGTCTTCTCTCTTGCTACAAAGCTTGAGAATATTATACAAGTAATTTAATTTATCCATTTGTTAACATTTGGATAATTGCATCCATTTCACTGTGACGACAGACATCTAGAAAACAAACGACTTAACAAAATGTGCTTAGATGGGCCATAAGGAGGAATGAAAGAAAAGAAAAGGGAAAAGAATGGAGCAACAAGGAGGCCAAGAGGGAAGCGAAGAGACTATACTATTTTCCTACTTCATGCACATGTGTGTGCGTGCGCGTGTGCGTGCGTGTGTGTGGTTCTGCCTGGCAAATCTGCTTCATTTCAATAGAAACCTTAAACTTCAAAATTCCTTTTTTTCTTATTTCTAAGTATAAAAGCTAATACTTATTTAAGACCCAGTGCTTTATATTAAGAAAAATATAAAGGTATACATTTAGATTTGAAATGTAGCCTATGAAATCAGAGGCATATTATGAAATCACAAGTAATATTAAAAACAGTAAAGGGAAAAAAAGAGAAAAAAGGAACAAATGGCTTTGACATAAAGGTTAAACATTTACTGAATTCTCTTGGTTCCCAACTAACACCAAAGACCAAAGTTCACCAATTTGCTTTTTTCTAAGGCTACAGCTATATTGGTCATTGCCAAAGCTAGAAGGCCTGTCGGGGGTCCAGAGGAATTGAAAAGGAAGGACTCTGAGCACTGGAAGTGATGAAGCAGAAACAGCATTTTCCCTGTTCCTCTGACCAGCTCTTATTCAAGTGTTTTTGACAGGGCTGTTGTAAGTCTGCTTTGCAAGACCTTGCCGGCAAGTGAAAAAGCAATCTAGGAAACCACAAGCTTGGTCTGTAATTGAAACAAACAATTTTAGTTAAAGGCGATAAAAGCAGTAACAACAAAAATAGATTCGAAGTTGGTATACAAAACTCTACCATTATGTTTCTTTAAAAGACTACGGTCAGGAGCTAGATACAATATATTTTGTATAGGAACTTTGCAACACAAGTGAATATGATAGGGTTTCTCAGGAGTCCTGTGATTCTCAGAAAGCTTCTATCTTCCAAACAGTTCTTTTGATTCTACCCTAAAGTAGACAGCAGTGTATTGAGAACACTTTCACTGTTTGAAATCACAAATGCAAACAAGAACATATTGTAAAGGGTTGGGTATTCTGTTGCATACTCTGGATACCCAAAAATGTGCAACAGGGAAGAACTGGAACTATTTTTTCATATATATTCTTAACAATCTGTAAAAGGAAAAATGAATGAAAGCCCACAAATAAGAGTAATTTAATTTAGTTATAAAACAGTCATTTCAGATTCATCTCAAAACAACAAATACAGTATTTTATTTCCACCAGACTGTAAGCCTCATTTGTACAAGGGCCAAATTTGTCTTTGCATTATTATAATCCCACCACCTAACAGAGTACCCAGCAAAGAGAAGATGCTCAGTAAGTATCTGTGGATTAAATAAATACTTAACATGTATGACAATAATTAAATGAATACTTGTGCTAACTGCATGTATATACATAACACACACTAAAACATGCTCAGGACCCAAATAATGTCAATTAACAAGAAGAGGTTGAAAGTGAGTAAAGAGTAGGGATGAAAGCAGAAAATAGAAAGAGAATTACCACTTAATCTCTGGAAATTCCTTTAATCAGTTATCCATGACACCTTGCAAATTCTCATCACTTAATCTCTGGAAATTCCTTTAAGCAGTTCATGACACCTTGAAAATTCTCATCCTTAACCTATCAGAATTTCTTCAACTGGAATACCCACAGTAGCCTCCAAGGAGATGATTTTTTGTGGACATAATTAGTGGTCTCCTTCCTGCTCCATTATCCTGATAACATTAAATGAGGTCTCATCTGGCTGCATTATGTTTGGGACCTGTGGTAATGTCACAAAATCAGAAAGCCTTACATATGAACCATTTAATTCAATCTCCTTAATTCACTGATGAATTTCCCAGAGGTTCTGAGTTCCTTGCCCTAGTTGGCAGCAGAGAGAAAACTTCCTCTGTTCTGCGGAGCTCTGGGGTACGTGATAAAAGAAAAATTTCAGCCGAATTAAATCTAAAGAAGTTTAATTGAGCAATGAATAATTCGAAAATTGGGCAGCCCTCAGAATTATAGCATATTCACAGACTCCAGTGCAGCCACATGGTAGAAGATTTATAGGAAAAAAAAAAAAAACACGAGGGAAATGACATACAGAAATTGGAAGTGAGGTACAGAATGGCCGGATTGGTTACACGTGGGTGTATTCCCTATTTGAACATAGTTTGAACATTCAGCCTATTTGAACATAGTTTGAACATTCAGCAGTGTAAGAAAGGTAGAAGTCTAGCAGCTGGGATTGGCCAACACTTAGCTATTGTTACAGGTGCATACTGTTAAGTTAGGTTTTCAATTTTGTCTGCCTATTAAGCTGGGTTACAGTTTATCACAAGCACTCAAATATAGAAATACAGAGTCCTTCTCAAGCCATATTTAGTTTGCTTTCATTACGACAAATAAATTATACATCTCAAAAGGCTCATGGACAGAAATGATTTGTTACTGAATATAAAGATCTATTAGATACCTGGAAATCTTTGGAGACAAAGATGCTTCAAATAGCTATAGAAGGGAATGCATAAGGAAGGTAACATATTACAAATACAAAACTTTTCTATGCCAATTCAAACTGAAAAAAAAAAATGTTTTTTAATTCCTATCATTCTCCAGAGAGAGGAAAGCAAGAATTGTTCTCTACGGCATCTGAGCTGTGGTATCAGCATATTACCCACTGCCAGAGCACAAAAGCAAAGTTCAGACCCTCATTTTAGAGCCAACATGGGTGGCTGGTGACTGTCAATTTCACCAATGGGTAAACGAACACGACTTCCCTGGAAGCCTGTGATTTGCCTCTCATCACATAGTAACCAGTTGTATAAGCAAAAAAAAAATCCTCAAAACTGTTTATTGGCTATAATTAACAGGGTTTATGGTATTTGAAAGCAAATAAGCACTATGACAAATACCATAAAATATGATGCATAAAAATGATGTGAAACCGACTTGGTGTTCTATTTGACTTTCCAATGAAAGTCGTTTTCCTGGTTTACCTGACGAAATGCTTCAGAAGTTCATTGAATGAACTATGAGTCATAGTTTCAAGTCTCTGGTTGCCACTTTACCATTTACATGATTTAAGACCAAAATCTGCTCTCTTTCCTATGTCATAACAAAACTGCACAAGACTGTAACGCAAGCCTCCCCACCCACACCCTAGAGCTAGGCAGCAAGCAACAAATGTAAGAAGGAAAACACCAGAGCTCTCAGCAGATTACCCAGCTGCTTGTGTAAATGTATAGTCATCTATAAGGCTTAGTAATATTTATAAAATTATTGAGCAGTCCTTGATTCTAGTGTATTATAGAAATGCAAAGTGCAGTCACAAGAATAGGATGTGGGTTGGAACTCTTGAAATCAACCTTCATTTTTTTGACCTCACATTTGATATTTTGCTATAAAGCCTCCAATTTTAATGTTGTACTTGTCAGAGTTAATGAAACTGAAATGAGTCACAGATACTATCTATGACTCACATTATTATGAGATCACAATTATAAGACTGCAAGTATTCGTGGTGTGACAAAGGATGCCACGGGACAAAAGAACTTCACTGCTGATGGTCATCACAATGAATAAAGCCCTAAGCATGCTTGCTAATTTCAATGGGACAGAAGAGTCTTAATGCAAGTTTCCCCTCTCCCACCCCTATTTTTTATTTAATTATTTTTAACCTGCTTCTGGTCGAGAAACCATTTCCTAGCCTGGAGTGCTAGGCATTTACTAATGGCCTCTCCAGCAGGGCTGTCTCCAGCTCACTCACAGACTTCGGGGCGGCTCTTAGCAGCCTGTTTCTACCTGAGGGTCTTTGTATTTAACTGAATTCTTTAGTGACAAGGATCTGCAGAATAAAGAATGCTGCATGGGGTAGGAATGCACACATGTGTTTTCAGCTGCTTCATATTCAGGCCTGCTGTGACTCAGCTTGCAAGATCAAAGTTATAAAGTCATTTTTCATTTCTTGGGGGAAAACGTCTCAGTAAAAGTAAGAAAACCTGAAACCTTTTTTCAAGGAAAATATGAAACAAGCTTTCAAAGTTTTTTTGTTTGTTTGTCTTGTTTGTTTTGCTAAGTAGTGGCATCACGAGATGACATCCAGTAAGCTCCACTTGTGACTCGTAAATTATATGTAAGTTGATTCCTTTGGTAAAGTGTATAAACTGACTGTTTATTGTCATTGTATTCACCCACCTTCATTGAACCTATCTCTAAAATAATATTGTACTACAATTTTTTTCCCAGGAGCTTTAGAGAAAAAATAAAATTCCTCTAATGAAGACAGTTTCTTGATACAATTGTTCAATCCTCAAAGCAGTTCGTTATTACATCATAGTCATATATTTGAATCAATAAATTCATATTCAGACTCTGCCTTCAGAGAAAATCCTCTGGCGGTATAATTAATCCTTTGCACCTGAGGTTAAAAATGTGGCAGAATAATAGCATCATTTTTAGGTACTGGCAGAGCAGAGTTAAGTTCAATATAAAGTAGGAAAGAGAAAAGGAAAAAAAAGGAAGATCCCGCAAATGAAGTGGCTATTTTATTTCAACATTGATTATATTATAGGAAAATATTTACAAGCTGAGTAGACAACAAATGAAACGCTGTATCACAAGAAGTTTGTTTACTTCTTACAGGTTTCAAAACTGAAGTTGTTAGAGAAAATGAAAAAATGAGTTTTTAAGTGTTGAGAGTAATTTTGGAAAATATTTGTGCACATGAAGCCTGACTAAAACTATTCCAGATCATGTTCTTATCTGGAGCTGCCCAGCTAGGTTAATGTGGCCATTACCAAATCCTGAGGTGCATAAAAGGAGTGGTCAGAGAAAAGTTAGTGCAAAAATCAAAGATGGAGAAACAACAATAGACTGTTTTCTGATCAGAAATAAGCCTGCCAACTGCCCATTAGAGACTGGTTAATCCTTGTGAGTCTCAAATTGCCTGAATTTATTCTGGAGCTTCTAGATGTATCTAGGGAAACTGAGACAATGTGCTTCTTTCTTTTTGTTAAAAAAAAAAAAAAAAAAACAGTAGGTAGCCAGGTGCGGTGTCTTATGCCTGTAATCCCAGCAATTTGGGAGGCTGAGGCAGATGGATCACCTGAGGTCAGGAGTTCGAGACCAGCCTGACCAACATGGGGAAACCCAGTCTCTAGAAAAAAAAAAATTAGCCACGTGTGGTGGTGTGCCCCTGTAATCCAAGTTACTCGGGAGGCTGAGGCAGGAGAATTGCTTGAACCCAGTAAGCAGAGGTTGCGTGGTGAGCCAAGATCACACCATTGCACTCCAGCCTAGGCAAGAACAGTGAAACTCTGTCTCCAAAAAAAAAAAAAAAAAAAGTGTTACCAAAACAAATAAGAACATCAAATCAAGTCTGATCTTTATTTCTGAGGTTGCCCACAGTTGCTACATCCTTCACAAAAGTGCTTTTGCAGTTTACTCTTCAGTATATATTATTTCATAAGCAAGGTACTTAAATTGCATCTCAGCTTCAAAACTTAGTGTCAATCACATTTTTCAACCTTCCAGTTTAGTTTTGGTATGATGGGAAAATTCTGCAACGCTAAGGAACTGTGCCAACAATGAATTAAAATAATTTCGGAATGGACCCTACATAGTTTATAAGCCTACAAAGGACCCAACATCATGAGGTTTATGAGTAGCAAACCTTGGGGACAGCAATTTCCCTTAGCGAAACTCTCTATCAACTAAAACAGTCTGTGAGACATCCAGTTACATTTTGAGATTTCTCATCAGGCTTTTAGTATTTTAAAAACTCAATTTCTGAAATTTCGCCTATACACTCGAGCCCTCCAAGCACACCTCCCTCCTGGAATTTCATGCTCCTCACAACTGAATGCCTGTGACTATCCTGAACACTTCCCCTCGCTACAGGAAAATGCATTAACCTCCAGCCACCCGGCCGAGTGTGCCATGTCCGTATCAATTAGGCTTGAGGGTTTAAAACAGCTGTTCCTGAGGTGATTAATGACTGGAAATGAGAAGACCTTTCGTTTCCCGGGGACAGGTCACCCCAGACCCTGTGTTATTGCCACCAGGCAAGGCGTCCTGCTGAACCAGGCTGCCATGCGTCCCCTTCCCAGCCCATTTATCAGTCAAACCTGCCAGAATGATTCTTTTCAGGTGTGCATCTGAGACGTGAGGGAAGAGACCTTTGTTTTAATTGTGCACGACTTGCTTTATGGTCTCCAAGAACTCATGAGAACGTTTGCCAAAGTAGTTTCAAATTGAGAAGCTGAGACAAATGAGCATTTCCACCAGGGATGACGAGCAATATCTACATACATAATTTTCAAAAGCGCTTTTCAGCAGTGTGATTTACAGACAAGTACTGGAAAAAAGAAAACTTAGCAAAGAGGATTTTTTGAATTTGTAACTACAGATAAACCTGTCTCAGAGCTTCTCGTTGTTCAGGAAACTCCTTTTCAAGACCAGCTGCCATCAAAAGTTGAGAAATTAAAATGATTTAATTCAAGTTTTCAAATTGCTCATGTAAAATGGTGTCATTCCATTTCTCATCCAGGTGTAACTGAGCTGAACAATTATCAGGTGATTATAGTCAAAAGAAACTTTTCAGAACAAAGCTGTTATTAAGAGATATGAAAACATTTATCCAAAGACCTAACAATGGCCAACAGCTATGTGAAAAAGTGCTCAAAATCACTAATTACTAGGGAAATGCAAATCAAAACCACAGTGAAATATCACCTCACGCCTGTTAGTATAACTGCTAAGAAAAAGGCAAGAGATAACAAGTGTTGATTGAGGATACAGAGAAAAGAGAACCTTTCTACATTCTTGGTAATGAAGGTTGGTACAGCCATTGTGGAAAACAGAATGAAGGATCCTAAAGGAATTAAAAATAGAACTACTAACGCCAGAGGCTACTGCCTTCATGTCAGCTGCAGCAGGGAAGCGTGGCTGAGGCTGCACACTCCACGGAGCCAGTGGCAGCCCTGCCTCTTACGAGTTGGGAAGGGAGGTCCCGCTGCGGCTGCAGCCGCCCAAACGGCAGCTATGGACCCCGGCCTCCTGCTCTAGGGAGCAAGCAGGAGCCCCGCCCGCCTGGGTGGGGCTACAGGCCATCCGGACTGCAGCTGTGGATCCAAGCCTCCCTGTGCTCTTGGCGAAGTCCGGAACAGGCAGGATCTGCCCTCCCGGCTGCAGATCTGGGCCTCCCACTTTGGGAGGCAGGCAGGAGCCGGGGACTAGCGGGACCCCTGCCGCTCCCGAGTTGGCCGGGTGGGAGCTCCCCGGTGCAGCTTCGGCCGCCCTCCCAGATGCAGGACTGGGGCGTCTCTGCGGCCTGCACCCTCGGGCACCTGGGGAGGGACCCCCCCTCCACGTCTCTGCAGGCTCAGGAGTGTCTGCTCCCACTTCCTGGCCTGTCTCCACTTCCAAACCCCGGCTCCAATATCGTAGCAGGTTGGGGCCTAGCCCCGGCCGGCCTCGGGAGGCAGGCAGAACAGAGTCCGGGGTGGAATAGGGCAGGGTCCTCAGGAAGGCCCCACCTTCAGGCCATAAAAGCTCTGGGCTCAGCCAGAGCAGGGCAGAGGATGGCCAAGGACGAAGAGGGTAGAGAGACTGGGACCAGACCACAGTCTGCAGAGGAGTACTCCGTCGGCTGAGAGCTGGAGACCGGGGAGGACCCTCTCTGCTGAGAGCTGCAGAGATGGCATGTCAGTAGAGAGGAGCTACGAACTCCGCTGAGCTGTTACAACACGAAAACTCTTCCCTCTTCACCCTTCACTTGTCTGTGTACCTCATCCTTCCTGGATGCAGGACAAGAACTCGGGCAAAGACGCTGTGGCCACAGAGGTTTCCAGCCAGAAAACTGACACCCCAGAGAACTCGTACCACTACTGGGTTAGGTGAGGCGGCTCATGCCTATAATCCCAACACTTTGAGAAGTTGACCCAGGAGGATTGCTTGAGGCCAGGAGTTTGAGACCAGCCTGGGTAACATACTGAGACCTCAGACCTCATCCCTACCAAAAAAAAAAAAAAAAAAAAAAAAAAAAAGTTGCATTTGGTGACGTGTGCCTGTAGTCCCAGCTACCCTGAAGACTGAGATGGGAGGATTACAGTGAGCTATGATTGCACCATTGCACTCCAGCATGGGATACAGAGTGACACTGTGACACGCTGTCTCTTAAAAAAAAAAAAAAAAAGACTGATGGAAAAGAAATCATAACTTCAGAGAGGTATCTACACTTTGATGTTCACTGCAGCATTATTCACAATAGTCAAGATACTGAAACAAATGAAATGTCTGTTGATGGATGAATGGATATAGAAACTGTGATACACATGCAGAAATATTAGCCTTAAAAAAGGAGATCCCGCCATTTGCTACATGAATGAACACGGAGGATATTATGCCAAGTGAAATAAACCAGACGCAGAAAGAAAAATACTGCATTATTTATATATGAAATCTAAAAAAAAGAAAAACAACGTCGAATACACAGAGACAGAATAAAGTGGTTGTTATAGGGGTGTGGTGAGACTGTTAGGAAATGGGGAGACACAAGTAAAGGATACAGGTTGCAGACATGGAAGATGAGCAAGCCTGGAGATCTAACATACAACATGAGGACCAGAGTAGTAATACTGTCTTTTATTTGGGATTTTTGCGAAAATGGTAGATTTTAGATGTTCTTTCACACACACAAAATGAAGGTAACTATGTGAGATGAATATGTTAATTTGCTTGACCGTAACAACATTTCACTATGTATATCAAAACATCATGTCATATTCATTTAATATATACAATAAAAAATAAAGTGTTTTTTAGCGGTTAAAAAAAAAGAGAGATATATAAAAACAAAAGCCCTGTGGATGTGTCATCTGGGGTTTATTCCACATTACATATGTGACTTTGCCTTCTGGTAGGGCTCAGGTACCCACCTCTATCCCTTCTGGCCCTGGGCATGCCAAACCTCTACCCAAAACTACCCCTTTCCACATATTTTCTACCCCATGACATCACTGCTATGTTACTCAGATTATGGTGTTTTCTAACAGTCTCAGGACATAGGAAAATAATTTACACTTAAAACTTCAGAACAGCCATTCAAAAAACAATCACTTACACAATAAAAATACACATGTACCATGAATGGGAGAGGGGAGGCATTAAAACAAAAAGACTTGTTAAGGCGACTTTTCCAAAAGACCTATGTTTAAATGCCGTTTAACAATCTACTGCATAAGGACGTATAGATATTAAACTGGTATATTGGGAAAAAATACTGAATGGCATAGAATGTCTGAAATCCAAAAATAAATTAATATCACTATGTTGTGCCCTTTAGTTAATCAAAAGTAAGAAGTTAGTCACTGGCATTTAATGCACACAAGAATCTAGCATAAAATTGCTTCCAAGAAAAAAAAAAAAAAAAAAAACAGGAAAGATGGAAAAAAGAGAGAAACTTTAGATTGTACTAGCAGCTTTAAATTTCCTAGAGAATTTTAATTTTGGTCTCTACTTTAATATATTTGCCAAATGTCTATAGAATTGAAGGTTTTGTACTACTCACTAAAAGTATATATGTTTTCTTCGTTTGTGTTTGATGTAGACCAGTGGTTCCACAAACTAGACCATAACCTTAGAAGATGAGACCTACACATCTTAAGATCTTAAAAGCCCTCCAGGTGATTCTCATCTGCCCTGGTTAAGAACCACTGACACAGATCAATGTTCTCCAAGACCGCACCGTGTTAGGAAAAGAAAACACACACACAGCAGTTAAGAGCCCAGGAGTAACTCAGAAGAAGTCAGTTAAACAGATTTTTTAAATTATAATGATATAAATAAGATGCTAATATTTGTGCACAAAAGTAAAAGTAGGTTGGAATGGGTAGATTGTGTGATGTAATCAGTGGTTTGGGGCCTATCAGGGAGATTTCTTGGGAAAAATCTTAATTATAAACTGAATCATAAAGGTCAAAAGTCAATAAATCACAGAATCAAAAGGCAGGCATCTTTAAGATGATCCCTTCAAATAATCAGAGCATGCTAGCCATCAAGTGATAATAGATATAATTATCATGTGTTTCATCTTTATATCATTATTTAAAAAGGAAAGCTGTTTCAGACTGGGCTTTTTTTGTGCAAAGTTGTTTGTTTGTTTGTTTGTTTTAATTTGAATCGATTTTTGTAACTGTTACAGAAAACGTTTCACCCAAAAAGGAACTGAAATATTTGTCCAGCCTAAGAGTGAATGGAAGAGAATTAAGCAAACAGAAACAACCAGTAGCTCAAAAGCCAAATACCATAAGCACCCGCGCATTCGACTAAACACGATTTCAGTCTTCTTTCTTTAAGAGGAGTGACTTAAGAGTCTTAAGAGTTGGCCAGGTCAGCAAACCACACTGCCAAGTGTGTACCTATGCAACAATCTTGCATGTTCATCACATGTACCCCAAAACCTAAAATGCAATAAAAAAAAAAAAAAAGAGTTGGCCAGGTGCGGTGGCTCACACCTGTAATCCCAGCACTTTGGGAGGCCAAGGCGGGTAGATCACGAGGTCAAGAGATCGAGACCATCCTGGTCAATGTGGTGAAACCCCATCTCTACTAAAAATACAAAAAATTAGCTGGGCATGGTGGTTTGTGCCTGTAGTCCCAGCTACTCAGGAGGCTGAGGCAGGAGAATTGCCTGAACCCAGGAGGCGGAGGCTGCGGTGAGCCGAGATCGTGCCATTGCATTCCAGCCTGGGTAACAACAGCGAAACTCAAATTTAAAAAAAAAAAAAAGAGTCTTAATAGTTATTCAGCTAGAATAAGGTGTATAAATTTTATGTTTATTCATATAAACTATTTTGCAATATTAAAAAAAAAAAAAAACAAAAAACACCTGTAAAACCAGTGTGGCTCTCACTCCAGGAACTCAGACTGGTAGCATTTCCTGATCGAGTATTGACCCTAAATTTCACACTCTGCAAGCACAAGGGTGAAATACATTTTAGTAGTAAAGACACGATACGTTTCTGAGTAGAAAAGCTGCAAGTTTTCAATCTCCAAGAACATTTGTCCCACCTATTCTGATAATACTTTATTATCCCTTTGTTTTTCAAGATATCAGAAATGCGACTGGGTGTGGTGGCTCACGCCTGTAATCCAGGCACTTTGGAGGGCAAGGCAGGTGGATCACCTGATGTTGGGAGTTCAAGACCAGCCTGACCAACATGGTGAAACCCCGTCTTTAAAAAAATTTAAAAATTTTTAAAAAGATATCAGAAATTACTGAGATGGAATTTAAGCTAGCTTACTTCTTATATTTAAAAAGATCGCTTTTTTTGCACTTATCTAGGGACATATAATAATCAGTGTGTGACCCACTTTCTACCCAGGCAGAGGTTAGCATCATTTCTAAGGCTCCTTGCCTTCACTGTATTTTGGTCTTTTCCATCCCTACCTGACTCCAAACCATTCTCAGGCTATTCTTCCCAGACACTTTTTCTACTGTGTCATCCTCTGCCCAGGAACCAACAAGAGTTCCCTGTCAGATCAAGTCTTAAGCACACAGCCTGAACCTCTCTAATTGGATGAATCTGCCTCTTCAACTTTATTTTCACGTTCCCCAACTTTCCCATTCTAATTAAGCCAATATCCCTATTGCCCTCCAAAGAAATCATGTTTTCACTCACATACTCACTCAATAAACACTTACTGAGCACCAGCTGAGTGCCAAGCCTGGTGCTCATTTCTGGCCCCACACTTTTGTTCATGCTGGCCTAACTCAAATGCCGAGTCCCCCACAAAGCTCTCTTCAGCTGTGCTGACCCACCACTCAGCATCCTTATCCTCGGGATTCCCACATCAGCATTCGCAACCAGAACTCACACAGCACTTTTCTAGAATACTTTCAGACATTCTATTTCAAATGAATTTGAAAACTCTGGTTCAAACTCACTTGGACACCATTCTCTACTATGGAATTCTTAAAGGCTTTAATAAGCTCCCATCAGTTGTGAATTCCTAAGAGGGTTATATAATATTCAATATTTCACAAACTTCCTTGGGCATGACAATTTTACAGCATAATTGCTGAAATCCCAGGACAATCTTATTTGGGAAACACTGTCTACTGTTATTTAAAATTGGTAACACATGACTTATCACTTAATTACATTGCTGGCTATATGGTATTATCCTGTTACTTCTCTGCCCTTCTTTCTATACATCTTTTGTCATTTTCAAATATCCAAAATATTAAGTCCTACCTTATGACTAAACATAAAGGAGTAAACAAAAAAATACTGTCTCAACCTGTGGGGAAAGTTTTCTGATATGTATTAATTTACTTCCCTGCCTTAGTAAGCAGTACAATTAATGGATCTTTGATGGTGGAGACAGGTTGAAATAGCAAAAAGACAACAGCACTTTGGAAAACGACTTCATGTAGACCACCTCCCCGGCCTCAGTGGCCTCATCTGAAGGAGGGAGCCTCCCACTTCTGATGGTCTGTCATACAGCATCTCAGTGTTACAATTCTTAAATGAGTATTCACTGTACAGTACTATAAAGGTAAGAGGTAAATAATCAGTTATCACCCAGAACATTCTTCAGAAGTCTTTGCGCTCTGCTTTCTTACTAATAATAGCTTGTTTTCTTATGATTTGCCTCCTTTGAATAAAAACAATTCCTACTAATTTCGGTTCTTGTCATTTGGCTTTGAGTTTACAAAGGCTTTACTTAACAGAGAAAAGAATGACTCAGCAATCACAGTGACAGCTACAACTACAGTCCTCCTTCATTTACTAAGTGCAGCCACTAACTGGTCTGATGGAGTCCCAGAGGGCACTGGCCGCAGAGAAAGGAAGTTGTCTGGTGGGAGGATAAGCATGAACCCATGAAAAACAGCTGTCCTGTGTCTCCATATCTAGTTACACTTCAGGTTCTAGTGAATGAACAACCAACCAACCAATTTGTTTTATAATGTACGGTTTCATAGCTAACAAATCTTAAATTTCTTAAGCTTTAAGAACCAACTGGAAAAAGATCACCATAATTCTAAGACTCTGGAAATCATGAATGCCAAAACAATCTCTATTCCATTATTCCAGTAAATTTTGTGACACTGATGTGATTTTCACACAATGTTTAATGCAAAATGATTAGCAACTCAAATTTCCATATTTTTCTTCTAACCATCTGTAAAAAACAGATAAATATGACATCTGTTCCAAGCTCTAATGAATGAAAAGTGCAGTATTTCTGCCACATATCAGGTGTGTGACTCTAGGCAAGTTTAATTTCTCCAAGCCTCAGTTTTCTCATCTGTAAAACAGGGCTTATCATAATACCTACTTCATAGAGTTGTCCTGAGTGTTCAAAAAACTAATGTATGTATTCAAAACACTTGACTCATCATTGTTGCGACTGTTATTGCTGTTTTGGTTATGGTTGTTGTTATTATGATTACTGTCTGACTAGTATTATTGCTATAAAAAGGACAGTTGGAAAGGATTCTATTAAACCTCTAGAGATTACCTCACTTTGATTTAAAAGCCAGTTCTTTCTGTACTGTTCTAAGTCAACCTATAAAAAACTCTTAGATACAAGCTGGAAAAGCCCAGCAACTCCTGTGGTCTCTTTTGCCTTTAATAGATTTCTCCTTTTAACCACTATGTATCTATCTCCCCCGATTCACGTCATCCAAGAAAGCTTAATACAATTAAAGGCGAAAAGAAGTAAGACGAAATTAGACAAAGCCACATTAAAGCAGTCAGCCCAATTCTTGACACACAAATTGGAGGACAAATAAAGGGGTGAATGCAAGAGAGGTTTTTCCTCCCAGGCAGGAGGCATGAGTTGCACTCCCATAAATATCAATACCCAGTTGTGTGACTGTGACTGGGTTGAAAAACTACTAGAATAAATGACCTCTATAGTTCCCTTCCAGCTCAGCCTCAGAGGCCACCCTGTTGCTTTCTCTGAAGTTAAGTCTAAAGGGGAGGATCGGGCTAAATATAAAAAGAATGCTAGTGCTATTCAAGAATGAAGTGCAATTCGCAGTCCTCTGGAGTACAACTACAACTCATTTACTTAGATAAAAGCTTCTCAGTACATTTATTAAGAGAGCATGAAGTGATGTTTTGATTAAAAGTTGATTCTAAACATTTGCTACATTCAGAGCAGTACTTTGTTAGTTATATATTGTGAACGTGCATCTGTATTTATAGAAGCAAGTTCAATTTATATAGGACTAAGCTATTAAAATAAAAATTTGTTGTAGATTTTGCACATTTCAGGTGATTAATCAAAAGATTACATCTACCTAAACTTTTCCTTCCATTTTTTTTTTTTTCTTAATCTTGGATCCAACTAATCTAAACAGGCTTCCTTTCTACTGGATAGAATTTCGATAACTTCAAAAGCAAACACAAAGTAATCTTATCTGTGAAATTTCTCAAACACTTTTTTCCAAGTCTTTGTTATTTCATTTGTTACATGCAAACCTAGCTGGTATAGCCTACTATATACCTAGGCTATATGGTATAGCCTGTTGCTCCTAGGCTACAAACCTGTGCAGCATGTTACTGCATTGATTACTGTAAGCAATCATAACAAAATGATAAATATCTGTATATCTAAACACAGAAAAGCTACAGTCAAAAATATTTTTTAATAGTATGCAGGCTGGGCGCAATGGCTCATGCCTGTAATCCCAGCACTTTGGAAGGCTGAGGTGGGTGGACCACTTGAGCTCATGAGTTTGAGATCAGCCTAGGCAACATGGCAAAACTCTGTCTCTACAAAAAATACAAAAATTGCCCAGGCATGGTGGTGTGTACCTGCAGTCAAAGCTATTCGGGAAGTCGAGGTGGAAAGATGGCTTGAGCCTGGGAGGCAGAGGTTACGGTGAGTGGAGATTACACCACTGCACTGTGTGATAGAGCCAGACTTTGTATGTTTTTAAAAAAATGAAAAACGGTATGCCTGATTACTGGTTAGGGCACTTACCCTGAATGGAATTTGCTCTAGGTGAGTGGAGAGTGAAAGTCCAGGCCAGGACATTACTATATACTAATGTATATTTTATAAACACTGGACACTTAGGCTATACTAAATTTTTTTTAAATATTTCTTTCTTCAGTAATGAATTAACCTTAGCTTACCATAACTTTTTTACCTTCTAAACTTTTTAATTTTCTAAAACTTTTTTACTGTCTTGGTAATAACTTTAGCTTAAGACACCAACATATTAACTAGCTGTACAAAAATATTTTCGTTCTTTATATCCTAATTCAATAAACTGTTTTCTATTTGATATGGTTTGGTTCTGTGTCCCTGGCCAAATTTCATCTTGTAGCTTCCATAATTCCCACCTGTTGTGGGAAGGACCCGGTGGGAGATAATTGAATCACGGCATTGGATCTTTCCCAGGCTGTTCTCATGACAGCAAATGAGTCTCACGAGATCTGACAGCTTTAAAAAGGGGAATTTCCCTGCACAAGCTCTCTCTCTGCCTGCTGCCAACCACGTAAGATGTGACTTGCTCCTCCTTGCCTTCCACCATGATTGTGAGGCTTTCCCAGCCAAGTGGAACTGTGAGTCCAATTAAACCTCTTCTTTTTGTAAATTGTCCAGTCTTGGGTATGTCTTTATCAGCAGCATGAAAACAGACTAATACAGTATTTTTAAATTTATTTTTACTTTTAAATTGTTTTGTTAGAAACTAAAACAGAAACACACACATTAGCCTAGGCCTACCCAGGGTCAGGCTCATCAACATCACTGTCTTACACTCCACACCTTGTCCCACTGGAAGGTCTTCAGGGGCAGTAACAAGCCTGGAGCTGCCACCTCATATGATAACAATGCCATCTTCTGGAATACCTCCTGAAGAACCTGCCCAAGGTTGCTTTGCAGTTAATTTATTTTTTTTAATAAGTAAAAGACTCTAAAATCATGATTAATAGTACAGCAAATACATAAACCAGTAATATAGTCATTTATTATCACTGTCAAGTACGTACTATGCATAATTGTATGTGCCATACTTTTACATAACTGGCAGCACAAATGTGTTTATATCAGCTTCACTACAAACATGTGAGTAACCTGTTGTGCTATGATGTTCCAATAGCTACATAGTCACTAAGCAACAGGAACTTCTCATCTCTGTTATAATCTTATGGGACCACCATTGTATGTGCAGTGCATCAATGACCAAAACACTGTTATGTGATACATGTGTACTAAATGTTTGAAATATTGCAGCTCAGCAGAAATTTTAAATGGATCATTTATAGAAAAACTGCTACAGCCCTTTGAGAGATAATAAATCCAATTCGGTCTGCCCAGTCAGAGCAAAGACAACCCCTTCAGAAGTTTTAAGAGGAAACAAGAGCACATAGTCTCTCAGACATAACATGCATATTAATTTTTCAGCAGTTGCAGGGAATACTGGCGGACTGGAGCTGGTTCACAGGGGCAACCACATCAGTCAGGAAGACCTGTGACCAATGGTTCTCATGGGCTAATGGACTATACAGAAAACAAAATTCTGCAGACTACAAGTATGGTAAATGATGAATGGCAAGAACAAAACTGGCCTATCTTCTGATCATGTAAATTCCTTTCCTTTAAAGGGAGGTTTGTCTGCCCAGAGGCTTAAAGGCAAATCATGAAATCACCTGTCTTCCAGAAAAAGACATACTAGCTGATTAAAAAAAAAAAAAAAAAAAAAAAAAAGTTTCTCCAATAATCAGTAGAAAACATCAAAACATTTATAATCATGTGCTATCGATTCTCTATTTCTCATCACTTTCATCAGCCAAAATATATTAGGGTACAGGAGTTGATAAAACTTAGAGAAAAATCCCAAGGAAATTCCATGTCTTTCGTGTTCCCTCAAAATGCAGTTTTCCCAATACCTGTTTTCTCATTGGAAATGGTGAGAAGGAATACTATATGAAAAGAGATTTAAAACATATAATAGACTTTGTTATATGAGAACATCCCCTTCTGGAAAAGAAAAGTAAACTTACAGGGATTTTTTTTTAAGGGTCTTCATGGATATACACAATCCCCTTCCCCCAGTGGCCACTACCTTTCATGTGTAAATGTATTGAACTAGAGACCTATTATATCAAAAGGACATTTTCATCCTACAATTTTTTCAGAAAAATAAGCCACAAAATATAACTCTTCTGTGCAGATGCAATCACCCAACCAATTCTTCTGCTGATCCAACATTCTAATGAGACTGATGATCCATTCATTCATTCATTCATCCAGCAAACATTTTGAATGCCCACTACAAAGTTCAGTGTTGTAATGACTGAGGCTCTGCAAATCATGGCTCCAAAACTCAAAACCTGTGAAATCTTGGCTAAGTTTCTTAAACTCTCAAGTTTCGGTATCCTTACGTAAAAATACTAGTTGCTGGTATGCAGCTACTTTTTATGAACCAACCTAGAGAAACTCCATCCTCCTTATTCAGATGCCCTACTGGGAGGAAGGTGCATGGGTCAACCTAGAGAAAGACTATGATATCTTCTGAAATGAATTTAGGATAGAACACAGAATCTCAGGCAGGTTACTCTGGATCTTTCCACTGTTCCAAGAACAAGGATCACTCGCCAAGGCACTAAATGGAACCATTTCTGTTGCATATAGACAGAGAAAATTAATAAATGCAACATGATTAGAAGATGTGCTTGGGAAGATTCAATATAGAATCACATGACTAGAATGGAAACTATTGATTAAATGAGGCTAAAAGGGCAGCTGTGAGTATTTCGAAGGGCTCTGAACGCCAGATGAAAACATCAGTATACGGAGGAGGGGAAGACATGAATAGGTTTGAACCCTAAAAAGATGTCTGTTAGCACCAAGCAGACTAGACTGAGGGAGGGAGGGAGTGGAGGCTGGGAAGCCAACTGAGTTTGTGTTCACAGTTCAGATAAGAACGTAAGGAAGAAAAAGGCTTTAATAGCATAATGCTTTAATACTATGCCTCTCAGCCTTGAGTATTGCATAGACCATTTGTAAATGATTTACAAAGTTATTATTGTAGTGTTACTTAAAGGGGTACAACTTTCCTTATGCCTAGAGCACCAAAGTAAAACCAAAACAAAGTTACAAACCTACGTAATCTTGTTCTAAATCTTGTCCTCTTTCTGGCTTCTTGACACCTCCAGGACTTCCAACCTCCTTCCTATAAAACTAATGATTGTCTGAGAGTGTGGCACTTGAAGCAAAAGACCTGGGTTCAGACTTTGTGCCACTTACTAGTTGGAGACTTAAGTAAATTGCTAGATCAGTATGAGCCTCCATTTCTTCATCTGTAAAGTCAGAATAACCTAACCCATATAGCTTTTGTGAAAATCAAAAAGAGTCATGTGGAAAGTACTGTTACCTATGAGTTCTTACCAACACAATCTTGTGGACTTGCAGTCACGCAAAAGACAACAGAAATTTGTTAAAGTAAGTGACATTGGAGGTATTCTGAACTATTCATATTTTAAAAGAGAATAATCAAAAAAATGTTTATAAGAACAACACAACCATTTATTCTTAACTACTCAAACTCAGAGGATCATGTGCTCCTCCATTTCATGCCATCCTTTGCAGAGGAGAAAAAGTAGACAGGCTGAGGGCCTGTGTGTGTTGCTGACAAAGGCAAACAGCCCAGGCCTGGCGGCTCCCAGATCTGTTCACCAATTAAAAGCTACAAACTTCGCTGATAATGCTGACAATCAAAACAGCACTTTCTATGGAAAGCATCACCTGGGACCCTTCCACAAACTCTCTGCAATGTGCTAACACAGGTCTCAAAGACTAGGCATTTCCCAGGGAAGATGGAGGACACCACACCTCAGAATCTTTGCTATACTTTGAGACAAGGCCCACTCTCCATATAGGAGTGGAGAGAGGGGAGCAGTCATCCAGCTCAGGATCAGTAGAAAGCATCAACTAAGTCTTCCCATGTAGATCTATTTCATACCAAGGACCTCATATCTTCAACTTGGAAAGAAGTTCAAAGAGAAAATCAGCAACAAGATTGCACAATGTACAAAGTGATTTCATACACATCATATTTGATCCACATGGTCACCATGTTAAATTGATATTATGACCCAAAAACACTCACAGACAAAAATAACATGTTTATTTCTATTGTCTTAATCTTATGCAAAAACTTTTACTCTATTTTTCCATTTCTTTTGTTCTTGGAGAAAAACTTGGCACATCTTTAAAGCAACAGTGAATTTCCCATTTTTGAGGAGGCTTAAATAATGTTTAGAAACATAGCAGATAAAACATTGCTCCACCATTCCTCCTTCTTGAAAATAATACGGTACAGCACCAAATTCCATTCATTCTTTCACTTACTCATAAAACAAACACTTTGGTAGCACCCATAATATGCCACCACTGTGTTATCCTGGAGGACGTTAACAGTGAAGACAACCAAAGTCTCTACCCTCTGAGCATAAAATCAAATCAATAAAAAATCATAGCCAGCAGAAGTGGACTCAAGAATACAAGACCATGCCAAAAATCACAAATTTGGGGTAAAAAGAAAGTTACTAAAGAACGGGATGACTGTACAAATGCATAGGAAAGAAATCTTCAACAAAAAATTCTAAAAAATCCCTCAAGGTTTGGCCATTCATTCGAGAAGAGCATATATAGTAGGGCCAGTGATGGACAGCCAATACAAAACCTCTGTGACATTAATTTAATTTGCAACTTAACAAAAGTATTGACTGTGTACTTTTAAAATAAAATAAAATGGGTGACTAAATTTCCACAATTTTTAATATTTATTCTGTGTTCTTTTAGCTTGTTCTTCAAAAAAATGAGGACTCTATTAACATTAGTTTTCAGGTTACCATTTTAGGCAATTGAATATGAATAATCAATGGAAATTAACCAATATTATATGAGGAAATCTGACTTATCTTTCAGCCTAAGTGAACATGATTGTTGTTGTTGTTGTTGTTTTTGACACGGAGTCTCTCTCTGTCACCCAGGCTGGAGTGCAGTAGTGGGATCTCAGCTCACTGCAACCACCTCCTGGGTTCAACTAATCCTCCTGCCTCAGCTTCCTGAGTAGCTGGGATTACAGGTGGCTGCCATCACACCCACCTAATTTTTGTATGTTTAGTAGAGATGGGTTTTCACCATGTTGGCTAGGCTGGTCTCAAACTCCTGACCTCAGGTGACCCGCCCACCTCGGCCTCCCAAAGTACTGAGATTACAGGTATGAGTCACTGCACCTGGCCTAAGCAGACATGATCATCTATTTCTTTAATAAAGATAATTTAAGTTTGCCTAAATTCTCTATAATTACAAAATTAAAATGTTGTATTAAAATAAGGGTTTTAAGTTAGATATACCAACAAGTAGCTCACCCCAAATGACCTAATTCTGAAATATTGCATATATTTGACTGCTTACTATTTAGAAGTTGTATTAAAAGTCAGTGAATTCTTTAAAAAGCAAAACGCAGAGTTGCCATATGACCCAGAAATGTCACCCCTAGGTATATACCCAAGAGAACTGAAAACATGTCCACAGGAAAATTAGTATACCAATGTTCACAGCAGCATTATTCATAATAGCAAAAACGTGAAAACAACCCAAACATTCAAGTGATTAATGAGTAAACAAAATGTGGTATATCCATACAATGAAATATTATTTCATTGGCAATAAAAAGGAATGAAGTACTAACACATGCTACAAAAATGATGAACTTTGAAAACATTATGCAAAGTGAAAAAAACTGAACACTAAAAACCACATATTGTATAATTCCATTTATATGAAATATCCAGACTATGAAAAATCCATAGAAGCAGAAAAATCGTTGGTTTTGGCATGATATGGAAAGTGACTGCTAATGGATATAAGGTTTCTTTTGAGGTTAAGAAAAGTATTTCAGTATTTGATAGTGGCGTAGGATGCACCCTCTGTGAGTATAATAAAAACCACTAAACCGTACACTTTTTAAAAAGTGAACTTCACTGTATGTGAATTGTATCTCAATAAAGCTGTTATTTTTTTTAAAAGCAATGGCTTTTCAAATGCTTCCTAACTTCCTTGGTCTCTTTTTGCCCCTTTTTATTTGTAACTGGTTAATTTCTTCATACATAATAAAAATCATTACATGAATAAATATGAGAGCTTTGTTGGTGTATACAACACTATGACATTCTCATTCTGGAATTTTTACTGCAATTTTTCTTGTAAAATGGAATGTAATAATGTAAAAAACTCAGTGCCATTGGGTAGCCATTGGGTAATGTTATAAGAGCAAGAATTTAATCAAATTCTGAAATGTTTTCTAAATATGCATTATCTTTAAGTCCAAAGGTCATTTCTAAATATGAAATAAATACAAGACTTAGTGTGACCTCTTTCTTACTTCTATCCCTCCACCTCATCCTCACAAAACCTGCACACCTCTATGGGAAAACAGAAAAATGGCCAATCTCCAACTAACTGCAAAGGCAAGAATGACCAGCCCACCACAGGATGGAGAGAGCAAAGAGAGAAGGAGGGGACTATATTTCTGCCTTGACAATGTACTAAGTAAAAACTAGCACATTGTTGTCCGTAGTTTCAACCAGTGGAATGGGAGCCTCATCTCCTAGGTGAGGCTAGAGACGGTAAAGAGAGGGGCAACATGTCCTTGAGTTCTGTCTCCATGGCTAGAGAGAGGAAGAACAATCTCCTCCCTGAGAGAATTAAGCGCTCAGTAAATGCAGGCAGTTTTCATATATTCTCTACCCCATAGGACATGCAAATAGAGCTCAAGAAACATTAGTTAATTGAATTCATCAGAATAGGGCAGGGGGAGGAGAGATCACTGAGGATGTTTGATGTTGTAACAGTTTTAATTGAATATAAGTCAATGGATCACTTCCTTGATGATAAATCTTAAAAATCTTACAATAAATTTCTTCAATCGGCGAGTAACTTTTGGCAGCTTTCTAGCCTAAATGAAAAATGGCTGACTAAAGTCCAAAAGATAAAGTATATAAGTAACAACTTACTGGGTTAAAACAAAAGATTATTTAGTGTGAAACTGTATTTATTTAGAATAAGAAAACTGGAAATTCGTATTACATAAATTTTTAATATCTCATGTTAAATTTTAGTGAATTTTCTTATGTGAAGTAGACACCTTAATCTTACAGCATTAATTGGCTGGGTGTGGTGGCTCACACCTGTGATCTTCCCAGCACTTTGGGGGGTTGAGGTGGGCAGATTACCTGAGGTCAGGTTTTTGAAATCAGCCTGGTCAAAATGGTGAAACCCCATCTCTACTAAAAATACAAAAATTAGTTTGGCATGGTGGCGCACGCCTGTAATCGGAGCTACTTGGGAAGCTGAGGCAGGAGAATTGCTTGAACTCAGGAGATGGAGGTTGGAGTGAGCCGAGATCATGCCACTGCACTCCAGCCTGGACAACAGAGTGAGACTCCATCTCCAATTATTAATTAATTAATTAAAGCAATAATAAGAAAATTAACCATTTGAACACCTTTTGTCTTCTCTAGTGGAAAAACACACTACATTACTGGCATGCAAACTAGGGACTTCAAAATATTAAGGAGCTAAATATTTCCCCTGCAATTTTTTCTCCCATTTATTTTCTTAACAAACTCTATTTCAATTTGTAGAACAGGGTTAACTTCTACTTAGGTCACATCCGAATGATGAGATAGCTTTCTGTATACAATACATCTGGATAGATAATTGGGAAGCAGAATATCTGTCACAAATTTTGACTCATCTGAGCCTAGCTTAGCTAATGTAAAAATTTACCACTTAAATTGATCCCAGATTCTTCTGTACACTCTTATTACTTGGATCATTTTTCATACTAGGACCTAATACCATAATTACTTTGAAAAAATATGAATTATATAAAAATTATAATTCCAAATGGATTTTGTTTATTCACCTTGAATTCAAAGAAGACCATATATTTTTCTGGACAGTATTGGTGAAAATCCATTTGCCCAAAGTGCTGAAAATATGACAATCTAGACTCAAAGCTTTATGGCTTTGGTTACAGATGCCAGAACCAATTAACTCTATTACCTATTCTTTCCTTCAAGTCATACACCAGAGTAAGATTGCCTCTGTAACAGATACAGCTTCCTTAACCACACATATTAGTTTTTAGGTCAAATCAAGTAGAGTGCTGCTCAGCTGGAAATCACTCTTTTTTTCCACTAAGACTGCATGGTTTTAACATTACTTGAGGATATAAAAATATTATTTAATCAGCCATTCAGGAGCCTGCTCTCCTGCATTCCATTAACACCTTCTAATACAGCATAAATATTGTAAAGGTTATATTCTTGGACAGGCCAGAATGTCTTTGAAAAATCATTAGATCATCCCCAGAAGAGTACTATAACGCAAATTAATGAGTCACAGGACTAACTAGAAGCAGGGTAGTATCCAGTTTTCAGAAATACAGTTGACTACAACATTAGAAGACTTCTTATCTAATGTTCAACTCCTTCCACCTCTCTTTCTGGTTAAAGTGGGAAGGGGGAGAAAGGGCTGTGAGGAGGGAAGGAAGATCATTATTTAAAGGCATTCAAGCAAAAAACTAGGCAAGCTGTATTATTTTTAAATATTAATTCATAAAGTTATACTGGTTAGCAGAAGTCTAGATGTGCCATGCCTAAAATAAACCTAATCAAGACCCCAAAATTATAAAATTTTAAAGTTCAGCTGCAAGTATAAAGTGTAGAGAACTTGAAAACCCAGCAGCACCTAGAAGGGTTTAGAAGAGTTCTTTTATAGTTCCATTATCTACCCAAAAAGAAGGAAAGATTTAGCAGGTAAGATGTCTGAAGTAACAGATATTCTGGAAATCAAGTTTATGTAGTCACAGGCCCTGCAACTCTTAATTAATTTGCACAATGTTGCTCAATAAAAATAATGAGGTGGATACATTAATCAGCAGTGAGGACTTCTCCAGCCTTCCACACTCAACAGAACTGAGAAATCAAATCGACTTCCTTCTGCCTCAGTTAGATAGGGGTGATTATCTTACTATACAGCACTAGACTGTAAGGTTAAGAAAAACCCACTAAATCATAGGAAAAAAAAAAGTACTATAATTAATGCTTTGTATTAACTTTTTAAAAACGTCCATTAATTTGGTAACAGAATGCAAGTATGAATCTTATTAAATAGCACTTAGGAAAGGAAAATAATTCACTGTTAATCGCATATATAAATGAATATGATTACTAAGTCATTAAAAAAAAGTACAACAATTAATGCTTTGTATTAACTTTGAAAGAAAGTCCATTAATTTGGTAACAGAATGCAAGTATGAATCCTATTAAATAGCACTTAGGAAAGGAAAAAAATTCACTGCTATTGCATATATAAATGAATATGATTAATGTCATAAGAGACCATAAATCAAAACACAGCTAAAGCATTACTGTCTCATATAGTCCATACATTTTCTCACTGGCAAAAAACTAGCAAAAACCTAAGATGACATATTTAAAGCATACTCATACAGAAAGCATCCTTGCTAAACTCAAAAGGGCTTTCTTGTTTAAAATTTTCTTTTGAAAAAATTAATTCTGCCCAAAATTGAAAGATTCATCATGTGCAAAATTAAAAAATCCCTTACTGGTCTACTGTTATTGTTGTTATCTATTATTGTAGTTTTCAAATCCTCTAAATACCATGTAACAGTGACTAAATTTAATCCCACTTCTTCCTAATTGAAAATGAGTAGAACACATTACTAAATCCACTTACACTTGTGTATATATTTTCAACAAAACCTACAGATTCACCAACGTTGAATTTCTAAGTACACCACAAATAATTGATATCACAAGGAAAGAAATTTACTCCCCAGAGAACATAAGATATAAATATAAATAAGAATGTAAATCTTAATTTTATCTAAACCAATACAAATAACCTCCATATCTATCTATGTGTATTCAAATCTATGGTAAATAATATTCATCTCAATACCCAGTCCAAGTTAATCTTGACATGGAGTAAAGGGAAGGTAATGAAAATTCCCCTAGACCTCTGGTAGCTGAAGTTATATTCAAATCAAAACAATAGGAACTGTACTTGGCACACTCATAATACAGCCTTATAATATAAGTTTAGGAATGAAAATGTACTAAACCATTTTCATTGAAGGTAACTTGGGCAGAAGTAACAATGTGCAACGTATTGAGAAAAATAAGGTGTGAAACAGAAGGGTTTGCAGAATTAATTTCCAGGATAAAATACTGTCCAAGGAGAGATAAAAAAGGAAATAGACAAAAGTCTCAAAGGGATAACTAGGTTTTTTTAATGTTTCTTACAGGTATTATTCAGTGATCCTATGCTCTATTTAAACTCTACTTCATCAGCAAGAAAAGAATTTCATGCAGATAGATATTGTGCAATGGAATGTAACAAAGCATTGTTCAAAGGTATTGTTTATTAATTTCTGTCACTGATTTTGGATCCATTCCTAATGGTAACTAAAAGCTCTTTGAATTGAAAACATTAAATGCTGTTAAAAGAAACAAATGCAGAGAGCAGTACAGCCCGCAGAATTCCGGGCCAGGGTAGGTGGGGGAAGGGTCTTCACATTTAGACAGCACTGGTAAGAAAGCTGGTCTTTTTAATACTACCAAAATTATGTTAGTCTTAGAAAACTAAAAACATTCTACAATTGCTGTTTCACCTAGGGTAATTTATTCCACTTAGAAAAACAACTAATGAATTGATAAGTCAATTAAAAAGTGAGTCATATTTCTAATGTCAAACTGCAAAATTCTTTATGTTTGAAAATAATTAGAATTAAGAAATCTGTTAAAATTTTGGCTAAATGAGCACATTTGAAAGGGTTTTTTGAAAAAACATTTCAGTTCCCTCAGACCTATATAAAACTGGCCAAAAATCCAACCATTCGTCAGATTTATTTGCAGCCAATCAAAAGCTCAGTCCTTTAGGACTATAGCAAAATCCAACAATTAACCTGTAGCCAAGGAGCTGAATAGAGAAAAATCACATAAGCAAGTGGATTTCTTTTATTTTAGATTCATTATCGCCACCCCAAATGGACACATAAGGCTCCTATATTTCTCATAAGCACTCCTGTTTCAGACAACTATTTCATACCCTATCTTCTCTCCTTCAACCACCCCAACACACACACCTGACCCCGACCTCAGATGATGACCTCACATTTCACTGGGAAAACAAAACCCTTTAGGTTAGAGCTCCCCCAATCCCCGCCATCAAGTTGCAAACCTTGGAGCATCCATTTCCAGTGTCCCTTTGTCCCTCCTATTACCAGGGAGAGGTCCCCTGGTAAGACACCCCCTCCCTTCAACATGTGCTGTTGACCTTCCTCAAAGCACAAAAGACCCATCCTAGGGGAGAAAGTGCAGAGATGCCAGGAAATGATCTCCCTCCTCTCTAACGATAAAAATACTACCTAATTTTTTAATGTAGCTATTTCCTCCCGCTAGAATACAAGCTCCATGAGAGCACAGACATTATCTTGTTCACCTGGCTCTCTAACACATGCAAGGGTGTCCATTTTTGGAGCTGTGCAATAAAAATTCCTTAAATATTTGTTGCAAGTCACACCTTCTGTTAAGCCTTCCCCTTCTCCCACCACTCCCACCGAAAGCTTTGTTAATTAGCATGACCCGAACTGCATCCAGGGAAAATTAATCACTACTTTGGGGCTCCCATAACGTTTGAATCCCTCCTATAACAGAGAAGGGCGATTTTTATATACATTCTTCCTTATTCTGAATCTCATTCCACACTATAAAACAAGGTACTTAAGAAAAAAGACTGCCTTATTTATCGATTATTAGATCCTAAATCAATGCCTGAATGAGCGCAAAAGAGTTTCTTTAACTGTACTGAGGAGAAAGTCCAAACTATTTTATGAATTTCTAACTCAGCCCCTACTTTTTCAAAACAAATATGTAAAATAAAATACCTATTTTATAAATAAAAAAAAAAGTTACTTTATTTGCAAAAGTTATTTAGTCATGAAGTAGATAAGCAGGGTACCACTGAACGCTAGTTTAATGGAAAGATAGTCTAAGTTTGTAGTGAGAACACAGAAAATGGTTTTTCCCCAAGTTCACAGACTAAAGTAGTGGCAAAGTCAATTAACTACTCTTTATATCACCAACACCCCAAAAAGAGCTTTCATTTCCCACCAACCCACCTCCAGAGATTTCAAAATTTTTATTATTATGGAAGTAGTTGATAATTTTGTCTATCAGCAAAAGAAGAGTAAAGTTTAAGTTTTAATTAATTATACTGAATAAAAGGGCAGGGGTGGATAGAGCTAGTAAAAGAACAAACAGGTTTTCTTCTGGGCCATACCACAGAGAGCTAAACAAAAGCCACTTAAAAAAAAAAAAAAAAAAAAAAAAAACTCCCTCAGAGTACAAGAGCTGCTTTTCTCTCCAGATTCTTACAAGATAATGATTAAGCAAGAAAAACACCTAATTTCCCTTTTTTCTTGAATTCTTGTATTTCCCAGAGAGATTATATTCACAATGTGGAAAATGAAGCTGTTAGAGGGATCTCACTTACTTATTAACCCCAGTAAACTTAAAAGTTAAATAAAATACGGTATCAGCAACTTGGAGCCTCTGGTTAATAATAAAGGGTATAAACACTGAAGCAAGAAACTGCATTAATCAACTATGTCGATCCGCCAACCTATGTTTCCGTAAGGTGAAAATGGTGAACTATGCTGAAAAACAAAATAAGATAAACCTCTGTGTGTGACTAAGTTTTCGGCTAGCATATATGGCAGAATGGCATATTCAAGGCTTGGAAAGACTAACATTGTAAGTCTGCAATTACAAGAAGTAGTTTTAATAGTGACATTAAAAAGATAAGAAAAAGTTCCAAATAAAGTTCTTCTTATTATGATTTCAATATTGTTATTTGCATGAATGATTATGAACTATTTTTTTCATCCGTTAATTCTGGCACTCATTTATAGGAAGTACTAAAATGTTACGGGGTAATAATTAAATTAAACTCTCAACTGTTAAAATGTTTTCAAAGTGAAAATAAATATTCATATGGAAAGCTTCATAAATAGTTTCAAAATAAAACAGAACAAAATAATCAGTTAACTCACACTATCAAAATGAATAAACCCAAATTTTTTAATTTTTCAAACTATAGAGAGTCCCTCATTTTCAGCTGCTCCACATCTAAGTGTGCTCATGTTTTCTTAAAAAGGCAGTACTGCACTTCAGAGTCAATCACGTCCAATTTTTAGGATGCCTTTGGAATTGAAGTCTTAAGACCACAACTAACAAAAAGCAAGTATTTTGCTGCTTCACAGCAGGATGCAGATTCCTTTTTCTAAGCAGAATTCCAGACATTCCATGAGTTTCCTATAAAAATAGATGTCCATTTTAAAGTAGGCCAGCCTGAACTCATACCAGCATAAAATAGCCAAAAAGCACACTTATTACTGGGAGGTTTACATCTGCTCTTGTAAACAAACTTGAGAGATTTCCGTTCTTTAGTTCCACCTTCAATCTTCCTCTCAGCTCTTCCATACTATCCCAAGACAGTGGGCACTGTGAAAAGATGGCCTAGTGGTTCAAAGAAAAACCATCGATTAGGAGACCTTTCAGGACGAACATGGGTGAGAGCTTGACTTTCCCTTCCCCCTCCAAACAAACTGCTTCTTCAAAAAACTGGTATTATATTTAAAGGTTATCATTTCTCATAACTCAATGACTTCATTAAAGCAAATAACTTTTTTAAGAAATCAAGTGCCATGATTTTTTTTTAATGTAACACAACAGCACACACTAAATTATCATGAAGAGTACAAAGCTTAAACAAAAAATTTGTTTTAAAGTGTAGACATCAGGGTAAAGGCTTGCTTCTTAGTCTCTGGTAGCACATGTAGAGCTCAACTTCAGCAGGATTCACACTGGTCTCTGTCTATCCTTAGATGCCCCCAGGAGTGAGATGGAAAGCACATAGTGGTCAGAAGAGGATTATGTGATCCTTCTAAGCCCTTTGTTCAAAAAGATTTATCAGATCCCTACTCTGTGTCAGGACTGTGCTTGGCAACTATAAACTGAAACAGACCCATCACTGCCCTCATGGAGCTGCAGCTTGCTGAGGGAAACAGTCACCCAAAGGAACACATTACTACCTCCTGTGAGCAGTTCTAGGAGGCAGTCTTAGGGGACAGTGAGAGAGCAAGAGACCCAATGTATTCTAGGGATCAGGGAAAGCTTTCCCAAAGGGAGTAATGTTTACACCAAGTAGAAGTTAACCAGCCATAAAAGAAAGAGAAATCACATTCCAAAATTAGGAATCAATGTAGGCAAAGGCCTGAAGCAAGAGGGGCAAAGCCTGTCAGAAGAATTAGTGAGTTCAAAAGAGCAGGTGTTGAGGTTGGGGCATAGTAATGTAACTAGTGAGAGTTGAGGCTGGTGGGTGCTAGGTAACAGTTTGTGCCTAGTCTTTCAGGCTTTATTAAAGTCCTGAGAGGCAGAGAATAACATGATCAGAATTTCTGTAGAGTGAAGAATGGGGTTAAAAATAAACCTACAGCAGACAGCAGGAAAACTGTGGCTGACCCATTGCAGTAAACCTACAATAATAATGGTAGCCTAAACCAAGAGGGTGGCAGTGGGCCATTTTTACTGATCCCAGATATAGCACTTTTGACAATCTTCTAATGAACTATATAATCAAATTTCAAAAAAGACCTGGCCTGTAATAAGCACTCCATGAATATTTGTTGATTCAGTTGATCTTTTTCATTCCATGATTCTTCCTTGACTTTTTTGTGAAGTCTCCTCTCCACGTCCATCTGGAGTGGACCCACATTGCAGAAGTGATTTCTCCAGAACAAAAATCTGTCAATTCATATCTTAATATGTCAACACTAAAGGAATAGGAAGATACAAAGGAAAAATACTAGGGAGAAAAATTCTCTCTGCCTTCACGTTCAAATTTTCATTTCTCTAACCAGCATTTTGCAGCTGGACTTCTTTTGGGTATTTAAGAAAATTAGCCTATATTAAGTTTCCTGCTATGAACACCAGGTGCCACACACTATGTTTCATCTACACTATTTAAATGATACACCAACTTCATTCCTTTTACTGCCAGATCGGCCCCCTAGAGGTCAGAGTGACCGTGCCACTCTGGTCACAGAGCCAGAGAGAACACATACCGGGAGGTCAGGTCAGTTGGAATCTAAACCCAGCCTTTTCTTGTTTGTTTACCACACCAGTTCTCAAGTAGCTACAATTCCTCTTCCTCACTTTTTCTTTACATATATTGGTTGGCCACCCATTTAAAAACAATCAATATGTCCATTGCAGCATGATGTTAGTTTGCTGAAAGCTAGGAATAAGACATAGATTATTCTTTCTAGCGTGGTCCAGAATTAACCACAAGATCTTAAGCAAAGTATCCTGCTTCCATTTTTTCATTGGTCAGATGAAGATAATGATACAAGTAAATAACATATGAGTAATATTGTCAATAATGAGAGTTCTAAGCAGTAGACACAGGGAGGTGCCACTCCATGCCCTTCAAGAAAGGCCTTTGTGCCCAGCTGTGGAATGGGTTGTCAGCAGACAGCCCTCAGGAGGCAGCAACCTTAGGGCCAGCCTCAGCTGCAGAGTGCCGCTTGCCTGAGGGGTCCCACTTTTCAAGATGGTCTGTATTCAGTGCCTGAGCAAGGGTGATAGAAGGGCTGTCGACTTCAGCCCACACAGGCCGCCGCTGACTAGAAACCCTTGCTGCCTTCAATAGGCTCGCCAGGCCTGCATGGCAGTTCAGCTCCTCTCTCTACCCAAAACTGTTTCCTCCCCATTCCTTTCACAAGTGATGATTCCTAATAAACATCCTGTACCCCAAATTCTATCTTGGCAGTGCTTATAGAGAACCAGAATCATGACACTGTACTTTCCTACTTTGCAGATACTAACTAGGTCATCGTAAAACTGAATTACATATTTGAAGTGCCAGGAACAGGCCTATTGAGTCACTTGATTTGAAGCTGTTCTATTAATTAACAGAAATATATCTTTATTTCTTATTTTAAACAAATCAAGTCCTGGCCGATAGTTTGTTTTTTTAAATCTCAATTTAATTAGGTGCCAAGTTTGAATATTCAAGTTTTTATCCCAAATAACTTTGGAAGAAAGTTAAGAGGCTAAAAATAAAAGGATAAAACTAAATTGAGATATCTATTATAATTATAGGGTCACTTCGGTGACAACAAATACATTTCAGTCTAGTTTTAATGTGTTACACAAAGCTAATTCTATAAGTGCCGGGCATCAATAAATTAAGAACCAGCATTTTTGCCAGCAAACCCAGCAGCACGCACATAAAACCAGCAAGGGACATCAGGCCCACTGCCAAATCTTTACACAGCTAGTGCCACTTAATTTAGTTATCATATCAAAGTAGAATCATGCTCGTTCTGGAAAAGTCTTTCTTCCAACCCTCCCAGAAACTGGAAATTAATATATTTCTCTGCTTGTTTACAGCCAACACTAACATTTTGCTTTTATCTAAATCTGCAGGTAACGTTTAAAGACAAATTTTAACCTATCCAAATGAGGATCATTTTTAAAACATTTCCATGGGTAGCCATGATATGAAGTGAAATGGTCATTCTGAATCCCTAAATAATGTGACTACTGAATTAGATACGCAGAGAGACCAAAAGGTCCTTTCATTCAATGTCCAGGAAATATTCATCCAAATATTATTTAGTGGGCACCAACCATGTACCAGCCCAGGTCTGGGTAAGGTGAGCTATTCCGATTGTGGTTATCCCGCTTGGTGAACAGAAACAGGAACGCAGGAAATGAACTCTGCCAAGAGATCCCCACACTTAAGAAACGGTGAAAAAAAGACTCATTAAAAATAAATGAAAAGAAACACATATTAGATGTAAACTAAAGAGTCATGATTATTTTTTCTCTTTTTTCTTATTCTTTATTTTTAGAGACAGAGTCTCTCTCTGGAGTGCACTGATGCGATCGTGGCTCACTGCAGCCTCAATATTTTTTTCCTAATGATGTACAAAAGAATAATGAAGAAAGGTCAACCTGGAATGTTGAACCCTACTTCTTTCAGAGGTAGAAATAGCTGCCAGGTTTTCGTCAACTGCTGTCTTACTAAGGCTGCCAAATGGAAAGCTCAATAGGGCTGCCATGTTACACTGCATATAATTCAAATGTTACCAATCACTTAAATTCATTGTGAATACTGAGTGTTTAGGGATGCCATAGAAATTCTGGAGAGTCACATACTTCTAAATGTGTTGTAAGCACATACACAACATTTTTATAAGCAAAATCTGAGAAGTATGATAATTATTTTTCATTTTAGAATTCAGTCATATTCTACGCTAAATTCAAAACCAAACCAAATATATACCACTCAGGCCAAAGGGAGGCTGAAAAAATAACACTTGACAAACTGACAGAAAATGTTACCTCCTGCAGAGAAACAGAAGTGTTAAAACAAATCAGGTTGATTCTTGTTTTTTTTTAATGTTTAATCATTTACAGGACATACTTCATTTGCAATGAAAATACTTGTTCATCAAGTTGAAAGATAAATGATAATCGCTTTTTGAGCATTTTATATTAACTGGATTACTAGCAAAAGGGCAAAAAGCAAAATTTAATGATTCTTCCTAAAATTTATTTGTCCCTTTTTTGGAGTGCTAGAGAAGAAAAGAAATATTTTTTTCACATTTTCCATCACTCCCTAAGAATTTTAAACCGAAATTTTTATTATTTAATCCTCAATTCATTATGATAAACACTTGATAAAAGGAGAAAAGTAAAATTTTTTCTTTCTTTCTTTCAACAAACCAACTGTCTTTGTGGAATGAGGGAATCAGGGAGTAATTATATAAAGACTATGTTAATGTTTAATTTGGTTAAATTTTAAAGAACCTGAAGGCTCCTGCAGACTGTTTTCATTCTACACTACTACCCCACTCCTGGGCGAAACCACCAAATTTTAGTGCCACCCTCATAAATGCCAAGGGAGTAAGTTTATTTTTCCCAAGGTTCAACAGAGATCTCTTGTGCTTAGTCTGGGGGCAGTAGAGTCCTGCATTAATGCATATTTTTATTAAGCTCTCACTTTATTTCAGCATGCGACAGATATTTTCCAAAGGTTTTTATAAACCTTTTAGTTTTCTAAATTAAAAACCCAAAATATAGTCATGAAGCCCACGTATCTAAATATTCCTCCTCCAAAGTTAATAACGCAAAAATCTCTCAAAGTTGCCATTTTCAGCATTAAATCATTTTAGATTTAATTTTCAGTGCTAAATGACCAAATAACCCCCAAAGTTTCCAGAATCTCTTGCCTCAGCAGGGAGCTAGGCTTCCCAAAGGGCACAGAGAATCCAAGTAGAGTCACCTACCCACTAGGTCCCACCAGATACAAGCTCCACATACTTTCCTGCATCCAGAAAATAGGAAGAGATAAAGACCTTCCAGGGAATAATATTTGCATAAGCAGTGGTTATGACTGTGGGTTTTGGAACCAAGGAAACCAGTGACTACCTCCTGGTTTTGCCAATTACCAACTGTATGACACTGGGCTAGTTACCAAACATCTCCAAGCTCAGCTTCCCTGTGTCAAGATGAAGGTATCAAGATGAAGATCTGCTTTAAGGAATTCAGCGAGAATCCAGCAAGATGCTGAGGGTAGGGCATTCACCACAGTAGCCACCATAGCAGTGCTCCATGAAGAGGTGTCTGCTGTGATTCCTGCTGTTCTCAACACTGTGACCAGCTCAAACACCTCCATCTGTCAGCTGTGCTTAGAAAGGGCTTGGCTGTGAGCAACACGATTGCCTGTCTCTCCCTTCTCTCCAGGAATAGTGCAGGCAAGATGGAATAGTCAGTGGTTGAGAATCAAGAGGTAAGAATATTTTGGCACTGTGGTTCAAAACGTTTAATACTTAGGAAATAAAGCAATCGGCACCTCGAGTACACTCAAGGGAAAATCAGATCACTGGCTTGAAAGTGTATCCAGTATAAGTGGAGATTCAAAAATTAATTATATATGATAGTGATTGCATAATAATAGTAATATTTTTAGTAATATGGATACACTTAATAGCAATATAGATACACTTTTAATGCAACAATCTCAAAGAAAATATCATACAGATTTTTTCAGGTAACTCAGAGTAGTTATTAAAATTTCTGAAGACCACATAGCTGGTAAGGAAAAGAGCCAAAATTAAAATCTGAGTCTATTTCATTCCAAATGTTCATAATCATCATAATCTGTTCCGAGTGTCCTCCCAACAAGCAGCAGTCCTTACACAAAAGCACTACATGATGGAATGAGATGGATGAGATGGGGTAGGATGGAAACTCACGGCATGTTCAGTACGGAACTGCGTGGCCTAAAAAGCCGCAAGAAACGATCAGGCCTTCTACAGAACATTCTGCACAATGTGTCAACCTAAAATGAGGGCCATCAATCACCTGGTAATTTTAAGATCAAACAACTGAGACCACAGGATAATCAGGGAACTCGTCAGTCCTAGAATGTACAGACTTGAATGCACAGGTCAGTCATGACATCAAGTCTCATAACCAAAAACTGTCCAAAAGCTCTCCGAAAAAGAGAAATTTAAAGAATATCAATGAAGAACAAATACGGACATTTTAAAAGTCCCTTTTTACGAACCTAGGAATAAATGCAACATAGTCTTATAAAAGCAGGTATGAAATTTCCTTTTTAAACTACAGAGTTAAATCAGATTAATTATAATTCTTAGTTCATAACGCATACGCTTTTTGTTTAAGAGCCAGAGCCTCACCTGGTCATCCAATACAGTGGCCCAATCATAGCTCACTGCAGCCTCAAACTCCTGGGCTCAAAGGATCTTCCTGCCTCAGCCTCCCACGTAGCAGGGACCACAGGCACACAACACCACACCTGCTTCATCTTTTTTATTTCTGGTAGAGATGAGGTCTCACTTTGTTTGCCCAGAGGTCTCAGACTCCTTGCCTCAAGCAATCCTCCTGCCACAGCCTCCCAAAGCACTGGTTTTATGAGGATGAGCCACTGCGCCTGGCTCCTAACACATATATTTATCTCTCCTTAATGGTCCATGTATGACCTCCATTTATATTTAATCATTTATATTTTATGCATGTATTTGTATGTTTTAGATAATATGATACACCCTCATGAATCCACCACCTGACGCAGAACTAGAACATTAAAAATCTACATCTACCAAGTGTTTCTCTTCAACCCATTTGCATTAACTGCTATAATGAATCATGCATTTATAATTAGCTTATTTTCTATATATATATATATATATTTTTATATATATATATATGTCCTAAAAGCATATTTTTTAAGGTTCAGTTATTTTTATTTTAAAACATTAGAAGTTTAAAGGTGAAAAAGGATGTCATATCAATAGATTCAGAAAAGCATTTAATAAAATTTTATTAAATAGAGAAGGGACCATCCTTAACGTGATTTTTTTAAAAAAAATCTATAACAATATTTACACTTAATGGGAAAACATTAAAAGTACAACCTTCAAGCTCAATAATTAGAAAAGAATGCCTATTAGCATTACTTCTCAACATAATCATAGAGTTCCAAACAGTACAAGAAAAAAAGGCAAAAGGAATGGAAATGAGGACATAAAAATGTCAACTATGACTGTATACAGAGAAAGTCCAGTAGAATCTACCAATAAGTTATTTTTTAAAAAGCGAATTTAGCAAGATGGCTAGATACAAGATGAATGTACAAAGAGTAATCACAGGCTGAGAGTGGTGGCTCACGCCTGTAATCCCAGCACTTTAGGAGGCTGAGGTGGGAGGATCACCTGAGGTCAGGAGTTCAAGACCAGCCTGGGTAACATGGTGAAACCCCATCTCTACTGAAAATACAAAAATTAGCTGCATGTGGTGGTGGGTGCCTATAAACCCAGCTACTTGGGAGACTGAGGCAGGAGAAACGCTTGAACCCAGGAGGTGGAGGTTGCAGAGCCAAGATCGCACCACTGCACTCCAGCCTGGGTGACAGAGGAAAACTCCATCTCAAATAAAAAAAATAAAAAATAAATAAAAAAGCTAATCACATGTCTACACCCTAGCAATAAATAGCAGAATACATAATTGTAAAGATATGACTTATAGTAGCACCAAAAAATATCAAGTAACTAGGAATAAATATTTTTAAAAAAGAAATGCATGAATCAAACAGGGGAATTTTAAAGACTATATAAGGACACATTTTTAAATACCCAAATAAATTGAGAGATATACCAGATTCCTAATTAGGAAAACTTAGTATCATAAAGACATTCTTTCCAAACTGATGCAAGTATCAGTACCATTCTAATCAAAATCTTATATGGATTGCTCATACAACTTGAGAAACTGATTTTAAAACCGATTTTAAAATTATTGGTTGTAAAACAGCCAAGACACTTCTGTAAAAGAAAAGTGTTGGGACTCATTTGAGGTAGATGGCAAAATATTAGGTAAATATTAGGGAAAGTTACAAGATTACAGTCTCAAACCTTTTGGAAGGGCAAAATGAACAGGCTGAAGGCAGCCAGCTCATTATGTTAAAACTTTAAGTCATAGGGTAAAAGATTAGGAACTATAAAAGCTTCCCCAGTTAAGTCTGTTTACCCCACATCCCTTTGTCTCTACTCTAACTGTTCACTCATGTAAACTGTGCTGGATGGTCTTCTTAGTGGGAGATCGAAGGGGAATTACCTGTTAACGGTGTTTACTCTGGGCCCCAAAACCAAAAACTTTTATCATTCGTAAAACCATTCTTTTAACCATGTGAATAATCCACAAGCATGTTAACTTAAAACCTCTGTTATTAAATCTATACTAACTAAATGTGAGGAGGTATAGAGAATCATGGTCAGTTAGCTGCAGTCGCACTCTGAAAGCAGTACACAACCATCCCTAGCCCACTCAAATCACTCTACTGGGTGTAAAAATTCATTCATTCATCCATTGGTGAGTCAGGGTCTGCAGAACAGACCTCCACACGAGGTGACCCACATCTCAGGTGGTAACCCTGGCATAATCAAGGTCTCTGGTGGTGACCATTTACTAAAGGTACATTGAAAAGCAAGGAGGGAACCTGCACCCTATTAGCTATCAGCATTTCTTACCTGGCTAAGACCATCGAACTCTAGACAGAGAGAGAGGTATTGACCTATGGAATAGAAGAGGGCCCAGAAAAAAAAAATCCCACAGATATGCATAACTTTAATATATGACAGAGAGGGTGAGTTTATGTGATAAAAACGAAAACTGGACCTTCATTTTACATCATACAAAAATTAACTCCAGATGGACTAAGGACTTAAAATATCAGAAGCATATCTTTAAAATGTTTAGTGAAAAATACATCGTAAGGACTTCTTTCTCAATCTGATAACAAAGTCTTTTTTTAAAAGACACAGAAGTACCCATTATAAAACAAGATACAGTATTAGTAAATCTGACTCTTTTAAAAACAAGGACATGTGATCATCAAGTCACCTTATAAAAAGTTAAAAAAGGTTACAAACTGGGAAAGGATAGTTCCCATCTGTATAATCACCAAAAAATTAGAATCAAGAATATATAAAGAACTTCTATAATAACAAGACAAACAGACAATTCATTAAAAATCTAGGCAAAAAACACGAATAGGCTTTTTAAAAAAAAAAAAAAAGAGGGAGCAGAATATATTAGGCATAAGTATCTGAATAAATACTTGACCTCATTAGTGATTAGAGAAATGCATATCATGTAACTGGCAGAATTTTTTAACTCTGATAACAGCCTGTGTTTTAAGAGAATAGGGATGAACAAGACTTCTTAAATATTGCTGATAGGAATGCAAACTGGTACAACTACTTTGGAAGGCAGTATTGTACTATCTTGTAACATTCAGACACTATATAACTCAGCAATGCCACTTCTCTGTGGAAACTAGACGAAATACTGCACTTGTATAGCAGATAGCATGTATACGAATGTTTATCACAGTAGCATTCATAACAAACATCTGGAGATAACTCAAATGACTATTTGAGAAAATGCAGAAATAAATGTAGGTATATTCTCACTATAAAATGTTATGCAGTCCTAAAAAAGAGTACACTACTGCATACAAAAAATATAGACAGATCTTGGCAGCATAATATAGACTGAAAAATTAACTCCTGAAAGATGATAAATACCAAGATACACTTGGATCAAGTATCAACTTACATATCAAATGTTAGGGACATATTAAACTAGGAATCAACATAACAATCAAACTGAAATCCCTACCTCAATGTAAACTTATCTTAAAAGTACAAACCTCTAGAATTTCCACGGTGTCATATGCAGTCTGCTTCACTCATTTCATGTGATAAAGTTATGCATTTCATCAAGATGAAATGAAATGCAAATGGATAAAACCAAAAGTGTGCAGTAGTAGATGTTAGCCCCTCTCTCATTATTTATTAGGAATAGTTTCCCTGCTCATTTAAGAAAGACTATCCTACATCATACAGTCAGTCATAAAGAGTCTTGAGAAACTAGTGGACCAGAAAAATATTAGGTGTATTATCCTTAAAAAGCACACTCTGGAAAACAGCTCAGTCACATCATCATTCACCTTGCCACAGCACAGTGTCCATCTGTGACCATTTTTGAGTGAATGGGGAAGGTCATACATTTGCCTAAAAATCGTTTTTGAGCTCAGTAAGGAAATCTCTTTAGCTCCTAAATTAGAAGCCAGAGGAGCTTGGCAGGCTTCACATGTGGGAAACCTATTGAGCAGTGAATAGAATAATTATTCCTAAGGACTCTGTGTTCTGGATGTAGGAACGCGCATGGCTCAGTGCTCCGTGAAAGGCACATTTGCCTTCCCAACTCACAGAACACACTAAAAATGTGTTTTTTTCCTCCTAAATGTCATTAGCATATTCTGATAACAAATAATTATCTTTGATTGCCAGATATTTGATATACTAATTATAGATATATAGAGATGCAACCCATCAGCCTATTATCCTGAAAACTGGAAAATCTGCTCTTCCTGTCCTAAACATTACGGAAGTGCATAGTAGGTGCCAGAGAATCTGTAAATTAAATATAATAGGATTACCACGAGTTTTCACTACTATAGGTATTTAGATTCCATTCTTACATGACTTACCCACACTGATAAAGAATACGCATAAAATTAGGGTCTTTTCTGCCTTTGAAAAAGAACAAAATAGTGGTAAGATAGTTTAAAATACTATGAGCTGAGTCTTCATTAATTGTTGCGAATGTCAGGGTAGTGTTCTATTTGTGAGTGGCAGAAAGTATCGAGACACTCAGAGAAGGCAGTTAAGAAAGCCCCCATAGAACTATGGAAAGGAGAATATGGTACAAACGTAGACAAATTCCTTGTTACAGAAATAAGGATACTGAAATGAATGAGGTTTTCTAGATCGATAATGTCAAAAACTATTAATTATGTGATTCATTAAATGCAATAACCTAAATAAAAATATTTTTCTTCCCAGAAAAGTATTCCATGATGTACTAATTTCAAAAGAACAAACATACACATTTCAAAACTACTTGTGCTGACAATGTGGATGACGTATAAATTAATACAGGCTTTCTGTAAAGAATAGACTTGGGCTTCATCATACATGTGTCTGTCCTTCCAAGCAGGCTGTAAGTTCAGAACAGGGATTGTCTTATTCATTGTTGTATCCCACAGGTGTGATCCAATTTTGATACTTAGAAAATATTTTTTGATTGAATAAATGAGCTTGGCATTATATACCAAGTGCTTTAAAAAAATTTTTCACATCCCTTTAAACCAGTATTTCTACCCCTTAGGAATTTATTTGAAGGAAATAACCAGAGATATGAAGACACATATATAGGATGTTTGTTACACTATTATTTCTAATAGCACAAAATCTAAATGTTCAATCACAGGGAAATGATTAAATGTCATAAATCACACAAGGTAATGTAGTACTAGGCAGTTATTCAAAAGTGTGTTTACAAAGTGTAATTACTGACAAGAAAATATTCATAAGGTAACATGATATGTCCAATATATTTAATACATATATATACACATACACACCTAGATTCTAACTTATCATATATATATGCACGAGCATATTTACATCTATAGGAAAAAAACTTGTGAAAATACACCAAAATGTTAAAAATCACTAACACATTTTGCTAATAGAACTTAGTTGATATACTTTAAAATTTATAAAAGTAACTAAAATCATACTTAAAATGAAATATAAATGATTTTAGTTAATAAACATATTCCATTTGTGTGTGTGCTCTATCTAGAAACTATCCGACAACCATAAAAAAGCATTTGATAGTCAGTCTTATAATTCAGAAATGAGACATTCATCAGGAAAAGGAAAATACACAAATACGGTTTAAACACCAAAAGAGCAACTCCACCAAAATGAGTACATACTTTAAAAATAGTCACGCAAGTAAAATATCTCATTGGAAAGGTAAATATTAGTGAATACTTTATTGGAAATATAAAAACATTTACATTTAGAGCAATGAAATCGTGAAACATACGTTACAAAAATATTCTAAAATATTATAATAACATATACTAGAAAACTAATACAGTTGTTTCCAAATTTTACTTTCTAAAAATAAAATCCTGCTACTAATTATTTACAAAGGAATAGTATTTTCCTTTTTTAATTCTTTTTCCTTTGTTATGTTGTCACTCCCTAAAGTCAATAACTGTATCAGAATTCTGGGCTCATCTGATGAAAGCATTCCATCCCTATTGGAAAACAATCTGAAATCACATAGCCTGAATCTGCTTCCCTGTATCGTCTGTACAGACCACACCACAAAAGCTACTAAAATTAAACCCTGGAGAACTGATTAACTGGTAGGCCAGAAAAAGGTTTTTAGATTTTTTAATTCTTTGAGTGTTGTTTTGTTTATGTGGTTATCTTTTTTTCTTTAACCTAGGGAAAGTCCCTACTACAAAGGTCTCAAAGCAGAATTTAAAAGCAAGGATGGATCTTGTCTGGGTGTTCAGCTATCCCCATATTCACAGGTTCATTCTTTAGCAGAGTTTACTAAGCGATTTAGTGTCTCTGAATCAGTTTTTCTCTTTGTTAATTAAAACAAGCTAAATTGCTTTTTATGAAATTTTAGGAAGTTCTGCTCTCAGATTAGCAACATAAGACTTTCAAGAAAGATGGAGAATGGTTCAGAAAAATTATTACAGTAGCCAAGAAGTCCAAAAATGCTAATGGCTAAGGAACAAGGAACCCTGAATATCTTAAAATCCAGCTTTAGAATCGAAAGAGATCAGGACAAATATTGCAAGGCCTTCCTTGCACATTTGTCTGACCTATTGCCCTGGCGAACTGACAGGGGAAACAGAATTAGTAACCAAATTCTGGTCACAGGCTCAGCTACTATTCAGCTGAAACAACCTTGGAATCTAATTTAAAAATAAGAGTTCTGGGCCAGGCATGGTGGCTCATGCCTATAATCCCAGCATTTTGAGAGGCTGAGGTGGGAGATCATTTGAGTCAAGGAATTTGAGGTTACAGTGAGCTATGATCAGGCCACTGCACTCCAGCCTGGGCAACAGAAAGAAACCCTGTCTCTGAAAACAAAACAAAACAAAACCCTCATGTAAAGATAACCTGATCAAACAAGAGAATTTACTACTATACACAAGAATATTGCAGTTACTGACAGGAATATTTATGCTAAAGCATTTTAATGATTATTCAATGCCAAAAAAGTATTGATTAAGGAGGGGGAACAACATTATCACAAACAACATTATCACAGACATCTCCCTAGCTACATAATTTTCCACTTGTCACAGAAGCAAATTTTAACGTTACTATTTGAAATAGCCACAAGGTACCAAATATATTATTTACAGATTATAAATCTTCAGCTCTTTCGGGTCTAAAACTTAGCATTCATCTGAATGTTTATAATCATATCACCAAAGTCTACACAGCATTAATCTGAAGTAGTGAACTTCTGAGCAAGCTTCCAGAGTACTCAACTAATTTCAATGAAGAAAGTGCACCTCTTAAAACATGCAGATAGAACTGGGGAAATGCAAAGAATAGGCCTGAAATTCTAGACTATGGGGAGATCTTAAAGCATTAAAAAAGTAACGTAAGAAAAAAGATTCTATTAATAAACATCTAACAATCCCTATCTCAAAAATTAATAATGGATGAGAATATAAACAAGTTTACAAAAGTATCTGATAAATGCATAGATTATAGAGCAGAGATTGGTTCTTAAAGAGAGTGTATTTATTCAAAGCATCTGAGAGACAATGCTACAGATGGTGTGGCAGAGACTGAGAGTTGCCTCCCAATGTGTGTTCTCTTTTGACATGGTATCATAATTTCTAGTTGGCCATCCAGCCACTCATTTCCCAGCTTCCCTTGCTGCTGGGTATGGCCATATGACTAAGATTTGACCAATGGGATGTGAGTATACATATAACACGCAACTTCTTAGTCATGATCTTTGCCCTGGTTAGTATCTGATTCAAATGGTCAGAGCCACCTCAGGCCTTGAAATAGGAGGTATATGAGCATCCAGGTACAAGGAGCCTGGGTCCTTGGTAACTGTGGAACCACAGTCAGGCCTGGACCTTCAATCTAGCCATGTAGATGGTCGGGAAATAAATGTCTATCTTGTTTGCACCATGATTACTTGGGTTTTCTCCATAAATAACAAGTATTAGTCAAAATAATACAATAGCTAATGTTTATTTGGCATTTACTCCATACTAGACACTGTGCTAAGTGCTTTACATAAACTCTCTCATTTGCTCAAGACAGTAACACTTTCGAGCAATTATTCCTATCCTCAGAAACCCCAGAGTCACTCAGCTACCAGGGCCTGAACATAGGCCTATCTGATGCTGATGCCACGGTCAAGTTGTAAGCCACAACCACATACACGATAAATTCCATCTGCTTGGGATGGAAAGCAGCCACAATCCCCTCCTACAAAGCATTCCAAGAATGTTGACTTTTATATCCCCCAGATTTAACTGGCATTATCTTCAGGACCGTGAAGAAGGAAAAAAACATCACATCACAGTACAGAGATGAAGAAAAAGTTATACGGCCAAGATTCACATAGGAAAAAGAAATCATTCCCACTGCCACTCCAATGCAATGCAACTTAAAGTCATGCCATAAAGCTACACACTAAATAGATTATAGCTTTTTGGGTTTTGGCATTTTTTTAAGGAGGATATGGAAGAGAACCTTTATTTTGAACATTATAAATTTTTATAAGGTTTGAAATTTTTAAAATTATCCAGTATTACTTTTATCATCTAAAAAGACAATAAGAATGTTTTAAAACATGTCATAAGGGGTATCTGAAATTTTCCTGCTTGGAATTTTACCACTTATGAAAATACAATTGTAACTTATGATAAAAAGTATCAAAGTGCTAAAGAAATGTAATTATAGAGACAAAATAATAAAAGAAACATATCAATTTTTAAAAATCTATTTCCAACTATATTATTCCAATATGGATTTAAAGCAGTTTTTAACAACTACTACCGTATAACACAGGAGGAGAGTTAAGTGAAAAAAATTGAAAGCATAAAGGAAAGCAAAGGTGAAAGAAACAAGATGAAAATGATTCCAGATGTATAGTCAATGTGCAAAACATATCGGCTAAGCTTCTGTAGCCTTGTTACAGATTTGCTGAAATTTTCCTTCTAAGCTTCCTAGCAGACAGGGCAAAAAGGAGCTCAGAGTGTCCCTCAGAAAACAGGAAGTGAATGGTTCAGAAGGAAGTGCGACTGATTCGGGCGCCAGGATCTACCGAGATGCTTTCTCTAGTGAGTCCACAGAATGAAGGTGCTTTTTCATAGAATGAATTGTGGATCCAACGAGAAACAGGACTTTTTTAAATGTTGGGGCCCAGTTGCAAGTATAAAGGTATAATAATTTGGGGACCAAAATTTAACTGAAAGCTGAAAGGCATGCATATTATATAGAAATGCAAATAAAATGGTCTCAGCATTGTTGCTAGACAAGTTTCCAACCACCTTTTCCTTTATATAAATGATATATTGTAATTTACTTTCCATAATTCACTTTCTTTGCAGATACTGATATCTTAAATATTCCTGACCATTTAAAAATATCCAGCACTAAAATAATTATGGTCTGACATTTTTATACGCTTATAAAACACATTTTGTTCTAACTGTTTTCATTAGAAGAAATGTGGCCTGCTGAAAAACAAAACCTACATATTTTACTTTGGAAAAAAAATGCAGATGGAAATATAAAACCCCACACATTTGCTTTTAACACGGCTTGGGAACTAAAACCTATCATGTGCACTTGACTATGTTTTCACAGAAAGCAGCACTATGAGCACAGGCACAGCCCATGGCATTCTCACTGCTCCCCAGGAAGAGGTAACGGGGTGGCTGTGCAAGCTGAGGCTCCCTGGATGAGGGCTCCCTTTCACGGGGATCTCTGGACCATTGTGTCTCTAGACATAAGCATATAGGAAAACAAAATTCCTTGGAATTTAGCCTCTGAAGAGGCAAGCAAATTATGTTAGCCACAAACCAACTTGTGCATTACTCTCTGGTTTGTTTCCATTACCTCCCAAAATAAATTGTAATTTAAAATCAGATCTTAGAAGACGACATATAACAAGACATCCGTATATTTTCTTTCTCGCCTCGTGAAATGGCAAAAATTGCAAAAACTACTATTTAATAGCATTTAAATTTTAATACTCTAATTACATGTGTTTATATTTTTTATGTCTTTTTGTTTTTTTCCTTTTTGTGGAGAACGGGGTCTCGCTATATTGCCCAGGCAGGTCTCGAACTCCTGGGCTCAAGCTATTCTCCCGCCTCTGCCTCCCTAAGAGCTGGGATTACAGGTGTGAGCCACAGCGCCTGGCGTGTTTATGTTTTTTAAATGTTTGTTTCTTAAAATACAATTTATTCCCAAACTCTCCTACTATAAATTAAAACATAAATGGAAGACAAGAAGGCCCAGAGATGATTCCAATTGATGGAAATTCCTGATCCAGTACAGAAAAGGTAAGAGAATAAAAATAAATATAAGTTAAAAGAAGGGTGGACACCAAGTGCGCTGGCAGTAAAGGCACGCTGGGACCCCCAGGTGGGTTCTTAGAAAACAGGTCAGCAGAAGTTTCATAGAGTGGTCAACAGCCCAATGAGTCAACTGCTTCTAAAACAGTGGCCCAAACACAAGCTTATTTCTTCTCTGCTACGTGGTTCCTTATTAGAGATTTCCAGCTGGAATTTCAAAACATGATACAAACCATGATCAAGTGGGCTTTGTCACAGGAATGCAAGACTGAATTACAACAAATGTAATTCACCAGATTAGCAGATTAAATGGAAAAAAAAAAGTCAACATCAATCAATGCAGAAAAGCATTTGACAAAATTCAACATCCATTCATTATTTAAAAAAAAAAAACAAAAAACAAAAAAAAACCTCTCGCAAATTAGGAATAGAAGGACCTTCTTCAGCCTGATAACACCAATGTCTAACATCATATTTAATGGTGAAAGGTCAAATGTTTTCCCAAGATCAGAAACAATGCAAAAATGTCCCCTCCCACCACAACTATTTCACATTGTACTAGAAGTTCTACCCAATGCAAGAAAAAAAATCAAGGAAAATGAAAGGCATGCAGATGTGAAATAAATAAAGTTGTTCCTATTCACAGACAACATGACTGGCTATGGAGAAAATCCCAAGGAATCCAGGGGAAAACACCTTCTAGAACTAACAAGTGATTTTAGAAGTTTACAGGATAGAGTTCAACACAAAAATGAATCATTTTTCTACATATACACTTCTTATATACACAGAAACCAAAAGAAAAAAACATATATTAGAAACCAAGAAAAAAATACCACTTACAATATTATAATTTATACTTAAGGGCTCACAAAGCACATACAAGATCTATATGCTGAAGATGACAAAATGCTGCTGAAAGAAATGAAAGATGACTAAACAGACAGGCATACCCTGTTGATGAATTGGATGATTCAACATAATAAAGCTGTCCGTTCTCACCAACCTCATCTACAGATTTATGTAATCCCAATCAAAATCCCAGCATGATTTTCTGCAGATAAAGACAAGCTGATTCTAAAACGTATATGAAAAGACAGAAGAACTAGAATAACCAAAACAATTTTGATAAAGAAAAAACAAGGTTGGAAAAATCATATGACCTGATTTTGCAATTTAATATAAAGCTACAGCAATAAAGACAGTGTGGTATTGGCAAAGGAACAGACACACGTGTGTCTGAAATTTCTCATCATAAACCATTCTTAAAAATAAAATTAAAAATAAACCAAACATGAGGAATCTGGAAAGGTCACTGAGGGACATGGGGAACATTGCTGAAAGGCTGGAGAACAGACACCACAGCTGTGATTCTTGCCTATCTCATTTATCGACTCAAACTCAGCGCTGGGCGTAGAGGCCGCAGCCCATAAATAGCTGCTGAATGAATAAAAAGTGAAGGATGCACCACAGGAGAGCTCACTCTTTGTCCTTAACCCTACAGAAGGAAATAGCACCAAGAATCATAATGAATTCATCTCATCTCCTTAATTGAAAACGGAATAGAGAAAGCTGGTTTAAAAATCAATTTTATAAATGGAGAGCAAAAAAAGGCAGGAGTTGCAATTCTCATCTCTGATAAAATAGACTTTAAAGCAACAAAGATCAAAAGAGACAAAGAAGGACATTACATAATGGTAAAAGGATCACTGCAACAAGAAGAGCTAACGATCCTAAATATATATGCACCCAATACAGGAGCACCCAGATACATAAGGCAAGTTCTTAATGACTTACAAAGAGACTTAGACTCCCACACAATAATAGTGGGAGACTTTAACACCCCATTGTCAATATTAGACAGATCATCCAGACAGAAAATCAACAAGGATATCCAGGACCTGAACACAGACCTGGAACGAGCAAACCTAATAGACATTTACAGAACTCTCCACCCCAAATCCACAGAATATACATTCTTCTCAGCACCACATCACACCTACTCTAAAATTGACCACATAATTGGCAATAAATCACTCCTCAGCAAATGCAAAAGAACAGAAATCATAACAAACAGTCTCTCAGACCACAGTGCAATCGAGTTAGAACTCAGAATGCAGAAACTAACTCAGAACCGCACAGCTTCATGGAAACTGAACAACTTGCTCTTGAATGTTGACTGGATAAACAATGAAATGAAGGCAGAAATAAAGATGTTCTTCGAAACCAATGAGAACGAAGACACAACATACCAGAATCTCTGGGACACATTTAAAGCAGTCTCTAGAGGAAAATATATAGCAATGAGTGCCCACATGAGAAGAAAGGAGAGATCTAAAATTGACACCCTATCATCAAAATTGAAAGAGCTAGAGGAGCAAGATCAAAAAAACTCAAAACCTAGCAGAAGACAGGAAATAACTAAGATCAGAGCAGAACTGAAGGAAATAGAGACACAAAAAACTCTTCAAAAAATCAATAAATCCAGGAGCTGGTTTTTTGAAAAGATCAACAAAATAGACAGACCACTAGCCAGATTAATGAAAAAGAAAAGAGAGAATAACCAAATTGATGCAATAAAAAATGATAAAGGGGATATCACCACAGATTCCACAGAAATCCAAACCATCATCAGAGATTATTACAAACAACTCTATGCACATAAACTAGTAAACCTGGAAGAAATGGATAAATTCCTGGACACCTGCAACCTCCCAAGCCTAAACCTGGAAGAAGCTGAAACCCTGAATAGACCAATAACATGGTCTGAAGTTGAGGCAGCAATAAAGAGCCTGCCACCCAAAAAAAGCCCAGGTCCAGATGGGTTCACAGCTGAATTCTACCAGACATACAAGGAGGAGCTGATACCATCCCTTCTGAAACTATTCCAGACAATCCAAAAAGAGGGAATCCTTCCCAAATCATTTTACGAGACAAACATCATCCTGATACCAAAACCCGGCAGAGACTCAACAAGAAAAGAAAATTTCAGGCCAATATCCATGATGAACATAGATGCAAAAATCTTCAATAAAATACTGGCAAACCGATTGCAACAGCATATCAAAAAGCTCATCCACCATGATCAAGTAGGATTCATCCCGGGGATGCAAGGCTGGTTCAACATACGCAAGACCATAAACGTAATTCACCACATAAACAGAACCAAAGACAAAAACCACATGATTGTCTCGATTGATGCAGAGAAGGCTTTTGACAAAATTCAACAACCCTTTATGCTAAAAACCCTCAATAAACTAGGTATTGACGGAACGTATCTCAAAACAATAAAAGCTATTTACGACAAACCAACAGCCAATATCATACTGAATGGGCAAAAACTGGAAGCATTCCCTTTGAAATCTGGCACTAGACAAGGATGCCCTCTCTCACCACTCCTATTCAATATAGTACTGGAAGTTCTAGCCAGAGCAATCATGCAAGAAAAAGAAATAAAGGGTATCCAAATTGGAAAGGAGGAAATCAAATTGTCTCTATTTGCAGATGACATGATTGTATATCTGGAAGACCCCATCATCTCAGCCCAAAATCTCCTGAAACTGATAAACAACTTCAGCAAAGTCTCAGGATACAAAATCAATGTGCAAAAATCACAAGCATTCCTATACACCAGTAATAGACTTCAAGAGAGCCAAATCAAGAACGAACTGCCATTCACAATTGCTACAAAGAGAATAAAGTACCTAGGAATACAACTAACAAGGAACGTAAAGGACCTCTTCAAGGAGAACTACAAGCCATTGCTCAACGAAATAAGAGAGGATACAAACAGATGGAGAAACATTCCATGTTCATGGTTAGGAAGAATCAACATCGTGAAAATGGCCATACTGCCCAAAGTAATTTACAGATTCAACGCTATTCCCATCAAGCTACCAATGACCTTCTTCACAGAACTGGAAAAAAACACCTTAAACTTCATATGGAACCAAAAGAGAGCCCGCATAGCCAAGTCAATTCTAAGCAAAAAGAACAAAGCGGGAGGCATCACACTACCGGACTTCAAACTATACTACAAGGCTACAGTAATCAAAACAGCATGGTACTGGTACCAAAACAGAGATATAGACCAATGGAACAGAACAGAGGCCTCACAGGAAATACAACATACCCACAACCATCTGATCTTCGACAAACCTGACAAAAACAAGCAATGGGGAAAGGACTCCCTGTTTAATAAATGGTGTTGGGAAAACTGGCTAGCCATGTGCAGAAAGCAGAAACAGGACCCCTTCCTGACACCTTACACCAAAATTAACTCCAGATGGATTAAAGACTTAAACATCAGACCTAATACCATAAAAACCTTAGAAGAAAATCTAGGCAAAACCATTCAGGACATAGGTGTAGGCAAGGACTTCATGACCAAAACGCCAAAAGCAATGGCAACAAAAGCCAAAATAGACAAATGGGACCTAATCAAACTCCACAGCTTCTGCACGGCAAAAGAAACAGTCAGTAGAGTGAATCGGCAACCAACAGAATGGGAAAAAATTTTTGCAGTCTACCCATCTGACAAGGGGCTGATATCCAGAATTTACAAAGAACTAAAGCAGATCTACAAGAAAAAAACAAACAAGCCCATTCAAAAATGGGCAAAGGATATGAACAGATACTTTACAAAAGAAGACATACAGGAGGCCAACAAACATATGAAAAAATGCTCATCATCACTGGTCATCAGAGAAATGCAAATCAAAACCACATTGAGATACCATCTCACACCAGTTAGAATGGCGATCATTAAAAAATCGGGAAACAACAGATGCTGGAGAGGATGTGGAGAAATAGGAACACTTTTACACTGTTGGTGGGAATGTAAATTAATTCAACCATTGTGGAAGACAGTGTGGTGATTCCTCAAGGACCTAAAAATAGAAATCCCATTTGACCCAGCAATCCCATTACTGGGTATATATCCAAAGGATTATAAATCATTCTACTACAAGGACACGTGCACACGAATGTTCGTTGCAGCACTATTTGCAATAGCAAAGACCTGAAACCAACCCAAATGCCCAACGATGATAGACTGGATAGGGAAAATGTGGTACATATACACCATGGAATATTATGCAGCCATCAAAAACGATGAGTTCACGTCCTTTATAGGGACATGGATGAACCTGGAAACCATCATTCTCAGCAAACTGACACAAGAGCAGAAAATCAAACACCGTATATTCTCGCTCATAGGCGGGTGTTGAACAATGAGAACACATGGACACAGGGAGGGGAGCACTACACACTGGGGTCCGTTGGGGGGAAATGGGGGAGGGGCGGGGGGTGGGGAGGTGGGAAGAGATAGCATGGGGAGAAATGACAGATACAGGTGAGGGGACGGAAGGCAGCAAAGCACACTGCCATGTGTGTACCTATGCAACAATCTTGCATGTTCATCACATGTACCCCAAAACCTAAAATGCAATAAAAAAAAAAAGAAAAAAAAAATAATAATGAAAATAAAAAAAAAAAAAAAATCAATTTTATTTTAGAAAGTCAAATTCAAGATCTAGTCTCTCTTCCCTCTTTTCCAAAATACCCCAGCCTATACTGGTTTCTCTTTTATGAACTCCTCTAGCAAGTGACCTTAACATTTCTTACTCAGTCAAATACAGCATTAAACTGTCCTCTTGTGTGTGGTGCCTGGACTTTGGCTTCCTTGCCATGCGGTGAGGATGGAAGCAGATGACATGTATTGATAGAGTTCCCACCATATAGCCTGGTGCTGTTCTAAGTGCTTTGCAGTCAACCCTGCAAAGCAAGTTCTTAGTATCCCCTCTCCCAGACGAAGAAATTGGGGCATAGAGGGTCAAGTAACTTCTTCAAGGTCTCACCGCTAGTCAGGGGCAGAGCAGGGACTCAAACACAGGCAATTTGGCTCTGTGCTTGCCTCGGTACTACCTCTCCTGAGGACCCTGAGAACCTAGACTTTTACAGACCACACTACTTTGTGTATTTTTCTCAGTAATGACCACCTAGGGCAATCTTGGGTGTGCAGCTCCCGCTTTAAAATCTAAATGACCTGTGTGCTGTCTGGGCTGTATTTGCAAATCCCAAGAGCATCTTTAGGGAAAGTTTTTAGTTAAAGTCTGTGTTGTTATGAAGAGCCCTCCTGAAGGTTCTATCATGCTTTAGTTAATTCCACCATGAGGATTTCCATGACAAAAAAAAAAATTATTCATGTGTAATAAACATAAAATGTTAGTACTTACTATATGTTAGGTTTTTAATGTAAATATTGCCCAAAATAGATAACAAAACAACACTAGCAAAGCAAAAATCCTCCTGGGGAAAATTATTTTGTATCTCAGTGAAAGTCCTTTCCTATGAATCCTCCTGCCACTCCCAACAAACACACACAGAAAGCCTTTGATGGCAAAGGAAACCTCGATGATGCCTTGCACTGAGAAGATAAAACATACGACGCCCTCCAGGAATTCTGGCCATTCTTAAGATCTCTGTCACTAATTGTTTTGGAAAACTTCAATACAAGTAATTGTGGGTTTAACGGTAAAGAAAATAAGTGACTGTAGTCAGCCATCTACAGCCATCTCTCTAATGAGGTATGTGCTTACTGAACATATCGCAGCTGAAAAAACATAATTTTTTACAAAAGATGAGTTTTCCCATTGATCTTTTTTTCTTCTACAGCATTCTACTACAGAGAGATTAATCCCAAAACAACAAGAAAGGCTTCAATGAAATCTCACAGCAGCTGGCCATCATCCAGGCTTTAACTATGTCCCACGATACACTCCAGACATTCTGCAGGTTCTCTATACAGCACATGTCAGAACATTCCAATGGAATGGTAAAATATGCCTACACTATAATTTGTACCTTTAACCCAAGTTTTTGCTGACATAATTAGCTAAAAATATTAGCAAAAAGGTTAACTAGAGCTGTCCAGCCAACAAAACTAATTTCAAATAACAAATCTGGAAGAAGATAATTTCATTGACCACAAAGTAAAGACAAAAACTTTATCCTGTCCCAAGGACAACAATATGCTAATCGAATTCACCACTTAAATCATAAAGGGGTTCTCTAGGAAACCCACCACAGGCACCCAATTTCCACTGGCTAGAAAGAGAACACAGACATGATTGTGTAACCACTAGGTGGCACTCTCACACTGCTTCATCTCAAAACCAGAGTTCCACCTCTCGCCTATGGCTTTTCTAAAGCATTAGCAATGTAAAATTGAAAACACAGGTGCCTCACTTTAACAAATTTTTTTTTAACTAGAAAATATGTTTTTAATTAAAAATTTTTCCTACTAACTTCTGCATACAGCTAGTGCTCGACTTACGACCACGGTCGGGACCACGGAACGGTCGTTAACACAATTTAGTCTTAAGTTGAGTCGGCTATATGTACAGTTGAAATGGTGCACGCGGAGATGGTGGTGCTGCCAGAAGCTGGTCCGCACTGTCGTACGCCCAGCTGAGCAACGTTTGCACTGCCAGACACGGAGCAGTCGTGGCTAGCAATTGTGGCCGTAAAGTCGAATGGTCGTACATTACATAGGTCATAAGTCGATCAATACCTGTATAATGCTTTGGTATATAACCACAGAAGGATATCTCTAAACTGTCAATATAAATTGGTATTCTGACCGTCTCTCTCCTTAGCAATGCATTGTTCTAGTATTACAAGGTAAAACTGAGATAAATTTGTTTTCATTCTTTTTATCACAAATATCTTCTAAATGTACATAGCAGGAATCCATTCTGCCCCTCCCCATAGAAGGTCCTTCCTTGAGAATGAAATCTTCCATGTAAAGTGCCACTCTCTTCAAAATGCTTTGACAAGGGCTATTAACTGAACTAAACTTCTTTACTTATAAATACACACAAAAGGACTCGTCAAAATGACTCTAGAGACTGCTCATCTTATGGAACTTGGTGTGGTATAGTAACTTTGACTATACGTGTAACTGAATTAAAATAATTTCAAACAAAAGCCCTGTGAGCCAAGGCTGTGCCTAACTGATAAAATAAATGGTGGCCTCCAATACTTCTCAAGTCCCAGTCTATGGTGACAAGTATCAAGTAATCCTGCAGACTGAATATAATGTATGTCATTTCTTCATCCCTTTCAAATAAATATATCAAGATTTTAAAAGACTTTTAAAAACAGGTCTAGACTATGACCTTGGAGGATCTACAAACAATGAGCAAATTTCCCAAGACTTGGATGACATTATTAGATTCAAAGGGAAAGTCTGAGTAATAGGCATTTTGCTTATTTGGAATTATGTTTTATGTTCTTGTTGGCAGGGGCATGGGGCAGAAAGTTCTGCCTACTTGTCTGTATCTATTTGCAAAATATTAACCCAGTTTCAGGTAGCTACAAATGGCTGGGTCCCAGTAAACTCTGTAAATGTGCGGTTTCTCCTTGGCGATCTCAATCTCTCCTCCTCTCTCCAATCTATGTCCTTCCCCGCTTTGCAGCCTCTTATTCAGTAACACTCCTGCTTTTAACACTCAATGCCCTTTCACTTTTTTTTTTTTTTTTTTTTTTTTTTTCAGATAGAGTTTTGCTCTTGTTGCCCAGGCTAGAGTGCAATGGCTCGATCTCGGCTCATTGCAACCTCCAACTACTGGGTTCAAGCAATTCACCTTCCTCAGCCTCCCAAGTAGCTGGGATTACAGGAATGTGCCACCACACCTTACTATTTTTAGTAGAGATAGGGTTTCACCATGTTGGTCAGGCTGGTCTCAAACTCCTGTCCTCAAGTGATCCACCCACCTCAGCCTGCCAAAGTGTTGGGATTACATGTGTGAGCCACCACGCTGGCCCTTTCACCTTTGTGAACTGACTGAGGCAAGGGTCTAGAATTGGCCATTTCCACTATAAGGTAAACATGTGCCAGTCACTTGCAGAGTTGGTCCCTACCTCCCATGTGGTTCCCTCGCACTTTGTATCCATCTCTATGTCAGGTCTGAATACCTCACATTGTTAACTCTCTGTCTACATGAGGGCCCCCTCTACCAAGCTAAAAGTTTGTCAAGAAAGAAGACCAGATCTTAATATATATCCCCAAAATCTACCCATGGTGTTTGTAAACAGTAAATCCTTAATCAATGGTTGTTTAATGAATGTATCTTCTTGCCTTGCCTGATTTACATTTTAAGTCTCTTCTCTACTTGTGGAAAGAAAGGCTTTACCTCCACCTAACACAGGAGTTTGTTTGTTTGTTTGTTTGTTGTTTGTTTTTTGAGACAAAGTTTTGCTCTTGTTGCACAGGATGGAGTGCAATGGCACGATCTCAGTTCACTGCAACCTCCGCCTTCCAGGTTAGAGTGATTCTCCTGCCTCAGCCTCCCCAGTAGCTGGGATTACAGGCATGCACCACCACGTCTGGCTAATTTTGTATTTTTAGTAGAGATGGGGTTTCTCCACGTTGGTCCCGCTGGTCTCAAACTCCCGACCCCAGGTGATGCGCCTGCCTCGGCCTCCCAAAGCCCTGGGATTACAGGCGTGAGCCACCGCGCCTGGCCAACACAGGAGTTCTTAATTTTAGACTTCAAGAACACGTTTTTATGTATCTCTTTATGAGCATTTTTCCAGGAAAGAGGTTCATAGCTTTAATGGGATTCTTAAAGGAATCTCTTAACTCCCAAAATTTGGAACCAAACCAAGCTAAAGAACTTCAAGTACTTGGAATCAGAGGAGAGGCATATTATTGGGCTAAGGAGCCTGCCAAGCATCCATGAAACTATATTGGCAGGAAGCTGCCTACTCTGCTTACAGGTAATGTCTGAATATGAAGTAGGAGTAGACAGACTAGTCGTTACTGAGAAAATCAGACCAGTTGTTGAATCATATGCATTCACAAAATACATACCTAAAAGAAACTACAACTTCAGGTAGATGGAGATAATGATCAGAATAGAAATGCTCCTAAACTTACAATGTGCTTAAATCCTGATAAATCCATTGTAAGTTGAAAACACAGTAAGTCAATGCATTTCTTTAATACACCTTACCTACTGAACACCATAGTTTAGCCCAGCCTCCTTTAAACATGCTCAGAACACTTACATTAGTCTACAGTTGGGAAAAATCATCTAACACAAAGCCTATTTTATAAAAAGAAGTGTTGAATATCCCATGTAATTTCTTGAATGCTGTACCTAAAGTGAAAAAAAGAATGCTGGTATGCATATTCAAGTATGATTTCTACTGGATGCATATGGCTTTTACACCATAGTAAAGTTGAAAAATCATTAAATTGACCATCATCAGTCAGGGACCATCTGTACTGTGATTTCTGGAAAGTGACAAACTTTTAAAACCGGGTACCAAAGGTATAGGACTGCAGAGAAACTATCTATTTTTATTCCAGATTCTAAGTCCTATGCAGAAGCCCAGCTCTGTTCCATGTTGAGTGTTCAAATACCTACAGGCCTATGCCATCTAAAACCCTACTTCATGTGGCTGTGACCCAGCACTCAATCTCTTTGCCTGACACCTGTGGGTGAGGTGGGGTCCTTCTCCAGTTTTGTGCCTGCTAAATAGAGCCCCTCACTGGTAAAATTATCATAGCCTAAAGTTTAGTGAATTAGCAACAATGATTTAAAAATGGGGAAGTATATTTTCTAGAGGTCTGTTTTACTAAGAATTTTCAGTGGCATTAACTAGTTTGGATGAGTTATTTGACATAGGATGATGTCAATTAGACACATTCCAGGCCTCTCTGACCTGGACTCTCTGACTGACCAACTAAAAGTCAGGGGTTCCCATGATCTACTCTTCAAGTTCAACAACTAGAATGACTCACAGAACTCAGGAAAATAGTTGACTTATTATTACTCCTTTTCTATAAAGCATACTACTAAGGAATAGCCAAGTGGAAGAGACGCATAGGGCAGTGTACGCAGTGTACATAAAGGGGCACAGAACGCCATCACTCTCTCTCTGCACACCACCCTCCCAGTACCTCCACATGTATACTAACCCAAAAGCTCTCCTAAACCCGTGATTTAGGGCTGTTTATGAAAGCTTCGTTATATAGGCATGACTAATTATTTGGTCATTGGCGATGTGCTTAATCTCCAGACCCTCTCCCCTCCCTGGGCATCGAGGGTGGACTCAAAGTTCTAACCTTCTAATTATGCTCTGGTCTGTCCGGTGACCAGCCTGCATCCTGAAACTATCTAGGAGCCTCCAGTCACCAGTCATCTCATTAGCAAACAAGACACTCTTATCACTCCAGAGAGTCTGAGGGTCTTAGAAAGTCCTGTGTCGGGAACCGGAGACAAGAACCAACTATTATAATGAAAGTTTCTCCTACCATCCCTCTCACTCAGGATACAAAGGTTTTAGGAGCTCTGTGTCAGGAAGTGGGAACAAACACTAAACATATATTTTTTAATATATCACAGTATCATACATACTTAATCAAATTAATATATTTATAATAATAATGAGTTATCTAAAATGTCCAAACAAATGGCATAAATCACTGAAGTCCTCAAAAAGAAAATGATAGAAGCAAATGAAGAATCACTTGAGTCCATTATCATTTTGTTTCTACCTTTCTTCTTCTGATATGGGTTTTCTTGAGTCATTCATTTCTCATGCTGATAATCACTCATTCAAAACCAGCCTTTTAGGTAGAAGGCCAGTACCCATGTGTTAGGCTTTCATCTTGGGATTCAGATGATATGGAGTGGAGTTTTTCTACCATAAAGGAGAAGATATTTGAATAAGCCTTTAAGAATGAGAAAGTGAAAAACAGGGAAGAACAATGTGTGCAAAGACTCAGAGGCAGGAAGAAGGTTTGTATGTTAGGGAACAGCAAGTAGTTCACAGCAGTGGGCACGCTGCGTGGACTGGGAGCTACAGCGAGAGATGAAGCCGAAAAGAAAGTCCCACGTGTAGCCAGCCAGGAAATCTGGATTCATCTTAAAGGTTATAGGGCCACTATGGCATGTTAATCAGGGGGGGTAACATATCATATTGGCATTCTGGAAAGATCATTCTTGCAGCAGTGTGGCAATGGACTGAAGAGGCCAGCTGCAGAAGGATAAGTTAACATGGTAAGGCAGAGAGAAAGGATTTGAAAGACGTTAAGGAGGAAGAATACACTGATATGACCGCCTTCATAACTGCGGGGTAAAAATATAGTCCAGTCTCTTATTTTCCCAATTCACTGGTTTTGAGACCCCATAAGTCTATGTTATTAGCAGCAATTCCAGTACCTCCCTCCTGAAGCTGCTCCCCACCCCTACCCCAAAGTGTTCAAAAATGTTGCAGTCTGTCCTGATTCCAAACACCAGGTTGAAACAGAATAGAAAGGCTGATCGGTCCAAAGTAAGTCCACATTTCTAGCTGCTGCAGCCTCTGGTAAAACCAGAGTTGTTACTTTTGTCCATTACTGTGCCACGAACCCTGGTGCTCCAGATCCCTGCAAAGACGACAGTGATGCTTCATGCTTGGGATTCCAGGGGACTGCTGCCTTAGCTTAACTCACATACCCTGTCAAAGGATGGATGCTGTGCCGGAAGCCCAGGCTCAGCCATCAGCCGTCCCTCATGAGCCTAGAAAGGCCCTAATGTTAGCCAGTTCAACCTTCTCCTTCTCCATCACTGAAAGTGATCAAGTCTCTCAGCCAATGTGACTCTTTCCTAGCTCACAGGAGAGAATTATCTGTGAGTCTCTCACCCTCTGTAAATTGCCAGCTATTACAATTCTTTCAAGAGGGTTAAAGCCCTGTGAGGTGACAGAGAAACAGACAGACAGACAGACAAATCCAAAAAGCTACACTAGCAATTACTTGCCAAAAAGAAAAAATAACTTCCTGTTTATGCTGTCAGTAAAACATAAAATTTTACAGAATGCCCACAAGTGATTCTCTTTAAGTGCCGCAAAACGATAATTTTCCATGTAAAATGTTGATGGGAAAAAGGTCGTCTTATTGGGCACTTTGTAATGTAGGGTGAACCTCCAGTCCATAAGCAGCATGAGGTGGAAGGGAGACTTGCACCCTACACCAGCTACACTACCAACTGTGTGGCCTCCACTGCCCACCTCACAGGAATCCTTCAGTTACCCATCTTGAGGGTGACTTAAACACCAGATAGAACAGTTTATGTGTGAAATGCTTTGTAGCTATAAACGATTATTCACCTACATTATAATTATGCTTCTACAAATTGTGCTTGTCAGTTCACATCCTAAAAGGACCCAGGCATTAGACACCCTTTTACAAATTTTAAAAGGTTATTATAAAGTTCTGAATTGCACTCTGGCTAGAAGAAAATATAAAGCGTTTTAGGGAAAAAAAAAGTAACACATCATCCACATCTTCAATTCTACATCCTAAATAAACAGTTTAATCCCATCACATAACACAGCAAAGCCTGTTATCCTATAAAAGGAGACTACTAAACCCTCAATTTAGGGACTAGTTACAACTGATTAAAGTAAGGATACTTATAATTTAGTGTGTAAGAATGTATGCTGAAATATAATTAGTGCCTATGAATTAAAGCAGGATGGATTAGGCTAATTCCTGGAATGCTATTAGAGAGAAGACTCCAGGTTTAAAAAAAAAAAAAAAAGAACTAAAAGAAAAAGGAAAAAGAATGATCTTTGTGTTTGCACAGCAGCTAAGCTGCTTAATGTCCCTCTAATGGAGCTGAATGGAAGAAAGCGGAAGAAGGGGAGTGAAGCCTTCCCCGTGGCGTCAGCCCACGCTACGCCTGCCTGGCACTGCAGCCCTGGAAACCTGGGTACAAGCAGAAGGGGCTGAGTTGCATGCCCTCCGTTCACTTCCCAGCTTAATTTATATGGTAATTAGAGCTCTGCTGCCAGAAGGGAGAGCATCTGCCAAAAGTAAAGTCCTCACAATAACAAAACTGACATTAGCTGTGATGCCATCAAAGTGCTGACTAAGAAATTTCTTTTATCTCCTTTTGAAGCCATAAAGTGCATTCATGTTATTACTAGCCGGGAATTTTTAACAGTCTTGCACTGACAGCAATTATTTAACACATGCACAAAACAATAGACTTTCACACCACTTAATAAACCTTTGAGCTCCGTGACTTCCAGTGCTCTCACTGGCTGGATTTTATGGTCTGGTAGCTCCTGAACAGTCAAGTATACGGGCCACAAAACAGTATAAAAATGATTTGAACCAACTACTTTTTGTGCCCTTGCAGATTTATTTAATGACTGAGCCACGCTCCATTGTCTTGGGCCAATTAAAAGATTTGTCTGCCCACCTTATTCTCTGTGCTGAACTGCTACAGTAAGTCACTGCAAAGGAATCAAGCTGAACGCACGGTTGTTGACCTGTCCCTACGTCTAATTTTTTCAGAACATCAGCCTGAGTAAGATTCAAGTATTTTAGCAGTCTATTTAAGGTGGACTACGTTACTACCTTTCTCAGTAAAAAAATTCATTCAAATATTGTGTTTGAATATCAACACTGCTAAGGCCCAAAACAGAATACTATATACAAAGGAGAATAAAACCAAGAAGACTGCTTTCGGGTATCATCTAACTGAGGAGCTGTAACCAAATAATGATGATAGAGGCTGTATGTGTTTAAAGAACTCTCCTGGAAGTCAGATGTGGGTTATGAACAAGTCACCAAACCCCTATGTCTGGTGCCTTTATCTATAATAATAGAGGTAATGACAGCTATGCCACCTGCCTCCGAGGTTTCCATGACGATGAAACAAAAACTGCAGGAACATAGAAGAATAGATTTTAAATGTGCTCATTACAGAAAAATGGTAAGGAGGTGAAGTGATGTATATATATTAATTAGCTTGATTTAATCTTTCTACAATGTATATACACATCAGAAGATGACACTGTACCCTATAAATATATTCAATTACTATTTGTCAAATAAATTTTAAAACTGCAGGAACAAGCACTTTGCAAACTGTGATGCACTATATAAATAAGGGAAGAATTATTCTCTGCAGATGAAACCAAGTGATTTATTTTTTGGTCACTCTGATTCAAGGATTTTAATATGTAACCATCATAGCCATGGAGACCTTGAAATCTAATTACATTTACTATGAGTTATCACTAGAAATTCCCCAACTCAGTATCAAATATAGAAATCAGAATATCAAAGTTTTAAGAATAATGACATTTGTCTAAAGGGAACATGTGGTTTAAAACAGATGGCTAAAACCAGCAAGCATTATTAACAAAGTCAACTTTTAAAAGATTCAAATTATATATGCAAAATCCTCACTCACTATGTCAGTTCATGACTTTATATAGATTTATGTGCAAAGTTTGAATTATGTTATGACTCATTTTTGGCCAGTCATGGTGGCTCACACTTGTAATCCCAGGACTTTGGGAGGCTGAGGCATGAGGATCACTTGAGGTAAAGAGTTTGAGACCAGCCTGACCAACATGAGGAAACCCTGTCTCTACTAAAAATACAAAAATCAGCCAGGTGTGGTGGTGGCTGCCTGTAATCCCAGCTACTCAGGAGGCTGACGTAGGAGAATCACTTAAACCTGGGAGGTGTAGGTTGCAGTGAACCAAGATCACCCCACTGCAATCCAGCCAGCGAAACTCTGTCTAAAAATACATATATGTATATATATATATATACACACACGCACACAAATATATATAATTACTTGTTTTTAAAAGCATTCTTAGTCAACTAGTTTTAAGTAGTAAAAACACACTTAATGTAAGTCAGGTACTATGGAAAGGCCATAATCAATCGCATAATATCTTTCTCAGCCTATTTATCTGCCCATATATCTGTAATAGAGATACGCTGTCAGTGGGTTTACGTTTTCCCAGCAAGCAGAATCACAGGACAATAGGGTTTTAGAGCTCTCTCTTGCTTTTATGTAGGCTGTACTTCCCTAACATTTGCAAATGCCAGCATTTCACCTATTTTCTTAAATTGCATGCAATAGCCATGCCATGCCCACCATTTTGAAAGGGTACTACTGCCCACCTGGGGTTAGTCCTTGACCTCTACGTCAAGATACACTTCTGGTCATTGCCTTCGGTGTTTCTTTGCCTTTGGTGCCGGCCTGCACTCCATGGCTGCTAATCCCCAGCCGTACCCTGTGGCACCCAGTACCCAACTGCTCCTCTTCTGCTTGTCTCACTCTGTTCCTTCTCTCCGAATGGTAACTCAAGCTCTGCCCATAGAGTTTCCTTGCCAAATTATCACATTCTACCTTACATACGTTATCCTTCAAAGCCTTCAAATTTTTGTTCATATACTCACACGAGTTATATTTATTTGTCTTGTGTCCTCTACTTAATTTCTTATAGACACAAATTTAATGTTACTATTTTTCACAGTCAAATTTAATATTACCATATTACTTTCACATGCAAAAGCCTGACAATGGGTAGACTTCCCAAACTATGTAAAGTCCTGCTTTTTAACATATATTTAAATCAATATACTGTGAAGAGTTCACTGACTATGGGACATTGTTTGAGTTGCTAAGAAAATTTTCTAAAGAATAATCTTAGGCTATTGATGTTGATTATGTTGTTTGCATACAATGTAGAGATAGAATAAATAAAAGTAAAAACAGTGACTTTACTACTTCTTAGTTAACATTCAATTCAAATATTAAAAGTAGACTCACTCGAGAAAAAAATTACATTCTTCTATGTTTTTAATTGTCACTGCTTATCTAAACCTTAGATACTAAGAAATGAAGCTAAGAAGAGATTAGCAGCAAACTTCAAAGGTAATAGCAGGCGCTTAGCAAGAACATAATTAGATGGTGATTTCACTGACATTACTCAAAAAACACTCTAGAGATGACGCAGGGCTTATACATGAAAGTATATAAATGCCTTTGATGGATCACTTCAAGAAACAAAAAGCAGGTTGCAATACCCAGCATATATTTCTCACAAATGACTCCATATGAAAATAAGATAGAAAAATAGCACCTTACAAAACTTTTCAATATTGTAGAGCAGTAAATAAAATTAACACTTTAGAGATAGTTAAATCTGTAACATATGTGACTAACAGTATATGTTTTAAAAACAGAAAAACAGCTTTCCAATACAAAAAGGAAAGAATACCTTAATAAAATAAATAAATGAACAAAGATACAAATGGGCAATGAACTGAAGAAGAAACACAAACTGCCAAAAACAACTGAAAACATGTCCAAATTGATTAGGAACCAAAAAATGTAAATTAAAGGAACTATATCATTTTCAAACTCCGAGATTGGCAAAAAAGAATACTAACAGTACAGGTCTAGCACTCTGGAATATCCTTACTGCAAGAACAAATTACACATCCTCACTGGAGGACAATTTGGCAACACACAGCCAAACTCTATGCATACACTCTCAGCAATTACACTTAAGACAAGGAGGAAGGAAAGGGAGGAGAGGGAAAGAGAGTGAAGAAGAGAGGAAAGGAGAAGGCGGGAGGGGTGTGTGTGTGTGTGTGTGTGTGTGTGTGTGTGTGTGTGTGTATGTGTGTGTGTTGGGATCGGGGAGGTGAGCATTTGGGGTACTTGTAAACAGAGAAAACGTCAGGCAGGAAAATGACCAAGGGTTAACTATACTTGAATGCATAATTTTTCTTTTTTCCTCTTTATATTTTTCTAGATTGCCTGAATGCCCCCAAAAGCTATTTGCACTATGAAAATAAATTTAAACTATAAATCATATTTGCATAACCACTTGATAATTAAAGAGAAATATTTCAACAAATTCTCCATCCTTATCTTCAGAGGCAGCCATCTATTATTTCTAGTTGGGCACAAGAGAACCCTTCACACTCACCAAGTGTGTTTCTAGGTATACCAAAACAACAACAACAACAACAACAAACCTTGCTGTGTGTCCACAGAGACCCTTTAAAAATATTCTCAGCCGGGCGCGGTGGCTCAAGCCTGTAATCCCAGCACTTTGGGAGGCCGAGGTGGGTGGATCACCAGGTCAAGAGATCGAGACCATCCTGGTCAACAAGGTGAAACCCCGTCTCTACTAAAAATACAAAAAATTAGCTGGGCATGGTGGCGCGTGCCTGCAATCCCAGCTACTCAGGAGGCTGAGGCAGGAGAATTGCCTGAGCCCAGGACGCGGAGGTTGCGGTGAGCCGAGATTGCGCCATTGCACTCCAGCCTAGGTAACAAGAGCGAAACTCCATCTCAAAAAAAAAATAAATAAATAAATAAAAATAAAAATATTCTCTAGTACTTCCCAGTGGGAAGTGCCTCAATGGAGGCAGGGCCTGAAACCTCATTCTGTGTATTTGATACTGGTTGGCCGATAAGAATGTGAAGAGTTAAATACCCTTCCAGAAAAATTCACGTATGAAATGAACTGGGATGGATACTAATTACATTAGCAAATAGTGCCCAAAGAAAGATTTCCGAGATACTAAAACTTCAAGAATCAAATACAAACTGAGTTGACATCAAGCTCGGCAACTATAAGAATGAAGTAAGACATTCTTCCCTGTGCTCCCCAGATTTGTCTTCTCGCATTGCTCCCAATTTAAGGAAGAAAAAGTCTGTAACAGAAAAATAATAAAACAAAAAAGTTTCCATCATTTTAAACAGACATTGTGAATAATTCTAGAAAGACACGCTTTGCCTACTTCTTAACATGTCCAAGAGGTGAAATTGAGCGTATTCTTTCTTTTCCAAGATTACACATATGGTTTTAATACATCTTTTATTTCAATTTTCATTTCTTGGCCATCATTTTTTAGATTAAATCTAACAATCCATGTCAGACTCACTTTAAAAACACACAGCCAGACACCTCTATGGGACCTCTCTCTTCACTATTTTTAGACTGTCCTAGAATTTTACTAATGTCTGTTTCTTCTACAACCCTAGAAAATTAGAATGTTGGTGAAATGTTTAATGTTTTATAAAAACTAACCAATGTATCTCAGTACTACATAAATCACCTTTTTCTTCTCTGAAACTGCCCTGTAAATAGTAACTTGCCACGTGGCGCAATGGAGACCTTGAAAGGTGGCTGAGTCCAAATCAAGATGTGTTATAAGTGTACAAAACACACTTGATTTCAAATACATATATTATATATCATAATTAATAATGTTTATATTAATTACATGTCAAAATGGTATTTGAATATAGTGAGTTAAATATAATTTCACCTGCTTCTTTTTACCATTTTGATGTGACTAGCAGAAGATTTAAAGTTACTTATGTGGTTGCATTGTGTTTTTCTTGGACAGTGCTGCTCTGGAACACTAGTTTATCATGTTGAGATTCTTCTTGTCGTTTCTGTAACTCTGCAAATACTCTATATTCTCTTTAAATAGTATGTCTTCATCAGTGACATTAGGCAAGAGGCTTACTCCATCCTCCACCCTTTTAAAACACGTGCCATTAGTTACTCCTTTTCCCAAAAATTAAAGTCTGTGCTTACTACAATCTTCAGCTCTACTTTAATCTGAGCACTCTGCACCCATTGTGATCAGTGTTTTCCCCAGAGGTGCTCTGCCCCTTTGTGCCACATACACTTTGGCAGTGGAGCAGCATTACAGTCTACCAATGCTGGTGGAGGGTGTAACTTTCAGTTTGGGATTCAAACTCGCTTCCCACAGGGCGAATATACTAACGCACCACCACAATTCCTGGGCATGACTCATTCATTCCCTGAATTCTCCCAATGCACCGACAGGAATGTTAACCATCCTGTTAACCATACCTGTCCAAAAGTGGGCTACTGTATTAGTTAGGATTGCTTTCATAAAAGAAACCCAGTGACCTACCTGGCATAACCAATGTTGATTGATTTATTTTTCCAACTTCAGAAATTGGTCAGAAGTAAACAGATAAGAGGTGATGCAGTAGCTTTATGACGGGACAACTGTCCCAGCCTCCTCTGTCTTTCTGATCTGCCCTCATGGTCTCAAGATGCCTCTTGAAGGTACAGGCAACGTTTCTATGTTCCAATCGAGAAGGAAAAAGATGAAGGACAAAAGGGACATGTCGGCTGTTTTTCTTTTTATCAGGAGACTTTGGCTTTTATCCAACTGGCCAGAACTGATTTACTTGGTCACCCTAATGACAAGGGAGTCTGGGACAGTATTTTTAACCAGATTCTTACCAGTAACGAAGGACAGTAAATGGATTTGGGGTAGGCAGTTGTTAATGTGTACCGTAGCTCTATTTTCACAATTATTACTGCAATTTTGTTAGAGAGAGAAACAAATGCCTAGGAATAAGGGGATTAAAGAAAACCCCAACAAGATCCACAATCTTAACGTTGGACACAAAGTTGAGAGAATGGAAACTTTGAGAATATATGTCTATTATGTGGATCATTTCATTTTATTGCATTTCCACTTGTTTGAATATTTCTTATAACAACATTCAGCATTTATCTTTGTGCTAGTAAAAGTATAATCAACCTGCCAATGATACCTTTTCTAAAAGTTTAGTTCATATTATATCAAATAGCTGCTCAGAAAACTTTCTCCACCACTCACAGTCTGCTATCCAATATGGCCTCACTCTACTTTAATAATTTTATTTCCTTCTGTTTCCTTTCATCCAGAGTGGAAGAAAGCAGACCTCCAATGTGAAAAGGAGTTTCTTCCTGAGTCATCTGCAGAATTCCAAACTCCTGTCACCCATCTGATCCAATACCAAATTCAACATTCCACTCAAATGTATGAAGCACTGTTGTTGTTCATAAGAACCACTGTCTGCATTTCAGTCTACCACACCACTAGAAGATATTTTTTTTAAGACAGAGAAACATAGTTTTAATAGTTCACAAGTATTAAGGCCCATACCAGGCCACATGGAGAATGGGAGAGCTGCCCTGGCTGAGGATGCCATGCCCTCAGCTAAGAACCCCCACTCATTCGCTCACTAAGTGACTCACTCCCAAATAAGAGCTCTGCAGAAAGCCTGACTCTAGTTTTTGGTTCAGCAACATTCAAGCTTCTAAAATATCATATATCTTTATGTCATTGGCGAAAAGTCAGGGCTTCATATGATTAATGCATAAACGTTACTGATCATTCTGTTCCCCACAATGGCCTAAGCTTTCCAAAAGCCATCTCTGTTCCACCAAGTGTCTTCTTTCTGTAACACCCACCCGTCTATACCAAATGAAACCCTACTCATTCCTCAAGGCTCAGTTCAGATTTCACATTTTCCACAAAGCCTTTCCAAATTGCTCTACTGTAACTGTTCTCTATTTTGATCAAATATGCACTTTATTTCCATTTCTCTCATGTCATTTGTTTTATTTCTGCCTTTCCGACTATTCCCAGCCTCTACCACTAGATCCAAAGCTTGATTCTACATTCTTAGCAGAGTGTTTTATACATTTGTTTGCATTGCATTAAACCTGGATTTGTTTTTCCATGTGATAGACAAAAGCAATGGTGCAACATCATTGACTACAGTGTTTTTTAAAGTCTGGTCACAAATTATGACTGTCAAAATAATAATCAGCCCATTGCTTTCCATTTTGAGGTCCAAAGAAAATTATTACAAATACATGAAGGATGTCCTATGGCTTTGAGCAGGAAGAAAAGATTGCCTACCAGTGTCTATACAAGGCATTCACTACTCCACTATGCAGTCCATAGGTCTCCACATAAATTCAGCAGCACAATCCAGTTACACAAAGATTCTTGAGCCTCTGCAAAGGATGAACAGACTTCCTGAACTCAAAAATTGGGACACGGAATTTTTATGCCATTCCAGGTGATTTCCCATTTAAAATATAGCTTTGATTGGATGCAGTGGCTCACCCTTGTAATCCCAGCACTTTGGGAGGCTAAAGCAAGTGGATTGCTTGAGCCCAGGAGTTTTTAGACCAACCTGGGCAATACAGTGAGTTCCGCCTGTACAAAATATACAAAAATTAGCTGGGCATGGTGGTACATGCCTGTCGTCCCAGCTCTGCAGGGGGCTGAGGTGGGAGAATAGCTTGAGCCCGGGGAGCGGTATTTGCAGTGAGCCAAGACTGTACCACTGCCTGGGTGGCAGAGTAAGACCTGTCTTTAAAAAAAAAAAAAAAATCTTTTTAATTGGATCAAGGAGCATACTTATTTAGTAAATCTGATATGTGTTCCAATTAAGGAACTGTTCGGTGTAAAAAGTTGGGGTGATAAGAGTTGACATTTTAAGAAACTAAAAGCAGAAGCTAAGAAGGGTAATAAGAAGGGCAGAAAAAAAGTGGGAAAAAGGCCGGCACAGTGGCTCACACCTGTAATCGCAGCACTTTGGGAGGCCAAGGCAGGCGGATCACAAGGTTAGGAGTTTGAGACCAGCATGGTCAACATAGTAAAACCCCATCTCTACTAAAAATACAAAAATTAGCTGGGTGTGGTGGTGGGCACCTGTCATCCTAGCTACTTAGGAGGCTGAGACAGAACTGTTCGAAGCTGGGAGGCAGAGGTTGCAGTGAGCTGAGATCACTCCAGCCTGGCCAACAAGAGCGAAACCCCATTTCAAAAAAAAAAAAAAATTTGGGAAAAAAAAAAACATCTTACTGGCAAAAAGGTAACAGTATTATATTCTTGCAAATGCAGGTTGTGTGTGATAATATATCTCTTTTTCTTCCTTCTGCCTTAGGTCTCAGAGGCTAACATGCTGTTCTAGAAAAACTATATCACGACTTTTCCCTGACTGGTTTGAAAAACTGATGTTGTTCTCACTAGAGGGACGTGCAAAGCTTTAAAAAATCTATAGAATGATTAAGGGAAAACAGATGTAAGTGCCAGGATCCTGTTGAAATGATCAAGGAAGGTCTAACTCCAAGAAAGTCCACTTAACATTATGTTTTCATTTCTATGAATTCTATCTGGTTTCATTTCAAATCTCTGTCATATTCTCAAAGCTCATTTTATTTCTTTAAATATATTAAAAAGACATATTTTACATTCTGAAGCAGACCACTCCAAACTCTGCAGTCTATGTGAAACTGATTCTATAGTGTTTAATTAATTATTACTCATGGTAGTTTATTTCTTTATGTGTTGGGGGTGGGAGGAGTCCTCTATTGTGGATTCACGGTCATTAAATTTTATTTGTGGGAATTTATTAAGGTCTAGATTTAAATTGTGTTCTTCCAGAGAGATTTCCTTTCCTTCTACCAGGAGTTGGGAGTACCGCCAATCTAAGGCCACTTTCAACTGAACATTCAACTTGACCTATAGGTAGTATGAACTCAAACCCAAAGCCTACCTTCAGGCAGGCTTAGTGTTAGTAATTCTCATGGGGGACTTTTCCTTTCCATTTCACCCACAACTAAAGCAGAGACAGTTACATATGTCCCCACCATTCCCTCTCCAGAGATTCTTCCTACTTCTTCCACTTGGTATTAACCATCGGGGTGTTGACTCTATGTGGGAGCTCTGATGTGACCTCTACCCCGTCTTGGGCTCTGTTCCCTGTGCTCCCTACACATGCCTGGTTAAAACCCACACTTTGGGCCTTTAGAGGTCGACAGATACCACAGGGACCAAGGCTTGTTCCAGTGGTCACTTACCCTCCTCACACATAATGTCTTGTCATTCCTACCCTCCAAGGAATTCCCTTACCTTTCTGCCCGCTCAGCCACGCTTTCAAAACTACTTTTTAAAAAATATATTTTATCTAGCATGTTCAGGCTTGCTTTACTAGGCAGGGTCTCTCTTAATATCTAGTCTGCCATACAGCTAGAACTAGAACTCTCCCATGCAGAGATTTGCATAGAGGCTGTAAACAGTCCCATGTGGCATGTTACTATCCTGTGTCAACATCCAAATAACAGGCTTCAATTTAACCTCTAAAATCAGTATAAAGTTTAACTATGTATACATTTTTCTTTTACCTCAATGCTATACTATTTAAATATGGTGTGTGTGTGTATCACATATCCTAATTTTTACATAACTATTTTATATAATTATGCTTAATAATTATATTCTTATTTTCTTATTTCTCAAAGCATGTACCTGTACTTGTTCCATGTAATCACACCTACAGCACATGGCCTCTACAAGTGACCTTTAAAAACTAATTCAGAAAGCCAGAGGTAAGTTATGCTAAAACCTAACTAGTCTTATTACCTATTTCTGGAGCCTCTGCTCAAGAGTAAGAATTTAAGGAAAAATAAGTAATATTATAAAACAAAGTTACTATCATAATTGTCATTTTTAAGGTGCCTCTCATGATATGGCACATTAGTATTCAGAAACATCACAATACCTATGCCTTCCATAACATATCATCTACATTATCATAACACATGTGAAAAACTGTAATCCAGAAGCAAACATCTTTAATAATTTTTAAAATGTTTACAGTATAGGTAGAATACAAAGTATATTTATAACCTCTCTTGTTCCAAAATGAATTTGAAACTGAAACCTACTAATATATTTTACAAATTGACTTAAAATGATAGTTGAAACAAAGCAAGTTAATGAAAAAATATCCAACTATTTTTAACATTTTCATTTCAAACATTAGTACAAATACCTAATGCATGCACGGCTTAAAACCTAGATGATGGGTTGATGGGTGCAGCAAACCACCATGGCACATGTATACCTATGTAGCAAACCTGCATGTTCTGCACACGCTTCTGAAAATTTTTTGTTCTACTTCCTTGTTTCAAAATGGGCCTACGATTAAGAGAACAAATATTTTAACGTTTCTCTGTCAGTGTACAAATCTCACTCTCCAAAGTTTACAACCAAATGTTTTGCATCATTATTACACACACTTGCTACCACCTACAGAAGGAACAAAAGCTGTACACTCTATACTCTATAAAATTACCAATTGTATGTAGCAATGTTATTTTATCCACATTTCTAAAACCTGCTACAAATGAAAAAAAGATTAAAAATCATTTCTGCAGGTCTAAACAATGACACCAAAATATGACTATTTTTCCACTTCGGACCTTTGTTAATGTCTGAATACCAAAGCATGCTAGTTAGTCTTCCTGTTTAACCACAAACATGTCAGGTCTGTTTGGAGTTGCGCTGAATTTGGAAAAGACGTGTATCTGAATGGTAACAGCTTAAAGGTTTTAGAATAAAGCCTACATTTGTAGGTAGCCACAAATCTTAGCTGAAAATTAAATGAACTACACATATGTTACATAGACAGGTTGGATGATTGAAATGTTCACAGATCGAGGTATCAGAAAAGTTGAGCTTCTGATTATTTTTGAAAAATCATTTAGCTGCTCAAGACTTTGCTTTCTAATCTATGGAACTGTCCCGCATGACCTCTAAGCCCCTTCGGCTCTCACATTCGAGAATTCTGAATCTACAGCATGTATAACAATTGAAGGTAGACTTTCCACCCCATTCTCTGAGCAGAAGGAACGCTCCAGTCTTTTGACTGGGGTTCCTATATGCTTACACCAGGTTAAATGACAAGAGCATGTCAAAATAAGAATCGGAATGCAAGGATTTATCATCCTTTGTGAGCCACATTCTTATCCTCAACACTCGGCAACAGGGCTTAGAGTGTCGACATTTTGATGCAATAATGACAATGCAGTTCACCAAACAAGGCCAAGCTCAGTGGTTTCCAGGAAACTGAAAAGAGAAAGAATGTGGATAGAAATAGTAGAGACTTCAAATGATCAAGAAAATGAATGAAGTTCAAACTGAGAATCAAAAAGAGACACAAAAAAGACCTAAAAAGTGTGGTCAATGCATTTGGAGTGACCTGAACCAGGGAAAGCTTTTCCTAACAATACTAACAAAACATCTTTGAGAGTATTTTATCATTAGTGGGATCAATGGGTTAAGATCAGATTGACAATTCTTCATTTAAAATGCAGAAACTAAAATTGAATTCTTTTCATTTGTGAAAGACAGAATCATTATACAACTTCATCACAGACATTTTTACCTAACCCTAGAAGTCAAAAATGATCTTTATTTAGAAAAAAAAAAAAATCTTTATTGTCACAATGGAACACTCACACCTCTGAGAAATGAGACAAATCATGAATTATTGTTACTATTCATTTAAATTACTCAAAAAGCCCATGTTAATGGATTAAAATGTCTTTAAATAAAACAATGAAATAATAAAATTGCCTCAATTATTGCTCCTCTTTCTTTAGGAATAAAGGCAACTGAATAGAAAGCAAAAAATTATCTCATAAAGGTAAGTTATAGCACATATTCCATTTCCCTTCAGGTTGTTGTTAGTATATATGTGCAAATATGCTTATATATATATAACATAGTTGATATGTTATAGCTTAAATGTTTATTTTTATGTTTTGAATCATATGGTTTCAATTAAAAGTCCTATATTGGCCAGCCATAGTGGCTTATGCCTATAATCCCAGCACTTTGGAAGGCCAAAGCAGGCAGATGACTTGAGGTTAGGAGTTCAAGACCAGCCTGGCCAACATGGCAAAACCCCATCTCTACTAAAAATACAAAAATTAGCCCAGTGTGGTGACACAGGCCTGTAGTCCCAGCTACCCATAAGGCTGAGGAAGGAGAATGGCTTGAACCTGGGAGGCAGAGGTTGTAGTGAGCTGAGATCATGTGACTGCACTCCAGCCTGGGCGACAGAGCAAGACTCAGTCTCAAAAAAAAAAAAAAAGCACGGAGGGTAAGTGATCACCACATTTCCAGACGAGTTATAACTACCCACAGACCAAGAAATTCCCAGGCTAAAAAGTGCCACAAGTGTCCAGCACAGCTATTTCAGCCAGCGCAGCGGGTCTCCACACCTTACACAAATCTGGATGGCCATTTCAACTGGCACCAGGAACACCTGGGAGACAGAGCCACTCATTCAACTGAAAAAAAAGGGGCTGAAACAGAGAGCCAGGTGATCTGGCTCAGCAGGTCCCACCCCCACAAAGACCAGCAATCTAAAACACTCTGGATTGAGAGTTTCACAGCAAGTGCAGCTGGACCTGGGACAGTCCAGCTCTGTGGGGGGAAGGGCATCTGCCATTACCAAGGCAGTCTGCCAATACCGAGGCAGTCTGCCATTATCGAGGCAGTCTACCAGGCTGACATCTGTCAAGTATCCTTCTGGAACGAAGATAACAAAAGAAGAAACCAAGAGCAACCCTTACAGTTCTGCAGCCACTGCAGGTGATCCCCAGGCAAGCAGGATCTGGAGTGGACTTCCAGCAGTCCTACAGCAGAGGGGCCTATTAGAAGGAAAACTACAAAAAAGAAAGAAATAACTTGAACACCAACAAAAAGGACACCCACTCAGAGACCCCATCTGAAAGTCACCAACTACAAAGACCACAGGTAGATAAAGCCACAAAGATGGGAAGAAACCAGCCCAAAAAGGAAGAAAACAGCAAATCCATAATGCCTCTCCTCCTCCAAGGGATCACAACTCCTCACCAGCAAGGGAACAAAGCAGGATGGAGAATGAGTCTGATGAATTGACAGAAACAGGCTTCAGAAGGTGGGTAATAACAAACTTATCTGAGCTAAAAGAACATGTTTTAACCCAATAAAAAATAATAATAATAACTAAGAACCTTGAAAAAAGGTTTGATGAAATGCTAACAAGAATAAACACATTAGAGAAGAAAATAATTGAACTGATGGAGCTAAAAAACACAACATGAGAACTTCACAAAGCATACACAAGTTTCAATAGCCGAATCGACCAAGCAGAAGAAAGGATATCAGAGAGTGAAGATAAAGCCAATGAAATAAAATGAGAAGGCAAGATTAGAGAAAAAAGAGTGAAAATAAATGAACAACACCTCCAGTAAATATGGGATTATGTGAAAAGACCTAATCCACACTTGATAGGTATACCTGAATGTGACAGAGAGAATGAATCCAAACTTGAAATAAATCTCCAGGATATTATCCAGGAGAACTTCCCCAACCTAGCAAGGCAGGCCAATATTCAAGTCCAGGAAATACAGAGAACACCACAAAGATATTCCTCAAGAAGAGAAACCCCAACGCACATAATCATCAGATTCATCAGGGTTGAAATGAAGGAAAAAATGCAGTCAGAGAAAAAGGTTGGGTTACCCAAAAAGGGAAGCCCATCAGATTCACAGAAAATCTCTCGGCAGAAATCCTACAAGCCAGAAGAAAGTGAGGGCCAATATTCAACATCCTTAAAGAAAAGAACTTTCAACCTAGAATTTCATATCCAGCCAAACTAAGTTTCATAAGCGAAGGAGAAATAAAATCCTTTATGGACAAGCAATCGCTGAGACATTTCGTCACCACCAGGCCTGCCTAACAAGAGCTCCTGGAAGATGCACTAAACATAGAAAGGAACAACCAGTACCAGCCACTCTAAAAATGTACCAAATGATAAAGAGCATCAACACAGTGAAGAAACTGCATCAACTAAAAGGAAAAACAACGAGCTAACATCAAAATGGCAGGATCAGATTCACACATAACAATATTAATCTTAAATTTAAATGGGTTAAATGCCCCAATCAAAAGGCACAGACTGGAAAATTGAATAAAAAGTCAAAACCCATCACTGTGCTGTATCCAGGAAACCCATCTCACGTGCAAGGACACACATAGGCTCCAAATAAAGGGATAGAGGAAGATTTACCAAGCAAATGGAGAGCAAAAAAAGGCAGAAGTTGCAATCTAGTCTTTGATAAAATAGACTTGACACCAACAAAGATCAAAAGAGACAAAGAAGGGCATTACATAACGGTAAAACAATCAACCAACAAGGAGAGCTAACGATCCTAAATATATATGCACCCAATACAGGAGCACCCAGATACATAAAGCAAGTTCTTAATGACCTACAAAGAGACTTAGACTCCCACAAAACAGTAGTGGGAGACTTTAACACCCCACTGTCAATATTTGACAGATCAGCAAGACAGAAAATTAAAAAGGATATCCAGGACTTGAACTCAGATCTGGACCAAGCAAACCTCATAGACATCTATAGAACACTCCACCCAAAATCCACAAAATATACATTCTTCTCAGCACCACGTCACACCTACTCTAAAATTGACCACATAATTGGAAGTAAATCACTCCTCAGCAAATGCAAAAGAACAGAAATCATAACAAACAGTCTCTCAGACCACAGTGCAATCAAATTAGAATTCAGGATTAATGAGACTAATATCATCCTGATACCAAAACCCGGCAGAGACTCAACAAGAAAAGAAACTTCAGGCCAATAGCCATGATGAACATAGATGCAAAAATCTTCAATAAAATACTGGCAAGCCGATTGCAACAGCACATCAAAAAGCTTATCCACCACAATCAACTAGACTTCATCCCGGGGATGCAAGGCTGGTTCAACATACACAAGTCTATAAATGTAATTCACCACATAAACAGAACCAAAGACAAAAACCACATGATTATATCAATTGATGCAGAGAAGGCCTTTGACAAAATTCAACAGCCCTTTATGCTAAAAACCCTCAATAAACTAGGTATTGATGGAACGTATCTCAAAATAATAAAAGCTATTTATGACAAACCAACAGCCAATATCATACTGAATGGGCAAAAACTGGAAGCATTCCCTTTGAAATCTGGCACTAGACAAGGATGTCCTCTCTCACCACTCCTATTCAATATAGCACTGGAAGTTCTAGCCAGAGCAATCAGGCAAGAAAAAGAAATAAAGGGTATTCAAATAGGAAAGGAGGAAGTTAAATTGTCTCTATTCGCAGATGACATGATTGTATATCTAGAAGACCCCATTATCTCAGCCCAAAATCTCCTGAAACTGATATGCAACTTCAGCAAAGTCTCAGGATACAAAATCAATTTGCAAAAATCACAAGCATTCCTATACACCAATACCAGACTTAAAGAGAGCCAAATCAAGAACAAACTGCCATTCACAATTGCCACAAAGAGAATAAAATACCTAGGAATACAACTAACAAGGAAAATAAAGGACCTCTTCGAGGAGAACTACAAGCCACTGCTCAACGAGGACACAAACAGATGGAGAAACATTCCATGTTCGTGGTTAGGAAGAATCACTATCATGAAAATGGCCATACTGCCCAAAGTAATTTACAGATTCAATGCTACCCCCATCAAGCTACCAACGACCTTCTTTACAGAACTGGAAAAAAACACCTTAAACTTCATATGGAACCAAAAGAGAGCCCACATAGCCAAGTTAATTCTAAGCAAAAAGAACAAAGCGGGAGGCATCAAACTACCAGAATTCAAACTATACTACAAGGCTACAGTAATCAAAACAGCATGGTACCAAAACAGAGATATAGACCACTGGAACAGAACAGAGGCCTTGGAGGAAATACAACATATCTACAACCATCCAATCTTTGACAAACCTGACAAAAAGAAGCAATGGGGAATGGATTCCCTGTTTAATAAATGGTGTTGGGAAGACTGGCTAGCCATGTGCAGAAAGCAGAAACTGGATTCCTTCCTGACACCTTACACTAAAGTTAACTCCAGATGGATTAAAGACTTAAACATAAGACCTAACACCATAAAAACCTTAGAAGAAAATCTAGGCAAAACCATTCAGGACATAGGTGTAGGCAAGGACTTTATGACCAAAACACCAAAAGCTTTGGCAACAAAAGCCAAAATAGACAAATGGGACCTAATCAAACTCCAGAGCTTCTGCATGGCAAAAGAAACAGTCAATAGAGTGAATTGACAACCAACAGAATGGGAAAAAAAATTTTGCAGTCTACCTATCTGACCAAGGGCTGATATCCAGAATTTACAAAGAACCAAAACAGATCTACAAGAAAAAAACAAACAAGCCCATTCAAAAGTGGGCGAAGGATATGAACAGACATTTACAAAAGAAGACATACTTGAGGCCAACAAACATATGAAAAAATGCTCATCATCACCAGTCATCAGAGAAATGCAAATCAAAACTATATTGAGATACCACCTCACGCCAGTTAGAATGGCGATCATTAAAAAATCAGGAGACAACAGATGCTGCAGAGGATGTGGAGAAATAGGAACACTTTTACACTGTTGGTGGGAGTGTAAATTAGTTCAACCATTGTGGAAAACAGTGTGGCGATTCCTGAAGGACCTAGAAATAGAACTTCCATTTGTCCCAGCAATCGCATTACTGGGTATATATCCAAAGGATTATAAATCGTTCTGCTATAAGGACACATGCACACGAATGTTCACTGCAGCACTGTTTACAATAGCAAAGACCTGGAAACAACCCAAATGCCCACTGATGATAGACTGGACAGGGAAAATGTGGCACATACACACCATGGAATATTATGCAGCCAACAAAAACGATGAGTTCGTGTCCTTTCTAGGGACATGGATGAACCTGGAAACCATCATTCTCAGCAAACTGATACAAGAACAGAAAATCAAACACCTCATGTTCTCACTCATAGGCGGGTGTTGAACAATGAGAACACATGGACACAGGGAGGGGAGGATCAGACACTAGGGTCTGTTGGGGGAAAATAGGTGAGGGACAGTGAGGGGTGGGGAGTTGGGGAGAGATAGCATGGGAAGAAATGTCAGATATAGGTGATGGGGAGGAAGGCAGCAAATCACACTGCCATGTGTGTACCTATGCAACAATCTTGCATGTTCTTCACAAGTACCCCAAAACCTAAAATGCAATAAAATAAATAAATAAATAAAAATTTTAAAAAAAGAATTCAGGATTAAGAAACTAACTTCAAACTGCACAACTTCATGGAAACTGAACAACTGTCTCTTGAATGTTGACTGGATAAACGATGAAATGAAGGCAGAAATAAAGATGTTCTTCAAAATGGACAAGAACAAAGACACAATGTACCAGAATCTCTGGGACACATTTGAAACAGGGTCTAGAGGAAAATTTATACCAATCAATGCCCACATGAGAAGCAAGGAAAGATCGAAAATTGGCACTCTATCATCAAAATTGAAAGAGCTAGAGGAGCAAGATCAAAAAAACTCAAAACCTAGCAGAAGACAAGAAATAACTAAAGTCAGAGCAGAACTGAAGGAGATAGAGACACAAAAAACCTTTCAAAAAATAAAAAAATCAAGGAGCTGGTTTTTTTTGAAAAGATCAACAAAATAGAGAGACCACTAGCCAGATTAATAAACAAGAAAAGGGAGAAGAATCAAGTAGATACAATAAAAAACTATAAAATCACCACAGATTCCACTGAAATACAAACTATCATCAGACATTACTACAAACAACTCTATGCACATAAACTAGTAAACCTGGAAGAAATTGATTAATTCCTAGACACTTGCACCCTCCCATGCCTAAACCAAGAAGAAGTTGAAACCCTGAATAGACCAATAACAAGGGCAGGCAGCAATTAAGAGTCTACTAATCAAAAAAAGCCCAGGTCCAGACAGGCTCACAGCCGAATTCTACCAGACATACAAAGAAGAGCTGGTACCACTACTTCTGAAACTATTCCAAACAATCCAAAAAGAGGGAATCCTCCCCAAATCATTGTATGAGACCAACATCATCCTGATACCAAAACCTGGCAGAGACTCAACAAGAAAAGAAAACTTCAGGCCAATATCTATAATGAACATAGATGCAAAAATCTTCAATAAAATATGGGTAAATGGATTGCAACAGCACATCAAAAAGCTTATCCATCACAATCAAGTAGGCCTCATCCCAGGGATGCAAGGCTGGTTCAACATACACAAGTCTATAAACATAATTCACCACATAAACAGAACCAAAGACAAAAACCACATGATTATCTCAATTGATGCAGAGAAGGACTTTGACAAAATTCAACAGCCCTTTATGCTAAAAACTCTCAATAAACTAGTTGTCGACGGAATGTATCTCAAAATAATAAAAGCAGACTGCTGGGAAGATGGCTGACTAAGAACAGCTCAGGACTTCAGCTCCCAGTGAAAGTGCAGAGGGTGAGTGGACTCCGCATTTCCAGACAAATTTTTATTGCCCACAGACCAGGAGATTCCCAGGCAGAGGGGTTGCCAGCACCACTGTTTCAGCCAGTGCAGCTGTTTTGGCCCCTGCGGCTGCTTTGACCATGCCCTGGTGCAGCAGTTCTCTATACAAAAGCCACTGGTCTGGGAGCCCTCTTAGCTGGCGACTGAAGCCCTGAGATGGCAGAGTTGCCCATTCATCTGAAATAGCGAGCCAGGCCAGGAGATTCCTAGGCAAAAAAAAACGCCAGGAACCTCAGCATCGCTGTTTCAGCTGGCTCAGTGAGTCGTGGCATGGGAGATCCTGGCACCTTTTCAACAGGCGACCAGAACGCTGGGTCGTTCAATTAAAAAAAAAAAAAAAAAAGACTCTGAGTCAGGGAGCCAGGTGATCAGGCTCAGTTGGTCCCACTCACCACCACCACCACCACCACCACCACAACAACAACAACAGTAATTGAAAACACTCTGGGTTCAGCGTTTCACAGCAAGCACAGCTGAACTCGGAATGGTCTGGATCTGTGGGGGAGGGGCATCCGCCATTACTGAGACTCTCCACCACTACAGAGGCAGCCTGCCATTGCCAAGGCAACCCCCCATTGTCGAGGCAACCTGCCACTACAGAGAGAGTCCGCCATAACAAGCGGGGCCACCATTGCCAAGGCAGTTCTAACTACACCCATATAAACAGGACTGCAGGAAAGATCACAGGTCAGCTGGGTGGAGCCCACAGCAGCTCAGCAAAGCCTCTGCAGGCAGACAGTGACTATGTGGGCTGTTAGCTGGGCAGGGCATCCCTGAAAGAAAAAACAAAAAGGGCAGCAGCACAACGGAAACTCATAAAGCCCTAACTCTGCGGGACAGAGCACCTGGGAACAAAAAGCAGTTTATGAGTTCAGCTGCAGCAGACCTAAATGTACCTGCGCAGCAGCTCTGAATGAACAACGGAACTCACAGCTCAGGACTTGAACCCCAATAAAAGACAGACTGTCTCCTCAAACAGCTCCCTGACCCCCATAGATCCAAAGAGTCACCTCATAAAGGAGAGAACAGACTGACATTTGGCAAGCATCCTTCTGGGACAAAGATAGCAGAAGAGGAAACTGGTAGCAACCCTTACTGTTCTGCAGCTGCTGCACGTGATCCCCAGGCAAGCAGGGCCTGGAGTGGACCTCAGCAGTCCTACAGCAGAGGGGCCAGACTGTTAGAAGGAAAGCTTAAAAAAAAAAAAAGAAGAAGAAGAAGAAGAAGAAGAAGTAACTTCAGCATCCACAAACCGGAAGCTCACTCAGAGACCCAATCTGAAAGACAGTAACTACAAAGACAACAGGTGGATAAACTCACAAAGATGAGAAGAAACCAGTGCAAAAACTATGAAAACTCCTGAAACCAGAACACCTCTCCTCCTAAAAGGGATCACAACTCCTCACCAGCAAGGGAACAAGACCGGATGGAGGAGGAGTGTGATGAAATGACAGAATCAGACTTCAGAAGGTGGGTAGTAAGAAACTACAGTGAGCTAAAAGAACATGTTCTAACCCAATGCAAAGAAACTAAGAACCTTGAAAAAAGATTGGACGAAATGCTAATGAGAATGGACAACATGGAGAGGAATATAAGTGAATTGAGGGAGCTGAAAAACACAGGAGAACTTCACGAAGCATGCACAAGTTTCAACAGCCAAATTGACCAAGCGGAAGAAAGGATATCAGAGGTCGAAGATCAACTCAATGAAATAAAAGGAGAAGGCAAGAACAGAGAAAAAAGGGCAAAAAGGAATGAACAAAATCTTCAAGAAATGTGGGACTATGTGAAAAGACCTAATCTACTTTTGATAGGTGTACCTGAATGTGATGAAGAGAATGAATCCAAGCTGGAAAATACTCTTCGGCATAGTATACAGGAAAACTTCCCCAACCTAGCAAGGCAGGCCAATATTCAATCCCAGGAAATATAGAGAACACCACAAAGATATTACTCAAGAAGAGAAACCCCAAGGCACATAATCATCAGATTCACCAGGGTTGAAATGAAAGAGAAAATGCTAAGGGCAGCCAGAGAGAAAGGTCGGGTTGCCCACGAAGAGAAGCCCATTAGACTCACAGAAGATCTCTCAGCAGAAACCCTACAAGCCAAAAGAGAGTGGGGGCCAATATTCAACATCCTTAAAGAAAAGAACTTTCAACCCAGAATCTCCTATCCAGCCAAACTAAGCTTCATAAGTGAAGGAAAAATAAAATCCTTTGCAAACAAGCAAGTACTCAGAGATTTCATCACCACCGAACCTGCTCTACAAGAACTCCTGAAACAGGCTCTACACATATAAAGGAACAACCAGTACCAGCCACTCCAAAAACATACCATATGGTAAAGAGCATCAACACAATCAAGAATCTGCATCAACTAACCAACAAAACAGCCAGGTAGCATCAAAATGACAGTATAAAATTCACACATAACAATACTATCCCTAAATGTAAATGGACTAAATGCCCCAGTCAAAAGACACAGACTGGCAAATTGGATAAAAAGCCAAAACCCATTGGTGTGCTGTATCCAGGAAATCCATCTTACACGCAAGAATACACAAAGGCTAAAAATAAAGGGATGGAGGAAGACCTACCAAGCAAACGGAAGGAAAAAAAAAAAAAAAAAAAAAAGCAGGAGTTGCAATTCTCATCTCTGATAAAATAGACTTTAAAGCAGCAAAGATCAAGAGAGACAAAGAAGGACATTACATAATAGTAAAAGGATCACTGCAGCAAGAAGAGCTAACGATCCTAAATATATACGCACCCAATACAGGAGCACCCAGATACATAAGACAAGTTCTTAATGACTTACAAAGAGACTTAGACTCCCACACAATAATAGTGAGAGACTTTAACACCCCATTGTCAATATTAGACAGATCAACCAAACAGAAAATTAACAAGGATAGCCAGGACCTGAACTCAGACCTGGAACAAGCAAACCTAATAGACATTTACAGAACTCTCCACCCCAAATCCACAGAATATACATTCTTCTCAGCACCACATCACACCTACTCTAAAATTGACCACATAAGTGACAATAAATCACTCCTCAGCAAATGCAAAAGAACAAAAATCATAACAAACAGTCTCTCAGACCACAGTGCAATCGAGTTAGAACTCAGAATGCAGAAACTAACTCAGAACCGCATAGCTTCATGGAAACTGAACAACTTGCTCTTGAACGTTGACTGGATAAACAATGAAATGACGGCAGAAATAAAGTTGTTCTTTGAAACCAACGAGAATGAAGACACAACATACCAGAATCTCCAGGACACATTTAAAGCAGTCTCTAAAAGAAAATATATAGCAATAAGTGCCCACATGAGAAGCAAGGAGAGATCTAAAATTGAAACCCTATCATCAAAATTGAAAGAGCTAGAGGAGCAAGATAAAAAAAACTCAAAGCCTAGCAGAAGACAAGAAATATCTAAGAACCGAGCAGAACTGAAGGAGATAGAGATAAAAAAAAAAAAAACCCTTTAAAAAATCAATAAATCCAGGAGCTGGTTTTTCAAAAAGATCATCAAAATAGACAGACCACTAGCCAGATTAATAAAAAAGAAAAGAGAGAATAATCAAATTGATGCAATAAAAAACGATAGAGGGGATTATTACCACAGATTCTACAGAAATCCAAACCATCATCAGAGATTATTACAAACAACTCTATACACATAAACTAGTAAACCTGGAAGAAATGGATAACTTCCTGGACACCTACATCCTCCCAAGCCTAAACCAGAAAGAAGTCGAAACCCTGAATAGACCAATAACAAGGTCTGAAGTTGAGGCAGCAATTAAGAGCCTACCACCCAAAAAAAGCCCAGGTCCAGATGGGTTCACAGCCGAATTCTACCAAACATACAAAGAGGAGCTGGTACCATTCCTTTTGAAACTATTCCAGATAATCCAAAAAAAGGGAATCCTTCCCAAATCATTTTATGAGACAAACATCATCCTGATACCAAAACCCGGCAGAGACTCAACAAGAAAAGAAAACTTCAGGCCAATAGCCATGATGAACATAGATGCAAAAATCTTCAATAAATACTGGCAAGCTGATTGCAACAGCACATCAAAAAGCTTATCCACCATGATCAAGTAGGATTCATCCCAGGGATGCAAGGCTGGTTCAACATACACAAGTCTATAAATGTAATCCACCACATAAACAGAACCAAAGACAAAAACCACATGATTATATCAATTGATGCAGAGAAGGCCTTTGACAAAATTCAACAGCCCTTTATGCTAAAAACCCTCAATAAACTAGGTATTGATGGAACGTATCTCAAAATAATAAAAGCTATTTATGACAAACCAACAGCCAATATCATACTGAATGGGCAAAAACTGGAAGCATTCCCTTTGACGTCTGGCACTAGACAAGGATGCCCTCTCTCACCACTCCTATTCAATATAGTACTGGAAGTTCTAGCCAGAGCAATCAGGCAAGAAAAAGAAATAAAGGGTATTCAAGTAGGAAAGGAGGAAGTTAAATTGTCTCTATTTGCAGATGACATGATTGTATATCTAAAAGACCCCATCGTCTCAGCCCAAAATCTCCTGAAATTGATAAACAACTTCAGCAAAGTCTCAGGATACAAAATCAATTTGCAAAAATCACAAGCATTCCTATACACCAGTAACAGACTTAAAGAGAGCCAAATCAAGAACAAACTGCCATTCACAATTGCCACAAAGAGAATAAAATACCTAGGAATACAACTAACAAGGAACGTAAAGGACCTCTTAAAGGAGAACTACAAACCACTGCTCAACGATATAAGAGAGGACACAAACAGATGGAGAAACATTCCATGTTCGTGGTTAGGAAGAATCACTATCATGAAAATGGCCATACAGCCCAAAGTAATTTACAGATTCAACGCTATTCCTATTAAGCTACCAATGACCTTCTTCACAGAACTGGAAAAAAACACCTTAAACTTCATATGGAACCAAAAGAGAGCCCACATAGCCAAGTCAATTCTAAGCAAAAAGAACAAAGCGGGAGGCATCACACTACCAGACTTCAAACTATACTACAAGGCTACAGTAATCAAAACAGCATGGTACCAAAACAGAGATATAGACCACTGGAACAGAACAGAGGCCTTGGAGGAAACACAACATATCTACAACCATCCAATCTTTGACAAACCTGACAAAAAGAAGCAATGGGGAACGGATTCCCTGTTTAATAAATGGTGTTGGGAAAACTGGCTAGCCATGTGCAGAAAGCAGAAACTGGATTCCTTCTTGACACCTTACACTAAAATTAACTCCAGATGGATTAAAGACTTAAAACATAAGACCTAACATCATAAAAACCTTAGAAGAAAATCTAGGCAAAACCATTCAGGACATAGGCGTAGGCAAGGACTTCATGACCAAAACACCAAAAGCACTGGCAACAAAAGCCAAAATAGACAAATGGGACCTAATCAAACTCCACAGCTTCTGCATGGCAAAAGAAACAGTCATTAGAGTGAATCAGCAACCAACAGAATGGGAAAAAATTTTTGCAGTCTACCCATCTGACAAAGGGCTGATATCCAGAATTTACAAAGAACTAAAACAGATCTACAAGAAAAAAACAAACAAGCCCATTCAAAAGTGGGCTAAGGATATGAACAGACACTTTACAAAAGAAGACATATAGGAGGCCAACAAACATATGAAAAAATGCTCATCACTGGTCATTAGAGAAATGCAAATCAAAACTACATTGAGATAGCATCTCACACCAGTTAGAATGGCGATCATTAAAAAATCTGGAGACAACAGATGCTGTACAGGATGTGGAGAAATAGGAACACTTTTACACTGTTGGTGGGAGTGTTAATTAGTTAAACCATTGTGGAAGACAGTGTGGCAATTCCTCCATGACCTAAAAATAGAAATCCCATTTGACCCAGCAATCCCATTACTGGGTATATATCCAAAGAATTATAAATCATTCTACTATAAGGATGCATGCACACAAATGTTCACTGCAGCACTGTTTACAGTAGCAAAGACCTGGAAACAACCCAAATGTCCATCAATGATAGACTGGACAGGGAAAATGTGGTACATATACACCATGGAATATTACGCAGCCATCAAAAATGATGAGTTTGTGTCCTTTGTAGGGACATGGATGAACCTGGAAACCATCATTCTCAGCCAACTGACACAAGAGCAGAAAATCAAACACCACATGTTCTCACTCATAGGCAGGTGTTGAACAATGAGAACACATGGACACGGGGAGGGGAGCACCACACACTGGTGTCCGTTGAGGGGAAATGGGGGAGGGATGGGGGGGTGGGGAGTTCAGGAGAGATAGCATGGGGAGAAATGACAGATATAGGTGAGGGGAAGGAAGGCAGCAAATAACACTGCCATGTGTGTACCTATGCAACAATCTTGCATGTTCTTCACATGTACCCCAAAACCTAAAATGCAATAAAAATAAAAATAATAATAATAATAATAATAGTAAAAGCTATTTACGATAAACCCACAGCCAATATCATACTGAATGGGTAAAAACTGGAAGCATTCCCTTTCAAATCTGGCGCTAGACATGGATGCCCTCTCTCATCACTCCTATTCAATATAGTATTAGAAGTTCTAGCCAGAGCAATCAGGCAAGAAAAAGAAATAAACGGTATTCAATTAGAAAAGGAGGAAGTCAAATTGTCTCTATTTGCAGATGATATGATTGTGTATTTAGAAGATCCCATCATCTCAGCCCCAAATCTCCTGAAACTAATAAGCAACTTCAGCAAAGTCTCAGGATGTAAAATCAATGTGCAGAAATCACACACATTCCTATACACCAATAACAGACTTAAAGAGAGCCAAATCAAGAACGAACTGCCATTCAAAATTGCTACAAAGAGAACAAAATACTTAGGAATACAACTAACAAAGGATGTAAAGGACCTCTTCAAGAAGAACTACAAATCGCTGCTCAAGGAAATAAGAGAGACACAAACAGATGGAGAAACATTCCATGTTCATGGTTAAGAAGAATCAATATTGTGAAAATGGCCATACTGCCCAAAGTAATTTATAAATTCAAAACTATCCCCATCAAGCTACCTATAACCCTCTTCACAGGACTGGAGAAAACCACCTTAAACTTCATACAGAACCAAAAGAGACCACATGGCCAAGACAATCCTACACAAAAAGAACAAAGCTGGAGGCATCACACTACCTGATTTCAAGCTATACTACAAGGCTACAGTAATCAAAACAACATGGTACTGGTACCACAACAGAAATATAGACCACTGGAACAGAACAGAGGCCTAGCAGGCAACACCACACATCTACAACCATCTGATCTTTGACAAACCTGACAAAACAAGCAATTGGGGAAAGGATTCCCTGTTTAACAAATGGTGTTGGGAAACTGGCTAGAAAGCAGAAAATGACGTGCAGAAAGCAGAAACTGGACCCCTTCCTTACACCTTACACTAAAATTAACTCCAGATGGATGAAAGAGCTAAACGTAAAACCTAACACTATAAAAACCCTAGAAGAAAACATAGGCAAAACCATTCAGGACACAGGCATAGGCAAGGACTTCATGACTAAAATGCCAAAAGCATTGGCAACAAAAGCCAAAATAGATAAATGGGATATAATTAAACTCCAGACCTTCTGTATAGCAAGAGGAACAATCATTAGAGTGAACTGGCAACCAACAGAATGGGGAAAAAATTTTGCAATCTATCCATCTGATAAAGGGCTAATATCCAGAATCTACAAAGAACTAAAACAGATCTACAAGAAAAAAAACAAACAAACCCATTCAAAAGTGGGCAAAGGACATGAACAGACACTTTACAAAAGAAGACATATATGAGGCCAACTAACATATGAAAAAATGCTCATCATCACTGGTCATTAGAGAAATGCATATCAAAACTACATTGAGATACCATCTCATGCCAGTTAGAATGGCGATCATTAAAAAAATCTGGAGACAACAGATGCTGGAGAGGATGTGGAGAAATAGGAACAGTTTTACACTGTTGGTGGGAATGTAAATTAGTTCAACCGTTGTAGAAGACAGTGTGGCTATTCCTCAAGGACCTAGAAATAGAAATTCCATTTGACCCAGCAATCCCATTACTGGGTATATACCCAAACGATTATAAATCATTCTATTATAAAGACACATGAACATGTATGTTCACTGTGGCACTGTTTACAATAACAAAGACCTGGAACCAACCCAAATGCCCTTCGATGATAGACTGGGCAAGGAAAATGTGGCACATATACACCATGGAATACTACGCAGCCATAAAAAATGAAGAGATTGTGTCCTTTGTAGGGACATGGATAAATGTGGAAATCATTCTCAGCAAACTGACACGAGAACAGAAAATCAAACACCGAATGTTCTCATTCATAGGTAGGTGCTGAACAATGAGAACACATGGACATGGGGAGGGGATCATCACACACTGAGGTCTGCTGGGGGGAAATAAGGGAGGGACAGTCGGGAGCAGGTAAGGAGGTTGGGGAGGGATAACATGGTGAGAAATGCCAGATACAGGTGACGGGAATGGAGGCAGCAAACCACCTTGCCATGTATGTACCTATGCAACAGTCCTGCATGTTCTGCACATGTACCCCAGAACTTAAAGTGCAATAAAAAAATTTTTTTTTAACTCACACTTCTTTGAAACAAGTGAATTGGCACTTTCTTAGTTCTAGAGTACTGTGAGCTTTCTCCATTGTTGAAATAAATTGGCCACCGGAGATTGAGACTATGGAAAAAAAAGTCTTCTATTGACCAAATCCATGTACTTGTCATTTTTATCATCCTACCACAGTATTAAAAGGGCTAATATTATATAAGTTGCACTGACATTCCCTTCTTTGAGAACATTTATTTCCTGGGTTTTTTTGTTGTTTGGTTTCCTTGGGCATTATTACTTTTAAAATATTCCTAAAAGTAGAATTATACAGGTCCAAAATATGAATCATGTTACAGCTGTTGTTACATTTATTGACCAATTGTTTTCCAGGAGAAAAAATAACCCATTCAAAAAGCTACCAATAATGTCCAAATATCGCTGTCCCAATCTTTACACCACTCTCACTGACAAATAATTAGATCATACTTGTCATTCTTTTGGCTGGCCTAACAGGTGTATCTAGTTCCTACAGGTTGTTTGAACATGAATTTTAATTGCTGATAAGGCTGAATATTATTCCTTGTGATGACTCACTCTTTTTCTCTAAATATATAAAAACCACTTATTGAGATAAAATAAGCAATGATCCCACGTACACATAGATGCTTTCCACATTTTTAAATATTGATTTATTTCTATTTATAGACACAACACATATATGTTACAGAAAGTCTGAGATATAAAGAAAAGCACAAGAAATAATATAAAAATCACCCATAATCCTAACACACTTTTTCCTTTAAATTGTGTGTTATAAAAAGTTAATTTCCTTTCTTCATCTCCCCATCCATCTCAATGCCCCGCTAAAAGTAATCACTGTTCAGCATTTGTTATATGTATATTGTTCCAGGATTTTCCTATGGGTCTTTTTATAAAAATACAATCATACTAATCATTGTCTTCTGCAAAAGGCTCTTTTTCCTTAATACTCTATCACAGACATCTTTTCAAGATATATAGACCTACCTCATTCTTTTGATAGGCAGATGGTATTCTATTCTGCGTCTGTACAGTAAGTTATTAAACTGGGTCAAAGCAAGGCAAAAGGGTCCCAGCTGATACCTGAGGTATATATATTACATTTGTTTCTTGTTTTCATTTATGGTCTCATAGGTACCTGCCACCAGTTCCCTTGCCCCCTTGATCTTTCACTGCAATCACCCCAACCTCTCCTCAGCCTTGCCTCGCTCATCAGCCCTCATCTCTAGCTTTGGTGGACTGTTGAGGGCTGTCAGAGAAACCTTTCAGCCTTGCTGACCGGCTCCATTTCACAGGAGGGTTTCCAACCTCACCTCGGCTACCTAATTGTTTACCATTGCTTTTTTCTCATTCTCACTGGCTCTATTCCAGTTCCTTCCTCTCTTCTTCAATCCTGATTCTACCCTCTCACTCTGACCATATGGAGTGGTCATTAATTCACAGAGTAAGTAGAGAACACTCAAGCCTGGCCTCTCCCACCTTCTCTTCATCTCTCAGCCTGCCTCTCTTGGCCCACCCTTCCTTTCTTTCAGCCTGAGTCAGGGAAAGGGTACCTTGGTTCTTCTCCAAGGCTTACCCCTCCCTCCATCTTCAACTTTGCCCTTCCCCCTTATCCTAGAAACAAGCTTATGTAAATGCCATATTAATAATGTTAATAGTAAAAATGGTATCACACTTTATTTAACAACAACAACAAAAAAAAATCATGAAAAGAAAAGCAAGTCCCAGAAAGGCAGTACTAGCATAGTTGTACACGAACCATTTGAATCCCTCTTCTCCACTTACTAGCTGTATAACTTTAAGGAATTAGGCAACCTCTCTTTTGCTCCATTTCTTCATCTATAAAATGAGGAGTGTGGTATTTACCTCATGGAGCAGTTGTGATGGTTAAGTAATTTAGTATCTGTAAAATACTTGGGACAGTGCCTCGCTCATAGTTGGTATTCAATACTTGCTCTTATCTACTCATGCATTATTCTTTTCCACTTGGATTAACAACCAGTTCTCAACATTTATCATATCCCTGTAAGTGGAGCCAAACTTCATAAGGCACTGGAATGATACAAGATTTCTTAAAGGACCCAGGTTTTGAGTCAAAAATTAAATAATGGTAGAGACGTGGTAGAAAAGAACAGATGCACGTTCGAGGTATGTGATAAATGGCCAGTGTTTTAGTGTCTATTTGGACTGCTATAACAAAATAATGGTATTTTGGGTGCTTTATAAACAAGAAAAATTTATTTCTCACAGTTCTAGAAGCTGAGAAAAGATCGAAGAGCTGGCAGGTTTGGTGCCTAGAAAGGGCCCATTTCCATATTGACAGGGGTGACATGTCCTCACATGGTAAAAGGGGCAAATGAGCTCCCTTGGACCTGTTTTATAAGGGCACTAATTTCACTCATGAGGGCTTGACTGACATGGCCTAATCACTTCCCCAAAAGCCTCACCTCCTAATACTATCACCTTGGGATTAGGATTTCAACAGGAATTCTGTGGGGACACAAACATCCAGACCACAGCAGTCAGAACTCAGGAGAATGGATCATGGGGAGCGGTAGGTCTGGTCTGCCTTGGATTGGTAGATATGGGGTGAGAGGAAGTACCAACAGTTTTCAAAACCAATCAAACCACAAACATTTCATTTATCACATCAAATTTGCAATATACCATCGTTACCACAACAATGACTGCCACAAGCCCCCATACACTTCCCAATCATTCCTACTTCCACTTCATCCCATCAACAGAATCAGGAAAATCCCTCTGAAAATAGAAACAGAGGTCTCCCTGAAATATAACACCCATGAGATTTCCCATGCAAAGCAAATAGAAATGAGCTATGAAAGAAGCACCATGTATTCGTTCCCCCTAGATCTGCTGCCTAACTCTCAGTAGGTGGTCCTGATCTCCGTCAGGCTCTGTGTCAGTGCTGCTATCTGTGGCCTGCAGGCAGTAAGGGCAGTTCAGCTGGGCTTGATCACTGAGTATGAAGATGGGATTGTTGCACACTCTCAGAGGCTCTTGAAAGGGATCACATTTTTAAATCACTCACCTGATGCTTACTCCACAAAGAAGCATATTAAGTGGAATAATGAGAGAAGGGAGTGACTGGAGACAAGAAATCCTATAAAAACCAGGTTATAAGTGGCTAAGGCATGAGGTGACCACACTGAGAGAAGGGTGATAAAAGCAGAGACAAAAAAAAGATTTAGAGTCATAAGAAACTCAGGAGGATATAGCAACAAATTAGTCATATTGGTTAAAACTCAAAGAGGCTTGAAGATCATCATCATCATCACCCAAGATGACAGAATTTAGTAGACCAAAGGGGTTACTGCAGGTAATTACTGCAAGAAGCTCAGCCTTGACATCGTTAATTTTAGGTAAAATCCAACTGAAAACATGCAATGGGTAGCTGGAAAATCATAATATTATAGAGCATTTCTAATAGGTTCAGATATCAACCAGCTCACAATTTAGTTCCTTTAAGAGTTTTCACTCATCAGTAATGACCTGTTTTGATGTTAAGCAAGAAAAACATGAAGTAGGCCAAGAAAGATTTGGAATGCATTAAAATTAATTAATTACTAATAACATGTTAGTAATTATGAACAAAAAGTGGGAGAATTTAATCCTGTAAGTTCAAAACATAAGGATGATTTTAGGGAGAACTACCAAATTTTTCCACAAAAAGTGATTATTTGTATCACTATCAGAACGTTAGGATTATGGATTATTATTCTGGTTTCAGATAATATCTTATATACTATCTGAAGTCAGACTATGTTTTATATGTTATTTAACATTTTATATCATATAATTGCTTAAGAATAATATCAAAGTCCTAGGAATTATATTTTTAGCTTTTATTTACATTATTAGTGACAAATTCATATGGCTGATTTAACACATGAGAACAGTCATAAAACAATCAAAAGAGACTGAAACCTTTTTTGGTACAATTGTTGGTTACAATTCAACTTTAAATAAGAGAGACGGTCAGGTGTGGTGGCTCACACCTGTAATCCTGGCGCTTTGGGAGGCTGAGGTGGGCAGGTCACTTGAGCCCAGGAGCTCAAGACCAGCCTAAACAACATAGTGAGACCCAGCCTTTATTTTTTCAAAAAAAATTAATTGAAAAAAAAAGAAAGACTTACCACATTTTCCTTCATCTTTCTCAGCTTTTCATCAATCTCTCTCAGCCGATTATGCACATCCCGTTGCTCTTTGGTGTTCCTAAGTACCTTTTCTCCTGGAGTTATTTCCATATTTCTTTCACCATCAAGGTCAGCTTCCTAATTAAACACACACACACACACACACACACACACACACACACATCAGTCCCAGGCTGGATATGTGCTGTCACATACTACCTCAAAGCAACTGAGTCTTGAGGTCAGCTTTGCCTATTTCTTCCCTTGAAAGCAATATTTATAATGTTCTAGTCTTCCCATTTTAGGAGGCAAAGGTCTAACTGTACATAAAACAAGTAGGAAAACAAACCCAACTTCTGCAATCATCTGGGAAGCAGGAGACAGTGAAAAGAGCTGGGACCAGGACACAGGAACCTGGGTTCTGGTCCCTGCTCTGATACCTACCAGCTTGAGACCTCAGACTCTTCTCTAAACTTCAAGTTCACCAGGTATAAATAATAAGAAAAAAACCCCTGCCCATCCACATTATTAGAGGCAGCTGTGTAATAATGGGAAGAAAACTGGACTTGGCAAGGTCAGGAGTTTTGAATCTTCATCCTGCCTGGATCCTGATCAGACTGACCTTAGAAAAATGAATTAACCTCTCTGAGCCTGTTTCATCATCTGTAAAATGATAATAATAATGATAGATCTGGGCTAAAAATTATCACAGTATGTAGTAGGCATGCAACAAATCTTAATGCCAAACAAATGTGAGCTGAATATGTCCTCTGAAAAGAATAAGTATTATATAAGGAAAGTACTTCATTATTTATTACCTGCAATATTTATATTGACAGAACCCTATTTTCCCAAAGTTAATGTTATTTCTGGGTGATAAAAATGGGCATTTCTTGATAGGAATTTCATCCTGTATCTAAGATTAAACTTCCTTTCTTGCACACATCTGCTCTGTGTTGCCATGTAAGTAACAGGCAGGAATGGCATTTTTGAAATCACTCAAGCCATAATGCTGCTACTCCCTCATTCCTTACATAGAGATGGTCACCAGGAATCTCACTACCTAGTTGCCGATCCCTAATACCTCTCTAATCATGGCACTTGTTTCTTTCTCACTGTCTTAGTTCAGATATCTTTATCATTCACCAGTAGTTTTTAAACACCAGTGAGCTTCAGAATCACCTCCAGAGGCCATGAAAAAATGCAAAGTACTACCTTCCACCCAGGAGATTCTGATTCAAAAAGTAAGCACAGGACAGGCACGGTGGCTCACACCTGTAACACCAACACTCTAGAAGGCCAAGTCAGGAGGATCCCTTGAGCCTGGGCAACAGAGTAAGACCCAATATCTACAAAATAAAAATTAGCCAGGCACAGTAACAGTCGCCTAGAGTCCCAGGCACTTGGGAGGCTGAGCGGGGAGGATCACTTGAACCTGGGAGGTTGAGGCTGCAGTGGGCTGTGATCGCATCACTGCACTCCAGACTGGCAACAGAATGAGACTCTGTCTCAAAAAAAAAAAAAAAAAAGGACTAAGGACTAATAAACTGATGCACACCTATGTGGCCTCAATCATGTCAGCATCACCACCAGAGACGTCACTCACCACCTGCGGAAGTCCAACCTGCAGACCCTGACTTAACGACGGATGAATGAATGCATTCTCACACCATTACAGTGATTCAAATGGGCTAGGGATGGCCATCAGCTGCTTTCAGAGGACAAAATGCCAACCTGCCTCAATAAAACCTTTTGGCCTTCCAAAAAGTTTGAGACTATAATCTATAACTTTCCCTAAGTATTTTCTACAATATTTTGCCACCACCCCAAGTGAATATCAACACACCTATTTGAGAATTCAAGAACTACTAATTTACATTGCTGCTGGAGCTTCCGGCTGGTCTTGATGCTACGAGTCACCCCGTTCACTCCACTGCAGGGAAGTCACAGAACAAGGTGCAAAATCTTCATGTTCTAGGCCCTGCCAGTCTCTTCAGTCTCATTTCCCACTGCTTGAGACTCAGACTCAAATGTGCAGCAATATTCACTACTACTAGTTCCTCTCATTCCAACCTTCCAACTCCTTGTGGAGACTCCTACCCATTTTGAGCCCAATTCAAGCATATTTCCACTATAAAATATTCCCTGACATACCCACAAAGAACAAATTATTCTCTCAGCCACACCACATGTTCCTTTATTGCACTTACCACACTGCCGCTGCCCAGACAGTGACATGGCTGGCCCTATTCTCTGTGTCCCAATGTAAACTATAATCCCAAAGCTGTGTAAGCACTGGCCAATGGACTGTAATTTTGATTTTCAAAACTTTGATCAAACTAGTAATGAATTTCAGTCTCATATTGTATACAATCCTACCAAGCAAATTACTAAAAGAGTACATCAATTTCAAGAAGTGATTATTTTTGGCCGGGCGCGGTGGCTCAAGCCTGTAATCCCAGCACTTTGGGAGCCCGAGGCGGGTGGATCACGAGGTCAAGAGATCGGGACCATCCTGGTCAACATGGTGAAACCCCGTCTCTACTAAAAATACAAAACATTAGCTGGGCATGGTGGCACGTGCCTGTAATCCCAGCTACTCAGGAGGCTGAGGCAGGAGAATTGCCTGAACCCAGGAGGCGGAGGTTGCGGTGAGCCGAGATCGCGCCATTGCACTCCAGCCTGGGTAACAAGAGCAAAACTCCGTCTCAAAAAAAAAAAAAAAAGAAGTGATTATTTTATATTTGATTTCATTTCTCACTTCTGGTAGCTTTCAATCTCTAGAAGCATCCTAATATGGTTTGGATCTGTGTCCCTACCAAATCTCATGTAAATTGTAATCCCCAGTGTTGGAGGTGGCCTGGTGGGAGGTGACTGGGTCATGGAGGTGGAGTTCTCATGAATGGATTAGCACCATACCCTCAGTGGTGTTTTCATGATAGTGAGTGAGTTATCATGAGGTCTGGTTGTTTAGAAGGTGTGTAGCACCTCCCTCTTCTCTCTGTCTTCCTCTTGCTCTGCCCATGTGAGATGTGCCTGCTTCCCCTTCACCTTCTACCATGATTGTAAGTTTCCTGAGGCCTCCCCAAAAGCAGAAGCTGCTATGCCTCTTGTACAGCCTGCAGAACCATGAGCCAATTAAACCACCTTTCTTTATAAATTCCCAGTCTCAGGTATTTCTTTACAGCAGTGAGAGAACAGACTAACACACATTTAGAGACTGAATTATGATAGGAAATATTTTTTAAAGAAAATCTAAAGTTAGGGAACAGTTTGGAAAAAATGGTATCAAGTTCTCTTTGCAATGCTAAACAGTCAGCATTTTACAAACTTTTTTTTCTTTCTTTTTTTTTTTTTTTTTTTTTGAGACAGAGTCTTGCTCTGTCACCAGGCCCCAGGCTGAAGTGCAGTGGCATGATCTTGGCTCACTGCAACCTCCAACTACCGGTTCAAGCAACTCTCCTGCCTCAACCTCCCGAATAGCTGGAACTACAGGCACACACCACCATGCCCAGCTAATTTTTATCTTTTAGTAGAGACAGACTTTCACCATATTGGCCAGGATGGTCTCAATCTCTTGACTTCATGATCCATCCGCCTAGGCCTCCCAAAGCACTGGGATTACAGGCGTGGCCCACTGCACCCGGCCCATTTTACAAACTTTTATGAAGATATACCTGCTATGAAGTAGGACACATGGTAATCTGAAAAAAACCCACACTGGATCTCAGTTTTAAATGGAATTATTTTAATAATCTACAACTATGATTTTTTTTCTAAATCTTGGGGCAAGCAAAGAGAAGGCACAGAGAAAAAAATTGTAAGTTGCATTTAGGAGTATTTTTAAATGTTGTTTTATCCAAAGCCAACATTGAGAAAACGGACAAACCACCAACCAAGAGAAAACGTTCATAACATGCAAATCCAACAGAGGACTTGTAACCAGAATATATCAGGAACTCCAACAACTTGATAATAAAAATAATAAAACAGACAATAATAATTAATCAAATGACAATCAAATTCTATAAAGACTTGCACAGATACTTCATAAAAGAAGCTCTGTGCATGACACATAAGAACATGAAAACCTCCTCAACAACATTAGTCACTGGGGAAATGCAATTAAACCACGAGATAATACTACACAGCCATTACCACGGCCCAGATGAAAAACTCTGTGAACACCAAATACTAGAAATTTGGGAAAAAGGAGGACTCTCTTACACAGTCTGCAATGCACAGCCATTTTGAAAAACTGGTCATTTCTTTAAAAGTTAAATTTTTGTCAATCATTTAACTTTTTGTCAATCCTGTGGCCCCAAAATTCAACTCCTATGAATTTACCAAGGAGAAATTAAAATATATGACTAAAGCCTTGTACACAAATGTTCATGGCAGCTAAAAACTGAAAACAGCCCAGGTGTCCCTCAAAAGAAGTAAGATAAACTATGGTGAGCAGCTGCCACAAGCTGGGACAATCAAGGTGTTTCTCCTTGAGCTGGGTCTTCGAGTTAGGACAGTCAAAGTGAGGAGAGGAGGCCGGGTGTGGAGGCTCAAGCCTGTAATCCCAGCACTTTGGGAGGCCGAGGCGGGTGGATCACGAGGTCAAGAGATCGAGACTGTCCTGGTCAACATGGTGAAACCCTGTCTCTACTAAAAAAAATACAAAAAGTTAGCTAGGCATGGTGGCGCGTGCCTGTAATCCCAGCTACTCAGGAGGCTGAGGCAGGATAATTGCCTGAACCCAGGAGGCGGAGGTTGCAGTGAGCCAAGATCGCGCCATGGCACTCCTGCCTGGGTAACAAGAGTGAAACTCCGTCTCAAAAAAAAAAAAAAAAAAAAAAAAAAAGTGAGGAGAGGAGTTCTAGGAGAGTAAAGGACAGAAGGAGAGAGAGCTTGGGGTATTTTTCTCCTTCCCCTCATGCTTTGGCATCTCAGTGTGGGCAGTGATATATCCCTGAGATGTGCAGTTTTCTTAGATTTGGCTGCATATTCATGCTCACCCTTAGAGCCACTCTACTCAGAAGGCAGGAAACACAGCAGGGCAGTATCAGGTATCCCTTTTCAATGGACGTGTTTGCTACAGTCCATGGCAAAACAATATAGGTATAAAGAGCACAACAGGTATAAGCCGCCTGTCTTAAAATCCTCATATCCCACAGGAGCCATTATCTCTTGAAATGCCTCCATAGGCACATTGAGTCCAAGGACCCAGCAAGAACCACACCCGGCCACAAGAATCACTGCACTCAGAGATGCCCCAAATATGGCTTCTCCATCAGGTCTTTGTAAGTCTCCCAATCCAGGGATCACTTTTAGCATAAGCAAAGTCCTAACATATTGAGCATGCCAACTCTTCTCAGGTTGCCAAGGAAACAGAGTTTGGAAACTATAGCTCAAATGCTCCTGCTGAGGGGCCTGGGGTTGGATAACCTTTTGCCCACGTCCTCTATTATTACAACTTCAAATCTCCAGTTCTTCTCCCACAACTCCAGCTCTTACTGAGCTCTCACACACTTTTTCTTTGTTACCTCCTTTAAATCTACATAAATAGTCCCTTCGTATAATTATCTTCAAAATCCAAGCTAGGTATTCTTGTGTTTCTTGTCAAAAACTCTAACTGATGGGGGCGGGTGGGGAGAGAGAAGAGGAGAGGAGAGGGGAGGGGAGGAGAGGGGAGGAGAAGAGAAGAGAAGCAAAGCGAAGAGAAGCAAAATAGACTAGAAGGAGATTTAACAATAATTAACTTGGTAAAAATCCTGATTATTTAATCTTATTTTTCGTATTTTTTACTGTAGTTCCTGAATTTCCTACAACAAACATGTATCATTTTTATAAGCAGATAAGCCTTTTATTTTGAGACAGGTTCTTATTCTGCCGCCCAGGCTGGAGTACAGTGGCACAGCCACATCTCACTGTAGCTTCAACCTCAAGGCTCAAGATCCCACCTCAGCCTCCCAAAAGGCTGGGACTACAGGTGCACACCACCTTGCCTGGCTGGGTATTTTTTAATGAAGAAGAAATAGGTTTCCCTATATTGCCCAGGCTGATTTTGAACTCCTAGGCTCAAGTTATCCTCCCACCTGAGCCTGTCAAAGTGCTGGGATTACAGATGTGAGCCACTGGCTTTTTATTTTTAAGAAATTTTTCTACCAAGGCCACTTCTGTCCTGCTCTGACAATGTGACTCTCCACACCTAAGAGGTATAGGCCCGAAGGTTGGATTCTAGCTTCAGTTCTGCTGGAACAGTTAGCTGCATACCTTTGAGGAAGTCACCTTCACTTTCTGCGTCTCTATGACTTCTGAGAAAGTGACTTCCCCCTCTAATAACTTATGAATCTGTAATTCTCTACAATTAGACCCAAAGGATATGTAACAACTTTCTTCTGTCATGGTCTCTGATGGCATAACCATATAGTTCAAATGCTTGAAAAATATTGTATGATGAAAGCAGAGGCCAAGAGGGGTCAGAAAAAGGTAGCCACTGATGCTGCAAATATTGCCCAGATGCATAATCAAAAAGCTCTGTGGCACCAGGAAAGATTCTCTTCTTACAACAAAGTGCCAACCAGTACTGTCTGTCTTCGTGATCATCAGGAAATATCTCGATTTCTCATAGATTCTCTGACCAACGTATCATTTCTGTGTTTCTGAGTCATATAGGAATGCTTTTACGGAGAACTCAGTAAAAGCTCTCCTTGATTGCCTCAAGAAGAGAACTGTCCCTGAGGTTGAGGTCAACAGACATTTGTTGATTTGACGAATTGGCTGCCAAGAGATTCTGAGTTTATCCTTAGAAAAAGTATCTGTGGTGTTGACCATGCCAAAGGGGTCTTTGAAGCAAAATAAACTCATTTTCAAAAGTCAAAAACAGAGGAAATTACCCACAGCTTCATAAGTTACCTGACATGCAAATAAGGCATGCATTAAGGAGTAGGAAAAGACAAACCTGCTTAAATAAAGCCAGCCTGGCCTGTTTTCAAGCTAATGCTATACATTTCCATAGCACCCTGCTATTTCCTGTCATCAGATGGATCATGTGCCTGGCAGTACCAAAAGTAGGGAAAAAAAATATTCAGGCAGATTGTTTTTATCACCTTGGAATAATGCCATAAAATGAAGGAAAACTTGACTATATCAGAAGCTTAACACAGGAAAACAAAGAAATATAAACTTCACAGTAATCTATAAAATGCAGGTGGCAAGGGCAATCTCCCAGATTTAACTGGAAATCTAACAGATTGGCACTGGAGGTAAAGACCTCGGAAGTAACGTCTTATTTGTTCCTCGATCCAGAAATCCATGCTCCTGAGGCTTCCATGGGTTTTCGAAATGAGCAGATGGTCAACGAGATTTCTGTGCCTGTGACCAACATACATCTTAAAAACTCTAAATTCCTGCCCTCAACCAACACACTAAGTACATCTGGGGTCAAGTGGAGTCCATGGCCATTACTGGAACTATACAAATCCCTGGGCCCAATAATAAAACATCTTTCAGAATTACATGTCAAACAATGGTCTGTATTTCCTCAATTTTAGCTAATATTGAGATAGAAAGAGACCAAAAAAGGAAAGTTAATTATTGCTGTCAGCAATAATAGCATGATCTTGGCAAGAAAAGAGATCAATAAAAACTACAATTTTCCTCAATCAAATGTTTGCTAATTTTTTCTTGAGCTTACCAAATTATGTACAACTGAATCAATATTTTAAGAATAAGAAAATCAGTAAAAGTAAGGAAAACCTTTATATTCAATTAAGCTAGTTAGTTAAAGAACACAGTGATGCCTGCTGTCAATGAGAGCCATTTCTGAGGCCCTTCCCAACCAGAGAAATATATATATAACGATGAACTGGAATTCTAGATTTACTACATTGACTGCATGCAAGATGAATAAACTATACTTGCATAAAAGAGCCAAATGGAATAGAATTTATTATTGAATCCAGTTGCTAAGGATTTAAGAAACTGAATGCTTACATAACTCCTATATATTAGATATTTCTGGAGAGAGCTGGAATCTAATATATCTACAAATAAGAAATACGATAACTAAATTATAGAACATCACTCAGTTTTATGGTGGGATTTACAATACGTGGAAAGAACGAACCAATCTGTTGAAGGTTACAAGATGGACTCAGAAAGGTATGCACAGTTAAACTACAGAGCTTAAGAAAAAATTGCTTCAATTAGTTCTCTTGCTAAGATAAAATGAAAATAAAAAGCAGATGTAAAAACTGCAACCACATATTATTCACATTACAGAAACAACAGTAATATGCCATTCTTTCTTTTGACTGTGACCACATGCTTAGTTTTACACTAAGAAAATCAGATACGTAAAAGCCAAATGCTGCTTTTAAAATGGTGCCATAAAGTTAAGTGTTGGGCCAGAGCATCTATATGAGAACATCACAATCAGCCAGCCGATAAGGAAAAGAAGACTTCTTATCTGTCCTTTCCACAGAGACCAACACCTCCTTCATCTCTGAGCCACATTCCTAGAGTTCTTCAAACTATTCTGACTCAACCACATTTATCATCCTAAATCTACGTGCATACTAGCTTACCACCTTATAGTTATCATACACATGTAAGTCAGAAAGTCTGTGTTTCAACTTGTTCAGGAAACTGTTTTTTTGACCAACAAAAAGAAATCTTCAAAGGAATTTTTAAAATATCACACCTTCACCAGATAACCTTTCCTTTCTCTGCGCTCTCACAGCATACACTTTCCATGCTTTTCATCCAATCAGTGCCCATCCGGTGGTGTTCTTGTTTCATTCACAGTCACTCCACAATGTGTTCTATGTTACATCATATCCTCCAGTATCCTACAAGGTGCCTTGAGGTCAGAGATAAAGCTTCATTCTAGTCTGGATACTACATCCGCCACTATAGTGTCTCCTATGAAATAAGCAGGCATTCAACAATGTACTGATGGTCTCTGCATGGGCTGGACAAGTAACATAAATGCATGAAGTGGGCCTCAGGACCTGCCATACAAAGAGTGGTAAGTAACTGAGGCAAACTGGAGAATCTGTGCCCTGTAGAAAGAGCAGTCACTATTCAGCTCAATCCAGTAACTGCCAAGCAAGAATTTAGGTCTAATGCTGGCATATTTTCTAATTTTAATTTTTGAAGACAGAACTAGAAATTTGGATTTTTATAAGAATTCACCTAATTTTTAAATGTTGGCTTAAAAATATCTTTAAATCCTTTGTAAGCAAAAGGAAACCCAACTGGGAGCTTAATTTGTCCTGTAGGCCAGAGGTTCCCGACCCCCAGGCCATGGATGGTTCTGGCAGGTGGCCTGTTAAGAACAGCAGCCCCACAGGAGGAGGTGAGTAGCAGGCACAAGGGAAGCTTCATCTGTATTTGCAGCCACTCCCTATCACTCGCATTACCACCTGAGCTCTGCCTCCCATTAGATCAGCAGCAGCACTGGATTCTCATAGGAGTGCAAACCCTATTGTGAACTGCCCATGTGAGGGATCTAGGTTGCGTGCTCCTTATGAGAATCTAATACCTGGTTATCTGTCACTGTCTCCCATCACCCCCAGATGGAACCACCTAGGTGCAGCAAAACAAGCTCAGGGCTCCCACTGATTCTACATTATGGTGAGCTGTATGATTATTTCATTATGTATTACAATGTAATAATAATAGAAATAAAGTACGCAATAAATGTAACGCATTTGAATCATCCCAAAACCATCCCCCTCCCTGGGTCCATAGAAGAATTGTCTTCCAGGAAATCAATCCCTGATGCCAAAATGGTTGGGGACTGCTGCTATAGGCCACCAGGTTTCAGCCTTATGATACATAATGGTAGTCTTCTTATGTATCTCTGATCCCTCTGCCTCCTTCTCTAGTTCCTCTTCATCCTTCTGCCCCTCACTTATGGAAATAGACTTTCTGAATATTCCTTGGATGTGCTCTCTCTCTTGCCTCTGACCCACCACAGCACTTTACTTAGAGCCTTCTATGAGCCTGTAACCCCAGCACTTTGGGAGGTTGGCTCATGCCTGTAATCCTAGCACTCTGGGAGGTTGAGACAGGTGGATCTCTTGAGGCCAGGAGTTCAAGACCAGCCTGGGCAATACAGTGAGACCACATCTCTACAAAAAAATTTAAAAATTAGCTGGTGATGGCACCTATAGTCCTAGCTTCTGGGGAGAGTAAGGTTGGAGGATTGCTTGGGCCCAGGAGGTGAAGGCTGCAGCAAGCCATGATTGCACCACTGTACTCCGGCCTGGGTGACAGAGCGAGGACTTGTCTCTTGAAGAAAAAAAAAGGTTTTCTATGGCATTTGCCTATGCTGTCTTGACCACAGTTTTCTATGTATACTCAATGCCTCCCACAAGGAAATAAGTTCTTTATATCATTTATAACAATATCATTGGTTGAGTTCTGTGTCAGACACTGTGCTAAATACTTTATGTCTATTAACTCAGCTACTCTTTACAAGAACCCTAAGAATACTAGTATTATTTTATAAATAAGGAAAATGAGGTTTAGAGAGCTTCTAATTAGTGCCCAAGTTCACAGAACTAGTAAATGCTAGCACCAAATTTGAAGTGAGAATTTTTGATTCCAAAGTATTTTATTTGCCTGATTCATCTTTAAGCTCTCTACAATTCCTTACATCCAGGAGCATTCAAAATATGCTGAATCAATCATTCAAAAACAGAAATTTACATTCCACTTAAAAGAAATTCTTTCTTAAGGAGCGCAGAGAAAAATTACTGGTGAGTTAATGGTTTGCAGAAGAGTTAAAAATAAAATGAATATGAACTATGAATATTTGTGGGTTAGCAACTGATTGGAACTCATTTATCAACTAAATAGATACACAGGGTTTATTCAAGATACAGTGTATTTATTCAAAAAGTAGTCCAATCCAAAATAATATCCCTAAAATAATTTGCCATGTTAGCATTTCTGCTTTGAAAATTCAATGTGCAATGCTGGTTTTAGTTAGAAATGACGAAATGCCAAAGGGAAATTGAACAAAAGCTCAAAAGATATTCTTTTTTTGCATGCAAGAAGCATAAAATTTATTTTTAACAACTACATTATATTTTTGTTTCTGCATCCAATGGGAGTCCCAAAATGTTGTTTTCCCTTTTCTTTCCAAATATATGTTATTTCACATAAAAACACATAATCTCAGTATGTACCAGAAATGTAAGGTACTGGCTTTTCTTTTCAATATTTTTTTAAAATTTTATCTGAACTATAAATGTGAACTCTGAAAATGTGATTGACTTGATAATGAGAAAATCTGACCATATTCATGCTTTTTATTTGAAGTCTTAAGGGACAAACAAATCTCTGAATTATCTGTCTCTTTCAAGAAGAGGAGGAAACAAGGGTCACCAGGTCATTCTCATGCTATATTTTTGCCAAAAATATAGCTTTTGGATGGCTATATCAGTGTCTTGGACTTCACAGACCTCACTTCATTTGACAGCCACAAAAAGGACATTTTCTATTATTTAAGATCATAGTTCATCTCTGATATTTCAGCTACTCTTGAAATCTAACAACAACAAAAAATCAACTGAAACATGAAAAGGACAAAGAGTATCTCTGAAACATTTCATTATCTCATCTAGGGTTCCTCCTTTTTGAAAAACAGAATTCAGTAACATAAACTAGCCTAACTCACGTCTAAGTCCTGGGGTACGGCTGGGCATGGTGGCTCACACCTGTAATCCCAGCACTCTGGGAGGCCAAGGCAGGCAGATCATGAGGTCAGGATATAGAGACCGTCCTAACCAACATTGTGAAACCCCGTCTCTACTAAAAATACAAAAATTAGCTGGGCATGGTGGCATGCGCCTATAGTCCCAGCTCCTCGGGAGGCTGAAGCAGGAGAATCACTTGAACCCGGGAGGCACAGGTTGCAGTCAGCTGAGCCGAGGTCACACTCCAGCCTGGCAACAGAGTGAGACTCCGTCTCAAAAATAAAAAAATAAAATAAAATAAAAAACAAAGTCCTGGGATACATTTGAGTGAGGACAAAGATTCTAATTATCTCTGCTTTCCAAAAATTTTAATCCCACTGCAGAATTTCAAATCAATAGTGGGAACAACTGCACCATTACTGCCATCTAACGGGTCAGGAGCAGCTGTGCCTGTCCATTAGAAATATAACTAGTCACAAAACTGTTACTACCTTGGAACACCTTCATACTGTTCCTTTCCCCTGAAGTTGCTTCAACTGGCATGAAGCTGGATCCCTAATGCCCAACTGATAGCTTAGAGGAAGTGCTAACTATAAAACAGAAGGATTGGCTGGGCGCGGTGGCTCAAGCCTGTAATTCCAGCACTTTCGGAGGCCGAGGCGGGTGGATCACGAGGTCAAGAGATCGAGATCATCCTGGTCAACATGGTGAAACCCCGTCTCTACTAAAAATACAAAAAATTAGCTGGGCATGGTGGCACATGCCTGTAATCCCAGCTACTCAGGAGGCTGAGGCAGGAGAATTGCCTGAACCCAGGAGGCGGAGGTTGCGGTGAGCCGAGATCGCGCCATTGCACTCCAGCCTGGGTAACAAGAGCAAAACTCCGTCTCAAAAAAAAAAAAAAACGGAAGGATTACCTACAGACTACTGACACTTAAATCTTTAGATGGTCCAAGAAGATGACAGCCATCTATAATTGTACAGAAAATGATTTGGTGAAACTTTTACAAAGCTGCTAGAGTACAGGGTTATTAATCTCTTATACAATCAGATATTTTCTCTTCAGTCTACCACCCCAACCCAAACCAGATTTCAAGAAGTACTCAAATGTAGGGTAGGAGAGAAATTTACTTTTCTAAAGCTGATATTCTGATATGCCTTTTTTTTTTTTTTTTTTTTTTTTTTGAGAGGAAGTCTCGCTGTGTCACACAGGCTGGAGTGCAGTGAGATGATCTTGGCTAACTGCAACCTCCGCCTCCCAGGTCCAAGCGATTCTTCTGCCTCAGCCTTCCAAATAGCTGGGATTACAGGCAAGCACTACTACGCCCAGCAAATTTTTGTGTTGTTTTTTTTTTTTTTTTGAGGCAGAGTTTTGCTCTTGTTACCCAGGCTGGAGTGCAACGGCACAATCTCGGCTCACCACAACCTCCGCCTCCTGGGTTCAGGCAATTCTCCTGCCTCAGCCTCCTGAGTGGCTGGGATTACAGGCACGCACCACCATGCCCAGCTGATTTTTTGTATTTTTAGTAGAGACGGGGTTTCACCATGTTGACCAGGATGGTCTCGATCTCTTGACCTCGTGATCCACCCGCCTCGGCCTCCCAAAGTGCTGGGATTACAGGCTTGAGCCACCGCGCCCAGCCTAATTTTTGTGTTTTTAATAGAGACGAGGTTTCACCATGTTGGCCAGGCTGGTCTCGAACTCCTGACCTGAAGTGATCCACCCAACTTTACCTTCCAAAGTGCTGGGATTATAGGCGTAAGCCACCACACCTGCTTTGTAAAAGAATATTTGAAGGAACTACTGAGAGAAGAAACACATTGATTTCAAAACTCTTATAGGAGAGAAGTCAACATAATGAGCTTCGCTGCTCGATGTTAAATTAAAGGAGCTATAAGAATGTGGCAGAGTGAAGGACAATGGCTACCACTGCTAATACCTAGTGCCAGAGAGACAAAGTACAATAAGGCTCTCAAAGGACTCATGAGTGCCATATTAGCTTTCTTCCCTCCACTCTCTCTTGATCATGATGGAGAATTAGCTTCAATCATACAGATATGATAATATTAGAATAAAAACTCCCTCAGTGACTCCATCCTAGAAAATTACCATATGAAAGAAAAATGAGGAGAAAGTGGAAGTAACCAAAGGAAAATACACACGGTTGTGAAACAAATGATCACTGGGAAAAGCAACTGATTAACAAGCAGACTGTAAAATTATGTGAACTAGCTTTAGCACACATTAACTTGAACAGTCCGTGGATTCTTCAAATACCTGATTATTCTGACGTTCAAGTCTTGGAGAAAAGCTGGAAATCATTGGAGAGGCTGCAGAGAGTTCTTGGAGTTTGATATCAATTTCAGCAAGTTGCTGATGCTGGCTGACTGCAAGCGCATATCCTTCTCCGGGGACCACCCAGCCAGACTGATCACCCTAAGAGGAAACAAGGGTCACCAGGTCATTCCCTGGGTATATTTTTGCCAAAATATTCAGATGGCTATAAAAGTACCCAGGACTAACACACACACACACACACACACACACACACACACACACACACACACACCTAGTGCCAGAGGGATAAAGTAAAATAAGGCTCTAAAAGTGGGGACAGGGAGTTAACATTGGTAAAAGAATAATATGAAATAGTTCCTGGTTTTGTTATCTGCCAACCTGTATAAAGTATCTTCTAACATTTTAAGGGGATTTTTCCCCTGTGAAACAAATCTCTTAGTTTCACAGTCTGGTTCTCATAACATTCTTATTTATCTACATTCAAAAACTGTTTTATGACATGTTAAGTAGGAAGAAATCAGGTTTACCCTGTAACGGGACATGATAGTTTCAAACCTTGTCCCTTAAAAGTAACATGGCATCTATAAAATCAGTTGCTTGGGTTTCACAAATTTAACTGATCATCTTTCATTCAACTAATAATTGCTCCATTTTACCTTATAAAATCTATATATTACATTCATTCAAAAATCTCATACTGAATGCCTACTGTGCATACGTATGATGTTAGGCACTGGTGATTCAATATGAATATCTCAAGGTTCTGCCCTCGAGGAGTTGTCTCTTGGCAGCAACAATTTTAAGGTGTGAAGAGAGCTGGTAAGCCCTGGGCACCATGGGAACCAGAGAGGATCAACTAACCTTCCTGCCTCTGTGGGCAGGAAGGGACTGGAGAAAATAGGACCTTAATCAAAGAAAACACCATAATCGGGTCTGTATTTTAAAACTGGAACTACTGAGAGGAAGAGTGGAGGTAGAAAGGCAGGTGTATGGCTTCAGCCCAGGAGTTGTTAAGAAGCAATAGCTGCCGGGCGCGGTGGCTCACGCCTGTAATCCCAGCACTATCGGAGGCCGAGGTGGGTGGATCACGAGGTCAAGAGATCGAGACCATCCTGGTCAACATGGTGAAACCCCATCTCTACAAAAAAAAAAAAAATATACAAAAAATTAGCTGGGCATGGTGGCGCGTGCCTGTAATCCCAGCTACTTGGGAGGCTGAGGCAGGAGAATTGCCTGAACCCAGGAGGCGGAGCTTACGGTGAGCCGAGATCGCACCATTGCACTCCAGCCTGGGTAACAAGAGCGAAACTCAATCTCAAAAAAAAAAAGAAGCAATAGCTACAATCTAGAACAAAAGTAATGACTGACTGAACTAAGGAATGTTTTCTGGGAATATGGAACAGAATCCAGAGATACATGGGAAGCATAATTTACAGAACCTGGAGATAATTTTATGAAAAAGTAAAGGGAGATGTAAAGATCAAGGATATAGAACAAGTTCCTCAAGACAACGATGCTCACTCTCATCACTCCTATTCAACATAGTACTGGAAGTCCTAGTCAGAGTAATCCAGAAAGAGAAAAAAAATAATAATAAAAGGCATTTGAACAGAAGGAGAAGAGGTTCAACTATCTCTGTTTGCAGACAACCTGATTCTATACCTAAAAACCCCACAGTCTCTGACCAAAAGCTCTTAAATTTGACAAGCAACTTCAGCAAAGTTTCAGGATACGAAATCAATATACAAAAATCAATAACATTTCTATACACCAACAACATTCAAGCTGAGAACCAAATCAAAAATGCAATTCCATTCACAATAGCCATAAAAAAGAACAAAATACCTAGGAATACAGCTAACCAGGGAGGTGAAAGACCTCTACAATGAGAATTACAAAACACTGCTCAAAGAAACCAGAGATGACACAAACAAATGGAAAAACATTCCAATGCTCATGGATAGTAAGAATCAATATTGCTAAAATGGCTACACTTCCCAAAGCAAATTATAGATTCAATGCTATCCCTATCAAACTACCAATGACATTTTTTACAAAATTGGAAAAATCTATTTTAAAATTCACATGAAACCCCAAAAAAGCATAAATAGCCAAGCCAATCCTAAGCAAAAAGAACAAATCTGAAGACATCATGCTACCTGATTTCAAACTACATTACAAGGCTACAGTTACTGAAACAGCATGGTACTAGTACAAAAACAGACACATAGACCAATGGAACAGAAGAGCAAGCCCAGAAATAAAGCCATACACCTACAACCATCTGATGTTCAACAAGGTTGACAAAAACAAACAATGGGGGAAAAGACTCCCTGTTCAATAAATGGTGCTGGCATAACTGGCTAGCCATATGCATAAGATTGAAACCAGACCTCTTCCTTACACCATACAAAAAAAATCAAGTAAAACCTAAACCTATAAATCCCTTGGAAGATAACCTAGAAAATGCCATTCTGCACATAATCCCTGTCAAGGATTTCATGATGAAGATGCCAAAAGCAATTGCAACAAAAACAAAAATTGACAAATGGAACCTAATTAAAGACCTTCTGCACAGCAAAAGAAACTATGAATAGGGTAAACACAATCTAAAGAATGGGAAAAATATTCGCAAACTATGCATTCGACAAATGTCTAATATTCAGAATCTATAAGGAACTTAAACAAATTAATCAGAAAAGAACAAACAACCCCCTTAAAAAGTAGGCAAAAGACAGAGATGCTTTGCTAAAGAAGACATACACATGGCCAAAAAGCATATGAAAAAAATGCTCAACATTACTTAACATGTGAAAAATGCAAATCAAAACCACAATAAGATACCATCTCACAACAGTCAGAAAGGCCATTACTAAAAACAGATACTAGCAAAGCTGCAGAGAAAAACACCTACACACTATGGGTAGGAATGTAAATTAGTTCAGCCATTGTGGAAAGCAGCGTGGCAATTTCTCAAAGAACTTAAAACAGAAGTATTATTCAACCCAGCAATCTCGTTCATGAGTATATACCCAAAGGAATACAAATCATTCTACCATAAAGACACATGCAGGCCAGGTACAGTGGCTCATGCCAGTAATCCCAGCACTTTGGGAGACCAAGGCAGGTATATGGCTTCAGCCCAGGAGCTCAAGACCAGCCTGAGCAACATGGCAAAACGTCACCTTTACAAAAAATTTTTAAAACTTAGCCAGATGTGGTGATATGCACCTGTAGTCCCAGCTACTCAGGAGGCTGAGGTGGGAGGATCACTTGAGCCTAGGAAGTCGAGGCTGCAGTGAGCCATGATGACATTATTGCACTCCAGCCTGGGTGACAGAGTGAGACCCTGGCTCAAAGAAAAAAAAAAAAAGACACATGGATGCATATGTTCATTGCAGCACTATTCAAAATAGCAAAATCATAAAACTGGATAAAGAAAATGTGGGACATACACACCACGGAATACTATGCAGCCATAAAAAAGAATGAGATCATGTTCTTTGCAGCAACATAGATGCAACTGAAGGCCATAATCCTAAACAAAATAACACAGGAACCAAAACCCAAATACTATATGTTTTCATTTATAAACATTGAGTACACATGGACACAAAGAAAGGAACAACAGTCACAGGGGCCTACTTGAAGGCAGAGGGTGGCAGGAAGGAGAGGACTGAAAACCTACCCATTGGGTACTATTGGTATTACCAGGGTGATGAAATAATCTGTACACCAAAGCCCTGTGACATGCAATTTATCTACAGAACAAACCTGCATGTATACTCTTGAACCTAAAATAAAAGTATTTATTTAAAATAAGTAACTTAAAAAATCATAAACGTTGTTGTGGCCTTACCAAGAAAAGAAAAACGGGTTCCTGATTTCGTGAACTAGCTGATGGTAGTCACAATATCTAAACCAGAGATTATATAGATGCAGTAGGTTTGAGGAGAAAGATGATGAATTGTTTGGGACCTTTTCAAAGTAGCAGATATCCCCCTAGGATATGCACAGATTACTTCACATAAATATGCTTATGTGAAGTTCCAGATAGAGACTCGGGATTGAAATAAATACGCTTGACTTACCCACATATCAAAAGTGGTTCAAACCCTAGGGGCTATAGAAATGGATAAGGTCATAAAGAGAAGCATAGTGCAAAAACAGGACAGAAGAACTGTGAAGAATATTTAAAATAAAGGGGCAAGTAGAGGGCAAAGAAGCTTAAGAATTTCATACATTTTGATTTCATGATGCTAATACCAAGAATTAAGCCCTACATGATATTCAGAGGCATTATAAAAACTTTATGCACAAAGACCTTTATATTTTTATCCTCTTGACCCTGGCATTCACAGTCCCTGTTTTGGTGAAACCAAAGAGTGTGAGTCTTGGCAGGGGAGAGATCACCACAAGACACTCCTCTCTACCCTCTAACATCAAGAAGACAAATTACCTAGATTCGGCTAATCGGAAGCAAACACCCAGAACCCTGAGGGACAGAAGCAAAGATGCTGGGAAATGATTAATAGGGGATAGTGATGGTAGCAGCAACAAGCATCTCTAGGGGAGCAAAGGTCTGGTGACTGTGGAGCTAGAAGCAGCCAGCCCCTAACCAGAATGTTCCTAAAGCTATGCTTATGGCTGCCCTGACATCTGCCTGATGTACAAACCTGGTTCCCCAAACTTCCCATTGAGTCTATGGACTACCCAAGACTCCCAATAAATTCATTTTCTGTTGTTTTAGCTGAAGTCCATTTTTGTAACTTGCAACGCAGAACACAGACTGATAAAAAAAATGTGTTGCCATGCTATTTACAATAAAACGTCTAATAGGGGAAAAGTGGGTAGATTATAGCATATCAACACAAGGATTATGATACAGTCATAAATGTTTTTAAATATACTTACAAATTGATATATAAAAGTTACACATAATTTTTAAAATATATTACCTAATTACTTACACTGTAATTTTTCCTAAATAAAAATGATATCAACACCATACAACCTAAATTAGAAATAATAAAGAATCACAAAAAAGTAAAACTATGAAATTGATGATGCAATAGTGGTTATTTTAAATTCTTGTCTGAATGGGATTATTTTCAAATGACACTGAAGTCAAAAGAGCACGTTAGATTAAATTCAACAGAAATGTAAATGTTTCAGCACTATGCAATTGCAGAAATAAATTATATGTAAGAGGCAGTAAATGGCCTCCTTTTTTTCTGTCTAGCACCTCTATACACCCTTGCTATATATGGGGAACTTCCAGCTTTTAGGAATCTTACCTTCCTAAAAGAGAAACCAGAAAATGCTCTTCACTAGGATTTTTTATAGCTAGGGTTCAGGCAGGTAACTAAACATCCACCACCAGACTCCCCCACTCAGTACTATTAGATGTGAGTGACCTGAGATCTGATACAAACCCATTTCACTGGTGAGGATGGCAATAGAAACACTTAGCTTAGGGGGTGCCATTCATTGCAAGTGTGAGTTCCCAACACAGATGGAAATATTTTTTAAATTCTAAATAAGTATCCTAGAGCAGCAGTCCCCAACATTTGTGGCACCAGGGCCAGGTATCATGGAAGATGATTATTCCATGGACTGAGGGGACCAGGGTTAGAAAGGATGGTTTCAATATGAAACTGCTCCACCCCAGATCATCAGGCATTAGATTCTCAAAAGGAGCAGGCAACCCAGATCCTTCCCATGCACAGTTCACAATAGGGTTCATGCTCCTCTAAGAATCTAATGTTGCGGCTGATGTAACAGGAGGCAAAGCTCAGGTGGTAATGCTCACTAGCCCGCCTCTCATCTCCTCCTGCTGTGTGGGCCAATTCCTACAGGCCATGGACCCAACCAGTACCAGTCCCCTGTCCTAGAGAGGTTCAAGAGAAGATTTACTTCTCTTGAGATTAATCCATAAAATTAAGCATGCCAGCCAGGCACAGTGGCTCATGCCTGCAATCCCAGCACTTTGGGAGGCCAATATAAGTGGATCACCTGAAGTCAGGAGTTCAAGACCAGCCTGGCCAACATGGTGAAACTCCATCTCATCTAAAAATACAAAAATTAGCCAGGTGTGTGGCAGGTGCCTGTAATCTCACCTACTTGGGAGCCTGAGGCAGGAGAATCACTTGAACCCGGGAGGCAGAGACTGCAGTGAGCTGAGATCGCGCCACTGTACTCCAGCCTGGGCAACAAGAGTAAAACTTTGTCTGCAAAAAAAAAAAAAAAATTTAAGCATGCCACTAAAAAGAACAACCAGAGAACAAGAGTTCAGGGGAATTAAAACATAATTATCATTTTAGTCATCTTCTTTAAATTGTGCATTTATTTGTCAAAGATGAGGTTGTGGGCAGTTCATAAAGGAAAGGGCACATCTGAAAACAGAGACATTTAAAAGAACATGGAGAATTTGAGGAGCAGAAAGAAGTTTGGTAGGATTTGAGAATATAGTAAATAGGTTCCTTCTTCAAAGTTTTCCTAAACTTTTCCTGCTGCACTGCTTCTTCCTCTGAATTTCTATTTTAACATGTGTCACCATGCATCTGCCTCTATAGAATTTCTGTATGTTGATGTCCCACCTTTATAAGAGGACTTGCAGAAAGAACTCTTCGTTTTCTTTTTTTTTTTTTATTTTACATTATATTTAACAAAGATTATACTTAAAACTACATAGTAACTCCTAGAACAAAGATAAAATCAAGTTTTGTTTTGGTGACAGTTTTCTGACAAGATTAACAGAGCACAATGGACAGGTCCTCCATTTGACTTTCAAGGAACAATCATAAAACAATCCCCAAGTGCTTGGCATTACAGGCATGAGCCACCGTGCCCAGCATGCCTTTACATTTTTAAAATCATTTGTCTCACTTGCTGGTACTACTTAAACCATTCTGTTGATTAACCAGGGTAATTTAGTAGTAATGAAACACTAATAATCCTTAAAGAGTGAATGACAGGACTACATGTCAACAAGACTAAGGTTAAACCTTATCAAAACTTCATAAAAAGAATATTATGATGTCAATGTCCATGTTCCTCTAAAAAATGGGTCAATTTTTTTTTCTTTTTTTGAGACGGAGTTGCACTCTGTCACCCAGGCTGGATTGCAATGACACAGTCTCGGCTCACTGCAACTTCCAGCTCCAGGGTTCAAGCAATTCTCTTGCCTCAGCTTCCCGAGTAGCTGGGATTACAGGTACCCGACACCACGCCTGGCTACAGAAAGAACTCTTAGTAAATATTGGTGTAAAAAACAATAATAGTCAATAATAATTGTCTTCTTTTTTTTTTTTTGAGATGGAGTTTTGCTCTGTTGCCCAGACTGGAGTGGAGTGCAACGATCTTGGCTCACTGCAATCTCCACCTCTCAGGTTCAAGCGATTCTCCTGCCTCAGCCTCCCAAGTAGTAGCTGGGATTACAGGCGTACACCATCACACCTGGCAAATTTATATATATATATGTATATATATATATATATATATATATATATATATGCACGTGTATATATATATATATATACATACATATATATATATATAATTTTTTTTTATTAGACGGAGTTTCGCTCTTGTTACCCAGGCTGGAGTGCAATGGCGCGATCTCGGCTCACCACAACCTCTGCCTCTTGGGCTCAGGCAATTCTCCTGCCTCAGCCTCCTGAGTAGCTGGGATTACAGGCACGCGCCACCATGCCCAGCTAATTTTTTGTATCTTTAGTAGAGACGGGGTTTCACCATGTTGACCAGGATGGTCTCGATCTCTCAACCTCGTGATCCACCCGTCTCAGCCTCCCAAAGTGCTGGGATTACAGGCTTGAGCCACCGCGCCCGGCCAATTTTTATATTTTTAATAGAGATGGGGTTTCGCCATACTGGCCAGGCCAGTCTGAAACTCCCAGCTTCAAGTGATCCTCTCACCTCAGCCTCCCAAAGTGCTGGGATTACAGGCATGAGCCACCACACTCGGCCTAAAAACAATAACTGCCTTTAAAAATCTGAAAAGAGAGCTGCATAGCTAAGTAGCAGAATAGACGTGGTTGAAATCCAACTTGGAAACCTGTATAATGAGCTCATATGTGCAAAATGACAAAAAAGATTTGCATTATGAGAAAACATTGTAAGACCTGGAAAAGAGGTCCAAGAGGTCCTATAACCATCTGTGGCAGACACTGTCTACTGACTGACATGATCCCTGTTTCTCATTTCCTTCTTCCTTGCCTACCTCTACTACAAAAAAACAGAAAGTAATATACGTGAATCCCCCTTCTCACTTGCCCCAACATACTGAACAAATGGCTACGCAATACAGCTTGGCCAGTGAGATGCAGGTAGATGTCCTGGGGACACCATACCATCCCCAGCGAAAAGGCAAAGTCTCAGAGGAACATTTCTTTGCTCTTTCCCCTTTCCGCTTTCTGTCTGCTTGGAAAATGGACACACTGCCTACAGATGCAGCAGCAATCTTGCAAATCTAAAGACAAAATCCACATAGGAATGTAGAACAGGAGGACAGAAGGACATGAGCTGCTTACTCCTGGATTTCTTGTTACTAGAAAAAAAATAAACTCCTTACTGTTTAAGTCACTGCTACCTGCAGCCAATCACACTCTCAACTAATACCCCATTTATAGCTCTCCCAAAAAGAGGAAAAAAAGATGATGGAAAGGAAGAAATAATAAAGGATAATTTTCTTTTTTCTTTCTTTTTTTTTTTTTTTTTTTTGAGACGGAGTTTCGCTCTTGTTACCCAGGCTGGAGTGCAATGGTGCGATCTCGGCTCACCGCAACCTCCGCCTCCTGGGCTCAGGCAATTCTCCTGCCTCAGCCTCCTGAGTAGCTGGGATTACAGGCATGCGCCACCATGCCCAGCTAATTTTTTTTGGATTTTTAGTAGAGACAGGATCTCACCATGTTTACCAGGATGGTCTCGATCTCTTGACCTTGTGATCCACCCGCCTCGGCCTCCCAAAGTGCTGGGATTACAGGCTTGAGCCACCGTGCCCGGCCAATAAAGGATAATTTTCTGAGCTGAAGGAAGATTTGAACCTTCAGATAGAAAGACCTTACCAAGCAAGAACAAAAATGTTTTTAAAGATACACATAAATATAATCTGATAAAATCATAAACTCCAAAATAAAGAGAAAATCCTACATGTGTCAAGAAAAAAAAGGATTTTTCATATAAAATTTTGTTAACTGCTAAGTTAACATTCAAATGAGGAAAAAATAAATATTTGAATACACACTCAAAAATTATCTACAGTCCACCACTTCTTGGGGCAAAATTTTTCAAAAAAGTTCCAAAAAACAAGTTCTTAATGACTTACAAAGAGACTTAGACTCCCACACAATAATAGTGGGAGACTTTAACACCCCATTGTCAATATTACACAGATCAATAAGACAGAAAATTAACAAGGATAGCCAGGACCTGAACTCAGACCTGGAACAAGCAAACCTAATAGACATTTACAGAACTCTCCACCCCAAATCCACAGAATATACATTCTTCTCAGCACCACATCACACCTACTCTAAAACTGACCACGTAATTGGAAGTAAATCACTCCTCAGCAAATGTAAAAGAATGGAAATCATAACAAACAGTCTCTCAGACCACAGTGCAATCGAGTTAGAAGTCAGAATGCAGAAACTAACTCAGAACCGCACAGCTTCATGGAAACTGAACAACTTGCTCTTGAATGTTGACTGGATAAACAATGAAATGAAGGCAGAAATAAAGATGTTCTTCAAAACCAACAAGAATGAAGACACAACATACCAGAATCTCTGGGACACATTTAAAGCAGTCTCTAGAGGAAAATGTAAGTGCCCACATGGGAAGCAAAGAGAGATCCAAAATTGACACCCTATCGTCAAAATTGAAAGAGCTAGAGGAGCAAGATAAAAAAAAAAAATTCAAAACCTAGCAGAAGACAAGAAATATCTAAGATCAGAGCAGAACTGAAGGAGATAGAGACACAAAAAATTCTTCAAAAAATCCATAAATCCAGGAGCTGGTTTTTTGAAAAGATCAACAAAATAGACAGACCACTAGCCAGATTAATAAAAAAAGAAAATAGAGAATAATCAAATTGATGCAATAAAAAATGATAAAGGGGATATCACCACAGATTCCACAGAAATCCAAACCATCATCAGAGATTATTACAAACAACTCTATGCACATAAACTAGAAAACCTGGAAGAAATGGATAACTTCCTGGACACCTACATCCTCCCAAGCCTAAACCAGAAAGAAGTCAAAACCCTGAATAGACCAATAACAAGGTCTGAAATTGAGGCAGCAATTAAGAGTTTACCACCCAAAAAAAGCCCAGGTCCAGATGGGTTCACGGCCGAATTCTACCAGACATACAAAGAGGAGCTGGTACCATTCCTTCTATAACTATTCCACATAATCCAAAAAGAGGGAATCCTTCCCAAATCATTTTATGAGACAAACATCATCCTGATACCAAAACCCGGCAGAGACTCAACAAGAAAAGAAAACTTCAGGCCAATATCTATAATGAACATAGATGCAAAAATCTTCAATAAAATACTGGCAAGCCGATTGCAACAGCACATCAAAAAGCTTATCCACAATGATCAAGTAGGATTCATCCCAGGGATACAAGGCTGGTTCAACATACACAAGTCTATAAACATAATTCACCACATAAACAGAACCAAAGACAAAAACCACATGATTATCTCAATTGATGCAGAGAAGGCCTTTGACAAAATTCAACAGCCGTTTATGCTAAAAAATCCTCAATAAACTAGGTATTGATGGAACGTATCTCAAAATAATAAAAGCTATTTATGACAAACCAACAGCCAATATCATACTGAATGGGCAAAAGCTGGAAGCATTCCCTTTGAAATCTGGCACTATACAAGGATGCCCTCTCTCACCACTCCTATTCAATATAGTACTGGAAGTTCTAGCCAGAGCAATCAGGCAAGAAAAAGAAATAAAGGGTATTCAAATAGAAAAGGAGGAAGTTAAATTGTCTCTATTTGCAGAAAACATGACTGTATATCTAGAAGAACCCACTGTCTCAGTCCAAAATCTCCTGAAACTAATAAGCAACTTCAGCAAAGTCTCAGGATACAAAATCAATGTGCAAAAATCACAAGCATTCCTATACACCAACAACAGACTTAAAGGAAGCCAAATCAAGAACAAACTGCCATTCACAATTGCCACAAAGAGAATAAAACACCTAGGAATACAACTAACAAGGAACATAAAGGACCTCTTCAAGGAGAACTACAAGCCACTGCTCAATGAAATAAGAGAGGACACAAACGGAACGTGAAACATTCCATATTCACAGTTAGGAAGAATCAACATCGTGAAAATGGCCATACTGCCCAAAGTAATTTACAGATTCAACGCTATCCCCATCAAGCTACCAACAACCTTCTTTACAAAACTGGAAAAAAAACACCTTAAACTTCATATGGAACTGAAAGAGAGCCCGCATAGCAAAGTCAATTCTAAGCAAAATGAACAAAGTGGGAGGCATCACACTACTAGACTTCAAACTATACTACAAGGCTACAGTAATCAAAACAGCATGGTACTGGCACCAAAACAGAGATATAGACCACTGGAACAGAACAGAGGCCTTAGAGGCAACACGACATATCTACAACCATCTGATCTTTGAGAAACCTGACAAAACAAGCAATGGGGAAAGGATTCCCTGTTTAATAAATGGTGTTGGGAATACTGACTAGCCATGTGCAGAAAGCAGAAACTGGATTCCTTCCTGACACCTTACACTAAAATTAACTCCAGATGTATTAAAGACTTAATCATAAGACCTAACACCATAAAAACTCTAGAAGAAAATCTAGCCAAAACCATTCAAGACGTAGGTGTAGGCAATGACTTCATGACCAAAACACCAAAAGCATTGGCAACAAAAGCCAAAATAGACAAATGGGACCTAATCAAACACCACAGCTTCTGCACGGCAAAAGAAACAGTCAGTAGAGTGAATCGGCAACCAACAGAATGGGAAAAAATTTTTGCAGTCTACCCATCTGACAAGGGGCTGATATCCAGAATTTACAAAGAACTAAAGCAGATCTACAAGAAAAAAACGAACAAGCCCATTCAAAAATGGGCGAAGGACATGAACAGATACTTTACAAAAGAAGACATAGAGGAGGCCAACAAACATATGAAAAAATGCTCATCGTCACTGGTCATCAGAGAAATGCAAATCAAAACTACCTTTTTTTTTTTTGAGACGGAGTTTCACTCTTGGTACCCAGGCTGGAGTGCAATGGCGCGATCTCGGCTCACCGCAATCTCCGCCTCCTGGGTTCAGGCAATTCTCCTGCCTCAGCCTCCTGAGTAGCTGAGATTACAGGCACACGCCACCATGCCCAGCTAATTTTTTGTATTTTTAGTAGAGATGGGGTTTCACCATGTTGACCAGGATGGTCTTGATCTCTTGACCTTGTGATCCACCCGCCTCAGCCTCCCAAAGTGCTGGGATTACAGGCTTGAGCCACCGCGCCCAGCTCAAAACTACCTTGAGATACCATCTCACGCCAGTTAGAATGGCGATCATTAAAAAATCAGGAGACAACAGATGCTGGAGAGGATGTGGAGAAATAGGAACACTTTTACACTGTTGGTGAGAGTGTAAATTAGTTCAACCATTGTGGAAGACAGCGTGGTGATTCCTCAAGGACCTAGAAATAGAAATTCCATTTGACCCAGCAATCCCATTACTGGGTATATATCCAAAGGATTATAAATCATTCTACTATAATGACACATGCACACGAACGTTCACTGCAGCACTGTTTACAATAGCAAAGACCTGGAAACAACCCAAATGCCCACTGATGATAGACTGGACAGGGAAAATGTGGCACATATACACCATGGAATATTATGCAGCCATAAAAAATGATGAGTTTGTATCCTTTGTAGGGACATGGATGAACCTGGAAACCATCATTCTCAGCAAACTGACACAGAACAGAAAATCAAACACTGCATGTTCTCACTCATAGACGGGTGTTGAACAATGAGAACACATGGACATAGGGAGGCGAGCACTACACACTGGGGTCTGTTGTGGGGAGATAGGGGAGGGACAGCAGGGGATGGGGAGTTGGGGAGAGATAGCATGGGGAGAAACGCCAAGATATAGGTGATGAGGAGGAAGGCAGCAAATCACACTGCCATGTGTGTACCTATGTAACAATCTTGCATGTTCTTCACATGTACCCCAAAACCCAAAATGCAATTAAAAAATTAATAAAAAATAAAATAAGTTCCAGAAAAATAATTCAAGGAATGATTTATAAAAATAAATAATTTGTTGGGTCCAAATACGCTGTTAATGATGTGGCTAAAAATTTTGGCTAAATTTTGTTGATAAAGATTTCTGACACACAAGAAGCACAGCGTTTTTAAAGGTAAAGATTAAAAAGTATAATATTCCTTTGGGAGGCCAAGGAGGGTGGATCACGAGGTCAAGAGATTGAGACCATCTTGGCCAACATGGTGAAACCCCGTCTCTACTAAAAATGCAAAAAATTAGCTGGATGTGGTGGCACATGCCTGTAATCCCAGCTACTTGGGAGGCTGAAACAGGAGAATTGCTTGAACCCAGGAGGCGGAGGTTGCGGTGAGCCGAGAATGCACCATTGCACTCCAGCCTGGGCAACAAGAGCGAAACTCCGTCTCAAAAAAAAAAAAAGTATAATATTCTACAACTAAAATTCCAGATGATCTCAATATATTCTGGAGGAAAGAAAATGAAACTCAGGGAAATAAAAGTACACCAAAGATCCAATCTTGTTAAAATATGAAACTTTAGAAACTAATTATTAAAGTTGAAAAGAAAATCTTCATTTTAATGTATTTTTAAAACTTGAAGGTTAACCGTATCAGATCAGAAACAAGATATTAAATTTCCAGACCACAAGAGGAAAGGGAGATAAACAAAAACAAATATGATAAATAAAACCTACAATTTGATGTCAGGAAACAATTCAAAAAGTATGTGGTCATAATGAAGATGAGTAACCTAACTAGCCTCATATTGATAATAACAAAAGATGAAGGATGAAGAAACAAAGATGAAAACACAAAAGCAACAGCAAAGCCCAGCTACACAGTACTTATAAAAGATCTAAAACTAAAATGATTGAGATGAGCTTAAAATAGAAAGATGAGACCTACATACTAACAAAAATAATATGCAAAAGGCAATATTATTAACAAAAAGTCATTACGAAAGCATTCCTAGACTGTATAAAGAAAATCTAGCATGCCATAGTTTGATGCCCAGCAAGACCATGGTAGCAGTTTACACAATTTCACAATTAATAACAAAACCAGAATGAAACCCAGATCCCTTAATTCTTACGGTTATCTAAGCTTTTGTTAATAAAGTAGACAAATTATAGTTATGTGTTACTTAATGACAGGGATATGTTCTAAGAAATGTATCATTAGGCAATTCAGTCACTGCATAAAAACCACAGGATGTACTTATACAAACCTCGACGGTAGAATGTACCACACACCATGGCCACATTGCAAAGCCTATTGCTCCTAGGCTAGAAACCCACACAGCGTATTTTGTAGTTACTGTGTTGTAGATGACTGTAACACAATGGGAAGTATTTGTGAATCTAAACATATTAAAATATAGAAAAGGTACAATAAAAATATAGTATAAAAATCTTTTTAAGGCTGGGCGCAGTGGCTCACGCCTGTAATCCCAGCACTTAGGGCAGCCGAGGCAGGCAGATTACCTGAGGTCAGGAGTTTGAGACCAACCTGGCCAACACGGTGAAACCCTGTCTCTACTAAAACTACAAAATTAGCATGTCTGTAATCCTAGCTACTCGGGAGGCTGAGGCAGGAGAATTGCTTGAACCTGGGAGGCGGAGGTTGCAGTGAGCCCAGATCACACCATTGCGCTCCAGCCTGTGCAACAAGAGCAAAACTCCATCTCAAAAAAAAATTTTTTTTGCTAATGGCACACCTGTATGGGGCACTCACCATGAGTGGAACCTGCAGGGCTGGAAGTTGCTCTGGTGAGTCAGTGGGTAAGTGGTGAGTGGCTGGGAATGCCTAGGACATTACTGGCTGCTACCATAGACTTTATAAACACTCTACACTTAGAGTACACTCAATTTATTTTAAATTATTCTTCTTTATTGAATAAGAAATGAATCTTAGTTTACTATAACTTTTTTACTTTTATATTTGTTTAACTTTTTCATTCTCTTATAATAACAGCTTAAAACACAAACATAGGATACAGCTGTATAAAAATAGTTTCTTTCTTTATAAGCTTTTTCCTATTTTAAAATTTTCTTTTTCTATATCTAAAATTTTGTGAAAAATTAAGACACAATTAGCCTAGGCCTACACAGGGTCAGGATCATCAGCATCACTATCATCCACTCCATATCTTGTCCCACTGGAAGGTCTTCAAGGGCAGTAACAAGCATGGAGCTGTCATCTCCTATGATAACCATGCTGTCTTCTGAAATTCCTCCTGAAAGACCTGCCTAAAGCTGTTTTACAATTAACTTTTTTATATATAAGTACAAGGAGCACACTCTAAACTATAGAGGTACAGTGTCACAGGTGATAGGAATTTTTCAGCTCCAATATTATCTTATGGGACCACTGTCATATATGCATGTTGACCAAAACATCATTATGTGGCACATGACTGTACCATGAGTCAGCGAAGCTAAAATATCTCAGAATTATGTGGGCATTAGCAGTTTCCCTCGCCACCCCTTTCCCTTATTTCATCAGCCCCAGGCATAGCAAAACCTTCATCTGTTCCTAGACACAGCCCCCACTGGGACCTCACTGTCTCAGGCAGGATTATGTAGAGGATTATTATATGTGATATTCTGCAGATAAGTTTTTGATTTTTGGTGGAAAGTAGGATATTTTGTTTGCCCACACAGACCTTTTTTTAAATATGAGCAGTTGTGAACATTTTGTAAGTTTAATGTTTCCCATTTAAAAATCTGAATTTCTAGTTTCTCTTAAAAAACTGGAAGATCCAGGCAGCCCTGGTCTGGGATTTCCATGGAGTAGCCACCAGTGGATGCTGAGTGTTAACTCCCGTTGAACGGGCACATCCTCCCTTCTTGGCCACAGGGATCACTGCACATGCACTGCTTTTGGACCCACAGCCAAAAAAACTACCGTCTGAATCTCTGTGTCCCTCACTGTGGAAACTAAGACAAGGATTCTCGTTTGAGTAGTTCACTGGGAGAGTGCCTTTGGGAGCAGGAACATGAGGAACACAGGCTAGGGCAAGGACACAGAGACAAGCTAGGATGTGGTCTCAGCTGAAGACCAGCTTCAGTCTAATCCCTGATGAAGCCCTGGAGGACACTTTACACCATAGAGCTAATCCCACCTCTAGGTAAGGGGTCTGGGGTGGGGAAGGAGTGATATCCTGGGCTGTTTGATTCCCATTTGGCTCAGGGAAATTCTCCAGGCAAGGGAACAGCTATGCACCTTTAGCACAGGGCTGGGGCATGGATGCACAGACAGGTGTCAGGGAAAGGGGATACGGGCAGGGCGCCAGCAGCATTCACTCCATCACATCCTTATTACACACAGGGGAATAGACGCTAGGGCTAAGTGATTCAAGGAATGCAGGAGAGTATATTTCTTCATGGAAGCAAAGAATATTCCTCAAGCTTAGGAATATAAACAAGTGCAAACACTGGGCCACAGCACTCTTTAGGTGACCTTCCCAGGCCCTATAAATACCTGTGTTCGCCCCACTCCACCCCCATTACATGCTGTTCCCCTCTTTCAGTTCAATCTCTTTCCCCCAACCCCGGACTTTCACATGAGCAGGCCCTCCTGTTAACCCCAGGACTCTCCAGGAAACTGGCTGCTCAAGGTTAACTGGGCAGGAATGGAATGGAATTCTTTAGGATTACTGAAGACGACACTGAAATACCATAAAACCAGGTTTAGGGACAATAAGAAAAAGAGACAGGCCGGGCGCGGTGTCTCAAGCCTGTAATCCCAGCACGTTGGGAGGCCAAGGCGGGTGGATTATGAGGTCAAGAGATCAAGACCATCCTGGTCAACATGGTGAAACCCCGTCTCTACTAAAGATACAAAAAATTAGCTGGGCATGGTGGCACGTGCCTGTAATCCCAGCTACTCAGGAGGCTGAGGCAGGAGAATTGCCTGAACCCAGGAGGCGGAGGTTGCGGTGAGCCGAGATCGCGCCATTGCACTCCAGCCTGGGTAACAAGAGCGAAACTCCGTCTCAAAAAAAAAAAAAGAGACAGAAAAATACCTTCATATGTCATCAGTAATAAGCATATCAAAGCACAAGCAGAAGTTACTGTGATAACCAATGTATAATCACTCTTACTTAGCATGACATAAAATCATCCTTCGAAAGTCAGTAATGAATTGACCAAGAATAAATTTGAAAACTTCGATAAAAATAATGGTACAAAACAGGATTTTAAAAAAAAATTTTCAACTTGTATTTTAAGTTCCAAGGTACATGTGCAGGTTTGTTATACAGGTAAATCTGTGTCATGGGGGTTTGCTGTACAGATGATTCTGTCACCCAGGCATTAAGCCCAGCACCCATTAGTCATTGTTCCTGACCTTCTCCCTCCTCCCAGCCTCTTCTCTCTAACAGGCCCCTTGTGTGTTGCTTCCCTCTACGAGTCCATGTGTTCTCATCATTTAGTTCCCACTTAAAGTGAGAACATGCAGGATGTTATTATCTGTTCCTGTGTTAGTAAAACAGGATTTTTTTAAAGTCAGAGAAGAATGTCTCAGTATCTGAAAAATTATTGTAAATTGTGCTGCTGGGTCAATAATATGACTTTATAAAATCAAAATTAAGAAGTGTAGAGTTCCCTGACTATCAGAGTTTACCTACCTCAGAACTGGAGAGCCCAGAATCTTTATCATCCAAGTCCTTCAAAAGCTCAATCAGCCTTTTCTTCTCTCTGTCAATCATAACCACTGGGTTTCTTGATTCCTTGGCCAACTACAGAATTTATTAATGGAAAACATTATATACTCAAAGAAATTCATAGTTCAGGAAAATAAAAATGGGACCTGAGAATTCTACAATACAGATACAAAAAGAGAAAATCTGTGAGATTAGGCATTTTACATTTGCTATGTAATTTTATTTAGGTCAAAATGTTTGTAAAGCGCCATTCTCTAATATTCAAAGATATCATCCCTATAAGCAGGCCCTCCTGTTAACCATTCCAACAGACATTTTATTAAAAAAATAATATGAGCAGTTTTCAAACCTATTATAGATAACAAATATAAATGCAAAAACATACTTGCTGAGACATTTGGAAGAAATCTTCTTGCTACTTTCTTTGGGGCACTTATTCCCTAAATGAAACTGCTTTTAAATTTCAAGACTATCATATGAGGAATTTAAATATTCAATTACTATTGTTAAAAAGGAGAAAGAGAAATCTACGGTAGAGCTGCTATCTGTGTCAGCAAGAACCCAGGTAAGGGAGAAGCTCTATTGCTCTTGAAAATTGAACAGTAAATAAACATACAAGGGACCAGTGCAAAGATAGAGGCAGATCAAGATGGAGAAGGTTTCCTGAAGAAGATCATATGAATGTGGAGCACAAGAATCGACAGTCCCCGAGGCCAGTCCCAGCAGTGGCAGGCTGCTCCACAAATCCAGTCTGCCTGAAATGATGTGCCAATTGTGGGGAAAGGATCAGGCTTGAAGTGTGAGGAATTACTCAGCTCTCCCTTGTCAATACTCCCCACTCGCCCAGGTGGTTTTCTAGTGCCGCTGCTCAAAGGGTGAGCAGAGCTTCTGTCGTCCTCACTATATTTCCTGTTGTAAATTAATTAATGAGCATTCTGGTCTAACCCAGGAATCTTTGTGCCCTTGTTTAGTCTAAGTCTGCCTTAACGACAAACCAAGTCAGGCTGCAAGGCCTATAAGACCAAAGATGGGTGCTTGAAGCAGAAGCTAATCAAGGCCAGTGACCAGCTGTGGAAAGGCTCAGCAAAGAGGCAGACAACCAGAAGGCTTCTCCAGCCCAGCCCTGCTGCTCTGCCAGGCACATTTTCCATTCAAAGTTCTAAACGTATTAACTATAAAATCAGTCTCATTACTTAAAAAAAAAAAAATTTTACTAATATGCAATTTAAAATCTGAGAAACATTGTCCAAAGCTATTATCTAAATAAATGTTTTGCAAATTGCAGGAAACAGACTATTTCTGGAGAGTGAAACAAATGCTAGTTACAGCTAGCATTTTGAAAAAGAGATAGGATAGGACAGGATGTAATGGATTGAACACAGAAATAATGAAGTACTGGTTTATAAAAGTTTTCATTCAATATTATCTACTAATTCAATCATATATACATTTATGATGGTTGAAAAAATATTTAAAGACACTGAACAAAACTACTGCCATTTTTTCAACTCATTTTGCCCCAAATTCTGGCTTCTACATTTCTAAGTACATACCTCAATGTTTCTCTTAATAAAATCCCGGTTGTGTTTGCCCCTGAGCTCAATCTTTTCTGTATTTGAGAAAGGTTTCTTTCCTCCTTTGATCAATGATTCATTTCTTTCCACATCACAGGTAAAATCTAGTATTTAAAAAGTCCAAAATTTTTTCATAATTAAAAGTGTCAATTATGCTAAAAGTTCACTTCAAGCATGTATTAAAATATGTAAGAAATAAAACCCACACAGAAGAACTAACTTCTAAATTCCAGATCCAGAGACCTAATATATAATGGAGATCTAGTCTTAAAAAGATAAACGTGCTACAATAACTTTGAATTAAGTTCTCATAAAACTTCTTCTGTTATTCATTATCATGTATCAAACTTGTTCCGGTTGACTCCATGAGAATGATGGGGAATATGAAAAGAACTTCAAGACAGACATGTGAAGAAGAAATCACTGATGTTAGGGAAACTTTAAACTATATATTTTATTTCAGTCTTGATACAAAACAAAAATTTCCCTAAAGACTAGGTCATCCCTACTCTTCTATTAATTTACCATTACCCTTTCTGACCAGTGCATCTTGTTTAACCTGCCTTTCGAGCAAGGTCTGGGAGTTAGTGTCCCATGTCCTGGCTCCCAACTGCACAAACCCCTAAAGCCCATCCGAGTTAGCCAATTTTCCTCAACCTTTCAGAAGAGGTTTGAGTGAAAGTCTGAGATATTCATATCCTGAGTGTTTAAAATAAGAATAACATAGGTGAAGGGGAGAAAGGCAGCAAATCACACTGCCATGTGTATACCTGTGCAACAATCTTGCATGTTCTTCACATGTACCCCAAAACCTAAAATGCAATAAAAAAATAATAAAAAATAATACTACTTGTGGATTCATATTCCCTTTATAAAATATCTTGTTTTCTCTGTGTCACATTAAAAGATTTTAAAACAAGACCATATGAACCTTTCATTAAAGCTCTGAAAATAAGCATGAAGAAGGAGCATCTCCTTCAATAGCACATGCAGTTTGCCCTACGAAACAGGATGCATTTCCACATTAAAGTCCAAAAAATAAAAAAAAAACAGTCACAGCCGGGCGCGGTGGCTCAAGCCTGTAATCCTAGCACTTTGGAAGGCTGAGGCGGGTGGACCACGAGGTCAAGAGATCAAGACCATCCTGGTCAACATGGTGAAACCCCGTCTCTACTAAAAAATACAAAAAATTAGCTGGGCATGGTGGCGCGTGCCTGTAATCCCAGCTACTCAGGAGGCTGAGGCAGGAGAATTGCCTGAGCCCAGGAGGCGGAGGATGCGGTGAGCCGAGATCGCGCCATTGCACTCCAGCCTGGGTAACAAGAGTGAAACTCCGTCTCACAAAAAAAAAAAAAAAAAAACCACCAGTCATGAGCTCAATCCAGGCAAAGTTTACAAAAAAATTAATTTTGTACATTTTGTTAATTTTGTAATTTTGTAAGGGAGGTTACCTGAATAAAAAGGGTTAAGGGAGCTAGTCAATTGGTGTGTTTATAGCCAGTTACCAAAGAGTCAATACAGATATAACCATTTAAAAAATTTTTGATGAAAACAGCTAGCAAGAATGAGGGAAAGAGTAAGATCTCCTGATTTAAATTCTTTTCAAACAAAAGTAGCTTTGAGTTATTCAAATTTAAGTTATATAAGCTTATAGGCAAATAAATCTATGCTTTATACCTGGGGTTTCATTTTTTAACAATCACATCATTATTTTTTAAATCAGCTACCAATAGTTAAAGTATGAGTGACTTTTCTGGTGCATGGCCACCTTAGACACAAAATGTAACGCTTCTTTCCATAATAATTCAAGTTGTATGCAGCCTCTTTAGTTGAAATATGAGGTTTGTTTATTCAGTTGAAGTTTCATATACTCTTAATAATACAACATTTAAAAAACACAAAGTGAATGCAGCCATGTTTACACTTCTCATATAGTTTCTTTAAAATACATTTCTAATAAATAGTAAGGAAAAAACAACGGGTTATCTGACCAAAACTGTCTTCACTGAACTGTCCTCTTCTCTCCAGTCTGGTAGTGACATAGCTGCCATGTTCCTAGAGTGACCCCAAACCTTGCTGGGTTGAACAAGTTAGTTGAGCGATGGGTAGGCCCCTGACCCAGCTGGATCACACAGGCTCTTCTCTAGGATTGCAGAATTGAGCCAAACTCTGAAGGTCTGACCACAGCATATGCTCTTGGGAACCAAAGCAAGCTGCCTCCCACCAAAATTCTTTTCACAGATTTGTTTTTGCTTAAGCCACGTTTTCATTACTTGCAGCCAGCTTTTTTTTTTTTAACTCTTTATTATCATACAAAATTTCAAGCATCCAAAAGTAGAGAGAATGGTATAACCAACTCTGAACAACAAGCTGCAACAATGACCAACCTTGTGTCATCTGGAACCCTATGTGCTTCCACTCACCTCTGGATTAAATTACATGAACTCATTTCATTTATGACTATTTCGGTAAACAGCTAGTATTCCCTTGTGAAAATATGTATAATCACACGAATTAAAACATACCTTTACTGACTTTCTGCATCTGCTTTTCATATTCTTCTGGAGGGATTTGAGTATGAAACACTGAGAAAAAGTTGTCTTCATCCTCATGAGAAGGACCTGTTGATTTAAAAAATCACTTGTTCAATGCTCACAAAATAAATAAGAAATTGTCTACAAAGTGGCTTTAAAAAGATAATATTTAATATTCTCTCCAGTGTTCCTCAATCCCCTCCACACATACAAATTTCTTAAAACAATGTCAATGTCACCTCCAAGTAGAAATGACATCTTTGTATACAAGAGCCAATGAAACAAACTATAGAAGCTAAGATAGTTAAACAGTATTTCCCTAGAACTTAAGCACAAAACGAATGTGTAAGAGTGTACTAAAACATCACATTAACTCTCCAGAGATAATGTACCCAAATCTTGATATTCATAATACAGAGAATATGCAGACTGAGAAACTATAATTGTGGTTTTCTTTTTATTTTAGGTCTCCAAGGTAGAGACTTCAAATATGTGATCAGTCATTAAGATACAAGAATGTGAGAGAGAACTTGGGAGACTCTTAGCAGTTAACTTTCTTCTTTTCTGATGTATTTTTTGACACCTCCATAAAGAAAATAGGACATTGCGTTTTTCAACTTGTTTGTTTCAAGGCAGTTTATTTTTATGTTTTCCTATTAGCTAATTCAGACACTGTATATTTGCAAGATGCTGCTAACATAGACATATTATTAAAAGTGTGTCTCTATACCCTAAGATGAGAGAATCTGCCAGGTTGTGGCACAGAAACGGTTATGCCTCAGAAAACGTGGGAAGTCTTGAGGATATTACAGGATCCACCACCTCTCCCAGCAAGCAAACCAAGTTCTAACACCCTCTATGAGATGATACAAACAAAGGAAGCAGGCAGAAGATACATTCACCCTCAACAATCACCAAATTCAAAACACAAAACTACGTAAAAACTAATTTATCAATTCCAATTCCCTAATTTGGAATTCATAATAATGAATTATGAACATGGGCTGACATTACAGTGTTAGTCTTTGCACAATCTTTGATGAGTTAATCAAGCAAATTTGTGGTGTAAGCCTGAGGAGAGAGGGGTAAACTACTTAGAAAACAATTGTTTTTGAACTTTAATTTTTTTTTGGTGCAGCCACTATTATTAGAGGGTCTTCAATATTCATTAGGCTCATCAAGTCAGCAATTTGGCAACATTTTATTATAGTTTAAGTTACATTCACATCATATTCTTGAAGTGGTAATATATTTATTTTCTATCCCATAATTCCTTATAACAGTTTCACTTAATTTTATATTTAAACACCTGTAAAGACATAAAAATATGAAAATACACAATACTGAAAACCTTCGCAGGTGATCAGCGACTATCTGAGGCCAGTGTCACGCAGGTGGTGAGAAGAATGTGAAATTACTCTTGTGACCCTGCGGCTCTTTGCCCATCATCCCAGTGGTATTCACTGCCTCAGAGAGAGATGGGTACAACCTAGAACAAAGGTGCCATTGATCAGTCTTGAGTTTAAAAGACAACGGTTTCAAAAGTTGAGCACTCTGGCCAGGCGCGGTGGCTCACACCTGTAATCCCAGTACTTTGGGAGGCCGAGGCAGGGGGATCACAAGGTCAGGAGATCAAGACCATCCTGGCTAATACAGTGAAACCCATCTCTACTAAAAATAGAAAAAAATATTAACCAGGCATCATGGCATGTGCCTGTAGTCCCAGCTACTCTGGAGGCTGAGGCAGGAGAATCACTTGAACCTGGGAGGCAGAAGTTGCAGTGAGCTGAGATGGAGCCACTGCACTCCAGCCTCCAGCCTGGGCAACAGAGTGAGATTCTGTCTCAGAAAAATAAAAAATAAAAAAAAGTTGGGCATTCAATTCTAAGAGCTTAACTCTTCAGGGGGGAAAAAAAGAATTTTCTGAATTCCAAAAGTCTCACTTTAGAAAGTTCTTCCTTCTTTTTCAAAAACAATTAATGTAGAAGAAATTACGGAAGTAACCATTTAGTAATCATCATAATAATTGACTCAGGTAAGTATCATCAATAAATTATAAAACTAGTGGGTGACAGTTTGAGGAATAAAAGGATAATAGCCTCAAAGTATCTATCTCTTCACAGGACAATTTATTATTTCCAAAAGAAAAATAATAACTTTACCATGGAAAAACCTGGTAGACACCATATTAATCTAATGTGGTAAAAGCTGACATTGTGAGTACCGGGACAATCACCATCATGCACTTCCTGATCTGATTCATTCAGACACTATCACTTCCGTGGAGTTCCTGCCAAAAACACATAACCTGAACCTAATTGAGCAAAAACAAACCAACCCAAACTGGAGGACATGCTACAAAATAATAGGCAGACTCTCTTCAAAAATGCCTATGTCATAAAACACAAAGAGTAAAATATATGACGACAATGTAATACACATCCTGCGATTTTTCTTTTGCTATAAAGGATATTAGTGGGAGAGTTGGCAAAGTCTGAATAAAGCCTATAAATAACTGGATAATAATCCTTTCCTGATTTATATTTATAATTGTGCATGTATGTGTATATATGTGTGCCCTTGTGTGGAGAGAGAGAGAAAAAAAAGAGAATGTGGTAAAATGTTAACATTCGGAGACTCTGGATAACAAGTATTTGAGAATTCTTTCTACTTTTCCTATGACTGTAAATCTGAAGTTATATCAAAATTAAAAGTTAGTAAGAAAAGTTTTTAAGTTCCTCACCTCACTACAAACATTTATGTGAGAAGGAAAAAAAAATCTCCCTTTAGAGCCAAAACTTTGATGATTGAGCACAGTTTTTTATTTGAGTCATGAAAGAGGAAGATTGCAGGTTGTGATTTAAGTTGTTTCCTGCCACCCAAGGAAGAAACGAAAGCCCATCCCAGATAAGGACCTAGAAGACCTAGAAACCAGCAAAAGGGATGAGTTTGGAGTAGACACAAGTGATACAGTGTTAAGCTACTCCCCGGCACAGCTCCTGGAGGTGAAATCCTAGAGCTGCATAGAGAACTTGCTGAAGAGGATTAAGAAACCCAGAGCAGAGTGAGCTGTTCCTCACTGTACACCTGGAACTGAGGGGAGACCCCGCACGCAGGCACACATCTCCATCCACCCATGACAGCTGCAGAGCGGCAAAGGCAGTGTGGCATGCTGACAGGGAGACAGGGCCTGAAGTGGTCTCTCTCTCTCTGTCTCTCTCTCCCTTCTCCCCCTACACCCAGTCACACACACACACACACACACACACACACACACACACACAGACACATACACACACACACACACAATTCCCCATGGCTGGCTGGCCTGTGGCTTGAAGGAGAGAGGGTAGCAAAGAGCCTCCCACCAGAGAGGATGTGGCAGGGACAACATACATCATCAGCATCTGCTGGCAGATGACAAAGGCTAAATGGGACCAGCTACAAATCTGCAGACACCCTGGCTGGCTTCCCATATCCACAGACCATCCAGGACAGGACGCCTCTGAGAGAACAGCAAGGACCAGATGCACACACCCCCATCCCCGGGCCATGATGCTACAAAGCGTCCTCCCAAGCCCAGACATCACCCCGGAAAAGGCAGGGAGAAACAGAAAGGGAAAAAGAGCCTCATTTCTGAATACTGAATTATGCTGTATAATTTTTAGACACCCTACACAAGTATAGTAAATCCTCTCTTAATGTCAGATGTAGATTCTTGAAAACAGCAATTTTAAGCAAAATAACATATAACAAAATCAACTTTACCCCAGTCTAATTAATATAAATAAGAAATAAGTTCCTACGGCACATTTCTGGTCACAAAAACATTATTAAATCTCTTTTTTTTTTTTCTTTTTGAGACAGAGTTTCGCTCTTGTTACTCAGGCTGGAGTGCAGGGGTGTGATCTTGGCGCACTGCACCCTCCACCTCTCAGGTTCAAGCGATTCTCCTGCCTCAGCCTCCCAAGTAGCTGGGTTACAGGTACCTGCCATGATGCCCAGCTTATTTTTCGTATCTCTGTAATAGAGATGGGTTTTCACCCTGTTGGCCAGGCTGGTCTTGAACTTAACTGACCTCAGGTGATCCGCCTGCCTAGGCCTCCCAAACTGCTGGGATTACAAGCATGAGCCACGGTACCCTGTCACCTTATTAAACTTCTAAATAAAGACCAAAACACTCGGAATATTAAACACTGACATAAATGTGGGCCGTAAGTACACTTTAAGAAAAATTAATAAAAGTAAGTCTGAAAATTGTTTACCAGCTTATTCCAATTCAGTGTGTCAGGTGGCCAGAGTCTATCTTGGCAGCTTAGAGTGCCAGGTAGAAACCCACCCTGAACAGGATGCCATCTTATGGCAGGGTGCACTCAGATACATCCATGCTCACTCACAGTGGAACCACGTAGATAACCTCACGTGCGTATCTTTGAGATGGAGAGGAAACCAGAGTGTCTGGAGAAAACCCATGCAGACATGGGGAAGACATACAAACTCCACACAGACAGTGGCCCTAGCTGGGAATCAATGTTTTTTCTCATCAAGTTATAGTAAAATGACATTGAGCCCAGTGTGGTTCAATGTAATTCATTAACTGTAATCCCCGTACTTTGGGAGGCCAAGAGGAATCTCTTGAGCCCAAGAGTTTAAGACCAGCCTAGGCAAGATGGCAAGACCCATCTCAACAGAAAATTAAAAGATAAGCCGGGCATGGTGGCATGCACCTGTAGCTTCAGCGACTCAGGAGGCTGAGGTGGGAGGATCCCTTGAGCCCAGGAATTCAAGGTGGCAGTAAGCAGTGATCATACCACTGCATTCCAACCTGGGAAACAAAGTGAGATCCTGTCTCTAAAAAATAAAAATAAAAATAAAAATACCATGATGTTGAATAAAACATTGTCATTCAAGGACCTACTGTTATCTATTGCCAGAATCTGGAAGCAACTGATACCAACCAACACAAATGACAGAAAGGGAAAGATAAAAGCAATCAGTGGCCATGCAAGCTTTGCCTACCGAAACAGAGCAGGGGTGCTCAGGTCTAGATAGAAGGCAGCCCCTTGACTCAGAGATAAAAGGAAAAAATCAGCCAGAAACCAGAGTCCCAATCTCCTTGAGCAACAATAGTGGTTCTTGAGGCAGTTCAAATGCTGTGACCCAACTGCTGTCATGTTTCTTTCTACATCTATGCAGAGGCTGCAACTCCTAGAAAACAACTAGACAGAAAGGAGGCAGAATGAGCAGGGAAGATGTACTCCTGCAAGCAGATCCTTACAGTGGAGACAGAGATATGATGCTAAGAGCCCTGAAAGGCTTGTCCCCAGAACTACATCAGTTATAGGTATCAAAATCCCAGCCAGTATAGCAGAGTCTCAGTACTGAATGTCAGCTAGACACTTGAAATTGAAACGGCAGCTGGGTGTAGCAACCTACCCTGCAACTAGAGATTTATAATCACAATTTTACCAGTATCCAGATGGATGATGAGCAGACTCAAGGCAGATGTGCCTTGCTCTGTTGGCAAATGGCAGATGTGGATAGATTTTACCACATTTGAGGATGAGAAAACGCAGAAGGAAAAAAATAAATGAAACAGCATCCTGGTAATCAATGGGACAGCAGACCTTTTGAAAATACTTACAAAAACCATAAAATTCTTGTTGGCATCCTCAATATATCAAAATATATGGCATCTGTGAAACTAGAGTAAATCACAGGAAAGAAGTGACGAATGTGAAAAGACAAGAGGATGGGATTATAAAAATAAAGGGGGAAGAAGTGGGAAACTGAATGAAATAGGGAGGGATTGTAACAAAAACAATGTGAGAGTGTATATTTTAATAGGCTAGCTTAAAAGCATACGCTCTGCCTCACCTAACATGTACATCACTAGACATGTTAGTCCTTTTCTTGTTGGACCCTGATGGTTTTCCTGTTTGGGCTTCCCTCCTTCCCTCCTTCCCTCCTTCCCTCCTTCCCTTCTTCCTTCCTTCCATTCTTTCTTCCTCCTTCCCTCCCTTTCTTCATTTGTTTTAGTGCTCATTTTCTTTTCTTCTTCTCCTTTCTCTAAACTGCATACAACTATTTGGAAGGTTTGTACTTTAATTTGAAGACTAAGTGATGTAAACATATTTTTTCTATATTAAGAAAGTCAAGAACAAAAAACGGTTTTCTGCCCCTTCTTTAAAGTAATACAAGGGATTTAGAATTGTTTTACTTACCCTCAGCTTTTTCTCACACTTTTCACCCTCTGTTAATATAATCTAGGCTTTTAGGCCTACCTGTCGTTTTATTCTTATCTTCTAGTGTAGAGTAATTCTTGGATTTATAAACATACATTTCCTTCTGTTCACCTCTCTGTTTGGCTGGTTATAATGCTCACAGCTAATTCCTTTATATAGCAACTTATCTAATCCTGGATTTTACACTGTGATTCATCTGCTGATTAGCTAGAAGATGGCTTCAAGTAAATTTATTTCAAAAACAACATTAGCAGTGAATTATCCACTCTACCATATCTAAGAATGTCTTTGTTGTCTTCACACCACAATAACAGAAGCAATATAGAGTCCCTAGTTACTATATTTTTCCTTTATTGCAAAAAAGAAATCTGATTTCATCTTCCATTTTTATAGATAAAATAAGATTATTCTAATTTGGGCCTGGATTATTCTAATTAGGGCCTTCCCATGGTTCAGAATTCTTGCCTGTATACATATGGGTATTAGTCTTTTATCATTAATAGTGCATATGTAATATTTTTTAAATCGTGAAAGTTTCCTTTGATCGTTGTTTCTGTAACAGTTATACTGGTTTAATTCTCATAAATTTCTATAATGGTTAGCTGGAATTCCCACTCCTGACTCCACACTTACCACTTACTTCGTCATCTCCTCATCTATTTATTCCTTCACATTGTGGAGCGTCCTTCACTGCCTTGATTCTCCTGCAGTCTTAATTATGCTCGTTACTCCAATAAGCACATTTTTCCTTGTACTCTTTTCACATCTTACTCAGCTGCTTTTTCAAATCATCTTCTTGTCACTTCATGTTAGTATACTCTTTCCTCAGGGTTTTCTTTTTTGGTTTCACAAATAATATGCATTTTCTGCTACACTGAAGGACTCCAATCAGTTTTTAGAAACCAACAAAAGCACGATTACATTGAAAGATCTTAACAGAACTCTCTAAGATGAATGAAAATCAAGTAGACAAGTAATAAGGGCATTTCCTATATTTCAAGGTTTATTCTCCACAGAGAGAAATAGTCTTTATTTCAAGTGTCCATGAAACACTTATAAAAGTTAATCATATATTGGGTGAATTTTTTCATTGGTGGTATTAGTCATATTACAGGCAAAGCAATTCTTTGTGTGGAGCTTCTTTATGCAATTCCTGACCTTCAGCAAACCTGGCCCCTGGCATAGCGCATAAATTCCAGTAGTTCCCTATATTCCCCTGCAGCACATCCTTATGACAACTGAAAATACACACATCCAAATGTCTCCTACAATTGAGAACTTCTCTATTGGACCATAAAGAAAATTTCAACAAATTCAAAATATTAAAAACAGTTCTAAAAGGAAAGTTTATAGCAATAAATGCCTACATTATAAAAGAAGAAAGATCTCAAGTAGCCTGACACTATGCTTCAAGGAACTAGAAAAAGAACAAACAAAACCCGAAGTTAGCAGAAGGAAGAAAATAATAAAGATCAGAACACAAATAATCAAATAGAGGAGAGAAAAGCCACAGGGGGAAAAAAATCAATAAAGCTGAACTGTTTTTTCTTTTTTGAAAAATCAAACAAAATCAACAAAAGTTAGACTAAGAAAAAACAGAAGACTCAAATATCTAAAATCAGAAATGAAAACAAAGAAATTACAACAGACACCTAAGAAATAAAAAGGATCAAAAGGGACCATTACAAATAACTGTGTCAACAAATTTGATAACCTAGAGGAAATGGACAAATTCCTAGAAAAATATAAGCTATCAATATTGAATCAGGAAGAAACAGAAAGCCTGAACAGATCTACAATAAACACAGAGATTGAAGTAGTAATTAAAAACCTCCCTGCAAAGAAAACCTCAGGAACAGACGGTTTCATGGCTGAATTCCACCAAGCTGTCAAAGAAGAATTAATACCAATACTTGTTAAACTCTTCCAAAAAATAAAAAACAGGGCTAGAGAGAATACTTTCTAACACATTTTATGAGGCCAGTATCACCTTGACACCTGAGCCACACAAAGACTCCACACAAAAAAGAAAATTACAGGCCAGTATCTCCGATGAACATTCATGTAAAAATCCTCAATACAGTATTACCAAACCAAATTCAATAATACATCAAAAAGACTACACATCATGATCAAGTGGAATTTATCCCTAGCAGGTAAAGGTGCTTTAACAAATGTAAACCAATCAATGTGATGCATAAATAACATTAAAAGATTGAAAGACAAAAACCACATGATCATTTCAATTGATGCAGAAAAAGCATTTGACAAAGTTCAACATCCTTTCTTCTCCCAAGAGTTTAGATATAGAATAAAATTCCCTCAACATAATAAAGGCCATTTATAGAAAGTTCACAGTTAACATCACAACCAATGGGGGAAAACTGAAAGCGTTTCCTCTAAGATCTAGTACAAGATAGGCATGCCCACTCTCACCACTTCTATTCAACATAGTACTGGAAGCACTAGCAAGAGCAATTTGACAAGAAAAATAAATAATAGGTATCCAGATCAGAAAGAAAGAAGTAAAATTATCTCTATTTGCAGATCACATAATTCTGTATGTGAAAACCTAAAAGATTCCACCCAAAAAACCTATTCAAACTAATAAATAAATTCAGAAAAGTTATAGAATACAAAATCAACGTATAAAAATCTGTGGAATTTCTACAAACAAACAACCTAGCCTACAAAAATCAAGAAAACAATCTCATTTAGGATAGCATCAAAAAAATCAAATAAAGTACTTAAATTAAACCAAGGAGGTAAAAGACGTGGACACTAAAAACTATAAGACATTGGTGAAAGAGATTCAAGAGGACATAAATAAATGGAAGGATATTCCATGTTCATGGATCAAAAGATTTAATATTGTGACAATGTCCATATTACCCAAAGCAATCCCTATCAAAATCCCAGTAATATTTTTCATAGCAATAGAAATCCTAAAATTCATATGGAACTACAAAAGACCCCAAATGCCCAAAGCAATTCTAAGAAAAACAAAACTTGTAGGCATCACACAGAAAGGTAATCAAATTAGTATTAGTAATGTAATCAAAACAGTATTAATACTGGCATAAAAACAGACACATAGACCAGCAGAACAGAATAGAAATCCCAGAAATGAATCCAAACATGTAGAGCCAGCTAAGTTTTAACAAAGGCCCAAGAAGACACAATGGGGAAAAGGTAGTCTCTTCAATAAATGGTGCTGGGAAAAGTGGATTTCCATGTCCAAAAGTATGAAATTGGATCTTATCTTACACTATACACAAAAATCAACTCAAAATTAATAAAAGACCTAAACATAAAATCTGAAACTATAAAACTCCTAGAAGAAATCATAGAAGGAAAGTGTGTTAATATTTGCCTGGGCAATGATTTCTTGGGTATGACACCAAAAGTTCAGAATACAAAAGCAAAAATCAATAAATGGGACTACATCAAACTAAGAAACTTCTGCATAGCAAAGGAAACAATCAATAAAAGGAAAAGACAACCTACAGGTTGGTAAAAACATCTGCAAATTATACATCTGATAAGGTGCTAATATTCAAAATTTATAAAGATCTCATACAACTCAACAGCAAGAAAACGCAGCCTGATTAAAAACGGGCAAAGTGGATAGATATTTTTTCAAAGAAAACATAAAGATGACCAACAATATGAAAAGGTGCTTCACATCACTAATCATCAGGGAAACATAAATCAACACTACTATGAGATAATACCTTGTTAGGAAAGCTATTATCAAAAAGACAAGAGATAACAAGTATTGTAAGGGTATGGAGAAAAGGAAACCCTTGTATATTGTTTGAGGGAATATAGATTGGTGGAGCCATTATGAAAACAGTATGTAGGTTTCTGAAGAAATTAAAAATAGGAAGAACTACCATATGACCCAGTAATTCCTCTTCTGGAAAAGAAAATGAAAAGAAAGAAATTCCCAAAGAAAATGAAATCACCACCTCATAAAGACATTTGCACTCTCACGCTTATGGCATCATTCTTCACAACAGCCAAGATATGATAACTGGTAAACCAGGTGTCCATTGGCAGACGAATAGATAAAGCAACAGTAATACACACACACACACACACACACACACACACACACACACACACACGAATATTCAACCTTTAAAAAGGAGATCCTGCCATTTGCCACAACATGGGTGACCTAGAGGAAATTATACTAAGTGAAATAAGCCAGACACAGAAGCAAAAATTGCATGAATATGTGGAATCAAAAAAAAAAGTCAAATATACAGAGAATAAAACAATGATTACCTGGGGAGCGAACACTGGGAGGAAATGGAACAATGTAGGTCAAAGGATAAAAAAAGTAGCAGATATGTAGGACTAACATGTCTAAAGATCTAATGTACTTTATGTACTTTAAGTACATAAAGATCTAATGTACTCAAGGACCATAACTGGTAACAGTCTATTACATTCAGGATTTTTGCTAAATGAGTAGATCATAGCTGCTCTTTCCATGATGGGGTATCGGGGAGAGGAAATGGGTAACTATGTGAAGTGACTGATATGTTAATTTGTTTCACTATAGTAACCATTTTGCTATATATATTTATATACACATATATATGTATCTCATAACATGTTGTATACCTTAAATATACACAATAAAATTTATGTTTAAAAATATTAAAACCATGACCACAATATGATGAGACTCAATATTCATATCTAAAATATAGGACTTATACAAAATTCTGGAGAACAAAAGAAAGCCATCATCATTTTCTAAATACCTATTAGATCAATGAGGAAGTAAAAACATATTAACATTTTGTGGAAAATAACAAAAATGATGACACCACATACAGGAGTGTGCTATAGAGATCAAGCTATGTTCTGAAACAAATTCAGAGCAATGAAGCTTTGATTATTTTTTTAATTTTTATTTTTAGTTTAGATTCTAGGGGTTACATTGCACATTTGTTACAAGGGTATAATGCATGATGCTGAGGTTTGGGTTTCTATTGATCCCATCACCCAGACAGTAAACATAGTACTCAATAGGAAATTTTTCAACCCCTGCCCCTGTCTCTCCAGCCCTCCTTATGGAGTCCCTGGTGTCTATTGTTCCCATGTTTATGTCCATGTATACCCAGGGTTTAGCTCTCACTTATAAATGAGAATATGCAATATTTAGTTTTGTTTTGGTGTTAATTCATGTAAGATAATAGCCTCCAGCTGCATCTGTGTTGCCAGAAAGGACATGATTTTGTTCTTTTTTATGGCTGCATAATATTCCATGGTATATATAAACCAATTTTCCTTATGAAATCCACCACTGATGGGCATCTAGGTTGGTTCTATGTCTTTGCTATTATGAATAGTGCTGCGATGAACATACGTATGCAGGTGTCTTTTTGGTAGAACAATTTATTTCCCTTTGGGTATACACCCAGTAATGGGATTGCTGGGTTGAATGGTAGTTATATTCTTAGTTATTTGAGAAATCTCCAAACTCCTTTCCACAATGGCTGAACTAACTTGCATTTCTACCAGCAGCGTATAAACATTTCCTGTGCGCTGCAGCCTCAGCAATGCCTCTTATTTCTTGACTTTTTAGTTATAGTCATTCTGACTTGTGTAAGACGATATCTCATTGTAGTTTTGCTTTGCAATTCTCTGATGATTAGTAACGTTAAGGATTTTTTCATATATTTGTTCCCCTGTTGGATTCTTTTGAGAAGTGTCTGTTCCTGTTCTTTGCCCATTTTTCAATGAGGCTTTTTTTTTTTTTTTTTTTTTGACTTGGTCAATTCCTTACAGGTTTTGCATAATAGTCCTTGGTTGGAGGTAGAGTTTGCAAATATCTTCTCTCATTTTATAGGTTGTCTGTTTATTCTCTCATTTTATAGGTTGTCTGTTTATTGTATCAGTATTTTCTTTGTGTGTGTGTGTGTTTAAAATGCAGTCTTTTTTTTATTTTTTATTTTTTTTAATTGCATTTTAGGTTTTGGGGTACATGTGAAGAACATGCAAGATTGTTGCATAGGTACACACATGGCAGTGTGGTTTGCTGCCTTCTGTCCCCTCACCTGTATCTGTCATTTCTCCCCATGCTATCTCTTCCCATCTCCCCACCCCGTCCCTCCCCCATACAGAAGCTCTTTATTTTAATTAAGTTCCAATTTTTAATTTTTGTTTATGCTGCAATTACTTTTGAGAATTTAGTCATAAAATCTTTGCCTAGGCTGATATCCAGAAGAGTATTTCCTAGGTTATCTTCTAGAATTTTTATAGTTTGGGGTGTTACATTTACATCTTTAATCCATCTTGAGTTGATTTCTGTATATGGTAAGAGGGAGAAACCCAGTTTTATCCCTTTTCATATGGTTAGCCAGTTTTCCCAGCACCACTCCTTAAGCCGGGGCTGTGCATAGTAATTTCTTTCCAAAGAGTACAATGTGGAAAAGGAGGGGAAAATAGGGTCACTTTACAGTGGAAAAATCTTACAAATATTTCCTCAGCCAGGTGATCAAAATTAACATCAATAACAATGTCATAGTAATAATATGATGTAATATAATGAAAATGACCCCGTTAACTCCATGCTTCTCCTCCCAAAAACACATACTCTAAATCTAGTCATGAGAAAAGCATGAGGTAAATTCCAACTGCTGGACATTCTACAAAATACCTGATCAGTACTCCTCGAAACTGTCAAGGTCATCAAAAATAAGAAAACTCAAAGAAAGTGTCATAGCCAAGAGCAGACTAAGGAGACATGAGGACTAAATGTAATGTGGTGTCCTGGATGGGATTCTGGAACAAAAAAATGGACATTAAGTAAAAGTTACAGGAATCCGAATGTATCAATATTGGTTCACTAATTGAAACAAATGAACTATACTAATGTCATATGTTCATAATAAGGGAAACTGGGGGTGGGAATATAGGAGAAATCTCTGCACCATATTCATAATTTTTCTATAAACGTAAAACTGTCCAAATAAAAAGTTTAGAACAAACCTCCAGATTAAAAAGATTGAGGCAAACATGAACAAAATTAGAGACAAAGAGGATATACAAACAATATGAAAAAGAATTATTATTTAAAATACTATCTGAGATCTATGTTAGTAAACTTTAAAATCTTCATGAAGTGGATGCTTTAAAATCTTAGTGACATGGATGCATTGCCAAAACTGACTCCAGAATAACTAGTAACCTGAAATAGAATAGTAAACATGAAGGAAGCTGAGACAAGAGTCAGAGAATTGCCTCCAAGAAATTATTTGAACCAGATGGTTTTCCCAGTGAAATCTTTCAAATTTTAAGGGAACAGATAATCCCCATGTTATATAAACTGTTTCAAATCATAGAAATAAATGAGCAGCCACCCCCATTCATTTTATGAAGTTCACACAGCCTGTCAAAATAAACACACACATATCTACTCTTCAGCCCCACCTTCACCGCCATGCCATAATGAACATTTCACACACGTGTGTGTGCACATACAACACAGCTAACCTTGCTTATAAATATAGATGTAAAAATTCTGAATAAATTCATCCATTTAAATCTGGTAGTAAATTAAAAGAATAATCTTCCATAACCAAGAAGGGTTGACCCAGCAATAAAAGACTCATTTAGTATTTAAATATACTAATTTTAAAATATTAAATATGTTGACAATGAAATAAAAATTTGTGATAATTTAAATATTTATTGAAATGCATGCAATAAATTTCAACACTAAGTTCTTATAGTTCTCAGCATAGCAATAATTGTTAAAAAGGACATAAAAGTTAACATTATTTCCTGGTGATATATTCATAAACTAAAAAATAAAGGTAAACAAAAATAATTAGAATTAATAAGATAATTTAATGTACAAATAGAAAACAAATTAGAAATGTGTAAAAAGTCACTAACTTTTGTCTCTGCCATTAGCAACCGTTTATAAATATGACAGGCTAAACTCCAATCAGGGTATTAACAATAAAAAGATATATAAGACCTATGCATATCTAATAGGTGTAAGATACCTGCAGAAATTGCTTGACATAGAAACAATAATATATAAGACACATACCATGTTCCTGTTGATGCAGTACTGTCTAGTAATCATAGGAATGCTAACAATAACTCAATGTGTTGAGCACTTACTATGTGCTTTAGAAGTCAGATACCATGTTGTGAGACATGCTGGCATCCCATGAAGGGGTTCGTGTAGTAAGAAACTAAGATCTTCAGTCCACAGCCAGCATGAAACTGAGGTCTGCAAACAACCATGTGAGAGAGCTTGGAAGCCAGTTCTCCAACTCCAGTAAAGCTTTCAAATGACTGTAGCCTGAGCAACCATTCGACCTGAGAGATCCTGAGTCAGAACCACCCAGCTAAGACACTCCCAGATTCCTGGCCCACAGAAACTGTGAAATTATAAATGTATGTTGGGTTAGGTTGCCATGTTTTAGGGTTAATTTGTTATACAGCACTAGATAACCTGTACAATGATCTAGTAGGAAAATAATGACATTATGGAGGCAAGACTGAAAGCTGTTTAAATAGCCTGAGAGAGAAATGCTGAGATCAAGCCATTTAATAATGGGGGTTTAAAAAAAAAAGTCAGATACAGATAGGGCAGAACAAATACTCACTTGGGGAACTTAAAGAAGAAGTGTAAAAGAAAAATGAGGGAGGAAGTGAGGATGGTTCTTGAGTTTCTAGTTTAGAAGACTAGGTGAGTGATGATACCATTAACAAAAGCAGAGAAAACATAAAAGAAGGAATAAGTTTCAACAATAAGGAGGAAGAAGGAAAGAAATAGAAGAAACCAGCAGGGAATAATGAATCCAGAAAAAAATTTCACTATGCTATGAGAGGCCATTGTGTCAGATTCTACAGAGATGTCAAGTACAATCAAAACTAGAAGTACACCATTAGACTGAGAATTTAGGAGGACCACCGATGAAGCAGCTTCCATAGTATGACAGCAGAAAATACAGACACTGAAAAGAAGTAAATGGAAGTTGACCAGTTAGCACCAAGAGATGGGTACTGTTCTTTCAACAAGTCTGAACTTTAAGGTGAAGAGACATATTGAATGGTACCTATTTTAGAATAAGGTAAAAAAAAAAAAAAATGAGGAAAAACGCTTATCTGTATGTTGCGTTGGTTCGGTGGCTCTTTGATTCTGTTTTAGGACAGAAGAGTTAAACATGGTAAGTGGAAGGGAAAAAGCCACAGAGATTGACGCTTTAGATGAAAAATGGAATGACTGATGAACCAACAGCCAGGAGCACAGTGAAAGGGATGGGATGTTACTGATTTTGGCCTCAGAAAATAAGAGTACCTTCCCTCCATCTAAAGTTAGGGGGAAGAGGCAGGGGATGGATGAGCAGTGTCAGGATGAAGCTTAGAAACAGAAGAAAAGAATATAAAAGAAATTTCTGCCTATAGATTCATTTTCTTTTTAAAGGAAGACCAACCAGGACAGTGAAGGTCCTGCAGAAGATGGGAGATGAAGCACATGGTAAAAGTTTAGAATCACCATTTTGGAGAATGCAAAAGAGACTGTTAAGCAGTGCTGAGACTCCAACAGAAATTAAATTATAAATTATTACCAAAATCTTTGCCTGTGTCAGTCACCAGTTATGTGACTTCCTCCCTCTATCCTCTGCATATCAGAGTAGAAAGAGATTACCAGATTTTTTTCTGAGTAACTCAAGCACCCAAGAGCAGAAGTATGATATATCTGAATTTCACAGAAAAAGCACCTAAAGAGAAGTCTTCTCAAATTTTAAAAAGCCTAATTGATTATGATATTGATGTTTTGTTCTTATATGCATTTATATACTTGGAGCTAGAAACGCAAAAAAGAAATGTGACAAAGACAGAAAGAATAACCTCTACTATAAACAGATAATAAGCAACCCTGTTACTAACTGTATCTGTCTCAAATAATATTGAATTCTACCTGTATACACTAGATGAATAATGGAGCCGGGCACGGTGGCTCACACCTGTAATCCCAGCACTTTGGGAGGCCGAGGCGGGTGGGTCAAGAGATCGAGACCATCCTGGTCAACATGGTGAAACCCCGTCTCTACTAAAAATACAGAAAATTAGCTGGGCATGGTGGCCTGTGCCTGTAATCCCAGCTAATCGGGAGTCTGAGGAAGGAGAATTGCCTGAACCCAGAAGGCGGAGGTTGCGGTGAGCCGAAATCGCACCATTGCATTTCAGCCTGGGTAACAAGAGTGAAACTCCGTCTCAAAAAAAAAAAAAGAAAGAAAGAAAGAAAAAGATAAATAATGGAAACTAAGGGGAAACTCCTGGTGATGTAAAGAGTTTTGATTTTTGCAACATGCCTCTAAAAACCTAAAACTGACCCCTCAGTAATGGGATGAGACAGACTTTTAAATATTTCAGAGATCTCTAGCAAGCGCAATAGTTTATTTCAAAATCCCAGTAAACTTGAGGTATGTCTGGATTATAAGGTTTAAATGTGATATAAATCAATTTAATGTTGTTTTCAACTTTCTCTTGGAGTCAAGGCCTCTTTTGTGTTTAGTACCTATAAATAAAAGTAAACGCACTAACCAGCAACGGTTATTTTTTCATGTATTTGCTGTTGGTTATTTGTGACGTTATTAGGGGACTGGGATGGGTATGTGTTTTGGAAGCTGAAAACACGTTGGAAATTGCCATTCAGCCATCAGCCCAAAGTCCTTACAGTTAACCTTTTTTTTTTTTTGAGATGGGGTTTCACACAGTCACACATGCAAGAAAGAAATGGCATGATTACAGTCTCAAACTCCTGAACTCAAGCAATACTCCCACCTCACCCTCCTGATCCTTGGCTAATTTTTTTTCTTTTTTTTTTTTTAAACAGAGTTTCGCTCTTGTAACCCAGGCTGGAGTGCAATGGCGCGATCTCGGCTCACCGCAACCTCCGCCTCCTGGGTTCAGGCAATTCTCCTGCCTCAGCCTCCTGAGTAGCTGGGATTACAGGCATGCGCCACCATGCCCAGCTATTTTTTTTTTTTTTTTTTTTTTTTTGGATTTTTAGTAGAGACGGGGTTTCACCATGTTGACCAGGATGGTCTCAATCTCTTGACCTCGTGATCCACCCGCCCTCCGCCTCCCAAAGTGCTGGGATTACAGGCTTGAGCTACCGCGCCCGGCAGCCTTGGCTAATTTTTAAATATTTTGTAGAAGCAAGGTCTCGCTATGTTGCCCAGGCTGGTCTCAAACTCCTGGCTTCAAGCAATCCTTCTGATTCTGCCTCCCAAAGGGCTAGGATTACAGGCATGAACCACTACACCCAGCCTAAAGTTAACGCTTAAATAAGAAAACAAGAAAAACTGACTAGAAAAGAAAAATATCCATCCTAAGAAATTCTCCCTTTGTTTAAAGAGAAAAAAATGAAAAGAAAGTAAGTAGGTTTGGGTGTGTTGACAAGTGTGCTGTAATCGGTTTGTCTTTAATAACGCGATCATGTTTAAAATGATTCTCTCTGAACATAGCTTTCAAGTCCCTTGCAGCTCCAGCTTTCATATCATAAAGTCCACTTAATTTCCATGTTAGAACATCAGGATTAATCTAATATTACAGGAAGTATCTACAGGGCCTACAGCAGCCACGTGACTCCAAAAATACAATGTGAGCTCTATAGATTTAAGCCAAAAATATATGCCAGGAGCTTTACAATTTTTTTTAAGTGTTAAGGCTTTTTAACATACTTATTGTAACTAGATACTGCCACCTACTGGACAATTTACAAGTGCCTTAAGCTTTGCTGGTAACAAAAAATTACCATACCAGGGGAAAAAAGGCAAAATTTTCTTTTTCCTAATAACATTTATAAAAAATACCTTATTTAGAAATTTATAACTACGTTTGATTGAAATAGTTTTAGAATGTTTATACATTTTAATTAAAACAGTAGCTGAGATCCAATGAGCAATGGGAAATTCATCTCAGCACAGAACAGATATAGCTGGTTTCGTACCATCTTATGCTAGGTGCCTATGTTGGAATAGCAGGAATGTGAGACTTTCAAAAACTCCGTGGTATGAGGTCAAACTGGACCCTTGCATTTCTATTTATTTCTTCCATACTTGCAGTGAAAATATTCTGCTAATAATACCAGGTTTAAGTTGATTATTCCAAAAGTTTCCTCTTTTCGAATAAGGTAATAGTTATGTTGTACAAAAAAAATTAGTGAAATTAGGTTAATAATGCAGCCTAAATTAAATGCTAAGTTCTTTTTTGTTTTTAAGATTTAAAACAAATAGTAACAGATATGTGTGGCAATAAATGACTCCAAAATACACGCATATGAAATAAAGAGCCAGCAGGGAATTTCATTAAGGAATTTGGCTTTTCTGTAAAAGAAAAATCATCAAAAAAAGACTCTAATTAAATCTGAAGAAGCAAGTAAAACAATAATGTTATCTCTTCATGCTGGTGAACTGGTCAAGTGTGAACAGTCAGCAGCAAGAGTGAAGAGCAACAGACATCTGGTTCACCTAACGTTTCTTGCATTCCCTTTTCCTTTTACACTGACCTTACTTTTGCATCTTACCTGCTTTGCACACGCTGCCAATACATAATAATTAAGAAGTCAGAATCTAAAAACTGAGGCTTTAATAATACGATCATGTTTGAAATGATTCTCTCTGAACATAGCTTTCAAGTCCCTTGCAGCTCCAGCTTTCATATCATTAAGTCCACTTAATTTCCATGTTAGAACATCAGGACTAATTTAACATTATAAGAAGTGTCTACAGGGCCTACAGCAGTCACGTGACTTCAGAAATACAATGTGAACATAGATTTAAGCCAAATATATATGCCAGGAGCTTTACAAATTAAATATTTTTGATAGTTTTGATTTGATTTTGAAAAATGGGCAACTGAAAACAAGTATCTTGCCTTCCAGGATCAAATGTTCACTTGGTAGTGAACTCTCTAACTGAAAAGTTTAATGTTAAAAGGCCACCACAGACTCGTTTACAGATGGCCTGTCTTACATTGCTTACTCCAGAGACAACCACAAGCAGGTGTGGCCTTTCAGAAAAGCCCCATCCATTAGAAAAGTCACTATTTGACTCCTGGTTTCCAAACTATAGATGTTGAGATACTGTAACATCCAGAATCTCATTCCTGACACTGTCCACATTTATTTTTTGTTTTTAATAGGAATAAGGGGTATATAGTCTCATTTCTATGAAGGTGTAGAATTACTGATAAACATTGAAGGAAATACACTAGTAAGGTGTACTTTTCCAAACAGACTATATTCATATACTGGTCTTTAGACATTTAAATAAATAAAAAATCAATTTATAAGGTATAGCCTTAGAGGTGCGTTTGCAGTCTCTTTTAAAAAAAAAATAATGTAGTCATTGCTAACCTCAGAAAGAAGGACAGATTTGAGAAAAACATGCTATTTCAAAATACTCCAATAAAATGTATTACAAAGCTACAATAATTAAAATAGTGTGGTATTAACAATAGCACAGACAGAAATATTAATGGAATAGAATAGAAAATCTGGAAATACACCCAGTTCATATATGATAAAGTTAGCATTTCAAGTAAGTGGGGAAATTATGTATTATCCAGTAAAGGGTCTTGGAATGCTGGTTAGCAAATTGGAGGGGAAAAACTAAGTTAACTCTCTATCTCATATCTAATACCAAAATAAATTTCAAGTGGGTTAATATTTAAATTTTTTCATAAAATTGTAACTGATGAAAGGAAAATATAGATATTTATATAATCTTGAGACATAAAAGGCCTTTTAAAGCAGAGTACCAATAAATGATAACCTAAAAGAAATAACTAATTTAACTAGAGCAAGAAATATCACAAAATTAAAGACAAAATAAGTTAGAAAAATGCTTTTGAGGCCAGGCATGGTGGCTCACATCTGTAATCCCAGCACTTTGGAAGGCCAAGGTAGATGGATGATGAGGTCAGGAGTTCAAGACCAGCCTGGCCAAGATGGTGAAACCCTGTCTCTACTAAAAATAAAAAAATCAGCCAGGTGTGATAGCATGTGCCTGTAATCCCAGCTACTCAGGAGGCTGAGGCAGAGGAATCACTTGAATCTGAGATGTGGAGGCTGCAGTGAGCCGAGATCTCGCCACTGCACTCCAACCTGGGTAACAAAGCAAGACTCTGTCTCAAAAAAAAAAAAAAAAGAAAGAAAGAAAGAAAAATGCTTTTGGTATTTGTGACAGTCAAAGAATTAATATCCTTAATATTTTTTAAAACATCTTTCAAATCAATAAAGAATATCTCACTTTATAAAAGAGCCTAAGACATGAATAGGTAGCTCACAACCTGACTAAACAAAAGAATAAATCTATAACTTCCCTGAAAATCAGAAAAATACAAATTATTGTGATTCCACTTTAAATAAACAAAGTTTTTTTTTTGTTTTTTTTTTTTTTAAGACGGGGTTTCACCATGTTGGCCAGGCTGGTCTTGAACTTCCGACCTCAGGTGATCCACCCGCCTTGGCCTCCAAAGTGCTTGGATTACAGGCGTGAGCCACCGCACCCGGCCTAAACGAAGCTTTAAATAACTTAAAAATCCATTCTCGTTGGTATAGGAAAACAATATTCAGATACAATGTGGGTAAGTGTATAAAATGATTTCAATAAGTCAATGTGAATAAAAATCTTTTGAAACCCCAACCCTGGACTAAGTATTTCTCTTATAGGAATGTATTCAAAGGATACCCATTTTCTATAGCTGCCCTAGCAAATTACCACAAACTTGGTGACTTCAAACAACAGAAGTTTATTCTCTCACAGTTCTGGAGGCCAGAAAGCCAGAATCAAGGTGTCAGCAGGGCCAAGTTCCCTCCGGCTCTAGAGGAGATTCTGCTCCTCCCTCCTCCAGCTTCTGGTAGTTGCCAGCAGGCTTGAGGCTGCGTCGCTCCAGTCTCTGCCTCCATCTTTGCAGCACCTTTTCTTCTTCCTGATCTACCTCTTCTCCCTCCATCCCTTTCTGATAAGCCTACTATCACGGAATTTACAGCCCATCTCAATGTTCCAGGACTTAACCACATCTGCAAAGACCCTTTTTCCAAACAAGTTAATATTCACAAGCTCTAGGGATTTGGCACAGATATCTCTTGAGGGTGGGATTTTTTTCAGCCTACCACAGGAGGTAATCAGTGCAATCATTGACTAAAGATGTCATTGCAACATTATGTATAATTTTAAAAATTGAAAAACTTTTAAGGGAGGCCAGGAGCGGTGGCTTAAGCCTGTAATCCCAGCACTTTGGGAGGCCGAGGCGGGTGGATCACGAGGTCGAGAGATCGAGACCATCCTGGTCAACATGGTGAAACCCCATCTCTACTAAAAATACAAAAAATTAGCTGGGTATGGTGGTGCGTGCCTGTAGTCCCAGCTACTCAGGAGGCTGAGGCAGGAGAATTGCCTGAACCCAGGAGGTGGAGGTTGCGGTGAGCCGAGATCGCGCCATTGCACTCCAGCCTGGGTAACAAGAGCAAAACTCCATCTCAAAAAAAAAAAAAAAGAAAAGAAAAACTAAGGGAATAATCTAAAAGTTCAATAGAAGGGTACTAGTTAAACACAAATAATGGCACATCCATCTAATGAATTAATATATAATCATGAAAAATAATGTGGATGCACATTGTTCCAGTTATATACTGTTGCATTTTAGAATCACCCCAAATCTAGTGGCATACAGTACTATTTCAGGCAAGATCGATGCTGAAATTAGTAGGTGAAAGTTGGAGAAGAAACATGCTATTTGCATAATCTTAAAGTATCTCTCCCAAGATAAATATTAATTGTAAAAGAAAAAAATAGTAATTTTACAGTGAAGAAAACCAACAGACACCACCTTAACAAAGTGATCAAGATGAAACATTACCAGTAATAATATATAACAGCATTAGGTACACCAAGTGTGACTGAGAAGGGTGCATAACTTCCAGAGCATGCTTGCCAAAATTCATAACCTTCATCTAATCATGAGAAGACATCACACAAACCAAAATGGAAGGATATTTTACAAAATAGCTGACCAATACTCTCCAAAAGGGTCAACATCATGACAGACAAGGAAGGACTGAGGAACTAGCATAGAGTGGAGGAGATTAAGGAGACATGACAACTAAATGTAATATGGGATCTTGGATTGGATACTAGTAAACAAAAAGAACATTAGTGGGAAAACGTAAATTTTTAACAAAGTCTGTACTTCAATGAATGGTATTATACCAATGTTGATGTCTGAGTTCTGATCACTATGGATATGTAAGATTAGGAGATGCCTGGGGGGAAGGGCATAAGGAAATCTGTACTACTTATGTGCATTTTCTGTAAATTTAACATTATTTCAAAATAAAAAGTAAAAAATAAAACTTAATGGCATACAACAAATGCACAGAAAATGTTCAACCTCACTAATGATTCAGGAAATATAAATTAACCATAATGAAGTATCATTTCATCTCACACCTGTCAGAATGGCTATCATCAAAAACACGAAAGAGAAAGTGCTGGTGAGGATGTGGATTAAAGGAAACCCCTGCATTCTGTTGGTGGGAATGTGAATTAGTACAGCCATTATGGAAAAGTGTATGGAGGATCCTCAAAAAACTAAAAAGAGAATTACCATATGATCCAGAAATCCCACTTCTGGGCATTTACCCAAAAGCTTTGAAATCAGTTTGTCAAAGAGATGTCTGCTCTCCCATGCTCACTGCAGCACTACTCACAATAGCCAACTTACAGAATAACCTAAGCATCCACCAACAGATGAACGGATAAAGAAAATGCAGTGTATATACACCATGGAATACTTTTCAGTCTTTAAAAGGAAGGAAATTCTATCATTTGCAACAAGGTGAATGGAAACAGAGGACATTATGCCAAGCAAAATAAACCAGACGCAAAAAGACAAATACTGCATGTTCCCATTTGTATGTGTAATCCAAAACAATTGTACTCATAGAAGCAGAGTAGAATGGTGGTTACCAGAGGCTGGAGCATGGGAAATGGGAAAATAATGGCCAAAGAGTACAAAGTCTCAGTTAGACAGGAGAAATAAGGGTTTTTCTTTGAGATCTACTGCATGGTGTAGTGAATATCATCAATAATGATGTATTGTGTATTTCAAAATTGCAAAGAGACTAGATTTCAAATGGTCTAAACATAAAAGATGTTAAGTGTTTGAGGTGATGGATAGGCTAATTAGCTTGATTTAATTATTCTATATTGCATTCATAAATCGTAATATCACTTTGTACCCCATAAATAGTCAATTTACAATAAAAATATTTTTAAGTTAGTGGCATAAAACAGTGAACATTTTATTATGCTCATGCTTCTGTGGGTCAGGAATTTGAGGGACACTGCAGGAACAATTTATCTCTGCTCCACCATGAATGGGGTCTCAGATGGCTGGGTAGCTCCCTTTGGCTGGAGATGCCTGGAGTAGGTCAGGGGTCCATATGTCTAGCCCTGGTTATTCTCTGCATTGTTTGGTGGAGCTGAAATGTCCAAGCTTGCTGCTTTATTCTGTGTCTGCACTGAAACTGTTGAATAGTCAGTGTATCGGTTTCCTAGGGCTGCTATAACAATTTACCACAAGCTGGGAGGCTGAAAACAACTGAAATTTATTCTCTACAGTTCTAGAAGCTACATATCTGAAATCAAGGTGTCCTTTGTCTTCCTAGCTTCTTCTGGCTTCCAGCAATCCTTTCATTCCTTGGCTTATACTTACATCCCTCTGTCTTCACACCGCCTTCTTCCTGTGTCTCTATGTCTCTGTGTCCTCTCCTCTTTTTTCAAGGCCCGCCCTATACCAATAAGACTTTATCTTACCTACATCTCTGCAAAGACCCTATTTCCAAATAAAGACTCATTCTGAGGTTCCAAGTGGACATGAATTTGAGAGAGACATCACCAACATCACTGTAGCCGGGAGCTAGCCAGCATCATCTTCTCTCTGCATAGCCCCTCCATATTGCTTGCCTGGGCTTTCTCACAGCAGGGCAGCCTCGGGTGGCCTGAACTCTTACACAATGGCTGGCGTTCCTCTAAGGGAGCATTTTAACAGAAAGCAGAAACTGCCTGTTTTCTTAAAGACAAGGCCCGGAAATGGCATAGTATCACTTCTGCTGTAATGTATCAATCCAAGTTGTTTCAGGCTAGCCAAGACTGAAATGGGAGTGAGAAATGGACTCCATCTCTAAGTGAGGAAGAGAATGGACACACATAAAAGGAAGGAGCTAATGGCAGCCATTCAGAAACAAACTACCACACACATCTATTATTGACAGTGAAAGGGGCTCATGAAATACAAATTAGTGGGGAAAAGGTTACAAAATACCATACACATATATAATTTGATCATATTTTTATTCTCAAAATATATACATGGATATTTGTTTTAAACACATTTCAAAAGGTAAAGAGTAAACTAAAAGATTAATAGTGGTTATCTCTACAAGTTGAGAATGTAGCTGACAGTAATTTTTTTGATTTAACCAATATTTTCTAACATACAGTAGACATGTGTTACTTCTGTAAAACACAAGATGCAAAAAGCAAATGATCTATGAATTTAATATAGGCCAGACTAATTTTTGATGTTTCAACTAGGATATACAAAAATACAAAATGTTTCTAATCCCTACAATTTTCATCATTATGTAAGTGGCTTAAAGGTTACATAACTCCATAAAATGTCTGTATTTAAAAAAGAAGATTCACAAATACACATACAAACAAAGGAGAAAGGTAGAAATAAATGTGTGGCATTGGCTCATGTCAAAAAATAAAACTGTGAGAGACCAGGAAATAGGACAAATCCATCATGGATTTTAACTAAAGGAGTTCCGCAGGTCAGAGTGACACCCTGTGAGAGGATAGTGAGCAGTTAAGGAATTGTACCCAGAAAGTGGAGTCTAGAGACACCTAAAAGAGACAGGAAGTAAAGGCAATGACATACTTTTGTCAATTTCCCAGTTTGTCCCAGCCCTATCCCCCTCCCCATCAAGCAGACACAAACACTTAAAGACATTGAAATATACGTAAACTCGGAGTCGTTTCATATAATCCTACCTAATGTGATCAATTATTTCCCTAAAGAACAGTCAAACTCACAAAGAATAGGACAGAAAAAAATGAGTTTGGAATTTTACTTTAATCTAAATATTCTGTGACTCAGATAAAAACAAAGTTGAATGACATCTCTTTCTACTCACCAACGGTTTCTTCAGACGCAGCAGTCAAAGATAAAAATGTTTTTGTATTTTCCAGCTCCTCTTTACTTTGCCAAGCTTCACTATATTTTGCAGACTAATGAAAGAAAAACTAAAATTTAAACATGGGAAAAGAAGGCAGCTATAATCATTGATTTTTTAAATTCCAACACGGTTCCCAATCTCATACATACAAATAAGAAATCTCAGACTATTTTATTTTATTTTTTTTTTAGGAAATCTGTAAATGTTCCCTGTTCTCACAAAATTCGGTCAATGAGTATTCCCAGATAGAAGTGGAGTATATGTCCATCATTATATGATAATTGCCTTGCTTAAAGTATTGTAAGTTTCTGCTTGATATATATTTTTTTAAGATAATAGAAACGAGGTTTCACCATGTTGATCAGGCTGGTCTTGAACTCCTGACCTCGTTATCCACCCGCCTCGGCCTCCCAAAGTGCTGCGGTTACAGGCATGAGCCACCGAGCCCGGCCCTGCTTGATATTTTTATAATTAATGAGTAACCTAAAGATAAATCATCAAATTTTAAAATTTCAGATATTTCAAGATTGTTAGTATATTTTATTACATTTCCATTTATAATTATTGCTTCAAAGGAAATAAAAACTTGCTTTAAGATTCAATAGGAAAAAGCAATAGGCTAACTTTTTCTGCTAAAATTTCCAGAAACGATTATTCTAGTTTAAAGCATTGCATTTTGGATGTTTCTTTCTTTCCATCCCAATGGTCTTCCTGGGAACCTTATAAAAATGCATTTTTAATTACCACATTTTTATTTTATATTATTGCCTAGGCAATTTTCCCAGAAGTCAGGCAACTTTTTAAGGGGGGCTTTATCAAAAATGACCAATCTCTTATTGCAAGGTTCCTTACCTGAAAGGTACCCTCCTTTGAGGGTCAAAATTCAAACATGGGCCAACGGCTATACCCCAAGTCAATGTCAACATCTAGTCAACTTCAAGCCCTCAATATTCTAGAGAATAAGAGGTCCAAGAAGGCCAAGGAAAGTTAATTGAGTACCAGGAATTTGTTGAGACAGATGCAAATCAGGTACAGTCCCAGACCTCAAGCACTTTACAGATTCCCAAAGACCCTGATCAGCACATGAAACACTCAACTCCCCAAAACTTGTTTGTCACAAAGGTTTACCCAAATAATAAAGCTAACCAGAGAGTTGAACTTTGTCTATTTATCTTCAAACTATAAGGCTGCTGAAGAAAAAGCAGACATACACATACTTAATGAAAGCAGCTATTACACCTCTTCCTGTTCCAGAGATGGAGGAGCCCAGTACTTTACCAGCCTGGTGCTGGTAAGAGAGGTACCCTCGGTTTGTCCCTGGGGAAAGAAACACGCCATTGCAGTGCTTGAAATGTAGATGCTGCAGACCAAGTTTTCTTCTCAGGTTCCGGAAAAATATCACCCCTGCAACTCCTTCACATACACACATATACATACCAATGCCACTACCTCCAGAAAATAAAGCAATAAAGGCAGGCCACAGTAACACTACCATGATCCATAATATTCTTACCCATCTTAGAAGAAATTCTTTTTCTTATTTTTTGAGGGTCTCACTCTGTCAGCCAGGCTAGAGTGCAGTGACGTGATCATAGCTCATGGCGCAACCTTGAACTCCTGGGCTCAAGGGATCCACCGACCTCCCGAGTAGCTAGGGTGACAAGCATGCACTACCATGCCTGGCTAATTTTCTAAATTTTTTTGTACAGATGGGATCTCTTTATGTTGCCCAGGCTGGTCTCAAAGTCCTGGTCTCAAGCGATCCTTCTGCCTCGATCTCCCTAAGTGCTGGGATTACAGAGGTGAGCTACCATGCCCAGCCAGGAGAAACAGTTTCTTACATGTCAGCATATGGTTAGACAGTTCTTACCTTGAGTTCTTCCCACAGCTTTATTCTCATTTCTAGACCTTGCTTCTTAATTTCTTTTTCTCTGTGTTGTCTCTTTGCCAATATTTTATCAAGTCTCTTCATTTTCTGAATGGCATCTTGAAGTTGAGAATCTAATTCTTTTAATTTGGGTTCATCTATATTGTGTTGAAAGTAAAAATAGGTTTGAAGTACAGTAAAACTAGAAAGTTTTGTTTTGTTCTTACAATTTGTTCTTTTATTCAACAAATATGTAGAGCTGATAGTAATAACTACTATATTGCTACCATGTATCTCAATTTACAAGGTGCTTTCACATGTTCTTATATAATTAAGAACCCTATGAACTAGACCTTTATCTCTACTTTACAGGTCAGACAACTGGGTCCTTTCAAATAGGAAATAAATTATAGCATTGGACTCAGAAGTGATTCCTATGATTTTAAAACGCAAATTCTTTCTCCTTTGTTCTATTATACTTTCTATATTAATGACTAAGAAATAGGAAATAAGGAGTAAGACAGGAATCCTGTCCTAAGGCTGCTTCAGACTAACTGAAAGAGAAGGCGTGTACACGAACGGCTACAGTAAAAGGCAGTATGTCTTCAGTGACACAAAGTGGTTGCAACATACAGAAGAAACAAACTCAAACAAGTACTTCATGTAGCTAGACATCCTTTTTCTATACTGCTTCCTTTGTTCTAATTTCTTTAAGTACTTAAAAAGGCCTTGAATTGTAGATAATTGATAGTAACTTATTTAAAATTAAGGACTCTTTAAAACTTCTGTCGTTATCTTATAATTAATGATAATAACTAACATTTATAGAGTTACCTGACAGGCACAGTTTTAAGGGCTTTATTTAAATGCATTATATCATCTAATGCTCATATTAACCCATTAACCCTCTAAGGTGGTATAATCAATTTTACAAATTGGTAAACTGAAGCTAATTTGTAACTGAGTTACACATATGTCCCAGGTGATATAACTGGTTAATGGCAGTCAGGTTCCACCCAAATCTGTTTGACTGCAGAGCCAAAGCTCTCAGCCTCTTAGCCACAGATGATAATCTCTGTTTAAATCTGATGAAAACTGACGATCCAGCAATGAGCAGGAATGCTACAGCTTATAAGCCTCAGCCACCCCAGGTTAGATCATTAGAAGTGGCATATTGTGCTAAGTAAGGCCAAATTTAGAAACTTTTGAAAACCCAAAGAGTTCAGTGATGTTCATCACTCAATGCACATAACTTCTTTTTTTTTTTTTTTAAGAGACAGGATCTCATTCTGTCACTTAGCCTGAAAGGTAGTGGCGTGATCAGAGCTCACTGCAACCTCAAACTCCTGGGTTCAAGCAATCCTCCTGCATCAGCCCCAGAATAGCCAGGGCCAGGACTACAGGTACATGCCACCATACCTGGCTAATTAAAAAAAAAAAAAAAAAAAAAAAAAAAATTGTAGAAATGGAGTCTCACTATGCTTCCCAGGCTGGTTTTAAAGTCTTGGGCTCAGGTGATTCTCGTGCCTGGGCCTTCCAAATGCTGGGATTACAGGTATGAGCTACCACTCCCAGCTCCATCATTTCCTCTTAAAGGAAAAACAGAAAGAGGGCATCAACTTATCCAAAAAGAATACTGATATTATTAAGGAGGTTCCTTGAATTTTATTGTGTATGTACTTCAAATGCAACACCTTCTAGTTATCATTCCCAACTGCCAATCCTAGCATTCTCAGGCTCTGTGAACAGAGGTAGTCTATATAGGAGGCATTTTGAAGTAACTCATGCAGTACTAAAACAGTATAAAGAAATGCAATATAAATTGTGTCAATAGCTAATCTCATTTATAATATATTTGATACAGGAAGGGGACAGGGAAATGCTGGGTAGAGAAACGTAGTGTCCCTGGTGAGGGTTCTACCCTTGGGCCTGTGCCCACAGACCTAAATGAGAACAGGCACTCCTATTTTCATGCCTAAATGTTGCATTCTCCAAGACCACTCTGGTGCACCATTCCCTCATCCTGTGCCCATAAAAACTGGAGACCTTAAGCATACATGACACAAGTGGCTGGATGTTGAGAGGAGCAAAGGCACACGCCAGCAGACACCGGCAAACCAGTGAAGGCTGAACGATGCAGATCCCAAGGGAAGTTCGGCCAGAGGCAGTCGGAGGAGATTTCAGGCACTGGGCAGCCTGACTCCAGGGGAAGACCACCTTTGCACTCCATCCCCCTTCCAGCTCCCCATCCATTTTGCTGAGAGCTACCTCCACCACTCAATAAAACCTTGCACTCATCCCTCAAGCCACAACACGTGATTTGATTTTTCCAGTAGACCAGGGTAAGAACCTAGGATACAGAAAGCCCTCTGCCCTTGCGATAAGGCAGAGGGTCTAACTGAGCTGATTAACAAAAGCTGCCGGCAGACGCAAAACTGAAAGAGTTCACAGTAACACAGGCCCACCTGGGCTTGGGGAGTTGTAAACATTTACCCCTAGATGTGCCGTGGGGTCGGAGCCCAAAAGCAATCCCCGTGGCCTAGCAGAGGGGCAATGAAGAAGTGAGCCACACCTCTGTCTCGCGTCCTGCAAAGGGGATAAGGGAACTCTCCCATTTCGCCTTGTTTCCTGATAACCATAATCCTGAGTCACTTGACCTAACAGTGAGAGCTGATCTCATACCAAACATACTCTAAATCACAGCCCTCAAACTTTTTCTCAGCTCACCTTTACAGCCTTAAAAATTATTAAGAACCCATAGTAATTTTTCTTATGTGGGTTATAGGTATTGATAATGAACGTGTTAGAAATCAACACTGAAAAGTATTGTAAATATCCTTAATTCACTTTCAAAAAATAAAAAACATGCTGTTACTAATTATGTTAACATAAATATCACATTTTATGACAAATAACTATATTCTCAAAAAAACTTGTGAAAGAGTGGTATTGTTCAAATTTGTAATACTGGATGAAGACAGCTGGATTCTCATATCTACTTCTACAGTCATTCTATTGCAGTCTGTTGTTTTGGTTGAAGTATATGCAGAAAATTGGCCTCACACAGATATGTGGTTAGAATAGGAAGAAGAAACTTAATAGCCTATTCAGATAATTGGACAGTCTTCTTTGATACTAAACCAAAACTTAACAGGGATAGTTTCTTACAGGCTAAGTGAAATCTGCAATCAAATCAGTGAGCTTTATGTATTTGCTCCGTTAGAATCCATGGGTCTGTATTTCATGTTGAATGGATCTTTTATCCTACACTGATCATTTGGAAAACAGTGGTTACCTAAATTATGCAGAACTTCAAAATGTTAAGACATTTCATTACACAATGGCATTAGTTAATACTGCCACCGATTTTCCTAAGAAAAGTCTAAGTATTGGGAAGGTATCAAGGTCACAGTGACATATGCAGTTTTCCAAAACCGTAATTTTCACTTGAAAGCTCAAACTTTACCATTGGAAACAAATGTTTATTTTCTTTAAAAAAAGTCTACCAAATACCCATCTGAATAATTCGGTTTTTTTGTCAGTCATTCTTTCAAGTAAATATGGTGTTCCACTAAAAAAGTGGCCAGTTCAGCTCTCAACTCCAACTATCACAAAAGTACTTTTCTTCAATGCAAACTTTGGTATACAGCAGAATTGCTTTATGTATGCTTCCCATTTTGCCCCACAGGGTGCTCAGAAGATGCATATTTAAGGATCAAATTTTAATTAAATTGTTCTTTTTTTATTGGTTCATAGCCAGTGACACTGGCTATTTCTTTTTTTGGCCAGTGCCTGGTTGCAAAGAATACAAGGACTACTAGTACATTTTGGTGCCACTGTCCTGATTCATGCCAAGGCACCAACAATTTTGCCCACCATTACTTTCATACCACCAGGCAAATGTCAGTATGGTGGACACAAGGGCAAATAGCACCTCCGTGTTACTATGAAAACAGCTTTTACTTTGCAGGGTCCCTGCAAGGGTCTCAGGGATACCATTTCCCACCATACCCCCAGGGTTCTGCAAACCACTTTTTGAGAAATACTATTCTAACGCAATCTGACTACAGTTAATTTGCCAACATTAAAAAATGGCATCTTTTTTAAAATCCAAATGTTACTGGGTGGGACTATCCCTACAAATTATAGGATATATTTTATTGTACAATTTTAGTCATCAAAAAAAATAATAAATCATGCTATAAAATGCAGAACTAATCCCTACTTGATTAATGTATATCCACTACTATTTTATTAAATGATATATTTTATATTTCTAATATATTATATTTAAGGCCTCTTAATAGTCTTATAAATAAAAAGTAGTGATGGCCTGCTCACAAATAGTATATGACTTTTTTGGTTTATTATTTCTACTTAGCTGGTAAAAACACAGGTAATGCTAACACCTTAGACATAACATTTGTAATTATCGTGAGCCAATCACCTAGTGATTATCCTACCTGAACACTCAAGGATTATCTGATGTTGAACCAAATCCAGATCTTCGTCTGATCCCTCTTCAGCCAATTTTATTTTCTCAGAATGGTTTTCCACCTTATCGTCATCACTAGTTCTTCTGTTCTCTGTACTACTGCTTTCGGAGTGGTTCTCTTTACCACAGTTCAAGCTGCTTACAGTATCAACCTAAAAATAATTTCCAAAAAAAGGTTTCCAAAAATTCCATACTTTTTTAAACGTTACGTTTCTAGAATATTTTGACAGTAATGGAAAGCAGATGGAGAACATACGTAAATATATACACTAGCACTAAAGTATTCTAGAAATATACCACTCAGGAGACTGAGGCAGGAGAATTGCCTGAACCCAGGAGGCGGAGGTCGCGGTGAGCCGAGATCGTGCCATTGCACTCCAGCCTGGGTAACAAGAGCGAAACTCCGTCTCAAAAAAAAAAAAAGAAAAAGAAAAAGAAAAAAGAAATATACCACTCTAATTAAATGTAATTTAACTGCACAATTCCATGTAGTAACATTTGCACCGTTCTCCAGCAGCCCCCAGCAATAATGGGGAAGAGTCTACATCAGTCCTGAAGGGGCCTGCTATCTGCCAGGCTCTGGGATAAGGCAAGACGGGCCCTGCTCCTTGAGCTTACACTGGGATGGACAGTAAAAGGTCTAAGGCTGTGCTGTCCAATATGACAGCCACTTGCCACATGTGGCTACAGAGTGGTTGAAAAGTGGCTAGTCTGAGTTGAGATGTGCTTTCTAGTGAGAGTCTGCTATTCAGAATCCTGTGCTTTGGTCATTTATTTATTTTTATGTTATTCACAGTTTTTCTATTTCATTTTAGTTTCCCTTTACATTTTAGCAAAGTTGATTTTGAAAACACCAGTTGACACAGCTGTGTTTTCCTAAGAGAGAATAAAAAAGGACCTCCATAGCCAGGTTAGGGAAAAACAGATCACAGCCCCCATGGTTTATAAACTGTCATGAGAATCACTTCAGAAGTTAACACAGCCCAAGGGAGAGAGGCAAGACCTCAGAGAGTCAGCCCCTTCTCAGAGGAGTACCTTTCCCCTCCCAACAGAAAGACCATCGCCTCCAGCCCATCTGCTGTTAGCCCACTGTAGGTTTTGTGTTCTCTCTGCACCACGTGCTCAAGTCTCCACCACGTGCTCAACTCTCTACCACAATCTGCAGTCCCCTAGTGAATCGCCAGGGTGGAAGACCGGCAGTGAATGAAACTGCCGGGAATGCAGGTCTGCATGAGCATCTCCCTGCCTGAGCCAGGACATACACCCAGCGGAACTGAGCTGACTCAGTGATAATAATCATAGCCACCATTTACTGAAGAATTACTGTCAGTCATGGCCTGCCTCATTCACTCCTCACAATGCTCCTATGGTGTAAGTTTCACTACTATGAATTAAGAGTAGAAAACAGACCCAGCAGAGAATGAAAGCAGTGAAAGCCCAATTTATAAATAAGCAAAACAGTGTTGTAATCTGGGAGGTGGTTAAACAGGGTTCCCTATTCAAAAACATATTTCTGCCAAAGGCCAGAAAAGGCCTGGAATTCACTCCGGCATTCTAAACAGCACGGTACTAGTACCAAAACAGACATGCAGACCACCAGAACAGAACAGAGGACTCAGAAATAACACCACATGTCTACAACCATCTGATCTTTGACAGACCTGACAAAAACAAGCAATGGGGAAAGTATTCCCTATTTAACAAATGGTGTTGGGAAAACTGGCTAGCCATACGCAGAAAGCTGAAACTGGACCCCTTCCTTATACCTTATACAAAAATTAACTCAAGATTGACTAAAGATTTAAACATAAGACCTAACACCATAAAAACCCTAGAAGAAAACCTAGGCAAAACCATTCAGGACATAGGCATAGGCAAGGACTTCATGACTAAAACACCAAAAGCATTGGCAACAGAAGCCAAAATAGACAAATGTGATCTAATTAAACTAAGGAGCTTCTGTACGGCAAAAGAAACTATCACTAGCTGGGCGCAGTGGCTCACGCCTGTAATCCCAGCACTTTGGGAGGTCGAGACGGGCGGATCACAAGGTCAAGAGATCGAGACCATCCTGGTCAACATGGTGAAACCCCGTCTCTACTAAAAACACAAAAAATTAGCTGGGCATGGTGGCACGTGCCTGTCATCCCAGCTACTCGGGAGGCTGAGGCAGGAGAATTGCCTGAACCCAGGAGGCGGAGGTTGCGGTGAGCCGAGATCGCGCCATTGCACTCCAGCCTGGGTAACAAGAGCGAAACTCTGTCTCAAAAAAAAAAAAAAAAGAAAAAAGAAACTATCACTAGCATGAACCAGTAATGAAGATAATGGGAAAAACTTTTTGCAATCTACCCATCTGACAAAGGGCTAATATCCAGAATCTACAAAGAACTTAAATTTATAAGAAAAAAGCAACCAACCAGATCAAAAAAGTGGGCCAAGGATATGAACAGACACCTCTCAAAAGAAGACATTTATGTGGCCAACAAACATATCATTATCACTGGTCATTAGAGAAATGCAAATCAAAACCACATTGGGACACCATCTCACACCAATTAGAATGGCAATCACTAAAAAATCAGGAGACGCTGGAGAGGATGTGGAGAAATAGGAATGTTTTTACACTGTTGGTGGGAGTATAAATTAGTTCAACCATTGTGGAAGACAGTGTGGTGATTCCTTCAGGATCCAGAAATAGAAATTCCATTTGACCCAGCAATTCCATTACTGGGTATATAACCCAAAGGATTATAAATCATTCTGTTATAAAGACACATGCACACATTATGTTTACTGTGTCACTGTTCACAATAACAAAGACTTGGAACCAACCCAAATGCCCATCAATGATAGACTGGATAAAGAAAATGTGGCACATATACAACATGGAATATTAGGCAGCCATGAAAAAGGATGAGTTCATGTTCTTTGCAGAGACATGGATAAAGCTGGAAACCATTCTCAGCAAACTGACACAAGAACAGAAAACCAAACACTGCATGTTCTCACTCTTAAGTGTGTGTTGAGCAATGAGAATACATGGACACAGGGAAGGGAACATCATACACTGGAGTCTGTCAGGGGCTGGGGGACTAGGGGAAGAATAGCAAGGGGTCGGGGGGAGGATATGGGAGGGATAGCATTAGCAGAAATACCTAATGTAGATGACAGGGTGATGGATGCAGGAAACCACCGTGGCACATGTATACCTATGTAACAAACCTGCACATTCTGCACATGTACCTCAGAACTTAAAGTGTTTAAAAAAAAAAAAAAAAAAAAAAAAAAACCCTGGAATTCCACAATATCCAGTTAATCCTTAAGGCCTTCTGTTGGGTGAAAAAGCTAACATTTCTGGGAGAAATCACGTAACTTCTGTCCGTCATTTAAGAACTTCCTTTGAGGCTGAGTTTCACATGGGGGAATAAATAATATACAAAAGATAACTAGATTGATAGCACACTTCAGGGTATCCCCAGACCTTTCACACCCATCATCTCATATGATCCTAACTCAGAAAGAGCAGAAGGTAATGAGGCACAAAGGCAAAACTGGAGAACTAGGCAAATTTCACAAATTTTCCCATAGTTTCCCACCCCACTAGCTACCAACTATCTTCCCCATTCCATTGCCCACTGGCCTCGCTGCTCCTAATCCCTTGCTCTTCTGCCCTGTGGCCTATGTGTATGATTTTTCTATTTTCCTCATTCTTAACACCACATCTCACCTCCATATATATATGTCGCCTTGGCGACAAGGTGAGACCCTGTTAATTATACATATATATATGTCGCCAAGGCTGGAGTGCAGTGGCATGATCACAGCTCACTGTAGCTTCAACCTCCTGGGCTAAAGCAGTCTTCCCACCTCAGCCTCCCTGACTAGCTGGGACCACAGGGGTGCATCACCACACCCAGCAACTTCTTGGGTCCAGTATTTACTTTTACGAGCGTACAGCACACGTGCAGTGGTCCCATCGCTTCTTCTCTAAGAGATTGGAGACCAAGAACCCACATCATTCTCTCAGGGGAGCTATGCCTCACCAGCACCCAAGAAAAAAACCCAGTTGCAATTCCATTTATACAACCTTCTGGAAAAGGAACAGAGAATAGATCACTAATTGTAAGGGATTAAGAGTGACATGGGATTGTTCGCAAAGGAATAGAATGAAAAATGTTTTGAGGGATGATGGAACTGTTCTATATCTTGATGGTAATGGTAGTTATATCACTCAATCTATTTGCCAAAACTCACAGAACTATACACTAAAAAGTGAATTTTACTGTATGTGAATTTTTTAACTAAAAACTAAAAGTGAATAGATCAGTTGAGACACAATATTAATACACAGGAAAATTTAATATCACAAAGTTAAAAATTCTCCCTAAATTAATCTGTAAAAAGCAATTTCAATCAAAACCCCAACCAGATTTTTCAGAACTTAAAAAACTGACCTAAAGTACACTTAGGCCAGTTGCAGTGGCTCATGCCTCTAATCCCAGCACTTTGGGAGGCTGAGACATGTGAATCACCTGAGGTAAGGAGTTCAAGACTAGCCTGGCCAACAAGGTGAAAACCCATATCTACTAAAAATAGAATAATCAGGTGGCCTTATTGGTGTGTGCCTGTAGGCCCAGCTACTCAGGAGGCTGAGACAGGAGAATCACTTGAACCCAGGAGGCAGAGGTTGCAGTAAGCTGAGATCACGCCATTGTACTCCAGCCTGAGCAACAGAGTGAGACTCCATCTCAAAAAAATAAAAAAGAAATAAATACATATAGAAGAGCAAAAAGTCAAGGATAGTTAAAAGAGTCTGGAAAAAAAATAATATGGAAGAGCCACCCTAACAGAGATAGTAATTATTACAAAGCTGCAAGAGTTAACACACCATATAGTAATGATGCAGGACTAGATGAAACAAAACTGTATTTTGCACAAAGTCACTTACATCTAGGGCTCTGGACATAAGTTAGGATAGTCTAATTAGATGAACCTGCATAAGATTTAGAAAGCAGATTTGAGGTAGAAGTATCTTCCTAAGTTCCTGATGGGAAGTTGGCAGAAAAATATCAAAGGCAGCCATCTCTGCATGTCTAGTCACCAGCTTTGTGGTTCTGAGGGACTTGTGGCAGTAGCAGAAGCAGCAGAAGCAACTTTCTGAACTCTGGATTACAGCTATGGTGGTATGACCTGAGAACCCATAATCCAGAGAAAGCCCCTTCCCTGAACTCCCTTTCCTGCTGGTCTTCTGTTGATTTTGAAGAACTAAACTCTTTTTTGCAGTGGAGGGGAAGGGGAACACGGCCTCGCTCTGTGACCCAGGCTGCAGTGCAGTGACAAAATCATAGCTCACTGCAGCCTTAAACTCCTGAGATCAAGCTATCCCCCTGCCTCAGCCTCTCAAGCAGCTGGGACTACAAGCACGTGCCACCATATCCTGCTAATTTTTAAATTTTTTTGTAGAGTGACGGTCTTACAACATTGCCCAAGCTTTAACTCTTGTATTCAATCTTTTTCTGATTGAAATACCTAGAGTGCTATTCCTGAACCACATCATGACAGGCAGAACTCTTAAGGGTTCCATAAAGCAGAGTCTAGTCTAAAATAAAAAGAAAATGAGTATGAATTCATTAACTTGAAAAAAATTTTTTCACTATAATGTTCAAATTATTCATTTCCTTTTTTTTTTTTAAGACGGGGTTTCACCATGTTGGTCAGGCTGGTCTTGAACTCCTGACCTCAGGTGATCCGCCTGCCTTGGCCTCCAAAGTGCCTGGATTACAGGCCTGAGCCACCAGGCCCAGCCCTTACTCATTTCCTAAAACTTTAAACGAAATTAATGAAAAAACTAATGCCTTAAAAAAAATCACGGGCGGCGGTGGCGCGTGCCTATAGTCCCAGCTACTCGGGAGGCTGAGGTGGGAGATGGCTTGAGCACAGGAGTTCTGGGCTGTAGTGTGCTATGCCGATCGGGTGTCCACACTAAGTTCAGCATCAATATGGTGACCTCCCAGGAGTGGGGGACCATCAGGTTGCCTAAGGAGGGGTGAACCGGTCCAGGTCAGAAATGGAGCAGGTCAAAAATCCCGTGCTGATGAGTAGTGGGATCGTGCCTGTGAAGAGCCACTGCACTCCAGCCTGGGCAACAAAAGTGAGACCCTGTCTCTAAAAAATAAAAAATAAAAAAATCAACTCTAGATAGTTTAAGGAAAAAAAAAAGGGGGGTGGACTTCTAAAGAAAAAAATAAAAATAAGGTAACAACCAGACAATATCTGATACGGTTTGGCTCTGGTCCCCACCCAAATCTCTTGTTGATTTGTAATTCCCATTGTCAGAGGAGGGGCCTCGTGGTAGGTGAATGAATCACTGCTGCTCCTGTGATAGTGTTCTCACGAAATTTGGTTGTTTGAAAGTGTGTAGCACCTCCCCCTTCACCCTCTCTCTCCTGCTCCAGCCAGGTAGGTGTGCCAGCTTCCCCTTCACCTTCCTCCATGATTGTAAGTTTCCTGAGGCCTCCCTAGCCATGCTTCCCGTACAGCCTGTGGAACCATGCAAACCTCCGTTCTTTATAAATTACCTAGTCTCACTCAGGTAGTTCTTTTATAGCAATGTAAGAAAGGACTAATACAATAAACCTACCAAATATATATCACATGGCCTTTACCAAACCATTTTTTTTTAAATACTGAATCTTTTTGAGTAAGCCTATTTAGTAAAAGTCAATGGTGGCATACTAGATGTTGGAATAAAAAACTTCCTTATAAAGAAAAAAAGAGTCGTCATTCAAGTTTTAACAAAGTACAACGTAGGGAAATAAACCAAACTCGGAAAAAAAAAAAAAAAATGAAGAAAAGGAAGGAAGGAGGGAGGGATTGGGGGGGGAGGAGAGAGATGGGGAGGGAAGAAAGAAAGGGAGTGGAGTTGTATCCTATTAATCTAGATTAAAAAACCCAAGAAATCTGCAAGTGCTCTCTGAATATACCATCTAAGGAGAACACTTTAAATGGGCTGTTGACAACAACCTTAGTTTCATCAGCTGCTGAGAGGTTGGGGGAAGGAGTATAAATCATTTCTAAACAGTAAATTACCTTGAAAGATCCTGGTTCTGGTGAGAGCACCTCCAAAGAAGCATTTGAACTTCTGCTCCCGGGGCGTGTTCTTGAACTTGAGGCTGGTTTTGAAATTCCATCTAGGTTGCCCTTTATAATATCCATTGAAATCCTGCATCAACAAATAAAAAATTTAATACCAAGTGACTTGGATATTTAAAATTTTCATTAGTTGGTGTTAATATCCAATTACTCAGAGGCTTTGTTTTAAAGATTATGTTGCTATTGAAGTCACACTTAAGAGTTCCCCAGTTTCACCAAAAGACATCTTGTGTACATGGATTATTAAACCTTATGCCATAGTATACAGAAAATATATTGCCCAGAATGTTAGATACTGAGTATGGCTAAAAGAGAATGCAGAAGCAAATGCCATCTTGGTTGCTTCCTGTGCCTCTAGGAAAAACACTTACTGTGCCCTTGGTCTTCCCTGAGGGAACACTCAGGGACACCCCTGTCTCTCAAGCAAGATGCACTTCATCTTAATGGTTTCCTAAGGCCCTCCTGCTACCTTCTTTCTTTTCTTTTTTTTTTTTTTTTTTTTTTTTTGAAACGGAGTCTCACTCTGTTACCCAGGCTGGGGTGCAGTGGCACGATCTCGGCTCACTGCAACCTCTGCCTTCCAGGTTCAAGCGATTTTCCCTGACTCAGCCTCCCAAGCAGCTAGCTAGGATTACAGGCACCCACCATCACACTGGCTAATTTTTTTTTTTTTTTTTTGGAGTAGAGACAAGGTTTCGCCATGTTAGCCAGGTTGGTATCAAACTCCTGACCTCAGGTGATCCACCTACCTCAGCCTCCCAAAGTCCCCCTGCTACTTTCTTTTGGTTTTGCCTTCTTTTTTCTAGCCTTGCCCACCCTAGTTACTCCTTCTTCCCCCTCAGCTCTAATTTATTCTCTCTCCTTGGTGCTGCATTTTCATGGAGTACCTATCTCCAGGTCACTGCTCTCATTTTATCAACCCTCCCCTTCAAAAACCCTTAATTCTATTTTTGTCCTCTGAGGCAAGAGAACAAAACCAACTTCCTTTATTAGAGGACAGATTCTCACCTGGCTCCACATTACCAATCTATTTAACTATTTCTCATGTGATCCTATCTGCAGGCCTCTCACCACCCTGGCAGGGTAGCATAAGCTAAAGATTCACAGTGGGTGACACAGGCACACTGATCCTTCCAAACTGTGTGGCTGACCAACACCATTCCAGATCTGTCCCGTGACATTGGGGCAACAAGCATGCTGAGTCAAATGGAAGAAAGAGGGATAATTCTAGCTTTTGCCCTCTCATACTCAGCTTTACGTGTCAATGGGTATCTTCCGACAAATCCTTTCCTAAATTCCTCTCAGTTATACATTCAACCTTTTCTCATGTTAACAATATGAAAAAGACAATTTCCTCTACCTGACAATGTCCTTTACTTATCCTACAAAATGACTCATCTTTCTTTTACTTTTGAACAGCAGAGGCAGAGTCCAGAGAAGCTGTGGACATAGGAGAAAGCACAAATATAAACAACCTGAGGCTTCACCTAGGTACACAGAGCGATGTTACGGCTTGGCTTCCAACCATTCAATTTGCCAAAGCTTATGTTTTAGAAGACCAGGAGGTCAGCTCTTCCCATCTCAGCAAATGAAAAAAGGCATTGATGTCAACCTTATTCAAACTCCGCAAAAGAGTCTGCGCTCACTTAGGAAAGCACTGACATTACTGTGGGATGATGGATCACCCTGGCCCCTCACATCACAACGAAAAAGCGTAAGTCACCAAAAGGCCAAATGTCTTGTAAATGCCTGAAACAGCCTGTCAAGGGAGACTTATTGCAGATTACAGAGGGAGCAATGAGACGGAAGCATGCGCAGAGCCGCATAATACATGTCAATAAAGGCAGAGGCACAGGGAACCGGCAATGACCTGGATCAGCTAAAGGGCTCCACAAATCTTTCACTCTGCCTTAGAAATAGGTCTGTTCTATTAGGTTCACTCCTAAAAATAATAAACTAAATAAAATCCAGTTCCTGAGGTAGGTGGGATGCAATAAGAGACTATCTTATGAATTTGGCCATCTAGAAAAAGGTATGGATAAAGGGTATTAAAATTGGATCTTATAGATGGATTTAAGCATTTGGGAAGAAACTGCAACTGCCACATAGAAATTCTACAAGAAAAACAAAGCAATGTACAAGAAAAAAAGCAATCAAACAATATATAAATAATTACATAAGCATTGAATGTTGATTTAACCAAATATTATGCCTTAATTATACTGAGTGTACATGAGAGGAGGAATGCACAAAAGGAAGGGATAGTATCAGAAATCTAATCTGTTATAATAGGAAATCAAAGAACTGTCCAGAAATTGATAAAGCCAAACGATAAACATAATACTTTTATGAGAGTGAAAACTAATTGTATAAGTAATAAATAAAAATATGAAATCTCCAAGGGACTGAAAAGAACATAATGACAAATTTATAAACATAAACATAAAGATAAATTTCATAATTATGGAATTAGTAACTTAGTAAACATGATACTAAGCATAAATCAAAAAGGAAAAGACTAACAGATGTGGCTACATAACAGTTAATCTTCTTGAGTCTCAAACATGAAAAAGAACTTTAAGTGAAATTAAAAGGATCTGAGAAATTGGGGAAAATAAATGCAACATAGGTGATATACAAAAGGTTAATTTATTTACATATTTATAGAGCTCTTACCAATCAGTAAGGAAAAAAACCATTCTAATAGAAAACTGGGTAAAGATATAAAAAAGAAATGCACATATCAGAAAAAAAAAAAACAGAAAGACATACAAATTGTCGATAATCCAGCTTTAAAAAGTCCAATTTTTCTAATTCAAGAAATATACACAAAGGGACCTGAAAGATGATGACACATCAAGGAAGCAAGAGTAGTGGGTTCTGGATTGGTGGGTTCCTGGATGTTCCCACCCGCTTGTTTACCCGTATTTTCTGTTTTTCTATGAAGTATATCTTGTATTCATAACTAAAGAATTCATTTATTATAGAAGGAGCTCTAGAATTTACTAAAAAGTATTTGAAAAAAAATGAAAATCACCCAACATCCCATCACCCTGAGCTGTTAGTACATTTCTTTACCATTTTTGTTCTACATATTTTTTCAATAAAATTGGACTCACGTATTTCTCACCACCACATAATGAGCATTTTCTTATGACATTAAAACACTTCAAAATTGAATATTTACATCATGATACTTGATTAAATAGATAGATTAGATATATGACCAGATCCTAAATTGTAACAAATGACAACTATTTATAATATTTATTTCAAACAAGATTATTTAAACTTTTTTCATACAGGCTTGTGGGAAATGAAATCATCAAAGATGACTTAAAGCCAAAATGGGGACATATGGCTGCTATAATTTGGTATTTTCAGACTAACAAAATAAAAGAAAGTGAATCCTTCTCTGTTTAGTAATTATGAGTAACAAGCCTTTAAAGAGTGGGACTAATTCCATGATTTTTATATCTAAAAATTATTTATGTATGGTCAATTTTTTACTTTACATATTTATGTATTATGTAAGGAACACTTGCCCATGCAGAAAAAAATCAAATAATACAGGTGAATATAAAAGTGTTTTAAGTCAAAATTGTGCATACCCCAAGAATTAGTGTTAATTGCAGGTCTCATTTTTTTTTTTTTTTTTTTTTTTTTTGAGACAGAGTTTCGCTCTTGTTACCCAGGCTGGAGTGCAATGGTGCGATCTCGACTCACCGCAACCTCCGCCTCCTGGGTTCAGGCAATTCTCCTGCCTCAGCTTCCTGAGTAGCTGGGATTACAGGCACGTGCCACCATGCCCAGCTAATTTTTGTATTTTTAGTAGAGACGGGGTTTCACCATGTTGACCAGGATGGTCTCGATCTCTTGACCTCGTGATCCACCCGCCTCAGCCTCCCAAAGTGCTGGGATTACAGGCTTGAGCCACCACGCCCGGCATGCAGGTCTCATTTTTTTAGGCATATGCAAACCTTCTATTCTTTACACCCATCAACTCCTCCCCAATGCAAACACATACACAAATGGCATGGTGCTTTGCAACTTGCTTTTTCACAGTTAACAATCTATTTTATATATTTGTCTATATCACCATTTGTAGATATACTTCATGCTCTCAGTCAACAGCATAATATCCCATAGATGTAGCAGTTTTTAAATCAGCTCACTTAGGTTGCATATAGAATATTTAACATTAAAATCAATTTTAAAACTTTCTCAAAACGTATCACAGACCTAAAGTAAACCTTAAAACTATAAAATTTCCTTTTTTTTTTTTTTTTTTGAGACGGAGTTTTTGCTCTTGTTACCCAGGCTGGAGTGCAATGGCGCGATCTCGGCTCACCGCAACCTCCGCCTCCTGGGTTCAGGCAATTCTCCTGCCTCAGCCTCCTGAGTAGTTGGGATTACAGGCACGCGCCACCATGCCCAGCTAATGTTTTGTATTTTTAGTAAAGACGGGGTTTCACCATGTTGACCAGGATGGTCTCAATCTCCTGACCTCGTAATCCACCCGCCTCGGCCTCCCAAAGTGCTGGGATTACAGGCTTGAGCCACTGCGCCTGGCCAAAATTTCCTTTTTTGTCATTGTTTTTACTGTATTTGTAGTAGACAGGGTTTCATCATGTTGGTCAGGCTGGTCTTGAACTGCTGACCTCTAGTGATCTGCTTGCCTCAGCCTCTCACAGTGCAGAAATTACAGTGGTGAGCAACTGTGCCGGGCCAAAACTGTAAAATTTCTAAAAAATACATGTGACTATGCCAGGCACGGTGGCTCATGCCTCTAATCCCAGCACTCTGGGAGGCAGAGGTGGGCGGATCACAAGGTCAGGAGATCAAGACCATCCTGGCTAACACAGTGAAACCCCATCTCTACTAAAAATACAAAAAATTAGCCCGGTGTGGTAGTGCGCACCTGTAGTCCCAGGTACTCAGGAGGCTGAGACAGGAGAATTGCATGAACCTGGGAGGTGGAGGTTGCAGTGAGCTGAGATCAAGCCACTGCACTCCAGCCTGAGTAACAGAGCAAGACTCATCTCAAAAAAAACAAAAAAAAAACACTGTGACTGTGGGGGTTAGGCAAAAATGTCTTAGATACAACATCAAAGGCATGATTCATAAAAGAACATACTGATAAATTGGAAGGCATCAAAATTTAAAACTTGCACTCCTCAAACAATATTAAGACAAGGAAAACAAAATCCAAAGACAGGAAGCAAATATTTGAAAAACACATATCTGACAAAGGACTCATATCCAGAATATATAAAGAAGTATTAAGACTCAATAACAAGAAAACAAAATATTTAGACACACGTATCACCCAAGATGATGTATGAATGACAAAAAAGCACATGAAAAGATGCTCAACATCATTACTCCTCAAAAAAAATAAAAACCACAATGAGATACCACTAAGCACCTATTCAAATGACAAAAGTTATTTTTTTGAAAAACTGACAATACCAAGTGCTGACAAAGTTGGAGAGCAACTGTAACATTCCTATTGCCAGTGACAATGCAAAATCTTCACTTTTCAAAACAGCTTGGCAGTTTCTTATAAAATTAAACATACACTTACCATATGACTCCACAATCTCATTCATAAATATTTATATATATATCAAATGAAATTTCATAGAAATTTACATATCTATGAAATGAAAACATAGTCAAACACACACACAAAGAAAACCTTTACATGAATATTTATAGTAGCTTCATTAATAGCCAAAAACTGGAAAGAACCCATCCGAAGGTGGCTCAAGTAGGGAATGGATAAATATACCATGGTACATCCATACAATGGACTATTACTCAGCCATATAAAGGAACAAACAACTGATACACAGAACACGAATGAGTAGCAACTGCATGATGCTAAGCTGAAATTCAAAAGGACACATGGTATTTTCTTCCATCAATATGACATTCTGGAATAGGCAAAATTACAAGAACAAAAAACTAAGAAGTTCTTGTAAGGGATGGGGTTGGGGAGGGGTTAACTACCAAGCACTAGGGGATTTGGGGGGCATGATGAAACGTCGGTATTCTGATTGTGGTGGTTGGTAATTACATAACTGCATGCATTTGTCAAATTCACAGAACTGTAGATTAAATGGGTGAGGCTTACCATAAGTAACTTATACCTCAATTTTAAGTTAATATCTTTGTGCCAATCTTTCTTTAGTTATCCTCATACATCCATAAAATAAGAATTGCTGAGTCAAAGAACACCTGTGTTTCAAATTTTGGTAGTTCGCCAAACTGTACTCCAAAAAGCCTGTACAAAATTACACTGCTACCACCACACTGGCCTGGGGCCCGTCTGGTTACGTCAAAGCTGTTTTATCTTTTCCAGTCTGTTAAGTGTAAAAAGTATCTCCGAATTTGGTTTACACTTCTTCACGAGAAAAGCTGAGTCTCTAGTGAAATGTTTACTGTTTACATCTTTTTATTTTTCCTGTGAAATACCTGTCTGCATCTTTTGCCGTTTATGGTCTAGTTTAAATGGCTGGTGATCAGTTCTAGAACTCTGTGGGAAGATCTAGATCTTGGGAAAGTGGGAGCCTTGGTTACAGGTCCTGATGTCAGGAGATTCCCGGAGAAGCAGCCTCTACGGAGGCAGAAGCCCTGGGCCCCGCCCCCACTGAGCCCGCCCCCGTCCTCTCATTGGCCCTGTCCGCTCCCCCCGACACGCCATCTACGGGCCGAGCCGCCCAACGCAATTCCACCCAGCCTACTCCTCGCCGCGCCGCACTGCGGCCGCGCTCCGCCCTCACCTGCGCTGGCCCTCACCTTCCCGGAGTGCCTCCTCGAGGAACTTGCCACCGGCAGTCAGGCTGCAGAGTGCCGCGGAAGGGCGCCGCCGACACTCACCGCGCCAGCCACTTTCCCCGAGAGGAGAGTGGTCTGCCCCGCCACCGCAGCCTCTCTGGTGGTGGAAGAAGCCGCAGGTCCAAAGCCCTGGTGCCGCCGGGACCGCTGTTTCCCTGGCAACCAGATGCACGGCGCTTCCTGTCTCGCGATAGGGGAAAGGGCTGTACCATCCGGAAATGGGACGGGGGCCGGCGGCTGCTGAAGCCACGCGACCTGGGACTGCCCGGCTGTGTCCTTCCGTCTTCGCGGCGGACGGTGGGGGTAGACAGCTGTTTATTCGTCTTTAGGTTGGATTTGGAACCGGGACGTCTGGATGCTTGTGTACTTCTGTCCCTGACATTGCTGTGATTCCCCTACAGGCCAACTATCCTCTCCGAGCTCAGTTTCCGCCTCTGTAAAATGGGAACAATAACAATTCCCTTCTCACAAGATTTATGCAACTCAAAAAGACCATGTATGTGAAGCTCTAGGTAAATTTGGTGTGCTATGGAAACTTTAAAAATATTAGTTTTGCATAGATTCGGCTACAGTCCAAGAACAGCTATAATTGCTGTTTGCACCTTCTTTTATTTTAGTTTCTCTAATTTCTCTGCATGAAAATTGTTTCCCTATATCCACAAACTGATTTTCCATCCCTCCAGTGCCTTCAGATTTCTGCTGCTTTCCAGCCGAAACAGTATGTTACTGTTTACAGGGCATTTTCACATTCATGGCCCCTTTGTCCTCATTGTTTTAAGTAGGTAAGATGTGTTTTTTCAGCGAAACAAACAGTCATAGATTGAGTTGCTGAAAGAACACAACTGAAATCCAGGCGGTAAAAACCTCTGACTATAAATGCCCTCCCTATGCTCCTGAATCCTGCATCTTGTGTGTGTGTGTGTGTGGTTTTTTTTTTTTTTTTTTTTTTTTTTTTTTCTTGAGATGAAATCTCACTCTGTCGCCCAGGCTGGAGTGCAGTGATGAAATCTCAGCTCACTGCAACCTCTACCTCCCGGGTTCAAGCGATTCTCCTTCCTCAGCCTCCCTAGTAGCTGGGATTACAGGTGCACGCCACTATGCCTGGCTAATTTTTTTATTATTATTTTTAGTAGAGACAGGGTTTCACCATGTTGTCCAGGCTGATCTGGAACTCCTGACCTGGGGTTCCTGACCAGAACTCCGCCCGCCTCAGCCCCCCAAAGTGCTGGGATTACAAGCTTGAGCCAACGCGGGCCAAATCCTGCGTCTTATCACCAGCCCAGACTTCCCTGAACTCCAGACTCCTTTACCTAACTGCCTATTTGACGCCTCCACTTAGATATGTATGCATCTCAAACTTAACACTGAAAAAAAAGACTTATCCAGAATCCCCCACCCACTCTCTATTCATCTCAACAAATGGTAATTTCATCCTGCCATGTCTAGACCAGAAACCTTGGAGTCGTCCTCAATTCGTCTTCCTCTCACACTCTACAATCAGTTTGTTCTAAGTCCTGTCAGTTCAGCATTCACAATATATCTAGAATCCAAATACTCATCATGCCTTCAGTGCTTCCATTCAGGTCCATACTGACATCATCTCTCAATGATAAGGCTTTCTGTTTTCTCTCTGACCTCCATTCCTAGCTACTGCTTCCCCATGGTAAACTTGGTTCCAGCCTCACTGTCCTCATTGTTAGTACTTCCATGTGAGGATGTCTTCCCAGCTTTTCTCGGGGAATTTATATGATTTTCCAAATCTCAAAAGGAAAAAAGTTGCAAAATGAAGAAAATAGGAGAAAGTATCCTAATTCTCCTATAAGAATTAAAACTTAGCAGCCAACCTAGAGATGTTACTGAAGAAATTCACCAATGTCAAGTTGAAACCCATTGCAGCAAATGCTTAGAGGATGAGGTCGACATTTTCAGGAACCAGGACGGGAGCACCTGGGAGAGACATAGCCGCAATCTCATCAGTCAGTCTTGCTTGTAGTTGGTGCCATGTACGGGTATGTTCCTGGCGCTGTGTGCTGCCGGCAGTGAGGCATTTTTGCAAATAAATAGAAACAGGTTGATGTTCACTGTATACTTCATACAAATTCTATGAGCAGGTTCAAAAAAGTAATGAGTTTTGGATTCAGAATAAATCCTTAAATTGGAAGCTTCCAACCCCCCATTCTGGGTAGTACAGTTAACCCTGCTAGGAGATCTGTCTATTATTTGAATACTACCCAATAATGTTCTCTGTGTTTCCCAGTATTTAAATATTTGCTGTAAACTCCAGTTCTTGTAAACACGTCTAAATTTAATAGTTCTTGTTTTTTAAACAAAGCCTTCAGATACTCATAATAATGAGTAAAGAATATGAAAAAGGTAGGGAATATTTTATGAATAAGATTTTGAGAACAGCTGGCAATTCTGATTTCCTGTTTCTGCATCCCAAAGATCGGTGTCTGTCAGGAATTTGGAAACATTACTACTTGTTCTTCCTCCAGTCCAAATACACACACACACACACACACACACACACACACACACACCAGCCTGAAATACCGTTGCCCAGCTATCCATGTGGTTTGCTCTTTTCTTTCCTCAGGCGTCTGCTTCCTGAGGAGGGCCTTTCCCAAACATCCTATATAAAATAATTATCCTCATCTTCACACTCCCTAACCTCTGGCCCCTCAACCCTGGTTTATTTTTTTATGAGGAGAAGAGATGACATTATTTGGATTCTGATACTAAACAGCTAGGTCATCTTAGGTACACCATAAGCTTTTGTGGGCCACAGTTTCTACATTTGGAAAATGAAGTTGGACTAGTTTCACAGTTCTTAACTGCACTGCACATTAGAATCACCTGGGGAGATTTCATGAAATACTGAACCAGCAACGTACCTGAAATCAAATGAATCTAGGGCTTCTCAACTTTAATGTGCAGACAAATCACCGAGGGATCTTATTTAAAATGCTGATTCAATGCTGGACGCGGTGGCTCAAGCCTGTAATCCCAACACCTTGGGAGGCCAAGGCAGGTGGATCACGAGGTCAAGAGATCGAGACCATCCTGGTCAACATGGTGAAACCCCGTCTCTACTAAAAATACAAAAAATTAACTGGGCATGGTGGCAGGTGCCTGTAATCCCAGCTTCTCAGGAGGCTGAGGCAAGAGAATTGCCTGAACCTAGGAGGCGGAGGCTGTGGTGAGCCGAGATCGCGCCATTGCACTCCAGCCTGGGTAACAAGAGCGAAACTCCTTTTCAAAAAAAAAAAAGTTAAAATGCTGATTCACAAAAAAAAAAAAAAAAAAATGCTGATTCAGTATCAGATGCGACCCGAGACTCTTAATAGGCTCCTAGATGATGCCAGTGCTCCCGGTGTACCAACCACTGCCTAGCAGCAAGACAAGGTCATTGTCAAGTGCCTGCACAATTCTCATACACCATAAATAAAGGCCATTCTTCCCAATTTTTAATTAGGTAATTAATAGTGTCCACTAAGAAAACAATACCTTCCCAATATCTTGGGGGAAAGGGCTGAACTAAGAAAAAACAGACCTATGATTAGTGCACATGATTACTGGTGTTTTCATTTTTTTAACTTTTGCTTTTAAAATACAGGCAACATAAGATGCATACAAAGCAAGTGAAAATAAAATTCAGATTCCATATAAACTTTATGTCTCTTCACTGTAACCTTTTCAGACTAAGTCCCCATTGACTATACTTTACATAAAACTGTTTATCTCATTTTGAATTGTTTTCTGTCTCTGTGTCACTCTCACTTTGCTTATTTTCCTCCTGATGCTTCCATTTTGTAAACCACAGAGAGGTGGTGTATGCGTTAAGGGCCAGCTTTAATAAATTGCATTTGTTGTGTATTTGTTTTTAATTTCCCCAAATACTTCTGTGTCACGTCTTGCAGGTGACACCCTCAAAGCAACATTCGGATATAAGTCCCAGAGCACCACATGTCTATACTGTGTTTTCTGCAGTTCCGTTTTCAAAAATCACAAACACATCCTGGAAAGTGTGCCTTTCAAAGTAATTCATAAAAATTTCTTCTAGAGTCAAGATATTTTAAGCTAAAATTTCCCTGGTCTCATTCCAAGTTGGTGACACATGGCAGTGGCAGTGTTGGTTTAGGAGTTAGCTTTTGTTTTCGTTTTCACTCTCTCCCTCCTCTTGACATCCTCCTTCTGAGTGGAGTCAGATTTGAATGAATGAAAGCAAGCAGGAGCATTGTTTGCCATCTGGGCACCAACTACCATTTCAGACTTCTTGTCCTGATTTCCCTTTTCTCACCATAACTTCAACCAAATGTAACAATATGGTAGGAGAGGGATCTCATTAAGCCTCGTATCATAGATTCTACACACTGGATTTTGTGTAGAATAGCCATTTCTATGGAGAGCAGGTAATAGTGTATGCCACCAGACAGTTCCCATCTCCTGTGACTCATGCTTAGTGTTACCAAAAAATTACATTTACAAAGTGTTTCAGATTTGCCTTCAAAGCATCATTTTACTTCATGCATAGCATTCTATGAATTGGCACTAGTATTACCTGAATTTAGAGTTGAGAAGCAGAACTCCTAAAGAGTAAATGAGCAAGGTCATTGGGGAACTAATTGGCACTGGGATTCCAACCTAGGTTCCAAAGCCTGCCCTCTTAACCTCCTCATGGGTCCGAATTCAAGAAGAGGAGATATTTATATCCACTAGATGGTGCTAATTGTCCTCTGTTAAAAAAAAAAAAAAAAAAAAAAAAAAAATTTGCCAGCCACTCTCAGAAACAAATTTCTTTGGATTTTAGGTGTAATTCAAGAAACCACTGAACTGAAGTATTTTGCATGTTTACACTGTGTTGTAAACATCTTTAAATGGCCACCCAAATAGGAAAAGTGAAAATTAGATCTCCAAAAAACAGAATCCATATTTTTAAGTGTTAATACACATAAATAGTATCAAACAACTATGGTGACTTTGAGACACTGAAAGTTCTCACATATCTGTATTTACATTAAATCAGTAAACTTAAAAAGAAATACATGTTTTATTCCATTTACCCCTTTATACTAACTGTACTCCCTCCAGCTCCTCCTAATCCTTCTTGGCCACAGTGCCAACCATGTAGGCAAGGGTTATGAACAGTGAAGTAAATAAAGCCTGAAAAACAACAATCAGGTTCTAGAACAGGTAATGCTTTTTTTTTTTTTTTTTTTTTTTTTTTGATATAGGGTCACACTGTGTCGCCTAGGCTGGAAAGCAGTGGCACAATGATCATGGCTCACTGCAATCTCAGCTTCCCAGGCTCGAGTGACCTCCCACCTCAGCCTCCTGAGTAGCTGGGACTATAAGCACATACCACCATCCCCAGATGAATTTTTTTTTCTTGGTAGAGGTGAGGTCCCCTGTGCTGTTTTTATTTCAGTTGAAAGTAAAATACATGTTAAGTATATGTTTAATATGTACTTAGTACCTTATTTTAGTACATTTTTTAGAACTTTTTTTTTTCTTTTTTAAAGACGGGGTTTCACTATGTTGGTCAGGCTGGTCTTGAACTCCTGACCTCAGGTGATCCACCAGCTTTGGCCTCCCGAACTGCTGGGATTACAGGCTTGAGCCACCAGGCCTGGCCTACATTTTTTAGAACTTAAAAGGTATGAAATAAACCCAAGTCAAATGGGTTCTAAGATTTTGCTGCTTATAGGATCTGTTCAGGTGTTATTTAAAATGTTGATTCTAGTCCCTATTACTTGATTCAGTAGGTCTGGAATGCAGACCAGGAATCTAAATTTTTAACAAGTCCATTGGTGTTTCTGGTACAGATGAACCACTGACGTCAAGTTAATGTGTTAGAGGATAAACACTGACAGAGGACTTTACTCCTGGAGGCACCATGGAGCCCCCTGTAGCTGTGTAACACAGAGGCTGTGAACTGTTTACTTCCTTTGCAAACATCAGGCTAGAAACTGAAAATGCTCTCCCTAGAACACTTCCCCTCCTCCTCCTGTCTGCTGCGGAGTGCTCCTCAAATTTAGCTGTCGGTCAGTGAATGTCTCCATTTTCTAAAAGATCAAGTTTACAACTTCTCAATGCCTACTGGTCCAAAAACACAATGATGACTTCATGAGTTGTTTGTTTGTTTGAGACCGAGTCTCTCTCTCGCCCAGGCTGGAGTGCAGTGGTGCAATGATCTCAGCTCACTACAAGCTTCACCTGCCAGGTTCAAGTGATTCTCCTGCTTCAGCGTCCTGAGTAGCTGGGACTACAGGCGCGCACCACCATGCCCAGCTAATTTTTGTATTTTTAGTAGAGACGGGGTTTCACCATGTTGGGCAGGATGATCTTGATCCCTTGACCTTGTGATCCACCGGCCTCGGCCTCCCAGAGTGCTGGGATTACAGATGTGAGCCACCACGCCAGACCAACTTTAGGTTTTGGGTGTTTTTTTAAGTGAAAGAAGTTAGGTCATGCATTGTCATATAACTTTATTTAACTGGCTTCAGCAATCCAAATGTCAATGTAGGGGGCAAAGAAACTGCCAGGACATTGTGAAATTATGTAAAACTTAGTACACACACACACACACACACACACACACACACACACACACAGAGAGAGCAGTGCAGCTACATGTTTATGGCCAGAGGCTTGTTTTTAAAGATAGTAAAGTAAATAAGTGAAAACAAAGATAATGTTAAGATATCTGGAGTCATTCCCAGGTGGAAGGTATCATCTCAAGTTGGCCCTAAAGCAATCTGCTCTGCCAAGTAAGTCATTCTCACCAGAAAGGGGAAAAAATTTTATTTCTCTTCTTTTCTAAAGAAATTCCCTCAAAGTAACACACTGGTTAACTGTCTCATAATCTTACTGGCTACAAAGTTTGGTCACCTGCAGCAATTCTGTACCTGTAAAAATTTAGAGTTGCTGGAAACTTCCCAAGGCCTGCTGCAGTTTCAGTTGCTGGATGCCAACTAAGATTAATGTTCTTCCGCGTGTTCTCACTCATAGGTGGGTGCTGAACAATGAGAACACATGGACACAGGGAGCGGAGCATCACACACTGGGGCCTGTTGTGGGGAAAATAGGGGTGGGATGGGGAGTTGGGGAGAGATAGCATGGGGACAAATGCCAGATATAGGTGATGGGGAGGAAGGCAGCAAATCACACTGCCATGTGTGCACCTATGCAACAATCTTGCATGTTCTTCGCATATACCCCAAAACCTAAAATGCAATTAAAAACAAGAAAAAAGATTAGTGTTCTTCTCCTGACATCTCTCCTGTCAGCTAAATGGATATGACACTGCTTTTGGATAATGGCTGAAAAGAAGTTTAATAATTTCACTGCAACCAAGATCGCACCACTGCACCCCAACCTGGCAACAGAGCAAGACACTGTCTCAAAAATAAAAAATAAAAAAATAATAATTTCACTGCAGCTATCAATTCTGGGCTGAAACCAACAATATCTGAGCACAGCCTATGGACTGGGTTTCATGCTTCATGCTTGAACTTACTGGTAAGCTTGTCTCTGAGTCCAAAACCTAACTTCAGTATTGAGGTTGGTCTCCCTGATCCCATAGGGGTTTGTTTGTTGTTTTAAATTAGATCTTCTGATCTATATTCTTGGTTGAGGTGAGCATGTCGATACACAACTACCCCCAAAGGCCGAGGAATCTGAGAGGCCAATGAAAAAATCTGACAAGTCCAGAAAGAAACGTTCAATAAAGGCTTACAAACTAAGCTGTGTCTCTGGCGGCCAGAGAGACAGTGGATCCCCACACTTGCCCCCGAGACGGCATCTTTTTTTTTTTTTTTGAGACAGAGTTTCGCTCTTGTTACCCAGGCTGGAGTGCAATGGCGCGATCTCGGCTCACCGCAACCTCCGCCTCCTGGGTTCAGGCAATTCTCCTGCCTCAGCCTCCTGAGTAGCTGGGATTACAGGCACGTGCCACCATGCCCAGCTAATTTTTTTGTATTTTTAGTAGAGACAGGGTTTCACCATGTTGACCAGGATGGTCTTGATCTCTTGACCTCGTGATCCACCCACCTCGGCCTCCCAAAGTGCTGGGATTACAGGCTTGAGTCACCATGCCCGGCCCCAGAAATGATTTTTCTGAATTAACATCTCAGAGATGAAGAAGTAAGAAGGAAACCACCTCAGGGGTTTGTTCATCAGTCGTGGGTCAGGCTGCCACAATGCTTAAGCCTCATCCTGGCAGTCTTAGCTTCTCACTTTATTTCTTACACATTTCCTTAGCTCGAATTCAAATCAATGTTTCTGTCTGAACACAGAGTGTTTATTACACTGGGAACTGTCATCATTTTGATGACTATTGGTTTTTTTGTTTACATTTTTTAAATGTGATCATCCAAACTACTTTCTTAATAGAAACTGGCTTCTTTCCCCCTCATTTTGCCATAATAGACAAACTAGAATTAGTGTTTTAATTTTGTTCAAAATTTGTTATATTTTTTAAATTCATCACTGACACACATTTTAAAATACACATCTCAGGATATTCTGGCCTGTCTTTGCCAAGAACAGCGTGGCCTGGGCCCAGTCTCTTTCTGCCTCAGTTTCCACCAGTTTCTTCATCTAGTAAATAAGAGGTAGATAAAGGTTTTTACTGCTACTTCCCACTCTGAGACCCTGTGATCGTCTGATTTAATCAGTCTCTGGTCTCTTTGGAAATGATCTGCTCATGTATCTCAGCCTAGACTGAAACAACATTCATACCAATGTAAAAGGCACCTGCTCAACGTGCGTGGCAGCAAGAATTGCTTGTTTAGAAACACCTGGGTAATGGTAACAGCCATCTGTCTTCTCCCTGCAATTGTCAAACAAAGAATTAAGCAAAGCCAAACCACAAGAGAAGTGCCCTGTTTTTATAGAACGATGCAACAGAACGGATTAAAAATTGGTTCAGGTTTTACGAGAGTTACATCTGTATCCCACCTCTGTTATAGAAGAGCAAGCCTCTTCGACCTCTCCAGACTTCAGTTTAACAGCCTATCTGTCAAATGGGAAGATGACTCTCTAGCGCTTTTCCTTATTTTGTTGAAATAGAGAAATTAATATGTTCTTAAGACACTACACTGAATTTTTCATTGCACTTGCTAAGAAAATGAGTACTTTTATGCCAGGTAACAGCAACCATCTAATCCATGCTGGAGTATGAAAGAAAAGCAGATAAATTAATCAGGTTCAGTTCACATCTGTTGTGCATTAAATGCTCATTTATCTTGTAGAGCTTACTACAGATGATGGTATTTTTTGAAAATTGCCAACAATTTTTTAAATGAATCTAGAGATCATTACCTGGACCCAGATTTGTGAGAATTTTGTATCCAGGTGGATACTTGCATCCATGCATTCAACTGTCTGTCATTAATTGGTCACATTTTCTGAGTTAAATCCTCTAGCAAACTATTTCTGGACAAGTGAACTTTCCAGCATTTCTCTAATCATGCCTAGTTGCTCAGAGATTCTGACAGGGATAGGAACAAGATGGTCACATGAATATTCTTCAATTCCTTACCTCTATTCCTTTGAGATAAAAAGTGTTGGAAGTCAGGGGGGTTTCTAGGTACTAACTATGCAATAGTTACTCCTTCACAATATTTAGCGGGGGGAAAAATGGAGGGCCTTAATTAAGGAAATATTTTTTAATGTCTCCACCTACTATCTACTGAATTACTTAAATTTCACCATGAAAAAGACATTTAAAAGCAATGGTTTCTGTCCCTCATATTTTGCTTATGGAGTAGGCATTTTTAAAAATCATGAGTTCTGCAGAAAACCAAATACCGCATGTTCTCACTTGTAAGTGGGAGCTAACTAATGTGGACACAAATAGGGGAACAGCACACACTGGGGCCTATCAGAGGGTGAAGGGTGGGAGGAAGGAGAAAAGTAGTAAATAGAAACAATGCATGCTAGGCTTAATACCTGGGTGATGAAATATTCTGTACAACCAACCCCCGTGACACACATTTACCTATGTAACAAACCTGCACATCCTGCACATGTACCCCTGAACTTAAAAGTTTAAAAAATTAAAAATTTAAAAATTTTTTAAAAATCGTAAGTTCTAATCCACAGTCTTGGACAAAGCACTTAATTTCCTGGACCTCAGTTTCTTCATGTTAATTTACAGGAGTGGTATATGACTAGACTAAGATCTTCCAGATTCAGAATGTTATCACTATATAAAGTAAATGAGAATTTTTATGGAGAAAGAAATTTTTTGAATTTAAGAAAAACTTGTCATTCATCAAAAGAAATCATTGAGATAGCAGGGACTCTATCTTGAACACTATATTCCATCATAATAGCATGTATTAAATGCAATAATATTTACTGTTATGAATAAATGAATCTTGTTAATGTTTTATATCCATACAGGGAGGAGTATCAAATGACTCTCGGGAATGTGGGCAATGGGTGAAAGTGATTTGATGGCAGCAACTTTTAAAGTTAAATAAGGTGAACACAGTGCAGAATTAACAAGAAAGGCCAGGCATAGTGGCTAACTCCTGTAATCCAGCACTTTGGGAGGGGGAGGTGGGAGGATCGCTTGAGCCCAGGAGTTCAAGACCAGCCTGAGCAAGAAAGTGAGACCCTGTCTCTACACAATTTTTTTAAAAAAATTATCCCTTGAACCCAGGAGTTTGAGGTTGCAGTGAGCTATGATAGTGCCACTGCACTCCAGCCTTGGTGACAGAGTGAGACTCTCTGAAGGACCCTTTGAATGTCCTTTTAAGGCCATATAACTTTTTCTTACATCTCTCTGAGGAGATTAAGAATCGATCTTTTTAAAGTTTTCTTCTTTTTATGTATCCTGTTTTTCTTCCAAGTTTCTTTTTACTTGTGTGTTTGTTTTGGCATCTGCCTTTTATGTTAGATACTTTCCTCAGAGGACTGGAATCCTTGGCTGTCTGCTCATGTTTAAAAGTCTCAAAAAAAAAAAAAAAAAAAAAGAAGTGAAGATATTAACAAGGAGGACACAAGACATAAGATGATGCCTCTGAGTACTCTCAGCAGAGCTATCTCAGTCTTGGCATTCTTTCAAGAGTATCTTAACATTTATTTTAAACTGAATGCCTCTGCAACAAAACAGGGGAAATCATGAGGCAGAAGAAGTAAATTTGGAAAATAACATTGAGCAAAACAGCTGCCAAGCATCAAGGATTTTCATCTAGTCCCCAGTACAGTTTAATGATACGTGCCAAGTGGGTATTCAAAAAATAGTCATGATAATGATAGATGATAATGATCATCAGTACTTTAGAGGGTGCTGTGAAGAATTGGGCTTTAATGCCTTCTGTACTGTTTTTAGCTCTGTCTCTAACTTGCTTCATCTCTTAGGGCTAATGACGTGGCCATCTGTGCCTCTAGTTTCCCCATCTGCAAAAAAGAGATTGTATCATTTCCTACAGAAAGCCTGTGGGCTGTGCTTTAATATCCTCCAGTGAAACATCACATCTAAATACAAAGCAGGCAATAAGTAGCCAAATGTTACCAAGGGAATAAACTTTAAGACACAGTATTATAAATTAAAATTAATTAAGAACTTCTAAGTAATATTCTACTGATCTTTGGTTGATGCAAAGGTACTTGTATTGCATACACTTTAGATTTTGTAAAAGTAGATGAGAACATAAATGATAAATAAATAAACAAATCCTAGGCTGCTTTGACTTATTAAACTCAATAGCTAGGCCGGGCGCGGTGGCTCAAGCCTGTAATCCCAGCACTTTGGGAGGCCGAGGCGGGTGGATCACAAGGTCAAGAGATGGAGACCATCCCAGTCAACATGGTGAAACCCCGTCTCTACTAAAAATACAAAACATTAGCTGGGCATGGTGGTGCGTGCCTGTAATCCCAGCTACTCAGGAGGCTGAGGCAGGAGAATTGCCTGAACCCAGGAGGCGGAGGTTGCGGTGGGCCGAGATCGCGCCATTGCACTCCAGCCTGGGTAACAAGAGCGAAACTCCGTCTCAAACAAAAACAAAAAAAAAACAAAAAACAAACAAACAAAAAAAACTCAATAACTTAGACATACTAATCCAAAATATTTTGTGGGTTCTAAATTAATTTCTAAAGCAAACCAGCATTACTTAAATCTATATAACAAAGTAGCAACAATTCTTAAAAGCACTGTAAAAAATACCAAAAGAAGAAGAAAAAAAATCTTTCTTCTTGGCTATAGAGAAGATATGGGTAGAAAAGTAGAATTCAGAGTAGCCCATGATTGCCTACTTTATACAGCTAAGCCAAAGGTATTATCTGAGTATATCTGACATGACTGGAGCACACCAACAAAAGCCATTGGTTTCTCTGACCCTGACAGCCTAAATTGTCTCTCTGCTCATGTTTAAGAGCTGGGGGTTAGAGGGAACATGTTGACTGGTTGCTAAAAAGTATTTCCAATTTCCTCCTTAGGAGGGTCAAGTCCTGACTGGAAGGGTGTTGGGAATGGAGTGTGGGGATAAGATCTGGAAGTGCAGCGTGGTGGGGAAGCTGGATTAAGGAGAGGCAGCTAGCCCAGCAATGTGGCACCAACAGCAGATCTAGCTGGGGCTCTATTTACTTCTCAAACAGCTGTCAATCTCTCCAACCTGAGCTTTCATTTCAAAGGTTACCTAGAGCAGTCAATACCTTAGCTAAGAATTATCACTGTCGGGCAAAAAAAAAAAAAAAAAAAAAACCCACACACACACAAACAAAAACAAAAACAAAAAAACAAAAAACACCTCTAGCATGAAGACTCTAAAACAAACCCATAGAAAAGAATTATCCTTAATATATCAAAGAGATAGTAGAAAATGTTTCCTGCCCTTAAAAATGAAGATCCAGCCGGGTGCAGTGGCTCACGCCTGTAATCCTAGCACTTTGGGAGGCTAAAGCAGGTGGATCACCTGAGGTCATGAGTTCAAGACCAGCCTGACCAATATGCTGAAACTTTGTCTTTAAAAAAAAAAAAAAAAATGAAGAGCCAAAGGACACACAAAAAAATAAAAAAGAAAGAAAGATGACAAAGAGGACAGCAGAGTAGAGCCAGGGCAACGTGTACTTGATGATGTCACTGGGCTGCTAAGTCACATGTCTCTACCTTTGAACTTCCAGTTAATGTGAGACAATAAATTTCATCTTGTACACCCAAGTTTGAGTCAAAGTTTTGCAATATTCTGCCGAAAGCACCCTCATCATACTTGATATGTGAGCTAATTTATTATTTGCAAAGAACACATCAGAAATTGCTCCTGTTTGGAGTACAATCTCAATAAAGTAGAATAACCTTCTCAGATAAATTCATTGTTTTCCTGCCTGAGATCTACCTTTTTATGCTTTATTTATAGTTTTATATTAACTTAATGAAGAAAACCCCACAAAGGAACCATCGGTGGTTCCCAACAAGAAATGGCTGGTTGGTTACACATATCTATTTCTTCCTTTATTCCAAGGCTGACTCCCTTCACTGTCATCATGATTTACTGTAGAGTTTGAACTTAGAAGTGGTAGCTAATCTATGGAAGCTTCCTTTCTCGTTCCTTAACTATACCCCAGGGAGATCCTAGCACTCTCTAGTCACTTTGAGATTAGATGCACAGGAAATACGGTTAATATAGCAAAAGCATCATGCCATGTGTTCTGTTTTCTCACCTGTTGCCTTAGAATGTACACCACGTGTTTATTCTAGTAACTCCTTTGTGTGTCTATTATATTGACTGCAATGAATACACATATAAAAAGAAATTTGAGGGAGGCAGAAAGAGTTCATCACTAAGTTCTGATTGATATATCTGATAAAAGAATTATTCTTAGCTGGGTTCAGTGGCTCACACCTGTAATCCCAGCACTTTGGGAGGCTGAGGTGGGTGGATTGCCTGAGGTCAGGAGTTTGAGACCAGCCTGGCCAACATAGGGAAACCATGTCTCTACTAAAAATACAAAAAATTAGCTGGGTCTGGTAGTGGGAGCCTGTAATCCCAGCCACTAGGGAGGCTGAGGCAGGAGAATTGCTTGAACCCGGGAGGCGAATGTTGCAGTGAGCTGAGATGGTGCCATTGCACTCCAGCCTGAGCAACAAGAGTGAAACTCTGTCTTAAAAATATAAATATATCTTTTTAAGTTCCAAAGTTAGAGGGGAAGTTCAATACTGAGAAACACAGTTCCAGGAATATGTGTTGGGCTTAAAGAATACATATATATATATATATATACACACACACACACACACAGACATTTATTATTGAAGAACACACATATATATATACATATATATATACACACACACATATATATACATATATATATATAAGATTTTAAAAAATTTTTTATTTATTTATTTTTTTGAGAACGGGGTCTCACTATATTGCCCAGGCAGGTCTCGAACTCCTGGGCTCAAGCCATCCTCCCACCTCTACCTCCCAAAGAGCTGGGATTACAGGTGTGAGCCACAGTGCCCAGCAAGATATTTTTATATATACATTCTTCAAGCCCAACACACATGCCTGGAACTGTTTTTCAGTATTGACTTTCCCCTCTAACTTTGGAACTTACACTCCTAGTGAAAGGGAGGCTTGGGTGTTTGAAGAAGGAGATGGATCAAAGGCCTTACATTTGATGCCTTTAACTCTGTAGGAGTCATTCCAAGGAAATCAATAAGAGCCAGCAATAACTCCACTGAAAACAAATCTTTCATCACTCATACCTGACAGAGACTGTGCCCCTGCTCCAGGTGCTGTATCTCTTGTGTATTCATTCATCATTCATTCATTTCAATTTGGCAGTAAGAAGCTTCTGAATCCCCAGGACATGAAGCGCTGTAGAGGTTCATGTAAAACAATGTTGGAGATCACAGTTTCATTTCCATACAGGTTTCCAGACCTTTATTCTACTGATCAACTAACTGATACCTTTGGCACAAATAGGGGAAAACATGGGTTGAAACTGAGACTAAGAAAAAGGGAGCTGTTTTATTTTCTGAAACCTCGTGTATGGAGAATCTAAGCTCATTTCCATTTATTTTATACGCCTTGCACAAAAAGGCTTTTGATGCTGCCCTGGGCATTGGTACTCATTTAAATTCCTATTTTATTCACATATTCCCAGGTTATTTACCATGACTCATTTCTCTTTTGGTTACAGCACTATAATGTGGCACATTAGTTGGGACATAAATCTGTTAGATATTTACAACTATTTGGGGATAGAGCATCACTATGTTGGGGGTTATCGACATTGTTTGTTGAGACGTTGGTAGACTACACTATGAAAGCATTAACCCTTCCCCTCCACCAAAATTCCACCTGTAATAAGTTTTTTCCTTGTGCATCTCTGATCCAAACTGTAGCAGCAATGGCATGTGTGCAGAGCCACCTCACCTCTGGGGCAGGTCTGCCAAGAGCCCAGCAGTACCCAGCTGGGATGCAGCAGTGGCTTTTCTCCTTGGATGAATCAGACCGGTGCTCGAACTCCAGAAATTCATTTAGCCTCCAACTGACTAACTTGCAGTTTCTTTTCTCTGGAAGGGACCACTTTGAATTTGTGGATCTGCCCTTAGATATGCTATGTACTCTGCTCTGCTCTTACTTCAATACGGTCATTGAGTGCATTCATATTCAGGTATGGCCTACAGGTTTGTGGCCAAGGTGAACCTTCATTTAACATCCTATTTTTTTCTTTTTCTTTTTTTTTTTTGTTTTTTTTTTTTTTGTTTGTTTGTTTTTTTGAGACAGCGACTTACCAGGCTGGAGCCCAGTGGCGCAGTCTCCACTAACTGCAACCTCTGCCTCCCAGGTTCAAGCGATTCTTCCGCCTCGACCTCCCAAGTAGTTGGGACTACAGGTGCATGCCAAACACCTGGCTAATTTTTGTATTTTTAGTAGAGACAGGGTTTCACCATGTTGGCCAGGATGGTCTGGATCTCTTGACCTTGTGATCCACCGGCCTCAGCGTCCCAAAGTGTTGGGATTACAGGCGTGAGCCACCGCACCCAGCCCATCCTATTTTTTTCAAGTGAGAATTGTCTAGTTAAGAAATACTCTTGGTTTACAGAGTTATTTTTTCTTCAGGGAAGGTAATAGTCCCTTGGCATTATGTATTACCCCAAAGTATCATCATTAGGAATATTAATTACTGTTAGAGTAACTAGTGAAAAGACCTATCTATAGTTTTCTAAGAATATTCCACATAAGCTGCTAGCCCCTTTATTTTTTACATAATGTGAAAGCACTAATGCTGATATAGTTGTACTCTGTGCCAGGCACTGTGCTTAACAGATCATCTCATTTAATCCTAGCAGGTGCTCCATGCCTCACTTGAACTCCTTGAAAACAGAGGTTGAGATGAGGGCTTTGTGCAGGTAGTATATATGGGAGGTGATCCTTGAGGGTGTGAATGAAGGCTGCAGAAAGTGAGTCAGAGAATGAGAAAGTAGAGTCAATGTAAGGACGTATTATTTAAGCACCATGGTGGGCCACAGGGACTTAACTCTGTGTCATGACCTCTTGAGAACTGGACAGAGGCCTCCCACAATTGTCCAGCAGGACAGGAAGCAGGGGTATTTATCCAATGGTTCCCATGCCCCACAGGCCAAGGATTATTCCCAGACACAGAGAGCTCAGCTTGCAGGGAAGTGAGTAGTTGCCGCCAGCAACAGCCCACTGTCGACACAGCTATAGTCATAGTGGAAATATGTGAGCAGGGGCAAGAGAGGCTTCTGACACAATTATTATCCTGCCATTTTACAGACAGGAAACTGAGGTACATGGAGGTTACTTCATCCTCCCAAGGTCATAGGCTGGTCAGTGGTGGGACCAGGATTTGAACATAGGCAATCTAACCTGAAAGCTCATGGCCCTAACCACTGTGCTCCTGACCTCCCACAGAAGGGATGATGACCGCTGCACTCCAGGCTTCCCTCGTGTAGCTCCGCCTAGGGATTTGGGTGTCCATCACCAACTCAGTCTGGAATTAGTCCTGGTGATATCTCTTCAAATGTTGCATTTCCTCCATACGGAATTTATTTTCTTTTAGTTGCAACAACACAAGAAAATGCTACTGAAATGCTGCATCTGCATTCATGAGAAAACAAATAAATAAATATATCATCTGAGACCATGTAGGAAGAGATAGGTTCCAACAGTATACCACTCAAGGGAAAGAAAAAGGGGAGAAAATATAGCTCATACAACTTTTCTTGAGTTCAGAAACTGCTTTTCAATTTTTTATTAAAATGTTATTCTTCAAAGAGTATAGAAATACACCTGGCAATGACCTGTTAGAAGTCAGCCATCTGCTTCAAACATACATAAGGAACATACCCAAACAGATTCTGCCTCAACAAAATTTATTAAGGTGTATACATACAGTATATTATCAGAACAACACCAAAGTGGCTACAGTTGACAGATTCTCCTAAAGTGGAAACTATTTTCCTACAGATTATTATTCCCCTTGATACAAGTTGTAATGACTGTGAAAGTTTTGAAAGATAAGCTTGAAGGGGCCACAGCGTTGATTATGAGGGCAAGGAGCTATAGACGCCATGCACACAGGGCCCAGGAGGCAGCGGAGCCGCAGGAGGGCGTGGCAGACCCGTTTCTGCTGTGAGGAGACCAGCACAAAGAGGAAAATGGTTCTTCTCCAGGGGAAGGGTCTTTGGGTTCACATTCAGGAAACACAAGACACCACACCCGAGAGAAGAAAGGAAAACAAAACTCCCTACAGAGTCTGGGCTCCCTCCAAGAGACGAGAGACCGGGCCAGTGTGGTCAGAAGAGGGGACTTGTTGAGATGTGGAAGTTTGCTGGTGAGGATTCCTATCACTTCCCTTCAAGCTTGCTCAAGGCACCAGACTAGCTCCCCTAAGTGCCAGGAGCAAGAATAAAACACCCTAGAGAGAAGAGCAGAGCTGGCACTTGGTTCGTCCTTACTAAGAGTGAAGTGTTATCTGCGGTTCTAATTCAAGCTGGTGAAATCCACTCCAGGAGGGTCCAAAATTGCCTGTGAGGCTGACCAGCTGAGGACACTGCCCTCCTTCTTTTACCCACTCTGGCTCCTACTAAGACAGGGAAGGAGAAAGTGAAGAGCTCATCTGGGCCAGATGTTGCCTTGGCACTCTACAATAATTATTTCTCCCTGTTCTGTTCCTCCTCTTTGTCCAAAATTAAGAGAGAACCACAGTTGTACAAACAGACTGAAAAAGAGACTGGCCACACCTGAGTTCTAGAGTCTTCCTTGGAATGAAACCATCTTTGCCAGATTCTTCCCAACCTCTTGGGCAGAATCACCTTTCCAAACCAGGCCTTTTCAGTTTGATGTTTCCAAAGGACCTAGCTTACACTAACTCCATTTTTAAAATACCTTTTAATTCTCGAAGTTTGCATAAGATGATTTTTTCAATATACTTGACTCATACTCATTGTTACATAGCACCTTTCATGTGAGATCAAAGGGAAGAGAAAAAAACTACAGTGCCATAGGCATCCCTCAGTCTATCTTCTCCCCCATAAGCTTCTCTCTCATTTGTTGAGAAAACACAATTTAAGGTGAAAGACATAGCAAAGGATTTTCAGTGTTTTGCAACCAACACTGACCCTGACTGGAGGGTGTAGGTGTATCTCTGAGGTACTGGTGATGCCAAGGGAAAATCAGAATTATCAAGGATGAAATATCTCCCTTACTCCCAGGCACATCTATTGTCTATCACAGGTGTGGAATCGTCATCCCTTACCTACATCCCAGTGAAAGAGATGAAGGGTATCGGGAGAAATGGTGAGAAGTCATATGACTGGGGCTTCCAGAGAAATGGCGTAAGATGCCAAATCCCTATCTTCTCGATATATAACGTTTGATATGTTTAAGTTAATCAAACAGGCATTTTCTCTGCGGCTACCCTGCTCCATAATTATCTTAGAATTCCCTTAGAGCGTCCCTGCTCCTTGTGAGCTCTAAAAGTATTCTCGCTGTGTGTTCTCTGTGGAGCCCAGGGAAGTGAGGCATCCCCAGAAAATGCACATGGAGTACCCACCTGAAGACCCATTAAAAACTGCCCAGCTCTTGTCCCCACGGGGAATAATGTGGACGTCACTAAGGAAATGGATCACTGAGATAGATATATATATATATACTCCCTCAATAAAGAGGACACTGGATTTTACATAGATTTCCCTATCATTCAAAAGCATCTGGCCCATATTGGAGGAATCAACTCACAATGAGTTGCAAGGAGATCATACAATCATATGGCCACAGTATTCCCACCCTCTGGTGGGAATAGTCTAGAGAGTGGGAATATGGAAGCTCTCTGTTGCTTCCAAGAATTTACGATCCTTGCTAGGAATCCACCTTTGGAAAAATGCTCACTTTATTGTTTCTGCTCATCTTCCGCTCCACCCTGCCTACCTTGGGCACCTTTGTCTGGATCAGCTCTTCTGGGGTGTTACCCAAGGGGGGAAGCAGCCGCTTCTTGCTGTTTCGGGTTTCTGAGAGCCACTGAGGAGGCAACTCAAAAGGCCCAAAGCCAAACTGCAGGGAATACTTATCAGAGAATGTTTCAGGTTCCACAGGGGCTGCTGGTGCCACCTGGGATACAGAGTCCACTGTGCCCAGGGGTGGGGCAGAGGGTGCAAACTGTGGCCCCTGCTCTCCCTCCAGGCAGGTGCTAAATATCTCCTTGGCCTGGAAGTCAGCTGAGCCAATATACTTGGCCTCACTCTCTTCCTCATCCTCTGTGGGCTTAAAGATCTGCTGCTGCCCAATGTGGAACATCTCCAGGAGCTGGCTGCCTGAACGTATGCTGGGTTCCAGACTGGCCTCAGCCAGGCCGCTCCCGGTACTGACCACATTACGGCGACTGTACCGGTGGTGTAGTTGCACCAGGGTCCCTATCAAGCACTTGCGGACAGATTTGTTCACAGTAAGAAAAAGAACAGGGTTTGCCAGCAGGGAGACTTTGGGCAGCCAAATGGCAGTGAGCAGCAAGAAGACGGAGGTGTCGGGAACATTGAGCACGGTCTGGTAGACGACCAGGGTGGCGTAGGGCACGCTACACAAGATGAAGACCATCACCATGGAGAGCAGGGTGGCGTGCAGCTCGGCCTCCCTCTGGGAGGCATAGGGGATGGAGATGGTGTTCTGTGGGGTCCGGAGCGCTGCTATGATGACCTTCTTCTTCTGGCTGGCACTCAGGGCCCTTCGGATCAGTATCAAGAAGAGGAACACCACCGCCACAGGCACAATGACTGTGGTGATGTTATACACCAGAACATACACCAGGTGGCCCAAGGAGTTGCTCCAGACTTCTGTGCAGGTGGATGTGGCATAGATGTCGGCCACATTGGTCACTGCAAACACAGGAACGCTGGCCACCACGGCATGGGCCCAGATGTACATCACCAGTTCACGGGACTTGGCATCAGATATTTTCCTCTCCAGCGGATAGAGGACTGAATAGTACCTGTAAGATACACAAACAAAATTAATTCTGCAGAAGACACTTTTTAAGTTAGGGGAACCTATATCACCAAAAGTAGATGAGAGGGAAGAAAGGTAAAGTTCTTTTATTCACCCTAAGACTGAGAAACACTAGGGGAATCCAGGAAGCCAGACCTTAAGTTTTGAGGACTTTGCAAGTGCAATGAGAAATACTGCTAGACCTTTAAAAACCTTTCCAAAAGAGCAGAGGAAAGCCTTGTCTTCGTGAAGTACTACAGGAAAACAAGTAAACAATTTCAATTCATAGCTAGCTTTATAGTTTTTGCTACCAGGATGAAATCTCAAAGCGTGCCCTCAATATAAAAGATTTCTCCATCTGCTGTAAAGATATCTACTTTTCAATCTGAGCGTAAAGGGTAATTGGTAAAAATTTTACATGGGCTAAAGAAGCATTAGGGCAATTTTCAAAGCTATCAACAGAAATAAATTTGTCTACACATATATCTAAAGCAGATTTATGCCACAGTCTGGATATCATTAGCAATTAAAGCTGTTCAGGTCAGAAGAACCCAGTATGAAGAACGGACTCTGATAAGAGTCCATTGATTTCCACAAAAATCAATTTAGCTGGCAAAAGTTATGTCTGCTCAATAGCCATTGCTCCCATAATAATTACTCAGTAACCCTAAAGGCAATCAATAACTCCAAAATGCCTGCACATTAGATTTTTGTTAAAATCAGATGAGACACTGTTTTTCCTTCCAAACTTTAACTTGATCATTCTGTAACCACCTAAACAGAATTCTAAAAGCACACTGTTTCAATATCACCAGTGATTTGAGGGAACTGAGTAAGTCTTCAGACCCTAGAAACACAGCTGTCCTAAAAGAGCTGCCACTAGCTGTCAGAGATATGGTCAGTTTCATCACATTTGCTTGGCCGTATCTGTGCAGTCAGTTAATGCTGGGGTTGACCTTACAACCTTAGTGACACCTATTCACTCATAGGGCAAGGTAAGCAGGCAAGCCTTCCAGTAACAAGTACGTGTGTGTGTGTGTGTGTGTGTGTGTGTGTGTGTGTGTGTGTGATGGAGTCTCACTCTGTCGCCCAGGCTTGAGTGCAGTGGCACAATGCAGCCTCACTGCAGCCTCTGCCTGGTTCAAGCCATTTACCTCCGAATAGTTCAAGCCATTCTCCTACCTCGGCCTCCCAAGTAGCTGGGATTACAGGCAGGCACCACCAAGCCTGGCTAATTTTTGTATTTTTAGTAGAGACAGAGTTTCGCCATATTGGCCAGACTCATCTCAAACTCCTGACCTCTCAGTTGATCCACCCGCCTCAACTTCCCAAAGTGCTTGGATTATAGACATTAGCCACCATGCCCAGCCTCCTGTAACAGGTACTTCTGAGCATCACCTATGCACCAGGTCCTGTGCCAGGCACTGGGTTATGAGAATGAAAAGACATAGGGATGTCTCTAAATTCAACAGGGACAAAGATGCACACACTAACAATTACAAACAAGGAGATGACAGCTCTACTAGAGACAGGCACAGGCAGCACCTAAAGCCACCTGGGAAAACAGCAAGAGAAGGAGGCACTGTGGTGGAGTCTGGCAGGGGGACCAGCTGAAGGGGAACATTCCAGGCTGAGAGATGCAAACACAATAGTGACCATGGACAATTAGGAAAGGAGGGAGCATGGTAAGATGTATTCTAGATTTCTTTCTGGGAGGGGGAAAAAGAGAAAGAAGTGCATAAGTGAGGTATGCTGCCCAGGATAGAGTGCAATGGCATGATCTCGGCTCACTGCAACCTCTGCATCCTGGGTTTTAGCGATTCTCCTGCCTCAGCCTCCCAAGTAGCTGGGACTACAGGCGCCCATCACCGTGCCTGGCTAATTTTTGTATTTTTAGTAGAGACAGGGTTTCACCATCTTGGCCAGGCTGGTCTCAAAGTCCTGACCTCATGATCCACCCACCTGGGCCTGGGATTACGGGCATGAGCCACTGCACCCAGCCTGAATATAGTTTTCTAATCACAATACAGTAAATATGTGATGCCCCCACCCCTACACATGAATACATGCTTAGGAATTCACTGGCTCTGTCTTCCATTTGCTCACAGATATGTAACAAACTCAGGCTTACATTAATTTCCAGTCCCGCTATGCGTTGGGGAACAGACTGCAACACAAGCACACAGGCTCACTATAAATCATTTCCTTAGTGTGTGCATCTCTAAAAGGTGACACAAAAAGTGTAGATGACCTCCCAATTAACTTGCTGACTTAGTGCCATGAAACGAATAGCTCTGAAAGAAGTGAAAGAAAAGACTGTCTTTTCTTCTTCAGGTGCACATGCTGATGTGTGCAAGTAATTTGTATCTGTGAATAACAAGAATTTACCAGCCCTGTTTTTCTACTAAAAGGATTTGTTTTACTTTTTAAAATTATAGTAAAATTACAATAGTTTTTCTGCTGGAAAGAAAATAAGAATTTCTTACTGTTTTCATATCTCTTTGTCTAAGACCAAGGGCCCAGAAATAGCCCACAGGGATTATTGCATTGCTTCCAAGTATAACAGCAAACTGTTCAGAATAATGTATTCCTTCTTATTGAATCTTATTAAAAAAAAAAAAACTTTCAGGATTTATAGCAGCATTACTCACAATATCCAAAAAGTAGAAACAACCTAAATATCCATCAACTGGTAAATGGAGAAACAAATTTGGTATACTCCTAAAATTGAATGAATGTATTATTTGGCAATAAAAATGAATGAAGTACTGTTACATTCTGCAACATGAACTTTGAAAACATACTAAGTGAAAGAAGCCAGACACAAAAGAACATACATTGCATGACTCCACTTACAATGCAATGTCCAAAAAAACCAAACATATAGAAACAGAGAGTAAATTCATGATTGCTTAGGTCTGGGGATGGGCATGTAAGTTTCTTTGTGAGGTAATAGAAATGTTTTAAAATTATATTGTGACAATGACCGTACAACTCTATAAATATATTAAAATTCATTGACTCATATACTTTAAATAAGTAAATTTTATCATATGTAAATTATATCTCAGTCCAGAATATCAAACTGAAGTACCAGAGCAGGTACTCCTGGGGGCATTCAGAAGGACACTGAACACAAAATGGTCCAACATAAAACATATTAGCGCACCCACCAGAAGTACACTTGAGGAAGGACTCTGATTTCACTCTTGTCTTCCACACCTTGGAAATAAAGCCTTGGGAATAAAGTGTAACAGCACTTTCCAGATATGCAGCAATAGAAGAGACATGCAACATCACCATAAAGCAGGTGTGGCAAATTGGCATTTCAGGGCACACATTCATCTTTCTGAAGGGATTTGGATGAACAAATAATACTTTTTGAAAAAAAACTAATTGCCAACATTTTAAAATAATGAAATTCTAGATTTTTTTAATTCGTCTTCTGAAGAAAGAAAAAAGTCCTGCCCACTGAGTTTAGATTCTTACAAAGCAATTATTAGCAACTGCTGAGGGGCTGATCCCCATGAACAGGAACACGGACACACACTTCACGTGCCACAATTGCAACCTGGCCTGTTGTCACTTGACTTCGTCACCTGCCTTGTTTGGCTCCATGAATGGTGAGATTCCAGTCCCTTCTAAAGAGCTGGAGTGGCTCCCAGAAGATCTGATGGTAACATGATTGCAGACAATATATCAAAGGAAGAATGTGCCATCAGAAGGGAAGCCTGAGAAAGAGAGGCAAATATTGGTGCAGTGCATCCTATCACAGGCCATAATAAATCACTTAATTCTTTCTACTGCTCTGGAATCTGAGGCTCAGAAAGTTTAAGCAGCTTTACCCAAAGCCATTCAGCTAGAAAGCTGTGTAGGCAGGACTCAAAGCCAGGCTTCTAGTTCCAGCATCCATTCTCTTAAACAGAACCGCAATGACTTCTCCCAGTATGCCGGGAGCTTCGTGTGACTCTGTGTCCCTCCATGCTGACGGCATCAGGCAGCTGAAGAAATCAAGGTCCTTGGCCTGAGAGGCTGAAATGACTCTATAGATGCGTTCTACAATCAATACCCTCACAGGTCATTAAGGTATTATGTTTTGAATGGACAAAGAGCTCTAAATTTTCAAATTAATCTAAAATGTTGTTAAATTTTAACATAGGATATAAAATCAGAATAGCCAGCACCTTCCTTTCAGCATTGTTTCCTCTCTGTTAATCTTGAAGTCAGAAACACTCATGGACGTAAAATACTTTTCAATTCTTGTTTGTTTACTTAATTCAATTCTCTAGAATATATTATCTAAACTGTATTCATGAAGCACTAGCTAAAAAGGAGAAAGGCAGGAATTTGTTGATTATGAGATCTATACACAACTTTGATAAAATTGATCAAATTATGCAGAATGGCAGTAACCAAGATGTAAGGTTCACTTCCAAATGAACATCCTTTCAAAGAGAATGGGAAGAGAAAACAATCACCACTGCAATATGAAGCCTTGGAAATACATCCTCCAGAAGAATTCTGGTGTTACCTGGCCAGATCCAAATGGACCATCTAATCATTTGTTAAATAACCACTGAATCATTCCCTCGTTCTTTCAGAGATGTTCCATACTGCATCAAAAACGCCTAATTGCAGAATTATCAATCAGATGAACAATATACTGCAAATTGCAACACAAATACCACCAATTGCAACCAAGCTAAAGTGACCCTATGATCTCGCAGCTCTACCCAGCATCCTCACCAAGGAACTCCCACCCCCAGGTCTTCTCTCAGTGGTTCTATTTTCCATGGCTGTTGCTAAATCAACCTGTCTTTTGTGAGGCATCTGTTTTGGACATTTATTCCCTTTCTGTTGATCACAAGCAGACTAAAAACCAGTATTTGGAACACTGACTACTCATCATTGCTTCATGATGCCAATATTTTAATATAACTTAAAAAAAAAAAGTTAGCTCCTTATTACCTGATCTTACCTGTCCAAAGCAATAGCAGGGAAGCTGAGGATGGTCACAGAGCAGAACACTTTGTGCAAAAATTTGACGACCTTGCAGAAGAGCATGGTGTAGATCCACCAGCAACAGTGAGGACTGGTACTGAGGATGATGTCAAAGGGCACACAGACCAGGCTGGCACAAATTCCCGAGCAGGCCAGGTTTTTAATAAACCTGTTGGTGACAGATTTGAACACGGTTGTGCGGCAAGTTGACCATAACACCATGAAGTTTCCTGCCCAGATATGAAAAAAAATAAAATAAATTAAATAAAAATTTAAAAACCAAAAAAAGGAAAAAATACAGGTTAAAAAATGTAAAAAAAAATTTGAGAGTTGATTTCAAAAGATTTAATTTAAATCCTATTTAAATTAAAATTTAACATAGTACATGATATATTACATAGTCAATGTGAAATTATTAAATCACATATCAATAAGTCTAGGAAAAATTTTAGTGGTGAATTTATTAATTTTAGACAAAACAATATTATAGTGATGGTTTAGTCTCATCAGAGTATAAACAATTTGCTAGTTACTACTTAATCCCAGGCAGTCTGCTCTTATCAAGTTTTCCGATGACCTCCATGTTGCAAACCCTGTGATAGAAATACAATGCCACCCACACATGTCATCTTAAATTTTCTGATAGCCACGTCTTAAAAAAGTAAAGAGAAGCAGGTAAGATTTTAATAATATTTTTTATTTAACCCAACAGATCCCAAATATTTCAATATATAATGATTACATTAAAATCATTAATATTTTTTATTCTTGTTTCTGTACTAAGTATCCTGTACTAAGCCTCTCCCTATATTAGTCTACCCATTCTGGTAGTTTTCCATCAAAATGCTGATGACTCCCAAATTCATGTATCAAAGTAGGCTTCTCCTGTCAACTCCAGACTCCTTTTGCCAGATAAGCTTCTGATGCCCCTCTCAATCCCTTGAGGGATTGAGATCCATGTTCCTCAAGGGTTTACTTAATCTGATCCTACCTTCCTCATCTCCTATCTTCCCTCCCCTGGCTTGCTGGGCTCCAGCCACTCCAACCTTAGTGTTTCCTGAAGCACATCAGGGCTAATCCTGCCTCAATGCCTTTGTACACGCATTTTTTTTTATACTGCTTAAGATGTTGTTCATATGTCTGATTACTTTAAATCCCAGTCTTAGTTTAAATGCTGCCTTGTCAAAAAAAGCCTTCTCTAACCATCATTTTATTTCAAGCACTAACTGCTCCTCCCTCTATTATGCTCCATTATCGTATCTTCTTCCTTCTTATCATAATTATTTATTTGTTGACTTGCTATCTCTCCATTTCATGAAGAAAAACTGTGTCAATCTTGTTTATTGTTATAACTCTATGCCTAGCTCAGTACCTGGCACAGAGTAGGCATGTGATAAATATTTGCTGAAAAAATGAATTTGTAAAATATTTAGACACACAGTAATCAAAAGTTCCTGGATAAGAGAACTCCTTTTGTAGTATGTGTGTCATGTAAGGATATTCTAAGTTGGCAAGCAGTTCCCAAACCTTACCATACATCAGAATAACTGTACAAGATATACTGAATCACAGAGCATAGGTATGGAACTGGGAACCTGCAACTGAAACAAGCACCTCAGTACAGTTGGCCCCCAGAATATGGTTTCTTTTAAACTACTTTTAGATAGAGTCCACAGCCCCATGGCCAGACTCTCACAGGGCACCTGTCCTCAGGAGTGCTGGGCAGCCTGCCAAGGGGTTTTATTAGCATTTACATGCTCATGAATGAGTTGTTTTGAAGCTGTTATTTCTTTAAAACCCAAGACGGCTATAATCACATTTTATCGCCATCTATTTACATGACTCTAGGCAGCATCTAGAGCCTAACCTCTTCTGCTGTTAAGAACCTGAGGCTTAAGAATCCTGTATTCTTTCCATTCTCTAAACCTCTGATCTCGTTCTCTTTCTCCTCATTTGAAACTGACTCATTTGGCTCTAAGAACCTGAATTCGGCCAATATGTCAGGAGAGAAGCACCCATACCCAATACCCGATTGGCTACACATTGAAAAATAAATGTGTGTGTGTGTGTGTGTGTGTGTGTGTGTTTGTGTCTGTGCCCACACAGCAACAAAGCAAGATGACTGTATGTTTGATTATTTAACCTCATTAGCCCTTCAGATTCTCCTTAGTGTTACAAGGCATACTAAGTAAGAATAACTCACTATATATTTAAGTAACAAATTTTCAACCTCCATATACTTTTTCCTTTAGAGATCATGTTCCCAGTCACCTAATCTCCCCTAAAAATGATCTAAGTTCTGGAACCATTCCCCTTCCCTATATATTCCCATTATACTTTCTAATGTTGAATTGCATGACGATACTCAATGTCATAGCCTTGGACACAGCAACACAATTAGGACATACTCATGTTGTACAACACAGATATATACCATTTGTGTCAATGAAAAATATTTTTAAAAAGCAAAAACAAAATAAAGTATCTCAAATAATTCTTGCAGTACGTAGCACACAAACATGATACATCTTAATAGAATGCCAATATAAATTAAACACCACACAAGGTTACGAAAATCAAAAAATATATCAATGACCTTTGCACTGTTTCATTAAGAAAAATTAAAAATCTCAAAGTAACGATAACTGCCTAATGTTTTAAATCCAATTAGCTAGACAGTTTGACACAACTATGAGATTATTTCATCATTATGAAAAGAGTTTTCTGAAATGTTATCTAGCCAAGGATATGTTACCTATAATAAAACAACGATTCTAACTATACTTAGTTATTTGCTTAATAAAAAAAAACAACCACCCAGGTGTGGTGGCTCATGCCTGTAATTCCAGCACTTTGGGAATCCAAGGCAGGAGAACTTTCAGAGGCCAGGTGTTCAACACCCACCTGGTGAACACAGCAAGACCTCATCTTTACAAAAAATAAAAATAAAAAATAAGAAATGGTGAGGTGGTTAATCCCAGCACTTTGGGAGGCTGAGGCGGGTGGATCACGAGGTCGAGAGATCGAGACCATCCTGGTCAACATGGTGAAACCCCGTCTCTACTAAAGATACAAAAAATTAGCTGGGCATGGTGGCACGTGCCTGTAATCCCAGCTACTCAGGAGGCTGAGGTAGGAGAATTGCCTGAACCCAGGAGGCGGAGGTTGTGGTGAGCCGAGATCGCGCCATTGCACTCCAGCCTGGGTAACAAGAGCGAAACTCCGTCTCAAAAAAAAAAAAAAAAAAAAAAAGAAAAAAAAAGTTTAACTTTCTCAACATACAAAACCCTTTAAGATAGAACCTCTGGCTACTCGCACACTTACTAACTAACGTTGCAGTATCGTGACTGAATGGCATAATCCTGGAAATCTGAAGGTCGAATTCGTGTTTTTCTCTGAGTCCTTAAATCTGCTGTCCAAGCAAAACCTTCAAATAGAATTAGAAAGCGTAAGAGAGACAGCAAGAGAGGGAGTGAGGGAAAGAAAAGATAGGAATACAGAACTCTTCAGTGTAGAGAAGTCAAATGATAGCTGGAGTGTTCAAAATGAGGCACCATTAAGCTCTGTGGAGCAAGAGGTATGATGGGGATCAGGGGAACCAACATTAAACAACTGAGTTTCCAAATTCACCCTTCCAAAGCAGATAGTTCTAAAAAGTTCTAAATAGCTCTAAAAAGGATTCTATCTTACTTTGATTCGTAACAATATTGTTCTTTAATTTACGCAGATATAATTTTCCAAGTGACCAAAGAGTCAGTGCTAACTAGGTGATGAGAAGTTTTTGAGCGCCGGGCGCGGTGGCTCAAGCCTGTAATCCCAGCACTTTGGGAGGCTGAGGCGGGTGGATCACGAGGTCGAGAGATCGAGACCATCCTGGTCAACATGGTGAAACCCCGTCTCTACTAAAAGTGCAAAAAATTAGCTGGGCATGGTGGCACGTGCCTGTAATCCCAGCTACTCAGGAGGCTGAGGCAGGAGAATTGCCTGAGCCCAGGAGGCGGAGGTTGCGGTGAGCCGAGATCGCGCCATTGCACTCCAGCCTGGGTAACAAGGGCGAAACTCCGTCTCAAAAAAAAAAAAAGAAGTTTTTGAGAGCCAGGCGCGGTGGCTCACGCCTGTAATCCTAGCACTTTGGGAAGCTGAGATGGGTGGATCAACTGAGGTCAGGAGTTCAAGACCAGCCTGGCCATCATGGTGAAACCCCATCTTTAAAAAAAAAAAAAGAAGTTTTTGATTCAGGGATTTTTGATACTGGTATCAGAAGAATTATGGCCAAAGAATGCAGAGGGAACCAGCTTGCAGCCCTAGGGCTATGCCTCGTGGTTTTCCGTACAATTTGCTCTTACTCCTAGTCTGAAAGTTTGAGCCTCTTCCTCACTAAAGAAGTGTCAGTTTGCTGTAACTTGATTAAACTAATACCTGCCCAACTCAGTTTATGCTGATTGCTATTGGCATGAGAAAAATATGTTATTTTTGCCACAGTTTGATTCCAGAGGATTTTTTCTGAAATGATGCATAAAGTTCAAACTAAGCAGGAGTAGAATTTTTTTTTTAAGCAGGAGTTGAATTAACAGGAAGAAGCTATGTAGTAAGTTCATTAAAATGGCATATTTTAAATAATTACTTTGAATGAAAAGCATCTTAAGAAATATATATCCCCAATTTAGCCCTGGATGGTTTCTGCTTAGAATACTTGTTCCCAATGAATAATGCAGATAAAATATTAGCAAGATTCGCTTTTGTAATATATAAGAATATATAAAGAAACTCCAACAATAGCCTCATCCAGTCAGCTCCTGTGGGGCCACACAATGGATTTTAGGTGAGTCTACAACAAATGCATATATCTTTTAGCAATAATGGTATCCCAAAGGGTAAGGCAAACTGTGTAGCATGATCAAAACAAAACTATTTCAGTGACCACAGTCAAGTCTGCCCCATCCTTGGGGCTCCCTCACAGAATTCATAAAGCCCCTGAAATTAGTCCCTCACATCTCTCAACACACAGCAAGATACATACAGACGCATAAAGTAAGAAGAAAAACACAGTTAAGGATCTGAATTGATAACTCTTCTCTTTGTCTTTTCAGTGACTTGAATTTTTCCATATAAATCAACTGGAAAACTTTTATGGCTTCACAAGATACTTTCTCTCTTTCCCTCTGGTCGCTCACATTAGTTTATCAATGTCCTTGAGAAGGACATTATTTTCTGAAAAGCTATAGCAAGAAAAGTCTTGAAATCATCGGCCCCACTTAGCTGTGATGGTATTGAAACATATTCATAGTAACAGATTCCACTTCCCTTTCCATAGGTATATGGAGAAAACTTCCAGAGAAAAGAAAGAAAAGTTTTACCTAACTCTGCCCATAGTTAAGCATGCTACCTTTGGATCGGCATCCAAACAAGTCCCGCTTGATGGAGTGGATGTGAAACAGTTCACCATCTTAAATATCTGCCACATAGGCCATCTTGCCTCTAAGAGGCCCTTGCCTATATTAAATTACTCATGCAATCTTTAAACTCTTGGAAGGCAGGGTCCATATCTTCTGTATCATTCATACTGCACTTAGGCTCCATGGGTTATTTCTCCACCTGTATAATGTAAGATTACAAAGCCTGAAAAGAGCCTTATCTGAAAACTCTGTCATCCCTCATTAGCACCAGACATGGTTTTATATCTAGGGGTTGCTTCAAAAAGACCTAAATAGATGAAGAACTTAAACTTAAAGTTTAATATAACAAGAGAATTATCATTTTTTTCTGTGTACTCAGTTTTATATCTACTGATGACAACTACCTTCAACCAACAAGCTGAATGTTTACTATCTTCCCATTGCCAACACACAGTATCAGAGCTGCTTAGAGAGATGTATTCAGCAATGATACATCATGCTACACTGTAATTAGTCTAGTGAATGTACAGGGAATACTCATGTACTCTATTCTCCTACTCCCTCTGTCCCAGTAACTATAATTATACAGCCTGAAAGGAAAAATTATGTTGGAAATATTTCCAAAGATCCCAAGGGTAAGATAATTAGAGGACTAAGAAAGGAAACTGAGCCTGATCCTGCTTCAGTCCACTGGGACCTAGCATAGCTCATATGAGTTGGAGAAATAAGGTTTTGGAAATGAGAGCCTCTTAATCCTTATGATCTGAAACAATTGGACAATGACATTAATTAAAAGCTGAAAATGTCATTCATTTTTCTATAGCTGAATTTAGGAGGCAAGGCAGGAGAAAAAGGAAAGGCCTGAGGGTAAGGAGCTAGGAATGACATTCCAATTTTTCTAACAGATTTTAGGACACTCTCCCACTACTGAGGAGGTTAAGTATCTCTAGAGCAAAACTCCTGTGTGTCCTTTACCACCTTCTCCTGTCCCTGCAAGGAAGGAGAAGGCCAGCAGGAGAGGAGTGTCTGTGCAGTGAGGCGCTGGGAGAGCCAGAATAAGCAGATGGGGCAAGAGCTGGGACTAGCCAGATCCAGGACAAGGCAGGAGACAGTTGGCCAAGACAGGGAAGGCTCTGGAAGGAAGCAATGGATCTGAAGGTCACAGCAAAGTCAAAAATAGAACACTTAACCTTGCTCTGACCTGAAAGGATGAGTTATAGCACACAGGCCATGAGAGCTAGCCAGCTCAATAAGAAAATGGAATAAACGCTCAAACAGAATGCTGGGAGCCAAGAGCTCTGTAGGAAGGAGGGAGAAGGGCAAAGGAAACAAAATAACAGATTAGCGCATTGGTAACAGGGAAGGAGCCTGATAACTGAGACACTCTGGCCTAGACCCAGAATAATATCTATAATTCTATAATAATATCTATAATTCTAGCAGAATATCTATGATTCCTTCTCAGTTAAGAACTAAACAAAGTGTATGTAAGGGCCTTGCAGATGTAACATAATTCTGGAAGTACTTGTCTATAACAAAGTGCATGTGGGTGGGCAGAAACAACACCTTTTGGAAAACAAATCCTAATGCTTGCCTTTCTCTCTTTTCTTCTTAGCCCTCCCTCAAGTAAACATGGAGAGAGTGGAAGAGAAGAGGGCAAAAATAGGGAGCAAAACATTAGGGAGAATTATTTCAGTTCCATTTCTCTCCCCAAGCTAAGGGCTGTTTTGTTTGTGCATTTCCCAGTGAGTTTAAGCAATGGAGACTTTCTGTGCCTGAATCTTCATTAGTCACATTGCTGAAAACTGGACAAAAGGTTTCTTTGCTTTGTATCATTTTCATTTTTTTTTTTTTTTGAGATGGAGTTTCACTCTTGTTACCCAGGCTGGAGTGCAATGGCACGATCTCGGCTCACCGCAACCTCCGCCTCCTGGGTTCAAGCAATTCTCCTGCCTCAGCCTCCTCAGTAGCTGGGATTACAGGCACACGCCACCATGCCCAGCTAATTTTTTGTATTTTTAGTAGAGACAGGGTTTCACCATGTTGACCAGGATGGTCTCGATCTCTTGACCTCGTGATTCACCCGCCTCGGCCTCCCAAAGTGCTGGGATTACAGGCTTGAGCCACCGCGTCCAGCCTGCTTTTTATAATTTTCTAAGCATCCAAGATTCATGATGGTGATGGCCACAGTGACACACATATATGGAGGGGAATTTGCCTAACATTTTAGCGTTTCATGAAAAATCAATTTCCAATTTATGCATTTTTACTCTAATATTAGTTGATTTGAATAACATTGAGTTGTTTACCATGTAATTTTCCTGCTGGTTCAAAATAATGCAATTCTGAAAATGGGATTAGACTGTTTAAAGCACTAAGATCAATGAGGAGATGTGACCTCTTATTTTCTCATTATAAAACAAAACGCAGAGGAAAGAATTTTCTATCCTAGGAGAGATCAATTTTCTACTTTGTGAGTTTGTAAAATATTGGCTTTCACAGTGCAGTCAATGTCACTGACTCAATGTGGATTAAGCAAATAAGATAAAAGATAAAATCTGTTAATTTTTATTAAGCCACAGTTTCCATTAGTCTTGCCCTTGGCATTATTCTTATAAAGGTTTAAGTATGTAAATACCATGGCTGAAGACAGATGACTGGCTAATAAGTAATAGTCAAGAAATTTTAATATTACCCTAAGTAAGGAAATAAAAGTGAGCATATATGCAAAGATCAGTGACATGCTCCAACTCTTTAATTTACTTTTCCAGTAAAGAATGCTGAAATTTTTTAATAGGGGTAAGAAGGTAATCTACAATGCCAAACAGCTTTTATATCTGTTTTATATACTCATATGGATGGAATACACCTGGAAAAGTAATTTATACCTTCCTTGTTTCCAGATAAGATTATTTAAGTCTTGAATAACAGAAAGAAAAGCTATTCTTGCTAACTGTTAAGGGTTCTGGCAAAAGCAAATATTGTAAGCCCCTCTTCATCAGCCTCTATCTAAGATGGTCAATGATCTTCACATCCCTGTGTGGGTCTCTCCACAAGTCGACTTGTGTAAATGATAGGACATGGTGGAAATGTCCATGAGATTTCCAAGGCTAGGTTTTAAGACATTGCTACTTCTGTCCTAATCTCTTTTGAATCACTTGCTCTGAGGAAAGCCAACTGACATGTCTTGAGAGAAGCCCCACGCAGTCGTAAGAAGAGGCTCATGTCGTAAGGAACTGGGGCCTCCTGCCAACAGCCATGTGAATGCACCAACTTGGAAGCTGATCCTCCAGCCCCACTCATGCCTTCATGTGGCCACAGCTCATCTTGATGCAACCTTGTGAGAGACCTTGACCCAGAAATACCCAGCCAAGCTTTTCTTAAATTCCTGATCTACATAAATTATGAGAGATCATAACTGTTGCTTTAAGCTGCTATGTGTTGAGGTCTACCACTCAGACACTTCGCATAGACTCTTCTTTCATCTTCAGAATGAAAATGATAAAATTTACCTTTTAGGGCTGTTGTATTAAATGAGTCAAACACTGCCTCATTCATTACAAGTGTTAAATAACTATAATATCACATAATCTTTATTGTTTGTGAACTTTATTTTACTGATCATCATGTAACTATAAATTAGTGAGACTTATTTCTAAGTCATAAAAGGCATCACAGCAGTCACTGAGAAACCACAAAATAATGTTTTCTCAGAGTGTCAGATTCTTTTTTTTTCTTTTCACTCATGATACCTAAGGAAAGTGTCAGATTTTACTTACCCTTCCTTTAAGAAAATAACTTTTTAAAAATCTTGTAAACTTTAAGTTCTTTTAACTCTTGAGAGTAAATCTCCTGTTTATTCTCTTTCTATATAAAGAACACTAAAATCCAAGCAATTAATAGTCCTTAAAATAATTTTATCAGCTTAACTTCTTTCCATCAGCAGTCAAATTAATGAAATCAGAAAATGTAGCTCCTTGACTGTCAGTGATTTTCCCTGATAAGTGGCTGTTGGAAAGACCACAAAAGCCATAGTCAAGTGTTGGGTACCAGCCCCAACTCCCTACGTGGGTGCCCTTAGTCCTGCAAGTGACAAGGGATTGAGAAAAGGAAATAAAGACAGAAACACGAGAGTAGAATTTACAGCAGGGTCCAGGGGACCAACGCAAGCGTGGGAACCACACTGGGCCCAGCTCTATGCTCCAAACACTTTCATTATGTGCATAATGTTACTGATCTTTTGGGCATGAAGGGGAGGTTGAAGGGGTACCTAAGATAGCCAGGATGAGAGCACTTGAGATCCTTCTAAGACATGCTAAACTAGTGCTCTGAGCATTTAACAGCACTTGAGAGCTTTTTTTTTTTTTTGAGACGGAGTTTCACTCTTGTTACCCAGGCTGGGGTGCAATGGCGCGATCTTGGCTCACCGCAACCTCCGCCTCCTGGGTTCAGGCAATTCTCCTGCCTCAGCCTCCTGAGTAGCTGAGATTACAGGCACATGTCACCATGCCCAGCTAATTTTTTTGTATTTTTGGTAGAGACAGGGTTTCACCATGTTGACCAGGATGGTTTCGATCTCTTGACCTCGTGATCCACCCACCTCGGCCTCCCAAAGTGCTGGGATTACAGGGTTGCGCCACCGCGCCTGGCCTTGAGAGCTTTCTAAGACATGCTAAACTAGTCCTCTGAGTTTACCACCAATTGTTATCAGGGTGCAGCTGCATCAGAAGTACAGCAGATGAGGAGCCACCCGCTCTAACCACACCCAATGCATCCAGGGGCTTTTATCTCCTGAGCATTGAGGACACAGAATCACTCCACATTCCGAGAACCTAGGCAGAGCCTGAGGCCTTCTGTGATCTCTGCCCTGCAGCGCTTTTCTCCTCCTTGCCAGCTCCCATCTGCAAAGACCCTCCCGGATCTTGCGAACAGAGGTAGCCTCCCTTCTCAGAGATCTTTGCATAAGCCTTCTTTACGAGATCCTCCCGAAGTCTACCTCACTTTTCAGGTTTTTTTCCAAGAAACCCTCCCTCACCACCAGAACCACCAATCCAAATCAGGACTTTCTGGCATCATTTCTCATCATGCTAATTGATTACTTCTTGTTTGTAGCACTTATTATACTGGGGATTAGTCAACTATCTCTGCCAATCTCCACTAAATTGTAAGTTTTATGAGGATAGGAATCTCATCAGATATTTGTAACACTATTGCCCCACTGCCTAGAACAATATCTGGTAATTATGAATACTAAATATGTGTTTGTTAACTGGGAAAAAAAATGAAAAAGCATATGAACATTGGGAAGCATAGTTCTACTAGCTCCATGCTTACTAGTTATCTTGGATTCCAAGTTTGAGGGAAGCTCAGAAATAAGATGCTGAGCTACATACCACCAACATTTCATCCCTCTACCTCTCTGCTTTTTCACAATGAAAGCAGTTTTAGTTTCTTCCTGAATTTTTTTTAAAATAACACATGTTTACTGTTATAATGGTTTAGGCCAGATGTGGTGGCTCATGTCTATAATCCCAGCACTTGCAGAGGCCAAGGTGGGAGGATCACTTGAGTCCAGGAGTTTGAGACCAGCCTAGGCAACACAGGGAGATTCTATCTCTATAAAAAATAAAGTAAATTTATTCAGGTGTGGTAGCACCTTACTAAATGCCTATAGTCCCAGCTACTTGGGAGGTTGAGATAGGAGGATCACTTAAGCCCAGGAGGCCAAGGCTGCAGTGAGCTGTGATCACTGTACTCCAGCCTGGACAACAGATTGAGAGTCTGTTTAAAAAAAAAAAAAAAAGTTTAGAAAAGTATCTAAAGGAAGAAAGAAAAATCACCTAAAATCCCACCATCTTTTTTTTTTTAAGACGGGGTTTCACCATGTTGGACAGGCTGGTCTTGAACCTCCAACCTCAGGTGATCCACCTGCCTTGGCCTCCAAAGGGCTTGGACTACAGGCGTGAGCCACCATGCCTGGCCTAATCCCACCATCTTAAAAAAAGCATGATAAGGGCCGGGCGCGGTGGCTCAAGCCTGTAATCCCAGCACTTTGGGAGGCCGAGGCGGGTGGATCACGAGGTCGAGACCATCCTGGTCAACATGGTGAAACCCCATCTCTACTAAAAATACAAAAAACTAGCTGGGCGTGGTGGCGCGCACCTGTAATCCCAGCTACTTAGGAGACTGAGGCAGGAGAATTGCCTGAGCCCGGGAGGCGGAGGTTGCGGTGAGCCAAGATAGCGCCATTGCACTCCAGCCTGGGCAACAAGAGTGAAACTCCGTCTCAAAAAAAAGCATGATAAATATTGTGGTTATCATTTTTTCATACATGTCTTTGTGAATGGATACTCTAATATACTTAATTTTATGTAAACAGCCTATCATTTACACATGCTGTTCCTTGTGGACACCATCTTCTTATATATATAATGTGAATAGACCTTTCTCCATTCTCATTATTTCATCACATATAAACATTTACATTGTATTTACAGACATATATGGTATGATTACTTATTTTGTAAAAACATAATTTATATATATATATACACATTACATAGTATGAAAATCTCCCTAGTCCATGGTGTGAATATATCACGATTTACTCAGCCTTTGTCCTACAAGTGGATACTTGCTTTGCTCAAGGGTTTTTGCCATTATAAACAAAGCTGAAATAAATATCATTGTGTACACATATGCTTATTTTCTGGTGTTTTTATATCTGTGATATTGATTTCTCATTTCCACCAGCAATATTTATAGAGCCTTTCCCCAAAAATTCCTGCCTGCAGCAGATGCTATCACTTCCCACTGACTTTTGCCAATCAGTGGGTGAGAAGCTTGACGGAGACCCAGAAGGAGTAGTCCTGTGCCCGGTACCCAGGGCTTCACGGATGAGGCATCATTTTTACGGTATGTGCTTTTCTAAATATATTAATATAACATTTCTGGAAAGTAATCTAGCCAGTTTAGGGTTATGTGATTTTCTTTTTCTTTTCTTTTTTTTTTTTTTAAAGACGGGGTTTCACCATGTTGGTCAGGCTGGTCTTGAACTCCCGACCTCAGGTGATCTGCCCGCCTTGGCCTCCAAAGTGCTTGGCCTCCAAACTACACCCGGCCTGATTATGTGATTTTCTGAGTCCACCATAAGTGTAGCAACAGGTTTAAGTGAGTCAAGCAGATCCTCTTACCTCAGAACCCTGTCTCTCAGATCACATTCACTGCCTTTATGGGGGAAGAACTCCCAAGAGGATGTGAGCACACATTGCTCTGGGATGCCTGTTTCATAGCATGCAGCATGAGAATGACAGTGTAGCAGGAGAGGGAATCAAAAGGAAGCTTATGCCTCAGAGGAAAGCTATAATCCACAACAAGCAACTCCCCAGAATAGCACTAAAATTCTTATCGAAGAGACATGCCACGTGGGCAAACCGGAGCAGGGCAGCAGATTAGGGAATTGACAGTGAAGGCCAGAAGCAGACATGGAAAGTCACTTCTAGAAAAATGCATTCATAACTCAGCAAAGCACACTGGAAGGGGGTCTACTTCTGGAAAAAGATTGAGAGGTTTCTAGCTAAAGTAAAGACAGAACCCCAGGGGTACTTTAAAAATCACAGAAAATTGGCCCGGCACAGTGGCTCACACCTGTAATCCCAGCACTTTTGGAGGCCAAGGCAGGCAGATCACGAGGTCAGGAGATCAAGACCACCCTGGCCAACATGGCGAATCCCCGTCTCTATTAAAAATACAAAAAAGTTAGCTGGGCATGGTGGCACATGCCTGTAGTCCCAGCTACTCAGGAGGCTGAGGCAGGAGAACTGCTTGAACCCAGGAGGCAGAGATTGCAGTGAGCTGAGATCGCGCTACTGCACTACAGCCTGGGTGACAGTGCAAGTCTCCATCTCAAAAAAAAAAAAAAAAGTCACAGAAAATCTCAGGAAAGGGTGACCACAGAGAAATATGGATAGCCAAGTAGAAAGAAGGTCCTCCCCACCTGCAGGGGGATCCTGTAGGTTCCGCAGTGTGCAGGGTACAGCTCTTTCTCCTGCAGAGCTGGGCAAAGCCACAACACCCCTAACAACTGTGAACACACATTAGCTATTCTTTCCTGTAACCTTTTCAAATTGCATTTGCTTGAAACCCATCTTTTTGATGATTTTAAATTCATACAGCACATATCAGCTCCTATGATCAAAATCCATCCTGCTCATTGAAGCTGCTTCTTCAGCTCTTGCCTAGAGAAAACAGAAGCCAGAGGGGCCCTGAAAATGGTCCCAAAGATGCCATCAGGGTCAGCCTCCAAGGAAGAACCCTGACCACTGATACAGTGCATCCTGATGGAATGGGAAAAATGCAAACTAAAAGAGGAGAACCTACTTTCCACCATTGCTTGGCAGAATAACAATAATAATAATATGATTCAGCATTAAAGGGTAGGAAGATATAAGCATCGTTATATGTTCTGGGTGGTGTCAACTGAAGAATGATGAGGTTCATAAATTTGGAAAGGGAAGCTTTATTTCTCTTAAAGGGTTGAAGCCTTCAGGGTGCCATTTTGACAGGCTAGGATGTGTAGCCTCTGGCGAGAAGCTAAAAACAGATACTTCAGGCCGGGCGCGGTGGCTCAAGCCTGTAATCCCAGCACTTTGGGAGGCTGAGGCGGGTGGATCACAAGGTCAAGAGATCGAGACCATCCTGGTCAACATGGTGAAACCCCGTCTCTACTAAAAATACAAAAAATTAGCTGGTCATGGTGGCGCGTGCCTGTAATCCCAGCTACTCAGGAGGCTGAGACAGGAGAATTGCCTGAACCCAGGGGGCGGAGGTTGCAGTGAGCCGAGATCGCTCCATTGCACTCCAGCCTGGGTAACAAGAGCGAAACTCCGTCTCACACACACACACACACAAAAAACATACTTCAAGGGAAGGGCAAAAGGAACAGGAATTTATGCTAAACAATGTGTTCAAATATACATATTCAACAAGCTATAGTAGGAGCATGAATATATATGAAAGGAGAAATGCACACACATGCAGTTGAGCTTCATGCTCCTTCACGGGTCTCATGTGCCAAAAATGGCTGCATTCGAAAGATCTGAGAGTGGAGTTTTCAACCCTCTGCTGTCCAAAGGAGAAGTACAGGACATGTAGGCCCTTACTGCGCCCTGTCCATAGACTGGCCAGAGCCACCCCATGGTCAGTGGTCTCTTATCAGGCAAAAAAGGAGAGGCAGCATGAGGTGGTTGGTTGACATCAGTGTGGCGTCTTTTGAAAGGGTTAGTTCCTGTGTAGCCCTTAGAGAAGAAAGTCTAATGGAAGTTAAGAAAGGAGGGGGCGTAATGAGGCATGCCCCACCTTCTTCTCTTCCATTGTGGCCAAGAACTCGGTTTTCAAGGTTACTCTGGGGTCCCCTTGGCCAAAGAAGGTCCATTCAGCCAGTGGGGGGCTTAGAATTTTATTTTTATTTTACAGTAGACAGGTAGATTACTGCAGATATCTGAAAAGTAACTTGGCAGTATCTATTACATTGGTGCAATTGCAGTTTTTGCCATTACTTTTAACGGCAAAACCGCAATCACTTTTGTACTGACCTAATATTAAATGCATGCACCTTGCACAATCTTACTTTTGTAAAACTATCCTGCAAATAAAAGGCTCAATGTATAAAGTGGTGTGTTCAAATATGTTTGTTGAAGGATTGTTGATGGTGATTCCCAAATGAAAACAATTTGAATGTCCATCATTAGGATAAACTGTGACATGTCCCTATGGGGACATAGATAAATATGTGGAAGGCTACATCCCAGGCTGCCGACATGGATTATCTCAACTGAAGTGGTATTGGGAGATGGTGTAATAAATGTATGACTTAATTTGTTTATGAAATAAACAACTTTCCACTCCTAGCTAGCCTGGTACGATGCTGAAAATGTCATCTTTAGGGATCAATTTTTCTATTTCTAAAAGTCTGTTGTTAAAATACAAATTATTCCTGAAGTTGTTTTTCAGCACTTAATACCCACAGGTAGGAGAGAAAATGTTGTGGTTGCCTTCTAGCCTTGACAGCAAACTGACAGAAACATCCTTAACTAGGACAGGGAGGTGTCTGTGTGGAAAAGGTGGGAGGAAAGGCCTCCGGCTCATAGCCTGACTAACATGCATCTTGTTGACACTAACATGTTGTCTGGGAAGGAGAACCGAAAGGGAGGAAAAGACATTGAGTGGAGGGGCTGATGGGGCACACACGCTGCCTGCTGCCTGTCTGCCTGAGGCCAGTGCTACTTAGGATGCTGCTCAGATTTCCCTCCTGGTTCTTTGGGAGTTAGCACAAGCACTGAGTTGGCCCTCTGCCAGCTGGAAGGGCAGCCAACAGGGATCACCAAGGGGTCAAAGAATCAGCCTCACTGGCTGAGAGAGCAGCTTTGCCAGCAGGGATCAAAGGTGCCAGACATGTTTCTTGCAATTTACTGAGGGAGCAGGATAAGTAATCAGAAAAGTGTGATTTTCCTCTGCTCCAATAAAATTAAAAAGCCTGCCCTTGTTATAAAGTACCAAGAGAATCAATAAGGGTTTCAGGAGACACTAGCATGCCTCACGGGCAAAACAAACCACTACACTGCTTTCACCACAATGTGAACTTCAGGGCAGAGGCTCTTCGGCTTGGATGAGTTTATAGTACAGCAAAACTGCGCTCCCTGTCACAGTGTATGTGGACCTGTCTGTCCAGGCTGGAGTAGCTGGAGTGTAAGCAGGTTTAGTGTGCTAATATTGGAAAAAATGATACTACTGGCCAGAATTTAGTGAGTACTTATTGTTTAAGTATATGTATCATGTGATATTTGCAAGAAACCAATGAGATAAATGCTATTCAATCCCATTTTAAAATAAGAAAACTGAGGGAACGAAAAGCTAAGTAATTGCCCAAGGTTCTAGAAAGAAGCAGCATTGGAGCTGGAATTCAGACCCAAGCTGATGAACTCCAGAGCCTGGGATGTGACCACTGCATCATACCACCTTCTCCTGAAGAGACAACACCTGACAACACAACCCCCAACACTGAGACAAAGACCAAATATGTGTCACTGGAAGCCATGTGGATTCGAGGATCAGAATGGACCAGTGAAAAACTTGGTGAGAGTAAGGAAGCCATGAGGTCATAAAGAAAGCCAAAGTTCCATGTGCACAGGATACAAGGAGCTTACAATGCTCTGAGGTCAAATCTAGAAAAGCCCTTTATAGTGTGGCTGCAGGATCTACAGGGAAAAGAGAGTCATTCCAGGAACAAAGGGTGGGCTTGGGACACACCCAGAAAGGACCTGAGGGTTAGTTGCTTAACAGGCTATGGTTAAAATTAAAGTGGGCCGGGCACAGTGACTCAAGCCTGTAATCCCAGCACTTTGGGAGGCCGAGGCGGGTGGATCACGAGGTCGAGAGATCGAGACCATCCTGGTCAACATGGTGAAACCCCATCTCTACTAAAAATACAAAAAACTAGCTGGGCGTGGTGGCGCGTGCCTGTAATCCCCGCTACTTAGGAGGCTGAGACAGGAGAATTGCCTGAGCCCAGGAGGCAGAGGTTGCAGTGAGCCGAGATCGCGCCATTGCACTCCAGCCTGGGTAACAAGAGCGAGCGAAACTCCGTCTCAAAAAAAAAAAAAAAAAAAAAATTAAAGTGGAAATAGCTAAACTGCATCTACATGATCTAATTTGTTTTTAACTACTTTCTCTGTTATAAAACCCTTCATGTTTATTGCTTTCACTTTATTGGCACTGTTCCCACACACCTGAAAGCCTGGTTACCTGGCTTTATAGCTCTAATGTGAAGACTTTAAGCCACACCCTCAAGGCCAACATTTACCCATTCCTCAGTCCCTGTCTCTGCTTTCCAAGCTGGGAAACGGGAGGAAGCCTGTCCCAAATAGGACAGCCTCTGCCTGTGAGTTGGTATGAGTACAATAGTTTTTTTCTCTAAGCTGTTCTAATACCTAAAGCTTCAAGGTTCATACAAGGATGGGTAATAAGCGTTAATTGGAGGGTATATTTTATCTTCTCTATCTAGAACAACTCATATAATTTGTATATTCTTAATACCAGTACAGTTATAATTATATAATTTAATTTATATAAATATAGGTATACATTCCCAACCAGCTAGATAAATAAATCTGTGAATAATTAATAGAATTCAAATCACCATGTGTATTCTGCATCATAAGACAACTAGTATGAAGAAAGTCCTAACGTAGTGCTGAGAACATATTATCAGTATTTGTTCGTTTTTCTGACTTAAGAGTTACAAACTACCACTCTTTGATAGTGAACAATCAATGAGCTGTGTGTAAGATAACAGAAAAAATAGTTTATTTATTCAACAAACATCTATAAACGTGTTAGAATGCAAGGCTCTGACCTAAGTATCAGGTTTACCAAAATAAACAAGACAAAATCTCAAGGAGTTGACAAATGGGTTTAACATCTAGATAGATAAGTAGTTACCAAACATATGATGGAAGAATATATGGGAAGAGGAAGGAGGACCCAACGGGCTGGAGTGTGAAGTGGAACACCACAAGAGGATACACTTGATCTGAGTCTTGAATGGAGGCCCAGGCAGACCAGAGGGAGAAAGACGACTGGAAGAGGGAGCACCCCCGGCACGCAGGGAGGTTGCACAGCATGGATACGGCAATAGCAAGAAGTTTAGTGAGGCCAGAAGCTAGAATGACTTTGAAGAAATAAAGTGCGAGTCAGCAGATGAGGTGCCAATTAAAGTGACTCTGTGTGCTAAATGTTAATAGCTACAGCTCTGCAAAATAGAAAAAGTAAAAATGTCCATAAATGACATCAGATTTAAACTTCAAAGCTCTATTTTCTTAATTCTAAAATATCTCATTGATTTAAATAACACCTTGATTGTAAAACATAATCCAATTTAAGAAATGTTACAATATGAAAGGATGAAGGAAATAAGTTAATAGCAACTGCTAGAAGGTTTCAAACAGGAGAGTATAAACAGAGAACTCTTACATAAAAGTGGACTTCTGCTTTGCCCCAGAGTCAATGTCAGTATGAGCAAAAGCCTCCACTACATTCCACGTTTTCAGTCACCTTCAAGATCAAAGAGCATTATCTGTGAATGTTTTAAATTGATTAAGCTAATTTAGAGTCATGAAAAATTGAAACAGTTCTTTTCAGCTTAAGGTTGGAATGAGATCTTTTGGAGATCACTGAAGCATGTGTTAACTTGGTTCCTAGGTACTGGGCATACAATGGAAATTTGGAGTTCCCCTGGTTTCTACTACTGCCAAACCTCAGCAGATGAAGAGTCTTCTGCCAACCTCTCTGCATCTCCTATGTTGGTTCCTCTTTCATGTCTGTTTCCTCAAAAGATGGTCCTATTCCCGACCAGGCATGGTGGCTCATGCCTTTAATCTTAGCGCTTTGGGAGGCCAAGGTGGGTGAATCATTTGAGGTCAGGAGTTCGAGACCAGCCTGACCAACAAGGTGAAATCCCATCTCTACTAAAAAAATAATAATAATACAAAAATTAGCTGGGTCTGGTGGTAGGCACCTGAAGTCCCAGCTACTCAGGAGGCTAAGACAGGAGAATTGCTTGAATCTGGGAGGCAGAGGTTCAGTGAGCCAAGATCATACCACTGCACTGCAGCCTGGGCAAAGGAGTGAGACTCTACGTCAAAAAAAAAGAAAAAAAAATAGAAAAAAGATGTTCCTATTCCTAACCTTCTTTTCTTCTCTCTCCACAGTCTCCCCACGTAATCTCAGTCACACTACAGCTTCAACTAAATTGACCTGCTGTCGATGCCCCATGTGTCTGTCCAGCCCAGACCTCTCTCCTTAATTCCAAACTCATGTCAAACAACCTATCTCCCCATGGATGTCTCACAGACACCTCAAAGTCAACATGTTTAAAATTAAATCCTGCCTCCAAACGTTCCTGCTGCAGGGTTCTCTATGTTCATAAAAACTGTCCCTCTCGCCACTCAATGGCCCAAACCAGGTATCTAGGAATTGCTCAAACTACTTTTGCTCTTAAACCCCCACATCCAACAAAATACTGTAGATCTGATTTGCTCCCCTAAAATCCTTCAATCTTTTTCTGCCCTACCACCACAGCCCTGGTTTCAATCCTAGTCATTTCCTGATTTCATTATTCCAGTGGCCCAGTATCTCTCAGCCACTAGTCCTCTATCTCCCCCTTTCATCAGCCCTCCATATCCTCCACTGGTCCCTCAGAATGTTTCCTAAAATACAGAACTGATCAGGATGCCACTTGGCTTTATATCCTTCATTGATTTCCCTCATTGCCCTCAGCATTTTATCCCAAATCCCTGGTGCACGGTATACAAGGCTCTTCAAGGAACTGTCCCAGAATTGGTCCTGCTCCCTCTAACATTACACACGTGTGTGCGCACATCACACATATGCGCGCGCACACACACACACACACACACACAAACACACACACACCATGTTCCAGTGCAATGAAGGGGGAAATTATCTAACATTTCCTTGGTTTATTCATATTCTTTGGTCTCTCTGGAATGTACCCCCACACTTCACCTATCAAACTCCTCCTTATCTTTTAAGATTCAAGACTCATCCAGGGCTGAATGCAGTGGATCACACCTGTAATTCCAACACCTCAGAACACCAAGGCGGGAGGACCACTTGAGCCCAGGAGCTCGAGACCAGCCTGGGAAACACAGCAAGACCCCATCTCTCCAAAAAATACAAAGGTTAGCCAGGTGTGGTGGCACATGCCTATAGTCCCCACTACTCAGGAGGCTGAGATGGGAGGATTGCTTGAGCCCAGGAGGTTGAGGCTACAGTGAGCTATGATCATGCCACTGTACTCCAGCCTGGGTGACAATTTTCTTCTGCATGCCAGCGTGGGTCAACAGAAGTTTTGAGATCCTGTCTCGAAAAAAGACTCACCCTTTCTGTGAAGCCTTCCTTGACTCTCCCAGGCAGATGTTATGTTTCTCACTTGAAGCTACTACAGCCTTTTTGCTTCTCTCTACCAGGACACCCACTGCATTCCATACTATGTAGCTGTCTCTGCCTGTTTGTCCACACCACTAGCCTAGGTGTTTCTTGGGCAGGAACTGAGACTTCCATCTCTTTACTCCTAGTCATTTCCACAGTGCCTAGGGCATATAGAGAAGCTCTCTAAATGTCAGTCAGGCTAAGTGTAAATCTTCATGATTTTAGATTAGACAAGTTTCATACACACACACACACACACACACACACACACACACACACACACACACACAATCTTATAATACCTTAAGAAAGTTTATGAATTTATGCTGGGCCACATTCAAAGCCATCCTTGGCGGCATGCAGTTCACGGGCCACGGGTTGGACAAGCTTGTTCTCAAGAGTGTCCCTGCTCCTTGTGGTCTGTGGTTCCTCCATCTTCAAAGCCAGCCATGGCTGGTCAAGTACTAATTCAGTGCATCACTCTTGCTCTTTCTGCCTCCTTCTTCTATCTTTTAAGGACCTTTGGATTACACTGAGGGCCCACTCAGATGATCCAGAATAATCTCTCTATTTTAAGGTGAGTTGATTCGCAGCTTAATTTCATGTCCATTCACCACGTGACTTAACATATTCACGGATTCCAAGGATTAGGGAATGAACACGTTTGGGAGAGAGTGGAGTTGGGGGCATTAGCCTGCTGTCTCCCACACACTCAGCAATTCCACTCCCAAGTATACATATATCCAAGAGAAAGGAAAACACATCCACATAGAAACTTGGTCAAAAATGTTCATAAAAGCCCTATTCATAATAAACAAAGAGCAGAAACAACTCAAATGTTCATCAAGAGATGAATGGACAAAGAAAATGTGGTATAATAATACAATGAAGCCGGGCGTGGTGGCTCACGCCTGTAATCCCAGCACTTTGGGAGGCTGAGGTGGGTGGATCACCTGAGGTCAGGAGTTCAAAACCAGCCTGGCCATCATGGTGAAACCCCATCTTTAAAAAAAAAACAAAAATAAAATAAAATAAAATAAATACAATGAAATGTTAAAAGGAATAAAAAAGAATGATGTGCTGATACATACTACAACATGGATGAACCTCAAAAACATCATGCTAAATGAAGAAGTCAGTAACAAAAGGCCACATGTTGTGCAATTCCATTTGTATATGTCCAGGATAGGCAAATCCTTAGAAACAGAGTGGATTCATCGTTGCTTAGCGCTGGGGGCTAAGGGAATTGGGGGTACATGGGGATGCTAATGAGAAGAGAGTTTCTTTCTAGACTTATGAAAACATTTGAAATTGATTTTGGTAATGGTTGCACAACTGTGTAAATATGCTAAAAGATAGTGAATCGTAAAACAAAAAGGAGTGATTTGTATGGTAAGTGAATTACATCTCAATAAAGCTGTTATTTCTAAAAAATGAGTCAGTACATTTCTGAAGATATGAGCACAAAACTGAGAAAAGTCCTAATATTTATTCAATTACTTTTCCCTTAAAGGTTGCTGTCAGTGACTGTTTTGCTGGGATTGCAGTCTCCCAAATAAGTCAAAGAATAAAGACAGCTGGCACAGAGATGAGTCTGGCACCTCAGACAGTGGCCCCAATTTCATGAACCAGAGGAAGCCGACACTCCTCCCCTATTGAGATGTGCCTCCTGCTCCCCAGGAAGCCATGAAACAGGGCAGCAATTAAACATATGAACTGTTTTGCTTTGATGACATTTTTCTTTCTCACACACATGTACACACAGAGAAAGCCCATTTTTTATTAATTCTCCCCAGATACTATAAATGTATTCTGTTTCCTCCGTTCACAGTTCCGCAAACAGTTTATTCATTTTACTAAGAGCAAGCTTGTTGTAATCCCTAATAACAAATCACAGGCATAATCAGAAGCCGAACCTAGCACAGACAAATCTCTTATGAAGAAAAAGAATCTAGCTATGTATATTTTCCTTTTTCTTTTCTTTCTTTCTTTTTTTTTTTTTTTAAAAAGATGGGGTTTCAGCATGATGGCTAGGCTGGTCTTGAACTCCTGACCTCAGGTGATCCACCCACCTTGGCCTCCCAAAGTACTAGTATTACAGGCATGAGCCACGGTGCCTGGCCCCAGCTACGTATATTTTGAATTAAAAAAATTAAACTGTTAAATCCATTGATGGACAAAAGCTAGAAAATTAAAGCAAATTGAAAATATATTCCATGAAAATTATGAGAAAGAAGTGAATCAATTATTCTCCATTTTCAGAGAGTTGGATAAGAGAAAACAGAAACAGACTACATCAAAGAAACTTTTTAAAAAAAATAAAAAGGGGGCCGGGCACGGTGGCTCAAGCCTGTAATCCCAGCACTTTGGGAGGCCGAGGCAGGTGGATCACGAGGTCAAGAGATCAAGACCATCCTGGTCAACATGGTGAAACCCCATCTCTACTAAAAATACAAAAAATTAGCTGGGCATGATGGCACGTGCCTGTAATCCCAGCTACTCAGGAGGCTGAGGCAGGAGAATTGCCTGAACCCAGGAGGCAGAGGTTGCGGTGAGCCGAGATAGCGCCATTGCACTCCAGCCTGGGTAACAAGAGCGAAACTCCGTCTCAAAAAAAATAAATAAAAATAAAAAGGAATATTTTAAGGACAAGCAAGCCCTGTAATAAGCTTCCAGGAAGGGTTATGAAATCTCCCTAAAGATTCATTATATCACTTAAGATTAGACTTGGCTAAAGATTTGGAAGCAACCTAAGTGTCCATCGACAGATGAATGGATAAAGAAAATGTGCTACATATACACAACGGAAAACCATTTAGACATAAAAAAGAACGAGATCCTATCATTTGCAACAACATGTATGGAACTGGAAGTCATTATGTTAAGTGAAATAAGCCAAGCACAGAAAAACAAACTTCACATGTTCTCACTTATTTGTGGGAACTAAAAATTAAAACAATTGAACTCAAGGAGACCCAGAGTAGAATGATGGTTAGCAGAGGCTGAGAAGGGCAGTGGGAGGCTGAGAAGAAGTGGGGATGATTAATGGGTTCAAAAAATAGAAGGAATAAGATCTAGTATTTGGCAGACAATAGGGTGATTATAGTCAACAATAATTTGTTGCACATTTTTATTTTTTTTATTTTTTATTTTTTTGAATAAAATCTCTCATAATTTTATTTCAGAATATTTTTCAACGAAATGGAAAATTAACGAAACACTGACATAGTTTGTTTTTAGATTATTCTCTCACTCTAGATTTTGAGTACATGATAGAAAATTTTAACCCAGTTAGGATTTTCAAGTAGTTGATTTCAAATTTTGGATGTAGGTCTTTTGGCTGAGTGAAGCAGTTTCATGTAGTGGAAGACCTTTGTTTTTTTCTTTGTTTCTTATTTAGTTGAAGATCTTTAATGAGGATAGGATACTTGCAGGGGCCTCAGCCTGGTGGAATTATTTAGGTAAAAACTGGAGGGTGTCAGCATGGTTAATTTCTTCTACAATTGCTGTCCTTGGCTTGCAGATGGCTGTTTTTCTCTCATGTCTTCCTGTGGTCTTTCTTCTGTGTGTTGGTGTCCTGATCACCTCTTCCAATAAGGACACCAGTCGTACTGGCTTGGGGCTTCAGTTTGTCTTAGTTACCTCTTTAAAGCCCCGGTCTCCAAATACATCACTTGCTGAGGCCCTGGTTGTTAGAAAAGGTTTCTTGCCATAATTTCAACAAATGATGGGGTATGTAAACAAACTAAAGCAACAGAATGTTTTTCAGATTTTTAATTGAGCCAGTATAATTGTACTCTCAAAGAACTGTGTTATTGTAAAATAATTGCACTGTTGCAAAGTCACACTTGATACTGTGCCTTTTCTCTTTCCTTCTCTTGGACTGTCTATCCCAGACCCAGTCCTTGGATGTCTTTCTTCTCTATGTGGACTACCATGGCATTTCTTACTATGTATGTAAATGTCCTCATGACTTCCAAACTTATATATTCTGGGATCCTAGATAAATAAACACAACTAGCTACTTAAAATTTCTGCGTGGATGTCTAATATGCATCTGAATGCATACTGTCCATTTGGGCATACATGTCTAAAAACAAATTTCTGCTCCTTCCTCCAAACCTGCTTCTCTTGCCTTCTTGGTTAGCAGCAACTCTTCCAGATGCTCAGTAGAAAACTCTTGGCTATTCCCTTTAACTCCTCTTCTTCTCTTTTGCCTTATATGGGAGGCTCTGGATTTTCTCCTTTCATTTTTTATTTTCTTGTATTTTTTTTCCTATACTTTAAGTTCTGGGGTGCATGTGCAGAACGTGCAGGATTGTTACACAGCTATACATGTGCCATGTGATACACAAGTATGCCATACATACCTATGGTGGTTTGCTGCATCCATCCCCTCATCATCTACATTAGGTACTTCTCCTAATGCTATCCCTCCTGTTGCACATTTTTAAATAACAAAAAGAGTAATATTGGAATGTTGGTAATACAAAGAAAGGATACATGCTTGAGGTGATATATACCTCTTACCCTGATGTGATTATTACACACTGTATGCCTATATCAAAACATCTTGTACCCCATGAATATATATACCTACTATGTACCCACAAAAATTTAAAATTGTATTTAAAAAACAACAACAACAACAAAAACAAAGCCTCTGACTTAAAATTACTTCTTGTTTCCCCAGCTCTCTGCTGCTCTGTGTTCTCATGCAGCTGTCCTTAAAACCTCATTTTTGGCCTTCTCTTCCTGGTTCTTCCTGGAATCAGGTAAAGCTGGGTTGAGGGGGCAAACACACACGCAAACACACACACACACACACACACACACACACACACATACACACCTCCTTTTTACTCAACTACCACTTAGCTCTGAAAGGAACTGCAGTTGATGATTTGACACTTATACCTAGACTGTGCATATGGCTGCAATTATTAAGGATGAATCCTGCTAGTTAGCTGTCCCTTGCCCATTAAGGCTTGACAACGGTCATAATAATGATCAGTACATATTGATCACTTCTAGGTGTGAGGTGTTATACTGAGCATTTCACATACACTTCTGTTATAACGTGAATTGTATCCCCATCCCAAAAAATATAGTGAAGGCCTCAGTATCTCAGAATGTGGCTTGGAAACAGGGTCCTTACAGAAATAATCAAGTAATAATAAGATGATTAGGGTGGGCCATATCCAATATGACTAGCGTCCTTATAAAAAGGGGAAATCTGTACACAGAGACAGATACACACACAGGGAAGATAACAGGAAGACCCACAGGGAGAAGGCCTTGTGAAGACAGGACTAGAATGATGCCGCTACAAGCTGAGGAATGCCAGAGATTGGCATTCCTACCAGAGGTGAGGAACAGGCAAGGAAGGGTTTCTCTACAGGTTTCAGGGACAGCGTGGTCCTGCCAACGTTGATTTCTGACTTCTAGCCTACAGAACTGTGAGATAATAAATTTATGCTGTGTTAAGCCAACCAGTTTATGGTACTTTGTTATGGCAGCCCAGGAAACTAATACAACTTTTGATCACTTTGACAAAATAATAATAGGTTTAGGAGGCTACATAACCAAATGTGGCTTACTTATAAACTTTGGAAGACATATTACAATGGCTTTGTTGTCTCCATTATATAGTCAGTAGTTATAATCCTACACACACGGTATCTTTGCAATTTAATACATTAAGATTAAAGCTCTCAGTAGGGATCCCAGTTGGAGACTACACTGAACCCAGTGAGGGGACCAAGCACCTTTTGTGCCCATTTCACTAATAAGGAGTACTATAGTCTGAATGTCTGTGTCCCCCTCTCCCAAAAATTCCTATGTTGAAACTTAATCCCCAGTGTATTAGTCCGTTCTCACACTGCTATAAAGAACTACCTGGGCTGGGTAATTTATAAAGAAAAGAGGTTCAACTGACTCACAGTTCCACAGGCTGTACAGGAGGCATGGCTGGGGAGGGCTCAGGAAACTTACAATCAAGGCAGAAGGCAAAGGAGAAGCCAGCACATTTTATAGGGTCAGAGCAAGAGAAAGATTTCCCAGTGTGAAGGTATTTGAAGGTATTTGGAGGGAGGTGACAAGGTCATTTGGGCAGAGCCCTCATGAATGGGATTAGTACTCTTATAAAAGAAGTCCAAAAGGGGTCCCTTGCCCCTTCCACACAGTGAAAAGACATTCTGGCCATCTATGAAAAAGGACATGGGCTCTCATCAGACACGGAATCTAGCAATGCCTTGATCTTAAGACTTGCTCGCCTCTACAACTACGAGAAATAAATTTCTGTTGTTTACAAGCCACCTAGTTCACGGTATTTTGTTACAGCAGCCTGAATGGACTAATACAGTGAGGTAAGCCCACCACAAGTCACCCACAAGAGGCTGAAGGAGAACTTGCTCTGGAGGAAGGAAAGCCAGGCATGACAGGACTTGCCTAGGACAAGATTTGGGATTCTGAATACAGAAAGCCATCACCCTGTGGGTTTGATCCCCAGCTGAGCAACTTCTTGGAATCATACTCAAAGAGAAGGGGCTGTCACCAACAACAATAAAAGCAGCACTGGGTTCGACACTTATTTTTTTAAAAAAAGAAGAAGAACAAGAACCCCTTCTTTTGTACTTTATGCTTGAGTACTGGGCAGGAGGGAAGAGTCATGGTGGCCAGCGACATGGAAAGATAGCCTGCTGCTTGAAGCAAAAGAGGAAATAAGAGTGGCTGTCATGTGGGCATCTAGACTTTTGAGAGCATATATGTGTAATGTCCCATGCACATTCCAGAAAAACTTGAAGTGGGGAGAAGAATCTGAAGAGGCTGATGTCCTGCAACTGAGGCACAGAAGCTAGTACACAATGGCCTCAATCATATGTATTTCAAAGGTAACTTACAATAAAAACAAATCATTATTTTTATTATCCTGCAGACCTATTATTCAGCTACTCACACCCCATGCACCACCACAATGAAAACTGCTACCAATTGAAACTCCCTTCAAAAGAGGCCAAAATCAGTCCCAGTTACAATAACTCAAACAGCTACTCCCAGAATCACATTTTGCAAGTGAGCTCACATCCGGAGTTTGAACATGCTGGTTGATTGACAGATCAATACTACTCTCTGCTAGTGATTCTACTACTCCCAGCTAAGATGTCATTTCAGTTTATAATACAATAAATCTCGCTCTAGAATAGATATTATTTTATAATACTAGACATTTGATGGCAGTAGGTGCACTGAACAGGGGAAAATGCTGACTTCAACAAAATACAGCTTAAAGAGCTCTTGGGAATTTATCTCACTTTCAGAATGCAGGGCAACAAGTGCTATTTTCTTTTCTATGTGAATTTGACTCACTTCCCTCATTTGATTTCCTCTTCAGTCCTAGGGAAGGCCTATAAAGCTTAGAGAAAAATCTGTTAAAGTGCTACGATATGATTTGTCACTTTCCATCCAAGTTCTCTCTCTACTACTAAAGGTAGAAAGAACAGCCTTTGTAAAATGTCAAGAGAACTTGACACTTTATACTAGTGTTACTAAATCTCACATAAAACTTAATGCCACACAATGAGCACAATGATAATATATAATAAAACTCTTCAAAGTCCCAAATATTTTTCTCCATGCCCCTTTCAAGAAAAAAGTAAAATCAGATACAAAATTCCCCTGATATACTCTGGACATCACCACAAGAACAGTGGTCCTCGAATGTCAGGATTCATGAATACTACAAGGGGTGCTTGTAAAAATGTAGTTTCCTGGTTCCCACCCCAAACCTGTTGATTCATAATCTAAGGGGTCTGGCCTAGGAATCTGTATATAACAACCTCCCAGGTGATCTTGAAAAAGGTAGTTTCAGACCACACATTTGGAAATACTGCTATAAAATATGTATTTATTATCAATCTACATTATATAGCTGCCAGTTTAGCTATTCATCTACCCCAGTATCCAAACCACGAATAGAGAGTGTTCCATGGTTCTCACCACAGTCAGAGGATCAGCCAAGGGGACCAATGAAAAGAGATCAAAAATCTGTAAATCTGTTCCAAGGACCTAATGGGAGTCTCCTAACCCCATCTGCCCCCGATGCCTACTGAAAAAAAACAGATCAGGTGAGAATTTGGGGCAAGAACCTATATGCTACATAGATCCAGGCCCTATAAATGCCCATACTTTTCCTGGGTTGGCTGCCTTACAGAGGACACATTCTAACAAGGCCTTGACAGTACAAGGCTTTGAAGAATCAAACCTGGGCAGCCCAGCACTGGTTGTAAACCATTTAAATGTCCTCTCAACCTCTTCCCTCCTGACAGCCAACCAGAAAAGGTACTAAGGTGACTCTTAGACCCTCCTAGGGTGACCAACCATCCTGGTTTGTGCAGGACTGGGAAAGTTAGTAGGATGTAGGACTTTCAAGGCTGAAACTAAGAAAATCCAGGGCAAACCAAGATAAAATGGTCTTCTACTCCCAATTCTAACCGTACCTCAAGAGCCAGCACCAGGGAGGCGACACTGTGGGGACTTCAGACAGAAGTGGCAGGGCTTGGCCAGGCAAAAGGCTATCGGAGGAGGGAGAAGAATTTTGGCCAGGACACCACTCACTGAGAGGCTATTCCTAGGCCAGGCCCAGGTTCATGCCCATATGACTACGTTTGAAAACAGAAAATGCAGAGCCCTTGAGGACTACCTTTAAACTAAGAGCTCACAGAGATCAATTCACATGAAGTCCTTGTTCTCATATAAACCTCAGTCTCCAGAATTTAAAGCAGAAACCTAATTATTGCAAGTAAGCAACTGACTTTTCCATTCAAGGACTTTAAACTCACTTTATCTACTAGATAAGGTCTAGAAAACAGGAAAACTAAGAAGTTAACAAATGGAGAAGAGAACTTCAAGTAGTGATGAGCAGTGATAAAGAAAAGGAGGGGCAGTACTACTACATAACCCTAAATGGCTCTTACCTCCCTGTCCACTTGAATCCCCTTTAAAGCTCTGAAAGTACTGATGCCTGAGCCACACTCAGGAGCTTGGATTTAATTTAGTCTTGGCTTTGAGATCTGTTAACACTGCCCTGGTCATTCCAACATATAGCCAAGGGAGAAAACCCCACTGCAAGTCGCAAGGACAGGTCTGTCTGAGGAGACATTAGGGCTGAGACCTTAGTAAAAGGGAAAAAGCTGGGGAAAGAGTACACCAGAAAGTGCAAGCCCTGAAGCAGAAACAAGTTTGGTGTTCTAGAAACAATGTAAGCACAACCTGAGGCCTAGACCAGTACCTGAAACATAATAGAGTCTTAATCTATTTTTGTTGAGAACGTAACTTTTAAAAAGGCCAATGTACCTGAAGCAAAGTGAAAAAAAAAAACAAGAGAAAAACATGAAGCAAAGGATATAAAGTAGGTATGACAAGATTGTGCCCTGTGGGCCAGAGGTGAGCCTTGACTCTCAGAACAATCAAAGCCACTGGAGGATTTCAAACAGGAGAGCAACATGACTCAATTTACTTTTTTGAAAGATTATTCTGGACTTCTACGTCTGTGAAAATGGAGTAGATACACTTTTCCCTATTTGTTCCACTAAGATACAATTTAAAACTCTGGACATTATATGCAACAAACATGAGAAGACTCCAAAAGTAGAGATGAAACCACCTTTGCAAAGATTACGACAGCAAGAGAAGTCTAGCATGACTGACTCCATCTTGCTTCTAGTCTCACAGGCTGGCTGTCCTCACTTATTCCTGGACATAGGCCAAGCTAACCATGAGAGGAATTTAGTTTATAGTTTGACTTTGAAGAAAGGATGATAATAGGCATCAGTAGAGGCCTAGCGGAGAGCTAGAACTGCCATCACTACCCCTCTCCTCTTCTGTATGAACAGAAGCCAGATGGGAAACCTGAACATCTATCCTCATTTGACACTAGGAAAGCATCCCCTGTCATAGTAGTATCACAAAACAACAACTAAAACTCAACACAATAAAAACTAATACAAAGAAAAAAAAACTTTTGAAAATAGTAAGCACTAGAGAAATAACATCTTACCAATAAGGGATAAGCAACTAGAATGAGAGTAGATTTCTCACCAGAAATCATGCAGGTCAGAACAAAGTGACACATTTTTCACATGCTGAAAGAAAGCTTTCAAACCATAATTGCATAGCCAGTGAAAATATTCTTCAGGAATGAAGGAGAAGCAGACCTCCCCTAAAAGAAAAGGTAGGTCTCTTAGAAAAAAAATTATAAAAGAAAGAACACTGGGATATCAGAAAGAAAAAGAAAGACAATAGAAATAGTAAAATTATCAGAAAATATAATTTTTTCTAATTGAGTTTTCTAAATTATGTTTAATAATTGAAGCAAAAATTATAACACTGTCTAATGTGGTTCTAAATGCAGACAGAAGAAATAATTACAACTAAAAATTAGAAAGGGTAAAGGGGCATAAAGGGAGAAAAGGTTTCTATACCAAGAACTGGTAAAGCAATGGCACCAGCAGACCGTGATAAGTTACATGCATTTAACAGAATGCCTAGAGCAATCACTAATAAAGTAATATAAGGGATGCATTAAAAAACAACAATGGAATTCTTAAGAAAATTTCCTGTGTTCAAATAACCCACAGGAAATCAGGAAAAAGAAACAAAAAACTGAGAGAATAAACAGAAAACAAAAAATAAAATAGCAGACTTAAGCCCTAACATGAATAATCCCATTAAAAGCAAATGGTCCAAATACACCAATTAAAAGAAAGAGATTGACAGAGAGGATCAATAAATATGACCCAACTACACACTATCTCCAAGAAAGTCACTTTAAATATGATGTTATATATAGGTTGAAAGTAAAAGAATGGAAAAAGATGTATCATGCAAACATAAAGAAGGCATGAAGCCGGAAGCAGTGGCTCACACCTGTAATCCCAGCACTTTGGGAGACCAAGAAGGGCCTCACTTAAGGTCAGGAGTTCAAGAACAGCCTGGCCAACATGGTGGAACCCCGTCTCTACAAAAATAGAAAAATTAACCAGGCAGGGTGGCACGTGCCTGTAATCCTAGCTACTTAGGAATCTGAGGCATGAGAATTGCTTGAACCTAGGAGGCAGAGGTTGCGGTGAACCAAGATTGCACTACTGCACTCCAGGCTGGGCAACAAAGCAAGAAGCCATGGCTATCTTTTTTTTTTTTTTTTTTTTTTTTTTGAGACAGAGTTTCGCTCTTGTTACCCAGGCTGGAGTGCAATGGTGCGATCTCGGCTCACCACAACCTCTGCCTCCTGGGTTCCGGCAATTCTCCTGCCTCAGCCTCCTGAGTAGCTGGGATTACAGGCACGCGCCACCATGCCCAGCTAGTTTTTTGTATTTTTAGTAGAGACAGGGTTTCACCGTGTTGACCAGGATGGTCTCAATCATCTGACCACGTGATCCACCCGCCTCGGCCTCCCAAAGTGCTGGGATTACAGGCGTGAGCCACCGCACCGGGCGGCATGTACATCTTAATAACAGATAAAATAGATTTATTATTCCATTCTCACACTGCCATAAAGAACTACCCAAGACTGGATAAAAAAGAAAGAGGTTCAATCAGTTCACAGTTCTGCAGGCTGTACAGCCTTCTGCTTCTCGGAGGGTCTCAGGAAACTTACAATCAGGTGTAAGTGAAGGGGAGGTAGACACATCTTCACATAGCCATCAGGAGAGAGAATGAAGGGGAAGATGCCACATACTTTCAAGCAACCAGATCTCATGAGAACTCTATCACAAGACAACACAAAAGGGATGGTACTAAACCATTAGAAACTATCTCCATGATCCAATCACCTCCCACCAGGCCCCTCTTCCAACACTAGGGATTATAATTTTGACATGAGATTTGGGTGAGGACACAGAGCCAAACCGTATCAATAGACTTCAGAACAAAGAAAATTACCAGATACAGAGACAGACATACATAGTGATAAAAGGGTCAATCAAATAAGAAGATATACTAATTCTAAATGTATATGCATCAAACAACAAAATGTATGAAGAAAAAACTTAGAATTGAAAGCAGAATTAGACAAATCCACAGTTAGAATCGGAGATGTCAACACCCCTCTTTCAGCAATTGATAAAACTAGACAAAAAGGGCCGGGCTCAGTGGCTCAAGCCTGTAATCCCAGCACTTTCGGAGGCCGAGGCGGGTGGATCACGTGGTCAAGAGATCGAGACCATCCTGGTCAACATAGTGAAACCCCATCTCTACTAAAAATACAAAAATTAGCTGGGCATGGTGCTGTGTGCCTGTAGTCCCAGCTACTCAGGAGGCTGAGGCAGGAGAATTGCTTGAACCCAGGAGGTGGAGGTTGGAGTGAGCCAAGATCGCTCCATTGCACTCCAGCCTGGGTAACAAGAGCGAAACTCAGTCTCAAAAAAAAAAAAAAAAAAAAAAACTAGACAAAAAATCTACAAGGAAATAGAATTCCAAAACACCATGAACCACAATATCCAACTGGCATTTATAGAACATACCACCCAGCACCAGGAGAACATACATTATTTTCAAGTGCCCACAGGATATATATCAAGATAAACTATATCTATGGCCATAAAATAACCTTAACAAATTTTTAAAAACTGAAATCATACAAAGTGTGTTCTCTAACCACAACAGAATCAAACTAGAAATTAGTAAGAGAAAGGTAACAGAAAAATCTTCAAATATTTGAAAGCTAAACAACTTATTTCCAAATAATTCATGAGCTGAAAAGGTGTTTCAACATAAATCAAAGAATATGTTGAACCAAAAATGAATCAAATGAAATATGTTGAACCAAAAATGAATCAAAAATGAAAATATGCACAACATATCAAAATTTGCAGGACACAGCTAAAGCAGTGCTGAGAGAGAAATTTACACTACTAAAAGCTTATAATTAGGAAGGAGAAAATGTCTCAGATAAGCTCCCAACTCAAAAGCCTAAAAAAGCAAAGCAAAAAAAGAAAACTTAAGAAAAAAAAGAAACCAGAGAGAGGAAATAATAAAGAGTAGAAGCCAATGAAATTTAAATCAGAAAACAATACATAAAAATCAATGAAATAAAGAACTGGTCCTTTGAAAAGATCAATGAAATTGACAGATTTCATTGAATCTTGCCCCCTAGCAAGATTGACAAAGACAAAGGGAGAGAAGACACAAGCTATTAGTATCAGGAACAAAATGGAATAGCTATATGGAACCTGCAGACATTAAGAGTATAATAAGGAAATAACCATACACACATAAATTTGACTATTCCTTAAAAAACATAAGCTACCAAAGCTCACCCAGTATGAAAGAGATTATTTGAACAATCCTATCACTATTAAGAAAATTTTACTGTATGTTACATACTTCCCCAAAAAGAAATCTCCAGGTCCAGATAGTGTTATGGAGAATCCCACCAAATGTTTAAAAAAGAATTTACACTGGCTGGGCGTGGTGGCTCACGCCTATAATCCCAACACTTTGGGAGGCTGAGGCAAGTGGATCATGAGGTCAGGACTTCAAGACCACCCTGGCCAACATGGTGAAACCCTGTCTCTACCAAAAAGACAAAAACTAGCTGGGTGTGGTGGCATGAGCCTGTAGTCCCAGCTACTTAAGAGGCTGAGGCAGAAGAATCGCTTGAACCCAGAAGGCAGAGGTTGCAGTGAGCCAAGACTGCGCCACTGCACTCCAGCCTGGGCAACAGAGTGAGACTCTGTTTCACAAAAAAAAAAAAAAAAAAAAAAAAAAAAGAATTATCACCAATTCCATATAATCTCTCCCAAAAAATAGAACAGAAAGGAACACATCATTTTATTAAGCCAATATAGCCCTGATACCAAAATCAAAGAAAGCAAAAAAAAAAAAAAAAAAGAGTACAGACCAATGTAACCTCATGCACAGATACACAAAAAGACTTAACAATAAGATTAGCAAATAGAATTCAACACTATTTTAAAATAATTATACACCATTCCTAAGCCTGGTTTAAACATTTGAAAGTCAATCAACATAATCTACTCTATTAACACACTAAAGAAGAAAATCACAATTAGGTCAATCAATGCAGAAAATGTACATGACAAATTTTAACACCTATTCATACGAAAACTCAAAAAAGTGGGAATAGAGGGAAATTTCCTCAATGTGATAAACATTTACAGAACACCAACGCTAATATTCTGCGGTCAGGCATCACTAAATGACAGAGATACGTTCTGAGAAATGTGTCAGTAGGTAATTTCATCACTGTGTAACATCACAGAGGATACTTACAGAAACCTAGATGGCACAGTCTACTACATGCCTGGGCTATATAATAAAGCCTATTGTTCCTAGGCTACAAACCTGTAGAGGATGTTACTGTACTGAATATTGATGGCAATAGTAAATATTTGCATATCTAAACATGAAAAAGATATGGTAAAAATATGGTACAAAAGATTTTGAAAATGGTACACTTGTATAGGGCACTTACCATGAATGGAGTTTGCAGCACTAGAGGGTTCTCTGGGAGTCAGTGGGTAAGTGGTGAGTGAATGTGAAGGCCTAAGACATGATGCTTACTACAGACTTTATAAACATTATATATTCAGACAACACTAAATTTATTTTAAAAATAAAGTGACTGATTGCACTATGACATTACAAGGGCTACAATGTCACTAGAATTTTTCCATTATAATCTAAAGGGGCCACCGTCATATATGTGATCCATTGCTGACTCAAACTTAAATAAGCACATGACTATACTTGATGGTGAAAGACTGAATGCTTTCTCCCCACGACTGTGAACAATTCAAGGATATCCATTATCAATACCCTTTTTCAAAATAATGCTAGGAGTTATACATATATATGGTATGATTCTATCCATATAACATTCTTGAAAAGACAAAAATCATAGAAATAGAGAACAGATTAGTGGTTGCTAGGGGTTAAGGAGAGGGATAAAGAGAGGGTAGTGTGGAAGGGAAGTAGGTGTGGTTATAAAAGTGCAACAGAGGGCTCCCTGTGGTGATGGAAACATCTGTGTCTTGAGTTATCAGTGTCAATATCCTGGCTGTGAAATTGTACTACAATAGTGCAGAACATTACCATCAGGTGACATTGGGTTAAGAGTACATGGGATCTGCATATTATTTCTTTTCTTTTTTTTTTTTGAGACGGAGTTTCGCTCTTGTTACCCAGGCTGGAGTGCAATGGCGCCATCTCGGCTCACCGCAACCTCCGCCTCCCGGGTTCAGGCAATTCTCCTGCCTCAGCCTCCTGAGTAGCTGGGATTACAGACACGCGCCACCATGCCCAGCTAATTTTTTTGTATTTTTTTTTAGTAGAGACGGGGTTTCACCATGTTGACCAGGATGGTCTCGATCTCTCGACCTCGTGATCCACCTGCCTCGGCCTCCCAAAGTGCTGGGATTACAGGCTTCAGCCACCGCGCCCGGCGGGATCTGCATATTATTTCTTACAGATGCACGTAAATTTACAGTTAGGTTAAAACAAAATGTTTAATTTAAAAATAAAAAATCATCCTGTCAGCTGTGAGGAGAATGAATGATTAAAAAAAAAAAAAGTGGCAAAAGAAAGACCTATTAGGAAAACATGAAGTTATCCAGGCAAGAGATGACCATGCTAGAATGAACACAGTGGAAGTTCAAATAAGGAGAAGTAGATAGACACAGGAAATATCGAGAGGCAGAATCAATGATATTTGTTGATGAATTAGCTGTGAAGAGCAAAAGAAAAAGTCAAAAATGACTTTTAGGTTTCTTACTTGAACAACTTGACTGATAATGACATCATTTACTGAGATAAGGACAATTCTGTTCTACAGAAACATTTGAGATTTGAGACCACTGTTCTATTAGTTTATGCTCTTCTTTAAAAGCATTCTAAATTTAGCTGTAACTTCATGCTACACATGAAGAGCTTTCAAGGTTTCAAGCAGGCTACATACTTTGAATAAAACCCATGAAGAAAACATAAGCCTAAAAAGTCCAAAACCAAGAAAGTACTGCTGAGTCACAAACTCTCCATTCCATCATTTTTTCAAGAATTTTAATACCAGAGCAAGATGGGACTTCTTACCCTGAAGTTGTAAACAAACTGCCTACTTAAAATATTTTTTTTCCACTCATACTCATGTTCTCATTTAGGTATTTTCTTCCTGAAGTCAGACAAGGATGCTTTACCTAGTTAAAGATAATTGAACGACTTTAGAAAACTTATTTCTCCTGAGACACATGAGGAGGGCCTGGAGCTCAAATGAACACATTCAGGACTCAGTTTTTCCTTTAAGGCAATGCTTGGTTCTCATCCATTAACATCAACTCTTGTTTTCCTCATAAATGTTGAGTCAGTGGGCTGCAGCCCCTGGTTGTCATAGCAACTGCAATTTCACATACCAAAATGGTTTTCTCAGAACACAGACTTCAAGCAGCACTTTTTTTTCCAACCTATATTTTAGCACATGAAGAATTTGGTGCCATTTCCAGTCATCTCTTTTGTCTGAGATATGTTTCATTTAGATAATGTCACAGTGACTGAAAGACCAAGACCAAAAAAAGATTTGCAGCTTTGTCCCTTAATTAGACTTTTGATTATAAGTGCTTCCTTGGGTGCTAACAGCTCCTGAACAGTCTACTTTTGGTATTGTGCCCCAGGGGTGTCATACGGCCAATCAGATTCAGCCCACAAGGCAACAATAATCTACTGAAATATCCTGAAGGAAAGGTCCTACATATCCCTTTCTCTCATATTCTTATTCTTCTGGTCTACTGTTTCCTGCTGGCTCAGAAAAGAAAAAAAAAAAAAGATGAATTTTCTCAATTGTAATATTATCAGAAATAGGGAAAAAATCATGAAGGCAATGTTTTGTTTTCTGAGGAGTTTCCAAATGGCCTTAGAGTGCACCTATACTACCACTCCCCCATCTCATCCATGGCAAACACTGAAAATCTACAACAGCCCGCTTTCCCTCTGAGCCCAGTATAAGACCTCAGAATCTTACACAACACAACATTCCAGACAAGGTCCATCTGCCATCTGGGGACTAGAATCTTAGCTAATGTTTCAAAATGTCAAGTTCAGCACTCTGTTTAACTGTAGGAGTCAAAAAGCAATCCTTATACAAGAGCTAAGATTTTGCAAAACAGTCTGAAAACTTGTCTGGATAACTCACTTGCAAAGTGAACTAGTCCACACCTAACAACTCAGGCAGTTAAATTATGATGTTAATGCAAAGTCACAGAGGAATCCCAGATGGGTCTCAGCCTTTCTCTCTTGCCCAAACACTGACTATATTCTTAGCCTAACCAGCTATGCCACAAGTATACACTATATCAGACATTTTTAAGTGTCAGATTTTAAAAGTATGTCTGTATATCAGCTCAAAACTGTTATTACTAATGGAAAAGCAATTTAGAGCACTCATTTAAATGTAAGCCCATTATGAACACAGTTTGTTTTACTTACCACTATATCCACAAGGTCTTGAGCAACATTTGGCATATAATAAAAGGTACTCAAAAAGTACTTGTTACCCTCACATCCATTAGGACAACTACTATTAAAGAATACACAAACAAAATAACAAGAACGGATGTGGAGAAATTGGAACTCTTGTGCACTCTTGATGATAATGTAAAATAGTGTCACTGCTATGGAAAACAGTATGGAAGTTCCTCAAAAAACTAAAAAATAGAACCACCATATGATCCAGTAATGTAATTTCTGGGTACATATACAAAAGAACTGAAATCTGAATCTTGAAGAGATATTTACACACTCCTGGTCACTGCTGCATTATTCATAATAGCCAAGAGGTAGAAGCAACCTAAATGTCCATCAACAGATGAAGGGATTTAAAAAACATGATACTTACATATAATAGAATTTTATTCAGCCTTAAGAAGAAAAGAAATTCTGACATATACAACATAGATAAACGAGGCCATTATACCAAGTGAAATGAGCCAGTCACAAAAAAAAAAAAAATAAATACAGGCCGGGAGTCGTGGCTCACGCCTGTAATCCCAAAACTTTGAGAGGCCAAGGCAGGTAGATCACGAGGTAAAGAGAAAAAGACCATCCTAGCCAACATGGTGAAAGCCTGTCTCTACTAAAAATATAAAAAATTAGCTGGACATGGTGGTGCATGCCTGTGGTCCCAGCTACTTGGGAGGCTGAGGGAGGAGAATCGCTTGAACCCAGGGGGTGGAGGTTGCAGTGAGCCAAGATCACACCATTGCATTCCAGCCTGGGCAACAAGAGCAAAACTCCATCTCAAAAACAAAAAAACAACAACAAAAAAAACACGAATACCATATTATTCCACTTATATAAGGTATAAAGTAGTAAAATTTATAGAGACAGAAAGTAGATTGGTGGTGTCCAGGAGCTGGGGAAAGGAGGAAAAGAGAAGTTGCTGCTTAATGGATGTAGAGTTGCAGTTTTGCAAGATGAAAAGTTCTGGAGATTAGTTGTACAACAGTGTGCATACAGTTAACACTACTAAACTATACACTCGAAATGGTTAAGATGGTAACTTTTATGTATATTTTAATACAATTTTCAAAAAAATACCTGTTGGCCAGGTGCCGTGGTTCACGCCTGTAATCCCAGCACTTTGGGAGGCCGAGGCGGGTGGATCACGAGGTCAAGAGATCGAGACCATCCTGGTCAACATGGTGAAACCCCGTCTCTACTAAAAATACAAAAAATTAACTGGGCGTGGTGGCGCGTGCCTGTAATCCCAGCTACTCAGGAGGCTGAGGCAGGAGAATTGCCTGAACCGAGGCGGCGGAGGTTGCGGTGAGCTGAGATCACGGCATTGCACTCCAGCCTGGGTAACAAGAGCGAAACTCCGTCTCAAAAAAAAACAAAAAAACAAACAAACAAACAAAAAAAAAACCTGTTAAATCAATGAACAGAAAGATTTCTTTCTCCTCTAGAGTAGTGGCTCTCAGTCAGAAATGATTTTGTCCCCCAGGGAACATTTGGCAATGTAAGGAGACATTTTTGGTTGTCATACCTGGGAAAGGGAGTGCTGCTGGCATCTAGTAGATAAAGGCCAGGGATGTTATTACATCCTACAAAGCACTAGACATCCCCCAACAACAAAAAATTATCTGGTCCCACAATGTCAATAGTGTCGGGTTGATAAATCCTGCTCAAGAGCTTTCTGTTCAGTAAGAGTATCCACATAAAATGCTTAGTTCAGGGCCTTAAAAATGTTAGCCTTATATTTATCACCATCATAATAATTATTATTTAACTCGAGGCTAAGACTGAGAAGTTTTTATTTCCTTAACTTGCATTTGACACAATAAACTAAAGTCAAGTCACCTACAAAATAAGCCTATTGTACATCCTTCCACATTTGCCATCAGGAAAGGATTGAAGGAAAGGAGGCGAGTGTCTATAATATATTCAAATGTCTGATGCTTCTGACTAACCCAGTCTCTGAGCACTGCCCAGAGCAAGACTTTCCTGAGTTATTCAGGAAAGCAGACAATAAGGATCCCCAGACAAGGTTTTCCCAAGGCAATCAGGACCTGTGATGTAAACTCTGGCCCAAAAGAAAATCTCAGATGTCATCCTGAATTGGAGATCATTCTAGTGTCTCCTTCCAAAGATTAGGCCATTTGTTTGAGGTATGGATCAGTTCCTTTAGATCAGGCATCCCCAAACTTTTTACACAGTTCACTGTCCCTCAGACCGTTGGAGGGCCGCCACATACTGTGCTCCTCTCACTGACCACCAATGAAAGACGTGCCCCTTCCTGAAGTGCGGCGGGGGGCCAGATAAATGGCCTCAGGGGGCCGTAGTTTGGGGACACCTGCTTTAGATGATCATATAACCAAAATGGTGTCCAGGGCCTCTCTAATACTACATTATAAAGAGTGGAAATTTTCTTGTACCCCTTACTTTTGTTTGTTTTTAAGAGCTAGCTGCTGGGCTCAGTAGCTCATGTCTGTAATCCCAGCACTTTGGAAGGCCGAGGCGCACCGATCACTAGGTCAGGAGTATGAGCCCAGCCTGACCAACATGGAGAAACCCTGTCTCTACTAAAAATACAAAAAATTAGACAGGCATGGTGGTGCATGCCTGTAATCCCAGCTACTGAGGAGGCTGAGGCAGGAGAACTGCTTGAACCCTGGAGGTGGAGGTTGCAGGGAGCGGAGGTCTCACCATGGCACTCCAGCCTGGGTAACAAAAGCAAAACTCCATCTCAAAAAAAGCAAAGCAATGAATTGTTTTGCAGCTGGAGGCATGGGCAAGGGGAGTCCCCACCCGGTGGGTGGGCTGAGGGATAGGGCTGAGCCTCAGGTGAGTCTCCTGTTCCCTGTACTCCCCTACACAGGTGCCTCCCTTCCGGGCTCTGATAGCCTCAGGAGGGGCAGGCTGGGAGGGGCTTCTGTAGCTGTTCACTTAGGCAAGACATCAGAGGACTCCACCAGCTTCCCATCGCGAGTCATTGAGACTTCAATGACTTCTTCACAGCCATGGCCCTGGTGGTGCTGTTGCGGCTGATGGAGCTGGAGTCCGTGCCAGAGCCAAAGCTGGAGCCCAGGCCATAGCTGAGGCCGGGGCTTGTGAGGCCCCAGTAGGCCGAGCTCAGACTACCTGCACAGCCGCTGGTGGTCTTCATATGGGTACTCATGTTCTGCATCCCAGACTCCAGTTGGCTCTCCTCACCCTCCAGCAGCTTCCTGTAGGTGGCAATCTCAATGTCCATGGCTAGCTTGACGTTCATAATCTCCTGGTACTCAGGCAACTGCCGCGCCATGTCCTGCTTGGCCCGCTGCAGGGCAGCCTCCAGCTCAGACAGCTTGGCATTGGCATCCTTAAGGGCCAGCACCCCACGCTACGTGGCATCTACAATCGTGGTCTCCAGGGAAGCCCTCTGGCCTTTGAAGCCCTCAATCTCAGCCTGGAGCCAGCTGATGTTCTGGTTCATCTTGGAGATGTCAGCCTTTGCAAGCTGAGGTCATCCCTGTGCTTCCCAGCCTATGTCTGCGGCTCCTCATACTTGATCTGGTAGATGCTCTCCGCCTCAGCCCGGCTGCAGTTGGAAATCTCCTTGTACTGCACCTTGACCTCAGTTGGGGTCCACCTCCAGGTTAGAGGGGCTCAGCAGGCTCTGGTTGACCATGACGGCACTGATGCCTCCCATGCCACTGGCCCCACCATAGCCTGCACCCAGCCCACCCCAGAAGCTGCTGCTGCCCACTCGAGAGAAGCTCGAGGAGCTGATGCGGACACCAGGCACACTTGTATAGGAGTGGCTGCTGAAGGCCCGGGGGCCAGAGGTGGATACCTTATAGGACTTCTAGGTCACCCTGATGGACATGGTGGAGGCAGGAGTGGAGGCACGTGGCCGGAACCAGGTGGAGATTCCAGAAGGAGCGGAGAAGCTGCTTCTTTGAACCCCTTACTTTTATGGTGTAGAAAACCCCAAAGTATTACCTGAGACTTCTGTGAATCACATCCTATGAATTTAGGATCTCAGAGTCTGCAGTCATTTGTGCTCACTCTATCTTGTTCCCTGACATAGTCTTAGTTTCTCTTTACTGATCTCCATTAAAACAAAATAAAACAATACCAAAAAAGTAGCCCTACCAAGAGTTCTGTGATTTGAGGTGACATCTCTGAAATCTTGGTAGGGAGCATAGAAATCAGTCACTTAGAGGAAGTCTCCTGCTGTGGTCATTCTCCCCTCTCCTACCTTGATTCCCCTCCTACTCAGAAGTAAATCTAGCCAGGCACAGTGGCTTATACCTGTAATCCTAATACCTTGGGAACCTGAGGTGGGAGAATCACTTGAGGCCAAGAGTTCAAGACCAGCATGGGACACATAGTAAGACATCCCCCCACCACACCCCTACTCTCTAAAAAACTAATAATAATAATTAGCTGGGTGTGGTGGTGCACACCTGTGATCCCAGTTACTTGGGAGTCTGAGGTGGGAGAATCACCAAAGCCAAGGAGTTCAAGGCTGCAGTGAGCTATGATCATGCCACTGCACTCCAACCTGGGTAACAGACTGAGACCCTGTCTCAAAAAAAAAAAAAAAGTAATTCATTCCCCTCCTTGGAAACCTTGAAACTTGTCCCAAAGGGTCTTACTATGCCAACTCATCAAATAACTCTCTTAACAAAGATGGGTCTTTCTCTAGAAGGAATTTTCATAGTGTCTCCTAAGAGAATACCATTTTCTCCATGTATTACAATGACATCACCAATGATACTTTAAAACCCTTCCACCAAAAATATGCATGAAGAACCTTCCAATAAAGAAGCCACATTCCACATTTTACTCTTCCCCCAATGTGTGCCCTAACTATAGTGAAGGTGTGAGGAATTCAAATAAGCCCTGGGTCTCTTTCTTGTCAATTCACAGACCACCTAAAATTCTACACTACGTTTAGGAGTAATTGTAGAGATTAGAGGTTATGTATTTCTCAAGGGTCCCCTGCCCCTAGTATACAGAGGTGTGATTTCAGTTCCACCAAGAAGACACCTGTGTGATGGGCTTGAGTGGCATGAAGCCCATCACAGGTAGCACCTGTGGGAAGAGTGGAGCCTCTGGTGAACACAGCAGCAGGAGCTTTGGTTCTGGCAAGCAGCTGTGGCAGAATGTCTGGCGTCCAAGCTCCGGCATTATAAAGATCACTAGAAGAGTGTGGTCAGGGATTTTCTGGGCTGTAATACCCTTAGGTGAATTATTTCGTTTAGTAACTAAGGTGAGTTCTGCAGCCATCTCTAAGATTCTGTGAGTTGCAAAATATCCTCTAATAAAATAACCATCAGCTGAGCAAAGTGGATTCTGCTGTTTGCAACCAAAAACTCTAATCAAATAATAAAGACAGTTAAGTTTGGGGAGGAAGTACCTGGATTCTCCAAGAAATTAATGGCAATAACACAGTAACACTTACTAAACTTACTAAGATTCCAGTGCTATGTTCTAGCTACCTTACATATGTAAATTCACTTTAAGCCAAATAACAACCATAAGAGTAGATATCATTATTCATTGCATTTTAAAGACGCCAAAATAAATCCAGAAAAATACATCCCTTGACCAATATCACCTAGCTTGTAAGTGAAGGAGACAAGATTCAAACCCAGGCAATTTCATTTCAGAACCATGCTCATAACCATTGCAATATGCCACCTCTCTCTTCAACATCTGGATATGGAGGAATGTCCAATCTAAAAGGTCTGAAATTAAAGTTCCTTAAAACATGCTATGCAGGCCAAACAAAGCACCTTCTCTGACAATCCTAGGTAAAATAGCCACACATCTTTACCCTATGCTGCTTTGTTTTCTTCACAGCACTCACTACTTTCTTCAGTTATGCCATTTATTTGCTGTCTATCCGTCATATAAATACAATCTTTAGATGCTATATTAGTTATCTATTGCTGCATAACAAATTACACCAAAACTTGGCAGCTTCGAACAACAAATATGTATGATGGGGGAGTCAGGCATACAAGAGTAGTTGGGTTGGTGGTCTGGCTCAGGTTCTCTCAGGAGGCTATGGGTAAGCTGTGGGGCAGGGCTGCAGTCATCTGAAGGGGCTGGAGAGTGCTCTGTTCACCCACATGTCAAGATGCCTCAGTTCCTGCCAGGTGAACCTCTTCACAGGGCTGTCTGAAGACATGGCGGCTGACTTCTCCCAGAGAGACTGATCCAAGAAAAGGCAAGATAATAATGCCACAATGTCTTTTTAAGACCTAGTCGCTAAGTCACATACTGCCTTATTCTATTCATTAGAAGTGGGTCACTAAATCTAATCACATTCAATGGGATGAATACAGTGGGGATGGGGGGATTGGAAGCCATCTTGGAGACTGGCTACCAAGCATGGACTTTCACTTGTTCATTGTTATATCTGCAATGCCTAGTATACAGCAGGTGTTCCAAATGTATTTATTGAGTTTACAGAAGATTCCAGTACACAGTAGGCATTCGATATATATTTATTGGTTGAGTTTGGGGAAGCTGTCTGTCTCTATGTAGCTCACATAGATGTGAAATAAGCAACATATGCAAGTAAACAAAGCCATGGGTGTGTATGAGATACTCCAGAAAAAGGCAAGATAAAAAGGGGCAGTGGAAAGGATATTGATGAATGTCAAAGTCCATGAATGTTCAGTGAGGGAATTTAGGTTAGCTTTCAGTTCTGGCAGCAGGGTAAACTCAGCCCAACTCTTACTTCCCCCTGCCCCAATTACAGACATACACAAACAACACATTAAAAAATAATACCGAACCACTCAGCCTGAAAGAAAAAAAAGTGAGTCTTAAAAAGCAAACTTGGCTGGGCACAGTGGCTCACACCTGCAATCCCAGCACTTTGGGAGGTCAGGGCTGGCAGACTGTTTGAGCCTAGAAGTTAGAGACCAACCTGGGGAATACAGCAAAACCCCATCTCTATAAAAAATACAAAAATTAGTGGGGTTTGGTGGTGCACATCTGTACTCCCAGCTACTTGGAAAGATGAGGTGGGAGAATCACTTGAGCCAGGGAGGTCCAGACCACAGTGAGCCATGATTGCACCACTGCACACCAGCCTGGGTGACAAGGCAAGACAGTGTCTCAAAAAAGAAAAAAAAAAAAGGGAAACTCTAAGCCAGTCCTCAAATCTCCAGCTCTACAGAGGCCATAAGAACTAGCCTCTGTAGAGCTGGGGGTTTTCATGATCATGTGGAGGAAGGACAAATGTGGGAGCTGGAAATGAGATACCTGGATGAGGCTGTGACCTGCACAAGGATGACCAATGTGAAAAGGAGACTAGTGCTTACTGGCGGGAAAAAGAAGCAAGCAAGAAGACAGAAGGTCTGGGTAGGAAGAAAAAATTCTTCTGTTAGAAATAAAACCCAATATTGTACCAGGCATAATATGGGAATCCCAAATTAAGAAATTAAATATAAAATTTGGTCCTGAATTAGCGGAATCCCTGAGGCCTTAGCAGAAATGAATGCAAAATTGCTCTATGAAACGCTGCAACTCAGAATGCACTAAATTCCTACAGGGAAAAAAAAATACCATTGAAGGGCTGTAATGTAAATACAGCAGCTCGTGCCTGTAATTTCAGCACTTTGGGAGGCCGAGAAGAGAGGATCACTTGAGGCCAGCAATTTGAGACCAGCCTGGGCAACATGATGAGACTTTGTTTTCACAAATAAAAAAATCAGCTGGGTGTGATGGTGCACACATGTCAGCGCAGCTACTTGGGAAGCTAAGGCGGGAGGATCACTGGAGCCCAGGAGGTCAAGGCTGCAGTGAGCAGTGATCATGCCATTGTACTCCAGCTTGGGTGACAGGGTGAGACCTTGTCTCAAAAAAGAAAAAAAAAGAAGGATAACTCATGATTAAAAATAAAATAAAAAATTTTTTTTTCAGATGAAGTGTTGCTCTGTTGCCCAGGTTGCAGTGCAGTAGTGTAATCTTAGCTCGCTGCAGCCTCCACCTCTCAAGTTCAAGAGATTCTCCTGCCTCAGACACCTAGGATTACAGACACACACCACCATGCCCAGCTAATTTTTATATTTTTAGTAGAGACAGGATTTCACTATGTTGACCAGGCTGACCTCGAATTCCTGACCGCAGGTGATTTGCCAACCTTGGCCTCCCAAAGTGCTGGGATTACGGGTGTGAGCCACCACACCTAGCCACAAAATACAAATTTTGTAAGAAACCAAATCACCATGAGAATCAGCAGACACAAGAAATGTGAAAACTGGCAGCGAAAAACTAGAATTTAAAAATAATACTTTAAAAGATTATAAAATGAGTACGTTTAAAATGATCAAAGATATTTAAGAAGAAATAGAATCATAATATAGGAATGAACACAGAAAAAAGGTATATCTGAGGAAAAAGTAACATGTATGTATATATGTTATATGTATATCCAAAATATATAAAGAATTCCTAACACAACAACAAAAATAACCTGATTAAAAAATAGGAAAAGGACTTGCGTAGACATTTCTCCAAAGAAGATATACAAATGGCCAACAAGCACATAAAAAGATGTCCAACATCACTAATTATCAGAGAAATGCAAATCAAAACCACAATGAGATACCACCTCATGTCCATTAGGATGGCCACTGTGAAAAAAAAAATAACAAAGTATTGGCAAGGATGCAGAGAAATTGGAACCTCTGTGCACTTTTGATGGGAATGTAAAATGGTACAAGCTACTATGGAAAACAGCGTGAAGATTTCTCAAAAAAGTAAAAGTAGAACTACCATATGATCTAGCAATCCCACAACATGGATCAACCTGGAAGATATTATACCAAGTAAAATCGACCAGTCACACAAAGACAACTACTGTATGATCTCACTTTTCGGAGATACCTAAAGTAGTCAAATTGGTAGAGACAGAAAGTAAATTGGTGGTTAACAGGGGCTGGGGCAAGGTAGAAAAGTGGAGTTGTTTAATGGATGTGGAGTTTCAGTTTTGCAAGATGAAGAGTTCTAGAGACTGGCTGTACAACAATGGGCACATAATTAACACTACTGAACGACACACAAAAATGGTTAAGATAGTAAATATGTGGCATTTTTTTTTGCCACAATAAAAAGGCTTAAATCCAAAAAAAAAGCCATTGTTACTTCTTCAAATTACAGAAATCATTAAAACTGAACACATAGACCACTTGCATTAATCCCTTGGCCCTCAGACTTCAAGCTGATAATCTACTGAAAACAATACTAGAGTAATAAAAATGTCTATCTATATGAATTAACAATGGCATGAATACATGCTTTTCATTAGTGGATGAGAGGTTGGGCAATGCAAAGAATGTAGACAGAGGATTTTTAAATAAATGCTTTAAGTCCTGGTAAAGGCAGGGGTTCAGGCTGATGAGCTTCAGGCTATCCATAGCTAGAAACAGCTTCTCCAGTACAATCCTCCCCTGCCCAGGGCACTGAAATGCATACCCTTTGTGCATTCTCCTTGTCTCTAGTAAATGAGAACAGAATCAATGCTAACTGCTTCCAATATCTAGGGGACTTCAATGGGCAGAATTCTTGCATCATACACAGTGTCAATGGCAAATATTCCCAATGATATACTTTTTTCCTCCAAGTTCTACTCCCTCTGTTAGCTGTAATTTTAATGTTTGTTGAGAAAATGCCTTAGTTTATAATCATTCTTAAGTCATTGACTCTACAACCTGTGATTGGTTAAATCAGGGAAATAAAAGCCACATGAAGGCTCATAACACAGGCTTACCCTGGTATGGATAGGAGATGCTAACTTAGACCTGATCTCCGATGAGGGTTTTAGGTTGACACTACTGCAAGTCATGAAGAGCCTGATTGACTTTGCTCTTCTGTGAGTACTTACATTCTGGTTTTTATAACTTTCCCAATACTGACACCCCACCCGAAAATGAAAGGTAAGTTCCATTCTCAGTTAATAGGGTGATGGGCACCTTGGAATGCCCACTAACTGGCTCCATCTGAGAAGGTGGTACCAGGTGGAAACACTAAAAGAATTAGCATCAATTACTCTGAAGAAGAGAAATACTCCTGCTGTTTTTTTTTTTTTTTTTTTTTTTAGACAGAGTTTCACTCTTGGTACCCAGGCTGGAGTGCAATGGCGTGATCTCGGCTCACCGCAACCTCTGCTTCCTGGGTTCAGGCAATTCTCCTGCCTCAGCCTCCTGAGTAGCTGGGATTACAGGCATGCGCCACCATGCCCAGCTAATTTTTTGTATTTTTTTAGTAGAGGCAGAGTTTCACCATGTTGACCAGGACGGTCTCGATGTCTTGACCTCGTGATCTACCCGCCTCATCCTCCCAAAGTGCTGGGATTACAGGCATGAGCCACCGCGCCCAGCCCAGAAATACTACTAAGGGAGGTTCTGAGATAGTCCTGACTGCAAGCCCTATGTTCATACTCAAATAAATCCCTGAAATGTCCTAGGAGTCCAATGTCTCAGCAAACTGATTGACTAAACAATTTGGAGTCAACAAACTAACTGGAAAGCCTCCAAACACCCTACTTTTCTAAGAGAAAAAATAGCTAGCAAAGTTTATCAACCATAACATAACACAACGATGGCAGATCTTTTTAGGAACCGTTTATAATATGAAGAGTGTCTGAAATAATTTAATTATAAAACTATATTTTAGTGTCAACATGTCTAAGAAATTGTATCTTTAACCTGGCTTTGCAGGAGAAATCTTTCTTTTTTATTCAGGATTTATGACAATCTCCATTTAATATTCTGCACCCTTTAAGAGTGACATAAATGGTGTGCCCAGTAGGAAATCTGACATCAATTCACATCAAAGAGACATCAGTTGGCTGCCAGCTGGAGAGTTTCTAGTATTTCAATTCAGAAATTTCTCATCAAAGTGTTACAGGTGTGTTTCACAAAGGAAGCAGCAGCTGCATAGCAAATCTTTAGATGACTCTTCAGGGTCTTTAGAAGACTCTTCAGGTTCTTTAGAATCAATGTTGAATTATCAGCCCAAATGAATCCTGTGCCTTTTAACAAGATGACACACTCAAGTACCATGGCTGGGTCTCTCTCTGTTCATTGTGTAGGTCATTGTGTAGGAGGCTTTTCTCCTCCCGGTGCCCTTTAGAAACTGCCACTCTAGTAGCTGCCTGACTAGAACTGCTGCCTCTCTTGGCTTAGTCACCATTTCTGACCTTGCCTCTGCCCTTGGAGTGAGAATTCCTGTCTCCTAGTTCCACTCTCAGTGTTTGGTTGTTTAAACTTTAATTTTTACTGGTACAATCTAAAAAAAGAATTAGTCAAAATTTTGTCTTATTCTGAGCAGTAAGTTTCAGGGAGTAGAAAAAGAAAAATGTGTATTACAAAGTAATTTTGCTAAAAATGTAAAAAACTTAAGCTTACCTACAAGACTATAAGGTAGGAACTTCTAAACATGATATCCTACCTGAAGAAATAAGTGATGATATTCTCCCCATCAGGAAAGCAGGCCTTTTGATGCATTTATTGGCATATAAGCTGGTTCATGTCAATAAAAACTAGAGGTGAAAGTCATACAGATTCTAAGAATCCTTTCCAAAAGTCAGTGGACCACTACAATTAGTTGCAGGTCACACATTTGCAACAATTCTATAAATATAGCCAAATAAACATGTTTCGGTCAATGACAGACTGCATATACAATGGTCGTCCCATAAGATTATAACAGAGCTAAAAAAATTTCTATCACCTAGTGGTCTAGTGACATCATAGCCATCTTAAAGTCATAACACAATGCATTATTCATGTGTTTGTGGTGATGCTGCTGTGAACAAACCTGCACTGCCATTCATACAGAAGTACAGCACATACAATTATGTACAGCACATACAATTATGCACAGTACATAATACTTGTTAATAAAAAGCTACTATGTTACTTTTTGCTTATGTATTTACCATATTATACCTTTAATCTTTAGAGTATATCTCTTCTACTTATTAAAAAAAAAGTTAACTCTAAAATAACCTCAGGCAGGTTCTATAGGAAGCATTCCAGAAGAAGGCACTATTATCTTGAAGATGACAGCTCCACACCTGTTACTGCCCCTGAAGGCCTTCCTATGGGACGAGATGTGGTGGTAGAAGAGAGTGATATTTATGATCCTGATTCTGTGTAGGCCTAGCCAATGTGTGTGTTTATGTCTTTGTTTTTAACAAAAAGTTTAAAAGTTTTAAAAAAATAATTTTTTAAATAGAAAAAAGCTTATAGAATAACGATATAAAAAAAATTGTACACCTATACAATGTGTTTTAAGCTAAGTGTAATAACAAAGAGTCCAAAAGCTTTAAAACATTTAAAAGTTTATAAGGTTAAAAAGCCACAGTAAGCTAAGGTTAACATATTAATTTATTACTAAAAGAAAGAAAATTTAAAAAATATAGTGTAGCCTAGATGTACAGTGTTTATAAAGTCTATAGTAGTGTAATGTCCTAGGCCTTCACATTCAACAACTCACCCAGAGAAATTTCCAGTCCTGCAAGCACCATTCATGTGCCCTATACAAATGTACCATTTTTATTCTTTTATACTGTATTTTTACTCTACCTTTTTTATGTTTAGTTATGTTTAGATACACAAATACTTAACCATTGTATAACCATCTAGCCTAGGTATGTAGTAGACCATACCCGTCTAGGTTTTGTAAGTACACTCTATGGTGTTACACCCTAATGACCCATTTCTCAAAATGTATCCCCATCGTTAAGCAAAGCATGACTATGTATTGAATATAAGGCTTGTATATTACTAAGCGTAAGACTGCCACTGCAGTCTGGTGTTGAGAATATGGGCTCACATTATAGTTTAAATATTTTTTCCCTTGAATAATTTTTGAACTCTCAGAAAATAAGCAGGTATACAAAACAACCCTTGAAAAAGTATGGTAAATATGTGACTCTATGTCACACAGGGTGATTTCCTACCAGAAGCTGCCTGATTTGACCCCCCTTTCTTACCACTTCATACCCAGACACCTTACTCCTGATCAGCAATGATCAGAAGACCAGCAATGAAATAAGGCTTAGACGAACTAATAAATGTTTGTTTCACCTATTGTATTTTTAAGGTTGAAACTTTAACAAATCATTAAACTCTGACCACATCAAAAAGGCTGTATCAGAATAGAAAACCCAGAAATAAAGCCACACATTTACAGCCAACTGATCTTTGAAAAAAACTAAAAATAATATACACTAAGGAAATGACACCCTTTTCAACAAATGGTGATGGGAAAACTGGATTGGCAAACGCAGAAGAATAAAACTGGATCCCCATCTCTCGCCATACACAAAACTTAACTCAAGATGGATTAAAGACTAAACTTAAGGCCTAAAAACTGTAAAAACACTAGAAGAAAACCTAAGAAATGGGAACAGATTGTGTGGACAAAAAATTTTAAAAAGGAAACCTAGGAAAAACTCTTCTGGACATTGATCTAGACAAAGAATTCATGACTAAGACCTCAAAAGCAAAGCAACAAAAACAAAAATAGACAAATCCAACTAAAAAATCTTCTGCACAGCAAAATAAATAACATAATGAACAGACAACCTGCAGAATGGGAAAAAATATTTGCAAACTATGCATCTGACAGGGGGCTAATATTCAGAATTTACAAGAAACTCAAAGAACCCAACAAAAACATCCCAACAACACCATTAAAGAGTGACCAACAAACATGAATAGACATTTTTCAAAAAAAGACATATCAATGGTCATCAGGTATGTGAAAAAAAAAAAAGCTCAACATCTCTATTCATCAGAGAAATGCAAATTAAGACCACAATAAGATATCACCTTACACCAGTCAGAATAGTTATTATCAAAAAGAAAAAAATAGTAACAAATGCTGGCAAGGATGTAGAGAAAAAGAAATTCTTATACACTACTGATGCAAATTTAAATGAGTGCAATCTCTATGGAAAAAATATGAAACTTTCTCAAAGAATTAAAAATAGAACTATCATTTGATCCAGCAATCCGATGACTAGGTATCTATCTAAAGGAAAAGAGATTCTTAAATCAAAAAGATACCTGTACCCATAAGTTTATCACAGCACTATCCACAATAGCAAAGATATGGAATCAACCTAAGTATCCATCAACAGATAATCGAATAAAGAAAATGTGACATATATACACAATGGTATACTATTCAACCATAAAATACAATGAAATCATGTCTTTTGCAACATGGATAGAACTGGAGATCACTATCTTAAGTGAAAAGAGTCAGATACAAAATGACAAATACCCTATATTCTTCTTTGTAAGTGGGAGTTTAATAATGTGTACACATGGAGGTAGAGTATGGAATGACAGACAATGGAGACCCAGTAGGGTGAGAGGTGGAAGGACGATGATGATGAAAAATTATTTATGGGTGCAGTCTACATTATTTGGATTATGGATACCCTAAAAGCCCTGACTTCCCCACTATGTGATCTACATATATAACAAAATTACAATTGTACCCCATAAATTTATACCAAAAAGGACTATACCAAAGTGCCATCTGCCATCAATTGCTTTAAACCCTATGGAAAAAAATCTTAAAAATTTACATACGCATTGGCAATAAACAAAATTACATGTGCATTTTTCCTTTGACTCAGCAATCTCACTTTCATGAATCCATCCATAAGATAAACTTTCACAAATAAAAAACAATATATGAAATAGTTATTCATTGTAGCACTAGTTGTAATTGTGAAAGACTGGAAACAAAACAGACATCCACCAAGAAGGGAATCAGTTAAATTATGTACACACAATAGAGTTCTATGAATCATAAAAAGGGATAAGCAAATCTCTGAGTAGATATGAAAGGATTTTTCCAAGATATATTATAATTAAGTGAAAAAGAAAAGTGTAGAAAAGAATATATGGTATGCTACTTTTGCATAAAGGTGGAAAATAAAAATGTATATACTACATATATTTGTTTATTTTTGCAAAAGAAATACCAGAAAGATAAATGAAAAATGTATGGAAAATGGATATCTATAAGGGGTGGGCTATATGCTTTGGAAAGGACAGGCTAGGTTTTTCTTTCTTTTTTTTTTTTGAGATGGAGTTTCGCTCTTGTTACCCAGGCTGGAGTGCAATGGCGCGATCTCGGCTCACCGCAATTGCCGCCTCCTGGGTTCAGGCAATTCTCCTGCCTTAGCCTCCTGAGTAGCTGGGATTATAGGCACGCACCGCCATGTCCAGCTAATTTTTTGTATTTTTAGTAGAGACGGGGTTTCACCATGTTGACCAGGATGGTCTCGATCTCTTGACCTCGTGATCCATCCATCTCGGCCTTCCAAAGTGCTGGGATTACAGGCGTGAGCCACCGCGCCCAGCCCAGGCTGGGTTTTTCTAATTACCCTTCTTAATATACTTCTCCATTTTGAACAAGCTAAATGTTTAACATATTTAATAAATAACATTAAACTAAAATGAGGAAAAACAAACCCTAAGATTGAACAAAACAGAAACAAGTAAATGTAATTGTGTTTCAAATTAGTAATGTAAGCATAGGGGCAGGGCACGGTGGCTCACGCCTGTAATCCCAGTACTTTGGGAGACTGAGGTGGGTAGATCACAAGGTCAAAAGATTGAGACCACCCTGGGCAACATGGTGAAACCCCATCTCTACTAAAAGTACAAAAATTAGCTGGGCATGGTGGCACACGCCTGTAGTCGCAGCTACTTGGGAGGCTAAGGCAGAAGAATTGCTTGAACCTGGGAGGCAGAGGTTGCCATGAGCTGAGATTGCGCCACTGGACTCCAGCCTGGGTAACAGAGGGAAACTCTGTCTCAATTTAAAAAAAAAAAAAAAGTAAGCATCATGCCAAACACCTATGTAACAAACCTGCACGTGTATCCCCGAATCTAAAGTAAAAGTTGAATTTTTAAAATGTACTATTTTAAATGATACTATAAATGTGCAAAGAAATAAATCACTGAAACATATGAAGAAGGTGGACAGTCCAGAAGTCAGATTGTAAAGCATTCAAAGCAGGAGTGGGGTAGAGTGAGTAGTGGTACCTGGGTTCTTAAACCAAGGGAACAGGAGGGAGCAGCAGGATCAGGCAAGGGATACAGAGGAGGAAATAATGGAAATCTGAGGTGTGGGCAGGTGCCCAGAGAGGAGAAAAAGAATTAATACAAGGTATAATCAACACATGGAACAGAGTCATGAGGAGTCCAGAATCCGAGTGAACGATTAATTTTAGGAAGGTGGTTCTTACTCTGAGAGTAGAGAGGAAGGTGGCAGGTGATGTCCTGAGATGAAGCTATAAAGTGCAGAACGAATTTATAGGTGTTCATGCTGGCTGATGCCAATCAGTCCCATAATACATGGGCTACATGTCTAGTGGGGCCAAGGCCAACTGACTCTACCACCACCGTGCTGTTGAGTTTAAGGATTCTGCTAGAGGCTGCAATGGGACCACAGAAAAGGGGCACTATACTCATACTGGGGTTCAGATTCCAAATGTGAAGAATGAGAAAGAGTTAGGTAGAGAAGGATAGGAGAGGAGACAGCAGACACACAGACAGGGACATCTGGAAATGCACAGCTGGCCAGGAAATGCCAAAGTCATGTCTGACAGGAGGGGAGGTGAGGGGCAAGCCAGCTGGGAAACACCTCAGAGGACCCAGGGTTTGAACTTCACCCTGGAGACTACTGAGGGCCAAAGGAGGATTTTAGGCAGCTACGTGAAATCAGCAGATACGGTGTGGGGAGGATTTTAGAATGATTGGAAGAGCAAGACACAGGAGGGACAGAAATCTAGTTAGCACCTCTCCATGAGAGGTGAGCAAACAGTGGAGAAAGGGCAGATCCTGGAGGCATATTTATGAGGTAAAACTGATGGGAGTGAAAAGAAGAAAAGAGTGAAGTGAGGAGTGGACACAAGGCTAAGGCAGAATGGGGCCCAGAGCCATCATCTAGACTGCTCCCCACTGCCATCTACACTGCTCAGGACCGTCTATGATGAGTGATGTGAACTACAGCATCTGTGCTCAAGTACTCTGGAATAGGAGACAGTTTGGGTGGCTGGAGGGAAAGATTTTACATGAGCTTTGAAGTCTCTTCTAATGTTTATATTACTACCCGGATTCTAGCTACTCACTCAGGCTGATCCAACCTGAGCCTAGGCCATGATGCTACCCATTGAGACAATAAATGACACCTTACTAGAGAACTGGGATGGGGCTGGAAGGACCTTCTACCAACAGTATGAGATAGCTAAGTGCAAAGGGCACCAGGAATGAATGAATTGAGTTTTACACTGGTGCAAGGAGAAAGCAGGAGCAGGAAGCTAGCAGCAGAACAAAAATGTGGGATCACAAACAGCCACCCACCAATGAGTTTCTCCAGGCTCTTGGAGTACTTGCCACTTTATTTTTTTCTGAGACGGAGTCTTGCTCTGTCACCAGGCTGGAGTGCAGTGGTGCAGTCTCAGCTCACTGCAACCTCCGCCTCCCAGGTTCAAGTGATCCTTCTGCCTCAGCCTCCCAAGTAGCTGGGACTACAGGTGTGTGCCACCACGCCCGGCTAATTTTTGTAATTTTAGTAGAGATGGGGTTTCACCATGCTGGCCAGGATGGTCTCGATCTCTTGACCTTGTGATCTGCCCACCTTGGCCTCCCAAAGTGCTGGGATTACAGGCGTGAGCACCACACCCAGCCACTTGCCACTTTTTTTGACAAATGTGACTGATGGTCAGAAGCAATGTGACAGGTGATATGATCAGAATACAGGCTGCAGAGTGATTTTTCTCAACAGACAGTCCATAAGCCAGTATAAGAACAAGCAGGGCCCCCACACTGACTGTGAATATCAGGGAGCTTCCAAATGAAGGCAGGGCAGAGGGGGGATCTTCTGATTTTAGTAAGACATGCAAATGAGATACAAAGTAGGAATTAGCAACTTGCACACGTCTTCCCTGGAACTGGCACATGGCTAACCATGGAATCTAGGTCAGTCAAAGAGGTCACTCAAAGACAGAACAACACACTATGCATAGAGTCACTTTTAAAACTACTTTTCCAACAGTCTTGTTTTGGGGTTTTTTTACTGACTTTTAGGAGCGCTCAGGATAAAGGCTTTATTTAAGACTGACATTTTAAATTAGTTCTAACATTGGCCCACTAACCCAATGGTTGTAGCGAAATGTGGGGGATAGATCAAAATCTTAGTAACTATAAGCTTGCCAGTCCTTGTGCAGGGGCTGCCTGGACAGTGTTATGTCTATACGAAGGGGCAAAAGCCAGGGCAGGGTCTGGCCTCTGCAAATACTTGAAATTCACCTGAACAACCTGTCCAATGAGGTAACAGGTCTGGCTTCATAAAAGAGTCTGAGGTCACCAGAAATGGGAAATGGGCTTGCTAGTGAAGTAAGAATTCCTCTAAATACAGCCTGGGCAACCAGAGTGAAACTCTGTCTCAAAAAATAATAATAATAATAATAATTCCCTCAAATAAGTACTTAGTCCTACGGAACACTTTCTGAGTCATCGAAGTCTCCAAAAGCACTGTTTATACACTCCCCTCTGCATTCTGTTCAAGAGGCAGTACTGTCCTTCATCCCCACAGCTGTTTATTTTTTGGGAAAAAAAAAAAAAAAAAAGAACCCTGTTGTGAGTTTTTGTTGTTGTTGTTGTTGTTTTTGAGACGGAGTTTTGCTCTTGTTACCCAGGCTAGAGTGCAACGGTGCGATCTTGGCTCACCGCAACCTCCACCTCCTGGTTCAGGCAATTCTCCTGCCTCAGCCTCCTGAGTAGCTGGGATTACAGGCACATGCCACCATGCCCAGCTAATTTTTTGTATTTTTAGTAGAGACGGGGTTTCACCATGTTGACCAGGATGGTCTCGATCTCTTGACCTCGTGATCCACCCGCCTCGGCCTCCCAAAGTGCTGGGATTACAGGCTTGAGCCACCGTGCCCGGCTTGTTGTGAGTTTTTTAGCTATTTTAGGGTCCATCATTTTACTTTAAAAAGGCCTCTATCAAGGGTATTTTAGAAAATAGTTAGGTTTGGTGAAATAAAAAGTACTCTGTATCTTTTCCTCCGTCAAACTATTTTAAAGTAAGGAAGAGATTCTTGGGTCTGGAGTCCCAGACATAGCAGTTGAAGCCACAAGAGGCAGCGGCAAGCTGCTCATGACATTGCCGCCGAGCCGTGGAGAAGAAACAGCTTTGTCATGATGCTGACCTCAGGCAGGTGTCTCAGTTCCCAGAGGTGCAGCCCTGAGCCATCAATCCTCCCAGACAGGAGCCACTTGTCACAAGCTGTTTATGAAGCACAGCTATGTGGCGAAATTGTCCTTCTCCGTTCCTTATTGTTTTTCTTCTCTCTTCTCCTCATCTTCATTTCCTCATTTTTTGTTCCCTTTTTAATCCCTTCATTCTTTGTTTCTTTCAATTATTTTTTATTATTTTATTTATTTTGAACTCTTGTTCAAAGGCCTACTGCCTCTCTGCAATAGCACAATATTAATCCTTTACCCCAATCACATTTGATCCTTAGAAATATTCCCCATCTTGTTTGACCTCTTCCAACTTTATCCCCAAATCTTAGTAACCATCAGCTTGCCAGTCCTTGTGCAATATATTTTTTTAAACATAGACATCATAGATGTGGGATAATGGTGTTCCATTAGTATATCTAGAAGTATAAACAGTTTTTAAGAGGTATATTCATTTCTTAGGACTGCTAAGAAACAAGTTACCACAAATTTCTTGGCTTTAAACAACGCACAACACTCATTTATTGTCTTACAGTTCTGGAGGCCAGAAGTCCAAAATCGGTTTCATTGAGTTAAACTCAAGGCATCAGCAGAGCCAATTCCTTTGGCAGTTCTAGGGGAGAATCTGCTTCCTAGCTGTTCCACTTCTGAAGGATCCGCTTCATGATCCCTTCCTCGTGTCATTCCAACCTCCGGCCTCCACTGTCACAGCACCTCCTTCTGTTATGTAGTCAAATCTCCCTGTGCCTCACTCTCACAAGAACATTGGTGATAACATTTAAGGCCCACCCGGATAATCCAGGAAAATCTCCCCATCTCAAGATCCTTTATTTGATCACATCTGCAAAATCCCTTTTGCCATATAATGTAATAGCTACAGGTTCCAGGAATTAGAACATGGATATCTTGGGGGCCCACCACAGAGGGGCTACAGCAACTCCATCCATTTCTATTCCCTTCAAGAGAGCAGCAAAAGTGAATGACCTCACTTAAAGGATAACCATGAATCTCCTCCTATTGGAAGAAAATTATCAGTTCTAGTACTTTATTGCTAACATATTATTTGTGATCTCTTACAACCTATCTCTACTTATCAGTGTGTCATAACACTAAGACTAGAAAACTAACAAAATGCAGAGCTGGTGTGGGAGGCATAATTCTAAACTGACCTCCCAGATCCCCAACTCCTCGTCTACATACTCTGGATAATCCTCTCCCCTTGAGTATGGGTGGGACCTGCGAATATGATGGTATGTCACTCCCTTGATCACACTGCATAACATGTGAAACTCTGTCAGAGCCCACTGACTGAGATTCTCCTGCTGACTTTGAGGTGAGGTGCCATACTGTAAGAGGGCCCCGTCACTACAAACTGAAGAAGGGTTTCTAGGATCTTAGAGTCCCAGGTAATAGCCAGCAAGAAAATGAGGACCCCATCCTAGAACTGCAAGAACATGAATTCTGCCAACAACTTCAATGGGCTTGGAAGAGGACCTCAGCGAAGACAGCCTCAGATGAGATCACAGCGCCCACTGACACCTTCACTTCAGCCTGGTGAGACCTGGAGCAGAGGACCCAGCCTACCCATGACAGAATCCTGGCTCAAAGAAACTGAGATAATAAATTTGTGTTGTTTTAAGTCACTAACTGTTAAGCAAAATAGAAAACTAATACAGTTGGCAAGCACAGAATTTGAACAGGGAATTACAATGACAGACTTTGGGAGGGTCAATAAACTATCTGAAATTATATGAAAATTTTAGAGTATATCTGCATTTAACTAAGGAATGGGTTCATAACTTGCATCATATCCTCAACATACGAGTGGCCCAAAACAGATGAAGAACACCAAACTGGGAGTCTAATGGAGCAAAATACAATCTTTTGAGGTCCTAATCTGATACGATTTCAGAATAAGAAAGTTCCATAAAGTAGGGACTAATACATCTTTCTTTGTTAATATCTTTCCACCTCTTATCACACAGGGCAAGGTAGAAAGTGAAGGTGCAGGAGTGCATTTCCTTGCAAAGTATTTCTGTAGAAATATAGTACTTCCTCCCTCCCTCAGGGCAGGATTCACTGCCTTTAACAGAACTAATACATGACAGACAGGGCTCATCATCAAAGTTGCCTTCCTTGATTATCACCTCGACCTCATCCTCATGGCCCCTTTCCTAACACTCTGCTATAGTTTCTCACCGCTCTATGGCTAAAGGCTTCAAAATCCTGTGCCAGGATTCCCTCAATGAACTAAGTCCTCACTCTTCATCTCAAAAGTATCTGCGCAAACATTTCCATCCATGCAGGTGACAAATGATTAATGGAGTGATATCTTTCTATTACTTGATTTCTTAGCAACCAAAAAAGTCAACCTGCCTGGGAATCTAACCAATCAGGATTTTAATTCAAAGCACATACATTCATCTAATGTCAATACCATGCTATGTACTGATCCCTACTGAAAGTTAAAATGGAAAGACATTCATAAATAAGTTCTGAATTAGCAAATTAGATTGGTTTTTAATTGGAAAGGGGTAATGAGGCCAATTTTATCCAATTCAGCATTTATTTTCTAAGCACTTACAAATACCCAACCCACAAGTTAGGCTCTATAGAGAATACAAAGATTTCTAAAACAGCTTCCTTACATTACCAAAGTTAGAATATGCTGGTGGCAGTAACATGAAAATAACTCAGTAACTCTTTTAAGGCAGGAAGAAAGAAGTTGTATAACAGAAATACAAACAACATTGTAGGAGAAAAGAAGAGGTATGAAGTCTGACATGGTGGGCCTTGAAGAATGAATAGGTGAGAGCATTTGGGATGTCCATTCCAAACTGAAGTAGCATGAAGTCAAAGATGGAGAGAAAGCTAAACATACACGACGTGTGCACAGAGGGAGTATGTCGAGGAGGAGTACAGGCTGACAACTGGATGCAAGAGGGCATGAGGCTGGACACAACAGGATAGCCCATGCAGGATGGGACCCAATTGTAAGAGATCAAAATAGACCAATTTTATCCTATAGGTAATGTGATACCATGAAAGGATTTCATTGTGGTGTTGTCGCTGCTGCTAGTGTATGTGTATTAGGGCATTCTTGCAGTGCTGTAAAGAAATATCTTAGCCTGGGTAATTTACAAAAAAGAGGTTTAATTGGCTCACAGTTCTGCAGGCTGAACAGGAAGCATAATGTCAACATCTGCTGGGGATGCAGGCACATCACATGATGAAAGCAGAAGCAAGAGAGAGTCAGGAGGGAGGTGCCACACATACCTTTAAATGACCAGATATTGTAAGGACTCACTCACTTATTGCAAAGATAGCACCAAACCATGAGGGATCTGCCCCCATGGTGGGGACAAATATCCAAAATCCGTGTGTGTGTGTGTGTGTGTGTGTGTGTGTGTAAAATCCTGAGAGTAATACAATCCAAACAGTGATTTAAGAAAATACCTTTGGTAGCAGTAGCAGAAACCACTTGCAGAAGCTAAAGATCAGAGAAATGAAAAACAGTGAAGTGTCCATTAGAATAATACAGGTCCTGATAGCTAACATGTTTTTTTGTTTGTTTGTTTTTTGTTTTTTTGAGACAAAGTCTCACTCTGTCACCCAGCCTGGAGGGCAGTGGTGCAATCTTGGCTCATTCCAACCTCCGCCTCCCGGGTTCAAGTTGATTCTCCTGCCTCAGCCTCCCGAGTAGCTGGGACTACAGGCACATTGCACCATGCCAGGCTAATTTTTTGTATTTTTAGTAGAGAGAGGATTTCACTGAGTTAGCCAGGCTGGTCTTGATCTCCTGACCTCGTGATCCACCTGCCTTGACCTCCCAAAGTGCTGGGATTACAAGCATGAGCCACCACGCCCAGCCAGCTAACACGTATTAAACACTAAGCACTATACTTGTATTGTCTTATTTGATCTTCAAGACAACCTCACAAAGCAGGTACTAGACTACCCTCATTTTCTGCCTAAGAAAACAGAGGCTTTGAGAAGTTAAGCGGCTCTCCCAAAGTCATAAAGGTAGTGAGTAGAAGGAACAGGTTCTTAAATCAAGTTTGAACCCAAAGCCCAAATTTTTACTACACTGATTCTCAAGTAACAAGGTCTGAACTAGAGCAGTGGCAGGTGATAATGGGAAACATTTCAGGGTCAGAATCAATTTGGGAATGAAGAAGAGGAAGAGAGAGAAATCAAACATAACAAAGATTTCTTGCTGAGCTGTGTGCAGGTGGGGACATCACAGGCCAAGATGACAGCACAGAACTGAAAATTCCATCACTGGCTACAGCAAATGAAAAGCTACTAAATCTGTGAATTTCATGGGTGACCTCAGCTCATACACTGGCACCTCATTCTATGAGAATTTAGCCAGCTATGGGCTAGTTTTTCTTATTAATATATATTCAATAGAAGCTGAAGTAGCTTCCTAGTAAACCAACCAAGTGGGAGGCACTGACACCTACGTACGGGCACCCCGCACCTTTACCATCACCACAAGCCAGCCTCCATGATTGCCAACGGGTCATCTGCTTTTCATCTTATTATATTCTTGTCCCCTTTTGGCCATTCTATTCATTAACTACATCTTTGTCACCAAGCAGAGAAGCACAGATGGTGAAATTCAAACTGATAAAAATCTGCCCATTAAGTGTTTCTGATTAAAGATTTTCAAGGGCAGGTATCAAAACTGCTGTGCAAAAAGGAAATCTATGAAATCAACTAGCCATGCTTTCCCCAAAACCTAACAGCATGATGAACTCAAAATTTATTATATAAAGGTTAGGTATCAAGAAGCTGTCTGTAAGTCTCAAGTGACTTATTTTAAGTCTGTAGTCTCTATATGAGTTTCCACCAAATAGGTGGGTGACACTTGAGAGCTTCAACACCAGCCATTTTCCTCTTCTTTCATTGATCTTCCTTAGATTTGCACATCTTTTCCTAAAATTGACCTGTGGTAAGTAACAACACCCTCAATAGTGACTCCACAAGAGTTGACAGCCCCTCAGGGGTTATGTCAGATGTTTACCAGTGACAACTCACATGGATGATCTGCTGATTTGAAGAGTCATAAAGCCTGTGATATCATCCATTTTCACCAGACCAAACCTTCTCCTAAATTAATATTAACCTAATTGGCATCCTTTTTTTATATTGACAGAGCTTTATGCAGTAACAAATTCCAAAGTTCTTCCATCTCCTCAATCACATTTCTTTCATCTTGCTATGTATTGTTAGCTGCATTGGGACAGTAGTTTACATGTGTTACGTGGTCTGCAGTTTGTCATTCAGAAGCATTCAGGTGTCAAGTGATTTTTCTCTTGTATACTTAGAGAAGTCATCATTGTTGCTTCACCTTTTATCATCTTTACTTTCTTAAAAGTCAGTAAGACTTGGAAAAATAGAATGTTTCTTATTAGCATCACTTTCCATACACCTTACATGAGGCCAATAATGTCATAAAAACCCCTTAAAAATTAATCGCAATTCAGGCAGGGTGCAGTGGCTCAGGCCAGTAATCCCAGCACTTTGGGAGGCCGAGACAGGCGGATCACCTGAGGTCAGGAGTTTGAGACCAGCCTGACCAACACGGAGAAATCCCACCTCTACTAAAAATGCAAAATTAGCTAGGCATGGTGGCACAAGCCTATAATCCCAGTTACTTGGGAGGCTGAGACAGGAGAATCACTTGAACCTGGGAGGCGGAAGTTGCATTGAGCTGAGATGGCACCATTGCACTCCAGCCTGGGCAACAAGAGCCAAACTTCATCTCCAAAAAAAAAAATATATGGTGCTCGCTTCGGCAGCACATATACCAAAATTGGAACGATACAGAGAAGATTAGCATGGCCCCTGTGCAAGGATAACACACAAATTCGTGAAGTGTTCCATATTTTTTTATATAAAAAAAGAAAAAAAATTATGAGTCTACCATACACTAACAGAAAATAGAGTCCAGTACATAACCAATACTGCCATCTGTTGGTGCCAGGCAGTGTTGACTCTCTTTTGTTTGGTATAATGGCTTTCTTTGTTTCTACCTGACAAAGTTAATAGTTTCAAAATTCCTGTATATGGGAGCCACTATCTCACTTTTCACTTTTTGAGCCTGATAAAAGCAAAAACAACCATTTCTGAAAATGTCTTAGATTATCATGACAACACAAACTTGAATTTCTATTGTTTCTTTGACTACAAAGGTAGTCATAATTTGTTTGATAAGGTGTCTTCAGAGAATTGTCTTTGCAGGATTGATGCTAGATGGACAAATATTTTCGTATCAGTCTTTGAGCTGACACTTTAAAGCATTCCTGGAGAACTGCGTATGTTCTCACACACAAGCAAAGTTGACTCATTTGTAAATAATGAACTTTTCAGTGCTATCTATTTCTAGACAATAGACAGTATTAGGAAGCCTACTGGAGCAACAGTCAGCAAACAGATTCTTATCCAATTTGCCACTCAGTTCCTTGAGCTTGGTCAAATGCTGACTCATAATTTCTTCATGTAGGACATGGGATTTTAATGCCAATCCTCCTCACCTAATGGGTACAAATAAGATAACATGTGAAAATGTTTTAAAACTATGAAGTATAACAAAAATTTTAAGGCCGGGCGCGGTGGCTCAAGCCTGTAATCCCAGCACTTTGGGAGGCCAAGGCGGGTGGATCACGAGGTCGAAAGATCGAGACCATACTGGTCAACATGCTGAAACCCCGTCTCTACTAAAAATACAAAAAAACTAGCTGGGCGTGGTGGCGCATGCCTGTAATCCCAGCTACTTAGGAGGCTGAGACAGGAGAGTTGCCTGAGCCCAGGAGGCGGAGGTTGCGGTGAGCCGAGATCGCGCCACTGCACTCCAGCCTGGGTAACAAGAGCGAAACTCCGTCTCAAAAAAAAAAAAAAAAAAAAAAAAAAAAAAAAAAAAAAATTTAAATATGCTCTTTATCATCTTGCTTAACTCAGAGAAGTTTCTTCCATATACAGAAACTACCACCTGTCATCATCTGACTTATCATCTGGTGTGTATTTTGTACAGATATTTGGGAATCTATTCTATATCCCTCACAATTTATATATATATATATATATATATATATATATATATATATATATATATATATTTAACCTGAGTGTGGTGGCACACACCTGTAGTCCCAGCTACTTCCAAGGTGGGAGGATGGCTTGAGCCTAGGAGGTTGAGGTTGCAGTGAGCTGAGATTGCACCACTGCACTCCAGAGACAGACCGTGTTACAGATAAACAGAGAGAGAGGGAGAGAGAAAGAGGGAGAATAGGTGATCTACAGTATCTTCTGTTCCTTCAAAGTGGTCTTAGAATCAGGGGGAAAAAATAAGATTACTTCTTCAAATCACAAATAGAGACTTCTTTACTAGCTCCAGAGCTTGGCTGCCTTATTTGTTTAATATTATTTTATCATATTTTTCTTTATAAAGCAACTAAAAGTCTCATAAGACAACCCAATTACTGAGTCTAGCAGCTCTGAAAACACCTTAAAAAATCCATGTTGGTCCTCATTGCTATTTATATCCTCCCTTTTTCATTCTTTAGTTTGCTGTCTCATTAGGCTTGGGAAGGTCACTTTTATCAGTTACTGTTGCCAGAAAACATAAAAACAAGATGGAGGGCAAAGCTAAGAGGAGAGTAAGTTTCTCCTCTCTCCCAGCCCTATCCAAATGTAGGCAAACACAAAAGATGGTCCAACAAATGTAAGCAAAAACTTTTCTAAATATTTTATTGCCTTGTATTAAATTAGCATACACCTTTGAACTAGATCACAGATGCATTAAGCCCAGGCCTCCTCCATGCTTCCCTTTTTTTTTTTTTTTTTTTTTTGGAGACAGAGCATTACTCTATCACCTAGGCTGGAGTGCAATGGCGGATCTCAGTTCACCGTAATCCTCGCCTCCTGGGTTCAAGTGATTCTCCTCTCTTAGCCTCCTATGCAGCTGGGACTACAGGCATGAGCCACCACACCTAGCTAATTTTTGTATTTTTTGGCAGAGATGGGGTTTCACCAGGCTGGTCTCAGACTCCTGACCTCAAGTAATCTGCCCACCTCGGCCTCCCACAGTGCTGGGATTACAGGCATGAGCCACTATATCCGGCCCAACTCTATGCTCTTTTCATTGCACATGCAGTATTTCCTGAAAGAGATGTTCAAAAGAATGACACAGACACATTTCCTTCACTAGGAAGAATTCTTCCCAGCTTTGCTGAGGTGTAACTGAAAATAAACACTGTGTCTATTCAAGGGATACAACATGATGTTTTGATACACATGTACATTATGATTACCACAATCAAGCTAATTAACATATTCATCACCTCCCATAGTTACCTTCGTGTCTGTGGCTGTGTGTGTGTGTGTGTGTGTGTGTGTTGAGAACATTTAAGATCTCTCAGCAAACTTCAAGTTTACAATACAGTATTATTACCTATAGTCACCACACTATATGTCAGATCTCCAGAACTTATTAATCCTGTACAACTGATCCTTTTTACCTTTTGACCAATATCTCCCCATTTGTCCCACCTGCTGGAAGCCATCATTCTACCCTCTGCTTCCATAAGTTCAATGTTTTTAGATTCACATATAAGTAAGATCATATAGCATATGTCTTTTTTTGGCTGGCTTATTATACTTAGCATAATGTCCTCCAGGATCACCCATGCTATTGCAAATGACAAGATTTCTTTCTTGTGGCCAAATAATATTCACACGTGTGCATGTGTGCGTGTGTGTGTATCACATTTTCTTTATCCATTCATCTGTTGACAGACACAGGCTGATTCCCTACCTTGACTATTGTGAATAATGCTGCAATGAGCATAGGAATGCAGGTATCTCTTTAAGATACTGATTTTATTTCCGCTGGCTATGTGCCCAGAAGTGGGACTGCTGGATCATATGGTAGTTATGTTTTTAATTTTTTAAAGAATCTCTATATACCCTTTTCCATATGGTTGTGCCAATTAATTTACATTCGTATCAGTGTACAAGAGTTCCTGCCTTTACTTATAAAACCACTTTAAAGCTCTTCGGATAATAAAGCTCATTATTCTTCAAAAGTAGAGAATAAAACAAAAAATAAATGACCAGAGTGACAGGGATGGATGGCTGGCCAAAAGGCCAATACTGAAGAAACCCCTATGTATTTACACAGTAAGGACATGGTCCTTCTTGAATGTCCCAGATAGGGTAAGATGAGAGCAGGCATTGCTGAATGTATGTGTCTGTGACTGGGCCTGAAGGATGGTACAACTCGGTAAAGATTACCAAAGGGTTACTGAGTGCTGTAATGATACCACAATGGTACCGTAAGTACCACATTTGATGGAAGAAAACTAGAGAACAAATGGGATCAGTTACCATTTTAGAGACTACTGGGCCTTCCCCTCACTTAAAAATGAGAAAAGTGAGGCCTTAAAAGGTTAAGTGATTTGCCCAAGTCCATAAATAGGGTAGAGGCAAAGCTAGGACTAAAATCCTGTTTCTTAACTCCCTGTCCAGTACTAAAACCTTGACCATTGAGGGTGGTGCTGCTTGGGAACCCACTTAACCTCCTTCTGTAATGCTGGAAGAATATGGTCCCAGGAGCCACATAGCCTGGAACAGGTCAGTGGTCATCAGCTGATATTTAGATGCCTATGGGAAACATAAAGCAACTTAATCCCAAAGGTCTATTGAAGGGTTTAGGCCAGTTAATCCCACCACACTTCACATCCCTGTCTTATGTCCAAAACTGTGCTCACACCCTCATGTTCATGCTGCTCAAACCATCCCCTCCTTGACCTTACTCCTCTTTCCTCTCTAACCTTTCACTGGACCCTCGAGAACTTGTTGCATGATAGGACTAACAACATCCTGCCTACTTCACAGAACTTGGCCTTAATCAAATCCCAAGGGTCCACTTCCCCACTGGATGACATGCAGTCTCCTGGACACCCCACCTTGGGGTTGAGAATGAGGTCATCCTTCCTATTCCTCACCCCCCATTTGTACGTCTAACACACTGCCCTTCTGTATTTATACAAAATCCTGGCTCCTTCAACTCCTGTCATCTGGTTACATCCCTTTCAATTCCCTCTTTGTTTCTGTAACCTATCAGCCTCCAGGTAACTCCTTCTCATTTGCTGAAGATTTTAGTACCTGACTCATTGCCTCTGTCCCACCCAGGCCTTGTCATTATTTAGAATAATTTCAAAGTCCTCTATGGGTGATAAAACCCACAAGGCCTATACTTATCAACTCCAATGAACTTCACCTTCTCTCTACTCACACACACATTAAACACCTGCAACCTTCTCAGGACTCAGAACTTCTCTAGCTAGGAAATCTTAAACTCTTGGCACAATGGCTTCAAACGAAGAAATTTCCTCTCTACTTTCTCATCTTCCACTCACTTCCAAAACCACTGCAATGGACCCCCGCCACTATTTTGAAACAGTTTTCTCCCAAAGTCATCATGCATTCCTCTGCATCCAGTGGACACAGTCTGGTCTGTCCCTGCTGGGTCTGATGCCACTGATCAGACCTCCTGGATATCTTCTGCTGTCTTTGCTTCCAAAGCACTTCACTACCACAGCTCTTCTGCCACCTCTTTGACCATTTCTTGATTGTCTGCTGTCTCCTGTATGGCACTCCCTTTCTTCAACCTGTTTGTTAAAATGTCCACTTCAACATTAGGTGAATTCATCCACTCTCGTGGTTTGAGCTACCACCCATTTTGATGACTTCCATACTTACACCCTCAAGCTTTTAGATTCTTAGATCTAATTGGGTATTTCACAGGTACCTCAAATTCAATTTGTACCAAACTTAATGCTTTATCTTCTATATGCCCTATTTTACCCTCTCCTAAACTCAGTCTCTCTCCTCTCTCTCTCTCAATCCCCCTCTCCTGCCCACCCCACAACTCTCTCTTTTCCCTCCACACCCTCAGAAGCCCAACATAGGGAACTAAGAATTATCCTTGGCTCCATCTTAACCCAACTTTCAGCCCTGATCAATCACCAAGGACTGAAAATTTTATCTCCTTTACTTCTTGAATGTGTCACAAACTCTTTAACCTTGTTGCCATTCCCTAGCCTACGCCCTCATTATACCTAAGCTAGAAATCACAACGGCCTCCTAATTAGTCTCCCTACTTCCAGGTTTACCTCCATCACCTCCAGCCTTCACACAGCACACAGAATTATCTCGCTAAAACATAAACTTGTCCTTATCACTGCCCTGTTAAAAACCACTCCATGGCTCCTTGAGGCTTAGAAGACAAACTCCAAGGTTCCTAACCAGCCAGTTCGGCCTTGTGGATCTAGTTTCTGCCCACCCCTCTAGCCTCACCTTTCACCTTATAATTTATGCTCCCACCACTCTGTCTATGATCTCCAAGTACCATGCGGCTGCTCTTGCTGGCCTGTCTCCAGCCCTGCACTTAGCATAATGAATTATAACTTAGTTTATATTTCTCTCTTCCCCAATAGACCATAAGCTGGCTCCCCGGGGGAGCAACTGAATCTTATTCATCTTTGTATCTCCAGCGTTTAATAAAGGGGTTGGCATACATTTAGCATTCAATTAATGCTGATGAATGAATGGATACAACTAGAAACTTCCTATTAAAAGGAATGACTTTCTACCTACCATGTCATTAAAGGACCTAACAGTATAGAGTTCTCAGGCAATCAATCGGTCAAGTGTCCAGTGGGGATTTGGCTGTTAGGGAGAAATTGTTTTATTCCCACATACCTTACACTTAAATGCAAAACTGATTAGGATTTTTCACAATCCAGTTATCCTCTTAATAATCACCACACTAGCCACAGTCTTAGAGGCAGTACTGGGTGTAGCTAGCCCCTTTTAACAAGTTTAACATCTTTGTGTGCTACTGTCTGTTAATAAAATTTACATTTCTCACTGTTACTAATGTGTTGTGTTTTATCCCCAGATCACACAAATGAATGCATGGTTCAAAAGTGCTCACTAGAGTATAAACATAGTAATGAATACAGCAACAAAAATCCTAGACCTCACAATGTGTTAAATGCAAACAGTGAATCTCACTCTAGTACAAGTAGAGAATGTGAACATGCAACTGTGCTGATTTCTCACAAGTGAAAGTAAGTCTCAGCAATTGCCAAGGAATATATTGGACAATTATTTCATTTGCCAGTGTGTTCCTGTCACAAACCCTTATCAAAGAGCAGCTTGAAGCAGTCAAAGATTTCATAATATTTTCAAATTACATTTCAAAATTTGCACAACACCCTCCCTATTAAACTTCCTGAATTGTTCCAAAACATGTATGAAATAATGCTTTCTGGTATGAAATTGACTCATTTTGTCATTAAGGGCAGAAAGAGACCAAAACTACAGAAGCATTATTCAAACTTACATCTCTGAGACAAAATAAAGATTATTCTATTTTTTTTTTTTTTTTTTTTTTTTTTGAGACGGAGTTTCGCTCTTGTTACCCAGGCTGGAGTGCAATGGCGCGATCTCGGCTCACCGCAACCTCCGCCTCCTGGGCTCAGGCAATTCTCCTGCCTCAGCCTCCCGAGTAGCTGGGATTACAGGCACGTGCCACCATGCCCAGCTAATTTTTTGTATTTTTAGTAGAGACGGGGTTTCACCATGTTGACCAGGATGGTCTCGATCTCTTGACCTCGTGATCCACCCGCCTCGGCCTCCCAAAGTGCTGGGATTACAGGCTTGAGCCACCGCGCCCGGCCCAGATTATTCTATTTATAAGCAACTAATAAAGTCAGCCACAAGGTTAATGACAAATCACATGCTCAGAGGAAAACGGGACTATGCAAGCACAATTACTAAGGGTTCTATCAAACATCACATATCAATGGCATGCAGTGTGGAAGAATTACAATCATATACGTACACTAGCATGTATTCTGCCTTACAGTTAATTGAAATCAATGATATGCAGAGTAGCACACCAACTAGCGTATCAGTAGAACATATTTGAGGGAGAAGTACTTAAAAACTCTTGGCTCTACCTGTTACCAAGAACCCAATTTACAGAAGAGACTTTTCATTAGTTAACATTTCTTTTGTAAGCAATAATATAAATGGGAAAAGGTGCATTAGGATCAGTGCTGATGGAATAACTAGCTACATTTGCAGCAAGGAAGAAGGTGTGACACAAATAAAAGTGTTACCTTTATGCCAAAACACCCACTTCTTTATTCACCAAAACAGATGACATGCAACAATATGGTTCCTAATCTTAATGTAGTATTATAGAAAATAGTTTCAAGTGTGAATACAATCAATCTGAGTACATGTTTTCTCAGCATGTTCTGCAAAGAAATGGGCAGAGGGCATTAGACTGATTGTTTCCCCCAGAAGCACTGTGGTTGTCATCAAGGGTGCTCATGCAGACTTTTGAAATGATAAATGAGACTGGAGCATTCCTGTTCCACAAAGATAATGTCAGGAAGGAGCAGTTCCATAGCTTCAAGTGACAAATGTCGGCATATTCCTGATCCTCTCATCCAGACCCAAACATGTTTATGTTGAACACTGGGAGTAAGTATAGAGCTTACTTGAGAAGACTGAACAGGGAGTTTGAAGATATGCTTACAAACTTGTAGACTTCACATTTGATGAAGCCCTGAGTCCAATTTTCAGGTGGAAATCTTGCCATCATTTCTAGACAGTTTGAATCCAAATTATACAAACTTCCCAAACTGATGGAGTCATCACACGTTTACTGCCATTCCTGACAGATTCTAATTACAAAGAAGTATTTTCGGCCAGGCACGGTGGCTCACATCTGTAATCCCAGCACTTTGGGAGGCAGAGGCGGGTGGATCATGAGGTCAAGAGATGGAGACCATCCTGGCTATGGTGAAACCATGTCTCTACTAAAATACAAAAATTTAGCTGGGCATGGTGGTGTGTGCCTGTAGTTCCACCTACTCAGGAGGCTGAGGCAGGGGAATCGCTTGAACCTGGGAGACAGAGGTTGCAGTGAGCTAAGATGGTGCCACTGCACTTAGCCTGGTGACAGAGTAAGACTCTGTCTCAAATAAATAAATAAATAAATAAATAAAGCATTTTCTATTTTGGTAAGATAAGAAGGAAAAAACACTTGATAAGGAACCCATCTTGTAGCTTAATATTAGATATTTTACTTCAAAATTAAAATTAATATCTTTCACTGATAGGAGAAACATTTACTATTTAATTTTGAAGCACACTTTAAAAAAAACACTTTAGTGAGGTATGAGTGAGGTGAAAAAAGGTATATGTATTTAATGTATGCAATTCAAACAGTTAGGGGTATGCACTTGTGAAACCATTACCACCATGAAGGGAAGACATAAATATATCCATCATCTCCCAAAGTTTCCTCCTATCTCATTGATCAAACAAGATTTTCATTATTAAATTTTTTTACTTTTTAAAAATGTACCTTGAATTATGGTCTACTCATAACATAAAGCACCGTCTAACTGGTCTGCAGGTGCTAAAAGTCTAAGAAACATCATGATGGCACATAAACAAACACTCTCTACTATATTCCGTGTGGTCCTTGGACAATTTTCTTCTTCATAGGTCTAAAGGTCCCGGAAAGCTCACCATATCATTACTTCCTTTCTTGTCATAAGCAAATGGAATTAGCAATCTATTATTTTCTATTTTTCTTATATAATTATCAATAAGATCCAGAAGATACATGCAGAGCAAGAAAAAAAGAACATTGTGTGATTACAAAATTCCTATGATAAATAATTATTCAGAAATACAGCTATGTGCTGATTAATGAATATATTCAAGAAAGCCTGCTCAATAGAACTGCCTCAAGTAAGGTAACAGATTTATGGGTGGATGAGATCCTGGACCAACAGCTCTGCCCTAGAAAAGGAAAAATAAAAGAACTCCAAATATCTGTCAGGAGCAGTTACCAGGTCGTGCCCACATGGCTTACTTGCTGGTTGTAGGCAAACCCCTCTGGGCCCACTCCCTTCAAACAAGGGGTCACACTAACTTGTTGGCTCCTAACCACTCTGACTTTTGACATAATCCTCCTTCAGCAAAGGGCTGCATAACAGTGCAGGTAATACTCAATTCCTGTTAGGCACTGCCTTATGTAGACCAATATTTGGCAAGTTTCTGCATATTAGTGTCCTGTAATTTTCAACAATAAGCCTAGGAGACATGGGAATCTCTCTATATCTAAAATGTCAAACTCTATATAATAAGTTAAACAGTCCATTGGAATATACTATGATTAAACACACCTTGTATAAGGACCACCTAACTAGCAATTTTCCAACTTTGTGTTTGACTTTATGTATCAAAAATCCAACTACAATGGCTTAATAAAGGTTGTTTTTCTCATGTAGCCCACATTCCAGAAAAGGACTGGGTCAGCTGCTCAAGAAGTCATTATGGCAAGGACCTAGACTTCCAGCTTCCTCCCTGCCATTTTTTGTCCTCATAGTTGCAAGATGGTTATTCTATCCCTAGGTGTTGTACCCAGGCAGAATGTATCTTTAGGTGTTGTATACCAGGCCGAAGGGGGAAAGGGTCAAGGGCAAGGGCAAAAGGCATGCCCCAGCTTTTCATTTTTACCAGGAAGAATAGCATTTCAGAGCTCCACCCAGTAAACCTCCACTGGTCAGACCTGGTGACACAGTCACCCCCACCAGCAAAGGAGTCTGTAAGGCATTTTTATCTGGGCATAGTGTTGCCCTAAACAAAACCAGGGTCCTTTAAATAAGGAATAATAAAAGCAGAGATACTGAGTAGGCGAGGAGCAGAGGTTAACACACAATCAAGGACATTTTAAGTTTTTGCTCAAGTTCCATAAGTCAAAAACCATTGACTTAACTAAACCTCAACTGTCTACTAACTTCAGTTTTTTCCCTTCAAGAAATAGTTCTAAGTTCCCGAATGTGTGACATCACACTTACTCCTCACAATTAACTTATGTTATCCATGTTTCCCCAAAAGGACTGACCACACACTCTATTATAGAAAACTGCTTTAGCAACAGTCTCTGAGAGCATTTGAAAAGAAGACCTAAAGATTCACCAGCTCCTCAGCAACCTCTGAGGGTATCAAGCCAACCCTCTAGCATTGCTCTGTTCAACAGCATGTTTTTCCTGCTAATTCCACAGAAAGAAATATATCTGTGCCCCTTTTTTGAGAGAGAGACAGTTTCACCAGCTTGGCCAGGATGGTCTTGAACTCCTGACCTCTACCCACCCCGGCCTCCCAAATTGCTGGGATTACAGGCGTGAGCCTGTGCACCCGGCCTCTATGCCCTTTTTGAAACACAGGATGGCCTCCAAAACAAATCAGGTAAAGAGGGAATAAGAAGAAAAAATGGAAATGCAAAATAAAAATAAATCCATCCTCCACCTCCTTGCTCTACCCCATTAACTGAATCACCTGGAGGTCTCCAAAGTAAATTAGAGACAAGTCTTCCAATTAATTAACTGTAGCACAATTATCACAGGACTTGATAATTACAACACACTTGCTCTCACAGGCACTTAGGGCAGTCCCCTGGCCTAGATTGTTTCAGCCATGCACTGTATCTCTCTCAAAAGTGATGTAGAACAAGACACTGATGTAGAAGACATGAGAGAAAGACAGTTTCTCCAAGTCTCAAACTGAATACACAATTCAGTGCAATTTTCCTGCTTTCACAAGGGAACACTAAACAATGTGTCTTTAGAAATGGGAGTATTAGACCAGGCGCGGTGGCGCGTGCCTGTATTCCCAGCTACTCAGGAGGCTGAGGCAGGAGAATTGCCTGAACCCAGGAGGTGGAGGTTGCAGTGAGCCGAGATTGCGCCATTGCACTCCAGCCTGGGTAACAAGAGTGAAATTCCGTCTCAGAAAAAAAGAAAAAAAAGAAATGGGAGTATTAGGCTGGGCACAGCAGTTTATGCACGTAATCCCGGCACTTTGGGAAGCCAAGGCAGGCGGATCACCTGAAGTTGGGAGTTCGAGACCAGCCTGACCAACATGGAGAAACCCTGTTTCTACTAAAAATACAAAATTAGCCAGGCATGGTGGCGCATGCCTGTAGTCCCAGCTACTCGGAAGGCTGAGGCAGGAGAATTGCTTGCACCTGAGAGGCTGAGGTTGCAATGAGCCGATATTGCACCACTGCACTCTAGTCTGGGCAACAAGAGAAAAACTCTGTCTCAAAAAGAAAGAAAGAAAGAAAGGAATGGGAATATTAGACTTTGTCTGCCAAGAACTGTGAGACTCAGCAGAGAATTTTACAGGTATACTTCCCTCCTGTTGAGTGGCAGCCCTAAAAAGGAAAGAACACTCATCTAGAAGCAGCAAGACCTGGGGACTTGTTCCAGCCCTGACATGCCTGCACGAGTCACTTCATCCCCCACCCCCATCTTGATTTTCACATCTATAAAATTACAGCATTGGACCAAGTTAAGATATCCGTGTTTTTCCCTCGACAGTGGGCCAAATGGTCTGGAACATCTAAGTGTGGAGGCTGAATGATTTCAAAAATTTTAATGAGTTAAGAGATTCCACACTTGGCACACAAATACTAATTAGAGTGACAAACCATGAGTCAAAGGCACAAACAGTGCTTACTAATACTGATCTTTTTTGTCAATTATTATGCAAATACTCAGGTTCCATAACATTAGGAGAATTAAACTTTAACAGTTGAAAATGAAATGTCTGTAATTAATTATGTTTACCTTCACTGTAATGACAAATAGACCTGGGCCTGCTAATAGCAAGGTGTCACATAATGGTGATCCTTAGGAATGGGGCTTTCTCCTTACTGGCCTACCAGATTGTGTGCGTATCCTAATTCCTGATTTAAAGGGAAAAATTATGCCACCAACCTTTCCCAGGCTTAACAACAGCATCAAGCAGTCTGCATTTGTTCCAATAGGACACAGGTTGGAACCCCAAGGGACCCTCTCTAATATTCTATAAGTCTAAATCTTTGTTTCTCAAACTTTAATGTACCTATGAATTACCTGAGAAACTTATTAAAAATGCAAATTACTAAGCTTCACTCCAGAAGCTGTGGTTCAGTAGGTTGGGAGCGCATCCCAGGAATGGGTATTTTTAACAAGCACAGGAAGGTGGTTCTGATGCAGGTAATCCAAAACCCATACTTGGAAACAAACTGGCAACTCCAAAGCAGCTGGGTCCTAGTAGCAGAAAACGGCCAGGATTTTCTACATTTGATTAAAAATAGCACAGTCAAGAATTAAATTCAGCCAGCATAATGTATATAGGTAAGTCCTTGCTAATGAGGAAGACTGAAGTGGCTTAGGCATAAATGGAACAATGCATATTTCCAGATAAACACAAAGAGGTGAATAGTCCACCACCCACATTTGTTGAAATGACTCTGTATAAAACAGCAGCATCATTAGATATTGTGTGCAAATGAATCATTCATCCAACAGGTGAAAAATAGCAGGCGCAGAGGCTCTGGAGAGCCATGTAAACGTGACCAAAATTCATGCAGCAACCAATAGTTAATTTAAATTGAAAAAAATAAAAAGCTTGTCTCCCTTCTGCTTTTACTTAAAGCTTCTGAATTTCCTGAGGACCCATCTTCCTAGAAGAAACCCTTACCCCCTCAAATCGTACTGCCTATTAGAAACCCAGCACAATGATTTTCAAATAGAAAGATTCAAGGTTCTTAACTGAGAATCCTAAATCCTCTTCCAGAGGTATGTTGAAGGGTAGCGGCCGGGCGCGGTGGCTCAAGCCTGTAATCCCAGCACTTTGGGAGGCTGAGGCGGGTGGATCACGAGGTCGAGAGATCGAGACCATCCCGGTCAACATAGTGAAATCCCGTCTCTACTAAAAATACAAAAAATTAGCTGGGCATGGTGGCACGTGCCTGTAATCTCAGCTACTCGGGAGGCTGAGGCAGGAGAATTGCCTGAACCCAGGAGGCGGAGGTGGCGGTGAGCCGAGATCGCACTCCAGCCTGGGTAACAAGAGCGAAACTCTGTCTCAAAAAAAAAAAAAAAGAAAAGAAAAGAAGGGTAGCAGAATATGGCACCCTAAAACATGCCACTTTGGCATAAGGATTAGTTTGAGTTGAAGATGGAAGATGTAGATGCTGAAGGAAGCTCTCTGCCATCTCCCTATCTGCAAAGGAGTCTAGGAAAGACAAAAGCTGATCACCATGGAGAGGACACCAGAAGAATCTACACAACAAAATTTCTAACTAAGCTTTATCCATTGTGAGTGTCCATGTATTTGTCTTCTTACAGTTTGCCACCCCTAGAGACTCAAGGTCCCTTACCTTTCTGCAGTCATTTCTCTAAATATTTATTGTTCTTTGTTGAAGATGCTATATAATCCAGAGTACTAAGCCACCTCTGAGATGTAGTCACTTCTCTGGTATCTCCCATAGCCATGTAACACATATATGTTAATTATTGTTTTTCTCTTGTTGGTTTTTGGCGGGGGGTGAAGGGGATCCGTTGTTTGTTTGGAGACAAGGTCTCACCCTGTCACCTAGGCTGGAGTGGAGTGACATGATCATTGCTCTCTGTATCCTTGAACTCCTGGGCTCAAGCAGTCCTCCCAACTCAGCCTCCCAAGTAGCTAGGACTACAGGCACAGGCCACCACATTTGGCTAAGGGTCCTAAGGGTCTTGCTCTGTTGCCTAGGCTGTACTACCATGCTGTGATCATGATGTAACCAGTCGTGGGACAGGACGGGGTTCAGCTTCCTTCCCGATTTGATGTGCCTGAGGTTCTTGGCCTCTCTTTGCTCCAAGAATGGGGGAAAGGGCTCTGGCGGCACCGTGAGCTTACCTTTTAAGTAAATATCGGACCCAAAGTGTTTAGCAGAAAGCAATTTATTAGGCAGAGAGAGAGAGAGACAGAGACAGAGAGAGAGAAACTCACACATTGCCGAGGGAGGGGAATCCGAAGGGGATATCCGCACAGGTAGAGAGGGAAAGACAGCTCCCACATTGTTGTGGGAGAGAATTCAAGGGAGGGAAATTCGCACAGGTAAGGGGGCAGTGGGGTTTTAACCCTGAAGTTATTCCCTCCTCATTTATGTTCCTGACTAATGAGAGAAGTTCTTTCGAATTTCCTCTGGAGTGACTGATCTTCAACGCTGATCTCAGATTGGTTGCTTGGGCACACAGCAAAGCTCCCTCCTCCCAGGGCTTTTGGCTGGCTTTCTGAACAAAGGAAGCTCACCTGGAATTTCTACCAACCCCGCCCACGGGAAAGTTAGACAAAGAACTCTAGGTTCCCGGATGGGGAAGTGGACCCTTGTGGACCCCGGATGGGGAAGTGGACCCTTGTGGACCCCGGAAGACAAGATTCTTCCTTAACACAGTCCCTCAGTAACTTGCCAAAACCTCGAACTGATCTCAACTGACCCTACAGCCTTGGACTCCCAAAGTGCTGGAATTACATGTTTGAGGCATCTTGCCCAATTTGTTTTTCTCTTCATAATCTATCTTTTGTTACAAGGGTCCCAGCTGAGAATTCAGAAAGATAAAGAGAACATTTTCTTCTTCCCCTACAATGTGTAGATCATCTTTCCAGAGTTCTACCATCAGTGTACCCTCATCAGCCCCTTTCCTACCCATCTTGAGGATGTGGACCTTCCCAATTCTAGACATAATTTCAGTTTCCAGCAGCTTATCCACTCTATAAACTTCTAGCTGTCATAACTTTTAATGAGACAGGTAATGGTTTGCAACAGTCACCTCCTCTAGGTTAGGGGACTGGAACTCCAAGCAAGATTCTTATCTCTGTTGTCCAATTTTCCCCCTTGAGGCAATCATTATTTTGCAAAGGAGTCAAGGAAGGACAAAGGCTGATCCCCAGAGATGATGTTAGAACCTTATCAGCCTGGAGAGGGCATCAGAGGAATCTACACAACAAACTTTCTAACTAAGCTTTATCTACCATGAGTTTCCCATGTAAGATAAGCCAGTGTTCCTGGCATTGCAAGGTTTAGGTCTCTGTGACTCCAAGTTGGAGACAATTCAGACAGTAATACCTCCTCCTCCAAAATCCCTGCTTTACATCTAGGAAATGGGCCCATGCTATTTTCTTCATTTAATAAAGTGTGGGCCAGGTGTGGTGGCTCACACCTGTAATCCTAGCACTTTTGGAGACTGAGGTGGGCGGATCACCTAAGGTCAAGAGTTTGAGAACAGCCTGACTAACATGGAGAAACCTCATCTCTACTAAAAATACAAAATTAGCCGGGCATAGTGGTTCATGCATGCAGTCCCAGCTACTCAGGAGGCTAAGGCAGGAGAATCACTTGAACCTAGGAGGCAGAGGTTGCGGTGAACCGAGATCACCATTGCACTCCAGCCCAGCCTGGGCAACAATAGTGAAACTTCGTCTCAAAAATTAATTAATTAAAGTGTTATGGGACCTTGACTCTAAGTGGCACAAACACAAGAATGCTAGGGTCCCAAGGAGGTGAAATTGGAAGTCTGTGAATACCTTTACTGGGATGCGAGCTCCTGGAGGTAAGGACTTTGGTTCCCTACTACATCTCTAGTACCTAGAGCAATGCTTGGCATATAGTAGGTCCTTAGTAAATATTTCTAGAATGAATGCATGGACAAATGAAAACATTGAGAAAAGCTAGTCTCAATCTCCATAGGCTCTCTAAGGGCCAGGCCCGAGGCACATGCCCTCAATCCTGCATCTATCCAAGGCCTCTTGCAGAGGTGTTCTACAGCCCACGTCCATATCTCTGCCCAACTCCACCTCAGTGAGGTCACACTGGGAGTTTGAAATTCACCATAATGGAAATATCATCATGACCAATTTAAAAATGATGAAAATTTCAATCATCATGTTCAATATGATGACATGAAAATATCACCACACCTGACATTTTTTAGAGCCTATGAAAATCACAAACCACTACAAATCTGCATTTTCTTTTTTTTTTTTTTTTTTTTTTTTTTTTTTTTTTTTTTGAGACGGAGTTTCGCCCTTGTTACCCAGGCTGGAGTGCAATGGCGCGATCTCGGCTCACCGCAACCTCCGCCTCCTGGGTTCAGGCAATTCTCCTGCCTCAGCCTCCTAAGTAGCTGGGATTACAGGCACGTGCCACCATGCCCAGCTAATTTTTTTGCACTTTTAGTAGAGACGGGGTTTCACCATGTTGACCAGGATGGTCTCGATCTCTCAACCTTGTGATCCACCTGCCTGGGCCTCCCAAAGTGCTGGGATTACAGGCTTGAGCCACCGCGCCAAATCTGCATTTTCTTAAAGAGAGTCTGGTGTTAAACATTTACCAGCACACCACTGCCGTAAAGACTTACAATGTCTCCCTGGGTGTGGTGGCTCAAGCCTGTAATCCCAGCACTTTGGGAGGCGGGTGGATCACGAGGTCAAGAGATCGAGACCATCCTGGTCAACATGGTGAAACCCCGTCTCTACTAAAAATACTAAAAATTAGCTGGGCATGGTGGCATGTGCCTGTAATCCCAGCTACTCAGGAGGCTGAGGCAAGAGAATTACCTGAACCCAGGAGGCGGAGGTTGCGGTGAGCCGAGATCGCGCCATTGCACTCCAGCCTGGGCAACAAGAGCGAAACTCCATCTCAAAAAAAAAAAAAAAAAAAAAAAAGACTTACAATGTCTCTTTTCTGTGAACATAAAGGCAGGAAAAATTAAGTTCAGCAAGTTTAAACGTATTTTGTAAAAATACCTATTCACACTAATATTCTAATTCGTTTTTTGCAGGTCACTATAGAAGAGATGGAAGTGAGGTTGGGCGCGGTGGCTCACGCCTGTAATCCCAGAACTTTGGGAGGCCAAGGAGGGATCACAAGGTCAGGAGTTCAAGACCAGTCTGGCCAACATGGTGAAACCCCATCTCTACCAAAAAAAAAAAAAAAAAAAAGTAAAAGAAAAGGAAAAAAAAAAAAAAAAGAAGAGATGGAAGTGAAAACTGAAGGGACTCCTCTGTGAGGACATTTTCCTTTTGTCAAAGTTACCATTCATGAAACTTAACAGACCAAGCACAAAGATTTAACAACAGAAGTGAATGGAAGGCTGAGGAGATAATCCTTAGGCCCAGACCACTGGGAGACTGGGGAGATGCCAAGAGTGGCCGTTTGGAATTCAGTAGTATGGAATCATATAGTTTTATTTTGACTGTAAAGTATACTTTTTATTTTATTTTTAAACAGGTTTATGGCATTTATTACGTGCCAGGCTCTAGTCTACTTGCTTAGCAAATATTTATTCATTCTAGCTACAAACACCATACACACACACACACACACACACAGGTGCTCAGTATCATCCAGAAAAAGGAACCCTTACTGACTCCTATCCCTTCACCCATGGTAAAAAAAAACAAAAACAAAAACAAAAAACAGAAAAATAAATCTTCTCACCACCAGAGCCCAGTTAACGGCTCTGGGCCTGCTAACAGTAAGAAATGAGCTGGAGCTGAGATCCACTAGATGATGGGTGAGTTGGGCTTGAGTAGTCTTCCATAATGCCACATACTAAATTTGGCACCCCAGTACACATCCCTTCAAATTTATAATTGTGGAGTTTAATGGAATAAGACAGAAACCAAGGGGGAGGTAGCAGTGTTACCTTGGGCCTCCTTTTTTTTTTTTTTTTTTTTTTTTGAGACGGAGTTTCGCTCTTGTTACCCAGGCTGGAGTGCAATGGCGCGATCTCGGCTCACCACAACCTCCACCTCCTGGGTTCAGGCAATTCTCCTGCCTCAGCCTCCTGAGTAGCTGGGATTACAGGCACGCGCCACCATGCCCAGCTAATTTTTTTGTATTTTTAGTAGAGATGGGGTTTCACCATGTTGATCAGGATGGTCTCGATCTCTTGACCTCGTGGTCCACCCGCCTCAGCCTCCCAAAGTGCTGGGATTACAGGCTTGAGCCACCGCGCCCGGCCGGGCCTCCTTTTTGAAGAGGTAGACTAGATGAGTAAAACCTCTTAAATCTTTCCTAGCTATGTAACAATGATGATAATAAAGATAAAACAAACTACACAGCTGGTTTTATTCATGCTTTTAGATATTTACACCACCAATAAGAAATTATCTTTCAGACACAACTCGGTATTAACAATAAATAACAAAAACTTGGCCGGGCGCGGTGGCTCAAGCCTGTAATCCCAGCACTTTGGGAGGCCGAGGCGGGTGGATCACGAGGTCAAGAGATCGAGACCATCCTGGTCAACATGGTGAAACCCCATCTCTACTAAAAATACAAAAAACTAGCTGGGCGTGGTGGCGCGTGCCTGTAATCCCAGCTACTTAGGAGGCTGAGGCAGGAGAATTGCCTGAGCCCGGGAGGCGGAGGTTGCGGTGAGCCGAGATCGCGCCATTGCACTCCAGCCTGGGTAACAAGAGCGAAACTCCGTCTCAAAAAAAATAAATAAGTAAATAAATAAATAAATAAATAACAAAAACTTCTTGTAGAGGGTTTGATTTCACAAGAGCATCTGCTCATGCTATTTTTGTTTTTGTTTTTGTTAAAGATGAGTTCTTGCTCTGTTGCCCAGGCTGGAGTGCAGTGGTGCAATCATAGCTCACGGCAGCCTCCAATTCTGGCTCAAGAAATCCTATCATTTCAGCCTTCCAAGTAGCTGGGACTACAGGTACAAGCCACCACACCTGGCTTTTTTCAGAAACCTGGTCTCACTATATGTTTCCCAGTCTGAGTCTCAAACTCCTGGCCTCAAGTCATCCTTCTGCTTTGGCCTCCCAAAGCACTCAGGTTACAGGCATGTGCCACCATGCCTGGCATATTTATGCTATTTTAGAGCCAAAACAGACTAGCACCAGAATGAGACCAAAATACAGAGTGAGTAGTGGCACATGCCTGTACTACCAGCTACTTGGGAGGCTGAGGTTGGAAGACCACTTAAGCCCAAGAGTTGGAGATTGTAGTGACTTATGATTATACCACTGCACTTCAGCCTGGATAACAGAGAGAGACTCTGTCTCTAAAAAATAAATGATACCAATGCTCCAGGTAGAAAATTTAAAACAAAGAGAAAACAAAACTCTACTTGAATAATTGAAGCTACCAACTTGAATTTTGTTCTCAAGCAACTTGAATTTTGGGATTCAAGCAGATGAAACCATTATTTACTTTTCTTTCCAATCTATAATCTATATCCTTCTACTTTATCTGAAAGTCAATTAAAATATTTATTGAGTACATATGTTCTAGCACTGTGCCTGGTGCTATAGGGAAATACAAAGTATGAAGCACCCCACCCTTCGAAATAAGACTTAACTTAGATGAAGAAAGGAAGCCTTCCCTGCAGGGGTGACAACACAAAGACAGAAAAAAAAGTAAGATTCAAGCTTAAGGAGAGCAATTTCTTACTATAGGAAATCATCTTGTCTATGTAGGGTAGAGCCAAGCAGAAAAACTTAAGCCAAATAGAGTAGGCATGGGAAGTCAGTGATTAAGTAATGTGAATCAATAAACTGAAGTTAGAAAAGATAGCAGTGGATGTGGAAGAAGGAGAAATTATGAGTTCTTATTTGAACTTAGTGCTTGCCACTGTAAAGATCTGAACTGTGTCCCCACAAAAAGGTATGTTCATGTAATAACCCCTCCCCTACCTCACCCTCCCCCATGGCCAAGTGTGAATACAACCTTTTTTAAGAAACAGTCTTTGCAAATGTAATCAAGATGAGGTTGCATTGCATTAAGGTGGGACTTTCCTTATAAGAAGAGAGAACACACAGAAGCGGAAGAGACATGTGGAAGAAGGCCATGTGACCAAAGAGGCAGGGATTGGAGTAATGGTGCTACAAGCCAAGGAAGGCCAAGGACGCATGCAGCCACGAGAAGCTAGGACCAAGGGATGAACACTCTCCAGCATAGCCTTCAGAAGGAACCAGCCCTGCCTACAGCTTGATTTCAGACTTCCAGCCTCCTGAAGTATTAGAAAATACATTTCTGTTGTTTTAAGCCATTTGGTTTGTAGGAATTTGGTACAGGAGTCTCAGGAAACTAATGCAGCCAAGCTCTATGCTGTAGAATAGGTAGAAACGAAAAAAATAAGATACGAAGTTTTATTATTTCTCAATTTAGTTATTAAAATTACCTTCTTTTAAAGTGGCTCAAAGCCCTCACATCATTTTAACTAACACTGACAATTTGGGCCGGGCGCGGTGGCTCAAGCCTGTAATCCCAGCACTTTGGGAGGCCGAGGCGGGTAGATCACGAGGTCGAGAGATCAAGACCATCCTGGTCAACATGGTGAAACCCCGTCTCTACTAAAAGTGCAAAAAATTAGCTGAGCATGGTGGCACGTGCCTGTAATGCCAGCTACTCAGGAGGCTGAGGCAGGAGAATTGCCTGAGCCCAGGAGGCGGAGGTTGCGGTGAGCCAAGATTGCGCCATTGCACTCCAGCCTGGGTAACAAGGGCGAAACTCCGTCTCAAAAAAAAAAAAAAAAAAAAAATACTGACAATTTGGGATATCAAGAATATTGATCCCTGCCTCTCTTGATTCTCCCATCAGCCAATACACAGGCAACTGAAAGACAATGAATTCAAGCAGCTTTGCAATGTAAGAGTTGATACTATGTTACAACCAGTACAAATACAATGGTCAGTTGAGCGAAACTTCCAATGAACTGCAATAATTTCCAGTTTCTTTTCAATTAATTCAAAAGAAATACTTTTAATAAATACCATATTGTCTTTCCCCTCCACTTTTTACCTTAATAAACACATTTACTTCAAAAGACAGCTTTCACAAAAAGAACATTATACTAGATACACATAATTCTATATCACAACAAATACAACTCTGTAAAAATTTATTTTCCTTTTTTTAATGGATGATAAGGTGGTAGAGCATTTAATAATATGTTTTGAACACTTAATATATATATATATATATTTTTTTTTTTTTTTTTTTTTTTTTTTGAGACGCAGTTTTGCTCTTGTTACCCAGGCTGGAGTGCAATGGCGCGATCTCGGCTCACCGCAACCTCCGCCTCCTGGGTTCAAGCAATTCTCCTGCCCCAGCCTCCTGAGTAGCTGGGATTACAGGCACGCACCACCATGCCCAGCTAATTTTTTGTACTTTTTAGTAGAGACGGGGTTTCACCATGTTGACCAGGATGGTCTTGATCTCTCGACCTTGTGATCCACCCGCCTCGGCCTCCCAAAGTGCTGGGATTACAGGCTTGAGCCACCGCGCCCGGCTACACTTAATATATTAAAGCAGACACTAAAAACATTAATAATATTTGCCAGTCACTGAGCTAGGTGCTTTATGTTAGGCCATATCCTCCTAATGTTTTGATGCAAATAGATAAGAAAACTGAAGCTCAGTTAAATTATTTACCCTTTACTCTTCCACAATTATTGGTAAGACTATAAACTATCAAAGTCTTTCTGAGAAACTTTCTGGCATTACAAACTTCAGTAACAAATGTTTAAAACATTCAAGCAAAACTCTCTTCCAAGAAAACTACCCCATTGAAAAAGATACCTATTTTTGTTTTTAAATTAAAAGAGATTCAAGGTTTTAACATAGTATCAACTTTTATGTTCATCACAGCACTATTTTTTTTTCTTTTTTTTTTTTTGAGACAGAGTGTCGCTCTTGTTACCCAGGCTGGAGTGCAATGGCACGACCTCGGCTCACCGCAACCTCCGCCTCCTGGGTTCAGGCAATTCTCCTGCCTCAGCCTCCTGAGTAGCTGGGATTACAGGCACACGCCACCATGCCCAGCTAATTTTTTTGTGTGTATTTTTAGTAGAGACAGGGTTTCACCACGCTGACCAGGATGGTCTCGATCTCTCGACCTCGTGATCCACCCGCCTCGGCCTCCCAAAGTGCTGGGATTACAGGCTTGAGCCACCGCGCCCGGCCTTCTTTTTTTTTTTTTAAAGACAGGGTTTCACCATATTGGTCAGGCTGTTCTGAAATCCTGACCTCAGGTGATCTACCCGCCTCAGCCTCCCAAAGTGCTAGGATTACAGGCGTGAGCCACTGCGCCTGGCTATTTTTAGATTTCTTTATCATATATATATATATATATATATATATATATATATATATGTGTGTGTGTGTGTGTGTGTGTGTGTGTGTGTATATATATATATATATATATATTAGACACAGGATCCCACTCTATTTGTCCAGGCTAGAGTACAGTGGCATAATCATAGCTCACTGCAGCCTCGAACTTCTGGGCTCAAGCAATCCTCCCTCCTCAGCCTCCTGAGTAGCTAGGACTACAGACATATATAATGCCACCACGCCCAGCTAATGTTTTCATCTTTTGTAGAGACAGGGTCTCACTAGCTGCTTAGACGGGTCTCAAATTCCTGGCCTCAAACCATCTCATACCACCTCAGCCTGTGCTGGGATTAAAGGCGTGAGCTAACCCAACTGGCCTTCATGAAAACACTGTTTTTGGCCAGGCACAGTGGCTCAAGCCTGTAATCCCAGCACTTTGGGAGGCCGAGGCGGGTGGATCATGAGGTCAAAAGATCGAGACCATCCTGGTCAACGTGGTGAAACCCCATCTCTACTAAAAATACAAAAAATTAGCTGGGCATCGTGGCACGTGCCTGTAATCCCAGCTACTCAGGAGGCTGAGGCAGGAGAATTGCCTGAACCCAGGAGGCAGAGGTTGTGGTGAGCCGAGATCGTGCCATTGCACTCCAGCCTGGGTAACAAGAGCGAAACTCCGTCTCAAAAAAAACAAAAAACAAAAAACAAAAAAAACACTGTTTTGTTTTTTTTTTTAAAGATGGGGTTTCACCACGATGGCCAGGCTGATCTTGAACTCCTGACCTCAGGTGATCCACCCACCTCAGCCTCCCAAAGTGCTAGGATTACAGGCGTGAGCCACCGAGCCCAGCCGACAACACTGTTTATAATGGTCCAACCAAGACACATCTTCAATGTCAAAAAATATAAGAATGATTAAATGGTTACCTAATTGAATCTTACATAAATGTATGAACTGGTACTTTCAAAGAATGTTAATTCATGAGCATTTTCTCTTATTGTTATGCAAATATTTATTCTTTTCTTCTTTGTAACTTTCTATGGTCTCTAAATTCTCTACTACTTTATAGATAGTAAAAAGTTATTTTTTTGACCGGGCGCGGTGGCTCAAGCCTGTAATCCCAGCACTTTGGGAGGCTGAGGCGGGTGGATCACGAGGTCAAGAGATCGAGACCATCCTGGTCAACATGGTGAAACCCCGTCTCTACTAAAGATACAAAAAATTAGCTGGGCATGGTGGCACATACCTGTAATCCCAGCTACTCAGGAGGCTGAGCCAGGAGAATTGCTTGAACCCAGGAGGCGGAGGTTGCGGTGAGCCAAGATCGCGCCATTGCACTCCAGCCTGGGTAACAAGAGCGAAACTCCATCTCAAAAAAAAAAAGTTATTTTTAAAATAATGAAATGCAGAATCTTAGACTCCACTGGCTCAAGGATAAAACGCTAGCAAGTGGCAGAACCAGGACTTAAACTCAGAGCTAGCTGATTCCAGATCCCTTTGATCCACCACCCCACACAGGTCTTATGTAAAGTACCAGGAACATCACCCTCAAAAGAGAAATAAGCTAGGCATGGTGGCACCAGCCTGTAATCTCAGCTACTCCACAAGCTGAGGCCAGAGAATTCAAGTTTGAATCTAGTCTGGGCAGCATGGCAAGATCCTGTCTCTATAAAGAGAAAGAGGAATAGATTTGCCTGACCAAATATTTTCTTACAAAATAGACTATTGTGACTATGAGCTTTCAAAATGTAAAATATTGCCTCTAGCTCTGGTTATGGTTTCTTTGTTTTCTGGTAAAACCTATATCAAAGGCAGAATTCAGTCAGGAAAAATGCATTATGCTGAAAGGCAATGCAAACCAAAAGAGTCATTACCCAGAGACAGATTGCCCAGGACATCAGTGAAAAGAGGCCAGAGCTCCCATTCCAAGCATGTCAGCTAAAAAATAACTCGTCAGCAGTTCCACAACCCTGTGGAAAAGAAAATTATATCCATGCTATATCCTTAATGAAATTGGCAATTCTGATTCTCTTCTGCATGCCTTTCTCTATAATAGTGACAGGAATCTAGGACACAACATGATACAGCAGACACAAAACCACACTATAAAGAACTATTCCTAAAAGCAAGGGCATTCCTTTCTTTTAATTTAAATATTTCACATAATCAGTCATACACATTTACAAAACACTTATTGTGTACAAAAGATTAAATCTGATCTCTCAAACACACACATTAAGGTCACTTTGCAAACAAAGTTTTTTTTTGTTTTTTTTTTGTTTTTTGAGACGGAGTTTCGCTCTTGTTACCCAGGCTGGAGTGCAATGGCGCGATCTCGGCTCACCGCAACCTCCGCCTCCTGGGTTCAGGCGATTCTCCTGTCTCAGCCTCCTGAGTAGCTGGGATTATAGGCACGCACCACCATGCCCAGCTAATTTTTTGTATTTTTAGTAGAGACGGGGTTTCACCTTGTTGACCAGGATGGTCTCGATCTCTTGACCTCGTGATCCACCCGCCTCGGCCTCCCAAAGTGCTGGGATTACAGGCTTGAGCCACCACGCCCGGCGAAAACAAAGTTTTAAGTCTATGAGCACTTCACCCTCCACCTTTCACCATCCCTTCTCCTGTCTGCAGGTGCCATTGCAACAATGCATCTGAGAGTGAATTGCATGTGTTGCCTGAGAGATCACGAGAAATATCTTTAAATGTTTTTTTTTTGGAGATGGTGTCTTTTTCTGTCACCCAGGCTGGAGTACAGGGGCACAATCTCAGCTCACTGCAACATCCGCCTTCTGGGTTCAAGTGATTCTCCTGTCTCAGCCCCCTGAGTAGCTGGGACTACAGGTGCATGCTGCCACACCTGGTCAGTTTTTTGTATTTTAGTAGAAACAGGGTTTCACCATGTTGCCCAGTCTGGTCTCAAACTCCCAAGCTCAGAAAATCCACCCCCCTCAGCCTCCCAAAGTGCTAGGATTATAGGCGTGAGCCACTGGGCCCGGCCGAGAAATATCTTTAAATTTTATTTTATTATATTTTACAAAGATGGGATTTCACCATGTTAGTCAGGCTGGTCTTAAACTCCCAACCTCGGGTGATCCGCCCGCCTTGGCCTCCAAAAGTGCTTGTATTACAGGCGTGAGCCACCACGCCTGGCCTTTAAATTTTATTTAAAATTTTTATTTGGCCATAGCCTAGTTTCTTTTGGATTTAATTCAATTTATCTTAGGTCCTGAGCCACTATAGCCTTAATAATCAGCTAATAATCCATCAAGGCCTCCGTGTCTGCATCTTTTCTGGCAGCTCTCCATCTCTATTCCCTATTCCTGTTGAGAAAACCCAATCAGCTTAGTGATTTGCATGAGGCCACTCTCTTAGCCAGCAAGTGACCTTATCTGTCAGTGCTCCCAAGGGTGACCAGTGCAAGATGTTGTCAATTCTGAGTTATCGTCTGAAAACCTTACCATTCATCACGGACTCTGCGGACCACATTAGTGAAAATATTCTCATGTGATACAATATATTATCTTTATTTTATTGCTTCATTTTCATGAAACCATAATGCCAATGAATATTGTGTAGATCAACTAGAGTAACTCACACAATGATAAACTAATTAAAAATATTCTTCTCCATGTACAGTGGTGGTTAAGTCTTCTCTCTTTTTTTCAAACAAGATTTACAGTGATTTTGCCAAGTGACTTGGTATCCTTAAAACCCTTCAGTAAGACTGCCCACTACCATTACAAGATAACATCTCCTTAAAATAATTATACAGTTACAGATGCACCCTAGAGAGGGAAAACACAGGTTTCCTTCCTTTCAACTGTTCCTGAATTATACAAATAATAAATATAAGCAAAGAAAGGAACTTAAGTTCCTAAGTGAAGACACAGAGTGAAAGGAACGGCTAAAGAATGAAAGGACATAGCCAGGTGAATAAAGCAGAGAAGAGCTTATATGGACAGAGGAACAGCAAAAGTTAAGGCAAGGAGACTGGAAAGAGAATAATGTACCCTGGGAGCCAAGTGTAATTTGGAACTCCTGGAAGGTAAAGATACAAGCTAGGGAGGAAAACAGGAGCCAGGCAGGGGATGTCACTACGAGAAGCTACAGGGAATGGGGAGCCAGGGCAGAGTTTCAAAGAGGAAAGGGACATGATCAGAGTTGTTGATTGTGGAGTAACTGGGGAAGCTAATATGGAAGTATAAAATTCAAGGCTTCTCTTCCAAGAAGCATGACTGTGAAATAAAGAAGAAAGAAAGGCACTGTGTGGGTGGAGGAGAGGGGGCCACAGGCAACTAGTAGGAGCAAGAGACCTTGAGGATGAAAGAATAGGGAAATAATTGTTGGTGGACAAGGAAATTGGTGAGTTTCTAAGTGTGGGAATAAGAACTTGAGAGCACCGGGCGTGATGGCTCAAGCCTGTAATCCCAGCACTTTGGGAGGCCAAGGCGGGTGGATCACAGGTCAAGAGATCGAGACCATCCTGGTCAACATGGTGAAACCCCGTCTCTACTAAAAATACAAAAAATGCCAGGCACAGTGGCTCAAGCCTGTAATCCCAGCACTTTGGGAGGCCGAGGCGGGTGGATCACGAGGTCAAGAGATCAAGACCATCCTGGTCCACATGGTAAAACACCATCTCTGCTAAAAATACAAAAAAGTAGCTGGGCATGGTGGCACGTGCCTGTAATCTGAGCTACTCAGGAGGCTGAGGCAGGAGAACTGCCTGAACCCAGGAGGCGGAGGTTGCGGTGAACCGAGATCGCGCCATTGCACTCCAGCCTGGGTAACAAGAGCGAAACTCCATCTCAAAAAAAAAGAAATACAAAAAATTAGCTGGGCATGGTGGCACATGCCTGTAACCCCAGCTACTCAGGAGGCTGAGGCAGGAGAACTGCCTGAACCCAGGAGGCGGAGGTTGTGGTGAGCCGAGATCGCGCCATTGCACTCCAGCCTGGGTAACAAGAACGAAACTCCATCTCAAAAAAAAAAAAGGACTTGAGAGCACTACCCACTAGAAACCTCCTTCCTGTTCTAGAGGAGCACTCAAAGCTGATCTCCTACCTAAAACACCATAGTACTTGGCTACTCAAAGTGTAGCCTGTGGACCAGCAGCATTAGTATCAGCTAGATGTTTGCAGGAAATGCAGAATCTTGGACTCCACTGTAGACCTCCTGGGCATGCTCTACCTTACCTCCAATTGTGTAGCAGCAGCTTATCCTTGGTAATCAAGGCCAATCACCCCAGGCAGTCCAGCAGCCCCCTAATATGCCTATTCACTGAGAGGCATGAGTCCAAAGGGGCTGGATGACAATCTCAGCTTCCAGTTCATGGGAATCACTGTCCCTCCCTTTGGAGCTAAGTCTCTAAGGATGGAAGACAATCATATTCCTAGTGGATCACTAGGAGTGATAGTAAAGGGAGCCAATCCTGTTTCTACCCCTTGATTCCTGGGCCTGTATTGTAACAAGATTCCTAGCAGATTCGTTTACACACTGAAGTATTGGAAGTTCCCAATCAACTCTGAAGAACTTTAAGGAATTACAGATACTAAAAAAGGAACCAGAAGCCTGGAGACAAGGAAAAGGGGAACAAGAAAAATATAGCAAAATTCATAATTGGTCAATCTAATGCTAGAATCATCAAAAGGAAGGCAAGCAGCAATCACTAGGAATCAGCATGGATACACTAGAATAAATCATGTAGATGTAGATTCCCCTCATTTTCTTATAGCAGTAAGCTTAAAGGATGCAGTAGACAAAGTATATCTGGCTTTCGGTAATGTATCTGACAAAATGTATTAACGTCTTGACAAGGTTATCAAGCTAAGGAAATACGGGCTGGGTGAGACTTCTATTGAATACATTCATAACTGGCTTAACAATCATTCCAAAATGATTCTGACTAGTAAATTTTTAGCAGGTCTCCAACGGCAAAATTTCCAGCCTTCTCTTCCTGACCATTAAACTCTTGCTTAAAAATTCATAGTGTAGGCTGGGCGCGGTGGCTCAAGCCTATAATCCCAGCACTTTGGGAGGCCGAGGCGGGTGGATCATGAGGTCGAGAGATCGAGACCATCCTGGTCAACATGGTGAAACCCCGTCTCTACTAAAAATACAAAAAAAAAATTAGCTGGGCATGGTGGCGCGTGCCTGTAATCCCAGCTACTCAGGAGGCTGAGGCAGGAGAATTGCCTGAACCCAGGAGGCAGAGGTTGCGATGAGCTGAGATCACGCCATTGCACTACAGCCTAGGTAACAAGAGCGAAACTCCGTCTCAAAAAAAAAAAAAAAAATTCATAGCGTAGATGAAATACAAAAGCTACATAGGTAGTAATGCTTAGAGCAATAACGTTACATAGAATAATCATGTTCCCCCACCAAAAAAAATTAACAAGTTGATACAAAAAAAAATTAATACATTTTAGTTAAATTTAGAAAATTAAAATGATAAAATCTAGATAAATTAAAATAATAAAATCTAGCGCCGGGCGCGGTGGCTCAAGCCTGTAATCCCAGCACTTTGGGAGGCCGAGGCGGGTGGATCACGAGGTCGAGAGATCGAGACCATCCTGGTCAACATGGTGAAACCCCATCTCTACTAAAAGTGCAAAAAATCAGCTGGGCATGGTGGCACGTGCCTGTAATCCCAGCTACTCAGGAGGCTGAGGCAGGAGAATTGCCTGACCCCAGGAGGCGGAGGTTGCAGTGAGCCGAGATCGCGCCATTGCACTCCAGCCTGGGTAACAAGAGCGAAACTCCGTCTCAAAAAAAAATAAAAATAAAAAAAATAAAAATAATAAAAAAATAAAATCTAGGTAAATTTAAATGATGAAGATAAAGTGCTAATCCTGGCTCCTAAATTGAATAAAAACAGGATGGTTAAAAAAAAAAAAAAAAAAAAAAGCCTAACAGCAGTACACCAAATAAAGGCTTGACGGTAGTAGAAGAGGTTAAACTCAATGAGTCAACATATGGAAGTTAACATGAAGGATAATATGTGAATTCAGTTAAGCCTATTTTCTTCATCCCCAACAACAGAAGACTCACGTTGAGATTACAAGTTGGCCATGGGGATTTAATGTAGGCTTTGCTCTCATGCCTTGGAACAGTACACAAATTAAAGATGTCCAATATTAACAATAAGAATGCCTAGGCTAACTCTAGGCACACTGCCTGTGAGTTAGCAACAGGCAGTGAAAAAAAAATAAAAAATAAAAAATAAATTAAAATTAAAATAATGCATAACAAGCAGGCCAAATGAAAGTACAGTTACTTTATTATTTTTTTAATTTTTTTTTTTTAGAGATGGGGTCTTGCTATGTTGCCCAGGCTGGAGTGCAGTGGCTATTCACTGCCACGATCCCACTACTGATCACCATGGGAGTTCTGAACTGCTCCGATTCTGACCTGGGCCTGTTCACCCCTCCTTAGGCAACCTGGTGGTCCCTGGCTCCCGGAAGGTCACCACACTGATGCCAAACTTAGTGTGGACCCCTGATCCACATAGCGCATACAGCCCAGAACTCCTGGGCTCAAGCAATCCTCCCACCTCAGCCTCCCAAGTAGCTGGGACTACCGGCACGCACCACCGCACTTGGCAGAAGCACAGTTACTTTTAAAGCTGCCCACATACTGCCCTGTTGTGCATATTCTAACAAGAATTTGCAGCCTAAATCAGTCACAATTATCCCCAAAGGACCTTAATCAGTCCTTCTGATCATTCACTTGCCCCCTCTGTTCTCTTTTGTGCCCAGCTGAAAACAACATTTGACTACAGTTCCAGAAGGCAGAACAGCATGACTGAAATGGCTGAAGGGGAGAGGAGCCCAAAACATGAGGAGTGGCAGATGGTGAGTCCCCTGACATGGTGCACATTATCTGAAGTTTTTTGTTTTTGTTTTTGTTTTTTGATATGGAGTCTGACTCTATCACCAGGCTGGAGTGCAGTGGAGCAACCTCTGCTCAGTGCAACCTCTGCCTCCCAGGTTCAATTGATTCTCCTGCCTCAGCCTCCCAAGTAGGTGGGACTACAGGTGCACACCATCACATTCAGCTAATTTTTGTATCTTTACCAGAGACAAGGTTTCACCACATTGGCCAGGATAGTCTGGATCTCCTGACCTTGTGATCCTCCCACCTTAGCCTCCCAAAGTGCTGGGATTACAGGTGTAAGCCGCCATTTCTATCTCAGTGAAAGTTTTGGGAATTAAAAAAAAAAAAAAAAAAAACAGCCAAAAAAAGAATTAGAACAGAATTAGAAAAAAAGAAAGCTTAAGACAGTTCTATCATGTTTCTGACAGCCAAGTATTCCAGCTGATCCTCCATAGTGAGATATCAGGTTGTAAGGCAGAGAACAAGTGCCTGAAGAGAATGGGAAGTGATCACCTAACCCTAACACTACCTTTATATTAATAACAAGATGTACCTGAAAGGCAAATAGAATTCCCCTCCTGCCTTTTTGAATAATTTAGTTATTACTTATAGGATATGGAGTGATATGGAAATGGTTGGCAGAAGCAGAACTAGGAAATTCAATGATCTTAGGTACAAAATTTTGAGAAAAGTTTCTGTAAGTCAGATTAGGAAAGGGGCCCTGCCTATTCATATTAAAGTCTCTATATTTTTCCATTTTACCTTCAGCCCTTAAGCAACACTAGTTATTAAAAGATGGGTAGAACTGGTACCAATAATACCAAAATTAAATTCCTACTTCTTCTCCATCCCAACCATTCTCTTCGCAAGAATAAGCTGGCTTTGGCCAATGCTATTACTCACCTAGGAACAACAACAAAAAAGTCTTCTAATGACCTCAGCACTTAAACAGCTTTCTCCCTTCCTAACTCTCCTGGAACTATAACCTGGGACTATCCCTAATGCCCACTTGTCATCTCCACAGACACTAAGAAGTAGTTCAGGCATCCCTTAGATCAATGTTAAAGTGTGAAGCACCTGCACCAAGATCACCTAGGCAGGCATCCCCAAACTTTTTACACAGGGGCCAGTTCACTGTCCCTCAGACCATTGGAGGGCCACCACATACTGTGCTCCTCTCACTGACCACCAATGAAAGAGGTGCCCCTTCCTGAAGTGAGGCAGGGGACCGGATAAATGGCCTCAGGGGGCCGCATGCGGCCTGCGGGCCATAGTCTGGGGACGCCTGACCTAGAATGTTCATTAAAAATATAGACTCCATAGAATTGTTCCAAGTTCTAAAGAGAAAAAAAAAAGATTCCAGAGCCAGGTGCAGTGGCTCACACCTGTAATCCCAGCACTTTGGGAGGCCAAGGAGGATGGATCATTTGAGGTTAGGAGCTCAAGACCAGCCTGGACAATATGGTGAAACCCTGTTTCTTCTAAAAAATACATCGACAAAAATCAGCCGAGCATGGTGATCCACATCTATAATCCCAGCTACTTGGGAAGCTGAGGTGGGAGTATCACTTGAACCCAGGAGGCAGAAGGTGCAGTGAGCTGAGATTGTGCCACTGCACTCCAACCTGGTCAAAAGAGCGTAACTGTATCTTAAAAAAAAAAAAAGAAGAAGAAGAAGAAGACTCCAAGACCCCATGTCAAACCACTCAAACAGAATTTCTGTTGGCAGATTCAGTAATTTGCATTTTAACAAGTGATTTTATGCATATTAGGTTTAAGAATCTCTGCCTTGCAAGTACAGTCACAAAAGAGGCAAAGTGATTTACCAGCACTCAACCTACCATTCAGCAGCAAGGCCAGGCTAGAATTCACCCTTCCCAAGCACCTGGTGTGATCCTTACCTGCTAGAGCCCTTTGATTTGTTATAAACAAGAAAAATGATTTGGCACTCTTCAGAGAAAAGTTCCATCCAATCTTAAAAATAATAGCATCCTGCAGAGAAACGGGTAGTTAGCCCTCTGGTCCCTAATCCTGCCTTTCATGTGGCAGATGCAGAAGGCTTCATCTTAAGGCTTCTGGTCATTTGTAGATTCATTGCTGCTAAAGACTTGCAACCTTGGGAGCAGGCCACAGAAACAACAGGACAAATACAAAAGGTGCCATTCTCGTCAATCAATGAGAGGGTCTGGAAAATGAGATTTGATTATTTTGTCTCTGCTGAGGTCTCACTTAAACTCTATGTTCCTGGAAATTGAATTTACACTCAGGTTGACTTCAGAGAGTTATTCTTTCCTTTACATTTAGCAGCCTCTCAAAGTGTTTCTTGCCCTAAGAAACTGCACAGGAAGCCCCAACAAAAAGCAACTGTAATTAAAGGTGCAAATGAGCACACAAGGGGATGCCCAGAGAACTAGGGTGTAAATAGGACGAGGCAGAGATGTCCTCAAAAATTATTGCTCAGAAAACACAAAGTCACTCCTAATACAAGACACTCTCTCAATTAGATGGTCCCAACCTATGATGGTTCCACTTTCAATTTTTCAACTTCACCATGGTGCAAAAGCAATATGCTTTCAGTACAGTATTTAATAAACTACATAGATTGCCGGGCGCGGTGGCTCAAGCCTGTAATCCCAGCACTTTGGGAGGCTGAGGCGGGTGGATCACAAGGTCAAGAGATCGAGACCATCCTGGTCAACATTGTGAAACCCCGTCTCTATGAAAAATACAAAAAATTAGCTGGGCATGGTGGCGTGTGCCTGTAATCCCAGCTACTCAGGAGGCTGAGACAGGAGAATTGCCTGAACCCAGGAGGCGGAAGTTGCGGTGAGCCGAGATCGCGCCATTGCACTCCAGCCTGGGTAGCAAGAGTGAAACTTTGTCACAAAAAATAAAAAAATAAAAAAATAAACTACATGGGATAGTCAACACTTCATTATAAAATGGGCCTTGTGTTAGATGATGGATTTTACCCAACTGTTGGCTAATGTAAGGGTTCCGAGCTCATTTAAAGTAGCTTAGGCTAAGCTATAATGTTTGGAAGTTTAGGTTTATTAAATGCATTTTCAGCTTATACTTTCAACTCACAATGGATTTATCGGTATACCTCATCATAAATCAAGGACTTTCTGTACTTTAACAGGAATAAACAACAAATTACTTATTTGGAACTTTGCCTGGAGAAGGCACAATGACCTGAAATTATCTCTGTCAATACTATTTTAGCCTTCCTGTAGAGGTCATCTGATGGAGTAAGTTTTAAAAAGAAGCAAATTATTCATCATTCCTGGGTGTGTGAGTTCACAATTGAAAATTTTATAAGGTCTCTTTAAGAAGCCATACATTATTATGTCATGGCATTTGTGAACAGAAACAAGACAAACAGGGAGAAGAAAGAAAAACAGTCCTAAAAAATCAGAATGGTTACCTGTGGCTTAGCATAACATTTCCAGTGGCCACATCATATGTGAGTTTTTTTTTTAAGAGTGGCATCTTACCACAGATTGAAGTAATGATGATGGGCCCCCAAAAAACTGAATATGAGATGGCTCCAAACTGCTCCCAGCCAAAGCAGATGCTGATGTTGAAGAGGTATATGGAGACTTTGAACAAAACTGCATCATGAATTTTAAGTAGGAAAAAAAAAAAAAAAAAAAAAACCACTTCTAAATTAACATAGCATCCTGTCATTGTGTTACAAGAAAGCGGTCCTGATTCAGATGCCAAGAGAGCCTTCTTGGATCTCCTGTAAGAAAGAATTCAGGGCAAGCCCAGAGGGTAAAGTGAAAGCAAGTTTATTAAGAAAGTAAAGGAATAGGCCGGGCGCGGTGGCTCAAGCCTGTAATCCCAGCACTTTGGGAGGCCGAGGCGGGTGGATCACGAGGTCGAGAGATCGAGACCATCCTGGTCAACATGGTGAAACCCTGTCTCTACTAAAAATACAAAAAACTAGCTGGGCGTGGTGGCGCGTGCCTGTAATCCCAGCTACTTAGGAGGCTGAGGCAGGAGAATTGCCTGAGCCCAGGAGGCGGAGGTTGCGGTGAGCCGAGACCGCGCCATTGCACTCCAGCCTGGGTAACAAGAGCAAAACTCGTTCTCAAAAAAAAAAAAAAAAAAGAAAGTAAAGGAATAAAAGAATGGCCACTCGACAGACAGAGCAGCCCCAAGGGCTGCCTGTTGCCCATTTTTATGGTTACTTCTTGATGATATGCTAAACAAGGGGTAAGTTATTTGTGCCTCCCCTTTTTAGACTACATATGGTAACTTCCTCATGTTGCCATGGCATCTGTAAACTGTCAAGGCACTGGTGGGAGTGTAGCAGTGAAGAGGACCAGAGGCTGCTCTCATTGACATCTTGGAGGGTTTTGGCTGGCTTCTTTACTGAAACCTGTTTTATCAGCAAGGTCTTTATGACTTGTATCTTGTGCTGACCTCCTCCCTCATCCCCTAAGTTAGAATGCCTTAACTACCTCTGAATGTTGCCTGGCAGGGTTCAGCCTTATTTTAACCAGCTCCTATTCAAGAAGCTGGTTAAATGCTCTGGTTCACATGCTTCTGACCATTGGAATCAGATAATTCTACCAAAGCACCAAGATACAATAAATACAGAGTAAGGTATCAGATCAAAATGCCAATATTTCAAAGGTATAGTCAAGGGATGTAAGACTCAAACCTTCACCAACCTGGAGGATATAATGGAATGGACAGAGAACTGTGGGTACACTGTGAGTCCTACTTGCCAAGGAAGGAAGGGTGGGGGTGCCCATTTAAAGTCCTCACGCCTGGTTAGGGGTTTTCAACAACCCCATGCAGACACTTGATTTGTGTCCCTTGCAATTGGGGTTCACCATGAATTTGTGATTGTTTCCTGTCTGAGAAATCTAAAGAGCAAGAGATGGGCTGATAAGCTGCTCAAGGAAGGGGCTACAGTGGGCAGCCTGCACTCTTCGAACTTATGGTACATGTGTCTGTATAATGGATATAGGCCAAGGTGTGAGAGCAATGGCATGGGGGCATGTCAGGACTTGTCCAAGAGAGTCCCCTGCATAAGCAAACAGGCTTCAACAGAGAGAAGCTGGAAGTCCAGCAGCATTTGCAGGGAGCAAGGACAGAATATGAGAAGGCATCATCACCATCAAGGAAACAGGCAACAGCCCAGAATATGAAACAACTTACAACAGCATCAGCATCAGGTAAGCCTGTTCCTGCCCCTCCTACAACTCCCTCCTCCAGCCCCTACAACTACCAACCCAGCTCCAATCTTGGAGGGCCAAGCAAACTTGGCCAGAAGCTCAGAATGGAGAAGAAAGCAGACTAGACGGCTGTGTTCAACCTCAGGCTTCTCCCAGGCACCAGGCCTGCACTAGGGATTTTGGGGAGGGGAGAATTATTTATTTTAAATCAAGGTTGGTGGTTTGCCTCTTTTATCAAGGGACTGCAAAATTGTGTACTAAATTGGGAGTGTTCTGTGACTTAAAAATAACCAGAAAAGTTAAGAGGTTGTCATGCTTTCATTCAAAAAGGTCACAAAGACTAGATGTAGTGGCTCACACCTGTAATCCCAGAACTTTGGGAGGCTAAGGCAGAAGGATCACTTACTATAGTGAGACCTTGTCTCTACAGGAAAAAAAAAAAAAAAGCCTTTAAAAGTTGGCTGATGTGGTGGCATGCAACAGTCGTAGGATTGCTTAAGCACATAAGTTGTGGCTACAGTGAGCCAAGATCACGCCACTGCACTCTAGCCTGGGTGACAGTAAGATCCTATCTCAAAAAAAAAAAAAAAGTCATATAAATGGAATGAAAATAAATAGGAACAAACTGTTGATAAACACAACAATTTGGATGACTCTCCCAAGAATTATACTGCATGAAAAAAAAATCCAAAAAGGTTACATACCACAGTATTCCATTTCTGTAACATTCTTGAAATGGCAAAATTATGGAAATGTAGAATACGTTAGTGGTTGCCAAGGGATAAGGAGGGGGTTGGGTGGGAGGGAAATGGATGTGACCATAAAAATGCAACAATTGGAATCCTTGTGGTAATGGAAATTTTGAGGGCAATATCCTGGTTGTTGTATTGTACCCACCTTATATACAAACTACACATACACAGGGACTGGGTATTGCAATATGCTAACTGGATACAAGCATCTCTCTATTTATTATTCCTTATAACTACATGTGAATCTACAATGATCTCAAAGTAAAAACAGTTTAATTTTTTAAAAGATGCTGAAGGTTTTGTGTGTACAAATGGAAGAAACAAGTTGGATGACCAGCCTTTGTTAAACTGATACACATTCTATCAGCAGAAGACGCTTTGTCTGACTTATTTGTGAAACCTACTGCGTTTAGGGCAAAAAGCAAGGTTTTCCAGCCGGGGCAGCTGGAGTAAAAATATTGTATTGTTTTCAGTCCTTATTCCAAACCCCCACTCCTATTACTGAGCCTCCCAGATAGATGGGTAGAAGGGGTTATCCTCTAACAGTTGTCAGAAACTCAAGGACACCATTCTGATCCTACATACCTAGTAGCCATGTGTGTCAGCACAGGCAGCCAAATGTCACCTATAGCTCCCTGATGACCACACTGTCTCTCGGCCACTCTTTCACAGGAAGGGTCTTGTCCCCAGGCTTTCTGTGAAAATGCCACAAGGAACTATTCCTTGTGAAAATAAACATGAATTTCATCCAGAGCCAGGATTCAAACACACATGGCCATGACAGTGAACTAAAGTGATGCTTACAAAAGCCAGAAATCTGGAGGGACAACAGGTCTCCTGATAGGAAATCCACAGGGGCAGAGTTTTGAAGAAGTCTGGCTGCTTCTAGACAAACTTCTTCAGCCCAGGACACTATTTTTCCATGGAACATCATACTTCCCCAGTGTAACCCAGAGCACGCTTTGTGAAACACCACACAATAAAAAGTACTGCCAAATATAAAGTATATCCACAACGATTACATTTGCAAAGCAATAGAAGGTAAGTTTTTGAGTAAACACAGCAACTGTGGAAGAGTTTTGTGACTTATTCAGAAAATTGGCTGCTTCTGGCCATTTTTGACCTGTCTAGTATCCAAAAGTCTCCAAAAGCTATAAGGACATCCCACATATTTTATGCTGCCTGGTTTAAAATGCTGCCTGTCTTATGTCATAGGCTCATTCTTATTTAAATCAGGTGAAACCTGCCCCTGTGGATTTCCTATCAAGAGACCTGTTGTCCCTCCAGATATCTGGCTTTTGTAAGCATCACTTTAGTTCACTGGGCATGGCCATGTGTGTTTGAACCCTGGCTATGGATAAAATTTATGTTTATTTTCACATGCCCCTAAGTCTCATCTAAATCAAAACAGTAATTATTTAATCAATTGTCCCATTTATTTGTCCCCAAGCATTTCATTCAATTAGTCACCAGGTATTGAGTACCAACTATGCACCAGGCACTGTTCTAGATGTTGGAGACACAGCCGTGAGTGAAACAAAGTCCCAGTTCTCAGGGTGTTGCATTCTAATGGCGCGGGGAACACTACACCAACAAGATAATTTCTAGAGTTATAACTGCTACAGAGGAAATAAACAGAGTGATGTGATAGGACTGGGGAAGCCCCTTAGAGGTGACATTTGAGCTGCAATTTAAAGGATGAGAAGCATCTAGGAAAGGACATTCTAAGGCAGACGGAACAGCAAAGTCCATGGTCTTCGCAAGTATTGAGCTTAATATGCTAAAGAAATGTAAAGATAGTTTAGAGGCTGCGCAGGATCTCTCTGCTTTGCTCCTCTCCACCTTTCTCTTGCTTGGTGCCTTCAGCCTTTGCATTGTCTGTTTAACTGGACAATACTCACGTGATCTAGTCCCAATTCTCTATCTGCATTTGGATGCCTGGGCTTTGTGCTAACAAAGCTCCCACTCTCCCCTCCAAGCCTTGAGCTTGAATCAGCTGAGGACATTCATTTCACCCCAACAGGGAGTTCTGTTTTGATAATCCTGAGAGCTGGCCACTAGCCATCTAAACCAGAAAGCATGGAGCAGCTCATTTTCCCAACCATATACCTGCTAGATGTCCAGTACTTTATCCACACCCCATAAATGACTGTAGCAAGGGTTATGTTTCTCACCCTTAGCCCTCCCTGCCTGCTGACTTCCGCAGAAGCGCTTATAAACATTCAGGAAAACTGAAATCAGTTTATCACCTAGAGGCTATTGAGCTCATCATCTTCTAGGTGGCTACATCAAACAGTGGCAATATTTCCCTTTTCTTTTTTTTTTTTTTGAGACGGAGTTTCGCTCTTGTTACCCAGGCTGGAGTGCAATGGCGCGATCTCGGCTCACCGCAACCTCCGCCTCCTGGGTTCAGGCAATTCTCCTGCCTCAGCCTCCTGAGTAGCTGGGATTACAGGCACGTGCCACCATGCCCAGCTAATTTTTTGTATTTTTAGTAGAGACGGGGTTTCACCATGTTGACCAGGATGGTCTCGATCTCTCGACCTCGTGATCCACCCGCCTCGGCCTCCCAAAGTGCTGGGATTACAAGCTTGAGCCACCGCGCCCGGCCAATATTTCCCTTTTCTAACACAGCTAGATTTTTTTTTCTTACCCCTAGGTTTTTATATTAATTATCATCAACCATTTATATATAAAAAGCTGTTGATTAAAAATAGATGTTTAGGCTGGTGGTGGGGCATGCCTGTAATCTCATCTACTGAAAAGGTTTAGGCAGGAGAATCGCTGAAACCAGGGAGGTGGAGGTTGCAGTGAGCCAAGATCATGCCACTGCACTACAGCCTAGGCAACCGAGACCCTGTTTCAAAAACAAAACAAAAAATAGATGTCTAAATGAGAGAGAAAAAGGATCCGAGGCTGTATGCTGATTCAGGACACTTGCCATAGTATTTCCTGGTCCACTAAAATCTCCCCTGAACCTCTGCCTCTGCACATCCATGAACCTTTGCCCATCTCACAGCTTCCAGCCTTCTTTACATGCCTGGGCTCTTGGAGCCTTAGCATGACTTTCTCTCCCTGACTTCTTCCACCGCCAGACTTTATGATACTCCTCAGTGCCTATGAGCATCTCTTCAGGTGCCAGGCCATCCCTAGATCCTACTCAATTCTCCAGGCTCTGGATTGCAGCTGCTGTTCTTCTGGGCATCTGATTTTCATTGCATCAGGCCCTGATGGGCTGTGAGAATGTGCTATTAAATGAGTCACTAACCTCCTGAACTTGTTCATGCAAACGTAGGACATAAATCATACATCTGACTTATCTGCCAAAAGTACAAAAATACTGTCTGTATCAGTCAGGATATTTCTGTTGTGTGACAGAAACCCAGCTCAAACAAGTTTAAGCAATAAAGGAGTTTTTGTGGGTTTTTTTGCTTTTTGTTTTTTTTTTTTGGTTCATGTAATTGGAAAACACATGGATAGAATGAGGCTCAGGACCTCCAGAAATACAAACAATATCATCAGGATTCATTCTCTCTCCCTACTCCCTGTGTCTCTATCTCACCCTCACCTCTGCTTCTCTCTCTATCCTCATTCTCTCCTAAGCAGATACTCCTGGCTTTCATTATTCCTGTTTAGCAGCCCCTGTGGAAAAAGATGGCCTCTTTACCAACATCTTTGTATCAAGAACGTTGATTTATGTGATTGATCAATCTCAGATACTATGACCATTCCTGGTCTAATCCTCATGGACAGGGAAATAAGATACTGGGATCAGCAAAGCCTGAATCATGTGTTCGCCCTTGTATCCCAGGGTGGGAGTGGGGCTATACAGAGTACTGTGAGGGGAAGTCATATTAAAAACACACACACATGCCAGGCGCGGTGGCTCAAGCCTGTAATCCCAGCACTTTGGGAGGCCGAGGCGGGTGGATCACGAGGTCGAGAGATCGAGACCATCCTGGTCAACGTGGTGAAACCCCGTCTCTACTAAAAATACAAAAAATTAGCTGGGCATGGTGGCGCGTGCCTGTAATCCCAGCTACTCAGGAGGCTGAGGCAGGAGAACTGCTTGAACCCAGGAGGCGGAGGTTGCGGTGAGCCGAGATCGCGCCATTGCACTCCAGCCTGGGTAACAAGAGCGACACTCTGTCTCCAAAAAATAAAAAAATAAAAATAAATAAATTAAAAAAAAAAAACAAAAAAAAAACACACACACACACAAAGTAGAAAGTGGCAGATACTATAGTCTGATTCACTTAATATTCCCTCTGTAATCTTTCAGCGACCTTCTACCTTCTGCTACAAAGGCTGGAAAGTTTAAAATAGCACTTTCCAGACAGGCTTGCAGTGAGGGTGCAGGCTTATGATCCATGTTCTGCCCAGCAGATGTTCCCAAGGAAACTGGACATGATTAATGTGGGGTAGGGGCTGGATACAGAGCCATCAGAGTCTTTCTGTAAGGACAGAGAGACCACAGATACCTCTTCTGGACCAGCTCATCCTAGGGTTATGTGCCTAATCCCTCACATGGCAACAGCTTCATGGTTTCTGCTAGAATAGTAAAATGACTGTACATATTTCTTGACTATGTCCCTAGCTCTGTGGCATCTAAGCTTGGTTCCCAGACCCTCTCGTACATTCTAAAAGCAACCTAATATTTTGTAATAAATTTCTTTCTCCATAAACTGCCTAGTTTGATACAGAAGTAAAACTAATGCCTTGCCCTGCTGTATTACGCAAGTGTGAGTACATTATACCCTATAGCCAGAACAAAAACAAAACAAAGCACTTGCAGCCAGAACCACTTCCCTCTCACAAAACAAAGGTACATTTAAAGAGACTGAGGCCATTCCATCTAATTCTGTCAAAATCAATGAAATCTCAAGTCTTTTCCGTAAGCTACTGTTTTCTAATAAAAACAACTTTGTTGTTTCACAAACTTATTGCTCTTTTAATGCTGATTCTGAAGGGATAATACAAATCTTTGAGGTTACAAAACTCATGAAATGACTAGTTTTCACAACGAACATAATAAGTGTAAATTTGGTAATCTTGAGGTTGTCTTTAATTACCTGTTGTATATTTCATTTGGCAAGCCAGTCCTAAATCCCAAACCCCCTTGCAATCCATCTTCACAAGAAAATGTTTTTCTTTAAATGCTTTTATAGCTGTTTCTTCTTTTGACAGGAGGATCTGTCGTCTGCAACTAAGAACCATGATGAATATAGGAAGGGAATGTTGCCAGTGGATGTGCATGAGTTGTGGGAGAGCAATCTGGTTAGAAGGAAGGGATGTGCTGAGAAAATAAAAACAGAAAATGTCCCCTACATTGTTTCACAAGGTTATTATGACTGAATGAAATAATGTGGCATATGTTGTAAACTATAAATGTGTAAATGTAAGGTTAATGCTATATTCTTGGTTGGGAGTTACCATATTGGAGATAAGTGAAAGTTACCTAATTACACAGGAAGCATTCATCTCCCATTAGCAAAATATTCCTTGTCTTTCCTCTATGAATTCCCTAAACTCCTCAGGTATATTGTTTTCCTAGACTAGGTAACCATTTGGAACTCAATGCTCCATATGGAGTCATCTACCCATGCAATGGGCATTGACTAAGTATCACTTGGTAAAAACTTCGGCTGGGCATAGTGGCTCATGCCTGTATTCCCAACACTTTGGGAGGCTGAGGCTGGTGGATCACCCGAAGTCAGGAGTTCGAGACTAGCCTGACCAACATGGTAAAACCCCATCGCTACTAAAAATACAAAATTAGCTGGGCTTGGTGGGGTTGGGGCAAGAGAATCCCTTGAACCCTGGAGTGGGAGGTTGCAGTGAGACAACATCACGCCACTGCACTCCAACCTGGGCAACAAGAGCAAACTCCATCTCAAAAAGAAAAGCAAAACAAAACAAAACTTCATGATCACAGGCAAGCATTAAGCAGAAACAACAGGACAAAGGCAGGAAGAAGTTTATACTGTATGCCAAATTCAGCACAGTGACTAGCTCTGGAATAGACAAGATAGGAAAGGTTGAGGAGATGCATAGGGGAGATTCAACTGTACCAGTAGCATTTTATTTTTATAAAACAGCCAAGGAGGCCGGGCCCGGTGGCTCAAGCCTGTAATCCCAGCACTTTGGGAGGCCGAGGCGGGTGGATCACGAGGTCAAGAGATGGAGACCATCCTGGTCAACATGGTGAAACCCCATCTCTACTGAAAATACAAAAAATTAGCTGGGCATGGTGGCAAGTGCCTGTAATCCCAGCTACTCAGGAGGCTGAGACAGGAGAATTGCCTGAACCCAGGTGGCAGAGGCTGCAGCCAAGCATAGTGGCTCACGCCTGTCATCCCAGCACTTTGGGAAGCCAAGGCGGATGGATCACCTGAGGTCAGGAGTTCAAGACCAGCCTGTCCAACATGGTGAAATCCCATCTCTACTAAAAATACAAAAATTACCCAGGCGTGGTGGCGTGTACCTATAATCCCAGCTACTTGGGAGGTTGAGGTAGGAGAATCATTTGAACGCTGGGAGGCACAGGTTACAGGGAACCAAGATTGCACCACTGTACTCCAGCCTGGGCAAGCGTGAGACTCTGCACCAGAAAAATAAAATTAATAAAAGTAAATTTTAAAATATATGAAACAAACATGACAAAATGTTAAAATCTGTTATTTCTGAGTGGTAGATTTGCAATAATTTGTTAATTTTTTTCTGTAGTTTTTAAACTGCACAAAAGGAAAAAAGTAAGCCAGAGAGACTGGATAGGTTTCATGCTTTGCCCCTAACTCTGTAATTTTGCCCCTAGGGAAGAACTTTAATCAGAAATAAAAATAATAATAATAAATAATATATAAATAATTCCAAAACTGATAATAAATAATTGCTACAAACTTATTTAGTGCCAACATACCTAAGCACTTGTGGCTTAAACTGAAAGTTTTTCGGCGTTTCAGTTACGGTGAAGCAAGTTTTCACTACAGGCCAGAAAGAACTGTTTTCCATCATTCTTCCAAATGAAATGTGGCCACAGATCAAAATATCGCTAAGGTCAATTTGAAGGCATTTCTCTGGAAATTGCTTGCAAATGCAAAAACAAAGCAATAGCAACAACAACAAATTTCCTCCTTGAGGAGGGGCATTAGAAAGTTTTCAGGCTGGGCGCGGTGGCTCAAGCCTGTAATTCCAGCACTATGGGAGGCCGAGGCGGGTGGATCACGAGGTCAAGAGATTGAGACCATCGTTGGTCAACATGGTGAAACCCCGTCTCTACTAAAAAAAAATACAAAGAATTAGCTGGACATGGTGGCGTGTGCCTGTAATCCCAGCTACTCAGGAGGCTGAGGCAGGAGAATTGCCTGAACCCAGGAGGCGGAGGTTGTGGTGAGCAGAGATAGCGCCATTGCACTCCAGCCTGGGTAACAAGAGCGAAATTCCATCTCAAAAAAAAAAAAAAGAAAGAAAGTTTTCAGTAAGAGAGGCCATGAAGAAATGTCTCTATATGTGCTACAGGGAGAGGATGCTTTTTTTGAGACGGTTCAGGGCTGCATGCTTAGCTTATTGAGTTTTGGTCATGCCTTACAGTATGTTAAGATAGGTTTTATTTATTCTTAGTTTCCTTTTGTCAATAATCCTGTATAATTCCCTAGCTTCATGATATAATTTTACTGGAATTAAACTTATATAAATCAAAATTATATAATGAATTAAGTTCTACAATTACTAATTGATCAAAGCCTAGGAACAGGAGTCCTTGAGATAGGTACAATGACTAAAATTCAGTTTTAAACTTTTTTGGCTAATATCTCAAGTGTGCTCCCCTCACTCCTAAATTGTGCATTCTGCATTTGATTCAGAGACTACATTTTCAGATACCCAGGAACTATGGGATGAAAAGGAAATAGAAATACTTTAACATTTTTTGAGTAAAATAACAGAAACACAAATCTTACATATCCATTCAACATAATTAATTGAAGTCTTATATATCAAAAATAGATCCTTTTGAGACAAAAACAAAGGGGCTTATATGTTCTTCCTTCCAAAACTCTCACTGCACCTCAAAATGCTTTACTCCTTTTGGGAGGCCGAGGCGGGTGGATCACGAGGTCGAGAGATCGAGACCATCCTGGTCAACATGGTGAAACCCCGTCTCTACTAAAAATACAAAAAGTTAGCTGGGCATGGTGGCGCGTGCCTGTAATCCCAGCTACTTAGGAGGCTGAGGCAGGAGAATTGCCTGAGCCCAGGAGGCGGAGGTTGCGGTGAGCCGAGATCGCGCCATTGCACTCCAGCCTGGGTAACAAGAGCGAAACTCCGTCTCAAAAAAAAGAAAAAAAAAAAAATGCTTTACTCCTTCCAGACACCCTCGAAAGACTCGGGTTCTTTTCTTCATATCCAACTCAATTTTTTTTTTTTTTTTTTTTTTTTTTTTTTTTTTTTTTTTTTTTTTTTTTTTTTTTTTTGAGACGCAGTTTTGCTCTTGTTACCCAGGCTGGAGTGCAATGGCGCGATCTCGGCTCACCGCAACCTCCGCCTCTTGGGTTCAGGCAATTCTGCCTCAGCCTCCTGAGTAGCTGGGATTACAGGCACATGCCACCACGCCCAGCTAGTTTTTTGTATTTTTAGTAGAGACGGGGTTTCACCATGTTGACCAGGATGGTCTCGATCTCTTGACTTCGTGATCCACCCGCCTCGGCCTCCCAAAGTGCTGGGATTACAGGCTTGAGCCACCGCGCCCGGCCCCAACTCAATTTTGTATAACATTAATATTCCAACACTTTACAAACTTAGAACAATGCTATGGAACACCTAAAAGTGCTGTGTATAACAAAATGTATCTTTAAATTCATAACTGAGCTTGCAAAAAATAAAAGGAAACTCTCAGTTGCATGAAATAAAGGGAGACCACAGTACTTGCATTTAACGGTGATTTTCAGACCAGGAAATAGACCCTCATAACTTCAGGTTTTACCACCCACAGAGAAACTGAATTCCAGACCTTGGGCTCACCTAAGGCAGGAAGTCAGAATGGGAACCCCTATAAAAAAAACAGAAAGGGTAGCCACCTCGAAGAAAGAGAGGCTAAAAACCTGTCCTCAGCCAGGCGCAGTGGCTCACGCCTGGAATCCCAACACTTTGAGAGGCCAAGGCAGGCTGATCACAAGTTAGAAGTTTGAGACCAGCCTGGGCAACACAGTGAAACCCAATGTCTACTAAAAATACAAAAATTAGCTGGGTATAAGGCCGGGCACAGTGGCTCATGCCTGTAATCCAAGCACTTTGGGGGGCCGAGGTGGGTGGATCACCTGAGGTCAGGAGTTCAAGACCAGCCTGGCCATCACGGAGAAACCCCATCTTAAAAAAAAAAAAAAAAAAAAAATTAGCTGGGTGTGATGGCACGCACCTGTAGTCCCAGCTACTCTAAAGGCTGAGACTGGAGAATCGCTTGAACCCAAGAGGTGGAGGCTGCAGTGAGCCGAGATCCTGCCACTGTATTCCAACCTGGGAGACAAGAGTAAGACCTCATCTCAAAAAAAACAAACAACAACAACAACAAAAACCTATTCTCAACTTCAGAGAGATGACAGGGAAATGTGCCTTTTCTAGTTGCTAAGGTCCTAAGCTGGTGATAACCCTGTGATACCCAGCAAGAGCAAATGTGAAACTATTCTGGAGGCCACTTCTACAGCCAAGATCTCACAGAATCCTTCAAAACAAAAAAGAGACGGGCTCACAATCAAAACCTTAGAAATGCACAAGAAAATGATCCACCATAGGCCAGAGTTAGGAAACACAATGAGTAATCCAAGATCACAATCTGAAATCGTAGATTTAATATTACAAAAGAGATTGTTCTAAAATGTGCCTGGATTTAATTTATAGGTAAGACCAAATGCCACTGAATCAAGTTTGTTATTCACAGTTTCCCAGAAACAAGAAGTGTACCATGCCACACAAAACTGTAACACATGAGGCATGGAGGGTGGGGATAGAGGGCACTGGCATTAGGTCTTTATTACTATAGTGGAAGGAAGCAGGTAGGTGGGGATGCTCCCTATTGGGCAGGAAGCAAAGCACAGATGTTGGGGGCAATGTGGCCGGAGAGTTTAAAATGTAAACTCCGGCCAGGCGCGGTGGCTCAAGCCTGTAATCCCAGCACTTTGGGAGGCCGAGGCGGGTGGATCACAAGGTCAAGAGATTGAGACCACCCTGGTCAACATGGTGAAACCCCGTCTCTACTAAAAATACAAAACATTAGGTGGGCATGGTGGCGTATGCCTGTATTCCTAGCTACTCAGGAGGCTGAGGCAGGAGAATTGCTTGAACCCAGGAGGCGGAGGTTGCGGTGGGCCGAGATTGCACTCCAGCCTGGGTAACAAAAGTGAAACTACATCTCAAAAAAAAAAAAAAAAAAAGTAACCTCCATAAGCCCAAAAAAGCTGGATTGCAGAGGAGATGTAAACCATTTTTGCCATTAGTTTGGCCCTGCAATTCATGGATGCCAAATCATCAATTATAAAACCTATAAAACTTGGTTACAACAGAAATAAAAGGAGAAGTAAAGCCATAAAGAAAGAACAAGATATTAGCATCTATCTAATACCCACCTGCTCCTTTATGCATCAGGTAATCCTGTACCTTTAACTTTTCTAAATGCCTTACATGCTATATGCTTGTCTATATATGATATGTTTGAAGATGCCTAAAAGATTCATCCAATCCATTTCTTGCTCCTTTTTTTTTAAGAAGGTATCCTTTTTGCTTAAGATACCTTCTTTTAAAAAAAAAAAAAAGTACCTTTAAAGATCACTACTTTAAAATACTTTAATACACCAACTCTGTTAACATCCACATTTAACATGATTTATTTAGCCACCATGAAGGAATAGAATACAGTACTGCTAACTTTGAAGAGAGAGGACAAGTCAGCAACTCAGAAGATGGTCACTGGGCATCCAAAATGAGCAACGAGAAAACAAGAGATTTATGAGAAGAGATGTAATAAACACTGAAAATGAGAGTTTTTTTTTTAAAATAGTTTTCTTATTTTTTAGTTTTCCCTAGGATAAATCTTTACTATAAAACTTTGCCTAAGGCCACTCCTACCTTCCAAGCTAGGTGAAAATGCCTCTTTTTGTGCTATATGACTAATAACAGTTTTCCACCCAGCTAGTATGGAAACTCTCTGACAATAAAACTTTTCATGGCTAGGCAAAGTGGCTCACATCTGTAATCCCAGCACTTTGGGAGGCCGAGGTGGGTGGATCACTTGAGCCCAGGAATTCCAGACCAGCCTAAGGACTATGGTGAAACCTCATTTCTACCCAAAAAAAAAAAAAAAAAAAAAAAAAAAAAAAAATTTAGCCAGGTATGGTGGCATGTGCCTATAGTCCTAGTCACTTGGAGGTAGAGGGATCACCTGAACCTGAGAGGTTGAGGCTGCAGTGAGCTGTGATCACACCACTGTACTCCTGCCTGGGTGAGAGAGTGAGTCCCTATCTTAAAAAAAAATGAAAGGAAAGGAAAAACAACCTTTTGCAATAGTTCCCAGTCACTACAGAATCTAAATGGCTTATTCGGATAAGTGACATATGCAGAAACTCTTTGACAAACTCTAAGGACAAGAGACTTTGAGACTTGGACACCCCAGAGGAAAACACAGTTACGTTTCTTGGTTCCCATTTTTAGATAAATTTCCTCCTAGTCTACAAAATGCCACCAAATAAAACAAAAGTATATTTGTTACAGAACCAGGGATATTTGGAGCTGTCTGGCAGTTTCTACAAAGAATACAGTTACCATATGATATAGCAATTTTCACTCCTAGGTATGTTCTCAAGAGAACTGAAAACATGTGTCACATAAAAACTTGTACGTAAATATTCAGAGCAGCATTATTCATAATTGGCAAAAAGTAGAAACAACCCAAATGTCTATCAAATGAATGGATAAACAAAATGTAATACATCCATACAATAGAATATTATTCAGCAATAAAAAATACAGTGATAATATATGCAAAAACATACATAAATCCTGAAAATATTATGCTAAGTGAAAAAAGCTAGTCACAGCCGGGCGCGGTGGCTCAAGCCTGTAATCCCAGCACTTTGGGAGGCCGAGGCGGGCGGATCACGAGGTCAAGAGATCGAGACCATCCTGGTCAACATGGTGAAACCCCGTCTCTACCAAAAATACAAAAGTTAGCTGGGCATGGTGGCGCGTGCCTGTAATCCCAGCTACTCAGGAGGCTGAGGCAGGAGAATTGCCTGAACCCAGGGGGCGGAGGTTGCGGTGAGCCGAGATCGCACCATTGCACTCCAGCCTGGGTAACAAGAGCGAAACTCCGTCTCAGAAAAAAAAAAAAAAAAAAAAGCTAGTCATAAAAGACCACATATTGTATGACATAGATCTATGGAACAGCTAAATTTATAGAAACGGAAAGTAGGGCTGGGTCTGGTGGCTCACACCTGTAATCCAAGCACTTTGGGAGGCCAGGGCAGGTGGATCACTTGAGGTCGGGAATTCAAGACCAACCTGGCCAATATGGTGAAACCCCGTTTCAACTAAAAAATACAAAAAAATAGCTAGGCATGGTGGCAGGCAACTGTAATCCCAGTTATTGAGGGGGCTGAAGCAGGAGAGTTGCTTGAATCCAGGAGGCAGAGGCTGCAGTGAGCCAGGACCATGCCACTGTACTCCAGCCTGGGTGATAGTAAGACTCCTTCTCAAAAAAAAAAAAAAAACAATAAGATATTCTGAACTGACACCTAAGGAGGCAGGAGGTGGCGGGATCAATAGTTAACAGCCTACTGTAATGAATCGAATTGTCTTTTATTTCTTTTTATTTTTTGTCTTTTTTTATTGTCTTTTATTTCACATTGTCTTTTATTTCTCTCTCTCTCTCTTTTTTTTTTTTTTTTTTTTTTTTTTTTTTTTTTTTAAGACGGAGCTTCGCTCTTGTTACCCAGGCTGGAGTGCAATGGCACGATCTTGGCTCACCGCAACCTCCGCCTCCTGGGTTCAGGCAATTGTCCTGACTCAGCCTCCTGAGTAGCTGGGATTACAGGTATGTGCCACCATGCACAGCTAATGTTTTGTATTTTTAGTAGAGACGGGGTTTCACCATGTTGACCAGGATGGTCTCCATTTCTTGACCTCATGATCCACCCGCCTCGGCCTCCCAAAGTGCTGGGATTACAGGTGTGAGCCACCGCACCTGGCTGTCTTTTATTTCTATTTGATGTCTACGTGGTAGAATTCTTCCTGGAAGTCAAATTCTCTGGTGAAAATTTTAAAAAGCTTTACTGAGATAAAATTCATCTACTTTAGAATCCATCCAGTTAAAGTGTACAACTCAGTGGCTTTTAGCCTATTCACAAAGTAGTGCAAACACTACTATTATTGAATTTCAGAACATTTTTATCATCCCACAAAGAAACCATGTATCCTTTGTTAGTAGCACTGCATTTCCCCCCTCAATATCTTGAGCCCTAGGCAACTACCACTCATCTAGTTTTGTTTTGTTTTTGGTTTTGTTTTGTTTTGTTTTGTTTTGTTTGAGATCCTTTATCAAAAAGAAAAAAGAAAAGAACGAAACGGCTGGGTGCAGTGGCTCAGGCATGAGCCACGCAACTGGCCCATGACACCTTATTCTTGATGTAGTATGCTAGGTTTTTAGGCATACAAAAGACAGAAACTACATGTAGAAGTAAGGCTGTTGATATTTTATTATTGGCTGTAAGTAGGGTTAACTAAAAATTATCCTGAGTAATTATAAAGTATAAGCACAGCCGGGCGCGGTGGCTCAAGCCTGTAATCCCAGCACTTTGGGAGGCCGAGGCGGGTGGATCACAAGGTCGAGAGTTCGAGACCATCCTGGTTGACATGGTGAAACCCCGTCTCTACTAAAAATACAAAAAATTAGCTGGGCATGGTGGCACGTGCCTGTAATTCCAACTACTCAGGAGGCTGAGGCAGGAGAATTGCCTGAACCCAGGAGGCGGAGGTTGCGGTGAGCCGAGATCGCGCCATTGCACTCCAGCCTGGGTAACAAGAGTGAAACTCCATCTCAAAAAATAAATAAATAAATAAATAAATAAAGTATAAGCACAAACTAGTATTATAGTCAAACATTCAACTAAGGAACTCCAAGAATTATCCAGCTATTATCTGGTTAATTTCAAACAGTATCAAAAGCACTAGTATATTTCTCTATCAAACAAGTACCTGTCTGACCAACATGGTGAAAACCTGTCTTTAAAAAAAAAAAAAAAAAAAAAAAACAAGCACCAAGTATCATGAACCTTGCTGGTACCCCATATGATTTTGCTCAAAGACTATAAACAAGCATGAGCAAAACTAGTGTTTATCCAACAGATCTACCGAACAGATTTAACAAGTAGATTTCCCACCTTTCCCTTCAAATGAATACTTCAATAACCACCTCATGGAATCAAACTACAGGCAAGTTGGATCTTTACTTGGGGTCATCAATTTCACATGCTCATTATAGACCATTCATAAGTGTATTAGTTTGCTCCAGCTGCTATAACAAAATACCAAAGGCTGGGTAGCTTTAAAAATAGACATTTCTTTCAGTTCTAGAGGTTGGGAAGTCTGAGATCAAAGTGCCAGCATGGTAGGGTTCTGAGAAGGGCCTTCTTCCTGATTTGCAAACAGCTGCTTTCTGCCATATCCTCAAATGGTTCCAAAAAAAGAGAGGGCAAGCTTTCTGGTTCCTTCTTATTAGGTTTCTAATCCCACCTTGAGAACTCTATCCTCATGACCTCATCTAAACCTAATTACCTCCCAAAGGTCCTAATAACATGACATTGGAGGTTAGGTCTTCAATATATGAATTTGAGGGGGAACATAAACATTCAGTCTATCACAGTAAGGAAAGGGAATATAGTTTAAGAATAAGAACCATGGCCGGGTGCAGTGGCACACGCCTGTAATCCCAGCACTTTAGGAGGCCAAGACAGGCAGACCACGAGGTCAAGACCATCCTGACCAACATGGGAAAATCCCACCTCTACTAAAAAATACAAAAATTAGCTGGGCTTGGTGGCACATGCCTATAGTCCCAGCTATTTGGGAGGCTGAGGTAGAGAACTGCTTGAACCTGGGAGGCAGAGGTTGCAGTGAGCCGAGATGGTGCCACTGCATTCCAGCCTGGCTACAGAGCAAGGCTCCCTCTCAAAAAAATAAAATAAAATAATAAGAACCATACATATGGTGGTCTAGTCAGACAAAGGAAAGCTGATGTCTCGATTTTAAAAATTTCAAGGCCAGGCGTGGCAGCTCACACCTGTAATCCCAGCACTTTGGGAGGTCAAGGCAGGTGTATCACAAGATCAGGAGTTCGAGACCAGCCTGACCAATACGGTGACACTCCATCTCTACTAAATAAACAAAAATTAGTCAAACATGATAGTGGGTGCCTGTAATCCAGCTACTCAGTAGGCTGAGGCAGGAGAATCATTTGAACCCAGGAAGCAGAGGTTGCAGTGAGCCGAGATTACACCATTGTACTCCAGCCTGGGTGACAGAGTGAAACTCCATTTCAAAAAAATAAATAAAATTTTAAAAAGTAATAAAACAATTTTTTTAAATGGCTGGATGCAGTGGCTCACACCTGTAATCCTAGCACTTTGGGAAGCCAAGGCATGTGGATCACCTGAGGTCAGGAGTTCAAGACCAGCCTGGCCAACATGGTGAAACACCATCTCTACTAAAAATACTAAAAAAAGAATTAGCCGGGCATGGTGGTGGGCACCTGTAATCCCAGCTACTTGAGAGTCTGAGGCAGGGAGAATTGCTTGAACCCAGGTGGTAGAGGCTGCAGTGAGCTGAGATCATGCCACTGCACTTCAGCCTGGGCAGCAGAGCAAGATGCCATCTTTTTTTTTTCTTTTTTCCATGAGGCATTTTATTTGTAAATATATGTATTACACCCCTAGAAAAAGAATCCTCCTGTGTGTTTTCATCTTGCTTCTGCATGGTCCATGATGCCAGCTGAGGTTGTCAATACAATGAAACCAAACTGGCGGGACTGAAGCAGACTATTCTGCCATTTTTCTAGATCTTTGAGTTGCACATCAAATCTGGGGCTGATCACACCACACTTGTTTAGCCTGCCTGTGAGGTTCACAACAATTTTCCCAGCTCTGTGATCGTCAATGATTTCAAATTCGCCAATGTAACCATGCTTTATCAACACAGTGAGAAACCGGATGATGACTTTGGAGCACAGCCTAATAAGCACCTGGCGTTTGCCTGTCTTTTCGGCATTGTTTTTTTTTTTTTTTTTTTTTGAGACGGAGTTTCGCTCTAGTTACCCAGGCTGGAGTGCAATGGCGCGATCTCGGCTCACCGCAACCTCCGCCTCCTGGGTTCAGGCAATTCTCCTGCCTCAGCCTCCTGAGTAGCTGGGATTACAGGCACGTGCCACCATGCCCAGCTAATTTTTTGTATTTTTAGTAGAGACGGGGTTTCACCATGTTGACCAGGATGGTCTCGATCTCTTGATCTCGTGATCCGCCCGCCTCGGCCTCCCAAAGTGCTGGGATTACAGGCTTGAGCCACCGCGCCCGGCCCTTTTCGGCATTGTTGATGCTCTTGAGAGCATCAGCCAGTACATTCATGCGCACCATTATGGCGGCACGGAAAGATAGAGAAAAGAGGACAGGAGGGGAGAGTGCACAGAGTTATGAGGGCGACATGCCATCTTGAAAAAAAAATTAATTAAAAAATAAATTGCAATGTAGGATACATAGTTGTTCGTTATTATCCATCATATTAAATTTCTTTAAATAAAAGCAAATTCATTTATAAAAATCTTTTTTTTTTTTTTTTTTTTTTGAGACGGAGTTTCGCCCTTGTTACCCAGGCTGAAGTGCAATGGCGCGATCTCGGCTCACCGCAACCTCCGCCTCCTGGGCTCAGGCAATTCTCCTGCCTCAGCCTCCCGAGTAGCTGGGATTACAGGCACGTGCCACCATGCCCAGCTAATTTTTTGCACTTTTAGTAGAGACGGGGTTTCACCATGTTGACCAGGATGGTCTCGATCTCTCGACCTCGTCATCCACCCGCCTCAGCCTCCCAAAGTGCTGGGATTACAGGCTTGAGCCACCGCGTCCGGCCTTTTTTTTTTTTTTTTTTTTTTTTTTTTGAGACGGAGTTTTGCTCTTGTTACCCAGGCTGGAGTGCAATGGCACGATCTCTGCTCACCGCAACCTCCACCTCCTGGGTTCAGGCAATTCTCCTGCCTCAGCCTCCTGAGTAGCTGGGATTACAGGCACGCGGCACAATGCCCAGCTAATTTTTTGAATTTTTAGTAGAGATGGGGTTTCACCATGTTGACCAGGATGGTCTCGATCTTTTGACCTCGTGATCCACCCGCCTCAGCCTCCCAAAGTGCTGGGATTAGAGGCGAGAGCCACCGCGCCTGGCTATAAAAATCTCTTATGCCTCCAATGATGATTGGCACAGATGACAGGCAACCTGTGTAGGAGGAGCTCAGAGGTAATAGTCTAGATCATAGCCACCTATCCTTTTCAAGTCAAAGCACCAGGGAAAAGCCCAGCTCTCTAAGCACTTAGATTGTGAATCTAAGGAGAAGAGGAAAAAGAGAAAGATAAACGCTGAGGAGTTTAATCCAAAGTATTTACTAGAAGCGGTGATTCCATGTCTTTTAGAGTTTTGATTTCACACTCTTGACTACTAAAAGTGACTGGTGCCACTAAAGAGGAATCTAAATTATTTGACTCTATTTCAGTGTCTACAACATAGCTAAAGCTCAGCCAAGACGTTATATAAAGAAGGCTGAGAAACACCAGTTTACACAAACCCCCAAAATGCATATATTTGAATAATATTGTGTACAAGTCTTGCATTCATTTTCAACATAGCAAATAATTTTCCTTCTGATTGGAATATTACAATTATTCCAAGTTCTTTTTTTTTTTTTAATTATTTTCTTTACAGATTAAGTCAAAAGTTATTCCAAGTTCTTAGGGATTTTTCCTAATACAAGACACCAAAATAGTTTCCAAAAGAGCTTCAAGACACCAATAGTACAAATGAATTATTTTCATGGTCTCACAAAAAAAATTTAAAAATTTAAAAAAAAATAAAAAATAATGGGCCTCTGGAAATCCCAGTAAAAAGAAGTCTAGAGAATATAAAAACCGTATTTCAATTTGCTTAAAGAGAAAAAAATAAAAGAAAAACTCATTTGTCTATGTTTGGGGTAGAAGAAATAAGAAGTATACTAAACCAGTTACTTAATCAGTTGTTTATTCCAGGTACTATTCCATCCTCCAAAAAATTTACTTTTCAATCATAAAGATTCCTTTTCTTTTATCTAGTCTATGATTTTTCTCTATTTGGAGGCTTTATGAGATGTGCTTCCCAAGTTTACTTGCCTTGCATCTGATTGCACATGGCTTTGAAACTTAAACTCTGAGCCTCAACAGATAGTATTAGAATTCTAATGTACACAGATGTAATTGAACGAGACAAGTCCTTAGAGAACAATGAATCAAGAATACCAATAAGTAACAAGGATACAAGGCAATGTTGGGATTCAGCTGAACTTTTTTTTTTTATTTTTTTGGAGATAGAGTCTCACTCTGTTGCCCAGGCTGGAGTGCAGTGGCAAAGTCTTGGCTCACTGCAACCTCTGTCTCCCAGGTTCTAGTGATTCTCCTGCCTCAGCCTCCTGAGGAGCTGGGATTACAGGTACATGCCACCACACCCAGCTAAGTTTGGTATTTTCAATAGAGACAGGGTTTCATCATATTGGCCAGGATGGTCTTGAACTCCTGACCTCAAGTGATCCGCCCCACTTGGCCTCCCAAAGCCTTGGGATTACAGGTGTGAGTCACCATGCCTAGCCCAGCTGATCTTTTAAAGAAACCAGAAGTACTGTCCATATTTATGTTTTTTTCTGCATATAGAAAGGAGCAAGTGGAATTCTCTTTTAGGAAGGTCTATGTAATGTGGAAGGAGTAATATAAGACTCTCTAACTCAAGTCAGGCACCAAAGATCAAGGGGAAATCAGTCTGTCCTTTGGAGACAGCTACTAAAGCAGGTTTTGCATGTCACTCGCAAGTGCTATGTGGAGAAAAGCTAAAATAAGGGCAGATTTACCTGGAAATTCCTGAATCCGATGCAAGCTACAAAAATGGAAAGGACGTGGGCAACAGGAGTAACATTCATTAAATGTCCACTATTTGCTATGTCTTTTACATACATGTTCTGCCTTCTATTTCAATCATACTCAAATTTTTAGAATCAAATCAGCCGGGCGCAGTGGCTCACGCTTGTAATCCTAGCACTCTGGGAGGCCGAGGTGGGTGGATCACCTGAGGTCAGGAGTTCAAGACCAGCCTGCCCATCAGGGTGAAATCCCATCTTTAAAAAAATATATAGCCGGGCACGGTGGCTCACGCCTGTAATCCCAACACTTTGGGAAGCCGAGGCGGGTGGATCACGAGGTCAAGAGATCGAGACCATCCTGGTCAACATGGTGAAACCCCGTCTCTACTAAAAATACAAAAATTAGCTGGGCATGGTGGTGCACGACTGTAGTCCCAGCTATTCGGGAGGCTGAGGCAGGAGAATTGCTTGAACCCAGGAGGCGGAGGTTGCGGTGAGCTGAGATCGCGCCATTACACTCCAGCCTGGGTAACAAGAGCGAAACTCCATCTCAAAATAAATAAATAAATATATATATATATATATATATATATATATATATATATATATATAAAATCAAATCAAACCGTGGGAAAATGTCTCAGAATTTTTCCTCCCAACACTGTCTTTCTTCAGAGTTTAAGTTATCCATGGGGGTGGGAAAAAATATATATGTGTGTATGTATATGAATGTATGTATGTATGTATGTGTATATTGGGGGGAAATCTGCAGAAATAAAAATATAGTCACTTCTACTACCTCTCCAATAACCCACACTTTAAGTGTGACAATATTCAGAATTTAACTGCCAATAATCTAGAATGCATCATGAATACTAAAGGTATTTTGAAGATAGGCTTTTGCTTTGCTAATGTGCATTTAACATTCCAGTCATAAAAAGACATCTTAAAACACACACACACACGCACACACACACCACCCTCCCCCCCAATATAGCAATACTAATATCTACTCCTGAAAATGTCCTTGTGATTAAAAAAAAAAAGGAAGAGAAATACTATGATGGAGTACAATGGAATGATGACAATTAAAGAAACTATGAAGGGAAATTCCAAACTTTTAAAATTCTTCTTAAAATAGTCTATTAAATGTCAGTTTCTTGGATTCCATAGAATTTCACAAGTGTCTACAAAAAGTAACCTATTCCTACTTTGAAACTTTAAGACTGCTCTTGACAATAACATCACATCTTTATTGCCACATCGGGGACGCAGAAAAGGAAGCCACATATTTCCAAGTGGTATGCAACATGTTCAATAGGCCTCAAAAGAAATGAATATTGCTTGTATCATTTAACGTTTGAAGATAAGCGATAAAGACTAAGAATGCCAGACGCGGTGGCTCCTGCCTCCCAGCACTTTGGGAGGCCAAGGCGGGTAGATCACGAGGTCAGGAGTTCAAGATCAGCCTGGCCAAGAAGGTGAAGCCCCGTCTCTACTAAAAAGACAAATATATATATATATATATATTAGGCGGATGTAGTGGCAGGCGCCTGTAATCCCAGCTACTCTGGAGGCTGAAGCAGAGAATTGCTTGAACCAGGAGGCAGAGGTTGCAGTGAGCCGAGATCGCGTCACTGCACTCCGGCCCCGCAACAGAGAGTGACCACCGGTCTCAATTAAAAAAAAAAAAAAAAAAAAAAACCTACTATAATTTAAGAGTAGTGAGAAGTACAGGTAATTCTCATACTAGTAGGCTAGTATTTTACTAGCCACTCATTTCAATTCGTTGATCTTTTTTTCTCTGAACAAATATACCTAAAACTGGGTTGTCCTACCTTTATTCTGTACCTTAAACAACACACAGATGGGGAAGTAGAGTGGGCTTTCTTTTGTTGTGTTAAAAACATCTACAGTTTTAACTTCACAGGGTTTACCAGCAGGTCGGTGTTCCGAAGAAGCAAGCCATAAAGCACGCACAAAATAAGGCTCTTTCAAAATAATTATACACACACACACCTTATTATTTCCATATATATGAAAAAATAGAATCCCAAAACATCTTTAACAGAATGGGCGACATTCCTTTCAATCATCAGTAACAAATTCCCACAGAATCTTTGTTCCTCGCTATTGGTAAACAAGAGCTGAAGCCAACCGGGCACCCAGGAGCCTTCCGCCAGGACTATCTGAGGAAGGGGATCCCCGCCGGATCCCGCTGCATCCTCGGGCCACGAGAATGCCCTATTAGAACTCTTCTGCTCCCGCGTGGGGTCTGGAGTCCACCGTCCCTGCTTAACTTCATTGCAGCTACCCGGGATCCTTAACCCTCCTCCTTCAACTCTCCGCACTTTGCTAGGCACCAGAAACCCAAGAAGCTGGGCAACCCGCTCCCGGCTCTCCGAGCCTGTGCCCTCTGGGAGGCCCGGGCCAGAGGCGCCCCGCGAGAGGCTTACCGAGCAACGAGCCAATGAAGATGACGACCTGCACGGTGGTGGTGAACTGTCGGTACAGCTGCGCCTCGCCGAACTCCCCGAGCGCGGTGCGGTTCACGCTCGCAGTCTCCGCGCCAGACGCGTTGCGCGGCTCGCTGGCGTTTCGAGAGATCCAGCTCCCGTTATGTCCCATGGCTAGGCTGGGACTCCGGCTCCGCGAACCGCCCGCCTCGGAGCCCCGCGCGGAGCCTCTCCTCCTCTGGGTGAGGAGGGACGTGCGGGCGCCTGGCGGAGTCCTGGAGAAGCCGGGGCAGCCGACGGGTCCCCTCACGTCTCCACATCGCCAACCCCGGCGCCCGGGAGGCGGGGAAGGAAGGAGGCGCGGCTGCGCCCCATGCCCACTCCCTCCTGGATCCCCGTCAGCAACCACATAAAGGAGGCACGGTCAGAGCCCGCCGAGCGTCGTCCGTCCCTCCTCCAGGGTGGTCAGCGTGGCCCAGCCCACTCGGCAGGAATGGAAATACAGAAGGAGGCATTCGATGGTCAAGGAGCGCGCTATCTGCTCCCCGCCGCCTCCTTCAACCGCGGCTCCTCCGCGCCCCGAAGGCTAGGGCATCCCTCTCGAGTCCCCTCGGGCGGACGCACTTGGTCCCTCTCCTTAGCTGGAAGAGAACCTTTGGCCGAAGCTATTTTTCAGTCCTGCTGGCTTCGGGGCTGAATGGCGATGTGAAGCCAACGAAATGCCCACGCAGAGTGGCCAGAGCCACGCGGGGACCCCTGAGTACCCGACAGTGCCCATGGCTTGGGCGGAAAGCCAAGTCTCCCCAGCAGCCTGGTCCTGCGCTTCCGGCCGCCCGCCCAGACGCCGGTGCTGGGTCCTGCTTCCCAGCCCCGCACTGAGGGCTCCGACCTCCTGCCTCAGCAGCGGCAGTGGGGAACCCGTTCTGCAGCGTCTTTTTGCCTCTGCATGGCCGGGCGCCCCCTTTCCCAGCCCCCCTAGGGCCCTTGGCAGCTGGAAAAGAGCTTGACAGCCAGGCGGAGATGAGGGAAGACGCCCCCAGTAGGGCAACTGCACTGGTCTGCGCGGCAACCAGACTCTCAGTGCGCGCCTAGGGCAGCCGGGGGCGCGCGGCTGGCGAGGATGGTCACGTGGCACGCGCGGCCCCGCCCCTAGCGCCCAGGCCTCCGCGGGGAGGGCGCCATCTTGGCCCCGCGGAGCGTGACTGTCTTCGCTGGAAGCGTGGGAGGAGCGCAGGGCGGGTGACTGGCTGTCGTGGACACGCTTGCTACACCTCCCGGGGCTGCGCTTCATTTACTGTTAATTGTCGTTACTCCTCTGTATCTCGTTAGCAAGAGCTGCCGGCTGTCTCCTGGCCCCTCAGTCAGGCCTTGGGTGTAGCTGAAGCATTTAAGAAAAATGAAATATGGGACCCCCGTGCATGGTTTCCTGGCCTTTATATTGAGTATCATTTCTAAAATGTACACAGTATAACCTGGGCCTACTGGATTCTGGAACAGAAAAGGTTGGGAAGCTGGGATAGTAAAGTAAACAAGAAGAAATGCTAAAGTAAGTGATGCCAAGTGGGAGAGAAAACTGCGGATGCAGAGAGAGGATCTGGGGTAAAGAGAAGAAAGGTATGTGTGGTTGACTTTATGGAAACGGATTCATTTTTAATAAGTGAGGTACATGGGCCGGGCGCGGTGGCTCAAGCCTGTAATCCCAGCACTTTGGGAGGCCGAGGCGGGTGGATCACGAGGTCGAGAGATCGAGACCATCCTGGTCAACGTGGTGAAACCCCGTCTCTACTAAAAATACAAAAAATTAGCTGGGCATGGTGGCGCGTGCCTGTAATCCCAGCTACTCAGGAGGCTGAGGCAGGAGAATTGCCTGAACCCAGGAGGCGGAGGTTGCGGTGAGCCGAGATCGCGCCATTGCACTCCAGCCTGGGTAGCAAGAGCAAAACTCCGTCTCAAAAAAAAAAAAAAAAAAAAAAATAAGTGAGGTACATGGTAGAAGACTGATATGTTGGTTATGGGACTGAGACTGAGGACAATAACTCAAGAATTGATTAAAATTACAATTATTCCTTGGTTGCCTCAAGGATGATCCTGCTACAATATGGCTATTTCCTTTTCACTGGTAACCTTACTTACTCTTGAAACGGTAAAAATCCAAATCTTGTACATATATGGATTCTCACAATACCTTCACATAGTAATCTATGGGAGAATTTTTTTTTTTATGGAGACAGGGTTTCACCATGTTGGCCAGGCTGGTTCGAACTCCTGACCTCAGATGATCCACCCGCCTCGGCCTCCCAAAGTGCTGGGATTACAAGTGTGAGCCACCGTGCCAGCAGGGAGAATTATTTTAAACATTTTGGAGACCAAAAAGGAGAGAGAGAAAAAGACGGAAAATTACTAATTACACTAATTGTATTTTGCCCCAAAGAACGCCATTTCCAGCAGCTAATATTAGTTCCAGGAGTCCAAACAGTTTTCAGGATGAAACACCTTACATTATAATCATTAGAAAACAAAATAATAATTCTCCAACATCCAGCACACTCATTTAGGATGGGTTGAAGAATGTGTATAAATAGAGTTGTTTGATAACAGTTACAAAAATACACCTTTACGCACCTTCACCCTCCATCCTGTTTTCAAAACCAGTAAGAGTTGGGATAAAGATACAGAAAAGAATGAGTTTTGCAGGTGTAAAGAATGGAGAAAGCAAGAAACTGCTCTCATGTTTTCATTCTGAAAAGATATCACTAAATTCTCTACACCCCCTCAATTGATGTTAGGGTATGTGGTTAGTAGAATCAAGAAATAACCTGGCCGGGCGCGGTGGCTCAAGCCTGTGATCCCAGCACTTTGAGAGGCCGTAGGCGGGTGGATCACGAGGTCGAGAGATCGAGACCATCCTGGTCAACATGGTGAAACCCCGTCTCTACTAAAAATACAAAAAATTAGCTGGGCATGGTGGCACGTGCCTGTAATCCCAGCTACTCAGGAGGCTGAGGCAGGAGAATTGCCTGAACCCAGGAGGCGGAGGTTGCGGTGAGCCGAGATCGCGCCATTGCACTCCAGCCTGGGGTAACAAGAGCGAAACTCCGTCTCAAAAAAAAAAAAAAAAAAAAAAAAAACCGCAGAAATTTCTCATGGTTCTGAAGGCTGGGAAGTCCAGGTTGAAGGTATTGGCAGATTCGATGCCTGTTGAGAGCCTGCTTTTTGGTTCATAGACACTGCCTTCTAGCTGTCTCCCCACATGGTAGAAGGGTGCCTTTTTTTTATTAGTACCTCCATTTTTATTTATTTGTTTTAGAGACAGGGTTTTACTATGTTGCCCAGGCTTACCTCAAACTCCTAGGCTCATGGCCAGGCGCAGTGGCTCACGCCTGTAATCCCAGCACTTTGGGAGGCCGAGGCGGGCAGATCACGAGGTCAAGAGATCAAGACCATCCTGGCCAACATGGTGAAACCCCGTCTCTACTAAAAAAATAAAAAAATTAGCTGGGCATGATGACGCTCGCCTGTAGTCCCAGCTACTTGGGAGGCTGAGGCAGGAGAATTGCTTGAACCCGGGAGGCAAAGGTTGCAGTGAGCTGAGACTGTGTCATTGCACTCCAGCCTGGCGACAGAGTGAGACTCTGTCTCAAAAAAAAAAAAAAAAAAACCTCCTAGGCTCGAGTGATGCTCCCACCTCAGCCTCCCAAGTAGCTACAGCGAAAGGCACACATTAAAACACCTGGTTCCTATTGGTTCCTTTTTTTTTTTTTTTCTTTTTCTTACCAAAATCAGATGGAATAGTGGTTCTTTTATAAAAGCATCAATCTCATCCATGGCTGCAAAGCCCTCATGACTTAATTACCTCCCAAAGATCCCATCCCCTAATAACATCACACTGGTGATGAGGTTTCAATATATTAATTTAAGGGGCTAGGGACACAAACCTTCAGACCATAGTAGGTATTATGTTGATAGCAGCTGGCAAGTGTTAACACCTGGCAGCAATCAAATACACAGATACAGCTGAAGGCAGGTAATTAGAATTACCAGCCAACACATATATGTGCTGGCTAATTTTTATTCAAAACTTTCTGAAGCTACACTAAAAACAGTTAATGGGAAATGGAGTAGAGTAAAAAATAGGCGACCTCTCACTCTAGATAATGCTGTTACAAGTAATTTTTCCTTACAATCCTCTCCTGTAATGAACATCCTCCCAACTTAGAGGCGATTTGTGTTTCCAAAGTTTTAGTTAGTTGTCATGATACTTAATTTTGTGTGTCAACTTGACTGGGTTAAGGGATGCCCAAGTAGGTGGTAAAACATTATTTCTGGGTGTATCTGTGAAGGTGTTTCTGGATAAGATTAACATTTCAATGGGGAGACTGAGTAAAGCAGACTATCCTCCCCATGTGGGTGGGCCTTATCCAAATAGTTGAAGGCCAAAATAGAACAAAAAAGCTGAGTGGAGAGGATTCCCTCTGCCTGACTGGCTTTGAACTGGGACATTGGCTGTTTCCTGCTTTTGGACTTAAACTGAATCATCAGCTCTTCCTGAGTCTCTGGGCCTCCTGGCTTTTGAACTGAAGCAACAGTAATGACTCTCCTGGTTCTGAGGCCTTTGGACTTGGACTAGAACTATACCATCAGTTCTCCTGAGTCTCCAGCTTGCCAAATGCAGATCTTGGGACTTGTCAGCGTCCATAACTGCATGAACCAATTTTTTGTAATAAATCTCTTTCTATAAGTGTGTTTATCCTATTGGTTCTCTTTCTCTGGAGAACGCTAATGCCATAGGTAATTTTTTAAAAAGCCGAAACACACTTCTCCATTTTTCTCTTATACTGTACTTTTGTGGTATAGTGATAGGCAAAATCACTTAAGTGCTAATAAGTACTTTTCCAACAAGTACTTAAGCTTGTTTAGGTGATAATCATTTGTCTTACCTTTGTGTTCAGAAGAATTCGCAATTCCATCTTTCTTAGCTATTTATTGAAGAGCAGAAAGAGGGTGGGATTGGGGGAAGAAAAATTGAATAGGATTTAGGATCATTGCAAAGATCAAGGTAGTTGGGGAACCTAAAGGTTTTATTTTCCCTATTTTCTTCTTCCTTATGATTGAATATCTCCTCCCTTCAGCTCCCCACACACACCCTCACATGCCCCCATGAGGTCTCTTACTAAAGAGGGAAAGAACAGCTAGAGAAATATAAGTATTTTGTATTAGTAAGTCAAAGCAGCACAGGAGTTTTTATGGCCTCTGGCTACCCATCTGTAATACGCAATTCTATTTCAAAAGGGCTATTTTTGTGCCTATGTAAAAAGACATAGACAATGTGGGGTTTTGTGTAGATATTACTAATGTTCAACAACATCTCATTCTCCTCTTCTTCCAGGCATACAGAAGACTGTATTTCTCAGCTACCTTTGCAAGTGGGCAGGGTCATGTGACTGTTATGACTAATAAAATGTGATCAAAAGTGAGGAGTCCCTTGTGGGCTTAGGCAGTGAAAAGTTGTTTATGATTTTCACATCTCTTCTGCTCTGCCATTGCAGTTGTGGAAGGAACCTTATGTTGAAATGGAAGAGTCAAAAGATTGAAGTAGTCTATGTCTCAGTCACCATATGGGAGGGCAAATACTCTGGAGAACCACCCAGACACAAAATCAATTTGTATGAATATGAAATAAAACTTGGTTGTATGAACGGAAGGGGCCGGGAGAGGCCGCGTTCAGTTGGATCCCGGCAGCGGCTGCAGCGCTCTTCTTCTGCGGCTTTCCGTGCCCTCTCCTTTTCGCTTCCGAAACATGGCCTCTGGTGTGGCTGTCTCTGATAGAGTCATCAAGGTGTTCAATGACATGAAGGTGCATAAGTCTTCAACGCCAGAGGAGGTGAAGAAGCGCAAGAAGGCTGTGCTCTTCTGCCTGAGTGAGGACAAGAAGAACATCATCCTGGAGGAGGGCAAGGATATCCTGGTGGACGATGTGGGCCAAACTGTTGATGACCCCTACGCCACCTTTGTCAAGATGCTGCCAAATAAGGACTGCCGCTACGCCCTTTATGATGCAACCTACGAGACCAAAGAGAGCAAGAAGGAGGACCTGGTGTTTATCTTCTGGGCTCCTGAGTCTGCGCCCCTTAAGAGCAAAATGATCTATGCCAGCTCCAAGGACGCCATCAAGAAGAAGCTGACAGGGATCAAGCATGAATTGCAAGTAAACTGTTACGAGAAGGTCAAGGACTGCTACACCCTGGCAGAGAAGCTGGGGGGCAGTGCCGTCATCTCCCTGGAGGGCAAGCCTTTGTGAGCCTCTTCTGGCCCCCTGTCTGGAGCATCTGGCAGCCCCACACCTGCCCTTGGGGGTTGCAGTCTGCCCCTTCCTGCCAGACCGGAGGGGCTGGGGGGATCCCAGCAGAGGGAGGGCAATCCTTTCAACCCAGTTGCCAAACAGACCCCCCACCCCCTGGATTTTCCTCCTCCCTCCATCCCTGACGGTTCTGGCCTTCCCAAACTGCTTTTGATCTTCTGATTCCTCTTGGGTTGAAGCAGACCAAGTTCCCCTGAGGCCTCCCAGTTGTCGGGGAAGCCTATATATTTTTTTTTAACAACATCCCCAATTGCCACTTGTTCCTCCCCCTTCCCATGCTGCCAACTTCTTTTTTTTTTTTTTTTTTTTTTTTTTTTTGAGATGGAGTTTCGATCTTGTTACCCAGGCTCGAGTGCAATGGCATGATCTTGACTCACCGCAACCTCCGCCTCCTGGGTTCAGGCAATTCTCCTGCCTCAGCCTCCTGAGTAGCTGGGATTACAGGCATGCGCCACCATGCCCAGCTAGTTTTTTGTATTTTTAGTAGAGACGGGATTTTACCAGGTTGACCAGGATGGTCTCAATCTCTCAACGTGATCCACCCGCCTTGGCCTCCCAAAGTGCTGGGATTACAGGCTTGAGCCACCGCGCCCGGCCTCATGCTGCCAACTTCTAACTGCATAGTGACTCTGTGCTTGTCTGTTTAGTTCTGTGTATAAATGGAATGTTGTGGAGATGACCCCTCCCTGTGCTGGCTGGTTCCTCTCCCTTTTCCCCTGGTCACTGCTACTCATGGAAGCAGGACCACTAAGGGACCTTCGATTGAAAAAAAAAAAAAAAGACAATAAAAAGACTCATTAATGAGAAAAAAAAAACAACAAACAAACTTGGTTGTATAAGCAATCATGATTTTTGGAGTTCCTTATCACAACATAACCCAGCCTATCCTGGCAGATGTTGTTATGAAAATTGGGGCCTGCGTATTTAAGAGAGCATAGACTGTATTTCTGAGGAATGGAAGGTTTTAAGTCAGGACTTTTTTTTTTTTTTTTTTTTTTTTTTTTTTTTTTTGAGACGGAGTTTCGCCCTTGTTACCCAGGCTGGAGTGCAATGGCACGATCTCGGCTCACCGCAACCTCCGCCTCCTGGGTTCAGGCAATTCTCCTGCCTCAGCCTCCTGAGTAGCTGGGATTACAGGCACGTGCCACCATGCCCAGCTAATTTTTTGTATCTTTAGTAGAGACGGGGTTTCACCATGTTGACCAGGATGGTCTCGATCTCTCGACCTTGTGATGCACCCGCCTCGGCCTCCCAAAGTGCTGGGATTACGGGCTTGAGCCACCGCGCCCGGCCTTAAGTCAGGACTTTAAAAAAATTCTGTGTATATTGGTAGTGGCAATAAGGATATCCTAGTTCCTTGTGAAATCAAAGTGGTAGCTGATAATGGAGCCTCTGGCATCTTTCAATTGAACTATTGGGCTTTCCACGTCAAAAAAAAAAAAAAAAGAAGCATGTTGGTCTCTGATAAACTTACCTTACTGAAACAGCTTTTTGGAGAGTACTTAAGCTTGGGGTAGGCAATAATCCATTTCTCTCTTCTTGGAGACCTAGATTGTCTCTTTACACAGGGTTCTACTAATGTTCTCAAGATAAAGAACCTAATATGGGGAGACAAGGGAGTATGAATGCCAATGTAGTTGTACCTCTTGAATGTTTTGTTGTTGGTGGTTTTAATGGATAAAATATCTTTTCTCACGATGAGGAAGAAAATAGGACAAAACAATGTAGCAGCATTCACAGGAAGAGGGCAAGGTTAACAACGGGAAAGAGAAAAGACAGAGGAAGAGAGATGGAGAGAGAAGCTGATGTTGGAGTTAAACAGAAATTCTGAGAGGAGCATTTTTTTTTTTTAGACGGAGTTTCACTCTTGTTACCCAGGCTGGAGTGCAATGGCACGATCTCAGCTCACCGCAACCTCCGCCTCCTGGGCTCAAGCAATTCTCCTGTCTCAGCCTCTTGAGTAGCTGGGATTACAGGCACACACCACCATGCCCAGCTAATTTTTTGTATTTTTAGTAGAGACGGGGTTTCACCATGTTGACCAGGATGGTCTCGATCTCTTGACCTTGTGATCCACCCGCCTCGGCCTCCCAAAGTGCTGGGATTCCAGGCTTGAGCCACTGCGCCCGGCTTTTTTTTTTTTTTTTTTTTAATGAGAGAGATGTGGGATGAAAGAGAAGCCCTTTCCTGCTGAGGGGCTGGAACCAGGGGGTCCTGGGTATAATGAGGGGTCACCAGGCCCTGACATGGCCACTAGGTAAAGGACAGCACCTGAAATGGGGACAGGTGGTGGGGACAGGGCCCCCAGGCCATGGGCTCCATGCTCCAAAGCCCCAGGCTGCAGCTAACATCCTTTGAATCTGGCACCTAGGCCTACCTGAGGGTCCCCAGCAGTTCTTGGAGCCAAAGAGGCAGGATAGCTTGATGTCTTCGATGGGGAATTTATATAGTCACGTAATCTCCTTGTTGATGCTGATGTGCTGCTTCAAGTAGATGACTATATTCTCGAAGGCAGAATCATTCCAATTGTGTTCAAGTAACGCTGGGCAGTTACTTGACCTCGCTAAACTCAGTTTTCTCCTCTACCAGAGAAAAAGAGGTGTATTTTGAAAGGCTGTTTTGAGGACAACAAAATATTGAATCAATAAAAATCTCTGACAGTGTCTGGTCATTGTAGGCCTTAATAAAGGGTAACTATGTAAGATCAAGTCCTGTTTGTTGATGTTTAAAGAAATCAAATATCAAAAAGAGGAAAAGTCACCATCCAAGATTTTAAAAAATTTTCTCTCTGTAAAGTTAAATAAAACACAAGCTTTGTATTTCAAAAATGAAAAAAAAAATCACTTATTTTGCAAATAACAACGGACAGAGTGGCTTTGGGGGAATTTTTACTTGAAGATTTAAAAGTCCAGAATTTAGCCTTTACATCAGTGGGCTAAATATGTTTACCTTTATAGTTATTAGTTTTGGATATGTTAAATTAATATCCAAAGCAATTTTCTTTTTAAAAGATAATGAGACAGCCCTTCATGTATTCCAGATTATCCCAATATGTGAATTCGGTGTGGGTCAAGATGACCAGTGGGAGACCGAAGTTAATTCTAGCTAAATAATTATAAGCTTCCTTGGCTCAGCGTATACTGAAGTTTATACACCAAACTAAACTGTATTATTGGTGCAGTTAATTAGAAATCAATCAGCAACAGGAGGCCTAAGGTAAAGACCATCTGAGAGTGCAATAACAGGGGAACACCACAGGGTGGTTGCAGAGCCGGCAATACTGCTCTGGTCCCACAAATGCCTTCTCAGTTTGGAGACTGCATGAGGGTCTCATAAACAGGGCTTGTGCAAAGGTCTCTCAGAAGGGAGAGGACCTCTCTTCACGAGATCCTGGAGTGTCTTTGCAGATGAGAGATGGCAAGGAGGAGAAAAGCCTTGCAGGGCAGAGATCAGAGAATGCCTCAGGCTCTGCCTAGGTTCTCCGAATCTGGAGTGATTTTGATTGCTCTATGTCCTCAATGCCCCTTGATAAAAGCTCCTGGATGCATTGGGTGTGCTCAGACCGGGTAGCTCCCCTTCTGCTATACTTCTGATGTAGCCGCACCCTGATAACAATTGGTGATGAATCAGAGTACTAGTGCTCGCTTCGGCAGCACATACACTAAAATTGGAATGATACAGAGAAGATTAGCATGGCCCCTGCACAAGGATGACACACAAATTTATGAAGCTTTTCATATTTAAAAAAAAAAAATCAGAGTACTAGTTTAGCATGTCTTAGAAGGATCTCAAGTGCTCCCCTGCCATCTTACCTACCCCTTCACCCTCCCCTGCCATGCCCATAAGATCAATGAGATTATGCACATAATAAAAGTGTTTGGAGCCCAGAGCTCCGGCCAACGGGATTGGTCCCCTGAACCCATGCTGTACATTCTACTCTTGTGTCTCTGTCTTTATTTCCTTTTCTCTATCCTTTGTCACTGCCAGGACTAAGGGAATCCATGTGTAAGGGTTATTGCCGAGTTTAAAATGAGGAAACTGAGGCCAGTATATGAAAATTAAATGCCAGTTTATTCAGCTCCTGGGCGAGGTTCTCTGCTCCAGGGAAAGGGGGCCAGAGAAGTCGCCCTGACTTCCTGGGGTCGGCGGTGGGTGGGGGGTGGTGGTTATGGCTAGGAGGAACCAGCAACAGCTGGGTGCTCTGATTGAGTCCAGAGGAGCGGGTTGAGACGGGGCAGGCCGTTATTGGTTGGCGGGTTGTTGGGCAGTGTGATAGCCAGTCAGGGTTGTATTAGCCAGAGCCTTCCAGGGGAGCCGTGCAGCAGAGCTAGGTGCTGGGTGCAGAGGTGGGTATGTCCGGCCTCCCTGGGAGGCAACCAGCCTTACACCATGCATGGGGTTGGGGCTCGTACCCAACATTGGGAAACGGTTTTCTACTGACATGGATCTATGAATATGTCTCCTAAGGTAGTTTCCCAGAAAGATGGCATTAGAAAGTACATCAGGAGTTTCTAGTAGTCTTTATACCTACAGATTTCCTATTAAATTCATCAAAAATATCTGGGAGGGGGGTAACTTTATCAAGAATATCTGGGAAGAGGATAAATTCATCAAGAATATCTGGGCCAGGCACGGTGGCTCAAGCCTGTAATCCCAGCACTTTGAGAGGCCAAGGTGGATGGATCACGAGGTCAAGAGATCGAGACCATCCTGGTCAACATGGTGAAACCCCATCTCGACTAAAAATACAAAACGTTAGCTGGGCATGGTGGCGTGTGCCTGTAATCCCAGCTACTCAGGAGAATGGCCTGAACCCGGGAGGTAGAGGTTGCGGTGAGCTGAGATCGCGCCATTGCACTCCAGCCTGGGCAACAAGAGCGAAACACCGTTTCAAAAAAAAAAAAAAAGAATATCTGGAAAGTTCGAAATTAAATACTCCTTCACTCCTTCCCTCCCTCTCCAGGAAACCTCAATAGTCACATACAGACACACACACATAATGATCATAAAGCAAACAGACTAATTTTTACATTTTATTTTATTTCATTTTATTTGAGACAGGGTCTTGCTCTGTCACTCTGCTTGGAGTGCACTGGTGCAATCACAACTCACTGAAGCTTCAGTGATCCTCCCACTTCCACCTCCCAAGTAGCTGGGACTACAGATGCGTGCCACCATGCCTGGCTAATTTTTATATTTTTTGTAGAGACCGGTTTTTGCCATGCTGCGCAGGCTGGTCTGGAACTCTAGGGCTCAAGTGACCCACCCACCTTTGCCTCCCAGAGTGCTGTGACTACAGACATGAGCAACTGTGCCCGGCCCAGATGAATTTTTAATAGTAAATGTGTCAAACTAAAATATTCATGAATTTTAGCACCTTCAAAGGAGTCACCTTGGGAAGCTATTTAGCAGCTGAAGACTATCATGATATCTCAGCACCTTTTTAGGATTCCTCTTTTATAATTAATTTTGGAAGCTGACATATTCTTTCCTGTATCACTTATAATAAATATGTCCTTTAAGAATAAATTTGATTTATTTTAAAGAGTCAAAAGTTATCTAAGACCGATTCTGGTGAATTAAGTGATTAAGGTAATAATATTCTCTAGTAAAAGATGGAATATGGATATAAAATACTATGACTCATAGTCTGTCTTGGAAGTAATGACACAGGTGTGGAATAAAGGCATATACTGATTCTAAAATTTAAAGGGCAAGACTCATTCAGGTTCATATGTAAATGCACACGAACACCCACAAAATGATGCAAAAGTCACCAACAATTTTTATTTCAGACTTTCTTGAGCAGCAAGAACAGTGTTGCCTCTCTGCTCCTGGCTTCCAAATCACAGCATGCTGCAAGAACAAGTTCCTTTACCTCCCAGAAGTGAAGAGAAAGGTTGGCTGGAAAAGTATTCAAAGAAGTAATGGCTTGAAACTGTCTGTATTTGGCAAAAATCATAAACCTAGAGATTCAAGAAGCTAAGCAAATTCTAAACAGGATAAGCCCAGTGAAATTTACAAAACACATCATCTTGAACTTTTGAAAGCTCAGAGAGAGAAAACCATCTTGAAAGTAGCCAAAAAGGAGTAGCACATTACCTTTAGTGGGAAAACAATTTGAATGACATCAGATTTCTCACTGAAACTATGTAGGTCAGAGAGAAATGGCACAACATTTTTCAAGTACTGAAAGAAAATAACTATTGGCCCAGAATTCTATAATCAATGAAAATATCCTTCCAAAGGCCAGGCGCTGTGGCTCACACGTGTAATCCCAGCACTTTGGAGGCTGAGGCGGGTGAATCACAAAGTCAAGAGATAGAGACTATCCTGGCTAACATGGTGAAACCCTGTCTCTACTAAAAATACAAAAAATTAGCCAGGCCTGGTGGCATGTGCTTGTAATCCCAGCTACTCAGGAGGCTGAGGCAGGAGAATCACATGAACCCAGCAGGCGGAGGCTGCAGCGAGCCAAATTGTGCCACTGCAGTATAGCCTGGGCAACAGAGTGAGACTCGGTCTCAAAAAAAAAGAAAGAAAGAAAGTATCCTTCCAGAATGGAGGGTAAAGGGATGGTAGTTTTAAAATTTGGGAAACAGTGACTAAAATCTGAGATCTTCTCTTAGAAAAGTCAAAGGCAGCTGGGCGCGGTGGCTCAAGCCTGTAATCCCAGCACTTTGGGAGGCCGAGGCGGGTGAATCACGAGGTCAAGAGATCGAGACCATCCTGGTCAACATGGTGAAACCCCGTCTCTACTAAAAATACAAAAAATTAGCTGGGCATGGTGGCGCGTGCCTATAATCCCAGCTACTCAGGAGGCTGAGGCAGAACAATTGCCTGAACTCAGGAAGCAGAGGTTGCGGTGAGCCGAGATCGTGCCATTGCACTCGAGCCTGGGTAACAAGAGTGAAACTCCGTCTCAAAAAAAAAAAAAAGAAAAATCAAAGGCAAGCGGCAGGAGATGTAGTTTGGGGAAGCAGGGAGGGGATATAGGATTAGAGATTCTTCTTTGGAGGACTGATTAAAAGGTTTAGGAAGTACTTGGAGAATAAGGAAATGTTGTGGTGTCCTGCTGAGTTGCTTTGTGAACCCTAAGCATACAAAGACATTCTTTTTTTTTTTTTTTGAGACGGAGTTTCGCTCTTGTTACCCAGGCTGGAGTGCAATGGCGCGATCTCGGCTCACCGCAACCTCCGCCTCCTGGGTTCAGGCAATTCTCCTGCCTCAGCCTCCTGAGTAGCTGGGATTATAGGCACGCGCCACCATGCCCAGCTAATTTTTTGTATTTTTAGTAGAGACGGGGTTTCACCATGTTGACCAGGTTGGTCTCGATCTCTCGACTTTGTGATCCACCCGCCTGGGCCTCCCAAAGTGCTGGGATTACAGGCTTGAGCCACCGTGCCCGGCCTACAAAGACATTCTTATCAGGCAGAATGTCTCAAGGACTTAAAGGTTATCTCCTGGGAGTCAGTCAAGGGCCAATCTTTTCTTTGAAATGTATGGAGTTTATACATCCCAAACCTACTTAGTTAACCCTATATTGCACATACAGCAACCAAATGCAATGTGTGGACCTTGCTTGAATTTCGATTCAAACCAACCACTGTAAACAAAACAAAACAAAAAATAATCTTTTTCTTTTTTCATTTAACAGTTTATTAAGGTAGAATAGACACATAATACATTGCATTTGTTAAATTATACAGTCTGATAAGTATTTTTTTCTTTTTGAGATGGAGTTTTGCTCTCGTTGCCCAGGCTGGAGTGCAGTGGCACGATCTTGGCTCACTATAACCTCCACCTCTCAGGTTCTTTTTTTTTCTCTCTCTCTCTTTTTAAAATTTTGTTTCTCTCTCTTTTTTTTTTTAAAGATGGGGTTTCACCATGATGGCCGGGCTGGTCTTGAACTCTTGACCTCAGGTGATCCACACACCTTGGCCTCCCAAAGTGCTAGGATTACAGGCATGAGCCACCGCTCCCGGCCTTGCCTCCCAGTTTCAAGCAATTCTCCTGCCTCAGCCTCCCGAGTAGCTGGGATTACAGGCATGCACCACCATGCCTGGCTAACTTTGTATTTTTAGTAGAGATGGGGTTTCACCATGTTGGACAGGCTTGTTTTGAACTCCTGACCTCAAATGACCCACCCGCCTCTGCCTCCCAAAGTGCTGGGATTACAGGCATGAGCCACCACTCCCAGCCGATAAGTTTTGATATATGCATATATTTGTGAAACCATCACCACTATCAAAATAATGAATGTATGCATCACTCCCAAGAGTTTCTTCTTGTTCCTCTGTAATCCCTTTACCTGGCTCTTCTATGTCCTCCCTGTCCCCAGGCAACCACTTATCTTCTTTCTGTTACCAAATGGTGCAATAATAGCTCACTGCAGTGTTGGACTCCGGGGCTGAAGTGATCTTCCCACTCAGCCTCCCGAGTAGCTGGGACTACATGTCACTTTGCCCAGCTAATTTTTTATTTTTATTTTTTGTAGAGATGGGGCCTCACTATGTTGCCCAGACTGACCTCAAACTCCTTGCCTCAAGTGATCCTCCACCTTGTGCTGGGATTACAGGTGTGAGCCACTGTACCTGGCCAAATGGTTACATTTTAGGGTATAATGTTAGTATTATGTTATGTACTTTTCTGTTAGAGATATATACTTAGGTTTTTGTTTTTTGTTGTTGTTTTTTTGTTTGTTTGTTTTGTTAGGTATTTATTTTTTTAAATGACATGATTGAGATTTAAAAAAAAAAACACTCCTGAGGGATGGATAGAAGAGATGCAATAAGATTAATAAAATACCTATAGTTGTTGTTGCTGGGTGATGAGTACAGAGGAGTTGACTTCTATGTATGTTTGACATTTTCATAAACATAGGTTTAAAATAAATTTTTAAAGACCAATAGAGAAATGGAATAATTATAAGGATTAGAGTGCAATGGCCATATTTGTAATTTAGAAATATTACTCTGGCTGCAATGGGAAGCTTAATATGAGGCAAGAATGAAGACAGTGACTAAGAGAGCGATTGAAATAACCCAGGGAATTGGTGACAGTAGCCTAAACTAAGATAGTGGTAACAGGTTAAAGTGTAATGGATGAACAGAAGAAGTGGTGTCTATTTGGATGCTAGTTGAGAGAAAGGAAATTCAGAATCATACTCAGTTGGGGAAGGTACCATTTACCTAGTCAGAGATCACTGGAAAAGGAACAGGTCTCCAGCAGAGGAAAGAAGATTATTTAAATTGGCCTTGGGTCAAGCTAGTGCATTTGTGTTATCTGGCCAGAACTGAGTGGATAGATGACAGCAAGGTACTTGAATAATTATTATTTAGTGAACAGTGGAGGAGTAAGCAAGGCAGACAGAAGAAACATGTCACTTAAACCTAACTCAGTACAACAGGATTTTTTTTTTTTTTTTTTTTTTTTTTTTTGAGACAGGGTTTCACCATGTTGGCCAGGCTGGTCTCAAACTCCTGACCTCAGGTGATCCAACCGCCTAGGCCTCCCAAAATGTTGGGATTACAGGTGTGAGCCACGGCGCCCGGCACAATAGGATTATTCTAAATAGACATGCAGCATTAGCAGGCAACTGAAGATAAAGTACAATGACAATGTCTGGGTAGACAGGTTATTTTATAAACTTGAAAACTTGAGGCAGGATATAAAGACTCCCTAAATTCACGTTGAGTGAACTGGGAAGTGAGCATAATTCTCTTCATGGGAAGGTAGCTCATAAAGATGCCTGAGTGTAAAGACAGTTTTCAGTTGAATTTGCAAGGGGCTACTGGAGATCCCCCAAGCTGGGGAATGTAGTGGCAGAGATCATACATGGGGGCGTTGAATCTTTGGTTAAGGGAATAAGTTTGGGGGTACTAAACTCGGGGGAAGGAAGGTGGGAGGGGATCATAATTTCTACTCCCAATAGTCTTGTTTTGGGAAGGTTCAAGGTGAGACTATAAGTGACTGTAGAACCCATCGACGTCTGCCCTTTAAGAGTTTCCCACACTAGTCATGCCGAGGTGAAGGAGTTCCAGCAAGTACTTCTGTTAAAGATACTTGTTTCGTGAAAAGTATGCAATGTGCAGTTATTCCTATCTGTGTGATTCATTTCTTAGGTTCGTGCAGTTCCTTTGTTTCCAAACAAAGGATGTGGGCAAAGCTCTCCCTGCCCTCTTAGTTATTCTGGGTTTCTTTTACATCGGGAACCACCTCCCGGGGCGGAGCTCCGCCCACGGCCCGTCCGCCGAGCCTAGCCCCGCCCACAGCCCGTCCCCGGCGCAGAACCCCGCCCACGAGCCCGTGCCCCGCGCGGAACCCCGCCCACCAGCCCGTCCCCCGCGCGGAGCCCCGCCCACGAGCCCGTGCCCCGCGCGGAACCCCGCCTACAGACCGTCTCCCGCGCGGAGCCCCGCCCCGCAGGCTGCCGGGGGTCCACCTCCGCCCCGGCTAGGCCGCCCTGCCTTGGGCGCAGCGCCGCCATGGCTGGGGGCCGAGGGGCCCCCGGACGTGGCCGGGACGAGCCTCCGGAGAGCTACCCGCAACGGCAGGACCACGAGCTACAGGCCCTGGAGGCCATCTACGGCGAGGACTTCCAGGACCTGCGGCCGGACGCTTACGGACCGGTAGGAACGTGGCTTGTCAGGCCCGGGCTGGCGTGCCCCGGCCTCCCCGGGCCCTGGCCCAAAGCCTAGACGCTTCCAGGTTGGGCCGCCTCTTTAGGATCCTGCAGTCTTTTCATCCCTCAATTGCAGTCTGTTCATCCCTCAGGTTCCACTCATTCTCACTTTTAGTCCTTGCACCTGCAGCTGGTCTCCAGAAACCCACCTAGGCCGAATTCTCTTACAGCCCTTTCCCCATGATTTCTCCAGAGGAATCCTCCTGGATTCCTCTCTCTCAGCAGCCACTTCTTGCCTACATCCCATAACATATCTGCCTCCTTCCAACCTTGCCCTTTTTCCCCCCTGAAAGCCCTCGCGGATGATACAACAGCACATTCGTACGCACCCGTTGCTACTTTGTTCTCAAAATGCCTTTTGGGCGCTCACACAGGCCTTATGTCCTCAATCAGAATTCTCAAGTCTCATCTGTAGATTCAAATCTGTATGCCACATAATTCCCGCTTTACTCCCCAGCTATCTTCACTGTTTTCTGGTATGCAGGAACTTTCCATACCTGTGCATTGTCCTCTAAGGCATTTAGCTCAGAATATAGACCACATTCATCTTAGCTGCAGTGGAGAGAGGGTTCTAGATTGAGCCTAGAGCAGCAGTGTCCAATCTTTTCGCTTGCCTGGGCCACCAAATACACTAACACTAACGGTAGCTGATGACCTAAAAAAAAAAAAATCTCCAAAAACTTCAGTGTTTTAAGAAAAATGTTTTAAAATTCACGAATGTGTGTTGGGCCGCATTCAAAGCCGTCCTGGGCTGCGTGTGGCCCGTGTGCCTCGGGCTGGACGAGCTTACTCTAGACCTTTTAAAATGGCATTTTTTTTTTTTTTTTTTTTTTTTTTTGAGACGGAGTTTCGCTCTTGTTATCCAGGCTGGAGTGCAATGGCGCGATCTCGGCTCACCGCAACCTCCGCCTCCTGGGTTCAGACAATTCTCCTGCCTCAGCCTCCTGAGTAGCTGGGATTACAGGCACGCGCCACCATGCCCAGCTAATGTTTTGTATTTTTAGTAGAGACGAGGTTTCACCATGTTGACCAGGATGGTCTCGATTTCTTGACCTCGTGATCCACCCGCCTCGGCCTCCCAAAGTGCTGGGATTACAGGCTTGAGCCACCGCGCCCGGCCTTAAAATGGCATTTTTATTGAACAAATTTCCACCATAAGAGCAGCGAAAAAAGAAAATAATAATAAAATGGCATTTTGTTAAAATATTTTTTCTTTTTGTCTGGAAATTAAGGCAAGTGATAAACTATTTATATTAACAGTTTTTTTCCCTATCCTTGAAGAGTTGATCTACCATATCTGACTATTATGATGTTATCATTTAAAACATACTTATGCCGGGCGCGGTGGCTCAAGCCTGTAATCCCAGCACTTTGGGAGGCTGAGGCGGGTGTATCACGAGGTCAAGAGATGGAGACCATCCTGGTCAACATGGTGAAACCCCGTCTCTACTAAAAATACAAAAATACAAAAAAAAAAAAAAAAAAAAAAAAAAAAAAAATTAGCTGGGCATGATGGCACGTGCCTGTAATTCCAACTACTCAGGAGGCTGAGGCAGGAGAATTGCCTGAACCCAGGAGGTGGAAGTTGCGGTGAGCCGAGATCGCGCCATTGCACTCCAGCCTGGGTAACAAGAGCGAAACTCCGTCTCAAACAAACAAACAAACAAAAAATAACAAACAAAAAAAACATACTTCTAACTTCATCAGCTTTTTTTTTTTTTGGAGACAGGGTCTTGCTCTGTCACCCAGGCTGGAATACAGGGGCATGATCACTGCTCACTGCTATTCTCAAGCAATCCTTCTGCCTCAGCCTGCCAAATAGCTGGGACTATAGGCACATGCCACTACACCTGGTTAATTTTTAAAATTTTTTGTGGAGACAAGAGTCTTGCTCTGCATGCTGGTATTGAGTTGCTGAGCTCATGCTGTCTCTCACACTGGCCTCCGAAAGTGCTGGGATTACAGGAATCAGCCACCACACCTGGCTCTTCATCTGCTTTTAACTCTGGCATTTCACAACATCTGCTTTATCTGCACGTCCAGGATTTCCTCAAGAAATACCATCTTCTGGAGCTATCAGGGCAAAATATTCTCCCTTAAACTCAGGGTGCTTCTTCCTTCCTTCATTAAATACTTGCTTTAGGTGTTAGGAATACAGCTGTGGGCAAAATAGACAAATCCTTGCCCTCAGGGAGCTTACTTTTCTAATATTTAATTTGAAGTTATTTTTAACCTGAAATGAAAAAACATAAATATTCCCCTTTACTTGACAGAGAAGTTGGTGATTGGGCAGCTTCTCTGTTCCCAAATCCTGAGAATCAGGAAGTAGGCCCAGCAAGCAGCCAAGATAAGTATCTCAAAGTGTACACTGGACTCAACACAAAGCCTCTCAGGCTTCATTCTGAACCAGTTTGTTTACTTTATGCAAGCTTAGTTATCCGTTCCTAAAGCTGCAGAAAAATGGAAGAGAAAAAGCAACTTCTTTTAGGTAGGGATATTGATAGCCCCAAGAATTTATAGCTGGTGGCTTTCATAACAAAATAGAAGACTAGACAAACCAAAGCAAAAACTATAGAAGGCAGGCATAAGAATTTAAATAGCTGTCAGTGGCCCATTGCACAGAGGGCAAATGGCCTTAACACATTCATAGGCCCGGCAGGCAAATGATTGATGGTCTCAAGGATGAATCGGAGTTTAGTCATCCAACAAGCGCTTATTATCACCTGCTATTTGCCAGGAAAAAGTGATGCAGATCCAAAATCCTTCAATCAAAACTCTTTATTCAGAGGGAGTTTCTCTCTGTCACCCAGGCTGGGGTTCAGTGGCACAGTCTCAGCTCACTGCAACCTCTGCCTCCCGGGTTCAAGCCTCACCCTCCTGAGTAGCTGGGATTACAGGTGTCCACCACCACGCCTGGCTAATTTTTTGTATTTTTAGTAAAGATGGAGTTTCACCATGTTGGCTAGGCTGGTCTCAAACTCCTGACCTCCATTGATCCTCCTGCCTCGCCTCCCAAAGTGCTGGGATTACAGGTGTGAGCCACTGTGCCTGGCCCTTTATCCAACTCTTGAGACTTGATGGGTTTCAGAATTCAGAAGTGCTCCTGTTCACATTTATATGTGCTCATTCTACGCATTACCTAATAACCTTTTCTCAGTGTCTGGGGCAGCATCAAAAATCAAACACAATGAAACATAGAAATTTTCAAATTTCACACTGAACAGATAAAACACTATTACTAACCTCCTGTCACTTCAGGCTAAAATTGCTGCCAATAAATTCAAGTTAGATTTTTTTTTCAATTTCTTTTAGTGGGGATGTGTTATAATATAAATTTCAGTTTAGTAGCATATGTTTGTCATTTATAAATAACATTTTGAGGTGCACGCTAAAAACTCTTGCATATGTAAAAGGTTTGGACACTGCTAGTTTAAAATATCTATATATAGTTACAAATTACTAACTTATTGTGGCTAGCTTTCCACAACAGCAAAGCTTTGCTCATTTATAATTCGATAGCTTTTAGAAACACCCCTCCAAAAAAGTTGCTTCAATCCCTGGATCCCCCAGTAGTATACAATGGTGTTTGTTTTCCTTTAACTTCAGTAATACTGTATATGTTAGACTTTTTCTTCTTTGCCAGTAGATAAATGAAACATATCTCATTTTAATTTTTATTATACATTATCTAGAATACCTTTGTTTGCAAACCATTGATTTTTCTTTGTCTGTGAACTGCTCGTACTCTTTGGTTTTTTTTTCCACTCTGGTCCATTTTCTTGTTTATTTGTAAGAGCTAAATATGTTAAGAAAATTAGCATTTTGAGTCATATATAATGCATATATTTTCTCCTAATCACATGCATTTATTTACATTATTTATGTGAATAAAAAAACGTTAATAGAGTCAAAATGACCTATTTTTTGTTATATGATCCCTGTGGGTTTTCTTTCCCCCTGCTCCAATGTTACTAAAAACCGAATTCTTCAAAGTTTACTTTTAACTTGTTCATTACTTCATTTTTACATTTTCTTTTTATCTTTTTTTTTTTTTTTTTTGAGATTGAGTTTCGCTCTTGTTACCCAGGCTGGAGTGCAATGGCGCGATCTCGGCTCACCGCAACCTCCGCCTCCCGGGTTCAGGCAATTCTCCTGCCTCAGCCTCCTGAGTAGCTGGGATTACAGGCACGTGCCACCATGCCCAGCTAATTTTTTGTATTTTTAGTAGAGACAGGGTTTCACCATGTTGACCAGGATGGTCTGGATCTCTCGACCTCGTGATCCACCCGCCTCGGCCTCCCAAAGTGCTGGGATTACAAGCTTGAGCCACCGCGCCCGGCCTTTATCTTTTTTTTTAAGATGGGGTTTCACCATGATGGCCAAGCTGATCTTGAACTCTTTACCTCAGGTGATCCATCCACCTCAGCTTCCCAAAGTGCTAGGATTACAGGCGGGAGTCACCGCGCCCGGCCAGTTTTACATTTTCATCAAATAAATACATAAGTAGTTTTTTTTTTTTAAGTCCTTTGTTCTATCGAAGTATGGGCCTAGACCACCTCCCCCAACTAGGCAGCTAGACAAATAAAGGCAATTGAGTTTTTCGGTGTCTTCTTCTCACTCATTCGAAATGCCATTCCTACAAGCCCAGTGCCTAGTAAAACAAACAAAAAAACCTTTCAAAAATTGTTATTGAATGCAATAATTTCCAAATGTATTTTGAGTCCCTTTTTTTTCCTTGTCTGGAATGCTTGATCTGGCTTGTCAGCTTCAGTGCTGCATCCTGCTACTTCCTCAGATAGTTCTTGTCTGCTAACCGCATCTCAGTATATACCCTCATACCCACCCAAGTCATTCCCTAAGGAGACCATCACGTTCTCTGTTCAACAGCACTCTCTAAACTTGTACTTACGTGTTTATTATGTTTGTTTTCCCCCACCAGACTGAAGTTCCATGAGAGCTGGAACCATGTCTGTGTTCTCACCTCTGTGGACTAAGCACAGTGCCTGACACAGAGTCAGTGCTCAACAAATGTGGGTGATGGATGTGTGATAGGTAAATGAGAATTCAAAAGGCCTGTGGACCACAGAGTGCTTAACCCTCCCGGGGACCACTTTTGCAGAATTATGCTTTAAGGGAGGACCCTCGTTGCATTTCAAAAAGGAAAATGCATTTTCTGGGATCAGGTTTTGTTTTCAAATCATGCTTTTGGAAAATATGCCAGAATATCTATGTAAAACACAATTACAGATGTTTTTAAAGTAGAATTTTGAGCTAAAATGATCATTATGACAATCAAGGGTTATTATAAAGCAATATAAGATTATTATAAAGCCATATAAGAACTGAACTTAAAAATTTTATACACGTAGTAGAAGAGAACAATGTTTATTATGTGGTACTCCTTGTAAGGTTCATGTTATATATTTCTGTTAGAATTTAGTGTTGTTAAGTACTTTGCTGCCCTAAAATAATTTTTAGGTTTTCTTCTTTCTTATGATACCATGTTTCTCTTTTTGCCCTGCCTGCCAGGACATTCAGAGAAAAAAATCAAGGCTCAATTCCAGCAACTTAGGCTGGCATAATAAAAGAGTGGCTTGCCGGGCGCGGTGGCTCAAGCCTGTAATCCCAGCACTTTCGGAGGCCGAGGCAGGTGGATCACAAGGTCAAGAGATCGAGACCATCCTGGTCAACATGGTGAAACCCCGTCTCTACTGAAAATACAAAAAATTAGCTGGGCATGGTGGTGCATGCCTGTAATCTCAGCTACTCGGGAGGCTGAGGCAGGAGAATTGCCTGAACCCAGGAGGCGGAGGTTGCGGTGAGCCGAGATCGCGCCATTGCACTCCAACCTGGGTATCATGAGCAAAAAACTCCGTCTCAAAAATAAATAAATAAATAAATAAATAAATAAATAAATAAATAAATAAATAAATAAATAAAAAAGTGGCTTATGGGAAGAGACAGGGTTTGGAGTCAAGGCTGGATTTGAATCCCAGCTCTGTCACTGTGTATCTGTGGGCAAGAATATAAAATTCCCTGAGCCCGAGCTTCTGCATCTGTAAAATGGAGGTGGCATCTGCCTTGCAGAGTTGGTAAGGTGTCTGACCGCGAGAGCGCTCAGTCACTGTGTTTTCTCTCAGGCTCCCCTTTTTCATTATATACGTAAAATATCAGATCCACTTTAGAAAAAGTATATATAAATAAATTGAAGAACAAGAGTATTTGGTGATTTGGTGAAAAGCAGTTGATTGAAAACATATGCAGTTCTCTCCTTGTCAAGAGTTTTCATTTGTTAATATCTCAGTATTCAGATGTCAATTCAAATCTCCCCTGCTCACAGAGGCCTTCCCTGACCTACCTGTTTAGATACCTTCTCTTCCTCCACCACTATGTCCCTCTACTCTGCTTTGTTTTCTTTCTTTCTTTGTTTTTTTTTTTTTTTTTTTTTTTTTTTGAGACAGTGTCTCACTCTGTTGCCAAGTACCAGGCTAGAGTACAGTGGCGTGATCTCGGCTTATTGCAACCTCTGCCTCCCCGGTTCAAGCAATTCTCCTGCCTCAACCTCCCAAGTAGCTGGGACTACAGGCGCAGACCACCATGCTCAGCTAATTTTTGTATTTTAGTAGAGACGGGGTTTGACCATGTTGGCCAGGATGGTCTCTATCTCTTGACCTTGTGATCCGCCCACCTCAGCCTCCCAAAGTGCTGGGATTACATGCTTTGTTTTTTTTTTTTTTTTTTTTTTTTTTTTGAGACAGAGTTTCACTCTTATTACCCAGGCTGGAGTGCAATGGCGCGATCTCAGCTCACCACAACCTCCGCCTCCTGGGTTCAGGCAATTCTCCTGCCTCAGCCTCCTCAGTAGCTGGGATTACAGGCACGTGCCACCATGCCCAGCTAATTTTTTGTATTTTTAGTAGAGACGGGGTTTCACCATGTTGACCAGGTTGGTCTCGATCTCTCGACCTTGTGATCCACCCGCCTCGGCCTCCCAAAGTGCTGGGATTACAGGCTTGAGCCACCACGCCCGGCTGCTTTGTTTTCTTTATAGCACTCATCACTATTTGAAATCACTCCTCTTCTAGTTTGTATTAGCTGATTGGAACTGTGTCTGTCTAAATTTACCCTGCACTCCCAGCTTCCAGGAGCGTACCCAGACAAAATAACTCAGTAGTATTTGAATGAACGGAAGCTGAGTGGAACATTTTGGTTCATTCCATAGATAACTTCAAAAAGGAAAATGCATTTTCTCTGGCTCAGGTTTTGTTTTTAAATCATGCTTTTGGAAAATATGCCAGAATATCTATGTAAACTATATTTACAAATATTTTTAAAGTAGAACTTTTAAAGCTAAAATGATCATTATCTTAATCATTAATGATTGGCTCTACAGCTATGAAAAAAAATTTTTGTTATCCCTCTTTTAGGTCAAAGAGCCCCCTGAAATCAATTTAGTTCTGTACCCTCAAGGCCTAACTGGTGAAGAAGTATATGTAAAAGTGGATTTGAGGGTTAAATGCCCACCTACCTATCCAGATGTGTGAGTACATTTATAAATATCTTTGATGTGATTTCAGTTTTCTGTTTTGACATCATAGAAACAGATTGAAATTAATAATATTTTCTCTTTCCTGCTCCCATTCCACATAAAATTTCGTTTCCTATATTGCAGCAAAACTACATCAGCAATAGATATTTCATGAAACCAGTCTCATTTTAAGCTTGTTTATAATTATAGAATTGTCACTACAGACACATTTGCTCAGTGACTATTTTGTTTCCTCAGATGAGTTAACTTTTATTTATTTCTTCATAAAATAGGAAGAGGAAAAATCTGGAAGAAAATGATAAAGGCATGGTGACTATTGAAAGCACTGTGTAGTTACAGTGTGATTAGTATTAGAAATTCAGCAGCCTGTGCCTGAGATGACCTTTTGCTGCCTAGAATGAGGAGAGTGTTCGGAGCTGTCCTGCCTGCAGTGGGTGAGGCACTACTGGCGAGTCTCCATTGTGCAGAGCTGTCCCGTGCACTGCAGGACGCTTACATCCCTGGCCCCCACCTACCAATGCCACGAGTGTCCTCCAGGCATTGAAACAACTAAAAAGCCTACAAATTTCCAAACTCCCCCTGAAGGTGATGTCACCTCTGGTTAAGAATCAGTAGTTAGAGCCAGAGTGTTAGCCATCAGCACTTAAGCATGTCTATTTGATGTAATCTTTCCCCACACATCCCACATGGAAAGGCAGGTTGGCCTGGATGGCGTTAAGTAGTTTGAACTTACTTTGTGGGGAACCAGTGAAGGTTTTTGAGAAGGAAAGGGACAAATAAAAGGAAACTCTGCTTTACACAATGAGGGGTAAATTTATGGAATTTATTATCTGAAGAAGTGATAGGGAGGATATGAAAAGACAGCTAGGTAAAAATTGAGCTCCTTGATGTCAGTTCCGTTGTTGGCCCCCAACACTGTACTGAGAGTATTACAGTAGGTATACTATATATACTATCAAAATATTAATTCATGAAACATTAATTATTAAAACATTAATGAAAAAAGATAATTAAAAATTTAGAAAGGAAATTAAGACAGTGCCTCTCCAGGTTTTTTTTTTCCTGACACCAAATACGTGGTGTCTTTTCTGATAGCACTTGTGTATCCAATATTTCAGTTCAGTTCTGACACTATCTGTAGTTAGCATAGACCCCACACACAGATTAAGGACTCAGTTCCATGAAACTGCCTCTATTTCTGATGTTACCTGAAAGTCCCAGTACTTCTGATCTGTAAATACTGGCTGTAAATTTGGGGGTTTCTACAGCCCCCTCCTTGGTTGTGACAAGTTGCTAGAATACATCACAGAACTCAGAAAAATACTTTACTTACCTTTACCAGTTTGTTGTAAAGGATACGACTCTGGAATAGCCACCTGGAAGAACCCTGAACCCTGTAGTTTAGGGGTTTTTAATGGAGATTTCCTTATGTAGAGATGATTGATTAATTAAATCTTTGGCCATTGGTGATTGAACTTGAGTCCCCTACTCCTCCCCAAAGATCTGGGATGGGACTGAAATTTCTCACCCTGTAATCAAGGCTTGGTTTTTCTGATCCTGTCCTGATCCTGAAGGTATTCAGGTCCTGACCAGAGTTACCTCATGAGCACAAACTCTGGTATGGTTGAAAGGGGTTTGTTAGGAATAATGTGAGATACTCCCTCACCCCTGTTGCTCAGGAAGTTCTGAGGGTGATAGGAGGTCTGTTCCAGGAACAGGAGTCAAAAACCAAATACATATTTTTTATTATACCATAGCCTCAAGAATTTAAAGTGTTTATTCTTGAAAAATCAAAATAGCCAGGTGCGGTGGCTCAAGCCTGTAATCCCAGCACTTTGGGAGGCCGAGGCGGGTGGATCACGAGGTCAAGAGATCGAGACCATCCTGGTCAACATGGTGAAACCCCGTCTCTACTAAAAATACTAAAAATTAGCTGGGCATGGCGGCGCGTGCCTGTAATCCCAGCTACTCAGGAGGCTGAGGCAGGAGAATTGCTTGAATCCAGGAGGCGGAGGCTGCGGTGAGCCGAGGTCGCGCCATTGCACTCCAGCCTGGGTAACGAGAGCGAAACTCCACCTCAAAAAAAAAAAAAAAAAAAGAAAAATCAAAAGAAGAAAAGGTCATAAGTGCTATAATGTTACACATATATAAATGTTAAAATATTAATTGTAGCATTATTCATGAAAGTAAAGAAATTGGAAGCAGTCTAAATGTCAAACACTAGAGTGAGGTTTCTCTACCTTGGCCCTACTGACATGTGGGCAGATAACTCTTCGTTGTGGGGCTGTCCTGGGCATTGTGGGATAGCATCCCTGACCTCTGTCTACTAGATGCCAGGAGTACAATATTCCCTATGTTGTGACAACCAAAACACTGCCCCACCCCCGTTAAGAATCATGCCACTAGATAACTATTCAGGTAAATCTTAATGTGTCCAGTTGATAAAAATATTAGATTGTTTTTAACATGGAAATGCTTATAAGAAGTTAAAAAGCAAACATAATATCAGCTATAAAAACTATGAATTATATGGCAAGGAAATAAAGAGACCATTAGAATTTTTTTGAAGTTTAATTAGTATCATAGATGAATTTTTCACCATTCTGTTAATATTGCTATATAATGATTGCTTATTTTTAAAAATTATGACAAAAAGCTTGATTTGGGGGAATATTCTTATCCTTTTGAATATAGTACAGGAAAACATTGCTTTTCTGCAGAATAGTTCTTGATGCCACTGTGAGAAAGAATACTAGGTTAGATTCTAGTATTCTGGAAATTTCAGCCCCATGCCAGCTCTTTGGGGAGGAATCTAACCCAGGATTCCATACATATACTCAGGACTATGTGGTTTTTCTATTCTTTTTCTCAGGTAAACTACTTGCTTTCAGATTTCTATTTATAGAAGTAGTTAATGATCATAGCTCCCTGTTATACTGAAGCATTGAGAAAACACAGATAAGTGCATACTCAAGACTGCATGGGGTTAAATGCCATGAATTACTCAGTAATGCTTGGTTAAAAGTGATGAGTCATTATCTCTTTAGTAGAATTAAATAGCTCCTATTTAATCTCAGAGAGTTGTTATTGGATATTTATTGGTTAGGAATAAAATGAAAACTTGAGGGCTGGTTTTGTAATTTCCTTGAGTTGAAACTGTTGACTTATGGGCCGGACACGGTGGCTCGAGCCTGTAATCCCAGCACTTTGGGAGGCTGAGGGGGTTGGATCACGAGGTCAAGAGATCGAGACCATCCTGGTCAACATGGTGAAACCCCATCTCTACTAAAAATACAAAAAAAAAAAAATAAGCTGGGCATGGTGGCGCGTGCCTGTAATCCCAGCTACTCAGGAGGCTGAGACAGGAGAATTACCTGAACCCAGGAGGCGGAGGTTGCAGTGAGCCGAGATCGTGCCATTGCACTCCAGCCTGGGTAACAAGAGCGAAACTCTGTCACAAAAAAAAAAAAAAAAAAAAAAAAAAAAATGTTGACTTAGATGAGCTCTAGGCAGAGTTCCAGAGAGTGTGCATGACTAGATGTGTATATACACAAGGAGTGAGCATTTCCACCTTGTTCATATCAGAATGAGTGATTGGGATGCAGCAGCTTGTTGTGGGAATATGAGAGGGATCACCTGGGCTCTATCTCGCCTGCTTATTCTTGTTCTGCTTTATGCTAGAGCACATGTGAGTGCAGAGCACTTGGCCTGGCCAGTGAGCTGTCAGAGCTAGGTTAATTCACAGTGGCTGCAAGCTAGGGTAGAGTGTTACCATACAAAGGAGCACACAGTTAAGTTACTAGGCTAGAGTCAGCCACAGAACTGAAATGACTTTTTTTTTTTTTTTTTTGAGACGGAGTTTCGCTCTTGTTACCCAGGCTGGAGTGCAATGGCGCGATCTCGGCTCACTGCAACCTCCGCCTCCTGGGTTCAGGCAGTTCTCCTGCCTCAGCCTCCTGAGTAGCTGGGATTACAGGCACGTGCCACCATGCCCAGCTAATTTTTAGTATTTTTAGTAGAGACGGGGTTTCACCATGTTGACCAGGATGGTCTCAATCTCTCGACCTCGTGATCCACCCGCCTTGGCCTCCCAAAATGCTGGAATTACAGGCTTGAGCCACTGCGCCTGGCCGAGTTTTTTTTTTTTTTTTTTAGACGGAGTTTCGCTCTTGTTACCCAGGCTGGAGTGCAATGGCGCGATCTCGGCTCACCACAACCTCCGCCTCCTGGGTTCAAGCAATTCTCCTGCCTCAGCCTCCCAAGTAGCTGGGACGACAGGCACTCACCACTATGCCCAGCTAATTTTTGTATTTTTAGTAGAGATGGGGTTTCACCATGTTGACCAGGATGGTCTCGATCTCTTGACCTCGTGATCCACCTGCCTCAGCCTCCCAAAGTGCTGGGATTATAGGTGTGAGCCACCGCGCCCGGCCAAATTTTTTTTTTTTTTTTTTTTTTTAGTCGAACTCAGAGTTAGGGATCCAGGGCAAATCAGCTGAAATAAATAGTAATTGATGTTGGGAAATTTTAATCAGATTGTAAAGCTGAAGTTAGACACGGGGTCAAGCCCAGTAAGTCTTCCAGCCGATACAGAAGGCTTTGGCCAGCCCACTTCTTCCCCGTAGGAAGCAGGTGACTTCACTATGTCAACCTGAGTTGCAGGGATATAGTTGAAGTCCTTTTGAGATTAAGGACCTCAGCCCCCAAGTGCTTGCAATTTAGCAAATGTTAATGCAAACAGGCTATATTTTCTGGAATAACTCCCTTTTTTTTTCTTTTCCAGAGTTCCTGAAATAGAGTTAAAAAATGCCAAAGGTCTGTCAAATGAAAGTGTTAATTTGTTAAAATCTCGCCTAGAAGAACTGGCCAAGAAACACTGTGGCGAGGTAAGATTGTTAAACTGGAGTTAAAAGAAGAGAGTGAACTTCCCAATTGCGCCTAAGATCCAATTTTGAGTAGTATGTATGTTTTGTGTTTTATTGGACCTACAAAAGGGAACATTGTTATTTTTATTTTATTTTTTATTTAATAGGATTAATGAAATTTGTAAAGTGTCTGTAGATGATACTATTGATGCTTAAGAATGTTTCTGAAAAATGCTGGGCATGGTGGCTCACACTTGTAATTCCAGCACTTTGGGAGGCTGAGGTGGGAGGATCACTTGAACCAAGGAGTTTGAGACCAGCCTGAGCAAAATGGCGAGCACCTGTCTCTAAAAAAATTCATTGGACGTGGTGGTGTATGCCTATACTGCAAGCTATTCAGGAGGCTGAGGAGAATTGTGTGAGCCCAGGAGTTTGAGGTTATAGTGAGCTATGATCGCACTCCTGCACTCCAGCCTGGGCCATAGAGCAAGACCCTGTCTCTTAAAAAAAAAGTCTTTTTCTGAAAACAATTGATGTGAAACCAGCCATACTTTTTGTACACTTTGTATCTGGCTTCATGACTTGATCTTGACTTGAACCTTTTTGTTGGAAAATGTGGCAGACAAGCTAATTTCTGACCACCTCTCCCCTTTGCATATCAGAGGAATGTGTTGTTTTCTTTCTCAGTGATTAACAACACACTCGACTCCTTCAGTGTCTACCATATACCTGAGCATTTACACTGAATTCAGCACTCACTCTTTTTCAACCTTCTGAGCATTAGGATCTACATGTGAGTTCTCCTTTGGATGGCATGTCTCTCTGTGGAGGGCAAGACTAGGTGTCTTCTGAAAGCAGAGTGTGACTGCTTTCCTTAGGCTAGACCAATTCCTTTGAAGTAAAACGCTACTTTGCCTCACTTTTCTGTAAAATCTCTCAGTGTTTTTGCCTGGCAGCTCATGCTTAATGATCCCTTTATGTGGAAACTGAGAAGAGGTAAGCCCTTAGCTTCCATGTCTGCTTCAGACTTCTATTAGAGATAACCAGAGATAACGTTCACCTCATGGAAACTGATGAGACAGATTTTCACTTGCATTTCATAACACAGTGAGTCATAGTACAATCCATGGAGTGCCTTTTAGCTGTAAAAATTGTGTCCATTTAAGTTGCTGCTTCCAAGAACTTCAGTGATTGATGAGATATAGAAAATCAGTGTAGAATAGCCTGGATAAAAAACTAGGCCTTGGGAATGATTCCAGAGTTCTTTCTAGTATGAGGGAACTCCAATGTCTAACTGAAAAGTAATATGAAGTTATATGGAACATTCAGCTACAGAGAAGCCTCTCGTTTCTTGGATTTTTGATTTGTGATTTAAAAAATATATATTCGTGTACTGCACGGAACAAGAAAACAAAATAAAGAAAAAATAAAAATTTTTTTTGAGAGACAGGGACCCACCATCTTGCCCAGGCTGATCCCAAACTCCTGGCTCAAGCAGTCCTCCTACCTCGGCCTCCCAAACTGCTAGGATTACAGACACAAGCCATCATACCCAGCCTGATTTAAATTTCTATTTCAAGATAATTATATATTTATATATACCTCTTACCCAGTTTGCCCCAGCAGTAGCATTTTGCTGCACTGTAGTACAATGTCATAACGGGGATATTGACGTTGATACAATCAAGATATAGAATAGTGTTGCCGGGCGCGGTGGCTCAAGCCTGTAATCCCAGCACTTTGGGAGGCCGAGGCGGGTGGATCACGAGGTCGAGAGATCGAGACCATCCTGGTCAATATAGTGAAACCCCGTCTCTACTAAAAATACAAAAAAAAAAACTAGCTGGGCGTGGTGGCGCGTGCCTGTAATCCCAGCTACTTAGGAGGCTGAGGCAGGAGAATTGCCTGAGCTCAGGAGGCGGAGGTTGCGGTGAGCCGAGATCGCGCCATTGCACTCCAGCCTGGGTAACAAGAGCGAAACTCCGTCTCACAAAAAAAAAAAAAAAAAAGAATAGTGTTCTTTTTTTTTTTTTTTTTTTTTTTTTTTGACGGAGTTTCACTCTTGTTACCCAGGCTGGAGTGCAATGGCTTGATTTCAGCTCACCGCAACCTCCGCCTCCTGGGTTCAGGCAATTCTCCTGCCTCAGCCTCCTGAGTAGCTGGGATTACAGGCATGCGCCACCATGCCCAGCTAACTTTTTGTATTTTTAATAGAGACGGGGTTTCACCATGTTGAACCAGGATAGTCTCGATCGCTTGACCTCGTGATCCACCCGCCTCGGCCTCCCAAAGTGCTGGGATTACAGGCTTGAGCCACCGCGCCCGGCCTTTTTTTTTTTTTTTAAATAGAGACAGGGTTTCACTGTGTTGGCCAGGCTGGTCTTGAACTCCTGACCTCATGATCCACCCGCCTCAGCCTCCCAAAGTGCTGGGATTACCGGCGTGAGCCACCACGCCTGGCCAGAATAGTGTTCTTACCACAAGGATCTCTCATGTTGCCTGTCTGCGGTCACCCCCTAAACTCCACCCTCTCCACATCCATGTTGCTCTTTGAGTCCTAAGGCCCTAGCCAGTTTGCTTTCTACTCTCCACCTTTCAGGGTCATCTTAGGCTTGCTTTATATGTAATGTCTAGGGTTTTTCAGTGGTATTTGGTAGGAGGAATAGGAAAAAGTAGGTATACTCCATCTTCCCAGAAGTAGAAGTCCTGATTTGTGATTTTTGATATTTACTGTGTTCCCAGTAACTAGTAAGAGTCCCATGCCTTTCCTCTCAGTTCCACTATAGCTGCCTTTTGTGAAGGGAACATGTCCTGATTATTAAAAGAGGCAGAAACTGTTAAAGACATACTAGTTTTGTACACCAATGTTTATAGCAGCATTATTCACAAAAATAAAAAGGTAGAGGGAATATAAATTAATTCAACCATTGTGGAAGACAGTGTGGTGATTCCTCAAGGACCTAAAAATAGAAATCCCATTTGACCCAGCAATCCCATTACTGGGTATATATCCAAAGGATTATAAATCATTCTACTATAAGGACACGTGCACACGAATGTTCACTGCAGCACTGTTTACAATAGCAAAGACCTGGAACCAACCCAAATGCCCAACGATGATAGACTGGATAGGGAAAATGTGGTATATATACACCATGGAATATTACGCAGCCATCAAAAACGATGAGTTCACGCCCTTTGTAGGGACATGGATGAACCTGGAAACCATCATTCTCAGCAAACTGACACAAGAGCAGAAAATCAAACACCGTATATTCTCACTCATAGGCGGGTGTTGAACAATGAGAACACACGGACACAGGGAGGGGAACACTACACACTGGGGTCCGTTGAGGGGAAATGGGGGAGGGACGGGGGAGTGGGGAGTTGGGAAGAGATAGCATGGGGAGAAATGACAGATACAGGTGAGGGGACGGAAGACAGCAAACCACACTGCCATGTGTGTACCTATGCAATAATCTTGCATGTTCTTCACATGTACCCCAAAACCTAAAATGCAATTAAAAAAAAAAAAAAGAATGTCTGACATACCTAGGATTATCACATAATTGAAAGAATGACAGAGAATCTAGAACAGAAATATGTAAATATATTCTGTTAAAATAAATAAATAAATAAATAAATAAAAATAAAAAGGTAGAAACCACCCTGTGTCTACTGATAGGTGAATGGACAAAGAAAACATGGTGTATACATATAAGGGAATATTTTTCAACCCTAATAAGGAAGGAAGCTCTGATACCTGCTACAAAATGAATGAACCTTGAGGACATTATGCTAAGTGAAAGAACCTGGTAACAAAAAGGCAAATACTATATGCTTCCACTTACGCGAGGTACCTTGAGTAGTCAAATTCATAGAGGCAGAAAGAATGATAGTTGATAGGACCTGTGGGGAGGGGAGAATGGAGAGTTATTTAATGAGTACACTTTGAGAAGAAGAAAAAGTTCTGGAAATGGATGGTGGAGATGGTTTTACAGCAGTGTGAATGCACTTAATGCTACTGAACATACATTTAATGGTTAAAATAGTAAGTAAGCTGTGTACATTTTGCCACAATTTTAAAGACACAGGCATACCTCTAAATGTGGTTTGCTTTATTGCATTTCACAGATTATTGTGTTTTTTACAAATGAATATTTGTGGCAACCCGGCATTGAGGAAGTCTATCAGTGTCATTTTTCCAAACAGCATGTGTCATATTTTGGTACTTTTCACAATATTTCAACTTTTTCATTATTATTTTATCTGTTTTGGTGATCTGTTATCCATATTCTTTGATATTACTGTTGAAAGTGTTTTGGGGCTCCACAGACCGTGCCTGTATAAGACAGCAAAGTTAATTGATCAGTGTTGTATGTGTTCTAACTACTGACCAGCCATTCCCCTCTCTCCCTCCCTTTTTCTTGGGCCTCCCTATTCCCTGAGACACAGCAATATTGATACTAGGCCAATTAATAACCATACAATAGCCTTAAATGTTCAAATAAAAGGAAGAGTTGCATGTCTAGCTTTAGATCAAACACTAGAGATGATGAGGCCTAGTGAGGAAGGCTGTTAAAAGCCACGATAGGCCAAAAGCTAGGCCTCTTACAGTAAACAATTAGCCAAGTTATGAATGCAAAAGAAAAGTTCCTGACAGCAAATAAAAGTGCTACTCCAGTGAACACATGAATGATAAGAAAGCAAAACAGCCTTATTGTTAATAGGGAGAAAGTTTTAGTGGTCTTGGAAAGATCAAATTAGCCACCACATTCCCTTATGCCAAAGCATAATCTGGATCAAGGCCCTAACTCTATTCAATTCTGTGAATGCTGAGAAGAGATGAGAAACTGCAGAAGAAAAGTTAGAAGGTAGCAGGGGTTCGTTCATGAGGTTTAAGGAAAGAAGCCGTCTTCATAACATAGAAATGCAAGGTGAAACAGCGAAGCTTCAGCAAGTTATCCAGAAAATCTAACTAAGATAATTGATAAAGGTAGGTACAGATTTTCAATGTAGATGAAACAGTCTTACATTGGAAGAAGATTCCGTCTAAGATTTTTCACAGAGAGAAGTCAATGTGTGGCTTCAAAGCCTTATTAAAGGACAGACTGACATTCTTGTTATGAGCTAATACAGCTGGTGACTTTTTAACAGTTGATTCCAATGCTCACTTAACATTCCCAAAGTTCTAGGACCCTTAAGAATTATGCTGAATCTCCTCTGCCTGTGCCCTATAAATGGAACGGCAAAGCCTGTATGATGGCACATCTGTTACAGCAGGGTTTACTGAGTATTTTAAACCTGTAGTTGAGACCTACCATCCTAAAAAAAAAAATTCCCTTCAAAATATTGTTGATCGGGCCGGGCGTGATGGCTCACGCCTGTAATCCCAGCACTTTGGGAGGCCGAGGCCGGTGGATCATGAGGTCAAGAGATCGAGACCATCCTGGTCAACATGGTGAAACCCCATCTCTACTAAAAATACAAAAAATTAGCTGGGCATGGTGGCGCGTGCCTGTAATCCCAGCTACTCAGGAGGCTGAGGCAGGAGAATTGCCTGAACCCAGGAGGCGGAGGTTGCGGTAAGCTGAGATAGCGCCATTGCACTCCAGCCTGGGTAACAAGAGCGAAACTCCGTCTCAAAAAAAAAAAAAAAAAAAAAATATTGTTGATCATTGACAGCACACCTAGTTACCCAAGAGCTCTGATGAAAATGTACAAGAAGGTTAATGTTGTTTTCATGCCAGCTAACACAATATCCATTTTGCAGCCTGTGGATGGAGTAATTTTGACTTTCAAGTGTTATTTAAGAAATACATTTTACAAGCTTACAGCTGTAAAATATAGTGATTCCTTTGATCTATCATAGCAAAGTAAATGGAAAACCTTCTGGAAAGGATTCACCATTCCAGATGCCATTAAATACATAATTCATGGAAAGGTGTCAAAATATCAATATGAACAGGAGTTTGGAACAAGTTGATTCTGACTCTCATGGATGACTTTGAGGGGTTCAAGACTTCAGTGGAAGAAGTAATTGCAGATATGGTGGAAATATCAAGAGGACTATTACTAGAGTTAGAACTGGAGCCTGAAGATGTGACTGAATTGCTGCAATGTCATGATAAAACTTTAACAGATGAGGAGTTGCTTCTTATGGATGAGCGGAGAAAATGGTTTCTTGAGAGGTTCCTGAAGATGCTGCGAACATTGTTGAAATGACAAGTATTTAGAATATTCCATAAACTTTGCTTTAAAGCACCAACAGGGTTGGAGAGGATTGACGCCAAATTTGAAAGAAGTTCAACTGTGGGTCAAAGGCTATCAGACAGCATTGACTACTACAGAAAAATCTTCCATGAAAGGAAGATTCAATCTATGCAGCAACCTTCATTGTTGTCTTCTTTTAAGAAATTGCCATAACCACCCCAGCCCTCAACCACCACCCTGATTAGTCAGCAGCACCCTGATCAACATCAAGACAAGACCCTCTGTCTGAAAAAAGATTATGATGTCCTGAAGGTTCATATGGTCATTAGCATTTTTTTTTTTTTTTTTTTTTGAGACAGAGTTTCGCTCTTGTTACCCAGGCTGGAGTGCAATGGCGCGATCTCGGCTCACCGCAACCTCCGCCGCCTGGGTTCAGGCAATTCTCCTGCCTCAGCCTCCTGAGTAGCTGGGATTACAGGCACGCACCACCATGCCCAGCTAATTTTTTTTGTATTTTTAGTAGAGACGGGGTTTCACCATGTTGACCAGGATGGTCTCGATCTCTTGACCTTGTGATCCACCCGCCTCGGCCTCCCAAAGTGCTGGGATTACAGGCTTGAGCCACCGCGCCCGGCCAGCATTTTTTTTTTTAGCAATAAAGTATTTTGAAATTAAGGTTTATTGATTTCTGCAGACATAATGCTATTTCACATTTAATATACTACCATTTAGTGTATACATAACTTTTATATGTACTGGGAAACCAAAAACTTTGTGTGACTTGCTTTATTGTGACATTTGCTTTATTGAAGTGGTCTGGAACTGAACCTGCAATGTCTCCAAGGTGGCCTGTGATAGTATTCATCGGAGTTATTGTCATATAATGAGATTTGAATGGGTGTTAAACATGGGAAGGCACTGTGCAAATCACTCTTCTTGTTTGTCTAAAATTTGTTTCCATTAAGTCTAAAGTATTGGGAAGTCTAAAATAGACATAATTCTGAAGAAGTTGTTTTTATTTTAAAATAAAATAGAGTATAATTAGATATTAAAGCATGCCACAGGGATTCATTGTGGAATGGTATTTACTGATACCTGCCTTTTAAAACTAGGAGTCATTTAATTACTTGAATGAAAATAAGTACTCAAAAGCAGCTTGTTCTTAAGCACTTCCATTTGCTTCTGAATGATTTTTTTTTTTTTTTTTTTTTTTTTTTGAGACCAAGTTTCGCTCTTGTTACCCAGGCTGGAGTGCAATGGCGCGATCTCGGCTCACCGCAACCTCCACCTCCTGGGTTCAAGCAATTCTCCTGCCTCAGCCTCCTGAGTAGCTGGGATTACAGGCACGTGCCACCATGCCCAGCTAATTTTTTGTATTTTTAATAGAGACGGGGTTTCACCATGTTGACCAGGATGGTCTCGATCTCTTGACCTCGTGATCCACCCGCCTTGGCCTCCCAAAGTGCTGGGATTACAGGCGTGAGCCACTGTGCCTGGCCTGAATGATTTTTAATCTATATACAGCTTTTTATCAGTCATGTAAAAGTAAACTGAGTATAGTCTAGTTTTTCAAATTTGTAAAACCATTTATTTTTTATTAATTTATTCAGCAAATACTTACTGTCGGTGTACCATGTGTTAAGTGCTATTCCAGCACTGGCAAAACTTCAGTGAGCAAACCACACCGTGGGCTACACTGGGAAGGTAACAGGCAGAAGGGAGTCAAATAACTGCACAACCCATCAGGCAGTTTTAAGTGCCATGAAGAAACTCAGGGTGAGGGGTCTAGAGAGTGATGATGGAGTGGCTGTTCTTTACAAGGCGTTCAGGAGAGGCCTCCAGGACTTGAGCAGCAGTGTGAGGGAAACCAGTGAGCCCTGTAGCACCGGGGGAGTAGGAGGCAAGAGCCAGTCTGGAAAGTAGTTCTTTTCATCCAGTCTTAGAAGGTTTATCAGATTGATTTGTACAGAAAACTCTAGTAAATTAAATAGAACAGCCAAAGAGAAACCCTCCACAGCTTGGCTCCTGCCTCCTTTTTGGTTTACAAGTGGTTTCTCTTTGACATGATTGAAATTGCCTACTTTCCCCAGCTATCCTTACAAGAGCTTTTCTTAGAATAACTTGCATCTTAGACTGTAGACTAGTATTTCTGACTCTAAAGTGAAAATGTCCAGTAAATGCCACAGCTTCTGGTATAAGAAAAAATGCATTATTACCCAATAAGAGCTGTGCTTTCTTAGCATTTGTTCCCTGAGAGAAAGGCAGGATAACAAATGAACTAACTTTATTTTTCTTTTCTTTTTTTTTTTTTTGAGACGGAGTTTCGCTCTTGTTACCCAGGCTGGAGTGCAATGGCGCGATCTCGGCTCACCGCAACCTCTGCCTCCTGGGTTCAGGCAATTCTCCTGCCTCAGCCTCCTGAGTAGCTAGGATTATAGGCACACGCCACCATGCCCAGCTAATTTTTTGAATTTTTAGTAGAGACGGGGTTTCACCAAGTTGACCAGGATGGTCTCGATCTCTTGACCTTGTGATCCACCCACCTCGGCCTCCCAAAGTGCTGGGATTACAGGCTTCAGCCACCGCGCCCGGCCTTTTTTTTTTTTTTTTTTTTTTTGAGGCAGTCTCATTCTCTCGCCAGGCTGGAGTGCAATGACACGATCTCAGCTCACTGCAACCTCCGCCTCCCGGGTTCAAGCAACTCTCCTGCCTCAGCCTCCCGAGTAGCTGGGACTACAGGCGCACACCACCACGCCCAGCTAATTTTTGTAGTTTTAGTAGAGAATAGGTTTCACCATGTTGGCCAGGATGGTGTCGATCCCTTGACCTCATGATCTGCCGCCTTGGCCTCCCAAAGTGTGGGGATTACAGGCCTGAGCCACCATGCCCGGCCAAATGAACTAACTTTATATGTTTGTGTACAATGACTTCTATTATTATTTACCACCCTGTTAAGTCCCTTTAGAAATGGTTTCAAACATATAATTAATTTAGAAATTTTAAAATTGCTTCATTGTAACTGAGAAAAAAAACTCAATGTTATGTTCCTCATCTGCAGAAGGAGTGGCACTCTTTACCTCTTTGAAGGTTGGGTAATCAGTCAGTGAGGGGTCTCAGAAACCTTGTTCTGTTGATTTATGAACCCAAGTATGATTTATGGCTCCTAGGGGTGAGGGAAAGGGACTTCCTTTGTTTACATAAAGAATACCTAAAAGGGGGCAGACACGGTGACTCACACCAGTAATTCTAGCACTTTGGGAGGCCAAAGCAGGTGGATCACCTGAGTTCAGGAGTTTGAGACCAGCCTGACCAACATGGTGAAACCCTCTCTCTACTAAAAATGCAAAAATTAGCCAGGCGTGGTGGTTCACACCTGTAATCCCAGCTACTCTCGGAGGCTGAGGCAAGAGAATCGCCTAAACCTGGGAGGTGGAGGTTGCAGTGAGCTGAGCTCACACGACTATACTCCAGCCTGGGCAACAAGAGTGAAATTCTGTCTGGATGGGGCAGGGCAGGGCAGAGGTTGGGTGGGGAGGAGGAATTTCTGAAAGGGAAACCTTTTTCTTCCGCATTTTATCTGTGAATGCTTCTCTAAGTGTAAATAAATAAATAAATAAATAAATAAATATATATATATATATATACACACACACACACACACATATATATGTATATTTTTAAGACAGGGTTTCACCATGTTGGCCAGGCTTGTCTTGAACTCCTGACCTCAGGTGATCTGCCTGCCTTGGCCTCCCAAAGTGCTGATATTACAGGCATGAGCCAGTAATATCACGCCCGGCCAGATAAAATAGTATTTATCAGCTTCTTATTGACCTGTTACTAACAAGGAGACAATAATGAGGCCTTTAAGTATTTGCCTCTGTACTCCCAACAGAATATTTTCAATATGCTGGGTAAATAGAAAAAGCCCAGATGTTAGCAATGAGTATTCTGTGCCCAACTGTCATTATATAGACAGGTTTTCTAGTTGGGAAGATAGCTTTTACCTTCATGCAGTCTTAAATGTTTTATCAGATTTATTTCTAAAGAAAAAGATTTTATTGGTCTTATTATAGAGAAAATGCCAATAAGTTGAATAGGTCTTCGAAAGTAAAGTGTTTTATTAACCTAGGTAATGATCTGTCTTGATAATAACACAATGCAATGGCCCTTTTAAAGCTTTTTCCTGCTTTGATTGTATCATATACTGAATTCAGAATACGTCACATCAAAAGGAATAATGGCATTCTAAGTGGGCCTCTGTGTTCCAGTTTGCTTTCTTGTTCTGTAGCCCCTCCTGTTTGAGCCTTCCCATTATTTGATCACTTGTAGTTGAATTTTGTTTATATGTTTAGGTGATGATCTTTGAACTGGCTTACCATGTGCAGTCATTTCTCAGTGAGCATAACAAGCCACCTCCCAAGTCTTTTCATGAAGAAATGCTGGAAAGGCGGGCTCAGGAGGAGCAGCAGAGGCTGTTGGAGGCTAAGCGAAAAGAAGAGCAGGAGGTAAGATGCCCTTGTCTGTGTCCATGTGCGTAGCCAGCCTGAAGGATTGCAAATACTGTAGGTTTTATCTGTCTGTGCCTACAGTCTTTAAGTTTTGCCCAGCTTTTGATTCAAGCAAGGTAGATACATGTGAGAGGAGGCCCAGGAGTAACTAAAAAATATGAGTGATTTCCTCCTGACACATATCACTACTGCCCCTTAGAGCCCTCAGTCCAGGTCTTAAAAACGTGAAAGAGAAGAGAAAAGAAGCTGTTTAACCAAACCACCTGTGGTCTTTTGGAGATTGTGAGAGTGTGCAGAAATTCAATGTGTTTTAGAGGTTATTTTCTTCTTCCCTATGCGAGACAAATATCTCATGCCCAAATGAGTAATAAAAGCCAGAGAATAAACTTTTTTATTCAAACATTTAGATGCACATATTACCTTTGACTTAAAGGATTTTATTTTTTTTGTTTTTTTTTTTTTGAGACGGAGTTTCGCTCTTGTTACCCAGGCTGGAGTGCAATGGTGCGATCTCGGCTCACCGCAACCTCCGCCTCCTGGGTTCAGGCAGTTCTCCTGCCTCAGCCTCCTGAGTAGCTGGGATTACAGTCACGTGCCACCATGCCCAGCTAATTTTTTGTATTTTTAGTAGAGACGGGGTTTCACCATGTTGACCAGGATGGTCTCGAACTCTCGACCTCGTGATCCACCCGCCTCGGCCTCCCAAAGTGCTGGGATTACAGGCTTGAGCCACTGCGCCTGGCATGGATTTTAAAAGTAAGACAGGAATTTATATCCTTATACAAACAGATTAAAGAAAAAATACAAATGGTTACCATTTGTATTGAAATCAAAGATAATAATGCATCTAAATGGTTACCATTTGTATTTTATAAACTCCTGTTTATACCCTATGCAAACAGATTAAAGATTTATTAAAATATAGGCTTGTTTAAATGCAAATAGTTATCTTTTGTATTTAAATAAAAAATAATATATGCATCTAAATGGTTATCATTTTTTGGATGTTTCCGCATGTGTGAGATATGCCACCCTTGAACCTTGTTAGGACACCAGCACATTACTTGTCTGAGGTGAAAGCAAAAGAAAGAAAAATAAGTCATTTACTTGTTTTTTAAAAAATTTAAATACTAGCATTATCCAGAAAATTTTAACAGGTTTATCTATAATTATTATAAAGTTGAACTGCTGAAACATTTTGACTTGCCTTAACGCTCTACACCCCCTCATTTACATTAAAAATTCACACATGAATGAAAATAGAGAAATAGCCAATGCATGATTTCTGTCCCCTCTTTTTCCTCTTACAATTTATACATGTAGGTACCTTTTGACCCCATCGGGGAAAAAAAAATGTAACAATCAGAACTATCAGGAATAAGAAGAGTTTTTTTGTTTTGTTTTGTTTGAGAATGAAGTTTCCCGTCATAGTGGATTTTCTTTTTTTTTGAGACATAGTTTCGCTCTTGTTGTGCAGGCTGGAGCGCAAGCCATTCTCCTGCCTCAGCCTCCTGAGTAGCTGGGATTGCAGGCGTGCACCACCATGCCCAGCTAACTTTTGTATTTTTAGTAGGGACGGGGTTTCACCATGTTGACCAGGATGGTCTCGATCTCTTGACCTCGTGATCCACCCGCCTTGGCCTCCCAAAGTGCTGGGATTATAGGCATGAGCCACTGCGCCCGGCCTGTGAATGTATTTCTAAAGTGCATCTTAACTGCTTACCTACACTAGGTTCTATTTGTTAATGATTTGTTCAACTCATCTGTTTTTTCTTGAATCTACCACACTCTTCGAATTATTATATCTTGATAATGTTTTAATATCTGACAAGTCAAGCCTAATCTTCCCATCCCTTCATCTTTTGTCGTTTTGGTTTCTCAGCCATTCTCACCCATTTATTCTTACAGAAGATCTATAGAATTGCTTTCCCAGAGTCAAAACAAAAACCAATCTCCTGGGATTTTTATTGATTTTTTAAAAAACTTACAGATTTATTTAGGAAGAATTGATATCTTGATAGTAGTTAGATTTCTCTTCCAGGAGTTTCTTTTTCCATCCAGGACTGTTTGTTTTTGTTTTCTGTTCCTTTCTTTTTTTTTTTTTTTTTGAGACAGAGTTTCGCTCTTGTTACCCAGGCTGAAGTGCAATGGCGCCATCTTGGCTCACCGCAACCTCCGCCTTCTGGGTTCAGGCAATTCTGCCTCAGCCTCCTGAGTAGCTGAGATTACAGGCACGCGCCACCATGCCCAGCTAATTTTTTTTTTTTTTTTTTTTTTGGTATTTTTAGTAGAGACGGGGTTTCACCATGTTGACCAGGATGGTCTTGATCTCTTGACCTCATGATCTACCTGCCTTGGCCTCCCAAAGTACCAGAATTATAGGCGTGAGCCTCGGTACCCGGCCTGTTTTCTGTTTCTTGTTTTATTTTTTGAGACAGGGTCTTGCTCTGTCACCCAGGCTAGAGTGCAGTGGTGCAATCTCGGCTCACTGCAGCTCAAGGGATCCTCTTGCCTCCGCCACCTGAGTATAGGCATACACCACTGTACCTGGTTAATTTAAATTTTTTTTTTTTTGTAGAGACAAGATCTCCCTGTATTGCCCAGGTTGGTCTTGAACTCCTGGGCTCAACTAGGTCCTCCAGCTTCAACCTTTCAAAGTGTTAGGATTACGGGCATCAGCCACCATGCCCAGCACCATTTATATATCTGTTTTTATCTTTTGATGGGCCTTCCTAATTTTCTTTTTTTTTTTTTTGACACGGAGTTTCGCTCTTGTTACCCAGGCTGGAGTGCAATGGCGTGATCTCGGCTCACCGCAACCTCCGCCTCCTGGGCTCAGGCAATTCTCCTGCCTCAGCCTCCTGAGTAGCTGGGATTACAGGCACGCGCCACCATGCCCAGCTAATTTTTTGCACTTTTTAGTAGAGACGGGGTTTCACCATGTTGACCAGGATGGTCTTGATCTCTCGACCTCGTGATCCACCCACCTCGGCCTCCCAAAGTGCTGGGATTACAGGCGTGAGCCACCGCGCCCGGCCCCTAATTTTCTTCCTACAGATACTACTGTTTCTTAAAGTTACTTTTAGCACTTTGTTGTTTTCTTCTTTTCTTAGGTTCTTGTGCCTGTCTCTTTTCTGACTTTATTTTGTTTTTGCTTCATTTTGTTTATCTTATGTGTACATTTACCACTGTCTCTTTGTAGGTGCTATTCATTTTGTTGCTTATATTCTATTTAAGTTGGGTAGCTTAGTTATTGTTGGGAGTTTGTAGTTCTTTTTTTTTGTTATTTTTATGTTTATTTTATTTTATTTTTGAGATGGAGTCTTGTTCTGTCACCCAGACTGGAGTTCAGTGGCACAATGTTGGGTCACTACAACTACAACCTCCATCTTTTGGGTTCAAGCGATTCTTCTGCCTCAGTCTCCCGAGTAGCTGGGATTACAGGCGCCCACCACCATGCCCAGCTAATTTTTGTATTTTTAGTAAGGACAGGGTTTTGCCATGTTGGCCAGGCTGATCTCAAATCCTAACCTCAGATGATCTGCCCTCCTTGGCCTCCCGAAGTGTTGGATTACAGGCGTGAGCCACTGCACCTGACCAGGAGTTTGTAGGTTTTTTTCATACTAGCTCATTAGTTATAGATCCAAAGAGTTTGTAGTTTCTTATTATTGTCCTGTTGTTAGGAAGGCTTATTTTTATTAAAAGATAGTGACTCTTTAGCCAACAATCTGGTTTTGACGTACTGCTATAGCTACCTATAAGTTTGGGGTATGTTTTTACATTTTGTATTATTGCTGTTATGGTTTTTGGTGAATCTCTTAATAGTTTTGATATTTATAATCTGGAATTTTAGAGGAATAACACAAAACAGAGATCAAAATACCACTTTTAACATTGGGAAAGGTGATTGGAAAATGCAGGTGATTGAAGAATGGCAGGTAGGTATGGTGCTTGGGAAGGGGGTTTGAATTATTGAAATTAAAAAGATGTTTCTATAGTTTAGTAGTTTATATGTTGTATGGTTTTCAGAGATTGGTATTGGATGATCGTTTGATTTATTTCAGCAACGTGAAATCCTACATGAGATTCAGAAAAGGAAAGAAGAGATAAAAGAAGAGAAAAAAAGGAAGGAAATGGCTAAGCAGGTACTCTATCAACTCTACCATAATAAAATAATTTAAATTTTGCAAAACATAAAGTGTGTTTATTTCCATTGGTGACATCTATGTTGCTATCAGTAATAAAACAAAATGAAGCACTAAAAATAAATATTCGTTGTGTATTTTAGACTCCCCAGATAGGTGGCAAAATGTATGTTGTCTGTAGATGATTTAGACTTAAGTAATTACCGTAATTTATCAAATGAGGGAGGGAAGAAGTTGCAGCTTTAATAATTAACCTGGACTAGAATTATTTTTTTTTTGAAACAGAGTCTTGTTCTGTTGCTCAGGCTGGAGTTCAGTGGCATGATCTCAGCTCAGTGCACCTCCACCTCCCAGGTTCAAGCAGTTCTTTTTTTTTCTTTTTTTTGAGACGGAGTTTCGCTCTTGTTACCCAGGCTGGAGTGCAATGGCGCGATCTCAGCTCACCGCAACCTCCGCCTCCTGGGTTCAGGCAATTCTCCTGCCTCAGCCTCCTGAGTAGCTGGGATTACAGGCACGTGCCACCATGCCCAGCTAATTTTTTTGTATTTTTAGTAGAGACGGGGTTTTACCCTGTTGACCAGGATGGTCTCGATCTCTTGACCTCGTGATTCACCCGCCTCGGCCTCCCAAAGTGCTGGGATTACAGGCTTGAGCCACCGCGCCCGGCCCAAAACCTTTGTGGTTTTTCTTTTCTTTTTTTTTTTTGAGACCGGGTTTCGCCCTGTTGGCCAGGATGGTCTCAGTGTCTTGACCTCTTGATTCACCCGCCTCCGTTTCCCAAAGTGTTGGGATTACAGGTGTGAGCCACCGTGCCAGTCAAGCAGTTCTTGTGCCTCATCCTCCTGAGTAGCTGGGATTACTGGCATGTGCCACTATGCCTGGCTAATTTTTGTATTTTTTAATTAGAGATGGGGTTTTGCCATGTTGACCAGGCTGGTCTCCAACTCCTGGCCTCAAGTGATCTACCCACCTCACCATCCCAAAGTGTTGGGATTGCAGGTGTCAGCCACTGCACCAGGTCTAGAATTCTTAATACCTGGAAAATAAAACAATTTATTGTTACTGAAAAGGAAATGAAAACCATATGGATCTACCTGAAATTTCATTCAGTGATGAAAAAGAGTAATTCAATAGAGCAGATTTAAAAGGCGGTGGTGAAAAAGGATGAAGTGCTTTTTTCTTTATTTTTCCTGAGTCTAGCTCAAGCAAAAAGCCAGTCAGACATGTTTGGAGAAATTCAGAGAAAATTATACTCATTCTCTTTTACATAATTAGAACATTAAACTTAAGGTACACAATGTGGTAGCAGGAAGAGGCGCTAAAGTGCTAACAAGCTTCACCTGGTTCAAGCTTTGGCTTTTCTACTGCCTTGCTCTGTGACCTTGGCAAAGTGACATTCTCTGTGACTCACTTTACTTGTCCCTTAAAATGGGACTGATGATGCCTTTCTGTCTTGTGTAATTACTTCCACAGACGAATATACTGCCCTATGGGAAACTAAGCTGCGTAGAAATGTAAGATGAGAGCCCTCTTTCCACCAGCGCTCCTGTCTTGCGTCTGACCTGCCTTCCTGTCAGCCACTCTCTTCCCTCTCTTTGAATTCCCCTTCTTCTCTTCATCTCCTCTTACTCTTCTCCCTACATTTTTACACTATTGCAAGATTCTAAGCATTTACATTTATAAAATTTATATTTTCTTGAAACCATAACCTGTACTTCAGTTCTTGAGCCAGGACATATTTAGGCATTAACCTTTTTTTTTTTTTAAATTTTATTTTTATAATTGACAAATAATAGTTGTATGAATTCATGGGGTACATAGTGACATTTTGATACATATAACATATAGTGATCAGATCAGGGTAATTTGCATATCCATCATTGCATACATTTATCATTTATTTGTGTTGGGAACTTTCATTATCCTCCTATTTTAAACTATTAAAAGTTGATTTCAATTTTATTTCACTTGTAAGCATTCAGCTTAAAATTTGCATTCTATAGTGAATTAATAATTATGTACCATGATTGTCTTCTATTTATGACTTACAGCTAAAGTTGGTTTTACTTTTCTGTTCTAGGAACGTTTGGAAATTGCTAGTTTGTCAAACCAAGATCATACCTCTAAGAAAGACCCAGGAGGACACAAAACGGCTGCCATTCTACATGGAGGCTCTCCTGACTTTGTTGGAAATGGTAAACATAGGGCAAACTCCTCAGGACGGTCCAGGTAAGTCCCTGGGATTTCTGATCTGGGAGAATGAAACATGTAGAAGGATTTCACTACATTAAAGATCTGAAATTTGATGGAAATTTCAGGTGATAATAACTTTTTTTCAAACCTTGTATATCTTAATCTATTACCAATATGTTAACTCTCTTAATATAATTAGCAATACAAAACAAAATTTCATTAACACTTTCCAAGTATCTTTAATGAATCTAGTTTTGTTGCTCATTCCCTGCCCCCAACCCCCACCCCCTGGCTTTGTTTTTTGAGATGTAGTCTTGCCCTGGCACCAGGCTGGAGTGCAGTGCTGCAGTCTCAGCTCAGTGCTCCCTCCACTGTCCGCGTTCAAGTGATTCTCCTGCCTCAGCCTCTCTAGTAGCTGGGATGACAGGCATGTGCCATCACAGCCAGCTAATTTTGTTTATTTATTTATTTATTTTGAGACGGAGTTTCACTCTTGTTACCCAGGCTGGAGTGCAATGGCGTGATCTCGGCTCACTGCAACCTCCGCCTCCTGGGTTCAGGCAATTCTTCTGCCTCAGTCAGCCTCCTGAGTAGCTGGGATTACAGGCACACGCCACCATGCCCAGCTAATTTTTTTTTTTTTTTTGTATTTTTAGTAGAGATGGGGTTTCACCATGTTGACCAGGATGGTCTCGATCTCCTGACCTCGTGATCCATCTGCTTCGGCCTCCCAAAGTGCTGGGATTACAGGCTTGAGCCACCTTGCCCGGCCTCATACCCAGCTAATTTTTGTATTTTTTAGTAGAGACGGGATTTCACTACGTTGGTAAGGCTGGTCTCGAACTCTTGACCTTCTGATCTACCCGCCTCAGCCTCTCAAAGTGCTGGAATTACGGGGGTGATCCACACCACACCTGGCCTCGTTCCCCTTTATTACAGCCTATAACACATCACAAACTTGCCTTAATACGATTTGATTTGATATTTAATAACTTAAATTCAGTAAGTGATTTAAAAAATTTTCTTCTATTTGAATCATCATCATCCAGTGTTTCAGTCTCCAATGCCTTAGATCCCACCACATATATAGGGAGTGCCTGAAAATGAGCACATATGGGACATCTGTTACATGAGAGCAGGAACCCCAGTTGGCTGCCAGGGGTCCCCTCTCTACTACTGAGGTGGGCTCCTGGGTTGTTCCCTATCACCACTGGTCACTTGAAAAATACTACTTGTTCTTCCATATCCTTTTTCACTGAAGAATTGTGACTTCACTATCTATTCGCTGTGGCCCTTTGTAGACCAGAGGGAATTTTAGTGCAGAAACCATTTATGAGTAGGGTGGGTTATTAAATAGTGGGGGGACTTCAGCCTTCAATCTATGTTTAAATTATCTCTGTGAGACTCTAAGCAGAACTGAAAACCACCACTTTGCTTCTGTGAAAAGAAATATTTTAGTCACCAAACTAAAGATATATACAAACTTCTGTGTAGTTTATTAGAAGGAAACATTTTAGTTCTTTCCCTAATTGCTATTTAAAAAAAAAAAAACAGTTCAGAAATCATTTTGATACTAATGTTTACCTAGTATTAGGGTGAACTAAATTTTTTTTAAATGCTGTTTCTAGTAAGCATTCCTTTTTAAGATTCTAACTCCTTACCAATTTAAATTATTTTTGAATCTGGGCTTCCAATAAGGAACAGAGTTTGAAGCCATCAGAGGATTTCACTAGGAAATATCTAACACATTTTTATTGTATTAGAACCATTGAATTAAATCAATGATATAAATAAATCTTTTCAGCTATATGGAAAACGATTGTTTTAAGTTTAAACATTTCTATTTTTGTGGCTAACTATAAACAGTGAATCCAAGGTTAGCCTTGTTTTTGAGATCAAAGATAGCATGCTGTGCACGATGGCTCATGTGTGTGATCCCAACAGTTTGGGAGGCCAAGGCTGGAGGATCACTTGAGCCCAAGAGCCCAGCCTAGGCAACAAAGCTCTTCCTATCTCAGAGCCTCTGCTGATCCCTCTGCCTGGGCCACTGTCCCTCTGGCACTTCACATGGTGGACTCCTCCTCCTCATTCAGTTCTCCCCTCAAACGTGACCTTCTCTAGTATCCCTTCCTGAGCCCACCCTACCTACTTTCCTGCTTTGTCACTTGCTATCCAATTCTCCATTTTTTTTTTTCTACGTAACACTTAGCAGTAGCTGAAATTGTTATGTATTTGTTTGCTTTGGAATGTGAAGTCTGTGAGAGCAAAGCCCTCGTCTGTTTTCTTCACAGCCTGAAACAGTGCCTGGAAGACATGTGGTGGGCTCCTGGTAAACATCTGCTGCGGGGAGGGCAAGGGGGAGGCGAGACGACAGAGGGAAAGTGGGACACTGCGTTTCTGGTGTTCGTAGGGTCTACAGCCTCCTCAACCAGGGGAATTTTGCTTTTCTTGATATGTGGGATATATAAAAAACCAGTAAGGTTTTATTTAACAAAAGATTTTCACTGCTGTAAAGAAGAGAAAGAGAGAAAAGAACTACTCACTATTCTAATAGAACATAAAGGCCTGATACTCAAAGGCTTTTCACTGATCAATCTTTGCTTTTGTTAAAGAACTTTATTTTCTATCCTTCAAGTCTTCTTTTCCCCCCTTGAAGGATTCACTTTTGAGAATATAGTGGTAAACATGAAAAACAAAACAAAACATAAAAATAGTCATTTTATTGTTTACAGTTCAGTATGAGGCTCTATTTGTGAAGATATACATATCTGTGAAGATAGACATAGCCCTGCCAGTCCCTGCCTTCCTTCCGGGTTGTTGTTCCTCGTAAGTGGGCAGTTTGAACTTTGTAGAAGAAGCAAAACAAAAACCCTCTAAAAGAGCTCATGGTAAAAAAATTACTTTCACATATTCAGACTTGCTGTCTGCAGATTACTGTAGCGTAGCCCAGAATCTAGAATATATTATCTATTTATTTCTGCCATCAACAAGATTAAGTTATCTAGTTTGTTTTCGCTATTCTAAAGCCGGTTATGGTAACTGCTGCCTCCTCATCCTTACAGAGAAGAGATCATTAAGGGTACAAGACATGGGATTCTCTCCGCAAAAAAAAAAACAAAACTGGGGAACCATTGAAGTATAAAGATGTAGTGGAGAGGGGATCCTTGATACATCTCTTCAGACATGGTTCTCTGTGATTCAGTGTTTCTCTAGTTGGTTCCATGGAGACATAGACTAGTTTACCTCAAATTCAACAATATCAGGAATTCTTACTAACATTGTCTCTACAAAGTGGCTCGAAGTTTCAAAGTAAGGGACCTGGAGCTAGCATTTTCTGTGGCATCTTGGTGAATTAGGCAGTAAGGTGAGACTGTCTCTCTGCCCCTGTGTTGCAGATGAGATCCTCTTTCTCCATCCTGTCCCAGCCATCTACACATTGATCGTATTGGTGGAGCATTCTTTTGGATGGCAGCCCAATTCTTACCTCCCCGCTTGAAGAATTGCCATCTCTCTTCTTGCCACTTGGCTTTTTTTTTTAAAAAAAAAAAAAAAAAAAAAAAAAGATTATCCTTTTTTCTTTTTTCATGTATCGAGCTCCTGGCTGCCTAATTTAGTCTTCTAAAATTGTATTATGTTTAATTCTCTCTTTTTTTTTTAAAGACCTAGATTAATATTATTTGGCAATTTTATTTGAAGCACCCTTCATCCATGTAGGTTGGGTATCGCCAGTTACTTGGCAATACTGATAACATGGGTGATATTTCTAATATTATAATAATATTGCAAACCTCATGAACATCTATAATCTACAGTAGATCATTGATGATGAGATCAGAGTCATAGCTTCTGAACACCATTTGTTTGCATTGGGGTAGCTGTTTCTGCCGGAGTACAGAAGCAGTTTTACTTATGAATGGATTCAAATCCATAAGGTTGTTCCAAGCCCAGTTCTTGATGAGTCCCAAGTAGAAAGTATGAGCATCCAATATATATGCATCTCTTTGGTCAAAACAGTGGACTTGTCTCTTTATTCCTTCTTTTCTAACTCTGTGATTTACTTTTTATCCTTCAGAATTGTTTCTGCAACCTGTGCCATGCAGAATATACCACATTTGTTGTTTTCTTACTTTCCCCTTTAAGATTATCTCTACTATTCCTTCAATCCTAGTTATTCCTTATCTTAGAGCTGTTCAACAGTCATTGTATTTGTACTTATCAGTCATAATGGGGTGATTCACATTCTAAAACACCTTAAAACCAAGTCTTTATACATTGTAAACACCTTAAAACCAAGCATTTACACATTTACACTTTGTAAACTAAAGAACGGAAAGATGGCCTAGACTAAAATGACCATTCGCACCATCTGCTGAGGAGTCCAGAGCTGATGTAGAGATGTTTCTGCATAATTGATGTAACTAAGTCTCGCATATAATTTTGAACCTTTGCTTTTATCTTTTTCTTTATAAATCTCAATGTGTCTGTAGTTGCACACGTAACTTTAGAAGTAGAGATTTGAACAGAACTACAATTTATTTGTTATTCTCTGGTGTTTAGAATATGTGGACATATGTGTAGTGTAAGATGCCTGTATCATAATATGTAATCTTGTTGCTAGTGTGCGAGGGGGTTAAGGAAAGAGAGGATGTGTAAGATTGGAAGCAGATAACCCAGAAAATAACAGAGTATTACATGTGTCCAGGAGAAAGTTGGAGATGAACTAAACAGGGCAGGGGAAATAGTGAGGAAAAGATGGTACTTGAAGGTCAATTAGACGCAGATCTAGAAGCCAAGGAGACTGATAGGTTTCTCACCTGTGAGATCAAATGGATGCCTTTGCCTCTAATGAAAATTAAAGAGACAAGGTGGAAAAATCAGGTTTAGAGCGAGTGTGAGGGAGGTGGCAGTTTTACTGACATTGCAGTGGTGTGAGGGGGTAAGTAGTGCAGAAGTGGGGACAGGAAGTGCAGAAGTGTGAATATTTGGTGCAGAAGTATAAATATGAGGAACAGGATGGAGTGGGTAGTGCAGGGTTGAGGGAGCAGAATGTGTGGATCGGAGAGATTTATAGGCTGGGGGAGGGAGCCCATACAGAGGGACTGATTGAACATACAGGGAAAAGGGACTAACTAATAGACTAAGATCCCAGAGGAGACCTCTGTAAGCGATGGGACTGAGGACAGAGGTAGCCATCCTTCCTCAAAGTCACCCACAAAGAAAGAATAGTGCCGATGCCAAGTAACTTTATAGGTAGGACATTAGAAATTGTGGACTGGATCGGGTGCGATGGTTCATGCCTGTAATCCGAGCACTTTGGGAGTTCGAGGCGGGCAGATCACTTGAGGTCAGGCGTTCAAGACCAGCCTGGCCAACATGGTGAAACCCCATCTCTATTTAAAAAAAAAAAAAGAGAGAGAGAGAAATTGTGGACTGTATTTCTCACTGCCTCATGTTCTCAGTGAAAATAAAAGTCAAAATTATGCTGAGAATGAGAGGGTGATCTCTCTAGAGATCTGTCCATGCACTTCATCAAAGTGTTTCTGATAAGTGTTCAACCCTGACCATCAAAAGCTCTCTCCCTTACCTCTTCCCTGCCACCCTCTTTCCCAGTTTATTGTTTTTGCATTATAATCTAGGTTCTTAGCTATTGCTTTGCCCAAGAAAAAAAGCAGAAAAAAAAAAAAAGAAAGAGAGGAGAGGTTGGGTTTTAAGTGTTTCGGAGAAGTCATGGAAGGGAATGATGGGAGTATCTACCAAAGGCAAGCAAGAGAATGAATGTGCACTCAGTGGCTGGAGGCCCAGTTGGAAACCAGGAATTTGTGGTGGGTCCAACCCTCTGTTTTGCAGCTTTCTCCAGATGTGTATGTGCATGGGAATGAAGCAATATAGGATACATGTGGAATAGATCTAAATCACTGCTTACTGGTAGAACTTTTTACAATAATGGAAATGATCTGTATCTGTGCTGTCCAATACAGTAGCCAGTAGCCATGTATGACAATTGAGTGGCTACTGTACTTGAACTGAATTTTCAGTTTTATTTTAATAGCCACAGCATTGGGCAGCACAGACCTAGATTTAGGGGTTTGTGGATTTCACGTGGAGTAGATGACAATGGGAAGTGGGGAAATTGAATGGCGCTCCCATTGGCACCTTCTACTTGATTCCCAGGAGAAACAGATGTTAGACTGTGAGTGGGCTAATAAACAGTAATAAACAGGAGAAAATGTAGAGGCAAGAATTTCCTATGTTAATCTTAAAGAAAAAAATTATTGTTCAAATTTATTTTTAAGGCGAGAACGTCAGTATTCTGTATGTAATAGTGAAGATTCTCCTGGCTCTTGTGAAATTCTATATTTCTGTATGGGGAGTCCTGATCAGCTCATTGTGCACAAAGGGAAATGTATTGGTGAGTAAACTAGCAAAATCTATTCAAATTATTGTAATGGCAAAAGTTAATCACAAGGGAATGGAATAGATTAGACACTGCCATTCAGACCAGTGCAGTCCAAGGAAGACCATCAAGCTGGTGGTTAGTCATTCTGGCTCCCATCCTTAATGACTCTAATGAGAAGTCACTCAGGTTTCCTCTAATGTAAGATGAAAATAAAAACCTGTGTTTTTGGCTGGGCGCAGTGGCTCGCGCCTATAATCTCAATACTTTGGGGACTAAAGTGGGAGGATTGGTTGAGCTCAGGAGTTCAAAGCTGCAGTGAGCCATGAGCATGCCATTGCACACCAGTGTGAGTGACAGAATGAGACTGTCTCAAAATAAAATTTAAAAACCTGTGCTCTTGAAAATATTGTTAACATAGGCCAGGCGCGGTGGCTCACGCCTGTAATCCTAGCACTTTGGGATGCCGAGGTGGGTGGATTACCTGACATCAGTAGTTCAAGACCAGCCTGGCTATCATGGTGAAACCCCATCTTTAAAAAAAGAAAAGAAAAATTAAAAAAAAAAAAATATTGTTAACATAAAGATAATTTTAAATTTGTCATTATAATTGTACAAGCTTTTTGAAACAAAAAATGATTATTATCGATGAATAGAATTTTACATCATATACATCTTTTTTATTTATTTTTATTTTTTTTGAGACAGAGTTTCACTCTTGTTACCCAGGCTGGAGTGCAATGGCGTGATCTCGGCTCACTGCAACCTCCACCTCCTGGGTTCAGGCAATTCTCCTGCCTCGGCCTCCTGAGTAGCCAGGATTACAGGCACATGCCACCATACCCAGCTAATATTTTTGTATTTTTAGTAGAGACAGGGTTTCACCATGTTGATCAGGATAGTCTCCATCTCTTGACCTCGTGATCCACCCGCCTCAGCCTCCCAAAGTGCTGGGATTACAGGCTTGAGCCACCGTGCCCAGCCCACGTCATATACTTCTAATGCTGATAAAATATGTGTAACAAAATGATTTCTAATGCCTATGATCTTTTATTTTTTTGAGACAGGGTCTTGCTCTGTCACCTAAGCTGAAGTGGCACAATCATAGCTCACTGTAATCTCAAACTCCTGGACACACGCAGTACTCTCGCTGCCTCAGCGTTCAGAGCAGCTAGGACTGCAGTAATGCCTGTGATCTTTATTGACCAGATCTTCTTTTCTTTTCTTTTCTTTCTTCTTTGTTTTTTTAAATAGAGACAGGGTTTCTCCATGTTGGCCAGGCTGATCTTGAACTCCTGACCTCAGGTGATCCGCCCACCTTGGCCTCCCAAAGTGCTGGGATTACAGGCATGAGCCACTGTGCCTGGCCCCAGATCTTATTTTCTTAAGTGGATATCCATCCACTTGGCATTTTCCTACTTGGCATGTTATACCTGACCAGGAAGAGCACTTTCTTTTCTTTTCTTTTTTGTGTGTGATGGAGGTTTGCTCTTGTTGCCCAGGCTGGAGTGCAGTGGTGCAATCTCAATTCATTGCCACCTCCACCTCAGGTTCAAGACATTCTCCTGTCTCAGCCTCCTGAGTAGCTGGGATTATAGGCACCTGCCACTATGCCCAGCTAATTTTTGATATTTTTAGTAAAGATGGGGTTTTACCATGTTGGCCAGGCTGGTCTTGAACTCCTATCCTCAGGTGATCCGCCCACCTTGGCATCCCAAAGTGCTGGGATTACAGGCGTGAGCCACCATGCCCAGCCAACCACCTTATTTTCTTTATGTCTTATTTAGAAGTTTTGTCCACTCATTGCTATTTGGAATTAAGCTGGTTCAGCAATTCAGAATTGGAATTTTTCTTTTTTTTCTTTTTTTCTTTTTCTTTTTTTTTTTTTTTTGAGACGGAGTTTCGCTCTTGTTACCCAGGCTGGAGTGCAATGGCGCGATCTCGGCTCACCGCAACCTCCGCCTCCTGGGTTCAGGCAATTCTCCTGCCTCAGCCTCCTGAGTAGCTGGGATTACAGGCACGCACCACCATGCCCAGCTAATTTTTTGTATCTTTAGTAGAGACGGGGTTTCACCATGTTGACCGGGATGGTCTCGATCTCTCGACCTCGTGATCCACCCGCCTCGGCCTCCCAAAGTGCTGGGATTACAGGCTTGAGCCACCGCGCCCGGCTGTGGAATTTTTCATACTAAAGTCAAGTTTTTGATATCTCTTCCTTTGCCCTAATAGAGATAAAACCAGTATTGTTGATATAGGAATTATTTGTACATAGTGAATTTGGCAATTAGCTTTTCAATTTCAATCCCATGAATATTTTTACCAGAGGTAACAGGTAGCCAAATTATGTGAGTTGAGTTTGCTTTCTTTTCGCATTTTTTCCCCCTTCCTCTTTAAGGAGATACACATAAGCAAAAGAGTTGCCAGGGAGCAGGCAGCAGGTGGAGGAAGAAGAAACCAAACTGCTTAATAATCTGTGAGCGAGATACTTAACCTTGGCAGACAAGCCGCAGCCTGGACAGTACAGGACCCTGCACATATACAGAGCTACCATATTAAAGCAACCATTGGGCAGGTTCAAGACTTTGGTCATGGTGGCTGGCTTTGGACCTGAAACTGTCATTGACCCAGAGGCATTTCAGATTCACAGAGTGACAATGTAAAACTCACTACTTCTAATTACCTGGGGAAATCAAGAAGGCAAATTAATCCAATTTCTTATTACCTTAACTTGGTCTCTTATTCTCACTGGTACTCATTAGACAGATTCACCATAGTTAATACCCTTATTAGGAGACACATTTTCAATTGGAGAATTTTAAATAAAATCACCAAGTAAATTATTCATTTTGTTTTCTCACAATGGGTCTGATTTTTTTTTTTTTTTTTTTTTTTTGAGACAGAGTTTCGCTCTTGTTACCCAGGCTGGAGTGCAATGGCGCGATCTCGGCTCACCGCAACCTCCGCCTCCTGGGTTCAGGCAATTCTCCTGCCTCAGCCTCCTAAGTAGCTGGGATTACAGGCACGTGCCACCACGCCCAGCTAATGTTTTGTATTTTTAGTAGAGACGGGGTTTCACCATGTTGACCAGGATGGTCTCGATCTCTCGACCTCGTGATCCACCCACCTTGGCCTCCCAAAGTGCTGGGATTACAGGCTTGAGCCACCGCGCCCGGCCGGGTCTGATTTTTTAAAATATGCCCTAATTGGCCGGGCATAGTGGCTCACACCTATAATCCAAGGACTTTGGAGGCCAAAGTGGGCGGATCACCCCGACCTTGAGGTCGGGAGTTCAAGACCAGCCTGACCAACATGGTGAAACCCTGTCTATAAATAATAATAATATAATAATTATAAAATAAAATATGTCCTAATTGTCTATGAAATGTTTTTTTATAAAAGTTTAACTACTAATTTTTTATTTTTAGTGAAGTATTTCTATGAAAAATTAATATTTGTCATTTTAAAGTTGTTGGAACTAGAGAGGAGATAGAGTACCGTAGAGACTGTCTGCATAAATGATCCTGGTGGGCATATCATAGAGTTTCAGTCAGAGTTCTTTTGTTCATATATTTTTCCTCACCCTCATCACAGTATATTCTTTTGTCCCTTTTTTTTATCCCCATAATGAAAATCTGACAAGAGGCTGGCAGCACTAAAATTATGATTTAAAAAACTCCAGCAACTATGAAATGCTTGCCTAGTCCCAATTAGGGAAACGAGTATTGCAAGACACTGTACTGCAAAACACAAATTTAATTAGGCTTTGTGTAAATAACATCATACTCTGTCCCATAAACATTTAATGCCATGTGCCTCTAGTAGACTGCTTAGATCCCACATTTCGCAGGTGGCTTCTTTGGTTGACAAATTTTATTTTATTTTATTTTATTTTTTTGAGATGGAGTTTCGCTCTTGTTACCCAGGCTGGAGTGCAATGGCGCGATCTTGGCTCACCGCAACCTCCGCCTCCTGGGTTCAGGCAATTCTCCTGCCTCAGCCTCCTGAGTAGCTGGGATTACAGGCATGCGCCACCATGCCCAGCTAATGTTTTTTATTTTTAGTAGAAACGGGGTTTCACCATGTTGACCAGGATGGGCTCCATCTCTTGACCTTGTGGTCCACCTGCCTCGGCCTCCCAAAGTGATGGGATTACAGGCGTGAGCTACCGCGCCCGGCCCTGGTTGACAAATTTTAAAAGGCAGGAGGATTTTTTCCCCTTAGGCTAAGACTGTCAGGAGTTATTTATGACTAACATAATAAATCATTTTAATTAAAATCTCTAAATTATCAGCGTTCCCATGAAATAAAAACTGCATCTCAGATAAAAAGTCAAAGTGAGCTGGTTTAGCCAGATTTCACCAAAGTATTTTTGCTGAAACATCTTTATTATATTACAGAGGTTACTTCACTTTTGATCATTCAAATGGAAAGGATAATTATCAATATCTCTCTTTTTTTTTTTTTTTTGAGACGGAGTTTCGCTCTTGTTACCCAGGCTGGAGTGCAATGGCTCGATCTCGGCTCACCGCAACCTCCGCCTCCTGGGTTCAAGCAATTCTCCTGCCTCAGCCTCCCTAGTAGCTGGGACTACAGGCGTGCACCACCACGCCCAGCTAATTTTTGTATTTTTAGTAGAGACAGGGTTTCACCATGTTGACCAGGATGGTCTCGATTTCTTGACCTCATGATCCACCTACCTTGGCCTCCCAAAGTGCTGGGATTACAGGCGTGAGCCACCGCGCCCGGCCTTATCAATATCTCTTTAAAAATTTGTTTTCGGGTGGCTCAAGCCTGTAATCCCAGCACTTTGGGAGGATCACGAGGTCAAGAGATCAAGACCATCCTGGTCAACATGGTGAAACCCCGTCTCTACTAAAAATACAAAAATTAGCTGGGCGTGGTGGTGTGTCCCTGTAATCCCAGCTACTCAGGAGGCTGAGACAGGAGAATTGCCTGAACCCAGGAGGCGGAGGTTGTGGTGAGCCGAGATTGCGCCATTGCACTCTAGCCTGGGTAACAAGAGCGAAACTCCGTCTCAAAAAAAAAATTGTTTTCATTATGAAGATAGTATAGCATCATGGGAAACTATTATTTATATGGTAAGAGAAAAAGGCAGTATACTGTATATCGGGTTATCAGGTGGTGGCAATTTTGTAGCATGGGGGACATTCGGTGATGTCTGTACACGGTTTTAATGGCTAACATTGGGGTCATGGTGCTGTTGGCATCTAGTGAGTAGAGACCAGGGATGCTGCTGAAATCCTACAGTGCCCAAAACAGCTGCCTACCACAGAGATTACCTGGTCCAAAATGTCAATAGTGTGAAGGTGCTATATATGTACTATGACTTGGTAAATTATCGGGTAAAGGGGAATAGAAGGAACTAAAAGAAAAATAAACAAAATGGTGATTTTTTTTTTCTCCTTCCAATTTTTTTAGAATTCTATATTTTTGTTTTAATGAAAATAGAGATTTTTGTAAGAAAACTTTTGGTGTTACAGAAATTTAGCTCTCCCATGTATAAGTGAGAACCATATGACTATTACTAAATAAATGTGTCTCATTTTCTAGCTTCAAATCTAAACTGTTGTCTCTTGTTCTTTCCCTCCAAAGCATTGACCAATTTGTATTTACTGAGCATATTCAGATATTGCATATGGAAAGTTACTGATATATTCAGATTTTCAAATTACTGTTTTACTGTGCACACTAATCTTCATCGATCTTGATGGCTTGTTCTCTATTTCCATATTCTTTCTGTCATTTTAGTTGGGTTGGTATTTAGTTGTATGAGGGTACACCAGTATATAGAGTCAGCAAAGGTAAACTTGTTATGAAAATGAAAATAACATTGTGTATAATGGCTAGTAATATAAAACACTGGTCTCTCTCTCTCTCTTTTTTTTTTGGGGGGGGGGGTGGGGGTTGTTGAGATGGAGTCTCACTCTTATCACCCAGGCCAGAGTTCAATGGCGAGATCTAGGCCCACTGCAACCTCCGCCTCCTGAGTTTAAGGGATTCTCCTGCCTCAGCCTCCCAAGTAGCTGGGACCACAGATGCCCGTCACTATGCCTGGCTAATTTTTTTGTATTTTTAGTAGAGACGGGGTTTCACTGTGTTGTCCAGGCTAGTCTTGAACTCTTGACCTCAGGTGATCTGCCTGCCTCGGCCTCCCAAAATGTAGGGATTGCAGGAGTGAGCCACCATGCCTGGCCAAACATTGGCCTCTTTATTTGGTCTGATACTAATATGTAATTGTTGATTCTTGCCCCTTATAAAAAAAATTATTTTAGGACTCTAGGTACATTGCCGTATATCAGAAATTGTTTACAAAAGAGCATTATTACATAAAGTCATATTTTCCATACATGGTATCCATTGTTGAACTGAAGAATATATATTACGCCATCCCTTTTTGCCTGCCACTGAAAACATATCAGTGGAATTTAATTACACTTTCTGTTTAACTTGCAGGCAGTGATGAACAACTTGGAAAATTAGTCTACAATGCTTTGGAAACAGCCACTGGCTGCTTTGTCTTGTTGTATGAGTGGGTCCTTCAGTGGCAGAAAAAAATGGGTCCCTTCCTTACTAGTCAAGAAAAAGAGAAGATTGATAAGTGCAAAAAGCAGGTAAGCATACAAGGTGGCTGACTGAGCAAAAGGCCTAATCTTAAGCTTTAGTAGATGGCAGAACAAAATAGCCCTGCATTTGTTCCCTTGCAAAGATGGTCCAGAGCAGTATGAGAACTGCTTGACCAGAGAGGACAGTGAAGGACCTACCTTTTTGCCCCTTGCTTCTGCTTTCAGAACTTTCACAACATGGTCAAAGCTCTTCCCACTGCCTTCTTAACCTCCTTTCTCAGCCCTTAGTGTGGCATTAAGAGTGATCTTTCCAACTGGGCCTAAATACTAGTTTATAATTGTGTTTTTTTGCAATTCTTCTTTCTTTCCCTACTCTTAAAATATTGCTTCAGGGCTGGGTGAGGTGACTAATACCTGTAATCCCAGCACTTTGGGAGGCCAAGGTGAGAGGACTACTTGAGTCCAGGAGTTTGAGACCACCCTGGGCAACATGGTGAAACCCTGTCTCTACAAAACATGAAAAAATTAGTGGGCATGGTGGCACATACTTGTGGTCCCAGCTACTTGGGAGGTGGTAGAATTACTTGAGCCCAGGAGGCTGAGACTCTAGTGAGCTGTGTTCATGCCACTGCACTGCAACCTGGGTGACAGAGTGAGACCCTGTCTCCAAAAAAAAAAAAAAAAGAAAAGAAAAGAGAAAAAATACTGCTTGAAAACAATTTTGGAGGACTGGAAGATTTTTTAGTTAATTTATACATTATAATATATAACCAAGCATAAGGAGAATGTTCAGTATTGCATATTGCAATGTTATATAACAACAAAGTTTACAAAAATTGTAGATAAAGCGTCATGTTCAGAAATGTATGTGTATTTATGTATAGAAAGAAAACAAAGTAAATGTGCCAAAATCTCGAGTTATCTTTGAGTGGTGACCACATAGATAACATGTGGGTATTTTCCATCATCCTAATTTTTTTTTTTTTTTTTGAGACGGAGTTTCACTCTTGTTATCCAGGCTGGAGTGCAATGGCGCGATCTCGGCTCACCGCAACCTCCGCCTCCTGGGTTCAAGTAATTCTCCTGCCTCAGCCTCCCGAGTAGCTGGGACTACAGGCGTGCACCACCATGCCCAGCTAATTTTTGTATTTTTAGTAGAGACGGGGTTTCACCATGTTGACCAGGATGGTCTCGATCTCTTGACCTCGTGATCCACCCGCCTCGGCCTCCCAAAGTGCTGGGATTACAGGCTTGAGCCACCACGCCCGGCCATCATCCTAATTTTTAAAATGTTGACAGTGATCTTTATTAAATCAAAAAGGTTATTTTTAAATTAAAGTTTGTTTTTTTCTGGTAGCCATACCTCAAAAGAAATTTATTTTTAAAGCTAATTTACTAATTTTTTAGTATTTGCATATTAGGTTTTGGGATTAGAGAAGCTGAGAATTAACTAAATTTTTTCCATGTTTATGAACTATTAGGTTGGCCATATGGTTTGGGGAGGATTCATTTCAGGGCATATTTGTTCTCCTCTCATTCGAAAGTATATTTTTTATCAAATACTTCACTTTCGGTTTAGTTTTTTGTTTGTTTGTTTGTTTCTTAATTCCCCCCATCTTGTGTCATCATATACTTCACTTTTGAAATGAAACCCAAGTTAATGGTGATCAGCCCAATATTAACCTTTTTATTTTCCTTATCAGATTCAAGGAACAGAAACAGAATTCAACTCACTGGTGAAATTGAGCCATCCAAATGTAGTACGCTACCTTGCAATGAATCTCAAAGAGCAAGATGACTCCATAGTGGTGGACATTTTAGTGGAGCACATTAGTGGGATCTCTCTTGCTGCACACCTGAGCCACTCAGGCCCCATCCCTGTGCATCAGCTTCGCAGGTACGCAGCTCAGCTCCTGTCAGGCCTTGATTATCTGCACAGCAATTCTGTGGTGCATAAGGTCTTGAGTGCATCTAATGTCTTGGTGGATGCAGAGGGCACCGTCAAGATTACGGACTATAGCATTTCTAAGCGGCTTGCAGACATTTGCAAAGAAGATGTGTTTGAGCAAACCCGAGTTCGTTTTAGTGACAATGCTCTGCTTTATAAAACGGGGAAGAAAGGAGATGTTTGGCGTCTCGGCCTTCTGCTGCTGTCCCTCAGCCAAGGACAGGAATGTGGAGAGTACCCTGTGACCATCCCTAGTGACTTGCCAGCTGACTTTCAAGATTTTCTAAAGAAGTGAGTATCACTGAGATTCTCTCTAGTAGCACTTTACTCCTGTGCTTTTGCTTGTGCTAGAGTGTGCCAGACATCTAAGTGATGTGGAAGCTGAAAAGTGAGGAACAGGACTTCATTCTTTGCTCTCTCAATCCCATTCTAGTCTCATATGTTTTCTCACATAGGTTTGATTCTTTTAACTACCACATTATCTGAAATTTACTTGGAATTCACACTTCATTTTCGTGTGGCCGGGCGCGGTGGCTCAAGCTTGTAATTCTAGCACTTTGGGAGGCTGAGACGGGTGGATCACGAGGTCAAGAGATCGAGACCATCCTGGTCAACATGGTGAAACCCCGTCTCTACTAAAAATACAAAAATTAGCTGGGCATGGTGGCACGTGCCTATAATCCCTACTACTCAGGAGGCTGAGGCAGTAGAATTGCCTGAACCCAGGAGGCGGAGGTTGCGGTGAGCCGAGATCGCGCCATTGCACTCTGGGTACCAAGAGTGAAACTCCATCTCAAAAAAAAGAAAAAAAAAACAGCACTAGGAGGTGTAAGTAGAAGTACCTTTCCTTTCCCATTTAGTAGCAAAATGAATGGGCTCAGTAGCTAAAATTTTTCTAGTTTTCTTCTTAAAGAAAATAACTCTATGCTTTGTCAGTTTCAAATTTGAGATCAGCACTATTTCATATTCATTTAACAAGATTGTTCTTTTTTTATTATTTTATTTTATTTTATTTTATTTTGAGACGGAGTTTCGCTCTTGTTACCCAGGCTGGAGTGCAATGGCGCGATCTTGGCTCACCGCAACCTTTGACTCCTGGGTTCAGGCAATTCTCCTGCCTCAGCCTCCTGAGTAGCTGGGATTACAGGCACGCGCCACCATACCCAGCTAATTTTTTGTATTTTTAGTAGAGACGGGGTTTCACCATGTTGACCAAAATGGTCTTGATCTCTTGACCTTGTGATCCACCCACCTCGGCCTCCCAAAGTGCTGGGATTACAGGCTTGAGCCACCGCGCCCGGTCTTAATTTTTTTTTAAAATAGAGACGGGGTTTCACCATGTTAGCCAGGATGGTCTCGATCTCTTGACCTCGTGATTCACCTGCCTCAGCCTCCCAAATTGCTAGGATTACAGGCGTGAGCCACCGCACCTGGCAAGATTGTTCTTTAGAATATTTTGTATACTTCTCTCTCTGGAGTGGTTTGATAGACTCTGCTTGGTTAAGAAGCTGCTGAGAACTGTTTTAGGAACTTTTTTGTCCAGCCCTAGTTAACAAAAGAAAAAAGCCATTCATGAAGAACAAAAACAGCAACCTTCCATTTGTAGTTTTATTTTTATATATTGGTGAACACCCTTTGGAGAAAAATTTTGTTTCAAATCAGCCTCTTTGATGGATAAGACTCTAGAGCCAAACATCTGGGTTCAGGTCCCTCTACACACTATTGGCTGACTGACTTAATTCCCCACCCTGAGTTTCCTCCTCTGTGAAGATGGGATAATAGCACCGCCTACCTCATGAGGTGGTTGTGAGGATTAAATTAGTTAACACCCATAAGCGCCTGGCACTTGGCCCAGGCTTAGTCAGTGCTGGTTTTCATCACCATCCTTGAGAGTGAGAAGAAATGTGGATGTTTCCAGGCATTTTATCCATTTTGGTTCAAAGCTGAACCTTTTCTATATATGGCTACTCTGTTGCCAAAATTAATAGTACAGAGAAGTTCATTTCAGAGAGATCTTGGTGGCTATAAATCTCTTAAAAATACTGTACATTCTAGGTATGCTTTCTAACATTTTTCTGATCCAGATTTACATTCAAATCAATAGCATTTATGTCACAATTGAGTTACAGTTGATAATGTACTTCAGAAACCGAACAGGGTGTGTATAGGGATGCTCATTGCAGGATTTTGTATGTGTGTATACAAGTGAAAAATTGGAGATAATCTCAACAGTAGGAGAATGTGTAAATAAATTCTGGTAGGTCCATGCTTACACAGAAATTTTAAAAAAAGATACTTAAGTACTGACTTAGAAAGAGCTCCAAGACACATGGTGGAATGAAAAAAGCAAATTGAAGAATAATATATATAACATGATATTGCTTAAAAAAAATCAATATTCAAAAAATAATACTATTTTGTTTGGACTGTTGTATGTTTATGTATGTAAATGCGTAGAAAAAGCTCTACAATGATACATGCTTAGTGGAAGAAAGAATTGGAAGGGGAGGTTGGTCAAAGGCTTAATCATTATCAGTAACTTTTTAATATTTGCAAGGAGAAGGTACTTATGTTTTCATGATATAATTAAAAATTAATTGTAAATTTAAAGAAAAATAGTGTCTTAAACAAATGGTTTTATTAGAATTTTTTTTGCCTGTCCAAGCTATGAAATGAGGAGTTACTTGCTTTTTACTGCTAAGACATAAAAAAATAAAATGTTTCTATTTATGATAGTTGCTGTCACCACTTTATTTATATAGATTTTTAAGTCCAGAATTCACAATGGCAGTTGATTCTTTTAAGTATATTGTTTAATTAAAGGTCAAGTATTACCAAGTCATACTACTTGGGCCATTGTAATGAAAGTAGTCTGGCTTGGTGGTTCATGCCTATAATCCCAGCACTGTTGGAGGCCAGGTGAGAGGATCAGTTGAGTCCAGGAGTTCAAGATCTGCCTGGGCAGCATAGTAAGACCTCATCTCTACTAAAAATAAAGATTTTTTAAAAAAGTATTCTAGCACAGCTGTGTATGGTTCCTCACACTTGTAATTCCAGCACTTTGAGAGGCTGAGGTGGGCAGATCACGTGAGGTCAGGAATTCAAGACCAGCCTGGCCAACATGGTACTTTCGTACCCATAAGTACGAAAAATAGAAAAATTAGCCAGGCATGGTGGCACTTGCCTGTAATCCCAGTTACTTGAGAGGCTGAGGCAGCAGAATCACTTGAACCCAGGAGGTGGAGGTTGCAATGAGCCGAGATAGTTCCACTACGCTCCAGCCTGGGCAACAGAGCAAGACTCCATCTCAAAAAAAAAAAAAAAAAAAAAAGGCAATAGATAAAGCATTCCAGCATGGTAGTATATGCCTATAATCACAACTACTCAGGAGGCTGAGGGAGTAAGATCCCTTGAGCCTAGGAGTTTGAGGCTGCCATGAGTGATGATCGCACTACTGTTCTCCAGCCTGGGTGACTGAACAAAACATTGTCTCAAAAAAAAAAAAATTTTTTTTTAAATGCCATCTTAGGCTGGGCATGGTGGCTCACACTTGTAATCCCAGCACTTTGGGAGGCTGAAGCGGGCATATCATGAGGTCAGGAGATGGAGACCATCCTGGCCAACATGGTGAAACCCCATCTCTACTAAAAAAATTAGCTGGGTGTGGTGGCACACGCCTGTAAACCCGACTACTCAGGAGGCTGAGGCAGGAGAATCACTTGAACCGGGGATTTGGAGGTTGCAGTGAGACGAGAATGTTCCACTGTACTCCAGCCTGGTGGCAGAATGAGACTCCATCTCAAAAAGAAAAAAAAAAAAAGGCCAGCTTAAATCAGTTAGAATTTAACTTCGTAGACTTTAACTTAGACTTTAGCCTGCATTGAAATCATGCGGAACTCTTCTTAAAGCACAGATCACTGTCCAGACCCGCAGAGCTGCTGATTTACTAGGTCAGGGGTATAGTAGAATTTGTATTTCTAACATTTTTTTAGGGGATATTTATGCTACTGGCCAGGAACTCCACTTTGAGAAGCGCTGAGTTAAGGGTATGGCTTGTTTTTCTTCATTAAAAAACAAAACAAGAATTGTCTATTATACCATTAAACAGTAAGTTAATGGGTTTAAGGAATGAAAATTAACAGAAAGAATGTGAGGCCCATCGTGGTGGCTCACTCCTGTAATCCCAGCACTTTGGGAAGCTGAGGCAGGCAGATTGCTTGAGCTCAGGAGTTGGAGACCAGCCTGGGCAACAGGGTGAAACCCTATGTCTATAAAAACACAAAAATTAGCCAGGCCTGGTGACATCTGCCTGTAGTCCCAGCTATTGAGCTTGGAGAATTGCTTGAGCCCGGGAGGCAGACTTTGGAGTGAGCCGAGATCACTGCTGCACTCCAGCCTGGGAAATAGCAAGACCCTGCCTCGAAAGAAAGAAAGAAAGAACGTATGTAGTAAAATATAGGACTTGAAAAAAGTATTCCCTAAATGTTTCCAACTTCATCCTGTAATGAGCAGGCTTCATCTAAAGCTCATCATACTGAGCCATGCTCCTGCACCAACTCTCTGATTTGCTTTGTCTTTAGAAAGCTTTATTGATGACTGGTTCTTAGAAAGGCTTAGTTTCTCATGACAAGGCATTAAACTGTTAAATTGAGGTAAAAATTTATAGCCTACTTGTGCTACCTTAGACTTTTAAAAAATTGTTACACGAGAGTAAGTCTTCTCCATCCAGAGATGCCTTTTTTTTTTTTTCATTTGCCTCTTGTACCCAGCCTGTTGCTTAGCATGTAAATCCTGCAGGAATGGTTATTAATTTAAATTCACCTATGAGTACATTCTGTTCTATAAGTAACATGAATTCTTTAATGTGTTTCTTTTAAAAATAAACCCATAGTTAATGCCTTGGATTAACTAGTTGAGCTCTGATTGTGTGTGATGCTACGGTTCTTACTTCCCTCTCACCAAGGTGTGTTTGCTTGGATGACAAGGAAAGATGGAGCCCCCAGCAGTTGTTGAAACACAGCTTTATAAATCCTCAACCAAAAATGCCTTTAGTGGAACAAAGTCCTGAAGGTGAGTCTGTTACCATTCTTTGTGTGTATCCTGTTTGACATTAAATTATTTTGAACATATACATAAACCTAAAACTGGAAGAGGCTGCATGTATTATTTATTTTATGTCTTTTATTCTGAACTACACTTGTATCCATGAGTTTGTTGAGTGCCATGTGCATGGGACTGTTTTGCCACCCTGATTTTTGTAGTCTCTACTGATGGAATGTCCATTGGTGTAGCCTCTTCTAGTGTTTAGTCACCCTTAGTGCAATGTAACTAAATTTTTCCTGCTGCACCTCAGATGCAGGAACCTCAGTAAAGACTGGGATGGATCATGAGACCTGGGTTTCAGTTCTAACTCTACAGTTAAGTCACTTAGTCTGTATAACTCCCACCTCTAAACTTGGGCTAATTATATATTTCTGCCTACTTTAAGGAAGGCAAGGTTAGGAAAAGTTTTAAAAGGCTACTCAGGTAAGAGGTAATTTTTCAAACTACTGGTTGGGGGCTCTTCTTCAAGGGCTTGCATCATCGTGGGCTATGTAGCTCTTCCTAAATTTCCAGTGCCTCATGTGCTTCTTGCTCTTTGTTTTATCTCAGATTCTGGAGGACAAGATTGTGTTGAGACTGTTATTCCTAGCAACCGGCTACCCAGTGCTGCCTTCCTTAGTGAGACACAGAGACAGTTTTCCCGATATTTCATTGAGTTTGAAGAATTACAGCTTCTTGGTAAAGGAGCTTTTGGAGCTGTCATCAAGGTGTGGTACTGAGTCATCCCCAGTCCCCTTTAGACCTCCTCCTCTGTTCCAGTTCCACAAAGACTCATGGACTTGACTTCTATTTTGGGAGTGGGGAGGGAAGTGAATATGGCTGTTTCAATACTATGCTCATCCTCACCTTCCTAGAGTTAAAGGTTTTATTTAAGTTACGCTGGACACAGTTAAGAATTGTTCCATTTCTCTTTCCTTGCTTCATGTGGAGCATTAACATGAAACACATGTGATTATAACAGCACTTCAAGTGGAATCAAGACCTCCACAGAAAGAACATTTTGGTGTGCTTTGGGTCAGAAAGAACATGGTTCTCTTTATTTCCTGTTTTCTGTCAGAGTTGCTGTAGAGAAAAAGGTTCTGAGGTTAGAGGAGAGATGGATTTCAAACTGGGAAATTGTCCCAGCAGGTCTCAATGGCTTTTATTTTCCAGCTCTTATTGGGACAGAAAGGTAGCTATGTATTATTAAGGTGTGCTGTTGTTAGGTCTTCCTTTCTTCGTTCCATTCTATTTGGGTGAATTTTATTATTATCTGCCCCTTGTAGAAAGAGGCTTCAGCTGTTTTTGTATAATTGAAGTATTTCTCTGTGAATTAGGAGACCCAGATCATTGTATTAAGTCTATATACAGTACATGTCTTCTTTCACATATGAAGGTGACCCACCATCAGGCATATTATCTGCTTAGGATACTGAGAGTATCGTTAGGAAGCATTACTATTACCATAGAAAAACTTATACACTGAAAAATGAATTAAATTAGTTTTCCTGTGGTAAAAGAAAGACAAGCAAGACAGATATCCTGATCAGAAAGATCATAATTATGTCTAAGAGATGGGGATGATTGAAGCATATACTGTTCCTTTAACTCACAATGTCACTTTGATTAAGGCCTTTAACTTACTGTATTTTAGTTTCTTGAATTTAGAACATTAAGAAACTAAATCATTAAGAAATTTCATCTACTTACAAGTACTTAACAATGATAGATAAGCTCATATGACAAAATCTGAGTAATTTAAGCCCCCATGCTTTCTAGTAGTTTCTCCCTATGAGAATCCACAGCCCTCACATCCCATCTCTGTGCCTCTGGGTCAGAATAAGGCAGCCTGCCCAGCAATCCAGCATTCATTAGCAGTTGAACCCATTACTGTTTCTGCACCTTTTCATTTCAGTAAATGAATTCCTAGGGGTTTCCAGTGTAGCAAGCTTCATCCCCAACTCATTTCGTATATGATGTGTACCGAGACATGAGATTGAAAGATAATGCAAATATCCCCACACCCCACCCTACAGTGTCCTCTTCCCTATTAGCCTGGCAGTAAAAGAACACATGGCTATCATTTATCATTTTTTGGAGCACCTTCTATATTTCAGATTGTGTGCCAAGTGGTTCACAAACCTTGTCTTTAAATCTCAGGACATTCTTACAATTATGATTCTGATTCTCTAGATGAGGGAACTGAAGCTGAGAGATTTGTCCTTTGCCTGAGATGACACACCTGTGCTAAGAGATAAACCCACCATTCAGAACCACCTCTGTGTTACTACAAAGTTTGTGTTCTTTTACTATTTCCATATAAAAAAAACTCAGTTTTTCAGTACTCCCTCCTAATTCCCAAGACTTCACTTAGACTTTTATTAGTTTACATGAGCCAAACAGAAGAATGATGTTCTGTTTTGTGTTTTGTAATCAACTAATTTCTCCTATCACCCATGGCCACATGGCATTTTCATCACCTCAGCTGACCTGCACGGATGGGACTGCAGTGTGCCAGTGAATAAAATTTTATAAAAGTGGCTTCCGTCACCCCCATTACATAGTGAAACTGCCTGGCATAAGGAGGCCTCTATGTGGGATGGGGGACTTGCCTTTGCAATGGTGGTTTTTTTTTTTTTCTTTCTTTCTTTTTCATTTTTATTATTTTACTGTGTTGTTAATTGAATTGTTCTGGTTTCTTTACACAGCATCTTAGTTATGACCAAATCAGTAGGCAGCGATTGTGTTAATACCAATTGCTGTTATTTACTGTGCTAATAACCTTTCTCTGTGAGGCCTTGATCCAGGTGCTTTACAGTCACCATTTGGGGTAACGGAAATTACCCCATTTTAAAGATAAGAAAATTGAGTCTCAAGAAAACTAAATAATTTCCCCAAGTTCACATGGCTTTACAAATCAAGGAATTAACCTTTGTGTTCAGGGCCGTTAATATTTTTGGAGTTTAATTTGTTTTTAGTGACTTTTTTTTGAGACAGAGTTTCGCTTTTGTTACCCAGGCTGGAGTGCAGTGGTGCGATCTCAGCTCACCGCAACCTCCGCCTCCTGGGTTCAGGCAATTCTCCTGCCTCAGCCTCCTGAGTAGCCGGGATTACAGGCACGCGCCACCATGCCCGGCTAATGTTCTGTATTTTAGTAGAGACGGGGTTTCACTATGTTGACCAGGATGGTCTCGATCTCTTGCGTGATCCACCCACCTCGGCCTCCCAAAGTGCTGGGATTACAGGCTTGAGCCACCACGCCCGGCCTTAGTGACTTTAAGTGTAAAAAAAAAAAAACAAAAAACCAGAGAGAAACTAAAATCATCCAAAACCTTACCCTGACTTTAGAAAATAATTTTTGTCTTTGAATCAAGACATTTAGAAATTTAGATAGCAGATACATTGGAAAAGCAGGGAAGTAATTGTCAGTAAAATTATTAAAATGGAGATTATGTTTTCTCCAGGAATACATCTAGATTGAAGTGAGCTGTTTTCTGAATTTTGTGGCAGCCAAAGTTTTTTTCAGTTTAAGAATTCCAGATGTGTGGTTCTTGACTGTAGCTGTGGGTCTCATTTAGAGCTTCAGGCTTTCCTTGGGAGGGGATGGGGGAAGTGGGGCACATTGAAGAATGCGAGTTTGTGCAAGGCTCCGAGCCGCTGACCTTCCGCTGGCTGTGCTGCAGGTGCAGAACAAGTTGGACGGCTGCTGCTACGCGGTGAAGCGCATCCCCATTAACCCCGCCAGCCGGCAGTTCCGCAGGATCAAGGGCGAGGTGACACTGCTGTCACGGCTGCACCACGAAAACATTGTGCGCTACTACAACGCCTGGATCGAGCGGCATGAGCGACCGGCAGGCCCGGGGACGCCGCCCCCAGACTCGGGGCCCCTGGGCAAGGATGAGCGAGCTGCGCGCGGACAGCCGGCCAGCGACACAGACGGCCCGGGCAGCGTGGAGGCCGCCGCGCCGCCGCCCATTCTCAGCAGCTCGGTGGAGTGGAGCACTTCGGGCGAGCGCTCGGCCAGTGCCCGCTTCCCTGCCGCCAGCCCGGGCTCCAGCGACGATGAGGACGAGGACGACGACGAGGACGAGCGCAACGGCTTCTTCTCCCAGTCCTTTCTGTAAGCGCCCACACGGCGCGGACCAGCTGCCTCTGAGGCGCCCCCTGGTTTCCTTTCTTTATTTTTTCTTTCCTTGCTCCTTTTTCCTTTTATTTCCTTCCTTCCTTCTTTATTTTCTTTCTTTCCTTTTTTGAGATTGGGTCTCGCTCTGTCGCCCAGGCTGGAGGGCAGTGGCATGTCCTCTGCTCACTGCAACCTCCGCCTCCCGGGCCAACGAACATTCCCCAGCTTTAATCCCCACCCACCAAGTCCAAGCCAGGGAAAAGGAGATTAATACAGAAATCAAGATGAATTGACCATGTTTTTGATTTTGTTTTTAAATCCACTTTAGAGAGTAACTAAATGCAATATAAAGGAGCAGTCCCCTACCTGTTTAGGCACCAGGGACCAGTTTCATAGGAGATGCTTTCTCCACAACGGGAGTTGAGGGGATAGTTTCCGGATGAAACTTTTCTACCTTACATCATCAGGCATTATGAGACTCTAATGTCTGATGAAAACGCGCACAACCTAGATCCCCTGTGTGCACAGTTCACAAATAGGGTTCGCAGCTCCCATGAGGATCTAATGCCGCTGCTGATTTGACAGGAGGTGGAGCTCAGGCCTTAATGCTCGCTCACCTCCTGCTGTGCGGCCCTAACAGGCCGTGGACCTATACTAGTCCATGGGATTTGGGACCTCTAATCAAACAAACAAACTAACCCCCCCCCCACCCCCGCTTTTTTCAAAAGATTTCTGTAATCTAAGCCCTGGAAAAAGGAAATATAGAAATTACTTCCCATACTTTCATCTTACACATTTAATAGAATTTCTCATAGGACATTCCTTTGGATAAGGGCTTGCAACCCTGTGAAACATTTAAGAACTAATTTGGAGTCTTGATACACTGCCAACTGCAGACCCCAAAAAGGTACCAAATCAGAAATGATGATCATAAAATTTATGCTTCTCAGGCCGGGCGCGGTGGCTCAAGCCTGTAATCCCAGCACTTTGGGAGGCCGAGACGGGTGGATCACAAGGTCAAGAGATCGAGACCATCCTGGTCAACATGGTGAAACCCCGTCTCTACTAAAAAAAAAATACAAAAAATTAGCTGGGCATGGTGGCGCGTGCCTGTAATCCCAGCTACTCAGGAGGCTGAGGCAGGAGAATTGCCTGAACCCAGGAGGCGGAGGTTGCGGTGAGCCGAGATCGCGCCATTGCACTCCAGTCTGGGTAACGAGAGTGAAACTCAGTCTCAAAAAAAAAAAAAAAAAAAAATTTATGCTTCTCAGAATCTACCCTGGGTGTTTCCTTTTCAAGATTTTGTTTTATTTTATCCAGGTGGATACACTTTATGATTACTCTTAGTTATTAATTTTTTTCAGGAAACGTAATCTGGCTAATTTTTATTAGATCAAAAGAGTTCTGTGTTTTGTATAATAGCAAGTACAGATCAGCACAGTGTAGAGTATACATCGATGCCTGTGGGCTCATGGTGTGATCTCTCTAGCCTCTTGTGCTTTCTAGTATTTGAAAGTGTCCATTCTTATTATTGTAATAGGGATTCCTATTCCTTTAGTATTTCTCTGTTTATCTTTTTCAGACCTGCTTCAGATTCTGAAAGTGATATTATCTTTGACAATGAAGATGAGAACAGTAAAAGTCAGAATCAGGTAAATATATGAATAGAAATTATACCATTTTATTAATGATATAATTGATGTCTAATGTCATAAACCTTAGGTAAAGTATTAAAGCTTTAATCTGGTATTCAAATACAGAAACCATCTATTTTGAAATTTCATTATTCATTTAAAATACATTCTACCTGTGTTTATTTATAGACCTTTGTCCATATAATAAAGCATATCTCCTTTTTGAAGAGAGAAGTCCGTTGAGGCACTGCATTTTTGTATGTGATGAAAACAGTTTTCTAAGGGTTTGAGAAACTATCTGGTTAAGGATGAGAACTGAATGCAAATTGATGAACTAAACAGTCTAATCATGGAGTTACCTCAGTCTGTCCCACATCACTTAATCTTGATTCCTTGTTTTCATATGCTACCGGCTAGAACAGTGTTTTTATACTATGTATCATGATCCTATAATGCAGGAGTGTCCAAACTTTTGTCTTCCGTGGGCCACATTGGTAAAAGAATTGTCTTGAGCCACACACATATAAAATACACTAACACTAATGATAGTTGATGAGCTTTAAAAAACTGCAAAAAGTCTCATAATGTTTTAAGAACATTTACAAATTTGTATTGGGCTGCATTCAAAGCCATTCTGGGCTGCGTGTAGCCCACAGGCCGCAGGCTAGACAAACTTGCTGTAATGAGTTATGAAATCAATGTCACAACCAGATTTATTTTATTTGCAATGCCATAAAAAGGACAAGTGAGGCTGGGTACAGTGGGTCATACCTATAATCTCAGTACTTTGGGAGGCCAAGGCAGGTACATCACTTGAGGTCAGGAGTTTGAGACCAGCCTGACCAAAATGGTGAAACTTCATCCCTACTAAAAAATATAAAAATTAGCCAGGTGCAGTGGTGTGTGCCTATAGTCCCAGGCATTCAGGAGTCAGGCACAATATCACTTGAACCAGGGAAGCAGAGATTGCAGTGAGCCAAAATGGTGCTACTGCACTTAAGCCTGGGAGACAGTGAGCCTCTGTCTCAAAAAAAAAAAAAAAAAAAAAAAGTTACAAAGTTAGTTATAAAGTTTACAAACTTTGTAAAGTTACAAAGTTAATTACAAAGTTTGCAAACTAGGGCCGGGGGCGGTGGCTCAAGCCTGTAATCCCAGCACTTTGGGAGGCCGAGGCGGGTGGATCACGAGGTCAAGAGATCGAGACCATCCTGGTGAAACCCCGTCTCTACTAAAAATACAAAAAATTAGCTGGGCATGGTGGCGCGTGCCTGTAATCCCAGCTACTCAGGAGGCTGAGGCAGAATTGCCTGAACCCAGGAGGTGGAGGTTGTGTTGAGCCAAGATCGTGCCATTGCACTCCAGCCTGGGTAACAAGAGCGAAACTCCATCTCAAAAAAAAAAAAAAAAAAAAAAAAGTTTGCAAACTAAGTAAAGTTGCAAAGTTAGTTACAAAGTTTAACTTTGTTCATGGAACTTTACCTCATTAAGTATGTGTACTGGTGTGATATAAAGTATATTTCTTCATGTGGATTATGGTTTTAAAAAGTTTGAAAAGCACAACTCCTCAAAGCCTGAAAGCCCCTTTAATTCTGCATCTTCCTCTGCCTAGGCCAGAAGAGCCTCTCCATGCTGGTGCATGGAATTCAGAGTGAAGCTTTTTAACTACTAGAGCAGTCAGTTGTGGCTGTGGGGAATTATTCTACTATTGGGGGCTGAACACAACAACTTTATTATTAGTTTTTCTAAGAGACATTGTCTCCATCTGTCTCCCAGGCTGGAGTGCAGTGGTGCAGTCATAACTTACTGCAGCCTAGAACTCCTGGGCTCAAGTGATCCTCCCACCTCAGCCATCCAAACTGCTACAATTACAGATGTAAGCCACATGCCCAGTCTGCAATGACTTTATTACCAGGAATAAAAATATAATTGCCAGCAGTTATAAGGGTTCCTTCATAGTAGATAAAGAAAAGTCTAAGTATAGACTCTTAGATAAGCAGTTTAATTGATTTGAAGGAGATCTGAGTATTAGCCAGTGTGTTTTTTATAAGTAGTTCCCTTGTCAATTAAATCACTAATAATAAAAATTTATTAGTTACAAATTTAGGCAGGAATAATAGCATAAATAGTCTAAACTATGCTGGCTGTGGTGGCTCACACCTATAATCCCAGCGCTTTGGGAGGCCAAGGCAGGTGGATCACATGAGGTCAGGAGTTTGAGACCAGCCTGACCAACATGGTGAAACCCCATCTCTGCTAAAATACAAAAAATTAGCCAGGTTTGGTGGAAGGCACCTGTAATCCCATCTGCTCAGGAGGCTGAGGCAGGAGAATTGTTTGAACTCAAGAGTCAGAGGTTGCAGTGAGCTTAGATTGTGTCATTGCACTCTAGCCTAGGTGACAAGAGCAAAATTCTGTCTCAAAAAAAAAAAAAAAATAGTCCAAACTACTGCTAAAGCCAAAGTTAATATTTGGTTTTTAGCACTTGTTATGCACATAATTATTATAGGGGGCCATCAAATCGTGGTTTTGCTCAGATAAGGGCAGCATCCACAGGCATCCTAATTGATACGTAGAAGACTCCAAGAGATTAACAGATTTTCTTTGATAAAAGAAAAAGTTCTAAAAATTCTTCCTCAGGAAAAAAAAAATCAGAAGTGGTCAAATACTAACTAATGCTTTTTCTGCACTTGGGGTTATAAGTATTCAAATAAATCTATGGGGGGAAAAGACTTTTTTTAAAGAAAAGTATCATGTAGAGAGAAAATCAGCTGTAGAGGACAAACAGAGTAATGGTTTGGAAAGTGTTCTAGAGGGTCATAGACTGTAAGTAGCAGCTGAGTGCATGTTCTTCTAGTATGTACCTCTGAGGGCAGTGTGCCCTTTTATAATGTGGTCACTTTTAAATGGTTTCAGCTAAAGATGGATTTCTAGTCTTGTGTTTCTGAAATAAGCCTACAGCCAAAAAAATACGTAATTCCAGCAAAATTGAACCCTTCAAATGTTAGCCTTTGTGCATTCTGCCCTTCCTAGCCATAGGATAGATATCAGTGGTAAGAAAGAATTGACTTGACAAGGAGTGTTTCTGTAGATTGCACATCTTTAATACCTACCTGCTTTCTGTTTACCTCATCATCGCTCTGTGTAGCGATAGACCTGTAAGCCACACAGAGGATTCTGGAAATAGCAAACTTGCAAAAATGCTGTGAGCTTCTATTTTTTCTTTTTCTTTTTCTTTCATTCTTTCTTTTTTAATTATACTTAAATTCTAGGATATATGTACAGAACATGCAGGTTTGTTACATAGGTATACATGTGCCATGGTGGTTTGCTGCACCCATCAACCTGTCATCTGCATTAGATATTTCTCCTAATGCACCCCACAACAGACCCTGGTGTGTGATGTTCCCCTCCCTGTGCTCATATGTTCTTACTGTTCAACTCCCACTTATGAGTGAGAACATGCAGTGTTTGGTTTTCTGTTCTTGTGTTAATTTGCTGGGTATTATGGTTTCCAGCTTCATCCATGACCCTGCCAAGAACACAAACTCACTCTTTTTCATGGCTGCATTAGTATTCCATGGTATATATGTGCTTCATTTTCTTTATACAGTCTATCATTGATGGGCATTTGGATTGGTTCCAAGTCTTTGCTATTGTAAATAATGCTGCAGTAAACATATGTGTGCATGTGTCTTTATTGTAGAATGATTTATAATCCTTTGGATATATACCCAGTATTGGAGTTGGTGGGTCAAATGGTATTTCTAGTTCTAGATCCTTGAGGAATCGCTACATTGTCTTCCACAGTGGTTTGAACTAATTGACATTCCCACCAACAGTGTAAAAGTGTTACTATTTCTCCACATCGTCTCCAGTATCTGTTATTTCCTAACTTTTTAATGATTGCCTTCTAACTGGCATGAGATGATATCTCATTGTGGTTTTGATTTGCATTTCTCTAATGACCATTGACGGTGAGCTTTTTTTCATACATTTGTCGGCTGCATAAATGTCTTCTTTTGAAAATGGCTGTTCATATTCTTCACCCACTTTTTGATGGGGTTGTTTGTTTTTTTCTTGTAAATTTGTTTACGTTCCTTGTAAATTCTGGATATTAGCCCTTTGTCAGATGGACAGATTGCAAAAGTTTCTCCCATTCTGTAGGTTGCCTGTTCACTCTGATAATAGTTGTTTTTGCTGTGCAGAAGCTCTTTGGTTTAATTAGATCCCATTTGTCTATTTTGGCTTTTGTTGCGATTGCTTGTGGTGTTTTAGTCATGAAGCCTGCCCATGCCTATATCCTGAATGGTACTGCCTAGGTTTTCTTCTAGGGTTTTTTTGGTTTTAGGTCTTAGGTTTAAGTCTTTAATCCATCTTGAGTTAATTTTTGTATATGGTATAAGGAAGAAGGGATGCAGTTTCAGTTTTCTGCATATGGCTAGGCAATTTTCCCAATACCATTTATTAAATAGGGAATTGTTTCCCCATTGCTTGTTTTTGTCAGGTTTGTCAAAGATCATATGGTTGTAGATGTGTGGCATTATTTCTGAGGTGTCTGTTCTGTTCCATTGGTCTATGTATCTGTTTTGGTACCAGTACGATGCTGTTTTGATTACTGTAGCCTTGTAGTATACGTAGTATGAAGTCAGGTAGTGTGATGCCTCCAGCTTTGTTCTTTTTCCTTAGGATTGTCTTGGCTATGTGGGCTCTTTTTTGGTTTCACATGAAATTTAAAATAGTTTTTCCTAATTCTGTAAAGAAAGTCATCGGTAGCTTGATGGGAGTAGAATTGAATCTATACATTACTTTGGGCAGTATGGCCATTTTCACAATATTGATTCTTCCTACCCATGAGCATGGCATGTTTTTCCATTTGTTTGTGTACTCTCTTATTTCCTTGAGCAGTGGTTTGTTTTCTTTGATGAGGTCCTTCACATCCCTTTTAAGTTGTATTCCTAGGTATTTTATTCTCTTTGTAGCAATTGTGAATGGGAGTTCACTCATGATTTGGCTCTCTGTCTGTTATTGATGTATGGGAATGCTTGTGATTTTTGCGCAATGACTTTGTATCCTGAGACTTCACTGAAGTTGCTTATCAGCTTAAGCAGTTTTGGGGATGAGAAAGTGAGGTTTTCTAAACATACAATCATGTTATCTTCAGAGATAATTTGACTTCACATGTTATTTATTCTTTACAAGTCTATAAGAGCTTTACTAGCTCTTATAGAATACTTCCTATGTGAATACTCTTTATTTCTTTCTCTTGCCTGATTGCCCTGGCCAGAACTTTCAGTACTATGTTGAATAAGAGTGGTGAGAGAGAGCATTCTTGTCTTGTGCCAGTTTTCAAAGGGAGTGCTTCCAGCTTTTGCCCATTCAGTATGATACTGGCTATGAGTTTGTCATAAATAGCTTACTATCTTGAGATACGTTCCATCAATACCTATTTATTGAGTGTTTTTAGCATGAAGCAGTGTTGAATTTTATCGAAGGCCTTTTCTCGATCTATTGAGATGATCATGTGGTTTTTGTCATTGGTTCTGTTTATGTGATGGATTACATTTATTGATTTGCATATGTTAAACCAGCCTTCCATCTCAGGGATGAAGGTGACTTGATGATGAAGGTGACTTGATCATGGATGATAAGCTTTTTTTTTTTTTTTTTTTTTTTTTGAGACGGAGTTTCGCTCTTGTTACCCAGGCTGGAGTGCAATGGCGTGATCTCGGCTCACCGCAACCTCCGCCTCCTGGGTTCAGGCAATTTTCCTGCCTCAGTCTCCTGAGTAGCTGGAATTACAGGCACATGCCACCATGCCCAGCTAATTTTTTGTATTTTTAGTAGAGACGGGGTTTCACCATGTTGACCAGGATGGTCTCGATCTCTCGACCTCGTGATCCACCCGCCTCGGCCTCCCAAAGTGCTGGGATTACATGCTTGAGCCACCGTGCCCAGCCGGATGATAAGCTTTTTAATGTGCTGCTGGATTTGGTTTGCCAGTGTTTTTTTGAGGATTTTTGCATCAGTGTGCATCAAGGATATTGGCCTGAAATTTTCTTTTTTTGTTGTGTCTCTCCCAGGTTTTGGTATTGGGATGATGCTGGCCTCATAAAAAAAGATAGGGAGGAGTCTCTCTTTTTCTATTGCTTGGAATAATTTTAGAAGGAATGATACCAGCTCCTCTAACTACCATCAGAGAGTACTATAATAAACACCACTATGCAAATACACTAGAATATCTAGAAGAAATGGATAATTTCCTGGACACATACAACCTCCCAAGACTAAAACCAGGAAGAATTTGAATCCCTGAATAGACCAATAACAGATTCTGAAATTGAGGCAGCAGTTAATAGCCTACCAACCCGAAAAAGCCCAGGATTGGATGGATTCATAGCTGAGTGCTATGAGCTTCTAAGGACAGTGGTTATGTTCCGCTCACTGACCTCCCCCTAAGACAACAGGGTGGCCCTGTGTCAGGGGTGGGCACAAATACTTGACGATGATGATTTTGCTTAATTTTGACCCCCATTTTGAGTTATTGTGTGTTCCTCTTGGTTAGGATGAAGACTGTAGTGAGAAGAACGGCTGCCATGAAAGTGAGCCATCAGTGACGACTGAGGCTGTGCACTACCTATACATCCAGGTGAGGTCCTGGTGTGTAACAACACCCCCTAGTGGCTGATGGGCCTGTTTGAGGGTATTGGAACAAGATAATGGACAGAGGAGGGCTTACTGCCACTACCAAAGGTTAATTGGTCAAGATGATTACCATATGGAGGCCTTTCCCCCAGCCTTGAACTCCTGCTTTCTTGCAGTATTTCAGGATGCGCCACAGGGCAGCTCTGGGCTCAGGCTGTGCAAGTTCACATCCTGGATCCACCTGTTAGGACTGAACTCGGACAAGGTTCTTCAGCATCTTGTGCCTCAGTTTCCCCATCTATAAATTATGTAATAGTAGCTCTTATAGACTTGTAAAGAATAAATAACATGTGAAGTGCTTAGAACTATGTCTGAGTTCCATAAATGCTAGACTGAATGAGCACAGAAACTCCACTTTGCCTAACGAGCTGAGTCTGGACAAGTAAGGTATGATATACACACATGTCTGTCTGTGCAGAAGTAACACCAACATGGCTTTAGGCAAAGTGGCTTGTCCAGGAACCTCTGGAGACCAGTACACAGGCAAGCCAGTTCCATTGGGGCATTACGGAGAAGGCTAGACTTTGGCCTGCCTACCTGCCAGAGCAGCAACATCCTAAACAGGGGTGGGCTCTGCCAGTAGAGAGGTGGCCATAAAACAAAGAAGTCTCTGCACCAATTGAACAGGACTGTGGGTCACTGTTAGTATTTCAGTCATAACTGCAGACAGGCAGATCTTTAAATGTGAGATGCAGAACTGTGCAGAAAAAGGAACCCTGAGACAAGTTAATAGCATTTTGAATGAAATGAATTAGGTATTTGCTTTCCTGGAGTTGGAGCTGGTTTAGTTCTTCCTTAACATAAATATCTTTGAGGTACTATTTACACAGATAATAAAGCACTTGTCCCCCAAACCACTATTTATCCTCTATTCTATTCCATTAGCTTCTACACAATTAGAATGACATATAAGTACACAAAGGAGGTACATCCAGCATGCAGCAGGATCACAGCGTGGGCATCAGAGAATGCCTTGTGAGAGCCGGAGGGTGAGCCAGAGTTTACTGACAGTTTTACTGAGGATGATAGAACAAAGGCTAATCTTCCTCTCTTTAAAAACAATAAAACCCTTCATGTAAATCTCAACTCTGGTACTAGTTGAAACATATAGACTAGTTTCGTAAATCAAATGCTGCATGTTAATTTAAGATTTAAGTCTTGTTTCACGGTTTCCTGATATATGAATACACTCAAGAACAGTGAGGCAGAGCCTGTCTCACTGTCCCAAGAAGACTTGAATGCGTTAATATTTACAATATTTTGCTTTAAACTTGAAGATCATTTGTCTTTAATGTAAGAAAAGCTAATGACATCATTAGGTTAATTAACCCTCCTTGTAAATTTGGGTTTGAAAACAATCTAGTAAAACAGTAAATAACTACATTGTCAGTTTTTATATATTAATTGTGATATGTATTTTAAACAAGTCATATTTTTAGAAGAGCAGTGATGTAAAAAAAATTAAAATAGTTACATTGGAGTGCTAAGATTGTGCATATTTACACCCAAGGTATTTTTTTTTTTTTTTTGAGGCGGAGTTTATGCTACTTAACTTAAACCTGTTGGATAATCAGATTCTCCTGATTTGTCCTGTTCTACATGTAGATGGAGTACTGTGAGAAGAGCACTTTACGAGACACCATTGACCAGGGACTATATCAAGACACCGTCAGACTCTGGAGGCTTTTTCGAGAGATTCTGGATGGATTAGCTTATATCCATGAGAAAGTAAACTTTACACCATTTCATTTCTGAAGACTTATGTTTACATAAATTTATGACTGCATGAAAATATCAAATGTAAGATTGGAGAAAAACTGAAATATGGGGAAAACTGGGAATTTGGACATAATCTATTTTTGTAGGAAAAGAACAATGTGCCAAAAGACAATAGAATATTACAAGGTATCAGAGTATAATGTTAAAAAATGTTAGGAAAACATTAAAGGTTAGGACAGGATCAGCAAACTGTGACCTGCAGGTCAAATCTAACCCACTACCTTTTCTTGTGTGGCCTGTGAGCTAATAATGGCTTCTACATTTTTAAATGGTTGTAAAAAATTAAAAGAACATTTCATGACACTTAAAAATTACATGAAATTCAAATTTCAGTGCCACCAAGGTTATTGGAACATAGCTATGCTTGTTTGTTTATATATTGCCTGTGGCTATTTTTTCCCTTAATGGCAGATTTGAGTAATTGCAACAGGGGCTGCAAAGCTTAAAGTATTTACTCTCTGGCCCTTTACAGGAAAAAACTGGTTAACCTCTGGGAGAGGAGAAAATATTTGAACATGTAGGGAATGTGAGGATGATTTCTTGAGTGGTTTAGAATTAGGGAAGGGCGCAGTGGCTTCCAACTGTAATCCCAGCACTTTGGGAGGTTAAGGCATGTGAATCACTTGAACAGGAGTTCAAGACCAGACTGGTCAACTTGGTGAAACCTCGTCTCTACTAAAAATACAAAAATTAGCTGGCTGTGATGGTGCACACTTGTAATCCCAGCTACTTAGGAGGCTGAGGCAGGAGGATTGCTTAAACCTGGGAGGTGGAGGTTGCAGAGAGCTGAGATTATACTCCAGCCTGGGCAACAGTACAAGACTTTGTCTCAAAAAAAAAAAAAAGAATTAAGAAAGGATGTGATTGATACCTGCCAAGTTATTTGATTCTAGCTGAATTAGTGTTGCCCTTCTTAGGAACACAGAGAAGCCAGAAAGTCATCTAGCAAGAAGAGGAAGGAGACTTTCTGAGTAATGTAGCTTGTCGCATGTCTAAAATGTTATTTTAAAGCTAGAAATTGCCATTATAATGTAAATGCTAATAGGCATAGCTTCAGAATGAAACCCTACTTACATTTGAAAAATGGGATTATCTAATGCAGTAATCAATATAAATTCATTAGTTTTTTCTCCTTCACCTCAAATTCTTTAACCTTAAAATGTTTATTCTTTACCATATTTATACTGAGAAGCAAGGGCTGTAATTTACACGTGTCATTTATAAGTGATTTAGTAGAAGCAGAATTTGCAAGGTTAGAAATGAAATGAGTTCTAATTAGGGCCACTAAAGCTGTGTTCCTGTGATTTTATCCTGGGATGCTAGAAGCATGCCCCCTGTGCTCTCTTTCACTCTATCCAGTTTGCTCAGTATTGGCTATCCATTTGCTGGCATCTAACACTGTGCCATATCTAGAAATAGAGAGAGGCACAGGTGTATGTCCCATGCTTGAGAATGGCTTCTTGCTTTTGGAGGGAGCCAGAATTTACCGTCATGTAATGGTAAAAGAGATTATTATTTTTTATAATACATGAAACAGTCCACATTACGAGCCATGAGGAAAATGAGGAAGCAATCTCATGTCACAAGTAATTGTTGGACACCTACTGTGTGTGCTGAGGATGCCAAGTTGAACTGTTTGAGTTACTGTGGTAGGCTCGTGAATGAGTTGGCACTTGCAAATGTTGGTACACTGCCAATGCATGGAAAAAAGCAAGAGTATCCTATGAAGAGGAGATGGTAACCAAAGAAAGAAATAGAAGAAGGAACGAAAATGGCGTGTCTCCTGACCAGAGCAGAGGTTTTGTAATGTAGCAGAGGGAAAGGTAATTTGGTGAACCCTGTGGAAGGGGCCTTGGATGCCACAGAGAACTATTTAGAGTTCACCTGGTCAGGATAACACTAGGTAGAACCAGGAGATGGTAAGGAGGTCATAGGACGGTCGGGAGACATTGCAGAGGCCAGATAGCCAGGACCAGGGTGGTCTGTGGGAGAAGACCTCATATAATTTCATCACTAGGCTAGCCTTTTAAATTAGAAAGTAGGTGTAACTCCAAACTGTGGATGGGAACCCATTGTTTCTTCACCCTCTTTCAACAGGGAATGATTCACCGGGATTTGAAGCCCGTCAACATTTTTCTGGATTCTGATGACCATGTGAAAATAGGTGATTTTGGTTTGGCCACAGACCATCTAGCCTTTTCTGTAAGTATTTTAATAATTACACTGTACCTAAAAACAGACCCAGATGCTTTGATAATTCTGAAAGTATTAGCAGATAGAATAGTGCGTTCACAGAACTATGCTGTCTGATCCTCAGGAGCTTGTACAAACCTGAAGGGGCATGCTGCAAATGATCTTGTAGGCTTTGAAATTGTGAGTATATTTGAGTGAATGTATTCCACTTGAGGTACACAAAATTATTGGCTTGGGAAAAATATTGACGTCATAGACATTGAATACTTTATGAAATCATTGGATATTTTGGTCTACCGTGCCTGGCACTGGGCTAGATGCTTTATACCTCATAGGTTTTTCTTGGTTTAGGGAAATGAGGCTCAAAACATAAAACACCAGGAGAGCATACAGTTGGGAGGATCAAGAAAGGCTGGCTAACAACAGTGGCATTACAGATGTCCTTAAACAGTGAATGGGAGTCCAATAGGTGGAGAGGTTAAAGACAGGGAATGGCACCACCAGGATAGGGATTCCAGAGAGAAAGCACAGCATACACAAAGGCCCCAGGGTGAGCAGACTTGGCTATGTGCAGACCAGCATGTTGTCTGACTGTGAGGTGCAGGGGGTAGTGAGAGAATGCTGGGCAGTTGAGGAGTCATTGGAAGGTTGCATAGTCTTGTAGGTGGTAGGCCTTGAATGCCGGAGGAGAAATTTTACTCCACATTCTAAGCCGGAATTACTGGGCACCAAGATCGGTAGGAAATGCAGTTAATTCTAAGGGTGATCAGGAAAGGAAAATAGGATTTGAGTTATTGGTGAAAACAACCAATCGGGCCAAGTTGGAAGGTGAGGCTAGGCTTGGAAAGTGGGGAGAGGGAAGGCAGACAGTAAGGACTCAGTCCGGATCTTGGTCCCCATGGAGCATATGTATGGGAGAGTGTTGAGACCAAGGATGGGCCAGATGGTGGAATCTTGATCCCCAAACTAAAGAATTTAACTTGATGTCTGGAAGGCTGTAACATAGTAAGGTAGATAAGAGTTCAGGCTCTGGAGTCCCACTGACCTGGACTAGAATCCTGTCTCTGCCACTGCTTTGTGACATGACCTTGGACAATTAATTAACCTCTCAATACCTCATCTGTAAAGTGTGCCTAATACCAACTAGTGCCTAGCTCATAAAGTTGTCAGCAAGATAAATAAGGATGCAGGTAAAGCACCTACAACAGTGCCCAGCACTAAGAATGTTGAAGCCAGTGTTACTGATGGTGGCGCTTGTAATGGGAATAGTGACTTAGGGTATTAACAACACTGTTGCACATTGTGGAGCAACATAAGGCTACCCGGGAGGCGTTAGCCATGAGTCAGGGTGGAACGTGTTTGCTGAGCAGACTCGAGAAAAGTAAAGTAAAGATTGACCCAGAGAAAGTAACAGCAATGGGAAAATTGAAAGATGAATTTGTTGTTTTTAATATACTCTTACTCTTCTTAGAAAATAGATTCTGTTTTTGACATTTGCTACTTGAAAAATTGGTTTATCTAAGCTTTTGCATATTTCTATCCTAAAGAAAGAGTTGTATAGTGATTGCCCCTCTTCCTCTTGATTTCGTTGGGTTTCCTGAGAGCCTTGCGTTAGTGGGTTAACTAAACTAGAAAAAAATTAAAACTCAAAGCATTATTATATTCTGATTTCCATGTAATATTTTCTCGGTCTTCATTTAGAAATGGACAAGCCATTCTCATGGAATAATATCATGTTTTAATTGGATATTTGGCTTACTTATATTTTTAGGCTGACAGCAAACAAGATGATCAGGCAGGAGACTTGATTAAGTCAGACCCTTCAGGTAAACCCAGAAGACTATATATTTTCATCCATGAGTTAAAGACCACAGAATTTCTTAACCTGAAACCTGCTTTTTACTTGTAAAAGTTTTATTCTACGGCAGATTTTAATTGTTGCTTAAATTAACAAAATTATGGAAATGTGTTAATTTTTTAATGTATCAATTGTTCTTTGAACTTTACGAAATTAGAGCTTCAGTGAGTAGAATAATTGGCTCCCGGGGTAGACAGTTGTATTTTGTGTAACCTCAGTTAGTAATGTGAGATTACTAACTCACACTGGTAACCAACTCACATCAGTAACCTCAGCCTCATGAGCTGATCCATCTGGGGTTTTCTATGTGGCACTTTCCTTCCTCTGCCACAGCAAAGGCATCCTTGTGTAGAACAGTGTGTGTGGCCATGTGTGACTTATGGTTATTCATTTGGTACAATGCATGCTGCTGCTCCCTGTGAGTTGTATAGACAGTTAACAGATCATGCCTCACTTGTAAGAAACCTTTGTTTGTTTTTAATTCATGTCATCTATAGTCCTGTTATTGGGAAGTTTTCCCTCTGTTTTCCTCCACACAGGTCACTTAACTGGGATGGTTGGCACTGCTCTCTATGTAAGCCCAGAGGTCCAAGGAAGCACCAAATCTGCATACAACCAGGTGCGGGGTTTTGTGGGGAAAAGGAATCTCAAAATTAAGGTAATAGGACATCTAAATCACAGCATCTGGGGCTTAGTCCCAGGTGAAATAGTCAGGACATCTACTTGTTCACACTCCAGGAAGGACTCATGGTCCCAAGGAGCTTACAGTCAGTCCATCCATCCACCCATCCACCCACCCACCTACCCACCTTGCACCCATCCATCCATGCATCCATCTATCCATGCACCCATCCACCTACCCACCCATTCCTACATCCAAAGAATGTGTGAATTGACCCCTATCTTGGGCAAGGTGCCAGGAACAGAAGTGGATCCAGCTCTCAGGGAGCTTGTCCACTGGTGGATGAAACAGACAATAAATAAGTAAAAAAATAAAATATATAATCACAAATTGTGATGGAGCTAAGTGACAAAGAGAACAGATTGACCCGAGAAGATCTTTTGAAAGGATGGCATTTAGGATAAAGGATGAGAAAGGAGAAGCCACACAGAGTGGGGGGCTGACACATGCCAGGGAGGGAGACAGTGAGAAGCAGAGGAAACTGCACACATAAAGAGAAAACCCTGGTTGAGAGAGAGCTTGACACATTCAAGACAGTCAAAAGGAAGGCTAGTGTGGCCACAGTGTGGCGAGCAACAGGGAGAGAAGCAGGAAGTGAAGCTGGAAAAGAAGGCAGGGAAAGATCACACAGGGCCAGGTTGGCCTGGGTAAGGAGTGTGCATTTAACTTGAAGTACACAGGGAGACACTGAAGAATCTTGAGCAAGAGTGTTCACTCTGGCTGCTGTGAGGAGGCTCTGCAGCAAGTCCAGGTAGGACGGCTGGCAACTGGAACTGGAGTGCAAGAAGTAGAGATGGAGAGAAGTTTGCTGGTTTAAGAGGGGAACTGAGAGATTTTCCCAGTGGAATGTATGTTGGGTGAGAAGGAGGAAGGGAAAAAGTCCAAGGCTCAGGTTTCTTCTGGAGCACCTGGGTGAACAGTGGTTGACTGAAATGAGGAAACCTAAGGAAAGACATAGGGAAAGAGGAGAAGATGGCAGAAAAATTCAGTTTGAGGCATGTTAGTTTGAAATACCTGATGAGAAATCCAATTAGTGATGTTGGGCACATTGCTAGATACCCCACACTTGAGTTCAGAGGAAAGGTGAGAGTCAGAAGTATAAATCTGAAGTTAGCACACAGATAGGAATTAAAGCTATGAGACTGGATGAGATCACTTAGGGCAAGAGTGTAGAGCTAAACTTTAAAAACACAGGGGCCAGGCATGATAGTTCATGCCCATAATCCTAACCCTTTGGGAGGCTGAGGCGGGAGGACTGCTTGAGCTCAGGAGTTCAAAACCAGCCTGGGTAACATAGCAAGACCTCATCTCTACTAAACATCAAAAAAATTAGCCAGGCCTGGTGGCACACGTCTGTGGTCCCAGCTACTTGGGAGGCTCAGGTGGGAGGACTGCTTGAGGCTGGGAGATTGAGGCTGCAGTGAGCTATGATCATGCCAGTGCACTCCAGCCTGGGCAACAGAGTAAGAACCTGTCTCAATCAATATATATGTATAAAATACATTAGGAAGACAATTTCCATCAAAGCAAATGTTCAGGCTTGCAGTGGAGATCCAAGCCTGGGTTTTGGTTCTGACAGGAATCATTGGGCAACAACATAAAGTTGAAACAAATCTCTAAGTACCTGGTGAGGGTGAAGGTTAGGGTATCGGGAGATGAATTGCACACACTGTGAGTGTGGGCAGACACCTCTAGTGTCATCTTTCTTTTCTTTTCTTTCTTTCTTTCTTTTCTTTTCTTTTTTTTTTTTTTTTTTGAGATGGACTCTCGCTCTTTTTGCCCAGGCTGGAGTGCAGTGGTAGCCCCACAAACCATGTCCACCTAATTTTTGTATTTTTAGTAGAGATGGGGTTTTACCAAGTTGGCCAGGCTGGTCTCCAACTCCTGACCTCAGGTGATCCACCCACCTCAGCCTCCCAAAATGCTGGGATTACAGGCATGAGCCACCACGCCTAGCCTATTGTCATCTTTCTGAGGTCAGTTTGGAAGTATGTCATTAAATCCTAAAAAATGCTCTACCCTTTAGCCCAGCAGCTCTACCTTTAGACATTTATTAAAAAAAAAAAATAAAAAAATAGCTGGGGATATCTTAAAAAAATGGATGTGAAAGAGGTTCATCACAGCATGATTTGTAATAGCAAAAAGTAATAGAATCAAAAAATGGGGATCTGGTTAAATAAATGTTGGGAGTTTTATATAATTGAATACTATATATCATTAAAATTATGTCCTTAGAAACCCGTTTTAAAAGAATGATAATATAATACAGTATTGAAAAATATTCTCATTATAAGTGAATAAAAGAAACAGTAGTGTGGCTCTAGTTTTGTAGCATGCGTGTGTGTATGTATATATATATATATATATGTTTTTTTTGAGACAGAGTTTCACTCTTTCACCCAGGCTGGAGTGCAGTGATGTGATCTCGGTTCACTGCAACTTGAACCTCCCAAGTTCAAGTGATTCTCCTGCCTCAGCCTCCTGACTAGCTGGGATTACAAGTGCCTGCCACCACACCCGGCTATTTTTATTTTTATTTTTAAGACGGAGTTTCGCTCTTGTTACACAGGCTAGAGTGCAATGGCGCGATCTCGGCTCACCGCAACCTCCGCCTCCTGGGTTCAGGCAATTCTCCTGCCTCAGCCTCCTGAGTAGCTGGGATTACAGGCACGCGCCACCATGCCCAGCTAATTTTTTTGTATTTTTAGTAGAGACGGGGTTTCACCATGTTGACCAGGATGGTCTCGATCTCTTGACCTCGTGATCCACCCGCCTCAGCCTCCCAAAGTGCTGGGATTACAGGCTTGAGCCACCGCACCCGGCTTAATTTTTGTTTTTTTAACAGAGATGAGGTATCACCATGTTGACCAGGCTGATCTCAAACTCCTGACCTCAGATGATTCACCCACCTTGGCCTCCCGAAGTGCTGCAATCCCAAAGTACGGTGGCATGAGCCACCACACCCAGCTATATATACATATTCTTTAAAAAACCAAAGTGGATGCATCTTAGACATCAGTGGTAGATGTCCCTGAGCGGTGGGATCATGGGAGATTGCTGTTTTATCTTGGTGCTTTTGTTCTATGTTTTCTTTGGCCAACATGTATAGGAAATGCCACAATGAATGTTTTTAAGACGTCGGAGGCCACTGGTGATAATTCGAGAGGTTTGCCACCTCCTCTTTGAGTCCAGATGTATTGAGGAGTATTTCTTCAAATGGCTTCCATTGTCCTGAAAGCAGCTGCACACCTCTGTGCTCCTGTCGGTGCGCAGTCTTTTTCTCGGCAGCCGTGTCATGGTCGGCTTCTTCAGACGCTCTCCCTTCCCAGAGCAATCTTCCCCTTCGTGGCACCCTACTTACGGTTTCTCTGCACTGACTTGCCTTTTAGCTTCTTTGTTCTTTTTATTATGGACGCTTTTCTTTATTTTTGTCAATTTTTAATAGTTACCTTGATCATTAATATCCTAGGTTTTTTTTTTTTTTTTTTTTTTTTTGCGTTTACTGTTTTCTTTCTCTAGCTTTTTATTTTTATTTATTTTTTTTTTATTCCTAGCTTATGGAGGTATGATTGACAGAACTTGTCTCTATTTAAGGTGGACAATGTGATGTTTTGATATATGTATACTTTGTGAAATGATTACCACAACCAAGCTAACTAACATATCCATCACTTCACCTGGTTTCCATTTTCTGTGTGTGGTAAGAACACTTGAGAGCTACTTTCTTAGCAAACCTCAAGAATACAATACATTATTATTAAGTATAGTCACCATTCTGTGCTTTAGATCTCCAGAATTTGTTCATGTTGTAACTGAAAATGTATTCTCTTTGACCAGCATCTCCCCTTTACTCCCAGCCCCCAGCCCCTGGTAGCCACCATTCTAGTCTCTGTTAACTGTGGGTTAGACTTTTACTTAGATTTCACATAACAGTGACATCATGCAGTATTTGCCTTTCTGTGTCTAGCTTATTTCACCTAACAGAATGTCCTCTAGGTTCATCCATGTTGTCACAAATGGCAAGATTCCCTTCTTTTTGAAGACCACGTGACCTTGTAGTCAGGAGCTGGCCTTTTCTGTTAGCTGCAGATTTTGGTCTTTGTTTCATTTTTAAGATGATTAGTCAAGATGCAAAACAAAGCAGATTCTTATGAGCAATCTTGGTTGTCCTTGCTCTTCAGCCATTATTTTCCAGTTTTCAGCCAGTGGTTTTCTATGTCTGTAGATACAACTAAACCAGTTACCATTAATTTTCTAGGAAGGCCAGGCATGTTGGCTCACGCCTGTAATCTCAGTACTTTAGGAGGCCAAGGTGGGTGAATTGCTTGAACCCAGGAGTTGGAGACCCGCCTGGGCAACATTGCGAAACACAGTCTCTACAAAAACTACACAGAAAAAAATAGTTGGGCATGGTGGTGCACACCTGTAGTCCCAGCTACTCGGGAGGCCAAGGTTTAAGGATCACTTGAGCCCAGGAGGCAGAGGTTGCAGTGAGCCAAGATTGCACCACTGCACATCAGCCTGGGTGACAGAGTGAGATCCTACCACAAAAAAGAAAAATAAATTTCCAGGAAGACATTTAAAGAAATCATGCCAAATATTTTATCATCACCTAAATATAAAATGTATTACTTAGCCTAAATTTATAACCATAATTTTTAAGAATGAATCTTCATATTTTGCCAGCATGACTTGTTTTGTACTTACACAAACTTTATTTCAGCTAACAGTGCTTATCCTATAATTCCCTGGTAAATTATACGTTCATATCAAGGCTCTCTAAATGTAATTATTTTTTCCCCTCAGAAAGTGGATCTCTTCAGCCTGGGAATTATCTTCTTTGAGATGTCCTATCATCCCATGATCACGGCTTCAGAAAGGATTTTTGTTCTCAACCAACTGAGAGATGTATGTATCAGGTGGTTTAGTGCCTACATTTTCAGTAACCTGAATCTTAGCAGGGAGATCAGAATTCAAAGCAGGATATTTTTCTGGTATTTATAATATAGAAGAGGCTGTCCTACTGTAATATTAGTGACTCATTTATTCGCATATGCCAGCCTAACCAGTTTTCCCATTTTCAGTGAAAATTTTCTGAGCAAAAGAAGTCATCTCTGTTAAGTTCTTAAACTCGCAGTTTTGAGAGCCAAAGATCGTCAGCATGTGGGAGGGATCTTAATGGTCACTCTACTGTGTTTCCAATAAATGGAACCCTACCCCCGATGATGAGAAACTTGCTCCAGTTTTGTTTGATTTTGGAAATCTTACTTGGAGAAATTGCTAGGTTATAGTTACTTTTTAAAAAATTATTCTGAGATTTACTCTTGATCTTAAAGGAAGAAGCCACAAAATTGGGCTTGATGTTAATACAGTTATAACAAGAGAGTGGATTGTAAGAATAATGGATATTTAGTTCTAGAAGTTAAAGATGTTTGTTGAATGGACCAGGTGTAGTAATGTCTAAAGAAAACTACCATGGCCAGAAGTTAAAATGGGTCAGAAAAAAAATCTGCCCGTTGTAATTTTTTTCCCAATGAAATTTCCATTTGTGTTCTTGGGATTAATCCTTGCCTCTTTTGCTGCCTGAGCTAAAAGTCACCAACATTACGTGTGCAAGGTCAGAGGTGCCCATGCGTAAACAGCGTTAAGATGAAAGTGAAGAGTGAAATTTGGGGGAGGCTGATTTAAATTCACATGTTTATGAGCAAGACATCTGGAGAGCTGCCTTGTTTCTTAATGAGCAGAGTGAAGCAGAAATATTTATTAAGTTAAATCATAAACATGGTAACTAGAATACAGTAAGAATATTCCTGTATTCTAATGTAAGAATACTGCTCTGGATAGTTTTGAAAATAAGTAAATTATTTTACTGTCAGTACAGTGTGGATAGCTGTGGACAGCTGTGTTTATGAAGTATAGGACTAAGTAAAGTGATTACTCTCACCTCGCCTTGATTGGAATCCTCTTAGATAATTATGTCCTTGATGAAGTGCCTTTCTTTAGTCTAAAATTCGTTTATTTACCAGAAAGGTGAGAACTTTTGGGGAAGTAGAGAACTTTTAGGGAAGCAGAAGTTTTTTCTCTTTCTCTGTGTTGGTAGATGGGTGTTTTTTTCCCCTTTTATCATGTTTAATAAAACAACTTGTTCTTCGAAGCCATTAGAGTTTTACTTTGTACTCAGAGGTGCTTTCTGTGCCTTGACATTTTTTTTTTCTCAATGAAATTTCATCTATGTTCTTGGGATTAATCCTTGCCTTTGTTACTGCCTGAGTTAAAAGGGACCAGCGTTACAGTATGCGAGGTCAAGGGTGCCCTTGAGCTAACAGCATTAAGGAGAAAGTGAGGAGTGAGGTTTGGGTGAGGCTGTCATTTGGGTAAAGTTTATATTAAAATAATATGTATATAGTTAAAAGAATAAGCATCAGGTTTCAAGAAGGTATCACTTATCTTTCCTTGGCAGCAAATTTTTATTTCTGTATTTGATTTTCTTACTTATGGTGAATAAATACTTTCACTGTGGCAGTATGCCAAAACCTTGCTGATTTGAATATATTTTTTTTAGCCCACTTCGCCTAAGTTTCCAGAGGACTTTGATGATGGAGAGCATGCAAAGCAGGTAATTTTCTGATGCATCAATTACTGTGTCTTCAGTCTTGCATTTTAATTATTATTTTTCTTTTCTTTTTTCTTTTTTTTTTTTTTATTAGTAATCTTCTGCAACTCATTCTCTTGCATCCTGGAAACAATGTGGGGAAAAAATATCAAAAGATGAAGCACTTAAAATGTTATTAGACTTGAAATACACCATAAAAATGCCAAGAGCTGACATAGAAAATTAGCAAACTGCAGGGTTCTTTTGTGCAATTCATTGTGCTTTTGAAGTGCTATTTGGACCCTTGGCTTAGCTGTTGGAAAAAAAGAAAAAAAGAAGGCGTTTACAACTCATTGTTTTAGTTAAAGCTTGGGGCTTTAAGAAAAAAACATAATTTAAAACTAATTTTTTTCTGTTTTCTGGTTGCAGTAGCTCAGATAATGGGGGAAGGGTTGCATTTTCTAGACAGTCTGTTATTACAGTATTTTAAATTTTAAAACAAAATAATTTCTCCTATATAATTTGAGTGTGTGTGTGACTCATGACATAGGCTAATATTGGCATCCAGCAAATACTAAAAAAGCAATTATTAGTGAACTTGTGTATTGGGCTCTGGTATGCCTTTCTTAGTGCCAGTTTTTTTAATCTTGGTACAGTGGTTAATACTCTTGTCATATGGAAGTTTATTTCTTAAACTGACTTACTGGCAATTATAATCAAGGCAAATCCCTTATTTAAATAATTAATGCTGAGAACAGAAGCATAGATAGATACTGTATTAATTTGCTGCTGCTTGCTTGCTGGTTATGTATCTGGATGGACATGCCACTTTTCTAGACTTCAATTTCCCTCACCTATAAAATAAAAGTATTAAATATTCCTTATTTATATTATCACATTAACATTGTATCATTTGGTAATGTCTGACATGATGGCTATTTATGGCTGTGGGGACCCATTCTGCCTCATCTGATTAATTAGTGAAGGCCATTAGAAATAACACTGAGTCAGAATTTCCAGCTCTCTGGAATCCCCTCCCACATAGTGGGAGCTTTGAAAAAAAAGGAGAAAAAAAAGACAAAGAAAAAAAAAGAAATACATTGAGTCATGTTTCTGCTTCTTTTGGTAGCTCTTACTGTTTCTGGGTGTCACAAGTAAATGTTCACTTCATAGCCTTTCCTTATGACAAAGTCAGTCTTATTCAGTGTTTCCCCTTGTTGACAGCTATGATGGCCCAGGAACTATACAAACCATTTCTCACAATGAGGACTGCACTCCTATCATCAGATATATATTAGGCACCCTTGAGCGTTTGAGTCTGGGCTGTACAAATTGGCACCAAAACAAAAACAAAACCACAATCACTTCGCATGTCATAGTCATTGCTTTTTATCTGAAAGGAGGAAACATAGAAGATGCTTGTGGAATGAGCATAACATAATTTTTTGCCATGCATACTTACCAGTACAGCAGTCTAGTATGCCCAGTAGGGTATTCTTTTGTTTTTCTATGGTTTTGTCTGTTTAATATACCTTTCATAAAAGTTGTATCATGTCATTTTCTTTCCATATAATATAAAACTCCTATATCCCATAAAAAGTAATTACCTGTGTTTTTATTTTAGCCTAAGACTGGAGGGAGAGTGGTGTGGAGAAGGGGGAGTATTTTAAAGATTTATAATTAGAAAATGAAGTCTGATCACTGAGGTTTTCTTATCTCAAATATTTCTCTAACTCCTTATAAATCTTTATTACAAACAAGAGGATTAAGAATCCTTAAGGAACCTCTCAAAGGTTTAGATTGCCTTCATATGGTTCACTGCTTTAATGAGATGGCTGTGAAGATAAAACGAATGACTAACATAAATCAAGAGAATTAAAGGGGAATGGTATCAATGCAAATAACATAAATGGAGCAGAAACCATTAAAACAAGATGTTTTACGTTGCTTTTAGGATTCCAGCTGCTATTATATAATTTCTACTCGAATTAGGCATGTAAACCTATTTGTTTTATCTTTTTACATCTGTTTATACAATATTTTGTGTTTATAAGGCTTAATTTCTGCTTCTATGTAGTAGTTGTGTTGATTTTTTTTGGTTGTGACAATAAAGTATAAAAGGAAAGGGCCTCCTTTTAAGAAATGTTTATATTTCATTGTTGCACAACTCTGTGGTCATAATAAAGCAGAAAAAATAATGACCTATTCAGAAATTTCATAAGTGCCAGTTAAGTGCAAGAACAGTGGTACCTTTTCTTTGATCTGAACTGACTACTGACTTGTCCGGAGAATAGCTGTATTATCCATTGCGTCCCATCAGCCGCATGCCTGGGTTTTATTGCAGAAATCCGTCATCTCCTGGTTGTTGAACCACGATCCAGCAAAACGGCCCACAGCCACAGAACTACTCAAGAGTGAGCTGCTGCCCCCACCCCAGATGGAGGAGTCAGAGCTACATGAAGTGCTGCACCACACGCTGACCAACGTGGATGGGAAGGCCTACCGCACCATGATGGCCCAGATCTTCTCCCAGCGCATCTCCCCTGCCATCGATTACACCTACGACAGCGACATACTGAAGGTGGGCTTAAGCCACACTGCACAAAGGGAGCCTCACCTGGTCCACAACAGGATCAATTCCGTTTCTCATGAATTCTTTTAATGCCTCCGACATAAGTTCTTATGTGATGTCTTGGAATCCCCTAGAAGTACATGCAAAATGTGTGTATATGCATTCTGGGAGGAAGAGCCATACTCTTAATCACTTACTTGAAGGAGTCCTTGACCTTTCCTCCTCCCTACCTGCCCACGATATTAAGAAGCAGTGCATACAAGAATTAGTTGGGTGTGGTGGTGCACGCCTGTAGTCCCAGCTACTCAGGAGGCTGAGGCAGAAGAATCACTTGAACCTGGAAGGCAGAGGTTGCAGTGAGCTGAGATCGCGCCACTGCGCTCCAGCCTGGAGCCTGGCGACAGAGTAAGACTCTGTCTCAAAAAAAAAAAAAAAGAAAAGAAAAAAAGTGCATATAGAGACTAATCCCTGGCCCAAATGCCCAAAGCAAAAGCATCAACGAACTCATACCTAGATGAAGTGGAAAGTAGTTCCCAGTGCTAGCTGTACGTCCACTTCACCTCAGGAACTCTCTGAAAATGCACATGCCCAGGTCCCATAGCCCATCTAGTGGCTCAGAATCTCCTTAAAAGCTCCCAAGCAGATTCTGAAGTGTAGCTAGGTTGCCAATTTGGAGAGCCTTTAACATTTTATTTCTTTGAAAAAGAAAAAAAAAATCTGACACATATTATTAGTTAAATGTTAAAATTTGATAAAGTTGAGTGAGTAGGTAACAGGTATTTTTATATTCTCTATATGTTTCTGTATGCTTAAAATATGATATAATTTTATTTTATTTTTTTTATTTATTTTTCTTGAGACAGAGTTTCACTCTTGTTACCCAGGCTAGAGTGCAATGGCGCGATCTCGGCTCACCACAACCTCCGCCTCCTGGGTTCAGGCAATTCTCCTGCCTCAGCCTCCTGAGTAGCTGGGATTACAGGCATGCGCCACCATGCCCAGCTACTTTCTTGTATTTTTAGTAGAGACGGGGTTTCACCATGTTGACCAGGATGGTCTCAATCTCATGACCTCGTGATCCACCTGCCTCAGCCTCCCAAAGTGCTGGGATTACAGGCTTGAGCCACTGCGCCCGGCCAATATGTATAATTTTAAAAGATAGAGTAGTGAAGGAAGTATAGATTTTAGGGACCAAACAGTTTTTGTTGGCTGTCACTGTTATTACAGAAAGTTATTTGCAGGGTTATAGATGACTTATTTATAGATGTCTTTTTGCTTATTTCTTGTTTCTAAGTTTTCTATAGTGAAATGGTACAACTTTTATAATATAAAAACAAATGAAAAAGAAAGCTATTGGCAAAATATGTAAATGCCATGTAGCTTTCAACAGGCCCGCCATGAATCACCTTGGTATGTGGGAGGGGGCCTGATGCTGTTAGGTGGTTTATCACACCACAGTATCCCTGAGAGTCGGAGAAAATGTGTTTATTTGATTAGCTCCCTCTGAAAGGCAAATATCAATGTGCCCAGGAGCTTGGATTTTGAACCCAGGCAACCTTCCCAGTGCTTGAAAGGTTAGCTCTTGCTTTCCGAAGCAGGACGTGGAAGATACATGTCCTCTTCCCTGATGTGTTCAAGGATGGATGGACTTGTTGAGACTTCTTTTTTGAACCTGGAAATAAGCAACGTAGTGCCTACTGTAAGTCACAGAATAATATTTTAAAGGGTCCCTTTTATAAGGCTTTGATGATGATGTTTTAATTGGTCCCGTTTTAGGGCAACTTCTCAATCCGTACGGCCAAAATGCAGCAGCATGTGTGTGAAACCATCATCCGCATCTTTAAAAGACATGGTATGTATGCCCTTTTTAAAAATAATATTTCTTCTCATAAGACAGTTTTGCATCATTAGAAAGTACTGTTAGTGTTTGGGCGTACCATATTCTACTTTCAAATTCAGTTATAAATAATTGGCATCTCATGGAATTTAAGCTTATTTTTTAAACTGATTTGAATATTACAGCCTCGCTATTAATACTAAAATACAATTGGTTTGTGGAGTCAGAAATATGACCAAACTGTCAAACTTAACTCTAGATGAGCTCTCTATTTATAAATTTAGAGAACTAAAGAAAAACTGATATGATTTCAGTGGTCCCCGTAGCAATTACTTAACTGTCAGATTTGTGTTAATTTTAGGTTGCCTGCTAAGAAAAATGTGAACCTGATGATAAGCTATTTTTTCTAATTTGGTGTAGGAGCTGTTCAGTTGTGTACCCCACTGCTGCTTCCCCGAAACAGACAAATATATGAGCACAATGAAGCTGCCCTATTCATGGACCACAGCGGGATGCTGGTGATGCTTCCTTTTGACCTTCGGGTGAGGCTGGGAACATACTGCTGACAATCAGGATGCTGTATCTAGTCACAGGGATGGCATCTCTGTTAAAGGATTTTTTCCCTAGGCTTATATTGTAAATGTCACCTTGAGGAAATGTATTCTTGAGGAAGTCATCAGGGTGAGACCATTAATAGAGCTCAGAAAATGTTTGGCCCTGAATGCATCCACCTTCCTCATAGCACAGGTGTTTATGGCTCTAGGAACTATAGGAACCCCGCATTGTAGGTGCCACATGTGTACCTCAGTGTTGAGTAACCACAGCAGGTTAAACTTACGCACTCAGACAAATAAATATTGTTTGTTTTTTTAACTTCCTGCCTAGATCTTCAGTAAACATCCTAACATGTTAATGCCTAGAACAGCTAAATTCTTCTAACAGCAAGTGTCTCTCCTAATTGGGTATGCTGAGTTTTGCCTGTGCTTGCTTGCTTCTGACCCCCAGGGATCCCGTCGACAGCAGCAGCCTTACTAGTCATTTACTCACATAGCATTGGCTGCTAACAAGCCATCTGTGGTGCTGTATGATAGAAAATGTGCTATGCCTATGACAGACAAGGGTTTAATACCCCTCGTGTACAGAAAGCACTCACAAGTGGAGACATGAGCAAAGGATATAACCAGGCAGTTCTCAGAAGAGAAAATGTGCATGGCTGATAAACTTCTGAAAAGCTGTTCCGCCTTACCAATAATAAAGAAGTACAAAGCTGTCTCAGCTTCACCAATCAGACAGGAAACAATTTTTAAATTAATGTTATCTGGAGATGACAGGGGTATAGGAAAATAGGTACTTTCATACATTGCTGATGGGAATGTGGACTGCTAAACCTTTGGAAAAGTAATCTAAAAGTTTATAATAAAACTTTAAAATTTTTGATGTACATTCTGTATCCTTAGAACCAGCAATCCCACCTTGAGCAATTTATTCAAAGAAAGAAAAACACATTAGTGTACAAATGCTAAAGGGATGTTTATTGCCATATTATTGTCATAGTCATAAACTATCTGCCTGTTTATCAATAGGAAAATGGTTGAATAATTTGTCATTAATATTATGAAATATTAAGGAGCTATTGAAAAGAATATTTAGCCTGGCACAGTGACTCATGCCTGCAATTCCAGAACTTTAGGAGGCTGAGGTGGGTGGACTGTTTGAGCCCAGTAGTTCAAGACAAGCCGGGGCAACATACGAAGACCCTCATCTTTATAAACAAAAATTTTAAATTAGCCCAGTGTGGTGGCTTGTGCCTGTGGACTTAGCTACTTGGGAGGTTGAGGCGGGAGGATTGCTTGAGCCCAGAAAGTCGAGGCTGCAGTGAGCCATGACTGTGTTACTACACTCCAGCCTGGGAAACAGAGCAAGACTGTCTCGAAAAGAAATTTTTTTGTTAATTTTTTGTAGAAATGGGCTCTCACAATGTTGCCCAGACTTGTCTCAAACTCCTGAACTCAAGGGGATCCTCCTGCCTCAGGCTCCCAAACTACAAGAATTACAGGCATGAGCCACCATGCCCAGCCTATCTATGTTTTTATTTAGATCAAATATGAATTTTTGATATATATATGACGATATAGTCAGCCCTTCGTACATATCCTTGGATTCCGCATCCACATACCCAGCCAACTGTGGATGAAAAATACTAAGAAAAAAAAATCCGCAAAGTTCCAACAAGCAAAACATTGAATTCACACAAAAGAAAGGATGTGTAGGCAAAGTAGTAGATATTGTAAGTAATTAAAGATGATTTAAAGTATACAGGAGGATGTGCATAGGCTATATGCAAATGCTGTTATTTTATATCAGGAACTTAACCGTCTGCTAATTTTGGTATCCTTGGGGGAGTCCTGGAACCAGTTTCTGAGGGACAGTGATACACATTTAGATATATACATGTTTATATTTGATTTGTAGGAATGTGCATGGTGTATTGTTAGCTTTTTAAAAAAAGTAAATTTCAAAGGAACTCTAATATCCCATTTTTAGTACAGAGAAGGAAAAGGTTTTTTTTAAAACTGTGTGTGTATAGGAGGCTGAGGCAGGAGAATCACTTGAAACTGGAAGGCAGAGGTTGCAGTGAGCTGAGATTGTACCACTGCATTCAACCGCAAGACCCTGTCTCAAAAATAACAACAAAACAAAAAAACCCCAAACAACTGTTTACATAAGATACATGTATGTGTTTGCATACACTTGGTACACTTGGTATGTGTGTAGATGAATTTGGCCCTCTATATCCTGGGGTGGGTTCTGCATCCATGGATCCAACCAAGGATGGAAGATTCAGAAAAAAAAATTCCACAAAGTTCTAGAAAGCAAAACTTGAACCTGTCACATTCACGTGTGTGAATCACGTTGCACATCAGGTTGTTTGTATCACCAAAGAGAAGGGTGTCACGGAATACACTCATTTTGACCATATTTTTTGGAGAGGGTGAGTGGAAAGTTTTTTTTAATCTATGTCATATGGCTTATTGTGAAACAGGTTTTGTGTTTATAGTCTAAGAAGAAATTCCTTCCACATTCCTTACTTCTGTTTTTCTTTTATAGTGAGTAAAGTGATTTGGGATTATTCTGAGGTAGACGTGAATAAACAGCAAATCAGATGAGACATCTGCACTTTGTTAAAAAAAAAGAATAGAAGTACAGCTATGTACATAGCTGTACTAAAAGCTGACTGCTTCTTCTCTAAATATTAGGAGACTAAAGTGCAGATGTGTACACATCTGCTCCCCTTCTGTAAGCTGATATTCAAATGCAAAACATTAAAGCATATTAAGAATTTGGGCCGTCAATTAATGATACTGTGTTGGATCTCTTGGGTCAATCTGTCAATGGTTTTACTAGTTGTGGTTATTATTTGAAGGTGGTTATTAAGAATTTATTCTGTGTGATTGATAGGAAAATCAGGAAATTCACCCTAAGAGATAACACCCATTTTGACTGCATTACTATAAAAGTGACTTTAAAAAAAAAATCACAGATAACCAAATAACTTGCACTAATTTTAATTGGATGTAATAAAAGCTCCACAGAGAATATTTCATTAAAAGTGAATTAAAAACAAAAAAACAAAAAAAACTAAGAAATGCCACAGTAAGTCTGATGGTATGTCTAGCAGCAGAGTCCACTACTGACCAAAACACTGAAGAACATTTCAAGGAGTGTGAGTGGTAAGCAGTGCTTACCTTAGTGAATATACTAAAAGCCACTGAATTACATGCTTTAAAGGGGTAAACTTTATGGGACAAGAGTTATATTTCAATAAAGCTGTTATTAACAAAAGGAGTGTCGTAGCTGGCACATTTTGACCTTGACCTTTAATACTTTTTTCAGATCCCTTTTGCAAGATACGTGGCAAGAAATAATATATTGAATTTAAAACGGTAAGAAACAATAGGGGATTCCATTTGGTAGACATAGGAAAATGGCTGAATAATTTGTCAGTGAAGAAAGACTGTTTTATTTCCGGTGATCCTTACATGGTTAAAAATTCTGGGTTTAGAATATCGAGCTTAGAATACAATCCAGAAGCCCAGCCAGAGTACCCCTTTCTGTAAGGTAACTAGGACTGTTAGAATATAGCAGGTAGGTACCGTCATGTTCCCACAGTCTATTCTGTACCTTCTAAATGTCCCCAAGCAGCATAACTAATTATTTTCACAAACGGTTGCTTGATAAAAACATCTGGCTCTTCATGATCACAGATGGCCCCTTTTAAAATTTAATTGGTGAGACAAATGGCCACTGGTCTCTATGTGAAAACTGCCTACACAGGTAACCTAACAAAAGCTGCTTGTGGAGAGGTGGAGTAAACCCAGCAGGAACACTGAGCACTGAGGACCTCCAGACACTTAGCCCTGGAAAAAGGCTTTCTGTACATTCAAATACCACAGGGGTCCAACATTGAGATGTTCATAATTTGGAGGAGTATTGTTGTCAATGAGGCACCCTACTTTAAAGCTCCTTTCTTCAAATGAAAGCAAAGCTCTTTACATGCTTTTATTCTAGCTACAAGTAAACAATTCATAATCATAGTCCTGTGGTGTGGGTATCCTTGCGTAGAAAGCAATCACTAAGGTCAAATTTTTTGGTATAATTTCCTCTCTATTTCAGACATTTAAAAAACCTTAAGCCCCATAGCTTAATAGTGGCATAATGGGGAATTGGAACCTAAATCACAAAGCAAGGCTGTTCCAGGGAAAAATCTTTCAGTCTTCTTGATCATACCACTGATTAATTTTTTTATATTTGTTTCTTACATCATGTTCAACAATTTCTCATACATGTTTCTTTCTGGTAAACAATGACCTTAGAAATCTGGGTTTCTCTCTCCAGATACTGCATCGAACGTGTGTTCAGGCCACGCAAGTTAGATCGATTTCATCCCAAAGAACTTCTGGAGTGTGCATTTGATATTGTCACTTCTACCACCAACAGCTTTCTACCCACTGCTGAAATTATCTACACTATCTATGAAATCATCCAAGAGTTTCCAGCACTTCAGGTTCCTTTCCATATTTTAACATTCCAAGATTCCCCACTGTAGTTCTTCACCAAGTGTGGTGGGGAAAATCACAGCTAGAGACCTGCTTCTCAGTCTGTCCTCGAGATGAATTACATCTTTACTAGAGTAACTCAGAAGAGCTGGATGGTGTTGCTTTGGAGGGTCATCTTAGGCTCTTACCCTCACAGGAACTGGGGGATGGGTGTTCTCTGCCCATTCTTCCCAAATGCAAGATATCTGGCTAAGATTTCTAAGATGCTCTTCGCCTTTTCATACCCTGTTCGGAACCCTCAGTGGCTCCATACTACACCTGATCTCTTCGCTCGCCAGCTTCCCTTTCCACCAAGTCTGCATGCTGCCTAGCTGGTGGGGACTGCTGCCCGCTCTTCTCAGGCTTCCCTCCCCTGCCCGACACACAAGCCCTGTCGTTCCCGCCACTGTTGGTCAAATGTTCCCTTGTCTAGAAAGTCTTTGCCCAGCCATGGTTTGGGCCCTTTCTCCCCAGGAAGCCTGACTGCACCCTCATTGATTAGTTGGCCACCTTTTCTTCTCAACTCTCAAAGGTCTTGATCTGAGACATCCATGTACTACCCTGAGTTATGTTCGTTGTTTTCTCCAAGCAGAGTGTGTGCTTTTGGGGCAGAGCCTACGAGTCCACTTTGCCATATACCCCCTTGCACCCAGCTCGGTACATGGCTCACCACTCTGTGAATGCTCAGTAATCGATTTGTGTGGACAAAGTATCGATAACTCTTCTGCCAGCCTGTGCTTACCAGTCAATTACTATTGGACCAGATCCTTCTGTCTTTGAAATCAACTTTCTTGGGCATTTTAACATAGCTTAAGACCAGTCAGAGTTGTGTTTTTGTTTTGTTTTGTTTTTGAGACAGTGTCTCACTCTGTCTCCCAGGATGATGTGCAGTGGCGCTATCACAGCTCACTGCAGCCCCTACCCTCCAGGCTCAAGCAATCCTCCCGCCTCAGCCTTTTGAATAGCTGGGTCTGCAGGTAGACCCAGTGACCCCAGCTGATTTTTGAATTTTTGTAGAGTTGGGGTTTCCCTATGTTCCTCAGGCTGGTCTTGAACTCTTGGGCTCAAGGGTTCCTCCAACCTTGGCCTTCCAAAATGCTGCGATTACAGCTGTGAGCCACGACCCCAGCCAGTCCAAGCATTTTGGATATATATAATGATATATAATGTAGTGTTAAATTAGAGTATACTCTAACAGTACAAAAAGAATGCATATAAAAAAATAAACTAGGAGGCCATATGCTAAATTCAGTCCTTCCATTGTGTTAGGATGACAAATTGGTGATAAGATTCCAGATTTGGGCATATACCAATAATTGCTTTTATAATGAAAATAATAATTTTTCTTCATATCCCAGGAAAGAAATTACAATATTTATTTGAACCATACCATGTTATTGAAAGCAATACTGTTACACTGTGGGATCCCAGAAGATAAACTCAGTCAAGTCTACATTATTCTGTATGATGCTATGGTAAGCATTTAATTACTTATGATGTTGAAAGATAATACCTTGATGTTGAAAGATAATAATAATAGTTCCTGATAACTTTCTTACTGATGCAGCCATGAAACTGAATTGGGAGTCTTACCTCCTTCGTTCATTTCTCTAAAGTGAAAGAACCAATTGGCTTTAATTATATCAACAGTTAACAAATATTGGTTGAGCTTTTGTTCCATGCTCAGGCCTGTGCTACTAATAACCTCTGGGATGTTTTTAAAAGACTAACTTCTAATTTTAAAAGATCGAATTATTTAATTTGTAAGATAGTACAGTTCATCACTAACCTACTTATTAAGGCAAGAAATCACTAATTGGTTCTGATGTTTGCCAATAATAATTTC